>NC_136069.1:610206684-611577934 GCF_964261635.1 Lissotriton helveticus | reverse complement strand
TCCGGGTCGCCCCTAAGCACTCTGGTATTTGAAGTGCGTATAGTTCGAAGAATAAAGTCAAGTTCATAAGTGGTTCACCAAAGTTGGTGCGAGTAGGTATTCGTTGTTCCCAAAATCTCTAGACCCAAGACATGGCTCGGCTTTCGGGATAGTTTCCCTCATCAGTAGAGAACAAGTATGGGGTGGATGAGAAGGCCGCCAAGTAACCGTCACAGGCCTCGATGCCTCTCTGGCTCGCAGGGCGTCTCCAGAAGCTCGTCAGCTTGGCGCTCAAGGGAGCGATAAGTAGAATTCTGCAATGGATCGCACTCCGCTAGCCCCTCCTCCGGGTCGCCCCTAAGCACTCTGGTATTTGAAGTGCGTGTAGTTCGAAGAATAAAGTCAAGTTCATAAGTGGTTCACCAAAGTTGGTGCGAGTAGGTACTCGTTGTTCCCAAAATCTCTAGACCCAAGACATGCTCGGGTTTCGGGATAGTTTCCCTCATCAGTAGAGAACAAGTATTGGGTGGATGAGAAGGCCGCCAAGTAACCGTCACAGGCCTCGATGCCTCTCTGGCTCGCAGGGCGTCTCCAGAAGCTCGTCAGCTTGGCGCTCAAGGGAGCGATAAGTAGAATTCTGCAATGGATCGCACTCCGCTAGCCCCTCCTCCGGGTCGCCCCTAAGCACTCTGGTATTTGAAGTGCGTGTAGTTCGAAGAATAAAGTCAAGTTCATAAGTGGTTCACCAAAGTTGGTGCGAGTAGGTACTCGTTGTTCCCAAAATCTCTAGACCCAAGACATGGCTCGGGTTTCGGGATAGTTTCCCTCATCAGTAGAGAACAAGTATGGGGTGGATGAGAAGGCCGCCAAGTAACCGTCACAGGCCTCGATGCCTCTCTGGCTCTCAGGGCGTCTCCAGAAGCTCGTCAGCTTGGCGCTCAAGGGAGCGATAAGTAGAATTCTGCAATGGATCGCACTCCGCTAGCCCCTCCTCCGGGTCGCCCCTAAGCACTCTGGTATTTGAAGTGCGTGTAGTTCGAAGAATAAAGTCAAGTTCATAAGTGGTTCACCAAAGTTGGTGCGAGTAGGTACTCGTTGTTCCCAAAATCTCTAGACCCAAGACATGGCTCGGGTTTCGGGATAGTTCGGGATAGCTCCCTTGAGCGCCAAGCTGACGAGCTTCTGGAGACGCCCTGCGAGCCAGAGAGGCATCGAGGCCTGTGACGGTTACTTGGCGGCCTTCTCATCCACCCCATACTTGTTCTCTACTGATGAGGGAAACTATCCCGAAACCCGAGCCATGTCTTGGGTCTAGAGATTTTGGGAACAACGAGTACCTACTCGCACCAAGTTTGGTGAACCACTTATGAACTTGACTTTTATTCTTCGAACTACACGCACTTCAAATACCAGAGTGCTTAGGGGCAACCCGGAGGAGAGGCTAGCGGAGTGCGATCCATTGCAGAATTCTACTTATCGCTCCCTTGAGCGCCAAGCCGACGAGCTTCTGGAGACGCCCTGCGAGCCAGAGAGGCATCGAGGCCTGTGACGGTTACTTGGCGGCCTTCTCATCCACCCCATACTTGTTCTCTACTGATGAGGGAAACTATCCCGAAACCCGAGCCATGTCTTGGGTCTAGAGATTTTGGGAACAACGAGTACCTACTCGCACCAACTTTGGTGAACCACTTATGAACTTGACTTTTATTCTTCGAACTACACGCACTTCAAATACCAGAGTGCTTAGGGGCGACCCGGAGGAGGGGCTAGCGGAGTGCGATCCATTGCAGAATTCTACTTATCGCTCCCTTGAGCGCCAAGCTGACGAGCTTCTGGAGACGCCCTGCGAGCCAGAGAGGCATCGAGGCCTGTGACGGTTACTTGGCGGCCTTCTCATCCACCCCATACTTGTTCTCTACTGATGAGGGAAACTATCCCGAAACCCGAGCCATGTCTTGGGTCTAGAGATTTTGGGAACAACGAGTACCTACTCGCACCAACTTTGGTGAACCACTTCTGAACTTGACTTTTATTCTTCGAACTACACGCACTTCAAATACCAGAGTGCTTAGGGGCGACCCGGAGGAGGGGCTAGCGGAGTGCGATCCATTGCAGAATTCTACTTATCGCTCCCTTGAGCGCCAAGCTGACGAGCTTCTGGAGACGCCCTGCGAGCCAGAGAGGCATCGAGGCCTGTGACGGTTACTTGGCGGCCTTCTCATCCACCCCATACTTGTTCTCTACTGATGAGGGAAACTATCCCGAAACCCGAGCCATGTCTTGGGTCTAGAGATTTTGGGAACAACGAGTACCTACTCGCACCAACTTTGGTGAACCACTTCTGAACTTGACTTTTATTCTTCGAACTACACGCACTTCAAATACCAGAGTGCTTAGGGGCGACCCGGAGGAGGGGCTAGCGGAGTGCGATCCATTGCAGAATTCTACTTATCGCTCCCTTGAGCGCCAAGCTGACGAGCTTCTGGAGACGCCCTGCGAGCCAGAGAGGCATCGAGGCCTGTGACGGTTACTTGGCGGCCTTCTCATCCACCCCATACTTGTTCTCTACTGATGAGGGAAACTATCCCGAAACCCGAGCCATGTCTTGGGTCTAGAGATTTTGGGAACAACGAGTACCTACTCGCACCAACTTTGGTGAACCACTTATGAACTTGACTTTTATTCTTCGAACTACACGCACTTCAAATACCAGAGTGCTTAGGAGCGACCCGGAGGAGGGGCTAGCGGAGTGCGATCCATTGCAGAATTCTACTTATCGCTCCCTTGAGCGCCAAGCTGACGAGCTTCTGGAGACGCCCTGCGAGCCAGAGAGGCATCGAGGCCTGTGACGGTTACTTGGCGGCCTTCTCATCCACCCCATACTTGTTCTCTACTGATGAGGGAAACTATCCCGAAACCCGAGCCATGTCTTGGGTCTAGAGATTTTGGGAACAACGAGTACCTACTCGCACCAACTTTGGTGAACCACTTATGAACTTGACTTTTATTCTTCGAACTACACGCACTTCAAATACCAGAGTGCTTAGGGGCGACCCGGAGGAGGGGCTAGCGGAGTGCGATCCATTGCAGAATTCTACTTATCGCTCCCTTGAGCGCCAAGCTGACGAGCTTCTGGAGACGCCCTGCGAGCCAGAGAGGCATCGAGGCCTGTGACGGTTACTTGGCGGCCTTCTCATCCACCCCATACTTGTTCTCTACTGATGAGGGAAACTATCCCGAAACCCGAGCCATGTCTTGGGTCTAGAGATTTTGGGAACAACGAGTACCTACTCGCACCAACTTTGGTGAACCACTTATGAACTTGACTTTTATTCTTCGAACTACACGCACTTCAAATACCAGAGTGCTTAGGGGCGACCCGGAGGAGGGGCTAGCGGAGTGCGATCCATTGCAGAATTCTACTTATCGCTCCCTTGAGCGCCAAGCTGACGAGCTTCTGGAGACGCCCTGCGAGCCAGAGAGGCATCGAGGCCTGTGACGGTTACTTGGCGGCCTTCTCATCCACCCCATACTTGTTCTCTACTGATGAGGGAAACTATCCCGAAACCCGAGCCATGTCTTGGGTCTAGAGATTTTGGGAACAACGAGTACCTACTCGCACCAACTTTGGTGAACCACTTCTGAACTTGACTTTTGTTCTTCGAACTACACGCACTTCAAATACCAGAGTGCTTAGGGGCGACCCGGAGGAGGGGCTAGCGGAGTGCGATCCATTGCAGAATTCTACTTATCGCTCCCTTGAGCGCCAAGCTGACGAGCTTCTGGAGACGCCCTGCGAGCCAGAGAGGCATCGAGGCCTGTGACGGTTACTTGGCGGCCTTCTCATCCACCCCATACTTGTTCTCTACTGATGAGGGAAACTATCCCGAAACCCGAGCCATGTCTTGGGTCTAGAGATTTTGGGAACAACGAGTACCTACTCGCACCAACTTTGGTGAACCACTTATGAACTTGACTTTTATTCTTCGAACTACACGCACTTCAAATACCAGAGTGCTTAGGGGCGACCCGGAGGAGGGGCTAGCGGAGTGCGATCCATTGCAGAATTCTACTTATCGCTCCCTTGAGCGCCAAGCTGACGAGCTTCTGGAGACGCCCTGCGAGCCAGAGAGGCATCGAGGCCTGTGACGGTTACTTGGCGGCCTTCTCATCCACCCCATACTTGTTCTCTACTGATGAGGGAAACTATCCCGAAACCCGAGCCATGTCTTGGGTCTAGAGATTTTGGGAACAACGAGTACCTACTCGCACCAACTTTGGTGAACCACTTATGAACTTGACTTTTATTCTTCGAACTACACGCACTTCAAATACCAGAGTGCTTAGGGGCGACCCAGAGGAGGGGCTAGCGGAGTGCGATCCATTGCAGAATTCTACTTATCGCTCCCTTGAGCGCCAAGCTGACGAGCTTCTGGAGACGCCCTGCGAGCCAGAGAGGCATCGAGGCCTGTGACGGTTACTTGGCGGCCTTCTCATCCACCCCATACTTGTTCTCTACTGATGAGGGAAACTATCCCGAAACCCGAGCCATGTCTTGGGTCTAGAGATTTTGGGAACAACGAGTACCTACTCGCACCAACTTTGGTGAACCACTTATGAACTTGACTTTTATTCTTCGAACTACACGCACTTCAAATACCAGAGTGCTTAGGGGCGACCCGGAGGAGGGGCTAGCGGAGTGCGATCCATTGCAGAATTCTACTTATCGCTCCCTTGAGCGCCAAGCTGACGAGCTTCTGGAGACGCCCTGCGAGCCAGAGAGGCATCGAGGCCTGTGACGGTTACTTGGCGGCCTTCTCATCCACCCCATACTTGTTCTCTACTGATGAGGGAAACTATCCCGAAACCCGAGCCATGTCTTGGGTCTAGAGATTTTGGGAACAACGAGTACCTACTCGCACCAACTTTGGTGAACCACTTATGAACTTGACTTTTATTCTTCGAACTACACGCACTTCAAATACCAGAGTGCTTAGGGGCGACCCGGAGGAGGGGCTAGCGGAGTGCGATCCATTGCAGAATTCTACTTATCGCTCCCTTGAGCGCCAAGCTGACGAGCTTCTGGAGACGCCCTGCGAGCCAGAGAGGCATCGAGGCCTGTGACGGTTACTTGGCGGCCTTCTCATCCACCCCATACTTGTTCTCTACTGATGAGGGAAACTATCCCGAAACCCGAGCCATGTCTTGGGTCTAGAGATTTTGGGAACAACGAGTACCTACTCGCACCAACTTTGGTGAACCACTTATGAACTTGACTTTTATTCTTCGAACTACACGCACTTCAAATACCAGAGTGCTTAGGGGCGACCCGGAGGAGGGGCTAGCGGAGTGCGATCCATTGCAGAATTCTACTTATCGCTCCCTTGAGCGCCAAGCTGACGAGCTTCTGGAGACGCCCTGCGAGCCAGAGAGGCATCGAGGCCTGTGACGGTTACTTGGCGGCCTTCTCATCCACCCCATACTTGTTCTCTACTGATGAGGGAAACTATCCCGAAACCCGAGCCATGTCTTGGGTCTAGAGATTTTGGGAACAACGAGTACCTACTCGCACCAACTTTGGTGAACCACTTATGAACTTGACTTTTATTCTTCGAACTACACGCACTTCAAATACCAGAGTGCTTAGGGGCGACCCGGAGGAGGGGCTAGCGGAGTGCGATCCATTGCAGAATTCTACTTATCGCTCCCTTGAGCGCCAAGCTGACGAGCTTCTGGAGACGCCCTGCGAGCCAGAGAGGCATCGAGGCCTGTGACGGTTACTTGGCGGCCTTCTCATCCACCCCATACTTGTTCTCTACTGATGAGGGAAACTATCCCGAAACCCGAGCCATGTCTTGGGTCTAGAGATTTTGGGAACAACGAGTACCTACTCGCACCAACTTTGGTGAACCACTGATGAACTTGACTTTTATTCTTCGAACTACACGCACTTCAAATACCAGAGTGCTTAGGGGCGACCCGGAGGAGGGGCTAGCGGAGTGCGATCCATTGCAGAATTCTACTTATCGCTCCCTTGAGCGCCAAGCTGACGAGCTTCTGGAGACGCCCTGCGAGCCAGAGAGGCATCGAGGCCTGTGACGGTTACTTGGCGGCCTTCTCATCCACCCCATACTTGTTCTCTACTGATGAGGGAAACTATCCCGAAACCCGAGCCATGTCTTGGGTCTAGAGATTTTGGGAACAACGAGTACCTACTCGCACCAACTTTGGTGAACCACTTATGAACTTGACTTTTATTCTTCGAACTACACGCACTTCAAATACCAGAGTGCTTAGGGGCGACCCGGAGGAGGGGCTAGCGGAGTGCGATCCATTGCAGAATTCTACTTATCGCTCCCTTGAGCGCCAAGCTGACGAGCTTCTGGAGACGCCCTGCGAGCCAGAGAGGCATCGAGGCCTGTGACGGTTACTTGGCGGCCTTCTCATCCACCCCATACTTGTTCTCTACTGATGAGGGAAACTATCCCGAAACCCGAGCCATGTCTTGGGTCTAGAGATTTTGGGAACAACGAGTACCTACTCGCACCAACTTTGGTGAACCACTTATGAACTTGACTTTTATTCTTCGAACTACACGCACTTCAAATACCAGAGTGCTTAGGGGCGACCCGGAGGAGGGGCTAGCGGAGTGCGATCCATTGCAGAATTCTACTTATCGCTCCCTTGAGCGCCAAGCTGACGAGCTTCTGGAGACGCCCTGCGAGCCAGAGAGGCATCGAGGCCTGTGACGGTTACTTGGCGGCCTTCTCATCCACCCCATACTTGTTCTCTACTGATGAGGGAAACTATCCCGAAACCCGAGCCATGTCTTGGGTCTAGAGATTTTGGGAACAACGAGTACCTACTCGCACCAACTTTGGTGAACCACTTATGAACTTGACTTTTATTCTTCGAACTACACGCACTTCAAATACCAGAGTGCTTAGGGGCGACCCGGAGGAGGGGCTAGCGGAGTGCGATCCATTGCAGAATTCTACTTATCGCTCCCTTGAGCGCCAAGCTGACGAGCTTCTGGAGACGCCCTGCGAGCCAGAGAGGCATCGAGGCCTGTGACGGTTACTTGGCGGCCTTCTCATCCACCCCATACTTGTTCTCTACTGATGAGGGAAACTATCCCGAAACCCGAGCCATGTCTTGGGTCTAGAGATTTTGGGAACAACGAGTACCTACTCGCACCAACTTTGGTGAACCACTGATGAACTTGACTTTTATTCTTCGAACTACACGCACTTCAAATACCAGAGTGCTTAGGGGCGACCCGGAGGAGGGGCTAGCGGAGTGCGATCCATTGCAGAATTCTACTTATCGCTCCCTTGAGCGCCAAGCTGACGAGCTTCTGGAGACGCCCTGCGAGCCAGAGAGGCATCGAGGCCTGTGACGGTTACTTGGCGGCCTTCTCATCCACCCCATACTTGTTCTCTACTGATGAGGGAAACTATCCCGAAACCCGAGCCATGTCTTGGGTCTAGAGATTTTGGGAACAACGAGTACCTACTCGCACCAACTTTGGTGAACCACTTATGAACTTGACTTTTATTCTTCGAACTACACGCACTTCAAATACCAGAGTGCTTAGGGGCGACCCGGAGGAGGGGCTAGCGGAGTGCGATCCATTGCAGAATTCTACTTATCGCTCCCTTGAGCGCCAAGCTGACGAGCTTCTGGAGACGCCCTGCGAGCCAGAGAGGCATCGAGGCCTGTGACGGTTACTTGGCGGCCTTCTCATCCACCCCATACTTGTTCTCTACTGATGAGGGAAACTATCCCGAAACCCGAGCCATGTCTTGGGTCTAGAGATTTTGGGAACAACGAGTACCTACTCGCACCAACTTTGGTGAACCACTTATGAACTTGACTTTTATTCTTCGAACTACACGCACTTCAAATACCAGAGTGCTTTGGGGCGACCCGGAGGAGGGGCTAGCGGAGTGCGATCCATTGCAGAATTCTACTTATCGCTCCCTTGAGCGCCAAGCTGACGAGCTTCTGGAGACGCCCTGCGAGCCAGAGAGGCATCGAGGCCTGTGACGGTTACTTGGCGGCCTTCTCATCCACCCCATACTTGTTCTCTACTGATGAGGGAAACTATCCCGAAACCCGAGCCATGTCTTGGGTCTAGAGATTTTGGGAACAACGAGTACCTACTCGCACCAACTTTGGTGAACCACTTATGAACTTGACTTTTATTCTTCGAACTACACGCACTTCAAATACCAGAGTGCTTAGGGGCGACCCGGAGGAGGGGCTAGCGGAGTGCGATCCATTGCAGAATTCTACTTATCGCTCCCTTGAGCGCCAAGCTGACGAGCTTCTGGAGACGCCCTGCGAGCCAGAGAGGCATCGAGGCCTGTGACGGTTACTTGGCGGCCTTCTCATCCACCCCATACTTGTTCTCTACTGATGAGGGAAACTATCCCGAAACCCGAGCCATGTCTTGGGTCTAGAGATTTTGGGAACAACGAGTACCTACTCGCACCAACTTTGGTGAACCACTTATGAACTTGACTTTTATTCTTCGAACTACACGCACTTCAAATACCAGAGTGCTTAGGGGCGACCCGGAGGAGGGGCTAGCGGAGTGCGATCCATTGCAGAATTCTACTTATCGCTCCCTTGAGCGCCAAGCTGACGAGCTTCTGGAGACGCCCTGCGAGCCAGAGAGGCATCGAGGCCTGTGACGGTTACTTGGCGGCCTTCTCATCCACCCCATACTTGTTCTCTACTGATGAGGGAAACTATCCCGAAACCCGAGCCATGTCTTGGGTCTAGAGATTTTGGGAACAACGAGTACCTACTCGCACCAACTTTGGTGAACCACTTATGAACTTGACTTTTATTCTTCGAACTACACGCACTTCAAATACCAGAGTGCTTAGGGGCGACCCGGAGGAGGGGCTAGCGGAGTGCGATCCATTGCAGAATTCTACTTATCGCTCCCTTGAGCGCCAAGCTGACGAGCTTCTGGAGACGCCCTGCAAGCCAGAGAGGCATCGAGGCCTGTGACGGTTACTTGGCGGCCTTCTCATCCACCCCATACTTGTTCTCTACTGATGAGGGAAACTATCCCGAAACCCGAGCCATGTCTTGAGTCTAGAGATTTTGGGAACAACGAGTACCTACTCGCACCAACTTTGGTGA
Organism: Lissotriton helveticus; assembly: GCF_964261635.1. NCBI lineage: Eukaryota > Metazoa > Chordata > Amphibia > Caudata > Salamandridae > Lissotriton > Lissotriton helveticus. The sequence goes on along the minus strand of NC_136069.1, from coordinate 611,568,796 downwards.
ACCACTTATGAACTTGACTTTTATTCTTCGAACTACACGCACTTCAAATACCAGAGTGCTTTGGGGCGACCCGGAGGAGGGGCTAGCGGAGTGCGATCCATTGCAGAATTCTACTTATCGCTCCCTTGAGCGCCAAGCTGACGAGCTTCTGGAGACGCCCTGCGAGCCAGAGAGGCATCGAGGCCTGTGACGGTTACTTGGCGGCCTTCTCATCCACCCCATACTTGTTCTCTACTGATGAGGGAAACTATCCCGAAACCCGAGCCATGTCTTGGGTCTAGAGATTTTGGGAACAACGAGTACCTACTCGCACCAACTTTGGTGAACCACTTATGAACTTGACTTTTATTCTTCGAACTACACGCACTTCAAATACCAGAGTGCTTAGGGGCGACCCGGAGGAGGGGCTAGCGGAGTGCGATCCATTGCAGAATTCTACTTATCGCTCCCTTGAGCGCCAAGCTGACGAGCTTCTGGAGACGCCCTGCGAGCCAGAGAGGCATCGAGGCCTGTGACGGTTACTTGGCGGCCTTCTCATCCACCCCATACTTGTTCTCTACTGATGAGGGAAACTATCCCGAAACCCGAGCCATGTCTTGGGTCTAGAGATTTTGGGAACAACGAGTACCTACTCGCACCAACTTTGGTGAACCACTTATGAACTTGACTTTTATTCTTCGAACTACACGCACTTCAAATACCAGAGTGCTTAGGGGCGACCCGGAGGAGGGGCTAGCGGAGTGCGATCCATTGCAGAATTCTACTTATCGCTCCCTTGAGCGCCAAGCTGACGAGCTTCTGGAGACGCCCTGCGAGCCAGAGAGGCATCGAGGCCTGTGACGGTTACTTGGCGGCCTTCTCATCCATCCCATACTTGTTCTCTACTGATGAGGGAAACTATCCCGAAACCCGAGCCATGTCTTGGGTCTAGAGATTTTGGGAACAACGAGTACCTACTCGCACCAACTTTGGTGAACCACTTATGAACTTGACTTTTATTCTTCGAACTACACGCACTTCAAATACCAGAGTGCTTAGGGGCGACCCGGAGGAGGGGCTAGCGGAGTGCGATCCATTGCAGAATTCTACTTATCGCTCCCTTGAGCGCCAAGCTGACGAGCTTCTGGAGACGCCCTGCGAGCCAGAGAGGCATCGAGGCCTGTGACGGTTCCTTGGCGGCCTTCTCATCCACCCCATACTTGTTCTCTACTGATGAGGGAAACTATCCCGAAACCCGAGCCATGTCTTGGGTCTAGAGATTTTGGGAACAACGAGTACCTACTCGCACCAACTTTGGTGAACCACTTATGAACTTGACTTTTATTCTTCGAACTACACGCACTTCAAATACCAGAGTGCTTAGGGGCGACCCGGAGGAGGGGCTAGCGGAGTGCGATCCATTGCAGAATCCTAACGATATATGGTCTATAACCTATGGTTTTTTCAGTGAATTTTCAAGGTTTTGTAAATGCTAATTCCTAACTATATATGGTCTATAACCTATGGTTTTTTCAGTGAATTTCAATGGTTTTTTAATAGCAAATATCATAAGCTGTCGAATGTCAAGTACGTGGTAAGTAAAAACATTTTCGTGTTTATGCACACTGATCTGCTTTGAATGCTGCCCCCACCCCTCATTTCTATTAGGAGTACTCTCTCTTTGCAGATAGTGAAGGGTAGTTAACGCAGGCCTTTGCCCCCGTTGTAATCCGTCGTGCCTGCTTCTCTCTCCATTTGATTGATTGTTCTCTTTGGTTCATTCTCTATTTACAAACAAGCACAGAGTCGCAATACTCTGTTTAGTCTTTGCAGATAGCGAAAAATCGTGTAAAAAAACAAAAGGAATCGAGCAAAATCAGTAGGCCACTAATGGGATCTCTTTTAGACCTCGCTAAAATAGAAACATTAAGAACAACCTGTTGAAAATAGCAATATGTATGTACATAAGCGGCGTCCATTTGTGTTCACAGTACCCCTTGTTGATTGTTTGAATCGAGCATTGAATTGTTCGAAGTTGGTTCTCTTAAGGATCTTCTCTGCCTGCAAACGAGGAAGAATAGGAATATTCTCTCTCCCTTTGCAGATAGTGAAGGGTAGGTAACGCAAACCTTTAACACGTCGTGCCTATTTCGTTCCTCATTGATTGATTGTTTGCCCAAACATTGACTGTTTGGGAATTGGTTCTTTTTGGAGGTATTCCCTGTTTGCAAATATACGTAGGAAAATCTTTGCAAGTAGTGAAAGGGTAGGTAATGCGGACCTTTCTCCCCCGTTGTAATCTGTCATGCCTATCTACTCCCCACTGATTGATGCACCTGTTTCACCCGGACCATTTACTAGAGATACGTCATCTGGCCCGACCAGAGAGCACCCCTAGTGAAAAGGACATATGCAATAATAACGAAGTGATCACTGTATCCTGTTAACAGAAACTTTAGCATGAAACAACCTGGATAGAAAAGAATAGGAAAACGAAAATCAGTAGGCCACTGATGAACTTTTTATTAAATAACAAACAAAGAAACGATAACAATATGTAATGATAAAACCTATTATTGTCCTAGAAACAAGAAACGTTAGAAGTAAGCCTGTAATAAGAAACCTGAAAACATCGCCCCTCACTGCCCCAAAACCTGTCTGTCCCACCGCCTGCCACGGCCAAATAACGGCTAACTGGGAAAGATAGAAGTCAGCAGACATCCGCCCCATTCTAGAAACTTCCAAAGGGCAACAGGTTTTCGGCTACGCCCAGCCGGAAGCAACACATATAAGACGGGTCCTGCTGCCACGCCTCGGCCAGGAGATCATCACGTAGGGTGTAGCCGGAGGAGAGGCCGAGGCCAGTGGGACCCGGCCAGGGGGATTGACAACGCTGGAGAGTTGCAGGGGGGGAATGTCCGTGTCCTCGACCCTCCCCTCTCTCTCCCAGTCCGGCCGCGGTGGCTCTTGGCAGTTGCAGGTAGTCCCGCCACATTCTCTACCGGTCCGGCCACCAACGGCCGGGGCCGATGGGATCCGGCTGCAGCCGATACACCAAGGAACCCGTTCATGGGGCCAGAGCAAGGGGCGTCCAGCCGACATCCACCGGAAGCCCGGCCCGAAGACGGACGGGACATTTCTTCTTTCTTCAATAATGGCTTTGACAACACTGGGGGGGATGTCTTGCACATGCCTCCGACCCCCCCCCCTCGTCCTCATCGCCTGGTCCGGCCATAACAAATCTCAAGCGAGACGCCGTGGGGTGCACTGGGAGGGAGAGACGGTGCGAACAGGCCTCTCCCGCCTCCCCAGTGGAGGCTTCCCACCTGCACCCTCAGCGCTCCAGGCGCCCGGAAAAGGGTTCTTCCGCTGTGGCGATGCTGCAACGTCTCGCCCGGCAGGGTGGAGCCTGTCCGCTCATTTGACCCCGCGATCGCCAGTAGCTACCGAACTCTCAAAATGGCGGTCGACCTGGCAAGAGCGGGCCCAGCATAAAAAAAATGGCCCGGTCACTGGTTGACTCCACCACCGTAGTCCTCCACGACCTTGAAGATTCTAGAGGAGCCGCGGGAGTCTCCGACCCCCGCAGACACCCCCAATGGGGAATGACTGCCATGATCGCCCGTGGAGTGACGAAACTGTATCCGCGGGACGTCGGCGCTCCCATGCTGGCGCCAGCCTCCCTTTGAATGACTAGAATCCTGCAGACCTCAGTTCCGGTGAAAGCACACTGTGACCCGGTAGGAAAAATTGTTGCACCCCCTCCCCTTTTTGACTGATAGTTCAAACCACCGATCCTTTCCTTTGCCCTTTTACCAGAACTTTGGACTGCCTCCCCCTCTTTTACATTTTCTAGAGAAAACAAAACATTAACCACTACATTAGCATAGCAGTTGACACCAGAACTGTTTTCAAATTGAAAACCAACAACATCTTCAACAGAATCCTTTTTGTTTCTGCTGTGACCCTGCTACAGCACAGGCATTGTCCCCAGCAGTAATTCTGCAATGCCGGTAAGTATAGCTGTGGTGCCTACTGGACTCACTCACCCCCGCGGCGCCCCACGCCGTTATTTGCTGGGCGGCAACTTACTAGACATCACCTTCGTGACATCCAGATTTCAGCGCTTTCTGCTGCCTTGGAACTATTCGCACAACAGACCGCTACTGACAATCCACCCCCCGGGACGCCCCACGCCGGATACCCAAATCAGTGCGGCACCCAGGCAACATCTTCTGAATTTTCATAATTTGAAAGAACTAGTAACATGTCCTCATCAGGAATTTCCTCATGAAAAGTCTGCAATGATGATTCTTGTAACTCTATGGTCTCCAAACATTCGATAAATTCGCCATCAAGAGATTGATAAAAAAAATCATTCAAGTCATCTCCTCCTTGTGAGAATATTTCATTATTGGTGCTGTCAATTTCAATAAATGTATTGGATAATTCAAAAGAAATTGCCACGGTCTCTTCGTTGTTTAAATGTTTTTACTGTTTTTGTTTTGTTGTATATATTCATAAGTTATTAAAGTTTTATAATCCTACTACTTTGTTGGAGTGCTATATATTTTTAATGTGACACATAAATGTAAAAACTTTGATGTACAAAGAGTCATCCCTGGAATCTTCCGCTTCAGGCTCGGTCCCCTCCCCAATCACAATACAGGATGGTTTTCAGATAGTAGGAACACGTGTGGTGTGACGGATCTCATCGGGTGTGGGCCTTGATCTACTATAACTCCTTTGAAGAGGGGTGATTCTTTACAGCTGGGGCCATAAACTACATCTGCAGGGCTAGCTGATAGCCTGGACAATCGGACACAGAGGAAGAGGAGTGTCAGAGGGTGCGGTAGTGAATAGGGCGAAAGGGAGGTGTCGGGCGGGCACAGAGTGTGATTCTCAGGGAAGAGCAGCACAGATGGGGGGAGGTTTATTGCCCATGCATAAGACAGAGAGCGGGGGTGACCAGTGCCTGGGGAAGATGCTTGCGAGGGTGGGGAGCCATGCTACGAATCGACAGCGTGCAGAGAGTGGGTCTGGTCAAGGCATCTAAAATGGCTGCCGTGCACGACAAAAGTGTGGCATTTCAAAAAAGGCAAGATGGCGCAAACAATGTTTTTCAACACTTCCTCATTTCCTTCGAATCGAACGTTAACAGACGTTGGTGCATATTACCAAAGTTAAGCGATATTTATCGCTAACGATGCTTACCAATGAATTTTTTACCGCTAAGCATCGTCAGAAATTATCGAAGATAAACCTTGCTATTATCAAGGTTTATCGCAAATGCGATAAAAAACGGCCGCAATGCATGAATATCGCTAAAAAGTCAGCGATATTCATGCATTACCGAGCTAATGCTCTTAGCCATGTTATCCACCTCCCATTGGATAACATGGCTAAGAACTGCTCAGGGCAGGTGTTAGTTTTTGGAGATATTCGCGCTTAGCGCGAATATCTCCAAAAGTTGGTAATAGTAGATAGATATCTTGCATGTTGTAATGCAAGTTATTGTGGTATATGGAACTCATACCATAATCTCTCAGGAAAGCAGAAACTGATCCTTTTGGGACCGCCTGAGAAGGCCTAGGGGGTGAGGGGTACTCTACTTTGCCCCCTTTTCACGTTCCGAACTATTTTATTTTACTCTCTTCTGTAATTACACAAAATAGCAGCGATAAGATGCATCAGAGACACACAGTGAGAGAAAGGAGGCCGGAGATGAAGAAGAGATGTCAAATACACATTGGAGATAATATAGTGGGAGAAGGGAAGTAAATATGAGTAAACTTACCATGTAACATAAAAATGTTGCACTCTATACTACAAGTCTCATTTTATACTACAATCACTTCGCTACAACCTCATAAATTAAAAATAAAAATGAATAATGTCTCAAACAATTTTTGATTTCTAAATATAAATTTATTCTTCTGAATTTTCTAAATTTGAAAGAACTAGTAACATGTCCTCATCAGGAATTTCCTCTTCAATCATCTCATCTGGAATCTCCTCATTAAAAGTCTGCAATGATGATTCTTGTAACTCTATGGTCTCCAAACATTCGATAAATTCGCCATCAACAGATTGATCAAAAAAAATCATTCAAGTCATCTCCTCCTTGTGACAATATTTCATTATTGGTGCTGTCAATTTCAATCAATGTAGTGGATAATTCAAAAGAAATTGCCACGGTCTCTTCATTGTGAGCCATTTTATTTTGAAATTGCTTGCTGTAAATTGCAGAAAAAAATAATCACTTTCATTTATCGTTTTTAGTAATACATAATATAAAACTAACTTTATCAAGTATTTAGTATAACAGAAGGACTGCAAATAAATAACAGAAAAAAATTTCAAATTATCTTCAAGTGTTCAACATAGTTCCCCTTACAAATTAACAACTCACCTTTTTAAAAGTAGGAGAAGTGTTAGTACTGTGTAAATCAAACACCAGAAATTGACCACCAAAAATTCCTCACAAATGTACCTCAGACAGTAGTATCACGAAATGGCTGTGGTTTCCTCTCATTTGAGATATATACATAACCAATTAACTTTCATCACACACAAATACAAAACCAAAGTAACATTTTAATTGGTTCTAAATTTCAACACTTTCAAATGTGTTTTCCCCATGCAATTTTCCATAGGACATTTACATACGTCTACAGCCTGAATGGCTGAACGGAATTACACCAAACTTGGCAAAATGGTACATCAAACCTAAGAGGTCAGGGAGGATCTACTATGCCCCCTTATGGTCATTTGCCCCTTCGCTTTGGCCTCCTCTTGTCTCTCGATCCTACCGAGAGACAAGATGGCGGCCGCTACGGACTGTTTGGAATGTTTACAGACGCCGGAGAACCAATCAGCTTCGCAAAGCTCCGTAACGCGAAAAGTACGCGAAGCGGAGCGCTGTTACAGATATATATCTTTTTTTGAACGTTAATTTCTCAAAATCCACTGGAGCACATATATTGAGACCTAGCAAAGGCACATCGGGCTACCAGTCCCTAATATTTTGCCAAGTTTCGTGCAAATCCATTCAGCCGTTCGATTATTATTATTATTTTTTTTTTTTGCCCCGCGGGGCCCTTTTAAAACCTCCACATCAAACCTAGGGGGTCAGCGAGGATCTACTATGCCCCCTTATGGTCATTTGCCCCTTCGCTTTGGCCTCCTCTTGTCTCTCGATCCTACCGAGAGACAAGATGGCGGCAGCTACGGACTGTTTGGAATGTTCACAGACGCCGGAGAACCAATCAGCTTCGCTTCACAAAGCTCCGTACCGCGAAAAGTCCGCGAACCGAAGCGCTGCCCGGTCCGCTGTTACAGATATATATCTTTTTTTGAACGTTAATTTCTCAAAATCCACTGAAGCACATATATTGAGACCTAGCAAAGGCACATCGGGCTACCAGTCCCTACAATTTTGCCAAGTTTTGTGGAAATCCATTCAGCCGTTCGGGCTAAAAGTGAGGCCAACCGCCCTATGCAAAACTCAATGTTAAAAACACGTTTTGGGACCCCCTTTTTTCTCGGCCCCCCCTTGACGAACCCCCCCCAAATTTCCAGGGGCTGCTCAGAAACAAAATGTTCCATTTTCCAGAAAATTTCAGCCAATTCCGTCCACAAACGCCAAAGTTATTAGACATAGAATTTTCAAAAATCCCATAGAGAAAAAATCCTAACTATATATACCTACTGGCGACCGCCAGTAGGTAATATATATATATATATATATATATTACCTACTGGCGGTCGCCAGCAGGTATATATATTGTTAGGACCTAGTTACCATAGGAAATTCCGAACATTCTATTGGGAATAACTTTGGCGCCGATTGAGGGATCTGTTTGTAATTTTCCTTAAATTTGCCTCGCTCCACTCCGCTCCTTCCATGAAAGTTTCGGGGGGATTCGTCAAGCGGGGGCCGAGAAAAAAGGGGGGTCCCAAAACGTGTTTTCCCCATGTTAATTTCCATAGGGACATTCTGGCACGGCTACAGCTCGAACGGCTGAACGGAATTACTCCAGATTTGGCGAAATGATAGGGACTGGTATGCAGCAGTGCCTTTTGTATGTTTGGTGTAAATCCCTCCTGTAGTTTTTGAGAAAATTGAATTCGACATTTTTAAAATGGCATTTTCTATGGGACCTTTAGACACGGCTACATCCCGAACGGCAGAACGAAATTACACCAAACATGGCAAAATGGTAGGGACAGGTATGCAGTAGTGCCTTTTCTATATTTGGTGAAAATCCCTCCAGTAGTTGTTGAGAAAATTGAATTTGAGCAAATTATATATCTATATGCGCTCAACATTCTATTGGGAATAACTTTGGCGCCGATTGAGGAATCTGCGTATAATTCTCCAGAATTTTGGCCAGCTCCGCTCCGCTCCTCCCCTGAAAGTTTTGGGGGGATTCGTCAAGCGGGGGCCGAAAAGGGGGTCCCAAAACGTGTTTTCCCCATGTTAATTTCCATAGAGACATTTAGACACGGCTACAGGCCGAACGGCTAAATGGAATTACACCAAACTTGGCAAAATGGTAGGGCCTGGTATGCAGATGTGCCTTTGCTATGTTTGGTGAGAATCCCTCCAGTAGTTCTTGAGAAAATTGAATTTGAGCAAATTATATATCTATATGCGCTCACAGTACGCGCACCGCACGCGTACCGTACGCGTACGTGCGCGTACCCTTACGTGCGCGTACCCTTACGTGCGCGAGCGAGTTTCTGATTGGCTGGCAGTCGACTGTCAACATTCTAAACTGTCCAAACCAGGAAGTGTTGGCCACCATCTTGTTTTTCAGGAGAACTGAGGCACAAGAGAGCCCGAAACAAGAGTGGAAAACACGAAAAGGGGGCAGGGTAGAGACCCCCCAACCCTCTAACCCTTCTCAGGGGGTCCGAAAAAGGACCCCCAAGGACAAAAAAAAGAAGAATTCGAAAAAATCGCGGGGTGAGCGCACCGTACGCGTACGGTACGCGTACCCCACGATTTACCCTGCCCCCTTTTCGCGTTTTCCACTCTTGTTTTGTGCTCTCTTGTGCCTCACTTCTCCTGAGAAACAAGATGGCTGCTCAGGTGGTCCCAGAAGGATAATAACATATATAAACGTTATCCGCTAATAGAATTAGCATTTACAAAAGCTTTGAAATTTATTGAAAAAAAATATAGGTTTCACGCCTGATATAGTTAGGAATTAGCATTTAAAAAACCTTGCAAATTCACTGAAAAAACATAGGTTTCAGGCCTTATATAGTTAGGAATTAGCATTTAAAAAACCTTGGAAATTCACTTAAAAAACCACAGGTTTCAGGCCTTATATAGTTAGGAATTAGCATTTAAAAAACCTTGCAAATTCACTCAAAAAACCATAGGTTTCAGGCCTTATATAGTTAGGAATTAGCATTTTAAAAACCTTGCAAATTCACCTAAAAAAACCATAGGTTTCAGGCCTTATATAGTTAGGAATTAGCATTTAAAAAAAACATTGAAATTGCTCCTATATAGTTAGTTGTACTAACTATATTTCGCGCACCCGCAATCCACTGCTGATGATGTCACATATTACATCATTCATGACATGGTCAGTGACATCACTGATGACATCTCAAATGACATCACTGATGACATCACTGATGACATCTCATTTGACATCACTGATCACATCACTGATGATATCATTCATGTGATAATACGATGCACCTCCTCACACTCTAATATAACCTTTGATACACCCAGTGTTAAATACAGACTGCCATTCTTGAAACCATTGACACACCAATACCAGTTACTACATACGCACTCACTGATTCCTAGGTCTACACACACATTCACTCATTCACCCATATAATCACTCATACATACAGTCACTCATCAATACAACACTATCATATGCACTCATACACCTATACAGACACTCACACACTGCCACTCATCCATGGAGTTACTCACACACCTAGTCAGTCATGCAAAGAATCAATCACACTTCCATTTCCTCAACTATACAGTTATACACACAACACCTTACGTATTCAAACATATACTAACACATACTTACTCTCTTATACAATCACTGATACAAGTACACAATGATCCATACAGCCACTCGCACATTCACTGGCTCTCATGTATAGTCATTTATATATGCCAACTCTCACATGCACTGTGTTTTACATATCTACTTACTTGGACATGTAGCACTGAGATATCCATTCACTCACCAACACACCCATGCACACAGTCAACCGCCCATATAGCTGTTTCTACATGCACTCTTGAACTCATACACCTAGTGAATCAACTGCTCGCACATCTATGCACAGAGTCACACACCTCCCAGCCACCCACACACACACCCAGTCTCCCATTCAAATACTTGGGCAACCAACCAATAACCCATATAGCCACTCATATAGCTACTGATCAACACATGCAGCTGCTTACACAACAACAGACATACTGATGCACACAGTCAGACAGTTTAGTCACTAACCCATGCATTTAGTAAGACACATTTAATCACTCACTCATACAGTCAGTCACGCACCTACTAAATCCTTCATCCAGACACTTATACATCCACTCATTCTTCAATATGTAAAATATATTTAAACTTTACAGAAACACACAGTCACTGGATGATGTCATCAGTGATGTCATCAGTGATGTCAAATGAGATGTCATCAGTGATGTAATCAGTGATGTCATTTGAGATGTCATCAGTGATGTCATCAGTGATGTCACTGACCATGTCATGAATGATGTGATATGTGACATCATCAGCAGTGGATTGCGGGTGCGCGAAATATAGTTAGTACAACTAACTATATAGGAGCAATTTCAATGTTTTTTTAAATGCTAATTCCTAACTATATAAGGCCTGAAACCTATGGTTTTTTAAGTGAACATATATATATATATATATATACACATTGCCTTTGCTGTTACCCCTTGACGGAGGGTGAAATACACCCACGATGCATTAGGATTGATCCAACATACAGCTGCCACTAGAAGTTTTTAATGGACTTTGATCATAAAAGAGTTTGCACATATAAATGATTTTATTTGTTCTGAATCCACATGTTCCTCATTTTGAACACTATTTTTTTACTTTTGATTAGAATGTATTATGTTCTCTTTATCCATAAAAGAATCAAATCCAACCTGGATTTCATTACAGAACTTTAACATTCCCAATTCCCAATTCCCAATGACAGACGTATTTCCATTTCTGTTATTAATTGAGTGTCTCATATGAAATCAAATTGCTCACTTCCTGGCCAGACTCTCATAAATAAATCAGGCATAACCAGAATTCCCCTGTGGAATATTTTTGCTGAGCAAAATACCCAAAACAGGAATAAAAGAATGCATATTTTTTTAACTAGAGCAGATTTATAGATAAAGAACAATGTAGTATGTCCAGTATCCTTATACTTAAAAAAAATAGTCTATTACCTTACTACAATAATGTATATTTTTACTTAATTCTCTATCAACAATCGTGTTGCTCACTTTTTCCAGACTTTAAGAGCCAAAATTCCCTCAGGAGTCTTGATGTGGGAGTGGGAAAGACATTCTAAACCTCACAGTCGAATGGTTTGCATTCTGAAGTTTGAGTTCTGTTTAAGTAGGCTATTCCCTTAACAGCAACAGAGGAAATACCAATATTATTCTACATGATGAAGAGAAAATTAAAGTAACTGTTTTAGGGAGAAACAATTGGATGAGAATTACATCAGGCTGGGTACATTAAAATAGAGCACTAAATGCACCCGTTTTTTTCTGAGCAAGCTCTTCCTTTTCCTTGTCTCTGTTGTTTACATCATGATGTCCCTCCTTACTCTGGTGCCAAGCATGCCTTTCAGAGTACTATATTTACATATGTAAGGCTTAGAAATGTTATTTGGCTGTTTATAGTTCAATTGTCTCCTTTCCATATGTAGGCAAATTAGCGTTGCGGGTGTATGGGTTATCTCCTACCGGGGGGCCTTAAGGAAGAGAAAGGAGTTTTTCCATTTGCCAATATTTTGCCTCTTTAACACCCCTCTTCCCGCACCCCTCTTGCCTCTATCTGTACCTCTTTTCCTTCTTTCTGTACTTCTTTCATTTATTTCTGTACCTCTCCCTTCTTTTTGCACCCCTTTTGCCTCTTTCTTCACCCCTCTTCCCTATTCCTGTACTCCTCTTGCCTTTTTCTGCACCCCTGTTCCTTCTTTTTGTACTTCTTCTGTTTGTTTTTGCAGATCTCTTGCTTCTTTCTGCACCCCTTTGCCACTTTCTCCACCCATCCACCCTCTTTCTACACCCCTGTTGCCTCTTTCTGCACCTCTCTTCTTTCTTTCTGCCCTTCTTTTGTTTTTTCTGCATATCTCTTGAATCTTTCTGCACCCCCAGTGGCTCTTTCTGCGCCACGCCTCCCACTTTTTGCACCCCTCTTGCCTCTTTCTGCACCTTTGTTGCTTCTTTCTGCACTCCACTTGCTTCTTTCTGCACTCATTGTGCCTCTTTCACACCCCTCTTCCCTCTTTCTGCACCCCTCTTGCCTCTTTCTGCATCTCTGTTCCTTCTTTCTGTACTTCCTTTGATTCTTTCCGCAGCTCTCATGCTTCTTTCTGCATCCCATTGCTTCTTTCTCCACCCCTCTTTATGCGCCCCTGTTGCCCCTTTCTGCACATCTGTTCCTTCTTTCTGTACTTCTTTTGTTTCTTTCTGCACCTCTCTTGCTTCTTTCACTACCACTCATTCTTCTTTCTGCACCCCTCTTCCTGAACCCCTCTTGCCTCTCCCTGCCCCCCAGTTCCTTCTTTCTGAACTTATTTTGTTTCTTTCTGCACCTCTATTGCTTCTTTCTGCACCCCTCTTGCTATTTTCTCCATCCCTGTTCCCCTTGTTGCATCTATGTTGCTTCTTTCTGCACTTCTCTTGCTTCTTTCTGCACCTCTCTCCTTTCTTCCTGCAACCCTTCTGACTCTGTCTGCACCCCTCTTCCCTGTTTCTTCATCCCTCTTGCCTCTTTCTGCACCTCTGTTCCTTCTTCCTGCACTTCTTTTGTTTCTTTCTGCAACTCTCATGCTTCTTTATGCACGCCTCTTGCTTCTCTCTGCACCCATCATGCCTATTTCACACACCTCTTCCCTCTTTCTGCACCCATCTTGCCTCTTTCTGCGCCTCTGTTCCTTCTTTTTGCACTTGTTTTGTTTCTTTCTACACCTTTCCTGTTTCTTTCTGCATCCCTCTTACCTCTTTCTCCACCCCACTTCCCCCTTTCTGCATCTCTGTTGCTTCTTAAAGCATCTCTCTTGCTTATTTCTGCACCCTTCATACCTCTTACTGCACCCTTTATCTGGCTTTCTGCACTCCTCTTGCCTCTTTCTGCACCTCTGTTGCTTTTCTCTGCACTTCCTTTGGTTCTTTCTACACCTTTTGCTTCTTTCTGCACCCATTTTGCCCCTTTTTCTGTAAGTCTGTTAATTCTTTCTGCACTTCTTGTGTTTCTCTCTGCACATCTCTTGCTTCTTTCTGCACCCCTCATTGTTCTTTCTGCACACCTCTTACCTCTTTTTGCACCCCTGTTGCCTCTTTTTAGAGATTTGTTGCTTCTTTCTGCACTACTCTTGCTTTTTTCTGTACCTCTTTGCCTCTTTCTGCATCACTCATGCTTCTTTCTGCACCCCTCTTGCTTCTTTCTGCACCGCTGCTCCTTCTTTGTGCTCTTCTTTTGCTTCTTTCTACACCCCTCTTGCTTCTTTCTGCACCTCTGTTCTTTCTTTCTGCTCTTCTTTTGCTTCTTACTGTACCTCTCTTGCTTCTTTCTGTACCCCTATTGCCACTTTCTCCACCCCTGTTCTCCCTTTTGCTTCTCTGCACTTCTCTTGCTTCTTTTTACACCCTCTTGCCTGCTTCTGCATCCCTCTTCCATATTTCTGCACCCCTCTTGCTTCTTCCTGCACCTCTGTTCCTTCTTTCTGTACTTCTTTTGTTTCTTTCTGCAATTCTTTTGCTTCTTTCTCCACCCCTCTTGCCTCTTTTTTCACCCCCTTTCCCTTGTTCTACACTTCTCTTGCCTCTTTCTGCACCACTGTTGGTTTTTTCTGCACTTCCCTTGCCTCTTTCTTTACCTCTGTTGCTTCTTTGTGCGCCCTTTGTGCCTTTTTCTGTACCCCTTGTGCCTCTTTCTGCAACCCTTTCCCCTCTTTCTTCACCTCTCTTGCCTCTTTCTGCACTTCTTTTGACTCTTTCTGCACCAATGTTGTTTTTTCTGCGGTTTTCTTGCCTCTTTCTGCACCAATTTTGCTTCTTTCTACACATCTCTTCCCTCGTTCTGTACTTCTTTTCCCTCTTTCTGCTCTTCTCTCTTTCTGCACCATGTTTGCCTCTGTCTGTACCACACTTGCCTCTTTCTGTACCTCTCCTGCCTCTTTCTGCACCTGTCTTGCCTCTTTCTGCTCTTCTCTTCCTTCGTTCTGCACCTTTCTTGTTTCTTTCTGCAACTCTCTTGTCTGTTTTATCACTTCTCTTGATTCTTCCTGCACCTCTGTTGCACCTTTCTGCACTTCTCCTGTTTATTTCTGCACCTCTGTCCCTTCTTTCTATACCCCTCTTCCCTGTTTCTGCACGCCTCTTGCCTCTTTCTACACTTCTGTTCCCTCTTTCTGTACTTCTTTTGTGTCTTTCTGCAACTCTCTTTCTTCTTTCTGCAAGCCTCTTGCTTCTTTCTGTATACCTCGTGCCTCCTTCACACGTCTCGTTCTTTTTCGGCACCCCTCTTGCCTCTTTCTGCACCTCAGTTGCTTCTCTCTGAATTTCTATTGCTTCCTTACACATTTCTCTTGCTTTTTTCTGCATCTCTTTTGCTTATTTCTGCACCCTTTGTGCCTCTTTCTGCATAGCTCATCCCATTTTCTGCACTCCTCTTGCCTCTTTCTGCACATCTGTTGCTTCTTTCTGCACTTCTTTTGTTTCTTAGTATACCCCTCTTGCCTCTTTCTGCACCCCTGTTCCTTCTCTCTGCACTTCTTTTGTTTCAGTTTGCATCTCTTGCTTCTTTCTGCACCCCATTTGCCTCTTTCTGTACCCCTCTTGCCTCATTCTGCACCTGCGTTCCTTTTTTCTGCACTTCTTTTGTTTCTTTCTACAGCTCTCTTGCTTCTTTATACACCTCTGTCCCTTCTTTATGCAACCCTTGTGCCTCTTTCTGCACCCCTCTTCCCTCTTTCTGCAACCCCTCATGCCTCTTTCTACACTTCTGTTCCTACATTCTGCCTTTCTGTTTCTTTCTGCACCTCTCTTGCTTCTTTCTACACTTCTCTTGCATGTTTCTGTGCCTCTCTTGCTTCTTTCTGTACCCACTTGCGTCTTTCTGTACCCAAAATGACCCTCATCTCTCTTTCTGTACCTCTCGACACTCTTTCTGTACTTCTTTTCCATCTCTCTGTACTTCTCTTCCCTCTTCTGCTCTTGTCTTGCCTTTGTCTGCACCTCACTTCCTTCTTTCTGCACCCCTCTTGCCACTTTTTCCAACCCTTTTTCCACTCCTCATCCCTGTTTATCCTCCTCTATTGCTTCTTTCTGCACTTCTCTTGCTTCTTTATGCACCTCTGTCCTTTCTTTCTGCAACCCTTGTGCCTCTTTCTGCGTCCCTCTTCCTTCTTTCTGCACCCCTCATGCCTCTTTCTGCACCTCTGTTTGTACTTTCTGCCATTCTTATGTTTCTTTCTGCACCTCTCTTGCTTCTTTCTGCTTCTCTCTTCCCCATTTCTTCATCTCTGTTGCTTCTTTCTGCACTTCTCGTGCTTCTTACTGCACCTCTTGTGCCTCTTTCTGCACCCCATTTCTCTCTTTCTGCACCTTTCTTGCCTCTCTCTGTACCTCTGTTACTTCTTTCCGCACTTCTTTTGTTTTTTATGCACCTCTCTTGCTTCTTTCTGTACCCCTCTTGCCTTTTTCTCCACCCCTCTTACACCTTTCTTTATCTCTGTTGCTTGTTTATGTACTTCTCTTATCTCTTTCTCTACCCCTGTTTCCTCTTTCTGCACTTCTCTTCCTCTTTCTCCAAATTCATTCCTTCCTTCTGCACCTCTGTTGTTTCTTTCTACACTTGTCTTGCTTCTTTCTGTACCCCTCGTGCCTCTTTCTAAACCCCTGTCCCTCTTTCTGCACCCCTCCTCCCTGTTTCTACACCTTTCTTGCTTCTTTCTGCACTTGTCTTGCCTCTTTCTGCACCACTGCTGTTTTTATGCACTTTTCTTTCCTCTTTCTGCATCATTGTTGCTTCCTTCTGCACATCTCATCCTTCTTTCTGTACTTCTCTTCCCTCTTTCTGCACTTTTTTATTTCTACACCCCTCTTTCCTCTGTCTACACCACACTTGCCTCTTTCTGCACCTCTCCTGCCTCTTTCTGCACCTGTCTTGAATCTTTCTGCAACTCTCTTGTCTGTTTTTTCACTTCTCTTGCTTCTTTATGTACCTCTGTTTTTACTTTCTGCACTTCTCTTGCTTCTTTCTGCACCACTGTCCCTTCTTTCTGTAACCCTTGGGACTCTATCTGCAAAACTCTTCCCTGTTTCTGCACCCCTCTTGCATTTTTCTTTACCTCTATTCCTTCTTTCTGCACTGCTTTCATTTCTTTCTGCAACTCCCCTGCTTCTTTCTGCATGCCTCTTGCTTCTTTCTGCACCCCTCGTGCCTCTTTCACATACCTCTTTCCTTTTTTTTACCCCTCTTGCCTCTTTCTGCACCGCAGTTCGTTCTTTCTGCATCTTTGTTGCTACTTTACACATTTCTCTTGCTTCTTTCTGCCTCTCTCTTGCTTATTGCTGCACCCTTTGTGCCTCTGTCTGCACCCATTGTGCCTCATTCTGCACCCCTCTTCCCTCTTTATGCACCTCTCTGGACTCTTTCTACATTTCTCATGCCTCTTTCTGCACATCTGTTGCTTTTCTCTGCACCCCTCTTGCCTCTTTCTGTACCCTCGCCCTCTTTCTGCAACTCTCTTCCCTCTTTATGTACTTTTCTTCCCTCTTTCTGTACTTTTCTTCTCTCTTTCTGCGTCCCTCTTGCGTGTCTGCACCTCATTTACCTCTTTAGGCACCTCTCCTGCCTCTTTTGTACCTGTTTTTCCTCTTTATGCACCGCTGTCCCTTTTTTCTGTAACCCTTGGGACTCTATCTGCACCACTCTTCCCTGTTTCTGCACCCCTCATGCATCTTTCTGCACTCTATTCATTTTTTCTGCACTACTTTCATTTCTTTCTGCAACTCTCCAGCTTCTTCCTGCATGCCTCTTGCTTCTTACTGCACCTCTCATGCCTCTTTCCTTTTTTTGTACCCCTCTTGGCACTTTCTGCACCTCGGTTCCTTCTTTCTGCATCTTTGTTGCTACTTTACACAGTTCTCTTGCTTCTTTCTGCATCTCTCTTGCTTATTTCTGCACCCTTTGCGCTTCTTTCTGCACCCATTGTGCCTCTTTTTGCACCCCTCTTCCCTGTTTATGCACCTCTCTTGACTCTTGCTACATTTATCATGCCTCTTTCTGCACATCTGTTGCTTTTCTCTGCACCGCTCTTGCCTCTTTCTGTACCCCCTCCCTCTTTCTGCACCTCTCTTCCCTCTTTCTGTACTTTTCTTCCCTCTTTCTGCACTTTTCTTCTCTCTTTCTGTACCCCTCTTGCTTGTCTGCACCTCATTTACCTCTTTCTGCAGCTCTCCGACCTCTTTTTTATCTGTTTTTCCTCTTTCTGAACTTCATTTACTTTTTCTGCACCTTTCTTGTTTCTTTCTGTAACTCTCTTGTCTGTTTTAGCACTTCTCCTGCTTCTTTCTGCACCTCTATTGCTTCTTTCTGCTTCTCTCTTGCTTCTTTCTCTACCCCTTGACCTTTCTGCATCCCTGTTGCTTCTTTCTGAACTTCTCTTGTCTCTTTCTCCACCCCTATTCTCTGGTTCTGCACCTCTTTTGCTTTTTTTTGCACATCTCTTACCTCTTTCTCCTTCCTCCTTCTCTCTTTCTACACCTCTGTTGCTTCTTTCTGCATTTCTCTTGCTTCATTCTGTACCCCTTGTGCCTCGTTCTGCACCCCTTGTGCCTCTTTCTGCAGCCATCATCCATCTTTCTGCACCTCTCTTTACTCTTTCTGCTATTCTTTTGCCTCCTTCTGCACCAATGGTTGTTTTTTCTACACTTCTCTTGCCTCTTTCTCTACATCTGTTTTGCTTCTGTCTACACCTTGCGTGCTTCTTTCTGCACCCCTCTTCCCTCTTTCTGAACCTCTCCTTTCTTTCTGCAACCCTGTTCCCTCTTTCTGTAGTTCTCTTGCCTCTTTCTGCACCTCTGTTGCTTCTATCTGCACTTCTCTTGCCTTTTCTGCACTCACCTTGCTTCTTTCTGCACCTCTGTTGGTTCTTTCTGCGCTCCTCTTGCTTCATTCAGCATTTCTCTCATGAATTTCTGCACCCCTTGCCTCTTTTTGCGCCCTGTCCCCTATTTTTGCACCTCTCTTGCCTCTGTCTGCACCCGTGTTCCATCTTGCTGCACCTTGTTTGCCTACTTGTGCAACTTTTTTGCCTCTTTGTGCAGTTCTCTTGCCTCCTTCTGCACCTCTGTTGCTTCTTAGTGCACTTCTCTTGCATCTTTATGCATCCCTCTTGCCTCTTTCTGCATCAATTTTGCTTCTTTCTGTACTTCTCTTGCTTCTTTTTGTAACTCCCTTGCTTCTTTCTGTACCCCTGTTGCCTCTTTTTGCACCCCTTTTCCCTCTTTCTGCACCACTCCTTCTATTTTCTGCACCTCTATTGCCTCTTTCTGTACTTCTTTTGCCTCTTTCTACATTTCTGATGCTTGTTTCTATACTTCTCTAGCCTCTTTCTGCACCTCTCTTGTTTCTTTCTGTATCCCTCTTGTATCTTTCTACACCCCTCTTCACTCTTTCTGCACCTCTCGTGCTTCTTTCTGCACCCCTCCTGTATCTTTCTACACCCCTCTTCCCTCTTTCTGCACCTCTCTTGCCTCCTTTTGCACCTCTCTAGATTTTTTCTACAGTTCTCTTGCCTCTTTCTGTACCTCTGTTGCTTCTTCCTGCAATTCTCTTGGCTCTTTCAGCACCCCTTTTGCCTCGGTCTGCACCTCTGTTGGTTCTTTCAGCAGTTCTATTGCGTCTTTCAGCACCTGTCTTACCTTTTTCTGTGCATCTCTTGCGTGTTTCTGTGCATCTCCTGCCTCTTTCTGCACTTCTCTTGCCTCTTTCTGTCCTTCCGCTACCTCTTTGTGTGCTTCTATTGCTTCTTTCTGCACTTCTCGTCTCTTTTTCTGCACTTCTCTTGCCTCTTTCTGAAACCATCTTGCCTATTTCCGCACCTCTGTTGCTTTCTTCTGCACTTTTCTTCCTTCTTTCTGCTCCTCTCTTGCTTCTTTCTGTATCTCTGTTGTCTCTTTCTGCAATTATCTTCCCTCTTTCTGCACCTCTCTTATCTGTTTGTGCACCTCTGTTGTCTCTTTCTGTACCTCGTTGCCTCTTTCTGCATTTCCGTTACTTCTCTCAGTACTTCTCTTGCCTCTTTCTGTACCTCTGTTACTTCTTTCAGCACTTCACTTACCTCTTTCTGCAGCCCCGTTCCCTCTTTCTGCACCTCTCTTGCCTGTTTCTACAACTCTCTTGCCTCTTGCTCCAGTTCTCTTTCCTCTTTCTGCACCTCTCTTGCATCTTTCTGCTCCCCTCTTGCCCCTTTCTGTACTTCTCTTGCCTGTTTCAATATTAAATGGGAAGTGAAAGCTGTTAAGTTTAAAGGTCTGAATGCTCTCGTGACTGTATTCTCAATTGGTGTTTTGGATCTGAAAATGGTAGCTTAAAAAGCTTGTAGCTTCTCTTATAGGTGGTCACATCCTGTTAGTTCTGCTCTCTCATTCGGTTGCACAGGCGGACATGTGTTATGTATATAGGTGACATAGAGCCCCTCTAATGTACTATTGAATATGCATGTGCCCTATATTAGGAGCAGAAAGAAATACATGCACCTTCTTGTACACACATTTATAGAGTATGCTGTTTGTAACACGTATATTCAAGCTTTTGTATGGTTATTTTTATGTAACTTGTCACCAGGTAAAAGCAGATACACACCCATGTATACCTTCCCAAACCTTGTCAGACTAACAACAGTGATGTTGTTAAGATTGCTGTTTTACATTTGGTAGGCCTGACATTCTAAACAGTCTATGAATAGTGAACCTTCAAGAGAAAAGTGAGGTTTAAGACATCTTGGGAGAAGGATTAGTGATTAGGCTACTTTGTATGCGTCTGTGGAAAAGTACAGTCGAAGTAGGCCTCTTTCTGCACCTCTGGTGCTTCTTTCCACACTTCTCTTGCTTCATGTTGCACCTTTCTTCCTCTTTCTGCACATATCCTACCTATGGGGGCATATTTAGAAATTGGAATTTAACGAACCTTAGAAGTTCACTGAAAAAACAGAGGTTTTAGGAACTTTATAGTTCGGAATTAGCAGTTAAAAAACTGAAAAATTCACTGAAAGAAACATAGGTTTCAGGGACGTTATAGTTAGAGATTAGCATTTTTAAAAAACGTAAAACTTCACTGAAAAATGCTCAGGTTTCAGGGACGTTATAGTTAATTGGACTTTTCACTTGTGCAAAACCAGAGAAATTCGGCCGTTATAGTTAGTTGAGCTAGCTATAACTCGCACCCCTGCAATGCACTGCTGATGACGTCACATATTACATCACTCATGGTGCATGACATGGTCAGTGACATTAGTGATGTAATATGTGAAATCATCAGCAGTGCATTGCGGGGGCGTGAGTTATAGTTAGCTCAACTAACTATAATGGCCGAATTTCTCTGGTTTTGTATGAGTGAAATGTCCAATTAACTATAACGTACCTGAAACCTGTGATTTTTCAGTATGTATATATATATTACTCATTTCAGGTTGGCTTGGTTGTTATTTTACCAATTCAAAGCTGTAATACTGTGCCTGGAGTGGTAAATGGGTTTTGTCATTTTACAGCTCAGCAAGAACAGCACTGTGCTAGTCCTGTGTTTAAAGACTCTGCTGTAGAAATGGCAAAGCACTTTGTCCTTTTCTATCTCTGCGTGGATGGCACTATGCTAATCCTATGCTTAAAGACTTTGATAGAAAAGCAAACATTTGAGGTGAGCAGATCTAGAGTTGTGGTGTTGAGAGTGCTCTATACAGGAGCTGCTTTCCACCTAAACTTGAGAACTACCCAGAGTTCTCTGCTTCTGATTTTGCATACATATATATATATATAAACACAACAAAATGACTCTAGAATTTTCTGAATTCTGTCTAACTCACAATATCTTCTTATTTGAAGACCAACTGTATATACAAAGGTCTGGTACGGCGATGGGTACCTGCTTCGCTCCCAGCTACGCAAACTTGTTCGTGGGCTGGTGGGAGGAGCAGGTGCCCAGGAGCTGTGCAGTTGGACAGGTTAGAGGGAAGGCAGTATGCTGGCACCGTTACATCGATGATTTATTTATCGTCTGGAACGGTGGGACAAACACAGCAGAAGAATACATCAGGGTACTCAAC
This sequence comes from Lissotriton helveticus, assembly GCF_964261635.1. Classification (NCBI taxonomy): domain Eukaryota; kingdom Metazoa; phylum Chordata; class Amphibia; order Caudata; family Salamandridae; genus Lissotriton; species Lissotriton helveticus. Next base: position 611,547,223 of record NC_136069.1, on the reverse strand, counting down.
AACAATGACCTAAACCTGCATTTCTCGTGTTCAATTAGTCCGGTGGCAGCGGAGTACTTGGACTTGAGGGTGTTTGTCGAGGGGAACCATCTTCACACTGCCCTTTATAGAAAGGAAACTGCTGGCAATTCAACACTCTTTGCCAGCAGCAGCCACCCTCCTCAGCTTGTGAGTAACATTCCTTACGGAGAACTTCCCAGGCTCCGAAGGAATTGCTCAAGAGATTCAGATTTTGAGGCGGCTGCCTCAGATTGTTTAGCGTGCTTTTTAATCAGGGGCTATGGTGAGGAACTGTTAAATAACACACTGAAGAAGGTAAGAAAGATTCCGAGGGGAACGTTACTGACCGCCAAAACCCAAGGAGGTGGCCGTGATAAGAACGCAGTCGCCAACAAGGGGACATTTAGGCTGATCACTCCCTACTCATCAGGCGCCAATGATCTCAGAGCTATGCTACATAAGAACTGGCATATACTGCAAACCGACAATATACTGAAGGAAGACCTACCAGCATATCCTCTGCTAACATTCAGCAAAGCAAGATCGATAGGGGATATGCTGGTCTCCAGTCACTTGGAGAAACCCGTACCCAAAACTAACACTCTAAAAAGGATGAAGGGATTCTTTCCCAGCGGGCGCTGTAAAGCTTGTGCCAGCAGCAAAAGAGTCCTGTCCTATACAATACCTGGCACAGGGAGAACAATGCCCATCAAACAACTCATAACCTGTAGTTCCCAATTTGCAGTATACTGTTTGCTCTGCCCCTGTGGCCTTCGCTACATCGGCAGCACAATCAAGGAACTGAAATTGAGGATACTGGAGCATCTGCGGGCAATCGAAAAGGCGGATCCCGCCTACCCGGTTGCCCGGCATTTTGCAGAAGAGCACAGTAGGGATCGCGACAAACTCCAATTCTTTGGGTTGGACATTGTTCCACCCAATGTCAGGGGAGGTGATCGTCTGAGAAGACTCCGTAGGTTGGAGTCGAGGTATATCCTAGACCTCTCCACCAAACATCCCAGAGGGCTCAACAGTGGAGAAGAGATGGCGTTTCACCTAGGAAAGTGACACTACAATAACTACATTACCATCTAAGTAGGGACCTCTTGGGTTTACAATGATGATCCACTACCACTTTGCCATCCCTGGACCTACTGAATTTCTAATCTCTGCCTGGGTAAGGGATAAAATAAGAGGTACCTTAACACACATGTACAGATATACAGAACATTGATTTCTTGTCCCAATCTTTGGGGGTTTTCAGTTTTTGTTTTTGCCTCTTGTTCTCCCTGAAGTCCGATGTGCATCTACCTACCCTTTTGGATGCTATTGGGCGGGCGGAATGATCAGTTATTACAAAAGCCTAGGGTACTGTTATCCGTATTGAATCTCATGAATGAGCATATATATTTTTTAATCAAGCAAATTGCATTTATCAACTGAACTAACGTACGATATGTAGTATCAATGTATTTTACCAATGTTTGAGCAATTTGACTTGATTATTGCCGGTTTTGATGAACTAAGGTATTATTCTCGGTATGTTTTAAGTGTTTCATAATCATGATGGGACATTCTTAACATAGGACATTATCCGATCCACCGCTTTATTCTTTGTCCAAATTTTGTGACATTTTGTAATTATTATACCCTCCAACCATGAATACGAAGTCCATTAGTGGATGCTATAAGTTTTTCATATATGTAATAATGTTTTGTAAATACATTCCAATATGGCGCTCATGTTGTTGTTTTAAGGGGCTAGTCCTATGTTGATGTCCATGATTGTAGGAAACTTTATCAACATGCTGATCCCGAGTCGCAATTGACACACTGACGAAGGCAGCACGCCGAAACGCGTCTGTGCAGCTCCCCCCTAATAAATCATTTTTCGTGATTTACATAACCCTCCTTGAGTGCTGTGCCTTTTCTGTAAAAGACGAAAAGTTTGAGCGCAATATATATATATATATATATATATATATATATATATATATATATATATATATATATTTACACCACCAGTCTCTTCTGCGCAAAAAAGAAAGAGTGTGACCAGCTCCGGGGGATACAAACAGTTGGCTTTAATGATGATACAAGCGCTGGCAAGGTAAAGGGTCCCTGAAACGTTAGGCAGACGCGTTTCAGACTTAGTTTGTCCTTCCTCAGTGCCCTTTTCAATTGTGTCCTTCTTGTTACCAGGGTTTCAATGCTCCGAAGTTTTAAAGCCGTGGTCACTCCCTATCACGTGACCCCTTACCCCGCCTTTGCTTCACAGGTGTCAGGCACCTCACGCTGCTCCTGCAGCCCAACAGCATGCTGGGTGCTGTAGTACACCGATCGCGTTCCTGCAGTGAAGAGAAAACAAAGACAGCAAGTGCTGCCCTCCAATATCGCTGGACAGTGTTACAACACCGATGCAGCAGTCACGCAGCAGGTAAAAGCAAACCTTTGTCCCCCTTCACAGGCAGATCCATTCTGCCTCCTCTCTCCCCATGCGCCAATCATCTCCTTGTGGGAATCTTGCACCGGGGGGGCGACGCGTATGCAGTTGCATGCAAGTTCCAAATGAGATGTAGGTTTCTACTCGTAGCTCCTGAACGAGAGTGCGGTCACACAGCCAGCATTTCCTACTTGCTAGCAATACACACCACCAGTCTCTTCTCCGCAAAAAAGAAAGAGTGTGACCAGCTCCAGGAGATACAAACAGTTGGCTTTAATGATGATACAAGCGCTGGCAAGCAAAAGGGTCCCTGAAACGTTAGGCAGAGGCGTTTCAGACTTAGTTTGTCCTTCCTCAGTGCCCGTTTCAATTGTGTCCTTCTTGTTACCAGGGGTTCAATGCTCCGATGTTTTAAAGCCGTGGCCACTCCCTATCACGTGACCCCTTACCCCGCCTTTGCTTCACAGGTGTCAGGCACCTCACGCTGCTCTTGCAGCCCAACAGCATGCTGGGCGCTGTAGTACACCGATTGCGTTCCTGCAGTGAAGAGAAAACAAAGACAGCAAGTGCTGCCCTCCAATATCGCTGGACAGTGTTACAACGCCAATGCAGCAGTCATGCAGCAGGTGAAAGCCAACCTTTGTCCCCCTTTTCAGGCAGATCCATTCTGCCTCCTCTCTCCCCATGCGCCAATCATCTCCATGTGGGAATCTTGCACCGGGGGGGCGAAGCGTATGCAGTTGCATGAAGGTTCCAAAAGAGATGTAGGTTTCTACGCGTAGCTCCTGAACGAGAGTGCGGTCACACAGCCAGCATTTCCTACTTGCTGGCAATACATACCACCTGTCTCTTCTTCGCAAAATATACATATTCTCGCTCCTCCACACCTTTGCAAAATGGATCACTTGCTGGCGGGTGCCACTAACACGGTGGTGCCCCGTGTCAATATTCTGCTCCAAGACCCTCTCTCCCAGCTGGGAAGAAAAGTAGCAGCACTCACGGGATTCGTTCCACGTCAGTTTTATTCTCTTGCGCTTCATAAACGCATTTCGGGCTTTCCCTTCGTCAGTGTGTTTAGAATCTGCAAACTGAGGCACCATTTTCAACCAAAATTTACAGGCAGTGTAAGCGATGTAGGACAACCGCGCCACATGAATTTTGGGCGCCATCTTGTAATGTGCAAAATCCGCTATATACGATAAAAACACTATTTACAATTAAATATATACAAGATTCTGTACATATCTTTACACAAATTGATATTTGTAATTACAATATTTACAGTGACATTATTTACACCATCCTATTGAATCTTGTGTGTTTTCATGATTAAATATCAGAGGGGTTTTGAACACATCATTTCCTTCAATCTTGCCGTGGATCGGCAATTGGCGATTCCTGTATACGGAACCGCCCTGTCCCACTTAATATACCTTACTCTTGCCGTGTATCGGCTTAATAAGCACCTCCTGTCACAGATAGTTCAAGAATTTTCTGAGTTTTACAATTACTTTTTATAACTTTTCTCGATTACCTAGGTCCCTAGGTGTACTGTTAACTCCTCACCGCTATTCAGTCCATTAGGAGTTTTGGTCTGTAAATCAATTATAAATCTCAACTCCAATCTTCTTAACATCCTACTTTGTCCCAGCTGTCACATCTTCTATTGGTAGGGATAAAGGGGGCCTTCTGATCCTGGTTACCGTACACTTGGCGGGAACCGTTAAACAAATAGCCACCTGCTCTCCTAATTTTTTGTGTTTAGAGATCAGTCTAGCAAATGATCTTAAATTTATTTTTATTAATTTTTACAACTCTGTATTAGACGGAGACCCAACTGAGCACCTTCGCTCTCTAGCGCATTTTTTGGCTAATTATACAGAACGTCAAACCACTTTTACGCACACCATAGTTGTGGGGGATTTCAATACTCATCTCTGCAGGTTTTCTTGTCATATAGAAGATGTTGATTGCCCCATTTCAGCCCATCACCAACATTTTGAACACAGCCTAAAAGGTCAAGCACTAGAAAACCTTTTATCCACCATTGATCTCTATGAACCTATATAATATAATAATAATATAATAATAATAATAATCCACATTTGTAAAGCGCACAATCACCCGTAAGGGTCTCTAGGCGCTGGGGGCCGTCGGGAAGATTAAGCAAGCTATTGCCCAGAGTCACATGGTGCTGGGCTAATCTGCTGCCGGAGCCGGGGATCGAACCGTGATCCCCAGATTCCGGAGTTAGTCGCCCTGGCCGCGGCGCCACACCTCTTCCATACCTGGGTTTAATGACATTAACGATCGTGTCATGACATACTGTGCTAGAAACTCTGAATCAATAATAGATTATATCTTTGTTTCCCCAGGTTTACTAAGTCTGGTTTTTTTCTATAACGCACCTGTGGCTGCTTTTAGCGATCATAACCCTGTCATCCTTGAGCTCGCTAACTCCGTTGGCCTGCTCAAGGAAGGAAATAATAAAACGGTAGAGTTGGCTGTGCGGTCTAAGGACCAAGGCAGAAGGGTGAAGTGGTGCAAAGTAATCCCTGCAGACTTTTTTAATAATATAACATGTAAAGCCCGCAAAGAAATTGATATTTGTCTGGACAGCTCAAAACAGGGGGAGGAAGTGATCCCCGCTTATACTACTATATGTTCACTAGTTTCTGAAGAATTAACTGCCAAATCTAGAAAGAACGTACAGCCACAGAAGGGTTGGTTTGACAGAGCCTGTTCAAAAGCACATAGTAGTCTCTTGGCAGAACTTAAAAAATCACCAAGGGATAAGGGGGAAGTGTCCAGATTAAGAAAAGAATACAAAAATACTATTCGTGCACGCAAAGATGCACTTAAAAAGGAAGCTTGGTCTGCACTAATGGAGAAGGCAACGCTAAGAGATAGTGCTAGCTTCTGGGCCATAATAAATAATCCCCTCTTTTCCGGTGAGGCCAACGACAATTTGGAGGCCAATGTTAGTGAGGAAGATTGGCTAGCACACTTTAAAATCATCTATGGGAGTGATCAAGTATGTGAACCGTCCACCCTTTTCACAACCAATTCTCCCAAGTCGGCCCTTTCCTTCTCCGTGGAAGAAGTTGAAAAGGCCATAATCAACATCGAAGGGAAAAAAGCCCCAGGCCCGGATGGTGTTCCAGCCGACATGTACAAGGCCAATACCCCCTTCTGGGCCAAAATCCTGACTAATACTTTTAACATTGCTACCAACCATAGTTTGCCTGCTCCTGGCCACACGCAACCATTATACTCATTTTTCAAAAAGGTCAACGGGGAGACCCGAGGTGTTATCGCCCCATCTCACTCATTGATTCTTCCTTCAAAATCTTAGGGAAGGTGATATTGGCACGAATCGACGAGTGGGCTGCTAGCAATAACATTTTATCAAATGCCCAATATGGGTTCAGAAGGGGAAGGGGGACTGAGGACCAGTGCCTTAACCTACACCTGATCCTGGGAAAGTATACAGTAGCATCTAGTGGATCGATTTACTTAGGGTTCATGGATCTGTCCACGGCCTTTGACCTGGTCAACAGGTCTAGGCTGTGGGAAATCCTTCTGGACCTGGGGATGGACCATTCCTTGGTATACTTTCTGGCAGAAGCGCACCGGGACCTGGAAGCCTCAATTAGGATGACTCAGGGGGGAGCTTGCACCGCTGGTTTTAAGTCCACCAGAGGGGTGCGCCAGGGTTGCATCCTCGCCCCTATGTTATTTACATTGTACATAAACCACCTCGAATCCACCCTGGGTCTGGCGACGATAGACGTCCCGCGCTTTGGAGGGCTGTCCACCCGGTCCTCCTTTGCGGGGATGACGCCGTGCTTGTGGCACGAACACCCCTCGGACTACAGAGATTATTGGCGGCTTTTGGCGCCTTCATGACCACCCTTGACTTAAAAATAAACACTGACAAGTCACATGTCATGTCAATGGGTGGGGGGAAGAACAAAAATTCGAAGTCCTTTTTTTGTGCCAACACACCAATTTCTAGTGTAAAAGCTTTTACCTACTTAGGGGTGGTTTATGACGAAAAGGGCTCCTGGGCACCCCAAATATCAGTAAAAGTTAATGCCATGAAAAGATCTGCGGCAGCAATCTCAGGTTTTGCTAAACGACTGGGTGGTAAACCTACAGAAGCAATGCTAGCAATATATAGAGCTAAATCAATTGCAATGGCAAGGTATGGGGCTTCTATATGGGGCTACACTAACAACGTAGTAGCGATTCAAGTAGAGGAAAACAAATTCCTACGTATGCTCTTAGGTCTGCCACAATCCACGGCTACTTTTTCAGTCCATACGGAATTAGGCCAGGGGTACATAAGTGATATCATTAAACAGTCTCCAATCTTGATGTGGCTAAGAACTTGGTTGAACCCTAACCTAACCCTGAATCATGCAATCTTAAGGGATTGCTTACGTCTGGACAATATGAAAAACATCCCGTGGCTAGCATACATTAAAAATACCCTAAGCTCCCTGGGCCGCCCTGATTTATTTTGCAAACCAGAATGTATTGTTAAAGCTGACTTGGAATGGTTTAAATTGACTTTTATTAAATGCAGAGAATTAGAGCGGGAGAGCGGAGAACTTGTGAAACCTACAGTGAGGGAGCACTATATCTCCAAGTTAACCATAGCTATCGAACCGTATTTAACGGTTGTGTCAATCCCGTTTCACCGCTGGTTACTAACTAAATTAGGATTTAACCAGATTCATTTTTTGTTAAACGATTCTGAGGTGTGGGCTAAGCCCGAGGATTTGTCCCTTTGTAATTGTGATAGCTACTCATTGCAGGACACTTTACATTTTATGGTTTTCTGTAATTTTTACTCTCTCCCTAGGAAAAAATATATTACCCCGTTGCTTAAAAACAAGGGGTTCGTCCAAGCTAAACCAGCTCTCCTTTACTTAAAACAGTTAGACTCCCCACTAATAATGTTTGGTGTTGCAAATTTTTTGGTGTCTGCTTTTCGCCTCAAAAAATGTACCAGGATTAGACAACTTAACAGCATTAGCGACAACTTATGAAATCTTTGAAATACTCTTTTACCTTTTAAAAAAATGTAAATATTTTAATTGCTCATTTTTAATAGCGTTATCAATTGACTGTAATTGTATTCCCCTGAACATGTACTCGTGCCTATTGTGTGCTTTTTATGATTTTTTACTAATCGAAATAAAGTGGTTTTGAACTTGAACTTAATGTAAGCACTCTATCCCCACCTCTAATGTGGAGTGGTACATGGTCTAATCCAAAGTATTGGAGTAGATCTCTGTTGCTGTTATATTTTATAACGAAGTGCCTCGCCACTGGATAACTCATATCCTTATTCGTAATTACACGCATGTGCTCCAGAATTCTCAGAGAGGGTCTTGGAGCAGAATATTGACAGAGGGCACCACCGTGTTAGTGGCATCCGCCAGCGAGTGATCCGTTTTGCAGAGGTGTGGAGGAGCGAGAATTTAAACGTAACGGACGCACCGCCCTGTATGCAAACTTACCAGGAGCAGGCATCTCAGAGAATTTTGGACGGTGGATGCCGTCAAGATATCCTATCCGAAGACAGTCCGGTAAGTCAAGTGCCTGAGAAGACTGTATGAGGGAGACTGCAAAGGGTTTGGCGAACGAACACTAGAAACACTCAGTTTGAACTCTGAAGGAGACCGTTATCGGTGCTCCTACTCGAAGAATCATGATGTTTAACATTGTCGGCGCGTAAAGAGGCGGCAGCTGATATGTTCAAGAAAAAGAAGAAGTATATAATACATACAGGCACCGCGGAAAGTCCGAGCATTTCTAACACCTTACTATTGCAATTTACGAAATTGGAGAGACTGTATGAGTGCGAGATGCGCAAATGGTGGGAGGCGACCTCCCCCCCGCAATTACATCTAGGTCGAGAGAGTCCCATGAGGTCTGCCAATCTATACAGTGCCTGCTTATGAGAACCCCGACCCACTTTTGTTGGAAGAGTGGACAAAGCACACACCTCTATACTATAGAGGCAGTTTAGAGATACTTGTAAAATTCGCCTGGAGCGACAGAGCGAAGACTCTGGCGGAAATACAGCTACTGGAAGATGAAATCACAAATGACCCTAATAAAAATAAACAAGAGGAATTAAGGAAAAAGATGAAAATAAGATTGCAACAATATGAAATGAAAATCTGTCAAAGAAAGCAAGAGAAATTCGACCGTGATGAGAGAGACTATTCTATGGGACGAATATTAACATTTGCCAAATATAGAGAAATGGCGCTCCACCTGGATGATCAGGAAGGTCGAGCCCGCCAAAACAACATACGGGTGGTGGGGGTGCCTGAAGGGGAGGAGGGCCCCATGATGAATCTCTTCCTCAAAGGCCTTATCCTGCATCACCTCAAGCCCAAAAGACTGTCGCCGTTATGCTCCATGGAAAGGGCGCACAGAGCCCCAATCCCTAAGCTGAAACCTGGAGCACCGTCCCAGGCCATCATCGCACGTATTTTTTTAATTACCGGGATGCAATCCTGCAATCGGCCAGGGTCAATGGCGACCTCCCCTATGATTCTGCGAAGATCCGTTTCTTCCCGGACTTGACTCTGAAGGTACAGTGAGAAAGGCAGTCCTTTAAAGGGATAAAACGGGCTATTAGAGACAAGGGCTTTATTTATTTATTTATTTATTTTCTTATATAGCGCAGGATTCGACCCCCAAGCGGGTATCTCCCCGCTTGCGCATAGGTGCAGATGCTGGACTGATAATAGAGATGTAGAACTTCCGGTGAACTATGAGGTCGAATAAAGATGGGTTTTAAGGCCCTTCCTGAAAGATTGAAAATTTAAGTTAGTTTTTAAGGCAAGTGGAAGTGAATTCCAGAGAATGGGGCCTTTGTGGGAGAGGGCACGTCCTCCCTGTCTTACTCTCTTAATCCTGGGGAGCTGAAGCAATTGCTGGTTGCTTGAGCGGAGGGAGCGTCCAGGACTATAAGGGATGAACTTATCTATTAGGTATTTAGGGCCTGTGCCAAAGAGGCATTTGTAGATGGTACAACAGATTTTCTATTTAACCCGCTGCCAAACCGGCAGCCAATGAAGGCTATCCAGAAGCGGCCGGGAAGGGGTCCTGGGCTGGGCATTGAGTACCAGTCTGGCTGCAGTGTTCTGGACCACTTGCAGACGATTAAGTTGTTCCTCATTGGCCGAGATGAGCAGGCCATTGCAGTAGTCCAATCTACTGATCACCAACGTCTGGACCAAAGTCTTGAGATGATAGTCAGGCAAGAGTGGAAAAACACGTTGCAGAAGTCCGATGGTGTGGAAACATAAACCAGCAACTTGATTGGCATGCTCTTTAAGCACCAGTGCCTGATCCAAACGTACTCCAAGATTTTTAACGGTATGTTTTGGACTTGGCACTGGCCCGAGATCTAGAGGCCACCATTCTAGGGACCACAGAAGCGGGACCTCTCCGAATAACATCACCTCTGTTTTGCCTACATTTCATTGAAGGCAGTTTGTAGCCATCCAGTTAGAAACCGCCCTCATGCCATCCGCAAAAGATTTCCTTATTGCTGGAGTAGGGACTGGAAAGGGAACAGAAGCTGGGTGTCGTCAGCATAGGACACCGGGGTGAACCCATATTCTCTCACAATGTTAGCCAAGGGTGCCACATACACGTTAAATAGTGTAGGGCTTAGGCATGAGCCTTGAGGCACTCCCTTGGTGAGCTCCCTAGAGATGGATTGAAGGGAGCACAATCTGACACCTTGTGAGCGGCCTGTGAGAAAGCTCTCTACCCAGGACTATTTACAACAAGGGGTGGTGATGGACAGAGTCTCTGAATTAAGCAGAGTACTCTCACCCAGTCAAGAGATCAGGGCTAGATCCAACACTGTTTTTTAGCTCATTGCACCATCCCAGTTTCAGAACCTGGCTGTATGCAAATTAGTCTGTCCCTGGCCCAGTGCATCATGGGAACAGGGCAGACCAGACTACAAAAGCCAATTCTTACACTGGGAAGGAAACAAGCTTCCGGGGACCGGTTTCTGGCATTCCAGCCGTCTTCGGCCCGGCTTGCTTGAATCCTGATGGTGCAATGAGCAAGGGACTCACATCTGAGTATACCCTTCCACGCTTAGGGTGGACAAAATTATTTACAACAAGGGGTGGTGATGGACAGAGTCTCTGAATTAAGCAGAGTACACCCAGGACAGCGCCACACCCCGTATGCCCACCTCCTGCAAGCGGCCGAGAAGAATCTCATGTGACACCGTGTGGAAGGCAGCGGACAAATCTAACAGCACCAGAATCATAGAGCCCCCTCCATCTAGTGTCATCCTGATCATATCGGTCACTGAGAGGAGGGCAGATTCGGTGCTGTGATTGGGTTTGAACCCTGATTGCGAGGGGTCCAGGCCTCCCGCTGTCTCGATGTATTTTGACAGGTAGGTGTTCACATGCTTCTCGGCCATCTTGCTAAAGAATGGCAAAAGGGAGATGGGTCGGAGGTTGGAAAGATCCGTCCATGGGTATGCCGTGTTCTTACGAATAGGGTTCACCACCGCTCTCTTCCATTCCACAGGTACCTGCCCTTCCTTGAGTGAGAGATTTAATACAGATATGACCTCAGGTCCAATCAAAGTACTCAAGGGGGCGATCATTTTGGCAGGTAGAAAGTCATCCGGGGAACCAGATTTTATGTGACTGATGAGATTATGAAAGTCAATATCATTAATCGGTGGAAAGGTGGTAAGTGAATGGTTCCCAAGTATGGATGATTTAGGTGGACTGAGGGAGCTGTTTGTATTACTGGAGGCTATCATGATTTTATCGTAGATCGTATTGATTTTATTCTCAAGAAACAAGGAGATGTCATCACAGAGGGGCTGCGAAAAAGCATCCGAACTTTCACAGGCCATTGGTTTGACGAAGGTCTGTAATATTTTATAAAGCTCTTTAGAGGAATTGCCTGCTTCATCAAGTTGCTGGATAAGACTGTTCTTCCTGGCCAGCCTTATATTTGTGTAATAATTCGATTGAGCCTCTCTATATGTCCTTTTATTCTCCTCTGTTTGGGTTTTCCTCCACTTCTTCTCTATTTTTCTACAACCCTGTTTCTCTACTCTAAGTGCTTTGGTGTACCATTTTTCTTGCTTAGAAGTAGGATGTTGTTTATGCAGTTTTAGCGGTGCTAGAGTATCTACTGCCATTGTAAGGGAATCAATAAGTTTGGAGAGGGCAGAATCCACATTATCTGTCTCAGTGAAGGTCGGTTTCTTCCATACAATTTCTAGCTCTTCTACTGTTATTTTATGCCACTGTCGTCTCCAGATGGGTGGGAGCGGTGGCTTAAGGGAGGGTTTAGAGACACCCAATAAGGAAAATTCCACTAAATAGTGGTCAGACCAACTTATTTGGGTTGCAGGATAGCATCGTATGTCAGGGCAATTGGAGAAGAGTATGTCCAGTGTGTGTCCACCTTTATGTGTAGGGCCCTTATTATACATTTCAAGGCCTAAGGTGGAAAGATCTGCTAAGAATGTTGAGGTTTCTGGGTGTGAGGGAATATCGGCATGAACATTAAAATCACCCAGGAGGATAACGTTTTCTTTGGCTTTAAAATGTGGTGCTAGTGCTTCCACCAGGGGTAGGGTAAAACCCGATATGGGTCCAGGATGGCGATACACTAGGGCACCTTTCCAAAAGGTTTTATCATCAGAGCTTATTTTAAAAATCATTATTTCCATTGATAAACAATGGAATGCTCCAGTATTACAACCTTCAACTCCTCCTTGTGTAGGATGGCTAATCCACCCCCGATTTTATTGGGCCGGTCAAAATGTAAAAATTTATAGCCTGAAGGAACCCCCAATGTTATTGCGGGAACTGTATAGGGTTTCATCCAGGACTCAGTCAGGAAACATATATCAGGTTGTAAAGAAAACACAAGGTTCCACAATTCCAAGTTGTGTTTAGGCAAAGAACGCACATTCAATAAAAAACTCTTCAGGCCACATTCTGGCACTTTAGGTACATGATGTTCTTCCCCGCCAAGTTAAAAGTAGTTGACGGCGACAAGTCTTGGTTCTTCCTGACGCTGGAGGAGGCTGAACGATGGCTCGATGAGGGCCCTTCCAGACACATCACCGACGGGAGGAGATAGACCGCTAGACTGCTGGACCACAGGCCAACGTCCTAAAGACTCATCGCACTGGCATCAGGAGAGTATGTGCGCTCGCCATCGTGATCCAGAAGTTCCTGCTCTGTTAGCCCTGGCAGTGACACGGCATGTGCTGGAAAGTGAAAAACTGCATGAACTCTACTGGTCTGTAGTTATCTTTTTTGTCTTTTGGAGTGCGGGTGGGGGGTTTTCTTTCCTCTGGGCATGATATGTTCTTCTCTGCTATCTTCAATATCGGACTTGCAAAATGCCGAATGGACAATGGACTTTAGAATATAATATTAACCCTCCATAATGTTGGGGCAAAGTTGCGGGCCCGGGAGGGGGAGGCTATTGGGCGCCGACAACGTGCGACCCTACATTTAATGTTTTTCATTCTTGGGATCATAGGCACTCTGCTATTGGGGATGTGGGTAGTTTTAGACCTACTAGGCAGGGATGCAGGGAGGGGGGACCTGTTACTCTAGGGGATGGTGGGAAGGGTATTGTTAATGTTTTGTATTGTCATGATAGCAGAACTACTGTTTAACCCCTACAGAAAAGTGAAATACGCTTTTGTGCTGGTGTAATCATTCCGACTGAGCGACGACTGGGGGGTGAAGTATCCAGCTGTAGATAATGTATGTCTGCAACACAAAGTTTTTTTGTCGTTGTTATCGTTCTGATAGTTAACGATCTGCAAACACTGGCACACGTTCACACTTGACCTCGGATGTCCAGTCTGTCATGAAGACCCAAGCCCTGGAAGACCTCATCTGATCCAATGACATAACGCACCACAATGCCAATGTTATCGTTCCTCTCGTGGAATGTTAATGGGCTGAGGGATAAGATAAAATGAGGGTTGGTGTTGCAATACCTAAAGCGTAAAGCCCCAGCAGTTATACTGGTGCATGTAGCTCATGTCGTAGGATCCACGTGTAAAGCACTTGGCTGGTGGGTGTTCCAATTAATAGTGCACTCGGAGTTCCCCTCCAGATCCAGAGGCGTGGGAATCCTCATTAGAAAGCAATTCCCTCTCATTGTCTACTGCACTTCCAAAGATGCCCAGGGCCATGTCGCAGCAACCTCGGTCCAATGTGAAGGTCCCCTGCTTAACTTAGTGACTGTATATATCCCACCCGCCCTACTCTCATCCGCCTTTCAGGACCTGGGCAAGTTCCTCCTAGCATTACCCGAAAAAGACTTAATTTTAGGGGGCGACTTTAACATGACCATAAACGACACAATGGACCGTACACCTCCCCACCCCCAACACTGCCTTAGTTCATCAGTGGCCGAATTTTTGGAAGCACACGGTCTACTGGACATATGGCGGTTCCAAAATCTACATCCGAAACAATACACTTTTCATTCAGGGGCTCACAATAGCCTTTAACGCATAGGCTACATATTCACGGCACTGGATAACATGGGGAGGAAAGGGACGGCATCACATTTGCCCAGGGGGCTCTCCGATCACTCCCCGGTAAAGGCGGAGATTCGAGCATCCTGCCCTACCCAATGTCGTATGTACCCCATATATCCAGGATTCCTCCTTAACTCTAAAATCAAGAAAGGTTTGGTTACTGCAACAACGCAATATTTTCAAGAAAATGAGACATTGGTCACTTCTCCGCTAACATTATGGGAGGCATACAAACCAGTCACAGCTGGGCAGGCCATCTCCCTCATCGAGGGTCATGAAAAAGAGAAGAAAAATTAAGTAGAGACCTTGGAGTAGGAGGTACAGCATTTGGAGTCTCAATTAGGCCCGGGCGAAGGACTTCGCCATGCCCACGGAGTGGGTGTAGTGTTGCCTACTTCGCCCTTTGCACAGTAGGCGTAGCAGGCAACACTACGCGCATGCGCATGCGCATTAGTATCCAAGATGGCGTTGCGATTACGAGAGGGAGCCCCGGAAACGCAGCGGACAAAGTAAGTGGTTTTTATTCATTTTAAAAATGTTATTTAAATATTTAGGGAGGGCGGGAGGGAGGCGGCTAGTATTTAGGGAGGGCGGGAGGGAGGCGGGTGGCGCGTACTGGGGCTACGCGAAGTGCGTAGGTGGGCGTAGTTTCTTGCCCACTTCGCGTAGCTCCGCGTAGCCCCACTATGCCTACTACGCCCACCCTCAGTCTCAATATGCTAGAGACCCCATTGACACTACTGCGAATTGCGTGTTAAGCGGGAGGAATATAAAGAATACCTTTGGGTAGATACTAAAACCCACCTTATGGCAGTCCAACACAGGATTTATGAAACTGGGGATACAGCCGGTAAACTTCTTGCCTGGCTAGACAAGAGGTAGCGAGCGAATAGGTGGATAGCACATATCCGATCAGAGACTGGAGACATAATATCAGATCCCCAAGAAATAGTGACTGCGCTAGCAAAATACTACAAACAAGTATACACATCCACAAACACAACCACTGTCAAGGAAGCACTCGCATTCCTTAAAGACATTCACATGCCGAGGCTCACGCCTCAAGAAACTGAGGGACTAGAGGCAGACTTTATGATGGACGAACTTAAGGTAGCCATCTCCAAGATACAGTCAGGTAAAGCCACCGGTCCCAATGGCATCCCTATAGAATTATATAAACATACGGCGGACAAGGTAGCCCCTTATATGTTTGAAATGTATGAGACGAGTCGAGCCCAAGGAGCATTCCCCTGGGATCAGCGGCTGGCCACTATGGTGGCCATCCACAAACCTGGCAAACCTGCTGTTGACTGCACATCATATCGACCGATCTCGTTAATCAATGCAGAAGCCAAGATTCTAGTCAAAACATTAGCGCTCAGACTGACACCCCATCTTGTCAAACTGGGTGGACCAATCGGGATTTATACCTGGCAGGAACGCGGTCCTCTAGCTTGAAGCAGAAATGGCTTTTGACTCTGTGGAATGGGCATTTTTGTTTGCGGTCCTCCAACACTTAGGGTTTGGACCAAAATTCTGCTCCTGGATACGCCTACTGTACGCAAACCCTATCGCGCATGTAGTTGCCAATTGGCACATCTCACGGAAAATTACTTTGGGTAGAGGGACACGATAGGGCTGCCCATTGTCGCCCCTATTGTTCACATTCGTCCTGGAACTGCTGGTGGCCTGTATTAGATGGAATCCCATGATCCGAGATCTAAAATGGAGGGAGGGATGGGAAGATCGCATCTCCCTTTATGCCAATGATGTCTTTATATATATAGCCTCGCCCACATGATCCCTCCACGCATTGCTCAACATCTGTGCGGTATTTGGGTCGGTGTCGTAGTATGCAAATAATTGGGACAAGTCCTTACTCTACATTCTACATGGACTGCCCCCACATCTGCCAAAGGGATGCATGGTCCAGATAGTGATAGATAGTTTTAAATACCTCGGTATCCACGTAACATCGGACACAGACGAATTCCTAGCACTTAACTTGCAATCACCGCTGCAAAGGCTGAAGCATGATATCAAGCATTTGAGAGCATTGCCACTCACCCTGCTGAGCAGAGGTGTTCTTTTCAAAATGATGGCCCTGCCCCGATTTTTATACTCCCTACACAACACGCCCTATCCAGTCCTCGACTCATACATTGAGCAGGGAACTCGGAGGTCGCTGTTCTCCTTTGGGATGGCAAACCGGCAAGGATGGCAGCGAGCAAATTGATCAGAATGATGGGGGGATTGCTCTACCCAATATCAAGGCATACTATTGGGCTTCGCAACTCACAGTCATTGATCATTGGGTCCATGTACCTGACACTGAACCTGCTTACCGCCTAGACAGAGTGGCTCTGGGGAACGGAGGAGTTAATAGGGTACTTTACAAAAAACAGAAAACACATGAACTCATGGGACCAGCAGCACACACAATTTGTGTCTGGCACAAGGTAACACGGCACCTGGGCTGGTCAGACAAACGAACGCAACACACTCCACTGTGGGACACAGGCAAACTGGGCACCCTGGGAAAGAGCAAGGGATTTAAAAAATGGGACCTGATAGGGATCTCCCAGTTGGAGGACCTCTGGCACAATGGTAAGGTTGTGAGCTTTGCCCACCTACAATAACAATACATGATGGCTCTGGGGGAAAAACTTTGATGCATACAGATTAAACATGTGATAGATGCAGCCCTCCCAGCAGCGGAAACACTCCCTGTATCATCCCCCTTAGAGGACCGGCTACTAACTAACTATCTAAACAAAAAAGCAACCTCACTCACCTGCAAGAAAATTATTAATAACCAGACAGATCCCCTCGTCCAACTTAGGGCGATTTGGCAGATGGCGGTGAGGGAGATGGACGACCCTGAATGGCGGGATGTGACTGCTTTGCCTAGAGAGGTGGCGATCTTCTCTAGACTACGGCTGGTACAGCTAAAGATACTACACCTAGGACCTATTACACAGGAGTAACACTGCATAAGATGGGAAGAATCCCTGACCCACGCTGTTTACGCCTCTGCGGCGCCATAGGTACATTTTATCACACCCTGTGGGAATGCCAACTGCTCACACCATACTGGGCAGCAGTGATAGACACCATTACGGAAGTCAGCGAGAAGCAAGACCCACTCAATCCTAAATGCTGCCTTCTCAACGTGTGGGAACCAACAGACCTTAAACGTCAGTGGGCAATGACAGGCATGATGATAGCTAAACAAAATCTAGCTCAGAAATGAGGGTCAGCACACATACCAACTGTACTAGAATGCTGTAGAGATATGGATATGGTTATGTTGGCTGAGAAGGCCACCTTCATTCACAGAGGATGTCCAAAGAAATGGGGAAGGGTGTGGGGCAAATGGTATACCTATAGGGGAAACATCTGTACACCTCCGGTATTGGATCAAGGTTTGGACTATGAGATATAAGATTATTGTGATCATTATAGAGTTGGTGTCTCTGTGGGAACTGTGTACCGATTGGCTTTGTCTACATATCCTCATGACTGTAACACTGTATAAGCAGATTGTCTTTTATTTCAATAAAAATGTTTAAAAAATAAAAAAGAAAGTGTGGGTCAGGGCCCCAGTAGAGCCTTGGTTGCTGCAAGATAAGTGGACTGGGCCATTTGAGGTGGTGGAGCGCAAGAGTATAGTCACCAATTTTGGTGGACTTTCAGTCTCCAAGGAACCCTTTGCGGATCCTACATGTGAACCACCTTAAGCCCCACTTGAAGTGGTCCGAAATGGGCATGCCCCTGAGGATAGATGCTAGAATGGAGGAGGAGACTGAACATCTTCTGACCTCCTGTCTGCCAAGGAACATGATGGATCAGTGGACGGTGTAACCCGCTCCCCCACCCAGACCCCAGAACAGCAGAATGACTGCCGTCACCTGTTGGGACAGTTTGCTGATCTGTTCTCTCTGGCCCCCGGTGTCAATCAGTGGTGTGTCCATGATATTGACACTGGGGATAGTCCTCCTGTGAAACACAAGATTTACAGAGTGACTAACAGGGTGAAGGCTTGCATCAAGGAGGAGGTCTCCAAGATGTTGGTGCTAGGGGTGATTGAGCCCTCAAATAGTCTTTGGGCCAGCCGAGAGGTATTTGTCCCAAACAGTGCCACACCCAGTGCCACATCAAAACTTCAGTTCTGTGTGGACTACCGAGGGCTCAATTCAGTTGCCAGGATTGATGCACGCCCCATCCCCAGAGCTGATGAGCTCATTGATCGGTTAGGAGCTGCCAAGTACCTCAGTACGTTTGACTTAATGTCTGGGTACTGGTAGATTGCCTTAACTGATGGGGCAAATGAGAGGTCAGCATTCTCAACACCACAGGGGCACAACCAGTACAGGATGATGCACTTTGGGTTGAAGAATGCCCCTACCACCTATCAGAGGTTGGTCAACCAGGTATTGGCTGGACTGGAGGATTTCAGTGCTGCCCACCTGGATGACATCGCAGTGTTCCGTGCCACTTGGGAGGAACATCTGCACCATCTATGGAAAGTGTTGAAGGCTCTGCAGAGGGCAGGCTCATGATCAAGGCAAGCAAGTGCCAGATTGGGCAGGGTTCAATGGTGTATTTAGGACACCAGGTAGGAAGAGGCCAGGTGGTGCCTCGACAGCCTAAGATTGACACCATTCTGGCTTGGGAACCCCCGGACCCAGACAGATGTGAGAGCCTTTTTAGGCCTCACCAGGTATTACAGACTATTTGCCAAGGGGGATGGCACCATTGTTGACCCCTTGACAGAGCTGACTTCCAGGAAGCAGCCCAGGAAGGTGAACTGGACTGACGACTGCCAAAAATGTTTTGATGCCCTGCCATGTGTATGGCGTCTGTACTCAAGGCACCCAACTTCTCACAGGAATTTGTGGTGCTGGCAGATGCTTCAGAGCATAGTGTGAGGGCTGTGCTCTAAAAGCTAAATGAGGAAGGCCCAGACCAACCCGTAGCCTTCATTAGTATTAGGTTACTTCCACGGGAACCGAGGTGGGGATGCGATTGAGCGTGAGGCATTTGCTGTTGTCTGGGCGCTGAAGAAGCTGATGCCCTACTTCTTTGGGAACTTCCAGGTTCAGTCTGACCACAGGCCCCTCAGATGGTTGATGCAGATGAGGGGTGAGTACCCGAAGTTGTTGAGGTGGTCCATTTCCCTATAGGGAATGGACTTCATGGTGGAACACCGCCCTGGTACAGAACACACCAATTCTGATGGTCTGTCCGAAGTTTTCCGCCTTAGTGAAGAGAACTCCCAAGAGGGAGGGTAGTTCTACCCACATTTCAGCTGGAGGGGACACGAGTTAGACATGGAACCATTGGCCTGGGTTTCCCCTGTATTTTTCCCTTTGCCTCCTGTGTTTTTGCTGTGTGTTTGACTTTGTTTTTGCTGGTCTAGGTGCTTTAGCCACTTTGCCACTGCTGTTCAGTGCCAAAGTGTAAGTGCTCCCTTTGTAAAGTATTGTAATGGATTAGGGCTTCCCTGATTGGCATATTTGATTTACTAGTCAGTCCGTAGTACAGTGCACTGTGTGTGCCCAGGGCCTGTAAATCAAATGCTGCTAGTGGGCTTGCAGCACTGAGTGCGCCACCCACATAAGCAGTCTCTAAATGTAACTCAGGCCTTCCATTGCAGAGCCTGTGGGCAGTCTAGGGCTGCCATGTCGACTTGGCAAGTGCACCCACTTGCCAGGCCCTAACCTTCCCTTTTCTTGCATGTTAGTCACCCCTAAGGTAGGCCCAAGGTACCACTGTGGGCAGGGTGCAGTGTCTGTGAAAGGTAGGCTTGCCCTGGTGTGCGTGGCATGTCCTGATAGTGAAATAATGCCAATTTCATTGTTCACTATTGCAAGGCTACCTGTTCCCATAGGATAGAATTGGGAGTTTGCTTATTACATTGTATAAACGTAACTACCCCTGGGAACGAGATGGGAAACTCAAGTTTAGTATGCCTGAACTCAGAATGTTAAAATGCATCTTTTAGTGAAGGTGATTTTTACATTCTGTGTTTGAAAATATCACTTTCAGAAAGTGCCTCTGCTCAGATGTGTATTGACTATTTGGCTTTGGAGTGACAGGGGCTGGGGATGAGCAGTGGCTCTAGAGAGTCTGATGGGTCCAGTCTGGGCTGGGCTGGATAGACCTGGGCTGCATTCAGAGTAGGGGGAGCAGATTTCCTTTCACCTGAATGGGCCTGGTATGCCTGGCACAGTGCTGTCTCCACCTCCTGCCAGGAAGCTGCTCCTGAGGCAGCAGTGAAAGATAGACACTTTTTAATGGCAGCTGCCACACCACCCCCTCTTTTTCCAGTGGGTCTCTTTGTCTGTAAAAGGTAGTATTTTTCTGGAAGTGCCGCTAATATATCAGGGGTGGATTCTTCTGTTAATCAAGTTTCTGTCGTGAACAAAATATCTGGAGAATTTGTGTCTAATAGGTTGGATAATTCTAACTGATGTTTAACCATGGAGCAGTGTTTAACCCTTTTGACGCGCGTGACAAGGTCAGCTCGTCATGGGCGTTACCTGCGCTGCGCGTGTGACGAGCTGACCTTGTCACGTAACGAGGGTTTTTGCGAATCGCAGCGCGCAGCGGGAAAACCGCTAGCGCGTATGCGGTTAACTATATAATGTTTAGTTCCTTGATTGGGTGATTGTTGACTATGGAGATCGTATGTTTATAACTCATTAAATGTTTGGCAGGCCATAAAGTGTGTGTATCCATTTCTGAGCCGGAGATGAGAAGGTCAAGCCTATAGAGCTTGTGTTTAACTAGACGATCGAGCTTCTGCTTGTCTTGTGGGTCCAGAAGTTTTCATTTTTCTGATATGTAGATATATTTTTGGGCATAGTAACTGGCCCCTGGCCCTGTCCGGACGCGGACGGGGCACAGATGGGCTTACCTTTGGCACGCATTTGCCGCACCAGCGCTGACGACATTGTTTTAAGTTCTCGGAGTGCAACAGTATCTGCCCCTCACCAGCTGATTGGTTCCCCTCAGCCCTATCTGCTACTGACGTGAAGCATCTAAAATCTGTCTAAGACGACAGGGTTCAGATACACTGGTGCAACAATTCAAATTAAAAATAACAATTAAAGTTTAAAAAGGGAGCAAAGTGCAGGTAATAAAATTTACAATTGAAATTCAGTGCAGCATGATAGGTTCTAACATTGCATCCGCGCTGGGGCAATTGTTTTAAGTCCTCGGAGTGCAACAGGCTCCGCCCCTCCCCAGCCCTATTCGCTTCTGTCTTGAAGCATCTAAAATCCGTCTAAGACGGCGTGGTTCAGCTAATCTGGTGCAACAATTAAAATTCAAAATAACAATAAAGTTTAAAAAGGGAGCAAAGCATGGTAATACAGTTAGCACATGGAATTCAATGCAGCACAATAGGTTCTAACGCTGCGCCCGCACTGATGCCATTGTTTTAAATCCTCAGAATGCAACAGGCTCTGCCCCTCCCTGGCTGATTGGCTCCCCTCAGCCCTATCCGCTTCTGGCTTGAAGCATCTAAAATCCTTCTAAGACAGCACAGTGCAGCTATTCTAAAGCAATAATTCAAATTCAAAACAACAGTGAAGTTTAAAAAGGGAGCAAAGTGGAGGCAATAAAATTAACACATGGAATTCAGTGTAGTGCGATAGGTTCTAATGTTCAGGTATTCTGGTCTTGTGTTGTGAAGGGTTTTGTATGTGTGTGTGAGAGGTCCGAAGTTCTGCTCTTGTGAGTGGTGAGGCAGTCAAGCTTTCTGAGGTGTGGTGTGACGTGGGTGCAGCGTGGGAGGTCGAGTATGAGTATGGCAGCTGCAAACTGTATAGTGTGGATTCTGCGTAGGAGTTGTTTGGAGATTCTAGCGCAGAGTGTTGCCGTAGCCCATCCTGCTGGTGATGAGTGCTTGTGTGGTGGTCTCTCTGGTGTTCTGAAGCAAACATTTGAAAACCTTTCTCAGCATGCGAAGGATGTATAAGCTTGAAATGCATACTGCATTGTCTTGAGCTGTCATGTTGAGCTTGTTATCTAGGATTTTTGCGTGGTCTGTGAGTGTAGTTGTTAGTCCTAGCTACTATGGCCATCAGGTGGAATCCCATGGTGTAGTGCGATAGGTTCTAATGTTCAGGTATTCTGGTCTTGTGTTGTGAAGGGTTTTGTATGTGTGTGTGAGAGGTCCGAAGTTCTGCTCTTGTGAGTGGTGAGGCAGTGAAGCTTTCAGAGGTGTGGTGTGACTAAGCATGGGCGTAAAATCCGCTCCGCTCGCGGATTTTTCGGATTTTCGGCAAATTCGCAATCCGCGAACTCGCGCGAATTTGTCGAAAATCCGTGAATCCGCTCGCGGCGGATTTTTTGCTTGGTTGCGGCGCACGGCGTGGTGCACGGAGTTCACTTTCCGTCATTAAGCATTTGCCGAGTTGTTTTTCTCGATCATATTTTGCGAGTGCCGCGCCATTTTAGATCTTGCTGCGTGATCCCGCGGGAGTTTTGCGCCCGCGAATACGTAATCGCGGCTTGCCACCTTGCACAGCACACCTCGCGAGAGTTCGCAATTGCGAACACGTAGTTGCGGCGGAAAGGAACAATCTCGCACTCGCGAAATAGAGATTTTGCAATTCTGCACAAGAAAATCACCAGCAAACAGGATAAACCTTCAGAAAATTATGATTTTTATCAGAATCACTCCTCAGGTTGACATTTGCATGGCCTTTTTTTTGCAAGGAGTCCATTTTTGGGGGGGGAGGGGAGGAAGGAAGTGCCCCACAGTCTCCAACTTCCTGTTCCTGTCCAGCAGGCTCCTCCCAGTGCTTTGTCCATCTCCTGGTCACTTTCATTTGGATCTGGAGCTGGAAGGATTACTTTTTGTGGGTGCTGCTGGATATTTGGATTTGAGGCCTTTTTGACTGTCTTTGGATCACTTTTGGATTAGAAATCAACTTTCACAAGTAAGTTTGTTTGGGGCATTACAGTTGCTGCAAGTACAATTTTGGAACTTTTTCAGAGCATTAAATAAATTATATTGTGGGTAGCCACAGTATCCAGTAGGACCAGGGTTGGTTAGGGGTGCATGATACAACTGTTTTGTTGAATTTAAACACCATTGAGGCCATGGATGGGCTGGGATTGTGCTGATTTTTGTCGTTTTTTTGGGCCTGCTGGTGTGGCCCTTTGCCCAGGGGTGGTGAGTGTTGCATGGGCCTAGTATTTCTGTGGGGTGTCTTCTTCAATTTAAACATCATTGAGGCCATGGATGGGCTGGGATTGTGCTAATTTTATTGTTTTTTGTCGTTTCTTTGGGGCTGCTGGTGTGGCCATTTGCCCAGGGGTGGTGGTGCATGGACTGAGTGTGCCTGTGGTGTGGTCTCACTGTCTTTAATGTAAACATCATGGATGGCATTGGATTGTGGTGATTTCTGGCTGGTTTACTGTTTTTTGGGGGTGTACTGTTGATGTGGACTGGCCATGTGGGTGGTGGTGGTGGCCATCTTGAGTGCTGGCTGGTACAGGCAACATGTGCTTGGGGTGTAAGGGGCCATTTTGAAGAGAGGCAGTGTCTGAGGCCTGCACTTATTTTGCCTACTTTTCATCCATTATGCCCAGGGGTAGTGAGTGTTGCATGGGCCTAGTGTTTCTGAGGGGTGTCTTCTTGAATTTCAACACCATTGAGGCCATGGATGGGCTGGGATTGTGCTGATTTTATTGTTTTTTGTCGTTTTTTTGGGGCTGCTGGTGGGGCCCTTTGCCCAGGGGTGGTGACTTGCATGGGCCTAGTCTTTCTGTGGGGTGTCCTCTTGAATTTAAACACCATTGAGGCCATGGATGGGCTGGGATTGTGCTGTTTTTTGTTGTTTTGTCGTTTTTTTGGGGCTGCTGGTGTGGCCTTTTGCCCAGGGGTAGTGGTGCATGGACTGAGTGTGCCTGGAGTGTGGTCTCACTCTCTTTAATGTAAACATCCTGGATGGCATTGGATTGTGCTGATTTTTGGCTGTTTTTCTGTTTTTTTGGGGTGTACTGTTGATGTGGACTGGCTTGGGGTGTTAGGGGCCATTTTGAAGAGAGGCAGTGTCTGAGGCCTGCACTTATTTTGCCTACTTTTCATCCATTATGCCCAGGGGTAGTGAGTGTTGCATGGGCCTAGTGTTTCTGAGGGGTGTCTTCTTGAATTTCAACACCATTGAGGCAATGGATGGGCTGGGATTGTGCTGAATTTTGTGTTTTTTGTCGTTTTTTTGGGGCTGCTGGTGGGGCCTTTTGCCAAGGGGTAGTGGTGCATGGACTGAGTGTGCCTGTAGTGTGGTCTCACTCTCTTTAATGTAAACATCCTGGATGGCATTGGTTTGTGGTGATTTTTGGCTGTTTTTCGTTTTTTTTGGGGTGTACTGTTGATGTGGACTGGCCATGTGGGTGGTGGTGGTGGCCATCTTGAGTGCTGGCTGGTACAGGCAACATGTGCTTGGGGTGCAAGGGGCCATTTTGAAGAGAGGCAGTGTCTGAGGCCTGCACTTATTTTGCCTACCTTTCATCCATTATGCACAGGGGTGGTGAGTGTTGCATGGGCCTAGTGTTTCTGAGGGGTGTCTTCTTGAATTCCAACACCATTGAGGCCATGGATGGGCTGGGATTGTGCTGATTTTATTGTTTTTTGTCGTTTTTTTGGGGCTGCTGGTGGGGCCCTTTGCCCAGGGGTGGTGAGTTGCATGGGCCTAGTCTTTCTGTGGGGTGTCCTCTTGAATTTAAACACCATTGAGGCCATGGATGGGCTGGGATTGTGCTGTTTTTTGTTGTTTTTGTCGTTTTTTTGGGGCTGCTGGTGTGGCCTTTTGCCCAGGGGTAGTGGTGCATGGACTGAGTGTGCCTGTAGTGTGGTCTCACTCTCTTTAATGTAAACATCCTGGATGGCATTGGATTGTGCTGATTTTTGGCTGTTTTTCTGTTTTTTTGGGGTGTACTGTTGATGTGGACTGGCTTGGGGTGTAAGGGGCCAATTTGAAGAGAGGCAGTGTCTGAGGCCTGCACTTATTTTGCCTACTTTTCATCCATTATGCCCAGGGGTAGTGAGTGTTGCATGGGCCTAGTCTTTCTGAGGGGTGTCTTCTTGAATTTAAACACCATTGAGGCCATGGATGGGCTGGGATTGTGCTGAATATTGTGTTTTTTGTCGTTTTTTTTGGGCTGCTGGTGGGTCCTTTTGCCAAGGGGTAGTGGTGCATGGACTGAGTGTGCCTGTAGTGTGGTCTCACTCTCTTTAATGTAAACATCCTGGATGGCAATGGTTTGTGGTGATTTTTGGCTGTTTTTCGTTTTTTTTGGGGTGTACTGTTGATGTGGACTGGCCATGTGGGTGGTGGTGGTGGCCATCTTGAGTGCTGGCTGGTACAGGCAACATGTGCTTGGGGTGCAAGGGGCCATTTTGAAGAGAGGCAGTGTCTGAGGCCTGCACTTATTTTGCCTACCTTTCATCCATTATGCACAGGGGTAGTGAGTGTTGCATGGGCCTAGTGTTTCTGAGGGGTGTCTTCTTGAATTTCAACACCATTGAGGCCATGGATGGGCTGGGATGGTGCTGATTTTATTGTTTTTTGTCGTTTTTTTGGGGCTGCTGGTGGGGCCCTTTGCCCAGGGGTGGTGACTTGCATGGGCCTAGTCTTTCTGTGGGGTGTCCTCTTGAATTTAAACACCATTGAGGCCATGGATGGGCTGGGATTGTGCTGTTTTTTGTTGTTTTTGTCGTTTTTTTGGGGCTGCTGGTGTGGCCTTTTGCCCAGGGGTAGTGGTGCATGGACTGAGTGTGCCTGTAGTGTGGTCTCACTCTCTTTAATGTAAACATCCTGGATGGCATTGGATTGTGCTGATTTTTGGCTGTTTTTCTGTTTTTTTGGGGTGTACTGTTGATGTGGACTGGCTTGGGGTGTAAGGGGCCATTTTGAAGAGAGGCAGTGTCTGAGGCCTGCACTTATTTTGCCTACTTTTCATCCATTATGCCCAGGGGTAGTGAGTGTTGCATGGGCCTAGTCTTTCTGAGGGGTGTCTTCTTGAATTTAAACACCATTGAGGCCATGGATGGGCTGGGATTGTGCTGATTTTATTGTTTTTTGTCGTTTATTTGGGGCTGCTGGTGTGGCCTTTTGCCCAGGGGTAGTGGTGCATGGAGTGAGTGTGCCTGTAGTGTGGTCTCACTCTCTTTAATGTAAACATCCTGGATGGCATTGGTTTGTGGTGATTTTTGGCTGTTTTTCGTTTTTTTTGGGGTGTACTGTTGATGTGGACTGGCCATGTGGGTGGTGGTGGTGGCCATCTTGAGTGCTGGCTGGTACAGGCAACATGTGCTTGGGGTGCAAGGGGCCATTTTGAAGAGAGGCAGTGTCTGAGGCCTGCACTTATTTTGCCTACCTTTCATCCATTATGCACAGGGGTGGTGAGTGTTGCATGGGCCTAGTGTTTCTGAGGGGTGTCTTCTTGAATTCCAACACCATTGAGGCCATGGATGGGCTGGGATTGTGCTGATTTTATTGTTTTTTGTCGTTTTTTTGGGGCTGCTGGTGGGGCCCTTTGCCCAGGGGTGGTGACTTGCATGGGCCTAGTCTTTCTGTGGGGTGTCCTCTTGAATTTAAACACCATTGAGGCCATGGATGGGCTGGGATTGTGCTGTTTTTTGTTGTTTTTGTCGTTTTTTTGGGGCTGCTGGTGTGGCCTTTTGCCCAGGGGTAGTGGTGCATGCACTGAGTGTGCCTGTAGTGTGGTCTCACTCTCTTTAATGTAAACATCCTGGATGGCATTGGATTGTGCTGATTTTTGGCTGTTTTTCTGTTTTTTTGGGGTGTACTGTTGATGTGGACTGGCTTGGGGTGTAAGGGGCCAATTTGAAGAGAGGCAGTGTCTGAGGCCTGCACTTATTTTGCCTACTTTTCATCCATTATGCCCAGGGGTAGTGAGTGTTGCATGGGCCTAGTCTTTCTGAGGGGTGTCTTCTTGAATTTAAACACCATTGAGGCCATGGATGGGCTGGGATTGTGCTGAATATTGTGTTTTTTGTCGGTTTTTTTGGGCTGCTGGTGGGTCCTTTTGCCAAGGGGTAGTGGTGCATGGACTGAGTGTGCCTGTAGTGTGGTCTCACTCTCTTTAATGTAAACATCCTGGATGGCATTGGTTTGTGGTGATTTTTGGCTGTTTTTCGTTTTTTTTGGGGTGTACTGTTGATGTGGACTGGCCATGTGGGTGGTGGTGGTGGCCATCTTGAGTTCTGGCTGGTACAGGCAACATGTGCTTGGGGTGCAAGGGGCCATTTTGAAGAGAGGCAGTGTCTGAGGCCTGCACTTATTTTGCCTACCTTTCATCCATTATGCACAGGGGTAGTGAGTGTTGCATGGGTCTAGTGTTTCTGAGGGGTGTCTTCTTGAATTTCAACACCATTGAGGCCATGGATGGGCTGGGATGGTGCTGATTTTATTGTTTTTTGTCGTTTTTTTGGGGCTGCTGGTGGGGCCCTTTGCCCAGGGGTGGTGACTTGCATGGGCCTAGTCTTTCTGTGGGGTGTCCTCTTGAATTTAAACACCATTGAGGCCATGGATGGGCTGGGATTGTGCTGTTTTTTGTTGTTTTTGTCGTTTTTTTGGGGCTGCTGGTGTGGCCTTTTGCCCAGGGGTAGTGGTGCATGGACTGAGTGTGCCTGTAGTGTGGTCTCACTCTCTTTAATGTAAACATCCTGGATGGCATTGGATTGTGCTGATTTTTGGCTGTTTTTCTGTTTTTTTGGGGTGTACTGTTGATGTGGACTGGCTTGGGGTGTAAGGGGCCATTTTGAAGAGAGGCAGTGTCTGAGGCCTGCCCTTATTTTGCCTACTTTTCATCCATTATGCCCAGGGGTAGTGAGTGTTGCATGGGCCTAGTCTTTCTGAGGGGTGTCTTCTTGAATTTAAACACCATTGAGGCCATGGATGGGCTGGGATTGTGCTGATTTTATTGTTTTTTGTCGTTTATTTGGGGCTGCTGGTGTGGCCTTTTGCCCAGGGGTAGTGGTGCATGGAGTGAGTGTGCATGTAGTGTGGTCTCACTCTTTTTAATGTAAACATCCTGGATGGCATTGGATTGTGGTGATTTTTGGCTGTTTTTCTGTTTTTTTGGGGTGTACTGTTGATGTGGACTGGCTTGGGGTGTAAGGGGCCATTTTGAAGAGAGGCAGTGTCTGAGGCCTGCACTTATTTTGCCTACTTTTCATCCATTATGCCCAGGGGTAGTGAGTGTTGCATACTTGCATGGCCCTAGTCTTTCTGTGGGGTGTCTTCAATGTAAACATCATGGATGGCATGGGATTGTGCTGATTTTTCTGTGTTTTGTCGATTTTTTGGGATGTATAACTGAACTGATGTTCCTCTGTCTTCCATTGCTTTTAGGTGCACAAGACTCAAGAGAACCACCAGTGCCAGGAAGAAGTCCTGCAGCGGTGTGTGTGTGCAGCATAACGTCACGCGACGTCACGTCTGGACACAGACAACTCTGCAACTTGTGCAACTGCTGCCTGCTGTTCTGACCTGCTCTGAAGAAGATGGCCCCAAAAAAAGTTACCCGTAGCTCCTCTAGCAAGAAAGGTGCCAGTAAGGAGCAGAAGAAGCAAGTTACCAAGGAGACTGGTGTGCCGCCCGCCCCTTTTTTTGGGAGTAAAAAAAAAAGTATGCCTGCAGCAGCAGCGGGATCTGCTGGGGACCAAGCTGGCAGCAGCACCCCCGCTCCATTGGGCTCAGTGCCACCACCACCACCACGCCAACGTAAGTCCAAGCCCTTGAGTGCTGCAGAGGCAGCCAGTATAGTTCTTCAATCACCATCGACCAGTGATGTTGGCTCATCGCAAGAAAGCAGCAGCAATGTCCCTCAATCAACACAGGTTGTTGTAGCTCATCTGACGAGTGTTGAACAACCACAGCCGCAAGAACAATCACATGTGCAAGTACAAGCCCAAGTACATGTGGAAGGAGAGGCAGCGCAAGGAGATGCGCAAGCAGAGGTGCATGGAGGGTCACAAGTGCCCACAATAGTTGTTCCTCCCGAAGTAGGGGCACATCAGGAAATCGACAATCAAGGCGAGGTATCATTTGAGGAAGCCACTCCTCCTGATGATCCTTCATTGTCTTCCACACCCCTAGCAAGGAAGAGATCAAGGGTGGTGTCTACATCTTCTTCAAGCATACCTCCTTCTGATGATACGGATCAAACTTGGGAACCAGCACCACTGCCGTCTGAGAGTGAGGCACACCATGATCCGACAAAGGTAGTTACGCGTAAAAGGAAGCTCGTCCAAAGTCTCAGAGTTATGGAGTGTGATGAGGCTCAACAAGAAGTGGCGGATACTGCTGCTGATGAAGACTCTGCCAACGACGACCCAGTCATCATAAAGGTCACTGCAGCCCCAGCGGGCATGCAGCAAACAGACATTTTGACCCTAGCCCGAAGAGCTGCTGAGCGTGATGATGATGATGTTGTCGATGAGGAGGCAGTGGAAACACCACAATCATTGGAGTTAAGTAGTACACCAACTCGTCCCGCTTCCATATTTCTTTCTGGCAAGAAGGGACCTCCATCCACCTTGACCTTAATTAGTGGCGGTGAAAGTGCACAACATACAAAAGTTGGGCAATCCAGATCCTCCACTTCATCTGGCATTAGCTTCATGACCACCACCACCAGTATCGCCGCCTCCTCCAGGTCCCACAGACACTTCAAGTCCCCAGTTTGGGACTTCTTTACTGTTTGTCAAAAAAATCCAAAGTTTGCCATTTGTACCCTTTGTAAGCTTGCAGTTAGTCGTGGTAAGTCAGGTACCAACTATGGTACCGGAGGCCAGAGAGGTAATCTTAGGAGACAGCACACTGTTCAATGGTTTGCGCACCTAGATGCGATCAAGGAAGCCCGAATTCAAGAAAACGTTGATGTTGCATCTGATGATGACGAGGAGTTAGAAGACGTGTCAAACACTTCCCTTACACCCAGTACCCCTGTCAGCAGCACACCCAATGTGAGGCACACTAAGAGTGTTGGAGCGAGTGAGACACCAACGCACAAAAGTTCACCAGCGAGCAAAATTGGGTCAACGAAGTCATTATCAACCCGTAAATGCTTGGTCCAGGGCAACATTAGAACCATGTTTTCTTCAGACGTGCCATATGAACGCAACCACCCACTGACGCGTATGTATAACACTAAGCTGGCTAAAATGCTAGCTGTGGACCTTCTCCCTTTTTCTTTTGTAGAAGCAGTAGGTTTTCTAGAATTAGTTGGCAACGCTCTGCCCTAAATGGAAGGTTCCTAGCCGGTTCTATTTTGCCAGAGTTGCGGTTCCAGCACTACATGAAGATGTGCTGGAGGCGATTGGGGCAGCTTTGCAGAAGAGTGCTGTTCACACAATACATCTGACAACAGACATGTGGACCAGTGGCGCAGGCGCTGATTACATGTGCATCACTGCACACTGGGTCTCTTTTTCAGGTGTTAAAGCAAAGCTAAACGCAGGTGTTGACCCGGACCAAGTTTTCAAAGCTGCTCAGAAACATGCAACACTAGCCATGTTTGGCTTGGAGAAAAGTCACACATCCGAAAACATTTTGGACGAGTTTAACAAAAAGGTCTCGAAAATGCTATCCCCAAAAAAACGCCAGATTGGTTATGTTTCCACGGATAATGGCGCCAATGTAGTTAAGGCCATGTCGCTGGGTGGCTATTTCAGAGTGCCGTGTTTGGCGCACTGTATCAACCTGGTAGTTCAAAAATTCTTGAGTGATAGAGACAGTGCAGCGTTCGCGGTAATGGCCACCTGCCGCAAAATGTGCAACCATTTCAGCCATTCTTTTAAGGCCCGGAAGCATCTGAGGAGGCTGCTACTTCAAAGTCGAATACCAGTGAAAGCACTCATCCAGGAGGTGGCAACACGTTGGAACTCAACCTTCTACATGCTTGAGCGTCTGTATGAGCAGTATACGGGACTCGATCACTTTTTCTTAACAAAGGGTACATCTCAGAAGCAGGACTTGGGGATGGGTGCGGCGCAATGGGACATAGTTAAAAGCCTGACAGACATGCTTCGTCCTTTTGAGTTCTTCACGCGTGCAGTCAGCCAGGAGGACTGTAATTTGGGCAAAGCTATCCCATTGTTGTGCATGCTGGAGCACCAACTGATGGCGGTGTCTTCTGAGTTTGAAAAAGATGTAAAAAAAAAAGACCATTTTATTTTGTCTGAGAAATTATTAGAGCGCCTACGTGGTGATGAACGTCTTCAAAAGATCAAGTCAGAACAGCATTACATTTGTGCTACTATTCTGGATCCACGCTACAAAAAGGCGCTGGCAGGCGAAGGATTCTTTCCTTTTGCTGATGAAGATGTTCAAAATTACAAACATTGGCTAGCCTGGTCAGCCAAGAGGTTTGAAAAAGAACGGCAGGTTATTGAAGGAGAAGGTAGTACATCAGCATCAGCATCAGCAGGCCATCCCCAGTCACAAGAATCCACTTCTGCACCTGTGGCTGGGGCACAAGTGACCTCTCAGCCGTTAAAGACACCGGCAAGTGGATCATCTGCACCACACACAACACTAACAGTGGCAGCTGTGGAGGATTGGCTAAGTTTGCTTGGGTATGGTTCTCGAAAAAATGTCACAGGCACAGCAAAAAGTAAGCAAAGTGGAGGAACCGTTGATGACCTTGAGTCGATGGTGCAGGACTATCTGAATGACTCAACAGAGGTCTTTCTTAATGATGAGCCATTGCAGTATTGGCATGGCAAAAAACAATTGTGGCCACAGCTCTCCAACCTGGCTATAAACTATTTGTCTTGCCCACTCGCAAGTGTGTCTTCTGAACGTGTTTTCAGTGCTGCTGGTGGCATTGTAACTCCCAAACGGAGCCGCCTCTCGCCCAAAAATGTGGAGCGGCTGACAATGATCAAGATGAATCAGCACCTCATACCACCAGATTACAAAGTACGAGAAAGCACGCCGCATGAAGACGAGGAGGACGGCAACGTAGATGAGGGGATTTGTTCTCTGTTCGGTGGAACTGACCTCATCCTGCCTGAATTCGCAGAGTATGATGACGAAATCTTCTTCTTATTCCCTGACACCGAGCCCTGAAAATGAGACAATGAATCAATAACTTTCTTTTTCGTCCTTATTCACTTTTATTCCTGTGTGTCTCTCTTTCTTTGTTTTGCACAGTTAATTTAATTCAAACTTTAATCACCTAATCCCAAAAACAAGACCATCAGCAGAACTGTCTTCACTTGTTTGCTTATTGATTTGAAGGTGCCGCAGTCTACATTCCTCAGGTTCACAAGTTCTGAAGAACATGCTCCTCTATCCTCCTCCTCCAGACTGCGATTTCCCTCAAAGCAGAGTGCTGGATTACGCCCAATGAAGAAAGACTCAGCACTTGTGGGGGTGTTCTACTTCTTTGCGGGTGAGTTGACGGCTTTGGGCCCATTGCTGTCAAGCTCTAATAATGGATAAAAGTGTTTTGGGCCAAATATGAGGTGGAAATTTCTTGCCGTTTTTGCTGACTTCCTTGCCTTTGAGGTGCTCCGGGTGTTTGTGGGTGAGTTTTGGGGTCTGGGAGCACTGCTGCGACAGTCTCATCTTGATTGCATTTGCTTTTCAGGAAATCCGTGGTAGAAAACAGGAGTTATGATGATTGGTGAGTGGTGACCTAGCTGCACAGCGCTGTTTGGGGGTGTTGTCGCGTGCTTTTTTGTGGGTGGGTTGGCGGGTCTTGGCTGGGGCATTCCTGGGAAGTTGTAATACCGGATAGAAGTGTTTTGGACAAAATCCTTAAGGAAAAGCCTTTTTTTTGCTATTTCTTCTGACATCTTGCTCAATGTAGCGTTTTGGGGGGTTTTGGGGGGCTTCCTGCTGTTCGTGGGTGGGTTGCTGCCGGGGTCTCTGTCGAAGCACTGCTGCGACAGTCTAATCTTGATTGCATTTGCTTTTCAGGAAATCCGTGGTGGAAAACAGGAGTTATGATGATGACCTAGCTGCACAGCGCGTTTGGACCGAAGGCCGAGAGATATAGTAAGTATGAGATTTAGCTTTTTCGCTGTTTGGGGGTGTTGTCGCGTGCTTTTTTGCGGGTGGGTTGGCGGGTCTGGGCTGGGGTATTCCTGGGAAGGTCTAATACCGGATAGAAGTGTTTTGGACAAAATCCTTAAGGAAACACCTTTTGGCACTTTTTGTAAGTTAGGGTTCGTTAGGGTTAGCCCTAGCAGCAGGATTGCATGTGTTTCGGGGTGTTCTATTGCAACGCAGTTCTGGGGTTTTAGAGCACTGTTGGAGCGATGCTGGCTATGGATACTTTTGCTTGCTTGCAAGTGGTTTGAATACAATCCACGGTCGGTAAGGGTGTATTTGGGCCTACTGTTACTTTCAAAGTACGTTTTGTCACCATTTTTCTGCTAGCCATCGTTTTTGGAGATCTGATTGGGGGTCTTCTACATTTTTGCGACTGGCTTTAGTAAGGGTCTTGGTGGGAGCATTGATGGGAAGGTCAAATTGTGTTCTAAAACACAGTTTACTGTACACCTACCTTGAGGGGAAAGATCCGCTATAATATTTTGGCCATACTTATTTATCCTTAAAAAGGTGACTCAGACAGAGCACGCAATTTAAAAAAATATTGTACTGTCTATTAGGGAAATCAAAGTGTGACTTTTTGCACCACACAGCGTACATACGTTTTATTTATTTATCAGTGGTATTGTAATAGCACTTCCTGCTTTCCGTTCAATAATTACAGGCCAGGTTTCAGTCAACATCCGCCAGGCAGGCAGTGGACACAGGGTGTCTTCTGTCAGTGGTCACCAACATTGATGGACGAAGCGTTAGCTGGAATGGAGGAGTGCCGCTAAGAAGAGGAATTGTTTGCTGCATGCAACTTACTTACCAAATTCAACAGGACAACTCCAACAACATACAGAATACAGATGCAGTATCCATTGTTTTCTTCTATGAGTGTGACTGCATGTGCTTAGCTTTAGTTTGTACCCAAAGATTTTTTTATCTTCAATTATTGTTTGTCCAGGCTGTGCATTTTTTTTCTTCTCTCAACAAAACCTACCCAAAAAGAAACCCCCATTCCCATCCATTTTCCAAACCCTAACCCTCTTCCCCCGGGCTGTGTTGTTTTGCTTGATGTCTGACTAAAATGACATCAATAATTCCACACACTTGCTGGGGAGGATAAGGTCATAGCAACAGGCTGGTGAAGGAATACGAGGATATCTTCTAGACTTACTCAGCTTCAGTACTATTTCTTCTAGTAGTAGGAGCCAATGTCAAATAAATTCAACGCAAGTACTAGTTATACTTGCAAGCAAATACTTTACCATTTGTTAGGCTACATTATGGCACTGTTCTAGTGTACTGTCACCTGCTATATTCTCGATCGTACCGTAACTGTTGTAATGCTACAGTAAGGACAAACCAGGAAACGTTTTCTTTTTTTCCATAGGCATGCAACTGCCACTGTGTCACACCACTAGTACCACCGCAATGAGGAAATTTCACCCGCCCAGGATTGCCAACGTTAATCCCCATTTCACGTGGAGCCAGCCCTGGGCCTAGCCCTAATTTCTAACACAAATTACAGGTAAGATAAGCGTTTGGTGGGAGGTAGTATAATGGAGTATTAGGACTAGACGAGAGATTGACGGTAGTACTACTAAAGTCCTACGACTGTTCAGGAAAACAAACTTACTGTTACACCCCCGTCCCCCACCCACCAGACTGAAAAGCAGTAAAAAACAGGTATGGTCAGATAAAGTTCAAAAAAGTATATTTATGTAGCCCTAACAAAATAATCTCCCTCAAGAACCTCCCTAACCCCAACGATTGTCTTTGAAAAGTCCCAAAAAGAACCCAACTCCCAAATCCCACCCCCCAAAAGTCTCTAAAAAAAGGGCAAGGGACACTCCACTACTGGAGGGTGCTGGTGAATTTTGCGGCCAGGGCATCATACTCCTTGCGGAGGGTGGCAAGGTCGAAGCGGAGGCCCTCCACCAAGTTCTTGTACCTAAGGACCTCCTGCTCCAGGTAGGACATTCGGACTCCTAGGCGGCGCTGGCGTGCCTTGCAGCTCCTGTGGGGGGCAGCTGGTCTTTCTGCTGCTTGGCGGTGGCGGTTGGCTTTCTTAGCCCGGCTCCGTACCGCTGGAGCACGGCGCATTCTGGCGGCCCGTGGGGTCACGGAGGAGGATGCAGCTGTCCCAGTCGAGGATGTTGTGGTTGCACCGGTCGACTGCGTGTCCTCCTCCTCCTCCAGGGCCACCAGCCGCCGATATTCGGCGACAGTGGCATCCAGCCTCCGTTGCCGGGCCATTCGAGCCTGCTCCCTCCGTGATGTCGATTTGGAAGGAGCAACTATATGAAGAAAGAAAGACATAGTCTGTAACCAATGCTCCTTAGCATTAATAACACAAAGTGATTGAGCCGAAAGTTGGGTCACAGTACAAGTAGCAAATTGAAAGCACAGTACATAACTATTGAGGACAGTATCTATGTAACCTCCCACTTCTGCATCCTTGCTCTAACATTAGTGGTAGTTTAATGAACAAATTCTACGACCACTATGGACTTCCATTACAGTCGACTATGACAGTACACCAGTCTTCTTCTTCTTCTTCTCTCTTGTTTAGGAAAATTGGTACGTTATCTTATGCAAGCCGGCAGAATGGCAGCACAGTGAACTTGCACCCGAGAAAAACAGTTGCACACCATGATGAGTGAGACAGACTGGCGTTACTGTACCGGTCCAGTACATGCAGGTGGTGAAGCTATTACTTTTCTATTACGGGT
The DNA here is from genome assembly GCF_964261635.1 of Lissotriton helveticus. Lineage (NCBI taxonomy): Eukaryota > Metazoa > Chordata > Amphibia > Caudata > Salamandridae > Lissotriton > Lissotriton helveticus. The sequence continues at coordinate 611,511,349 of NC_136069.1, read as the reverse complement.
GGCACTGAGAATACTCTGTTACAAGGGCTACTGCTTAATTAATTTACCTTTCACCCTACAGTGCAAATGAGTACTAGAAAAGGAAAATGAAGAAGCTAAATAATTTGATTATCTATCACTTCACATGGGACGTATTTGATGACATATGGGATGACTTTAGGTGCTTTGCTTAATATTGAGTGAACAGTGATACACCCACACATGAATGACGTACTACAACTAAACTAAAGTTATTAAGAGAGGTACGGAGTGTCCACCGTAATAACCGGATATATGCTGTGCTTGCAGTTGCAATACAAAGTACTGCTACTATTCATGGTAGTATTGGACACATTTACAATTTCTTTTCCTTGCCTTCCCTACACTGGAACGGACGTGCGGGTGCGGTGGTACATGCTCTTCAAGGTAACACTTAGTTCATCCAGCGACCATCTACTCTCTCTAGATACACATGTGCTATCTAAGAGTCAGAGAATACCATGCTCCAGGCATCCATTCATTCAAAGTATACGCACACATACAGTTTCTGTTTCACCCACCCAGGCTGCTGTCCTTCCACCCATCCTGGCTTCATCATTGACCCAGCCATGCACCATACCATATTCTTTCCTTCCCAGCCACCTCGGGGGCCAAGCAAACACATATCGTTCTTCTTTGCCAGCCATCATAAAATTTTGCGTCCCACTTACTTACACGTACACCCTTCTTTCGCTTTTCGTTCATCCCATCCATCACGTTCATCTAAGATCTTATTGGGATTCTTCTCACCAAAAACTTCACAGCTAAGTCAGAGTACATTTCGAGGAGGCTAATACCTGGTTGATTTGTAATACACCCGTGTAGAAAGCACACTATGCAGTCTTCAATCTCAATAAGTAAGGAATATATAGCTTACCTGTTCCCGCGACCACCGTGCGAACCCCCACAGGACCGTCCGCCGGCTCTTGCACCGCTTCCTCCCCAGAGACCTCCGAGTCCTCGCCCAACACCGCCAACTCCGCGCTGGCCCCGCCACCAGATGTTCCACCTACAAAGTACATTTAAGAATGTTAGAATACACCACTCACTACTATATAATATTTGGTCTAGGAGTAATAAAGAAATGTTAAAAAAACAGAATACAATGTAATAATTTGTGACTGTCTACTCTAAAGTAAAAATGTCCCTTTTTCCAGGGAAGGCTGTTGTCTTGCTGCACTTTTATGCACAACTGATGAATGCTTGCTTTTTATTTTTAACACGCACCACTTTTTCTCCTAACAGACAGAAGCTTGACTTCTAAGAACACGAGTCCAGGATCAAGTTCAAACCAGGTGAGAGCTCGGCTCGACCACAAGAAATGTGTCCAATTAATCGTCAGCACTAAGCACTTTTCCGTTTTCAGTTAAATAGTTTTATGACAAAGTTGATTTTAATAAATGTGTTTACTTTTAATAAAGCTTTTAAACTTAATTAGACTCTGTGGTTTTTGGTCCTCCAGAATAGAGTGGATGAGCTAAAGGTTTTGGAATTTTTGCAAGCATGAGTGCCTCTGACACTTCTTGACTGTGACTCCGTACTCTTGTCCTGCGTAGGATAATCTAAAGATCATTGGGGATCAATCATCGGTGACTTCGGGAGCTAAATGACTCTGCCACACTATCTAGTCAGTAAGGAGACAGTGCATAGAGCTATTGCTGAATAGAATGGGAGTCCAATGGAATTGCCAAATGTCCAATCTTAGTTAGCTACACAGACAGACTAATAAGAATAATCTAGTAATACCACATGGAGTCATATTCGAGGCAGGATAAGAATTTATATCCAGTCTACAAGAAGATCAAAGACGATTTAGAAAAAATCGAATGAGGAACGCTAGGAAAAAATAGGTACTCTTTATTAAAATTTAAACTTACTGGGGCCAGCAAAGGAGCCCTCGCCTGCCCGATCCTGGCCTGCATCCTCCTGAACAGCACCCTCCTCCTGTGTCCTCTTGCCCTTGGGGGGAGCTGATGTACAACATGAAAGAAAGAAAGACCAGAAAACATGGATGAGATTTGTCAACCAAATCAAACATTTCAAAAGAACAATAACAAAATATTTTGGAGAAATAGCAAATAGATAGACAACTATTCCACGGGATCTATCTCATGTGGTATACTACGTTATTCGTATTGCCAGATTTGCGGACCGTTGACTTAGAAAGTTCCTATGTAACTCAATAAACAGACTACTAAAGAGGTTTGCCTAGGCCTGGCAGGCAGCAGTCCGCAGCACGCGAAGTGACAGACAAAGTCCATCCTGCTTGCGGATCAGTGAATACTCAAACTATCAATCCACCGACCACCGCCACTATTTCTTCTTATAGCCATGTGTCTAAAGGAAGGACTGGACTTCAGTCTGTTGGGGCTGATTTAGAAGTCCCTTGCGGCTCATTTTCCTCCATTGTTGCGTGACTTTTGTGACGCAGCGGCAGAACAAAAGACTCGCCATGGTGTTGGTGCGGCGTATATATGCATCACGTTGTAAAGCCCTGCGCCATCAGGGGGCGTTCCGGCGCAAGGGAGGGCGTACCTGCGCAGGAACGAATCCTAAAAGTGGATGAGGGAAATCTACAAGATGTCAATCAGTCACTTTTAGGACAATGATGCATGACTCAAACCCTGCGCGCTTGAAGCCGACGTACGGCTTGATGCAGCATTGGGGAGATAGGGTACCCCAGAGCATTGCTGGAGCTGCGCCATCGTTGGCACGCAACTCCAGCAATGCGCCGCCTTTACGGCACAGATGCGTAAGGCTTCTGTGACGTTTTGGGCCAATGGGTGGTGGTGGCATGGCACACAATTACTGCCGCACCCCTGCTACTTTGCAGGGATGCGCCGGTAATTGATAATATGACCCTTAGTGTCTAGCATTACGCAGTTCTTATCTTTACACTACACTCATACATAATTTCTCAGGCCAATGAAATTAACACAAAATACAAAACAAATAAGCATAGTAGCAAGCAAGGCTACTGAGAAGGAGAGCAGTGCACCTGAAATGCATAGAAGATTTTGAAATATAATTTACCTACAATGTAATCGGCAGAATTATTGCTCTTGGTAAAGAACAAAGATTTGCAAATGACAGAGCCGGATAAAACAGAGTAGTGATGAATAGCTACTACTACTCACCAAGCCCGGGGACCTCTACGCCGAGCGCGTCCAGCAAGTCCCGTTCCCGGTCCATGACATCTGTCCAGCGGTGGGTGGCCTGGTTATATGTGCGCCGGACCTTAGAGAGCTTAAACATGGCCCGGCACACCTTCTCCCACCGCTTCCGGCGCTCCCGGATGCCATAGCCGGTTGCGATCTTGCCGCCTCCCAGGATCGTCTTGGGGATGCGGCGCTGGACGTGGAAGATGAGTGCGGCCACCTCCTCCGCGCTAAAGATCTCCCGTGGCACCACTTGCTCCCCCCTCAAACGCCCGCACGGGAGCCGGGCACGGGGTGCGGGACCCTTCCCCTTCTCAGGGTGCTTCCCGGCTCCCTTTACCATGGTCTGGGCAGAAATAAAGTTAAATGATAAAGAAGAAATAGAATAGTGAAGAAGAAAAGAAAAGAGTTTAAAAAAGTAGTTTAAAAGTAACTAAAAGCAGCAGAAAACACAAAAATATAGAGCTAGAAAAATAGAGGGATAGATAATAAGTAAAATAGATCAAATAAACTTCAAACAAGCAAAGGATGGCAGAGATTCAGAGAGGATACAGAAAGCATGCCCAGAACCATAGCAATGAATGAGAAACAAGATGGCCGCGCCCGTTCACGACCGCGTGGGTAAGTTCGCGCGAGATTTTCCTCGCGAGCACGCGCGAAATTGTATTAGCGAGCAGCACAGTTTGCGAGATTACACATAGCGGCCGGAAACGGAATTACGTCACGCAAACAAGATGGCCGCGCCCGTGTACGACCGCTAGGGTAACTTGGCAAAGGTATAGCTACAAGCGCCTCGCGAACACGCACAAAATCACGCGAACATACACGTCGCAAAGAAAAATTTAGTGTATTCGCAAGCATTCGCGGCTTCCGAAATCGATCTCGCACGGATTCGCGCCCCAAAAAACGCGCGAAATTGCAGAAAAAACGATTTTTGCTAAACTGAAAGCAATGAGCAGGTGCAAAAGTTTAAACTTAACATTAGTAACATTCGCTCTAGTGCTTCTTGAGGGGCCCCTCCAGAGTTTGCAACTATTCTATGACCCTGCTATGACCCAAACAGCAGGCTCATAGAATAGCTAAAAGTAGACCATAAAGGTCCTGTGAAAAAAAATTGCACTGCAACAGAAAGCAAATTACAGATAAGGAAGGAAGCAGGTGCCAGCCAGACTGGAACTTTCAAAATAACTGACACATTAATCAACCCCAAATTAATTCATGGCAGTTGAAGTAGGGGAGGTGTGCTTGCTTTTTTCAACCCCCATAAACTACAGTGATAAACAAACCTAATGGGTGGCAGTGAGGATGTACCAGAGGGTGGCATGGGTGTCCCAGAGGGTGGCAGTGGTGAAACAGAGGGTGCTGTGAACCTGTGATGATAAACCAGACGTAGAAACAACATAGTTGCGGCCGTTGCGAGCCGAAAAGTAAGTTCGCAATTGCGAAATTTTCCCAAAATCCGAGCAAACGCTCGCAAACACAAAAAACGGGAAAATCCGCAAATCCGCGAGAGTTCGCGTATTGTCGCGGATTGCGAATCCGTAAATACGCAAATTCGCGTACGCGAGATCCGCTAGATCCGCCCATGCTTAGGTGTGACGTGGGTGCAGCGTGGGAGGTCGAGTATGAGTATGGCAGCTGCAAACTGTATAGTGTGGATTCTGCTTAGGAGTTGTTTGGAGATTCTAGCGCAGAGTGTGGCCGTAGCCCATCCTGCTGGTGATGAGTGCTTGTGTGGTGGTCTCTCTGGTGTTCTGAAGCAAACATTTGAAAACCTTTCTCAGCATGCGAAGGATGTATAAGCATGAAATGCATACTGCATTGTCTTGAGCTGTCATGTTGAGCTTGTTATCTAGGATTTTTGCGTGGTCTGTGAGTGTAGTTGTTAGTCCTAGCTACTATGGCCACCAGGTGGAATCCCATGGGGAGGTCTTGTTGCTGAAGAACAGTACTTCCGTCTTGTCGGAGTTGAGCTTCAGGCAGTGGTTTAGCATCCAGTCTGCTACCATGGTCTTGCAGTTTGTGAAGTTGATGCAGTTGGTGTTTGTTGGGTGTTATCGGCATAGGAGATGATGGTAAAATATTGTGATCGAATGATGTTGGAGAGCGGAGTCATGTGTATGATAAAAAGAGTGGTGCTGAGGGATGATCCCTTTGGGACACCGTATATCAGTTTTTTTCTCTCACACTTTTGTTTCTTCCTATGAGAAAGAAACAGATCCATTTGAGAGTGGATCTTTCTGTGCTAAACGTGTAGAGTTACTGATGAGGATGTTGTGGGAGACAGTGTAGAAGGCCACAGAGAAGTCGAGCAAGATGAGGGCCCCTGTTTCTCCTCAGTTGTCATTGGTGGCCACAATTAATGCTGTTTCAGTGTTGTGGTTCTTTCTGTATTTGAATTCTGTGTTGGCTAGAAAATGGTGAAGTACGAGGTGGGTTTTGAGTTGCTTGTTAATGGCCTTCTCAATCATGCGGAGCAGGGAAGCTGCTCAGTTGATTCGGGTTGGCTATGGACTTGTTGAGGAGGGCATTGATTTCTGCAAGTTTCCATTCATCCGGGAAAGTGGCAGACTGATGAAGGTGTTGATGATATGGGTTAGGGTGCTGCTGATTGGTGATATTCGCAGGCTGTACATGTGGTGGGACATGGATTTGTTGGGGCTCATGAGTGAATGCTCCGTATGATTGCTGCTGTGTCATTTTTGGTGAGGGTTGTCCATTTGGGCAGATGGTCGTTTTGGCTGGTGGTGAGTTAGATAATGATGAGTAATCAGGGATTGTTTGGGTGCACAAAGTTGCTGAGGATGTTTGTGATTTTGATGTGGAAGAATTTGGATATGTTGTTGCAGAGTTGTTGGGAGGCAGCAATGTTGTTGACAGTGGCTGAGGGCAAAGTGAAATCCTTGATAAATTTGAACGTCCGGGTGCTTTTTACACAATACGGATCCTGGTATCGGACAAGGGAAATTAATAACCCTACAACCATTTGAAGTCACACGAGAGATCCACGTTTATCTATACATGAATACCTTAGATTGATACCTTAGATTGATGTGGCTGAGGGCGAAGTGAAATCCTTGATGAATTTGAACGACCGGATGTGGATGCTTTTTACACAATATGGATTCTGGTATCGGATAGGGGAAATTAATAAATAACCCTACATGATTGGAAGTGAACACGAGAGATCCACGTTTATCTATACATGGATACCTTAGATTGATGTGATACAAGCTATAAGGAAAATACTTGAGGAAGTTTAAAAGAACTTGACCGAAACAAGTTGGCTGGATGTTTTAACTTTGCATCTTAGAAATTACAAAAATTGGATTTGAATAAAGCAAGAATTGTTCCAATGAATGGACTTGAGTAATCATGGTTCTACTAGTTTATGGGTGAGCCTTTCAATATTTTCTTTTGAAATCCTTGATGACCAAGAAGATTTCCTTGCAGTCATTGCAGCTTCAATCAATCAATCAATCAATCAATCAGTGGATTTTTAAAGCGCACTACTTACCCGCTAGGGTCTCAAGGCGCTTGGGGGGGAGGCGCTGCTGCTAGTGGTCGAAGAGCCAGGTCTTGACTAGTCTCCTGAAGGCCGGGTGGTCTGCGGTCTGTCAAAGGTGGAGGGGGAGGGCGTTCCAGGTCTTTGCGGCGCAGTGGGAGAAGTATCTGCCCCCAGAAGTGGTTATGTGGATGCGCGGGACGGTGGCCAGGGACAGGTCAGCAGAGCGGAGTTTCCTATTGGGTACGTAGAAGGAGAGTCTATTGTTGAGATAGGCTGGGCCTGTCTTGTGGAGTGCCTTGTGTGCGTGGATCATGAGTTTGAAAGTGATTCTTTTGTCGACGGGGAGCCAGTGCAGGTCTCTCAGGTATGGGGTGATGTGGTCTCGGCGTGGGACGTCTCGGACGATGCGCGTGGAGGCGTTCTGGATTCTTTGGAGTCTGCTGATGAGTATGGACGGGGCTCCGGCGTAGAGGGCGTTTGCGTAGTCGAGTCGACTGCTGACGGTCTTTCGTGTGTCCACCGGGATCCATCTGTAGATCTTGCGGAGCATACGGTGGGTGCGGAAGCAGGAGGAGGAGACAGCGTTGACTTGGTTGGTCATGCTGAGCTTTGAGTCGAGGATGACTCCTAGGTTGCGTGCGTGGTTGGTAGGTGCCGGGGGGTTCCCAGTGGTGCTGGCCACCAGAAATCGTCCCACACTGAGGGGTTGGGCCCAAGGATGAGGATCTCCGTCTTGTCCGTGTTCAGCTTGGGTCCTTGGTGACCGAGAGGATTAGCTGGGTGTTGTCGGCGTAGGAGATTATGTTGAGGTCGTGTAGTCTGGTGATGCGAGCGAGTGGAGCCATGTAGACGTTGAACAGCGTCAGGCTGAGGGATGATCCTTGCGGGACACTGCAGACGGTTTTGGTGGTTCTGGATTGGAACGGGGGAGGCGGACTCTCTGGGTTCTGTCGGAGAGGAAGGTGGTCGTCCAATCCAGGGCCTTGTCTCGGATCCCTGCATCGTAGAGGCGTGTGCGTAGTGTGTGGTGGCAGACTGTGTCGAAGGCGGCGGAGAGGTCCAGGAGGATGAGGGCCGCTGTCTCGCCCTTGTCGAGTAGGATTCTGATGTCGTCTGTGGCGGCGATGAGGGCGGTCTCGGTAGTGTGGTTGCTGCAGTAGGCTGACTGGGAAGGGTCCAGGATGCTGTTGTCTTCTAGGTAGCGGGTGAGCTGGGTGTTGATGATCTTTTCGAGGACTTTCGCTGGGAACGGAAGCAGGGAGATGGGCCGGAAGTTCTTGAGGTCGCTTGGGTCTGCCTTGGGTCTCTTCAGTAGGGCTTTGATCTCGGCGTGCTTCCAGCTCCCAGGGAAGGTCGCGGTCTCGAAGGAGAGGTTGATGACGATGTGGTGGGGAAGAGGATCAGACGGGGAGCCTGAGTGGATGGTGCTCATGGTCTTGATTATGTCTTCGGTGCTCACGTTGGTCCATGTGGTAAGGAGGTCGTGGTCTGGGGTGTTCGGAGTGTTAGTCGTGGTGGCGTCCGTAGGGTTCAGCCGGTGGTTGAAGCTGTTGTGGATGTCGGTGATCTTACGGTGGAAGAAGGCAGCGAGGGTGTCGCACAGGGCTTGCGACAGAGGGATGTCGTTGGTGCAGGAGCTAGGATTGGAGAGTTCTTTCACGATGTTGAAGAGCTCTTTGTTGTTGTGGGCATTGTTGTCGAGGCGGTCTTTGAACGAGGCTCTTTTGGTGGTCCTGATGAGGTGGTGATGGTTGCGAATGGCATCTTTGTGGGCTGCGTGGTTGCCGGGTTTCTGTCGTTGAGCCAGATGTTTTCAAGTTTCCGGCAGGTGCGCTTGGTGGACAGGAGCACCGGGGTGAATCAGCTGGCTCTCTGGCTGGTGTCTCTGTCGGTGAGTTGTCTCACTGGGGCTAAGGTGTTGGCGCAGTCACCCATCCAGAGTCTGAGGGCGTGGGCCCCATCCTCGGGGTTGGTGGGGCTGGTCGGTGGGCTGAGTGCGAGGTGTGTTTCTAGTGGTTCCTTGGTGACTTTGCCCCAGCGTCGGCGGGGGATCTGTAGGGTGCGGTGATGTGTGAAGGGTTTCTGGAAGGTGAAGTGGACGCAGTGGTGGTCGGTCCAGGTGAGCTTGGAAGCGTGGCTGAAGGCAACGTGGGGGCTGGAGGAGAAGATGGCATCGAGCATGTGGCCGGCGATGTGGGTCGGGGAGTTGACAATCTGTTTCAATCCAAGGGTGGTGAGGTTGTCGACCAGGGTGGAGGAGTTGCTGTCGTTGTTGTTTTCCAGATGGTAGTTCAGGTCGCCGAGCAGGATGTATTCGGTGGAGGTCAGTGCGTGAGTGCTGATGAAGTCGGTGATGGAGTTGCAGAATTGGGGACGTGGACCGGGTGGTCTGTAGACGAGGGTGCCTCTGAGGGTGGTCTTGGGGTCAGTGTGGATCTTGAAGTGCATGTGTTCGGCGGTGGTGAGGGTGTCGTCGGTGTTTGTGGAGACCTTGATGGTGTTCAAGTGGATGATGGCGATTCCTCCTCTGACTCCGTTGGTCCGGTCTCTGCGGGAGACCTTGTATCCATCGGGGATGGCCACTGCGATGTCTGGGGCAGAGGCTTTGTTCATCCAGGTCTCGGTCAGGAAGGCGACGTCTGGTGATGTGGTGGTGAGTGGGTCCCAGAGCTCGACAGCGTGCTTGCTGCGGAGCGGGTGTTGGGCAGGATGCATTGCAGTCGGTTGGGTCCCATTGCTGTGGGAGCATCGGCGTCGTTGATGCAAGAGAAGTTGCAGTTCCGGCAGGAGAAGGGGCCGTGAGTGCGTTTGGGGTGGCCTTGTAGCAGTTGATGGTCCGTCCGTGGTTGAGAGCAATGAGGGTTTTGGCGTCGTAGCAGTAGCGGGCGTCCTGGGTGGTGTGGAGGCCAGGGGATCTGGCGCTGGGCGTGGTCCAGGCGCGGACGGGCGCAGACGGGCTTGCCTTAGGTGCGCCTTCGGTGCGTCAGCGGCGCGGCCACGCAGAGGCTGCCATTTAAGGGGAGGTGGGGAGGGAGGATCAGCTGGGAGGCGGGAGGCAGGTTGGCAAGGCAGCGAATGGGCATGGGGCGGGGCCGCAGGGGAGGCAGCGGCAGGAAAACGCACACAGCAGCAGGGAAAAAAGTTAGGTAAATGGGCAGGGGGCACAAGTACACAGCAACGGGGGTACAGAATCAAGAAAGGGCAGGGGGCGCAGGCACACAGTGGCAGGGGTACCTGGCATGCAGGCAGCAGCGGCGGAGCATAGCAAACCAAGGTGCAGGGGGCACCAAGAGCACGAGACAGCAGGGCGAGGCGGCAGCAGGAGGATGGCACTAGCACTGGTGGCGCTGCAGCGGATGGGGAGCGACCTACCTGGAAGGTCAAGGGTCGCTTCCTTCAATGTTTTCCATTAGTGCTTTTTTCTAGGTGTCTCTAATTTGCTGGTGATAGCATCTAAGTGCACCCTTGTAGGTAGCTATGTTGGAGGTGTTGTGGCTGGTTCTCCATTTCCTTTAAAGTTGTTTACAGTGTTGTTTAGTGTCTCAGAGGCCTTCTTTTTACCAGCAGGCCTGCTTGTCTGATCTACTATGCTTGTTAGGTTTGATGGGTGCAAGGGAGTCCATGCAATGCTTGATCCAGTTGTTGAAGTTGTTGATGTCCTTGTCTCTGGGGCTATGCTTATCAGTGCTGAGGGTGCTGAGCCAGTCTGCTTCTGTGATTTTGCTCCAGCTGCAGCTTGGTGTGCTGAATCTGGTAGGGATGTTGACTTGAGGTGTGTTAATCTTTGAGGCAAGTGTTATTCAGCTTTCTCTAGGCCATGAGCCTCTTGACTAGATCGCCCATCTCACACTATCCAATGTCTAGGTCTTATTCTGAAATACATTATTTCCTGTTGTAACTTACCTGACTGAGATATGCACATAAAATGAGCTCTGTATGACTATGGTGCCATACATGTTAGGACTACTTTATGAATATTTCTAGACTGTGGTGGAATAGGATGAGAAATCTTGCCATTTTCAGAAGGTCAGGTCAACTGGCTAATCCAGATTCAAAGTGTACCCTAGTTAAGAAATTGTTCATGATGATTTTGGTGTTTACATACTGTGGCATCTGCTACCATGGCAAATGGTAAAACAATGCAATTCAATATGTTTATCTTCTATGACATGCAGGAAATATGAAACACCTACATGTCACGTGCACTGTAAATAGTATGCAATCTAATTGTGTTGTAGGTTATATTAAACCGGAAGAGGAGTGTGATATTAAACATATAAACATGGAAAACTGAACAATAGGTTCAACATCTTTACTTGGAGGTGATTACGAGATAGATATTGTACCTCACTCTAGAAAATTGGCCTTTTTACATTACATAGTATGAACACCACATAATAATAAATGTAATGGGAATACAAAGTAAACATTCTGCATGAGAGGCTGACATGCATGCGCTCTTCCTGTTAGATTTGGGGGTCTCTAGTTGGCACAGGTAGGTATTTGTGACAAATAGGGACCCTTGCCTCTAATCAGGGTAAGAGGTACACTCCTAAAACAACCCCTGCTCACTCCCTTGGTAGCTTGGCACGAGCAGACAAGCTTATCCCAGAGGCAGTGTGTAAAGCATTTGTGAACACATACGGTAATCAAGTGACAACACTACAGATGGACACCAAACAAGTTTTATATAAAAAATAAGTATACTTTATATAGACTTATCACAAGACCACAAACAACAACAATCCATAATACTGTACTTAGAATGGTAGTTTTAGCTTAGTTCTCTTTAGTTCTTAAAATGCGACACTTTGAGTCAATGTACCTTAACCCCTTCGCTGCGGCTGCGATTTTTCCGCTGTGCGGTAAACAAACGAACAGGGGGGGCCGTGACGAACCCAGCTGTCATCAGCACACGCCCACCGCGGGGCGTGACGGCTGGGGTTCGTCACCAGCATGGGAGGGGTTAAGATGCGACACGCAGGGCAATGGAAGTTTTGCAACGATGGAAATGGGGCAAAATTTGGTGCAAAGAAATATAGACGTCAAGTTCTTCCTGATTCGACACGTTTCTCCGATGTTGCGATAAGTCTCCACTCGATGCATCAGCTATAGCGACGACACCCTTGTTCAGAGGTGCGACGACAACGGCTTTGGCGGCGACACTCTTCTCCCTCGATGCAAGATGCTCCCGCTCGATGCGACAGCTGCAGCGTCAACGCCCTTGTTCAGAGATGCAACGACAGCGGCACGCTTCTCTGTGGATGAGAGGCGCTTTCTCGATGCAATGCATCAGCTACAGCAGCGACACCTTTGTACAGAGATGCGGCGGCAGCAGCTGCGACAGCGACACGCTTCTTCTTTGGTGCGAGACGCTTATCTCGATGCGGTGCAATGCGTCAGCTACAGCAGCAACATCCTTGTTTAGAGAAGCGATGGCAGCGGCAGCGACGGCGACACGCTTCTTCCTCTTGAGTCGCGCTTCCAGCTCCTTGCAACACGCAGTCCCTCAGAAGGCCCAAAACAGCAGCAAGCACTTCCAAAGAACTCTTGGGGAGCTGGGGGGTTGAAGTCTGTTGTCCCTGAGACTTCAGCAGGAGGCAAGCTCTTCTCTCAAGCCCTTGGAGATCCTTCACAAGTTGAATAAGGTGCACACAAAGTCCTTTCTCCTTTCTTTGGCAGTCAGGCAACCACTGCAGGCCAATCCCCCAAGCAGCACTTCAGCTCAGTGATAGTCTCTCCTCAGTTTCTTCAGGTTCCTCTCCTCAGCAACGGTTTCTTCTTGTAGTCCAAAAGTGATCGAAATTCTTGGCATCAGGGTCCCAATACTTATACCCCAAAATCCTTTGACCTCTGAGGGAAGAGGGGCCTTTGCTCAGTCCAAACCAGTTCGGGAGCACTCTGTTTACATGACTCCTCCTCTCCTTTCACAGTGAAGGGCAGATACATCAGACGCACCACAGGGGCTGGAGCCAGCACTGTGGGGGGCAGGCACAGTCCTATTCAGGTCCCAGGTGCAACTCCTCGCTCCCATCTTGATGCAGGTCTCTCTATTCACCACTGGGCTGACTCACCCGGCCTCCTGGAATCCCCCAACCCTGTCACTTAAACTCCAGACAAGGAATACACAACCTAGCAGAGGCAGGCTTGGATAGTAAGACAAGAAAATACCTACTTTCTAAAAGTGGTATTTTCAAACACAGAATGTTAAAACCAACTTCATTAAAAGATGTGTTTTATCATTCTGAGTTCAGGCATACTAAACTCGAATTTCTACCATGTTCTCTGAGTCAGTTAGGATTATAAAATGTAATAATCTAACTGCCCATTCTGGCCTATGGATAACAGGCAGCCTTGCAATAGTTAAAAACGAAAATGGCTGTAATTCACTATTAGGACATGCAACACTCACCAGGGCATGTCCTACCTTATACTTACAATGCACCCTGCCCTTGGGCCTACCATAGGGATGTCTTATATGAAGAACATGGAAGATTTAGGGACTGGCAAGTGGGTGCCATTGCCCAGTCAGCATGGAAGTACCAGACTGCAGACAGGCTATGCAATGGCAGGCCTTTGACACACAGGCTGCTTCTGTGGGTGGCACAACCAGTGCTGCAAGCCCACTCACAGCATTTGCATTACAAGCCCTGGGCACACTCAGTGCACTGTACTAGGGTCTGTTCAGTAAACCAAATCAGCCAATCATGGAATCACTAATTCATAGAGCAATTTACAATAGGGAGAGCATATGCACATTAGCACTGATCAGCAGTGGTAAAGTGCCCAGAATCATAAAACAGCCAACAACAGGTCAAAAAAATAGAGGAGAAAGGCAAAAAGTTCAGGGTGACCCTGCAAAAAGGGCCAAGTCCAACACTTGCCATAATGAGAAGACCCATAGTGTGGAATAGCTGTAGGCTCACATTCATTGCCCATGCTTCATCTTATCTTTTTTGAATTTATATGACAAGCTGAACTCAAGTGTTAAGTGTTTTTTTTTGTTTTTCCCCGCCCGGGGGCCGTGATAGGACCTAAATGCCCAATCCACACACTGCCCCTTTCAAGCAGGCCTCCCAAAATGTCCATAATTCAGTCTGACACTGTAACTATTTAGTGGATCTTAACAGATGCCAGCCTCCTGGGCTACATCCAGAGGGCTGGGAGCTGGTGTTCTGTTAGGATGAAGAACTTGATATGGTTAATGATGCACTGTTAGGCATAAATAAGATCCAGCTTTATAGCAGTATTGCAAGTTTTGCTCTTGTGTTGACAGCCAGAAATCTTGTCTCTTTGGTTAAATTTTTTGTGCTGATGTTTTATTCACTTCAGTTCAAATCTTATGATCCATTGTTTCTAGAGTGAGTGTGCGTGCGTGTGTTCTGTTTGTGAATGTGCCTGTGTGCATACTTTGAGAATTGTCACCACATGTTGTCTAAATAACCGATTGAGCCTTTAAAAAGCATACCCTCCTTGTGCATCCGCTCACGTTTCGATTTTGTGGTGAAAGACATTTTGGTTTTCAGAGTGTTGTATGGTCGCAGGGAAGGCAGGAAAGAAGCAAAATTGAGATATGTTGTGCTTATTTTATTTGGAAAGATCTAAGATGCGTGGGGAGCAACTGCCAGCTCCAGCCATCTCCAAGGAAAGCCTCGGAAGAACTGTTTCTTGGAGAAGGCTTGAGCAGACTGTCAAGTTCTACATGATAACCAACGTTCCAGAATTAAGGTGAAAGAAGAGAAAAGCAAAGTGTATAATCATCAGATAAAACATCTCCCTTTCCTCAAATTAAAGAAAAAGAATAAAAGTACAAACTGCCACGACTCGCTCCCGTCATTCTTGTGCCCACCACAGGGGGCTGAATTGTGGGGCTCTCCAGTGTTCTAATAAGCTTCCAGACCCTACCCTTCATGCATATACTGACATTCCCAATCCATTCTCGGTTTTGGTAAAGCTGTTGTAAATGAATCTAGGACCCTAGTGTAATTTTTTCCGATTCATGCCCTTATATAGGTATAGATTATCCCATCCTTATATAGGCATAGAAATTATTACCATATTTATACTGAGCCTATGCAGCCCAAATTTATCTAGGAAATCATGGAGTTTTCGAAGAACTGAGTCTTTGATGACATTATTAAGTCCAATCACACGTCAAACTCGAACCTTCAAAGTATAAATATGCCTAGATTTGCCCAGACAAACACACGGTGGTTTGAAGCAGATCTACTAACTACTTGCCCGACGCCCTGCAGCAGCAAGTGCCGAAGGTAAACGACCCTCCAGCTGACGCACTGGGAGTCGCTGTCTTTTCTCCTGACGAGAAATCCAGCTCCAGTGTTTCCAGGCTACCCTTGCGGGTTGCTGGGATATCGAGGCCTTGAGAGAGAGATACAAGACCTCCTTCATTCTAAACCAAGGTACGGAGCTGATTAGACCCTTAGAGAATTCTTGGATAGACTCTTGGCAGAGAAATACTAAACTTAAGCTACTCCTCACTTACTTCTTCCCTCGTACAAGACTTA
The DNA here is from genome assembly GCF_964261635.1 of Lissotriton helveticus. Lineage (NCBI taxonomy): Eukaryota > Metazoa > Chordata > Amphibia > Caudata > Salamandridae > Lissotriton > Lissotriton helveticus. The sequence continues at coordinate 611,496,140 of NC_136069.1, read as the reverse complement.
GGTTAGGTACACCGGGTTAGGCGTGTTTTAGAAGCACCAGTTGAGTACTTTTAGTAATTATTTTATCACTGTATGTATTTTATATGTTTTAGGCAACTTATGGCTTAAGAAATCATATCATGCTTTTACAGTACTACTTTATAATACTTTTCGTATTATATGCCCTGTGCTTTATAACCAGTATTACGATTGTAGCAGTACATTTCTTATGCTTGAGAAAGAAGACTGTTCAATAAATACTTTTTATTGAAAACGCCCGTCTCTCTATTTTCTCAGCACCTCTGGTGAAACGAAGCATGCACGATTGACTGAGTAAAACAGCTATCTATTGTTTCCGCGACTCTATGGATTGATTTCTTATTCTTGGGAAACAAAGTTGACATGTTTATGCGGTTGTCAGAAACTAATCCCTTCTTGTGAATTCGAGAAAGTTTCTAGTGACCTCTGAGCTAGCTGGCACTCACAATTAAGTTTAATATATTCAGTAGAGACCTAGTCGACCTCAGTCCTACGTCTACACTACAGGATATATTATTCCAATGCGCAGAGCCTATTGGGAATATAAGAACTACATTACAAAGCCAGCCTGCTCATGTTTGACACTTCATTACCTATTTGCTTGCTGCTTCGTCTCCACCCCTGCAGGCCAAGGATAGGTGGAGGAATTCAGCTCACCTGTGGCTGGATGCTGCTAGCCTGATCACACCTGGTGCATGTGATTACTGTGAGCTCTTTTAAGCCCCAGCTCCCATCAGTCGAGGGTTGGTCATTGTAGCTGTGTACCGGTGAGACTGACCCTTGTTTCCAGTGCTCCCTGGGCTTTAGCTATCCTTGTTTCGAGTGTTTCCTGAGCTACAGTTATTGCTTGTTCCTGACCTGCTGCTGGTTTCCATGTTCCTGAATTAGCACTGCCTGCAGTGCTACCTTGACTACTGAGCCCTAGTATTCGTTTTTCCTGAGCTGCAACAGTTTCCCTAGTTCCTGAATTAGCACTGCCTGCAGTGCTACCTTGCCTTCTGAGCTTTAGCTCAATTCTAGTTCGCTAGTTCTGCTCCTTAGCCTTCCTTGTTCCTGAGCTACATCAGTTTCCCTTGTTTCTGAACTAGCAATGCCTGCAGTGCTACCTTGGATTTTGAGCTTTTGCTAAATTCTTGTCATGCTCCAGCAAAGTCTTTCATACTACTTTGTTTTCTTCACTCCTAATCCAGCACTATTCTAGTATACCCTTGCAGCCTGCCCTTCTGTATATGCTTTTCCAGTCCCTGCCTTTCTTCCCATTTCCTTGGTTCCAGTTCCTAGTTAGCTGTCTTCCTATTCTGTTGTCTTGCTTCTCTTACCTTGTACGTTTGTTACCTGCTTTCTGCCAAGTGTGCCCTTTGATTTCCTTCCTTTCCTGTCAAGAACTCCTCCTTGCTAGCTCCTTGTCTATTGTGCATGTATGTAGTTCTACCCCCTTGCTGTTACTGCCTTGCATGTTCCTGTTTGATTGCCATGATCCGTAGCACAGGTGACTACATAGGTGGTACATAGGTGGTGTTTCTTGTTCACTGTAAGTATTGTCTTTGAGTTACATTTATAACATCACCATAGGTATAAGCCCCACAGACCCTGCCTTTGTATGCATATCCTATACGTGGGTATTTGCAGCCAGTATCTATAACAGCAATTGTGGGTGAAGAACTTACTGAGCTTCAGTCTTACCATGTGGAGATCCTGAGTGCTTTACCCCACACTCCCATTTATTGTTATGTTGTTTCACATATATGCCTTGCATATTCGTCCTGGGTGTAGTTATTCTGAATGCTGAACCACCTCATGGATGCCTGTCCTTTCTGAGTTTTAGCCATCTTGTTCCTTCATGCAGGCTTCCCCTTTGGGTCCCTTTTCTCCTCTGACTTCCTGTATGATCCTGGGCAGTGCTGTACTACTCTTTGTGTGTAAGTTTTCTACCCAGTTCCCTGTCCTTGCCCAGACAGTCCCTGACAAAAATAACAAGATAGGGTAACATCACTGTAATAAACTCATCAAGAAACGTGATAGAAAATACACAAATAGAGTTAAAGTACATGACACAATCATGCAATTTACTAGGTACTTTTATCACCCTTTTACTGCACTGTTAATTACTGACATCTGGATTAGAAGTGCATTTCATCTCTCAGTCCTTATCAGAAGCATAAACTCACACAACACCATCCAAGCAAGACTCACTGACTCTTTGATCAACATGTAATGAAACATCAGCAGAACCCAGATTAAAAGATTGCTGATATGCATCCAAAAAAAGTCAGAAGACACAACACAATCAGAGTCAATAAAGGAATTGCAGACGAGACCACACATCACTTACAGTTACATTCTTTCCCTTCAATAGTATGTATCCTTTAGGTTTTGTATTAGCTTGACAACACCCTTCTTTCTCTACCACCCGTATTCTTTGAGTAGTACAAAACTATTACACACCCTCTTTACCACAGATGGATCAGAAAAGGTTGACTTCCCTTTTCGTAAGTTAAACATTTAATAATATGCACCAAATCTCACACATGTGAGTCCACCACCTTGCCCTTCCTGACTATCAGAAATTGGGTCACTGGTTGAGGGAGTGGAACCCTACTCAAGCAAGAACCACACTCCTTGTCAGTTTGAGGCACAAGCAACAACAAAAATTAAATTGACCCCAACTGTCTGGTAATTTGGAACTGGACAGTCCAGATTAATTTAGAGGCATTGTGTATAGTATTTACACAATCAAGAACAGAAACCTCTCCTAGACACACAATAATTGTAAAGGTGGCACATCCAAAAATTAATATATATCAACATTGTCCCAACTCATTTAGAAAAACATAATTCCTATTTATTTTTTCATCAATTTTAACAAAGGCAATTTTCATGATGATATTCACAAAAAATCATAATTAAACATATACATATACAGCAAAACCCCCAATCATTCTAAGGTCACCATACATTCTCACACTCGACCCAACAATCATACACCATACACAAAATGTGCACAAATTAAATAATTGAGAAACAATAAAGCAACAATACAGTGAAGATCAATAATCACAAACAACCAAACTGACAAGCGCCGACGCACGTTTTGGAAAGGAAAATGATCCACAGTTCCTTCGTCAGGGCGCAAATATACTTTGTGTACGATTCCTTCTGGAGAGTGGAATTTCTTCAAAATAGTCCAGACAATAAGCAACCAAGGTGGCTCAGTCTTGAGATCAATATGTACAATTTGTACAATTTCAAATATCCACATAAAGAAAGGAGAAGCACTAAGTCCACAACACGCTCAGGGGCCTTAACGGAAGTTTGGAACGCCTAACTTTCTAGGGCTCAATAAGGGCCCTCCGATAATGTGTCTCCTGAATCAGCACTGGATCAGCACTGGATAAAGGATAATGGCATCGATATATAAAGGTAGGCCAATTATGCTCTGGTAACATATTCGAGGTCACGCCTCAATTCACAGTCAAGTAAGATGGAAAGTCCACGCAGTACAACCGAATATATTTACTCTCCCGCTTCGCTAGAGTGCTGAAATAATTCAACGCTGTATTCGTCCTGAAGGGTCTCTCTTCACAGGCGGGGTCCGGGAGAACGAGACAGACAGTGTAGTATTTACACAGCCTTCAAACACTAATAAAGTGAAAGCATAACATAAGAAAAATCCCAAACCAATTTAGAGAAATAGTGTAAATTGTATTAAATAAATCAAGACCAAAATGACACAAATCCAATCAGTAGAACTATAGAAATGCAATATTGAAGATTTCAGTGAAAATAGCGCCAAAAAGCACAAAGTGACAACTGTAGATATCTGATCATGCTACACTGGGACAAAATCACAATTGTCAGGCCGACCGAGATGGAGTGGGAGAAGGCTACAGGGAACTAGTTAGGCCCCCTGAACAAGAGTAGTTTACATGTGTGGAGATAGAACACAGTCTATGCAATTGTAAGTAGAACTGTGCCCAGCTCCACACTCCCACCCTGCCAGTGATGGTCTATCCAGGCACACCTAAGCTCTCTATTGTGTGTGACTGTCTAGGAGGAGTACACAAAGCCCAACTGTGAACTACCCCCAGTCGTGTGATCCAGTGACCGGCCGCAAGCACTAAATGGCTAGGGCAAGAAAATGCCAACTTTCTAAAAGTGCCATTTTCAAAATTGTAATAAATAATCCGACTTTACCATGAGTGTGGATTTTTCATTTCAATTCCAAAGACATCAAACATGAAATGAAATAAAAATGATTTTTATAAATGAAATGAAAATGATTTTCATAAAGCGCACATAGCTGCCCTGAGGCGTCCAAGCGCTGAGATTACTGCTGAGACTTAGGTTGCTTGACGGAAGGATAACTGTCCGACTACTGATTGTTGAACAGGATCGTTTTCTGCTGTTTGCGAAATGAGATGAGATCGGGGTTGGACCTTAGATGCTGGGGAAGAGCATTCCACATCTTGGCCACATTATGGGAAAAAGAGCGGCCCCCAGATCTTGCTTTCTTAATTTTAGGAACAGTGGCCAAATTGGCATGGGTTGAGCGCAGCTGTCTGGCAGGATGGTAAGGCGTAATGAGGGGTTGATTGATTACTGGGCCTAAAGACCAAAAGGCCTGAAGCGCAATACAGAGGGATTTAAAACTGACTCTTTCCCTAACGGGGAGCCAATGTAGTCTCCTTAGGCCAGACTTTATTGATGATCTGCGGGGGATTTGTAAGAGGGTCCGGGCAGTGCAGTTTTGTATCAGTTGTAGTTTGCGCAGGGTGAGGTCCGGGGCTCCCAAGTATAGGACGTTCCCGAAATCCAGCCGTGATTGGATCAGGCCCAGAACCACGGTCTTTCTCGCTTCGAAGGGGAGTAGAGGGAGGATCTTTCTGATGACTCTGAGGATGCCGAAACAGGTGGCAGATAGTCTTATTGCCTGCTGGTCAAATGACAGGGACCTATCCAGCCAGATACCAAGGCTCTTGGTGGTATCTTTAGGTGCCGGGGCAGGTCCCAAGCAGGGTGGCCAGAGAGCATCGATGGAAGATGGTGCAAGCCAACCCAGGAGCATAAGCTCAGTCTTGTCTCCGTTGAGTTTGAGACAAGACTTGGTCTTGACCATCTCCAAACAGCCTGCAAGATCCACACCCACTAAGGAGCCCCCTTCCTGCACCAGAGAGACCACCAGCTGAGTATCGTCCGCGTAGGTAATGATCTTGATATCATACGGACGGATGATCTCAGCCAGCGGCCTCATATAGACGTTAAATAACGTCGGGCTCAACGATGATCCCTGCGGGACTCCACAGCCCAGAGACTTACTGGTGGAGGTGGCATTGCCCTCGTATACCTGGAAGGATCTGTCGTTCAGGTAAGACCTGAACCACTCCAGGGCTTTGTCAGATATTCCAGAATCCAGGAGACGCTGCAAAAGGATGCCGTGGTTAACGGTATCAAATGCAGCGCTCAGATCGAGGAGGATCACTGCCACAGATCCTCCTCGATCTAAGATCTTCCTGGACTCCTCTGTGACAGCCAGTAATGCAGTCTCGGTCCCATGCTTGGGCCGGAAACCTGTCTGGGAGGGATCAAGCAGCTGGTTTTGTTCGAGAAAGGTTGTTAATAGTCCATGTATGTATTTCTCCAAAATTTTGACTGCCCAGGGCAGCAGGGAGATCGGGTGAAAGTTGTTAGGATTCGTAGTGTCCAAGTTGGGTTTTTTGACAAGGGCCCTCACCATGGCCTGTTTCCAAGCCACTGGGACTGTGCTGGTGGAGATCGAGGTGTTAAGTACTGCTAGCAACGTAGGGAGGATGGTCTGTATAGCAGAGACTAGGATATGTGGAGGTGCTGGGTCACTAGGGGAACCCGATTTCACCTGACGCATGAGAGAGGTGAGTTGGTCCGCGTCCATCAGGGGAAATTCCGCCAGCACAGGGGGGCAGTTGGATTTGTTTCCTTGTAGGGGACATAGAGGTATCTCCTTCGATCTGGTCTGCTCCGAGGATGGAAAGGAGGAGTAGATAGATCGATTTTTTGGAAGAAGAAATTAGCCAGATCTTCACAGCGGAGCAGAGGATTTCAGTGGAGGCGTTGGGAGGCTAATGAGACTTTTTACAATTTTGTAGATCTCCTTGGAACTGGAGCTGGCCTCTGCAATTTTATGTGAATATTATGGCCTCTCTATAAGTGATTTTATCTGATTCGGCGTATCCCAGCCGCCATTTACGTTCTAGTTTCTTGCAGTAGCACTTTTTCTCCCGGAGCTCATCCGAGTACCAGGGAGCAGAAATCCTAGATCTTTTCAAGACAGTTTTCTTAATGGGGAGTGTGGCGTTTAAAGAGTTTTTTATCCATTCATTGAACTTTTCATTGGCCAGTCAAGGAAGCTGACCAACTGAAGGGATTGAGTTTTGTAGCTCATGAGTCCACTGATCCAACGGGATTTGAGACCAATTGCGTGTTTCTCGCACTGTCGGTGTGAGAACCGAAAGCTTATCCGTTTTCCTTACTAACGGAAGTAGTGCATGATCTGTCCAGGGAAGTGCTATAGGGGGGCATGCCTTCAGATTAGGGCAGTTGCTGAACACCGGATCCAACAAGTGACCTTTAGTGTGCGTGGGGAATAGAACCAGCTGATGCAGCTGTAGAGCAGAAAAATCTCCAATTAATTTATTGGCGATGGAATCATTAGATTCATCTAAATGGATGTTAAAATCGCCTAATAATGTAAAATTGGAGGGCAAAAAGGCAAGGTCAGCGACCAGCGGGGGCAAAGATTCGTGAAACTGTTTGGCTGGGCCCGGTGGGCGATATACAAGTACTCCTGAGAAACTTGTATTGGGGGAGAATTCCGCCTCAGGACCAGCAACACACCACCCAACTAGCAATCAGCGAGGGTGGGTAGGGCTTCTTGTGCAAAAGCGCAATACAGGTTATTAAAATAAATAGCAGCAACAACGTTTTAAAAATATTTTAGCAGCAACTTCAAGCAGCACTCGCTAAGTTGCCAACAAGGTCCCGGCTTCCGCCTCAAGACCAGCAACACACCACCCAACTAGCAATCAGCGAGGGTGTGCCTGGGTCTAATCTTTTATGTGAGAAGGGGCGGGAGTAGCGGAGCACTAGTCTGCTCGACCGGCTGTCTCCTCACCCAAGATGGCGGGACCCACGGGGGAGAGGTCTTCAATGGCTGGGGTAGGGCTTCTTGTACAAAAGCGCAATACAGGTTATTAAAAAAAAATGGCAGCAACAACGTTTTAAAAATATTTTAGCAGCAACTTCAAGCAGCACTCACTAAGTTACCAACAAGGTCCCGGCTTCCACCTCAGGACCAGCAACACACCACCCAACTAGCAATCAGCGAGGGTGTGCCTAGGTCTAATCTTTTATGTGGGAAGGGGCGGGAGTAGCGGAGCACTAGTCTGCTCGACCGGCTGTCTCCTCACCCAAGATGGCGGGACCCACGGGGGAGAGGTCTTCAATGGCTGGGGTAGGGCTTCATGTGCAAACGCGCAATACAGGTTATTAAAACAAATAGCAGCAACAACGTTTTAAAAATATTTTAGCAGCAACTTCAAGCAGCACTCGCTAAGTTACCAACAAGGTCCCGGCTTCCGCCTCAAGACCAGCAACACACTACCCAACTAGCAATCAGCGAGGGTGTGCCTGGGTCTAATCTTTTATGTGAGAAGGGGCGGGAGTAGCGGAGCACTAGTCTGCTCGACCGGCTGTCTCCTCACCCAAGATGGCGGGTCCCACGGGGGAGAGGTCTTCAATGCTGGGGTAGGGCTTCTTGTACAAAAGCGCAATACAGGTTATTAAAACAAATAGCAGCAACAACGTTTTAAAAATATTTTAGCAGCAACTTCAAGCAGCACTCACTAAGTTACCAACAAGGTCCCGGCTTCCGCCTCAGGACCAGCAACACACCACCCACCTAGCAATCAGCGAGGGTGTGCCTGGGTCTAATCTTTTATGTGGGAAGGGGCGGGAGTAGCGGAGCACTAGTCTGCTCCACCGGCTGTCTCCTCACCCATGATGGCGGGACCCACGGGGGGAGAGGTCTTCAATGGCTGGGGTAGGGCTTCTTGTGCAAAAGCGCAATACAGGTTATTAAAACAAATAGCAGCAACAACGTTTTAAAAATATTTTAGCAGCAACTTCAAGCAGCACTCGCTAAGTTGCCAAAAAGGTCCCGGCTTCCGCCTCAAGACCAGCAACACACCACCCAACTAGAAATCAGCGAGGGTGTGCCTGGGTCTAATCTTTTATGTGAGAAGGGGCGGGAGTAGCGGAGCACTAGTCTGCTCGACCGGCTGTCTCCTCACCCAAGATGGCGGGACCCACGGGGGAGAGGTCTTCAATGGCTGGGGTAGGGCTTCTTGTACAAAAGCGCAATACAGGTTATTAAAACAAATAGCAGCAACAACGTATTAAAAATATTTTAGCAGCAACTTCAAGCAGCACTCACTAATTTACCAACAAGGTCCCGGCTTCCGCCTCAGGACCAGCAACACACCACCCAACTAGCAATCAGCGAGGGTGTGCCTGGATCTAATCTTTTATGTGGGAAGGGGCGGAAGTAGCGGAGCACTAGTCTGCTCGACCGGCTGTCTCCTCTCCCAAGATGGCGGGACCCACGGGGGGAGAGGTCTTCAATGGCTGGGGTAGGGCTTCTTGTGCAAAAGCGCAATACAGGTTATTAAAACAAATAGCAGCAACAACGTTTTAAAAATATTTTAGCAGCAACTTCAAGCAGCACTCGCTAAGTTACCAACAAGGTCCCGGCTTCCGCCTCAAGACCAGCAACACACCACCCAACTAGCAATCAGCGAGGGTGTGCCTGGGTCTAATCTTTTATGTGAGATGGGGCGGGAGTAGCGGAGCACTAGTCTGCTCGACCGGCTGTCTCCTCACCCAAGATGGCGGGACCCACGGGGGAGAGGTCTTCAATGGCTGGGGTAGGGCTTCTTGTACAAAAGCGCAATACAGGTTATTAAAACAAATAGCAGCAACAACGTTTTAAAAATATTTTAGCAGCAACTTCAAGCAGCACTCACTAAGTTACCAACAAGGTCCCGGCTTCCGCCTCAGGACCAGCAACACACCACCCAACTAGCAATCAGCGAGGGTGTGCCTGGGTCTAATCTTTTATGTGGGAAGGGGCGGGAGTAGCGGAGCACTAGTCTGCTCGACCGGCTGTCTCCTCACCCAAGATGGCGGGACCCACGGGGGGAGAGGTCTTCAATGGCTGGGGTAGGGCTTCTTGTACAAAAGCGCAATACAGGTTATTAAAACAAATAGCAGCAACAACGTTTTAAAAATATTTTAGCAGCAACTTCAAGCAGCACTCACTAAGTTACCAACAAGGTCCCGGCTTCCGCCTCAGGACCAGCAACACACCACCCAAATAGCAATCAGCTAGGGTGTGCCTGGGTCTAATCTTTTATGTGGGAAGGGGCGGGAGTAGCGGAGCACTAGTCTGCTCGACCGGCTGTCTCCTCACCCAAGATGGCGGGACCCACGGGGGGAGAGGTCTTCAATGGCTGGGGTAGGGCTTTTTGTACAAAAGCGCAATACAGGTTATTAAAACAAATAGCAGCAACAACGTTTTAAAAATATTTTAGCAGCAACTTCAAGCAGCACTCGCTAAGTTACCAACAAGGTCCCGGCTTCCGCCTCAAGACCAGCAACACACCACCCAACTAGCAATCAGCGAGGGTGTGCCTGGGTCTAATCTTTTATGTGGGAAGGGGCGGGAGTAGCGGAGCACTAGTCTGCTCGACCGGCTGTCTCCTCTCCCAAGATGGCGGGACCCACGGGGGGAGAGGTCTTCAATGGCTGGGGTAGGGCTTCTTGTGCAAAAGCGCAATACAGGTTATTAAAACAAATAGCAGCAACAACGTTTTAAAAATATTTTAGCAGCAACTTCAAGCAGCACTCCCTAAGTTACCAACAAGGTCCCGGCTTCCGCCTCAAGACCAGCAACACACCACCCAACTAGCAATCAGCGAGGGTGTGCCTGGGTCTAATCTTTTATGTGAGAAGGGGCGGGAGTAGCGGAGCACTAGTCTGCTCGACCGGCTGTCTCCTCACCCAAGATGGCGGGTCCCACGGGGGAGAGGTCTTCAATGGCTGGGGTAGGGCTTCTTGTACAAAAGCGCAATACAGGTTATTAAAACAAATAGCAGCAACAACGTTTTAAAAATTTTTTAGCAGCAACTTCAAGCAGCACTCACTAAGTTACCAACAAGGTCCCGGCTTCCGACTCAGGACCAGCAACACACCACCCAACTAGCAATCAGCGAGGGTGTGCCTGGGTCTAATCTTTTATGTAGGAGGGGCGGGAGTAGCGGAGCACTAGTCTGCTTGACCGGCTGTCTCCTCACCCAAGATGGCGGGACCCACGGGGGGAGAGGTCTTCAATGGCTGGGGTAGGGCTTCTTGTGCAAAAGCGCAATACAGGTTATTAAAACAAATAGCAGCAACAACGTTTTAAAAATATTTTAGCAGCAACTTCAAGCAGCACTCACTAAGTTACCAACAAGGTCCCGGCTTCCGCCTCAGGACCAGCAACACACCACCCAACTAGCAATCAGCGAGGGTGTGCCTGGGTCTAATCTTTTTTGTGGGAAGGGGCGGGAGTAGCGGAGCACTAGTCTGCTCGACCGGCTGTCTCCTCACCCAAGATGGCGGGACTCACGGGGGGAGAGGTCTTCAATGGCTGGGGTAGGGCTTCTTGTACAAAAGCGCAATACAGGTTATTAAAACAAATAGCAGCAACAACGTTTTAAAAATATTTTAGCAGCAACTTCAAGCAGCACTCACTAAGTTACCAACAAGGTCCCGGCTTCCGCCTCAGGACCAGCAACACACCACCCAAATAGCAATCAGCGAGGGTGTGCCTGGGTCTAATCTTTTATGTGGGAAGGGGCGGGAGTAGCGGAGCACTAGTCTGCTCGACTGGCTGTCTCCTCACCCAAGATGGCGGGACCCACGGGGGGAGAGGTCTTCAATGGCTGGGGTAGGGCTTCTTGTACAAAAGCGCAATACAGGTTATTAAAACAAATAGCAGCAACAACGTTTTAAAAATATTTTAGCAGCAACTTCAAGCAGCACTCACTAAGTTACCAACAAGGTCCCGGCTTCCGCCTCAGGACCAGCAACACACCACCCAACTAGCAATCAGCGAGGGTGTGCCTGGGTCTAATCTTTTATGTGGGAAGGGGCGGGAGTAGCGGAGCACTAGTCTGCTCGACCGGCTGTCTCCTCACCCAAGATGGCGGGACCCACGGGGGGAGAGGTCTTCAATGGCTGGGGTAGGGCTTCTTGTACAAAAGCGCAATACAGGTTATTAAAACAAATGGCAGCAACAACGTTTTAAAAATATTTTAGCTGCAACTTCAAGCAGCACTCGCTAAGTTACCAACAAGGTCCCGGCTTCCGCCTCAGGACCAGCAACACACCACCCAACTAGCAATCTATGAATGAAATGGTTGCTTGGTTCGATTTAGAAGTTACAGCTTCTTAAATATTATAAGGTAACTCTAATGTTCTCCTATAGGAGAGGTAGACCTTGAAAAAGTGAAAGAAATGTAAGGGTTTTCACTATCAGGAAATGTAAAATGCAAAAAGCAAATGTCCAACTTTTTAAATACACTGCACCAAGCCCTCTGGGCTGTCCAGGGCCTATCATAGAGGTGGCATACAAGTATTAAAAAGGAAGGCTTGGCAAAAGGTTTCTTTTGCCAGGTCTAAATGGTAGTTTAAAACTGCACACACAGAATGGAATGGCAAACATGAGACATGTTTAAAGTGCTACTTAAGTGGGTGGCACAATCAGTACTGCAAGTTCTCTAGTTGCATTTTGTTTACAGGCCCTGGGCACAGGCGGTGTCTTTTTACTAGGCACTTACAAGTAAATTAAATATCCAATTGGGTAAACGCCAATTCTACCATGTTTTAAGGAAAGAGTAGAAGCACTTTAACACTCGTTAGCAGTGGTAAAGTGCAAAGAAATGAGTTCAGAAAACAACAGGGTGAAGGCAAAATGTTTGGGAATGACCCACCAGAAAGGGCCAAGTCCAACACTGACCTAATTAAAGTACTGCTTTTGGTTTGTTTATCATTCACCCTATCCAATGCTTCAACTTCACAGCCAGAAGTCATAATCTCACATAAACTTTAACTAGGTGCCAACCTAGAACCTGTTTCTCTCAAAAAATAAAAAGGTCAAACTCCAGCAACCAAATGCAGAGTACAAAGGCATCTTTAAACTTTCTATCTTAAATATTTGTTTACATTTAACTTGGAAGCAGTGGGCATTGAAAAAACGTCCTTAGGAAATGTATTGATTTGTTCATTCAAACTGTTAAAAGAAGAACAGCATAATGGAGGTTTCATCGTCTCTTTGTGTTTGCTTTGTTTGCCCTAAGTTGGCAGGGTATGCCCAGACGTGAGTCCCATGCTCACTTTGCCACTGGATTCAAACAAGCATGGCTGATGAGGGTTGTTACCCTGAAACCGGTCCAGGGATGCTGGTTTCTGTTCCAGAGAAGGCCTGGCTTGACAATTCAGGCTGGACTGTTCTCATGAGGCACAGGGTCCAGATTGACTTGAATATAGCTGGGTGTGAACTGGGGTGGCGAAAGTGAGCTAAAGAACGATGATGGATTCAAATCTGTGACTGGAGATGAGTGTCTGAAAAGTTGCAGCACTCCATCCATCATCGCCTTGCGTTTGCTTTGTTCACCAAAAGTTGGCAGGGTATTCCCAGACATGGGTCCCTTGCTCACTTAGCCACTAGATACAAGCGAGCCTGGCTGATAAGGGGTGTTTCCCCGAAACTGGTACAGGATGCCTGTTTCCGGGCCAGGGAAGACCTGGCTTGGCAGTTTGAACTGTTCCCAAGAGGTAAAGGGTCAAGACTGATTTGCATATAGCTGAGTCTGAAATGGGGAGGCGAAGTGAGCTAAAGAACAATGATTGATTCAACCCAGATCTGTGACTGGGGGTGAGTGTCTGAAAAGTTTCAGCGCTACGTACATCCTCTCCTTGTGTTGCTTTGTTTGCCCTAAGTAGGCAGGGTATGCCCAGACATGGTCCTTTGCTCACTTTGCCAGTGGATTCAAGCTAGCCTGTCTGATGAGGGGTGTTACCCCAAAAACTGTCCCATGATGTTTGTTTCTGGTACAGGGAAGACGTAGCTTGGCAGTTCGGGCTGGACTTTTTCCATAAGGGACAGGGTCAAGACTGATTTGCATATAGCTGGGTCTGAACTGGGGTGGGGAAATGAGCTAAAGAATGATGATGGATTCAACCCAGATCTGTGATTGGAGGTGAGTGCCTGAAAAGTTTCAGCGTTCCGTCCATCATCTCCTTGTGTGTGCTTCCTTCTCTTTAGTACCATATAACTTAAAAAACTTTTTTTACAGACACAAAATGAGTTCTGTTATCTGAAACAAGAACACGTGTTGCTCCTTTCTTTAAAAAAATGATTCAGAGCCACTACAAGCAGTAGGGGCAACTTAAAATGTATTAAACACCCAAATAGAAATTTGCATATGGGCCATATTCATTAAGAACAAGAAGAACTCTACAATGAGGAGGCAACACATTATACAGCCCAAAAAAAGTCAACTGCCAACCTTTGCCAGAATCTTCTAGGCAAGTGTTAACCGGCTGCTTAGACATGTTTATATGAAAGGAGATAGCTCTTGCACCTGTCAATAAACTCCTCTATCTGAATATCTATACCTGGTATCAATAATACAATCTAAGTAATTTCTCAGTTGTGGTAACACCAGGATGTCCAATATCCTTGATTTTAATCAAAGTATTCCTGAATTTAACGGGATGTTTGAAACGAAAAAAATCACACAATCATCTAAATTTCTTCCAACAATTCGAATGCCATTTGTTGGAAATGTGCTAAGTCTCTATCATAAGATTTTATTCATAGCCAACCTTTCAGAAGACTTTTTTCAGTTTTGAAAGCTGTAGATCATTTTTGCATTCCTGCATCCATTCTTTCTCTGTTATGCATCCACCGTTTGGCTGAAGAGCATCAACACACAAAACCAGATATTTACTATAATCCATATCTGACTCATCCACTTTTTCACCTCTTGGCGACCTTTATAAACAGTCCATCCTAAATGTGTTACTTTCAGGGATATAGTACATATTAAAAAAATCCTGAAATCTGTATACCAATATAACTAATCATGCTGAAGCCTTTTCAGTACAATTCCCCTGTAAACAGTAAAACAATGTCTTATGATACATAATAAGTTCAAAACTATATCCCCATAAGTATGCTCCAGAGCTTTTAATAGCCCAAACACAGACCACTGCCTCATTCGTGATGGTGCTATATGGTGCAAGCGCCAGGATGCCTCTCGAGGTGATAGCACGCTTTACAAGTGCAATAAATAAATAAATTAGGTCTCCATGAAATAAATGCACATTATGTTCTCAAGGGTTATGCCACTGAGTAAACAGAGCTCCAAGACCAATAAAGCTGGGGTAAACAATGATAGCACATCTAGAATTACCACTGAAAGGTTTAATGGACAAGGCAGAGACAATCAAGTAACATATCATTTCAAAAAGGTGTGTTGTTCATCACCCCAAACACATTATACTGTCTTCCCTCATGTACGAAGTATGGATAGTATTCACTGATACCTAAGAATGCTATTAGGGAATCCTTGTCAGTAGGGTAAAGAGCCTTACTAATGGTTTGAATTAAATCTTATTTGGGTTTGATTCTCTGAGCAGGAATGGTATGACCCAAACAGCCTATTATCTTCTCTAAAAATCTGCACTTTTGGCAAGAGGCAGTCATAAATGTTCCACATAAGAGGTGGAGTATTTTCCCTAAAATAAAATATTGTTCATGGACAGACTAAGAAAAAATCAAGATATCATCTTGAAATGCCTGAACCCATTTGCCACCTTTAAATGAAACTTCAATGATTTTTTTTAAAATACACTGGTGGCTGATGCCAATCCAAACGGAATCCTTAAATAACCATAGGCAACAAAGAAGGTTAAGAATGTGGTGCCATATTATCAAGAAAGGGCGATACATTATCGCCGCTTTTATGGGCAGGAATCTGCCACTAAAGCGGCGATAATGGTCTTGATAATATGCCCTTGTGAATTGCCATAGAAGCCCAGGTTAACACTAGAACCTGGACTTCTAAGGGCATATTATCAAACCCATTATCGCCGCTTTAGCTGCAGTTTCCTGCCGATAAAAGCGGCGATAATGTATCGCTCTTTCTTGATAATATGGCCCGTAGTGAGGTCCTTTAAACATTCTGACAAGGCAACTTGGTGACATGCAGAGCTTAGGTCAATTAAATAAAAATAAAAAGAACCCCCCACCCTCTCCTGATCCAACTCCTGAAGGGTAGGTGACGGGTGGAAATTATTTTTTTTCCAATCCCCAACACTGTCATTTACTCAGAAGAACCAGTGTGTTCAATTATGCATCACACCCAATCATTTTTTTAAAAGTCTTCTTTAATACAAAGTGGCACATATTTGACTTTATCCTTTACAGGGATGTTGCATTTGTTTGGTCCTATTTTAAAAATAATATCTCAATAAAAATCTTGGGGCCTCATTTATGAGGCTGTGCATCACTTTTATGCCGCCGGTGCGTCACTTTTTGTGACGCACCAGTGGCGTAAAAAATGCACCTTGCTGCGCCATATTTACAAAGTGACGCATCTAGGTAGATGCGTCACTTTGTAAACCCCTGCGACACATTATACCTGCACCAGGTATAATGTATGCAAGGGGGGCGTATTGACGCAAGAAAGGGTCGTAGAAGTAATGCAGTGAAATCTATAAGATTACACTGCGCCACTTCTAGGATGCAAATACGTCAATATCTTATGCCTGCCTCACAGCAGGTATAAAACTGACGCAGGCCCTTTCACATGGGGCTTGCCCCATGTGAAAGGACGCATGGCTGGAGTTGTGTCACTTTTGTGACACACTCCCGCAATGCGTCACTTTTGCACCATACAGATACGTCAGAAATACTGACGTATCTGTAACTCCTTGCGCAATGATGTGTCATACTGTAAATATGACGCATCATTGGTGTCGCAAGGAGGGCGCAATGGAAAGTGGCGCATTGCTGTTTTCCCGCAGAGATGCGTCACTTTTCATAAATGAGGCCCTTGGAATTTAAAAAAACTTCTTCCACAGCAGGGTTTCTGAACGCCAAAATACATTCTTGAATGTTCGTGAAGTACAATTAAAAGCACACTGATTCTTAAAATATGTGTTGATGCTCTCTCAAGACTCGCATTCGACCTCTAAAATCCCAAGAATTGTTTTTTATTCCTTTACTGGGCTGTTTCCTTTTAAAATAAGCTGTGCCTTTCAAGCATTCCACGCGGTCCCTCCGTGAAACGTTTTTCCACTTTGACTACAGCTTTTTTGTATTCGTTTCACTGAATGACTTGTCGGGTGAATTATCAGTTGTTTCCTGTCCTGAATCCCTCAGACACTAAATATAAGAGTTTTCTTTCTTTCAGTCGTGTTTTTGTATCTGTCGGTAACGACAAGATATTTTTTGAAGTTGCAATGCCATTTCTTCCATTTTAATTCAAGCTTTCCAGGACTTTGTCAAAAAACATTGAAGGTTGATTAAATGTTTAATTATCAGCCATGGCTGTATTCACATTTGGCTTGAAATAGTCAACTTGAACGATAATAGTATGCAAAAAGGAACAGGAACAGGTAAAGATCTAAATAAGGAATGAATGTTTCACAAACACTGGAAAACTTTTCCACTGTGATTAGTTGAGTAGTAGCCTATGGCAGTTTACTGATTCACAGAGGCGATAAATGTTAACGATTATTGAACATAAAAACCTAATACCTTATCAAATATTAAGCCCGTGGCAGGACTGTGAAAAACCACTTGATGAGGCAACAGCTGAGAGGTGCTAAGCCATGCAGCACAAGAAGAGCAGGTATTGATGGCATTATCCCCGCTGGTTGAGTTAACATAGAAACCTTTTGAGCTAGTGTCAATATTGTAGTGTCATTTCTGGTGAACCCACATGTAAGTGCTCCAGGAAACTGGGCGTAGGTGTTCTCAGGGCCCTCTTCTACAGAGTAAGGCCTTCTTCCTACTCTGGGGGGGGCATGATGTTCCAGGAGGTAGTAAAACTCTCTTGGTAAAGGCTTTTACTCACAACCATCCCACGTGTACTGTGGTAGTCTGCAAAGGTGAACAAGTGCCCAGGTACTTTACATACCTTCCTGAAGAACTTCATAATGCTCAATTTTGTAATCAAATATATCAGGTAAGTGTTTGGCACCTAGAGATGGAGAATTATTCATGTGGAAAGGATTATTGGAATAACGTCCTGTATGTGGTGGTTGAGGTACTGAGTTAGTTGTCTTGGGCTTAAGTCACCACCACATATCACTTTTTTACAGATTGCCATATGCCCACTTGTATGCAGTTGCCGTTTGCTCATGTAAGGTCATGATACAGCATGGTTAGGCCCACACATTCTACAGTCACAAGTAATATGTAAAATTGTATGATCATCACATAGGGCACGTAGAATCATTGAAAATGACTAGCTAGATTAGAACACAACAGGAGGAATTGCTGGGGGGCAGGAAATCACACATGCTAAGCAAACCAATATCAGTCACAGTGAAATACCTATATGGTTTGGAAATCAGACCTGGATATTCAGGTGTAACCCATACCTAAGCATGGAAAAAATTCCTTAATCCAGGCTTTGGTATAACTTAATATAACTTGCTCATGAATTACCAGGAGAAAAATGTGCGTACTTAGAATGAACCGAACTTTTCTTTTATTATTATTATTATTATTATTATATTTGGGTTTGTATAGCGCACAGATACCCAGGGGTTTCCCGGCGCTGATAGAGGAACAAGAAGCAGGGAGACACAAGATGGAAGAAGATCAAACAGAGAAAAGATGGAAGAAGATCAAACAGAGAAAAGTTTTTAGAAGTTTTTACTTTTAGAAGTACGCATGTATTACTTCTGTAAATTCATAAGGGAAAACCTACTTAAGCCTAAGAAGCAAGTACTCACAAGAAATAGTTTGTGAATCAGTTATGAAAGTGCATGAGTAAGTCACACCTAAGTGTAGAGCAACCCACAGATAAAGGACCGGACTAACGAACCAAAAGTTGCCTGGGTCTGGTGGCTCAGTGGACTAATGCCTCCACTGAAGGGGCTTGTGTTTGAGCTCATGGTCACAGGTTCAAATCCTGGCACGTCCACTCAGTCTTTCATCCATCTGAGGCCAATAAAATGCGTACTATAGAGTCGGGTAACAATAAACATCTGTTATTCAGCGCCAAGAGACCCTGACGGTGTAAACGTGCATGTTACAAATACACTTGTTATGCCATGGCAAAAATACTCAACCCAGCCCCTCTCACTCTTCTTTTCTCCTGTCTGTCTGCTCCCTATATGATCATTTCCTATGTGCCTTCCCTACCTCTCTTTCTGTCTCTCTTGAATTCGCCCAACGAATGCTGTAATTCTTCTCGTGTGAGCTGGGGAAAATGACACCGGCACAAAGAGCACCATGAACTTTAAAAACTGGCCTCCAATAGCTCCAGCCCTCCGAGGAAATGCCCGGTGGAAGGAGAGGCCTGTCTAGCACTGCAATGCCATTCACAACAAAAGATTCACGAATCAGATCCTTTTGTTTCCAAATAAACTATTAAGGGAGCAGATTTGCAAGAAACTGAAGCATCTGTACAGATGCTTCAGTTTCCCTACGCCTCAATGCGAAACCCTTGCGCCACCATGGACACGCCGTATTTACAATACGGCACACCATGACGCAAGGATTGACAGATTTGTCAGAAATTCTGACTCACCTTTTGGAGCAAAAGTCACACATTACTAGAGTCATGTCGCAAGCACGACGCAACTCCAACAATGCACATGGAGGGCTATTTGCAATACACTGTATCACTCCTTACGCCTGCTCCAAGCAGGCGTAGGGTTTTGGCGCAGTGGTGTCCTAGAAGTGGCACAGTGATATCTTGTAGATTTCACTGCGTCACTTCTACAAGGTTTTCCTGCTTGGGAACAGCCACCCTGCATACATTATACCTGACACAGGTATAATGTGATGCAGGGCTTTACAAGTTGACGCATCTCCCTAGGTGCATCACGTTGTAAATTGACCGCATTGTTCACGCTGTTGCTGCGTTTCAAAAGTGATGCAAGCGCGGGCAAAAGTGTTGCATGGGGCTTGTAAATCTGCCCCTATATATTTAACAATTTAAATGCAAAAATACCACATTATGGACGACTGCAGTTACACCTGCAAACCAAAAAGATGATTTCTGAAAAAAAATGTATTCCTCAATAATTAGACACTCGTTAACTAAAATGACAGTTATGAAAGTCATGCATCATAGTGAGCATTTCGTCCATGACTGCCTAAGTAATGGCAAGATTTCTAAATGGAGGAACATCTGCAAACACTGCGCATGGGTGAAGAAGACTAATTTCTTGTGCTGCATTGGAATACAAATGTGGCCGGTCAGACAATATTTCATGGAACCCTGCAAAGTTAAATCTTAAGCCACACACTGCTTCACAAAAGGTTAGTTTTACAAAGGGCTCTGCTGTGGCGTGCTTGCTCCAGAGGGAGGAAACCACCCCCGCGATGCCTTTCAGATTTATAAAGCCGCAGAACGGGTCCCTTTCTTAATAAATGCCAAATCAAGAAATCTTTCAAGGCTTAAAAATGCAGGGCGGGTATTCTACCGAAAGTGAAGGGAGCATTTGAGGACAAACAGAACAATGCATGAAATTAAATATAGTATACACAATTTAGTCTAAAATCAGCACCAACCCCGTACCACCCCCACTTAGTTAGCTGATAAAGTATGTTTTCTTTATTTGAAGTAAAATATGGTTGACATTCTTGTTTAAAGTATTTTCCGGTTCGCAAATTGCAAGATATTTAAATATATTATAATTCTGTGAAACATCAACCCTACAATAGCAGTAAAAATGAAGGCGCAACTCTCACTGAGCCAGGCGAAAAAGAATCAAACAGTAAAAACATAAAGAAGTTTTAAAAATTGTGAAGGATCATCGGACCCAAATCACAAAGAGACTTACGATTGGTAAAGTTACGAGTGCAGAGTCTACGCACTTGGGGCGGAATCCCCGCACTTGTGAGGGAATATGCACACTGAGCACTACGGTGCGCAGATTCCGCCCAGTGACAACATTATACCACTTGAACGAGACTCCAGATTCGTAACTTTACGAGCCATACGTCCCTTTGTGAATCGGGCCCATCGTTGGCACCTTTAAGTCAACAACTTTAAAGGAAATATACCCCAAAGTTCAAATACAAGAGGGGTAGACCTTATGCAATTAGTCTTTGTTAGGTTTTGTAAATTGAGCGATATCAAAGGTGTGAGTCAGATCCATTATTATTATTATTATTATTATTATTATTATTATTATTATTATTATTATTATTATTATTTTTACATTTGTAGAGCGCACAGCTACCCGAAGGTTTCCAGGCGCTAGGAACAGGATGAGGGCTGAGGACCGAACAGGTTTGAGACTCAGGACTGAGAAAGACAGCCTATTGATTAAATAACCATGTCTTTACGTCCTTGCGGAAATTGAGATAGCTAGGTTCTGTGCGCAGGTGAAGTGGAAGAGAGTTCCAAAGGGAAGGGGCCAGGTACACAAAGGACCGTCCGCCCATTCTGGCTCTTTTGATCCTGGGTACCTGAAACTTGTGCTGGTAAGAAGAGCGGAGGACGCGAGAGGGGCAATATTGTTGGACTAGTTTTGGAAGATACAGTGGGGCCCTGCCTGTTTTAATTCTGTGCATAAAGCATAGGGCCTTTATCTTTATGCGACTCTCAATACGGAGCCAATGAAGGTTGCGTAAAGGGATGGATTTAGAGGATTTCTTAGGGAGTTTGCAGAGTAACCTGACCGCAATGTTCTGCACCGTCTGTAATTTACGAGTTACTTCTTTACAGGCACCTAGGTAAGGAATATTACCAAAGTCCAGTCTGGGTGTTATTAGGGCCTGGACAACGGTTTTTTGTGTGTCCTGAGGAAGCATCCATATTATCTTCTTGAGCCACTTGAGGATGGTTACACAAGTGGAGGCAACTCTGACCGCATGTTGCTTCATAGACATCTGGTCATCGAAGAAAATGCCAAGGTTGCGGGAAGTTTTAGAAGGGGAGGGAAGAGGGCCCATTTGAGGCGGCCAGTGATGGGATCCCCACAAAGGTATGTTGTTGCCGAACAGAAGGAGCTCTGTCTTCCCCCGTTAAGTTTTAATTTGTTTTCATGCATCTATTTGGCAATGTTGTTAAGTCCTGAGCATAGGGAAGATGGAGTAGAGTGAGAGTTCGCGGAGAGTGAGTAGATGATCTGAGTGTCATCAGCGTAAGAATAAATGGTAAGCCCAGCTAGTTCCGCAATATTGGCCAAAGGTCTAATATACAGATTAAAAAGTAGGGGACTCAAGATGGAGCCATATTACAGAGTCATATTCGGTAGTTTATTTACTTGCATAAAACACTCCTATTAGGTGACAGTGACATAGCATTACAAGAAATGTTGAGGCATAAAGACAAGGCCAGCAGTATAGAAATCTCACTTAGGTCAAGATTTGGCATGTCACAGATACAGCAATCCTTACCTTGTTGGTGGGATATGCATGATACACATACCTCTTATGTCATCATTCAACGTCATCATGCAATAGGACAATAACAAGGAGCCACGCTTTAAGTTGGCTTGTCATCAGATCTTGACCTCTGTTTAAATGGTATTGTTTTCCTGACCCCTTCCAGACAAATTTTTTTTTGTAGAGCAGGAGTTTTGTTTTTTAGCCCTCTCCTGTAGATCGGACCCTCATCCTACTATTCTGAGTGCGCTAAGACCAGTGGCGTAACACAAAATGGTGAGGCCCCACTTCAGGATGTGATGAGGGCCCTCAGAGTCTCCAATATCTCACAGATATGCATTGGGCTGTGACTGATCTGAGCCCCTTGGAGGGTTGGGGCACCTTTGTCACGCCCTAGGCTAAGACACCAGTTATTAACCTTTTGACTTCTTTGCAACCCCACTAAATTACTACTGGAAGCTGAGGATCAACATCTAAGCAATTTCTACAATTTGACCTCAAAACAATACATAAACAAGTGCACATCAAATAAATGCACATCTTATGAAATATTGTATTCAATTCACACATAAAAAATAGAGCAAAAGCTGAGTGTTTAAAACTTTCAATTTTTAAGTTTGCTTTGTTATACATCTGTACTTTACTAATCTGCAAATAATATGTAATTGTGTAAACAGCCACAAACTGACGACTAGAAGTTGCAGATCGCGCTAAAAGATCACATTGTAATTGCAATTTGCAGCTGAGCCAATGACAATGCTAGGCCTATTAACTGATAGTTGTCTTTAGTAGCCTCTGGCATGGTAGCAAGCACAGGAGACATGTTTTAGGATTACATGAATTGTGCTTCGTTATCAGTGCAGACACCACTCTGGTCACACAGTCCCTGCTGGCTTCAAGGACATTATCATACCATGTGAAGGATTCCTGCTCGGTCAGTATTGTATCTGGTGCAAGTAAATGGCACCCTCAGGGATACTCAATGTAGTCTTTTAAGTGTCAAGTAAGTCTAATGCATATAATTACATTGAAGAAGTTTGAATTCGGCATTCCTTGAAACTTTGTCAGTGTGTGTCAGCACAGATAATCATTGTATTTTCATAATTTTGCACCAATATCTAACTTTCACCTAGTTTTCAATTTGCCCAAACCAGGTTTGATAGTGCTTCGAGTAATTTGGTAGAAGACCATTATCAGCTTTCTAGGGTTACCTTGGCGACCAATGAGTGCAACAACTCATATATGCCAGGTTCATTCGCCCATATCACATTTTCTGCTTTAACTAATGCTCCTTGTGTGAAAAATTGCCATGGTGAGATGTAGTAATCCCCTGTGATGTTGTCAAAACATATTAAGTATAAGGTGCCTGATTCATAAAGATGACCCACTAGTATAGAGAGTGCCTGCAGCATCCCTTGCTGGAGTGTTAACTTTATGAATCATGCACCACAAAGGTACCACAATGGTAGCTTAGGTGCATGCTAATTCTTTTTTCGCGATATGTTTACCCCAATAGTGATTAGCTACTCACACCAGGAAGGGAAGACATGCAGTGCCCAACAAATAGGACATGGCTTGGGTCTGAGTGTTTGAATCAGTTCCCAGACTTCTGCATTGCTTTCAAGTTGTAACCAGCCAGTCACCCACTGGAGCTGCATTGCAAAACTGCAGCTTACAGCATTGCCGCGCTGTGCTTGTCCATTCCCCAGAACAAGTCTGCCTGTGTTGTGTTAAGGTCCTTGAACACTCGTTGTGTAAGGACTGCAGGAATATTTACAAAATGGTATAGCAGTCAGGGCAACTATATCATTGTAGATAATACGGGAATGGGGCAGATGACTCCATAAAGTCACAGGGGATCAAGATGATGTCAGAGCTCTGATGACATTGCCTGCCACTATATCTTGCATCTATGCCTTGCACCCAGCAGTAGATATGCACACATAAATATTCAAAGATATGAGGTGCTCACCCCAGCGCAAATAGGTGACGGCAATCAGTCCATATTTCCTGTTTGGGTTTAAGGGAAATAAGGATGATTTGTTTATATGGGCTGCCAGATCAGACTCAGCACTAAAGGCTTCTGTCCATTTCATCATCGCTCCAACAATGTCTTGTATGCACAATCGTTGCATATAAGGGGATGCCATGTGGTATATTATTAGTCACAATTTCATGCTTGTAACCAGCCTTTCTTGTGATGTTTTCTAAGGATTCTCCACCAGCGCAAAAAACAGCATTAATAAGGGCAACCCTGTCTGGTGCCCCTTTGCACTTGAATTTAGAAGTAATCCCCCTAATCTGACCTGTGCAACGGGATAGGAGAATAAGAAATTGACCTTATTTATAAATTCCTCAGCAAGGCTCATTGACTAAAGGACATAAAAAAGGTAGTGCAGTTTCAACATGTCCAATGGGTTCCCCATGTCTATGCAGGCCTCTGCAGAGTTATAAGCATCCAACCAATGTGTGGAAGAGCCAGCGTAGAAGGGAGCTTCTATGTTTATCCATTATATACTTGTCAAGCGCACATGGCAACAGTAAGTATAAGTATGTAGAATAAAAATTCGGGTGGTATACTGTCGAGTTTTCGCAGTAGTTAGTTGTTTGATCACCAGTGTTATCTCAGATATAGTAATTTGGTTATCCACTATATCACTCTGTTCCAGAGAAACTGTCTTTAAGTTAGTCCTCTGAACAAATTCATGGAGAAGTGTTTCATGGTCTTTAGCAGGTAATGAGCATACAGTGAAATAACATTCCACAAAAATGGAGTTAATGTCAGCTTGATCATGGACAAAGTTCCCATACTTAGATATTATAGTCAGCATCATAGAGTACTGTGTCTATGGGTTAGCGACTCTGTCAAGCAGGCTACCTGACCTGTTTCTTCCTATATGTTGCCTCGTAGTATGTTTGCGGTAATCAAGTAGGCTTAGCGAATCAACTAACCTTTTTATATACCTACCTTATTTGAGTCCGTGGTCTGTGCCCTCCAGAGATTGTGTTCCCCTGCTTCTCAAGGGATTGCAGTTCTGCTTCTGTATCCATCAATCGGCTATGGGGGACTGTATCAAAACTGTATGTGGTTTTAATACAGATATGCCTTGAACGCTTTCAGCTCAATTATTGTGTCCCCAGTGGAACCTACATTATTTTTCCAGGAGCAAGTTACTATTTCTTTTATAGTGTTTCTACATGGCACATCCTTGTTCTCCCCTCTCTGTAACTGCCACTCTGGTATATATCTGAGCGAGCTATCCCATTATAGTGATACAAAATATGTATCATGGTCAGAAATGGGCAGATATTCTGTCTTTGATAACATTACTTGCAGCTATGGGGTACAAATGAACACATCACATTTGGCCCTAATTACGATGACACTCGGAAGCCTCCGACCGCAGGTAGGAGGCTTTCCGACGCTCTCATCGCGGGTTTCACTTTCAACCAGCGCATTACGATGCAGGCATCAAAGGTAAAACAGGCAGGTCATTCTGACTGGATTCCAACGGGCTTAAGGAGCCCGTCGGACAGTCATAGGTCTGCCTGTAATCCCAATGGCTTTTCTGCCTTAGGGATTATTCCATGTTGGGCTTTCCAACATGGAAAGCCTGCCGGAAAGTGACATTGGGGTTCCCTAGCAGTGCCCTCTTCACCCTGTGGCCTCTGCTTGTGGTGGAGGGGTCACCTATGGTGCCCCCCCTGTTAATCTCAGAACCATGCGGCTGGCACCCCAGGTGCAGGGCTGAATAGATTCTCCCATTTCTCGATGGGAGCTTGTGCTATGGCCAGTTTACGGCTGCAGCACAAGCTCCCATAGAGAAATGGGAGTATGTGACTGCACCATGTGCGGTTGCATTGCAATGCAGTGGTCGGGCCGCCGACCAGAGGTCGTTTGATCCCGATTCTGCAACGGTGTCGGGTGAACGTGAGTCCACCCGACATCGTAATTAAGCCCCTAGTGTGCAAGCTATATATGGATAAAAAGTAAAAGTATTCCCCTGCGTGGGGTCTGTCACCATCCACACATCAGTTAAGCACTTACCTAGGCTATCAATTTTTCTTAAAAATTGTCAGCAGGAGCTCCATGTAACAGTGGGTGATGTCTAATAGAGTATTCAAAATGACACCTATCAATGTTGGTGTGTTTTGTGTGGAAGCTAATTGAGGGGACAAAAGGTCCAAAAAGGTGGACTGCAAGACATTCTGTGCACATAACCATATTATGAATAGAGGAAATCCACCTAGAGAGTCTTCTGGATCAATTTGTTAATTTTGAGACTTGAACTGGACACCCAACTTGATCCAAAACAATACCCCTGTAAAATAGAAGGAAAATGTATCACAGACAACCCACCCATCAAAATCCTATGTAATCTCCTTCTAGCCTGGAGAAGTGTATTATCTATAGCAGAGCTAAGTGCACACTGCGTCTCCTATTTTGCGTGTTTATCATTTTTCTTTTAACCACATTGCTCATGCTTCTCACATTCCATGTAAGAAATATACGTTTACATAATGGTTTCATGTTTTATCATAGCTATGACTGTAGTCAGTAAACCATTGTTTGTGAGATGCTTTTGTGTGTACTTGTCAGTCACTGCTATAACTTAACCCCTTGGCCGTGGCGGTAATTCCGCCACGGCGCTGGGGGGAGGAGGGCCGCGCAGCTCAGCCATGCTCGTGACGGAACCACTCCGTCACGAGCCACGGGCGTGCTGTGCTTGTGACGGAGTGGTTCCGTCAAGGCCCCACCCGCTCAATAGAACACGCCGCGCAGGCGCGAAATCACTGCAGCGCAGGCGCGGCGACCGGGCGGTGACAGAACCACTCCATCACCAGCACAGCGCGTCCATGGCTGGTGACGGAGTGGTTCCGTCACCAGCATGGATATGGTTAAGAATCAATTTCAATAGTTCCCTACCCGGTCAATGTGAGTATGAGTATACCCTAACAGAATATGATACAAGAACAACTCCAAACACCCTTAAAACTAAACATATGTCAGCCCAGAACTGAGCAAAAGTGCACCTATAGGTTTTCTAAATTTTAGAACTGGGACAAATAAGAACAGAGGAGGGAGAGTGGCCTGGCATCTTTGCCCAAAACAAAAAGATACTGCTCTTAAACTGGATTCCATTCCCAATGTACAGAGAGTATATCAACTGGGAGATAATGATCTGTGGTAATAATAATAACATCATACTTGAATGTCGAGTATTATAAGGCAATGAAGTCTACTGATCTGAGTGTGAAATGTGGTAAGGATCTTTTGCTAGTACCAGAGACATTTGACACCTGGTCAATGTCCTCTGCAGTAGAATCAGGATCACTGTCATCTGCAGTATCAAACCTAGTTCATATATCAGCTGTTAAGTGGGCCCGGGGTGGTTTGTCAGGGATGAGGTTTCTGTGCCTTTTCTTCCTCTGCTAATGCTTCAGGTAGAGGTCATCATACCTCCTTATTGAAGGTAACAGACCACAGGCAGAGTTCATTGGAAAGTTCATTTCCAGGTATCCTTAGCTCTTTAAGAAATATTGATTTGTCTCCACCTGAAAATCTTCAGCCAGCTATGTTGGCATAAATGTCTTTGAGTGAGCAATGAGTCTGAGCCCCTTCCTTCCATTCACCTGAATCTGGACTGCCAGTAACACCAGTAGTACTGTGTTGCTCAGCCATGTGCTCCATACAGCACATGTCTCAACTGCGTTTCAAGGTGGAAATGCCATGTATAGTGTATTTGCATGTTTACTATGCTAACTCATATCCAATAAACCTTGTGGAAGTGGCTAGTATTTTGGTAGGGGGTGAGGTTAGATTTATGATTGTAAATTCAGTTCTAACGTACATTTAAAAGCATATATTTGGGGTGAGGCATAATATTGACTATTCTAAATCCAGTACCAATAAACATCGTGGTAAGTGCAATATTAATACACATTGCTGTAATAAATTAGAATTAATTGAACAACCAAAGTTAATACACCTACTATTATGTAAAGAAATTATTTAAATATAATTTTACCTCCAAATTACCCAACCAACATCAAATGCAAAACATAATTAACTTAAAACTAAATTCCCATGAACTAAATGATCACCAATTAAAAAATTGACATAAATAATATAATAACCAATTGTTATCAACTAATATATTGCTTATTAAAATACTACTGACCCAACCTCAAATAAACCTCAAAAACAAACAGAAAAAATAATAACAGCTCATAAAAATAAATAGAAATGTTAACAAATAATGAGCTATATTAAAAAAACATAATGAATAAAATAATCAATTATGTTTCAATTAACATACAACTCACAAAATATGCAAATTAAGCCTGCAACCCAATTAGACAGGAAATAAAAATGTAAAACATAAATAAACAAGTAATCAAAAAAGTGTCAATTTTAGAAATTGCACAATTAACATATTTACCTTTCAGCACTGAATAATAATACTAATATTACAAACACAACCCACAATTCCGACAATAAACCAAATGACCTCAAACAAAATGATAATTAAGCAATAATTAAACATGTAAATTTAAGATTATCAATTTAAAAATTAACATGATCACTAAAATAATAAATGAATACCACCTGTAAAATACACAACCCAGTCTACTTAAGGAGTCCATACCTAACCCTGTTGCCTATATTAATAGGCAGATAACTGACCAGTGAGGATCCAATATGTTTTCTTCACTGCAGAACAAAATACATTAATTAATCCCATGAAAAGAAGATGGCACATATTGAAACATTCCTTACAAACAGAGAAGGATGACCATAACTGGTTTCAACTAAAAGAAGTAGCCTCTCACATTGATGTTAAAAGATATTGGGAAATCATCTCTAATAGCTGCGGAAGAGTAAATTCCCTCCCAATCCCAAAAAAGGAAACAGAATGGGGAGTTTATCTAGGGGAACTACGTCCAGTTACTGTTGGTGCAGTGTGGGCCTCATATTCCCTATCCTGATCACTACCTTTCTCCCCAGCATATTGTGCTCCTACCACAAAAGAGACCTTAAGAACAGAGAAGTAAAAATGTAAGCGCCTAGAGAGAATCTGGAGGAATGTATACGATGAAGGCAAAAAGATTAAATATAAAACAACCATAAAAATGATCACCAGTTATGTAAAGTAGCCCACACTGTTTATTTTACTGATCAAATCACGGCAGCTAATAACTGTCCTAAATCTCTGTTCTTAGTGGCGAAATACCTTTCTAATTGTGACAGAATACTATCAGGGCCAGTATTGTTGCAACCTCAGTGCGAGAAATTGGCAGGTTTCTTCATTAATAAGGTGGAAGATATTCCACTGGAGCTAAAGGCAGGAGAGAAGGAGAGCCATCTGTTAAACAATGTACCCAGGAAGCCGGCTGTAAAGGACCTAATGGGCCTATGCCCTACAGGAGGAGGTAATAAATTAATGGAAAGCGATGGGTTTTTGTCATTACTAACGTCAATTAGATCTGGCTCACCTAGAGATCCTAATCCAGCAACTTAGAATAGTATACTAGACCGAGACAATCTGCAGCCTCTGGGTGAATTTCCTTAAGATATCCTTAAGTCAAGGGCAGATTCCTCAGGCATGGAAACATTCCATGGTCTGACCCCCTCCTGAAGAAACCTAACCTAGACCTGTATAACCGGGCTAATTATAGACCAGTTTCTTTGAAATGGGTGCAGAAAACCATGTGGCAGCACCCCTTTCCAGCCCAAAGGATGGTGGCACAGGCATTATTAATATTGAGACTGGACTATGGCAATATGCTTTATTTGGGAGCAGATAGAACAGCTATCAAATGGTTGCCGGTAGTCCAGAATTCAGCTGCAAGAATGCTCTATAGACTCCTGAAAAATTCCTCTATATCTGAGATCTTGCAGGAACTCCACTGGCTTGGTGCGGAGAAAAGAGTCTAGTTTAAAACATTGTGCTATGCACATGAGGCAAGAGCAGGGGCAGGACCACAATACTTGCACAAACCAATTAAAAGAACAAGCGGTTTTAGAAAGAAAGATTGTGCATCCGATAATATATTCATGTTGAAGTTTATAGAGAAGAAGTACATTGCCATTCAAGGGCTAACTGTATATATGGCATTCATCGACTTTTCCACAGCATTCGGTAAAGTAGACTGCCAAACATTATGTAAAAAATATAATGAAGTTAGGCATGCCCGAGACTCTCCTTTCATTAATAATTGCTCTCCATTCTTCCACTTGGTGGCAGGTATTGCTAGGCAGTGATCGGGGCGGTCCTTCATAAACCCAAATAAAAGCGGTCTGAATCATGGTTGCCTGCTGGCTCACCTACTCTTCTCCCTATATATTTCAGTCCTCCCTGACAGTCCAGCAATCAACAAGGGGGATGCTCCCTGGATAGGTGGCCGTTCCTTTCCCTTCTTGATGTATGCAGATGATTTTGCAATTCTTGATTTAACTCCCAAGGTCTTGAATAATAGGTTGGCCTCTTCCACTCTCCACTTTCTGATGATGAATGGCTCAAAATGTAATGCATTGATCTTCAAAAATAGAAAAGCCTGGAAGATCAGTAACTATATATGGGTTTTCGGTCAGAAGAAGCTGGTGGTAGCAAGTTCATATCTCTAGCTGGTGAAAATTGTAACAAGTAGTATGATGGAAAAGTCACTTATTGATCACTGTTCCTCCAAGGCCTCCTCTGATACCAATGGGTTATGATCTTTCTACAAAGCAATGAGTTGGATACATTTTATTAATTTGCTATCAGCGCTTAAGGCGAAAGTTCTTCCGACATTATTATATCCCATTGATCGATTAACTTGTTGAAGTGGTATTTCTGAGAGATGTAAACTTTGTCATTTCAATTTGTCTGTCTCAGTTTCTGCCTTAAGGTTGGAATTTGGCTTAACAAGCTGCTTTGTGGAAGGACTGGCCAATGTGATCCGGTGGGGCTTGCAGCTCAAGAAGAGTAAAAGGGATTCTCTGAGGGGCTTTTTGCATTCTGAAAACCTTGGCTCAGATGTGGGAAAATACCCATTTTCCAGGTACTTCACCCATGCAAGATCTACAAGAAGCCACACTAGCATCTCTCTCTCACTTTCAATTTAAAAGCGTCATAAAGGATGCCTCCAGTGTTATTAGCCAATAATTGGACACAACATATTGTATGTCAAAGAAAAAGTGCGAAGTGGAGATCACTTCCTGTTGTTACAAGGTAACTCAACAGTACCTGTCTTGGAATCTGGAGCATGGTGTTCGTCATTTCTGGGCATTACCACTCTTGAACTGGCTCCAGCTAAATCTGTTAACAGTGAATTGGTCCAACTCTGGAGAAAAAGGGAAAATGTGCAATTTGTGCAACATGGGTATTAAGGATTTTACTAAACACAAGGAAGGTCCTAGGGGTAAGTTTATCGACCTCAACTGTTAAATCCCCTACACAGAATTGACACCAACCAAAATTAACAGTGAGTCCAAGAACAGACAATGTACCCAAAATATAGCAACACCAGGGAGTAGTTTAATTATAAACAAGTTCCCATCAGTCCACCATCGAGACCGCCCTTCATCATCTGGGATCTTTTATGTTTATAAATAACACAAAGAGGGTAAAAAAACCTGGGCTGGCAGATGGCTAAGCCATGCACAGGAAAAACCGTAGTGTTATTATAGATGTGCGAAGAAGGCGTGTATACTCGGGGAACTAAAAAGCAGTGCAAAGAAAAGGTGTATGTGAAAGAGAGAAAGGCTCTAAAATTAGGTCGTGATCGGGAAAACAATTTTAATAGACACCCTCACACTCCTAAATCAATAAAAACAGTGCAAAATTAGTGGTGTAACAAATGACCACTAAAAAAGGTGTAAGGTCGACATGTTTCTGCAGACAGTTGGAGTCTAGTGATCTCCTGCTGCTTCTTCAGGACCATTAATGCTACTGCTGAATTAAAATAACAAAAACCATATCACCTGATGGTGTATGTGTGTTCATCTTCTCATCCTAAGAGAAAAAACGTATATAGAAGGGTACAAAGTCAAGAATACTTTTAACAAAAAACAACATGCACTATGTGCCATCATTTCAATGTGCTGGTCGTAAACAATTATCGACCATCATCTCGGACTGTCAAGGTCAGTCACAATCACCACTACAATCAATGTGTAGAAGTAAATTCACTCACCCACGCGATGGGTAGGAACTGCCCCACCTCACCTGGCACGAGCTCAGGTAGTGGATGCACCGCACTAAGAAAATAACAACAATTAAACAGATGTATCTACACCTGTATCTGGACTACAGGTGTAGATACATCTGTTTAATTGTTGTTTTTTTCTTAGTGCGGTGCATCCACTACCTGAGCTCGTGCCAGGTGAGGTGGGGCAGTTCCTTCCCATCACGTGGGTGAGTGAATTTACTTCTACACATTGATTGTAGTGGTGATTGTGACTGACCTTGACAGTCCGAGATGATGGTCGATAATTGTTTACGACCAGCACATTGAAATGATGGCACATAGTGCATGTTGTTTTTTGTTAAAAGTATTCTTGACTTTGTACCCTTCTATATACGTTTTTTCTCTTAGGATGAGAAGATGAACACACATACACCATCAGGTGATATGGTTTTTGTTATTTTAATTCAGCAGTAGCATTAATGGTCCTGAAGAAGCAGCAGGAGATCACTAGACTCCAACTGTCTGCAGAAACATGTCGACCTTACACCTTTTTTAGTGGTCATTTGTTACACCACTAATTTTGCACTGTTTTTATTGATTTAGGAGTGTGAGGGTGTCTATTAAAATTGTTTTCCCGATCACGACCTAATTTTAGAGCCTTTCTCTCTTTCACATACACCTTTTCTTTGCACTGCTTTTTAGTTCCCCGAGTATACACGCCTTCTTCGCACATCTATAATAACACTACGGTTTTTCCTGTGCATGGCTTAGCCATCTGCCAGCCCAGGTTTTTTTACCCTCTTTGTGTTATTTATAAACATAAAAGATCCCAGATGATGAAGGGCGGTCTCGATGGTGGACTGATGGGAACTTGTTTATAATTAAACTACTCCCTGGTGTTGCTATATTTTGGGTACATTGTCTGTTCTTGGACTCACTGTTTATTAAGGATTTTAATCATCCTTTATTCATTTACCCTGCACTGATCCTTCTGTGACTGTCACATTTTATGACCAAAATGTAAAAGAATAATATTAAGTCAGTTGCAGCAGCAGGAGGATTTCTCAATCACTTGAAAAATTAGGTTACTTACAAGTACAAAAGTTTTTACATTTTTTTAATGTTTTTTGAATGTATATTAATGTGATATCTGCCTCACACTATATATTGTTGTATGTGGACCTCTTTCAGTTCCAGAAATAAATAAAGAATTGAATTGAAATGAATATCAAGTAATGCACTTTAATCAAAATGCTATCCACCTGATATCCCAACAAACACGATATCATGAAAATAAAAAGAATTTCAAATGTGAAAAAAATAAACAAGTAAATATCCAATAAAAAACATTACAAAATTAACACAATAATACATGAAAATGATAATTATACTACTCATCCAATCTCTCAATAAAATAGCAACTCAAAAAATAAAAATATATATTTTTAATTTTAATAAAACCCATTAAAACTAACATCCTGATTTAAGGGATGGCAGTCAGACAGTCATCCATCAGGCTGTTGGATATCTAGGGCTGGACTACTGCCTGCCTAATTACAAGATCTCTGCCGACCCTCTGCCATAGCTGAGGCTGCTCTGAAGGCATTGGACGTTTGGGGCAAAGACTCCTTTATGCAGCCACGCACCAAACATTTTTGTTTTTTAGAAACAATCTCAGAAATTGGGAGTTTGCTTCTGAAAAGAAAATAACTAATGGTCCCTGAATTCTGTGAGCATTCTCCCAAGGTGTATTTTTTCCCTGTTTGTGATGGTGAGAAAAGAAGGATATCAGACCATCCATAATAAATAGGGCGGGTGGTGTGATGCCATTAGTCTGACTGACTCTACTTGGCACTAGCCACACCCAGAGAGGTGGCCATTAAGGCAGGATACAGACTGGTACAGCTCATGATTTTGTATAGGGTCTCCTACACCTGTTCCACACTTTTAAAAATGGGCAGAATACAAAATGAGACCTGTCGCCGCACATGTCATTTACAGGGCACCTTTTTCCGCATTATTTGGGAATGCCCCACCAAACAATCCTGTTGGAGGGCAGTAATAACTAAAAGGAACGAAGGAATCAATAGCCCCTATGTCAAAATTGTGTC
This sequence comes from Lissotriton helveticus, assembly GCF_964261635.1. Taxonomy (NCBI): domain Eukaryota; kingdom Metazoa; phylum Chordata; class Amphibia; order Caudata; family Salamandridae; genus Lissotriton; species Lissotriton helveticus. The sequence goes on along the minus strand of NC_136069.1, from coordinate 611,462,117 downwards.
TACTGAATGTCTGGGATGAAGTATCAATTAGAAAAATGGGGAAAATTTGGATGACGCTGGGGCTTATTCTCGCCAAACTCAACATGGTTCGTAACTGGGGAGTGGCAAAGGACATGGACACATGTATGGTGGCAGAAAAGACAGTCTATACTAATAGACGTTGTCCTGGGAAATGGGTGAAGGTTTAATGTAAATGGAACAACGCATGTGGAGGGCTGTGCACACCCCCTCACCTCCCCAGAAGAGACTTAAGGGGCTTGTGCAGGGAGCAGAAGGAGGGTAGAGGTCATTGCATTGAAAATACTGTTTCACCTAATCAAACTGTCATGTGATTTTAGCGGATCACTGAAATTATATCGACCACAAAAATATCGAGATACATTAATATCGAGGATAAAATATCGAGGAACAAAATATCGACTGGCTATCTTCAAACAGGTAAGTACTAAAATATCGACTCTAAAATATCGAGTTACAAAAATATAGACTGTCAAAATATCGTTTTTTTTTAAATGTCTTTAAATTAAGTTAAAACTAATATAATAATAAATATATTTAATATAAACTTAGTTAAAATTATTAAATAAATATAATATTGATAAATAATTAATGTAAATTAAAAAAAATATAACAAAAAAATACATATATATATATATATATAAAATCATATTATTAAATAAACATATATAATATTTTTACCGTAGCATAGCAAAATGGTTAAAATTTATTGTAACAACTCTAGTGAGTTCAACAGTAGCAAAAGCGTTGGATAGCGTAGGGGTAAAAATTACTATTCCCACTCCAGTGGGTGCAACAGTAGGGAAAGCGCTGGATAGCGTAGGGGTTAAAATTACTATTCCCACTCCAGTGGGTGCAACAGTAGGGAAAGCGCTGGATAGCGTAGGGGTTAAAATTACTATTCCCACTCCAGTGGGTGCAACAGTAGGGAAAGCGCTGGATAGCGTAGGGGTTAAAATTACTATTCCCACTCCAGTGGGTGCAACAGTAGGGAAAGCACTGGATAGCGTAGGGGTTAAAATTACTATTCCCACTCCAGTGGGTGCAACAGTAGGGAAATCGCTAGATAGCGTATGGGTAAAGATTACTATTCCCACTCCAGTGGGTGCAACAGTAGGGAAAGAGTTGGATAGCGTAGGGGTTACAATTACTATTCCCACTCCAGTGGGTGCAACAGTAGGGAAAACGTTGGATAGCGTAGGGGTAAAAATTACTATTCCCACTCCAAAGAGTGCAACAGTAGGGAAAGCGCTGGATAGCGTAGGGGTTAAAATTACTATTCCCACTCCAGTGGGTGCAACAGTAGGGAAAGAGCTGGATAGCGTAGGGGTTAAAATTACTATTCCCACTCCAGTGGGTGCAACAGTAGGGAAAGCGCTGGATAGCGTAGGGGTTAAAATTACTATTCCCACTCCAGTGGGTGCAACAGTAGGGAAAGCACTGGATAGCGTAGGGGTTAAAATTACTATTCCCACTCCAGTGGGTGCAACAGTAGGAAAATCGCTAGATAGCGTATGGGTAAAGATTACTATTCCCACTCCAGTGGGCGCAACAGTAGGGAAAGAGTTGGATAGCGTAGGGGTTACAATTACTATTCCCACTCCAGTGGGTGCAACAGTAGGGAAAACGTTGGATAGCGTAGGGGTAAAAATTACTATTCCCACACCAAAGAGTGCACCAGTAGGGAAAGCGCTGGATAGCGTAGGGGTTAAAATTACTATTCCCACTCCAGTGGGTGCAACAGTAGGGAAAGAGCTGGATAGCGTAGGGGTTAAAATTACTATTCCCACTCCAGTGGGTGCAACAGTAGGGAAAGCGCTGGATAGCGTAGGGGTTAAAATTACTATTCCCACTCCAGTGGGTGCAACATTAGGGAAAGCGCTGGATAGCGTAGGGGTAAAAATTACTATTCCCACTCCAGTGGGTGCAACAGTAGGGAAAACGTTGGATAGCGTAGGGGTAAAAATTACTATTCCCACTCCAAAGAGTGCAACAGTAGGGAAAGCGCTGGATAGCGTAGGGGTTAAAATTACTATTCCCACTCCAGTGGGTGCAACAGTAGGGAAAGAGCTGGATAGCGTAGGGGTTAAAATTACTATTCCCACTCCAGTGGGTGCAACAGTAGGGAAAGCGCTGGATAGCGTAGGGGTTAAAATTACTATTCCCACTCCAGTGGGTGCAACATTAGGGAAAGCGCTGGATAGCGTAGGGGTAAAAATTACTATTCCCACTCCAGTGGGTGCAACAGTAGGGAAAGCGCTGGATAGCGTAGGGGTTAAAATTACTATTCCCACTCTAGTGAGTTCAACAGTAGCAAAAGCGTTGGATAGCGTAGGGGTAAAAATTACTATTCCCACTCCAGTGGGTGCAACAGTAGGGAAAGCGCTGGATAGCGTAGGGGTTAAAATTACTATTCCCACTCCAGTGGGTGCAACAGTAGGGAAAGCGCTGGATAGCGTAGGGGTTAAAATTACTATTCCCACTCCAGTGGGTGCAACAGTAGGGAAAGCGCTGGATAGCGTAGGGGTTAAAATTACTATTCCCACTCCAGTGGGTGCAACAGTAGGGAAAGCACTGGATAGCGTAGGGGTTAAAATTACTATTCCCACTCCAGTGGGTGCAACAGTAGGGAAAACGTTGGATAGCGTAGGGGTAAAAATTACTATTCCCACTCCAAAGAGTGCAACAGTAGGGAAAGCGCTGGATAGCGTAGGGGTTAAAATTACTATTCCCACTCCAGTGGGTGCAACAGTAGGGAAAGAGCTGGATAGCGTAGGGGTTAAAATTACTATTCCCACTCCAGTGGGTGCAACAGTAGGGAAAGCGCTGGATAGCGTAGGGGTTAAAATTACTATTCCCACTCCAGTGGGTGCAACAGTAGGGAAAGCACTGGATAGCGTAGGGGTTAAAATTACTATTCCCACTCCAGTGGGTGCAACAGTAGGGAAATCGCTAGATAGCGTATGGGTAAAGATTACTATTCCCACTCCAGTGGGTGCAACAGTAGGGAAAGAGTTGGATAGCGTAGGGGTTACAATTACTATTCCCACTCCAGTGGGTGCAACAGTAGGGAAAACGTTGGATAGCGTAGGGGTAAAAATTACTATTCCCACACCAAAGAGTGCACCAGTAGGGAAAGCGCTGGATAGCGTAGGGGTTAAAATTACTATTCCCACTCCAGTGGGTGCAACAGTAGGGAAAGAGCTGGATAGCGTAGGGGTTAAAATTACTATTCCCACTCCAGTGGGTGCAACAGTAGGGAAAGCGCTGGATAGCGTAGGGGTTAAAATTACTATTCCCACTCCAGTGGGTGCAACATTAGGGAAAGCGCTGGATAGCGTAGGGGTAAAAATTACTATTCCCACTCCAGTGGGTGCAACAGTAGGGAAAACGTTGGATAGCGTAGGGGTAAAAATTACTATTCCCACTCCAAAGAGTGCAACAGTAGGGAAAGCGCTGGATAGCGTAGGGGTTAAAATTACTATTCCCACTCCAGTGGGTGCAACAGTAGGGAAAGAGCTGGATAGCGTAGGGGTTAAAATTACTATTCCCACTCCAGTGGGTGCAACAGTAGGGAAAGCGCTGGATAGCGTAGGGGTTAAAATTACTATTCCCACTCCAGTGGGTGCAACATTAGGGAAAGCGCTGGATAGCGTAGGGGTAAAAATTACTATTCCCACTCCAGTGGGTGCAACAGTAGGGAAAGCGCTGGATAGCGTAGGGGTTAAAATTACTAGTCCCACTCCAGTGGGTGCCACAGTAGGGAAAGCGTTGGATAGCGTAGGGGTTCAAATTACTATTCCCACTCCAGTGGGTGCAACAGTAGGGAAAGCGTGGGATAGCGTAGGGGTCAAAATTACGATTCCCACTCCAGTGAGTGCAACAGTAGAAAAAGTAAAAACTTCATAAATAAATATGATTAATAGAAATATTATTACCAAGTAAATTTAATTTCCTATACCAATTACTTTTAGTAATAAATTAAATTTTAATTAATGGACAATTATTAATTAATTAACAATTATTATTAATTTACATAATTAATTAATTATAATTAAATTACTTCCCACCCTATTCCCCTATAAACCCACAACCCACTACAGAAAATAATGTACTAAAAATTAATTATTTTTCAATTAATAAATTATTATTAATTACAAATTATATTTTATTTAATTACCAATTAATTATTATTAAAAAATTATTATCAATTTACATAATTAATTAATTATAATTAAATTACTTCCCACCCTACTCTCCTATAAACCCACAACCGGCTACAGAAAATAATTTACTAAAAATTAATTATTTTTCAATTACTCAATTATTATTAATTACACATTATATTTGAATTAATTACCAATTAATTATTAGTAAAAAATTATTGTTAATTTACATAATAAATTAATTATAGTTAAATTACTTCCTACCCTATTACCCTATAAACCCACAACCCGCTACAGAAAATAATTTACTCAAAATTAATTATTTATCAATTAATCAATTATTATTAATTACCAATTATATTTTAATTAATTACCAATTAATAATTAATTACCAATTATTATTAATTTACATAATTAATTAAGTATATTTAAATTACTTCCCACCCTATTCCCCTATAAACCCAAAACCCGCTACAGATTTATATGACACAATTATTACTAATTATTAAAAACTTACCTTATTTTCGATATTGTTTGGGTCAATATTCTATCTAGTCGATATTATGTCTAGTCTATATTTTTGATTCGATATTTTGGCTATTAATATCGATATAACTCGATATTTTTGTAGTCTATATTATGTCTAGTCGATATTTTGTCTAGTCTATATTTTAAACTCGATATTATGTCCAGTCGATATTTTGGAATCGATATTATTTCTGTTTACCGATTTTAGCGCATGATGCTGCTACTCAGTGCTGTTTTGTTTTGTTGAGGCTGTATCGCCATTGTTTCCTTTCTATAACTTAATAAGAAGATTTTTTTTTAAAGTGATACACTTATCGTTGATATTTTTAAGTAAATTTGTATCGTAGAAGAAAAACAAGTTATCTTGAACAACAGTTGTAAATGGGAAATTATGACTAATCATATTATAACTAGATATGCTTTAAGTGAAAGAAAGTGAAAAAGAGAAAACATTAGATAGCAAAGGGAAAAGGGAAAAAAGAGAGGAAGAGCAGTAAATTATTCAATTTACAGAAAAGAGGGCTATTAGATCATTTCTATTCAGTTGAGAAAATAGTACTTAATAAACTATGATACATAAGCTTTATATATGAATGAATTACATTAAGAAAAACAATGTGTAGGTATATTTAAGGTTTTTGTTACAAAGAAGAGACGTACAAGTAGCTTAACATGAGTCTTCTTTATTCCGTCTTAACACCATCACAGGTTCCAGTCAGCTGGAGTCAGCTGTAGAATGTTCACACATTCTTGCCTGGGCTGTACCAAAGGAAAGGAGGGCAGAGGGGAGGTGGGGCGTTCTAAGATGGATTACAAAACATCTCCTTACCAAGGGAAAGGGAAAGAAGGAAAGGGGGAGGAACTGTGCAGGGCAGTGAGGCACTGCCTGGAGATCAAAGCAATATAACGTTGAACAAGGTCGGAAGACCTTGTTCAAAGAAAGTTAAACCATGCAGTAACAATAATGACATAGGTCTCATATGACACAGTAGTCTTTTGTCCACCTGGGTGCAACTGTGGGCTTTAATGACCTCCTTGGGGCCACATTAGTCGTACCACACATTTGTGCCTCTGCTTGGGGATATACACTTCCCCGTGAGGGACAATCCTGTCCATACTCCACATATGTCCTTTGGCCAGCTGGACAACATTTCTTCCCACTTTGGTTACCCTCATGGGTTCAAAGAATCTTGTGGCATCCCTCCTCGTTGTTTTAGGGAGGTCAATCCGAACAACCCAATCACCTTCCCTGACTATGCGAGCACTTACGTGTTTGTTAGCATCATACCCAGCTTTGTACTTAGCTTGGTGATCCCTGATATGCTTACCAATCTCGTCACGGTTAACATGACACCTGTTCTGCCTTTTTACAGGGGGCGAGAGTCTGGTTTTAGGAACTCTCCCTTTCAATGAGCTAAAAGGAGATACCCCAGTGACTAAGTTTGGAGTAGTGCGATAGGCCCAGAGGGTTTCTTGCAGTGTCTCTTCTGCCGAGGTGCCTAATATCTCTGCACGCTGTGTGCACTCTTTTGCCAGGTGGTTCATGCGCTCCACCAACCCGTTGGCACGGGGACAATAGAGGGCGTTTTTCCGGTGGACGATGCCCATGTCAGAAAGGAATTCACTCATATTTTCTGAAGTAAACTGTACCCCGTTATCGGTGACCAGGATATCTGGGATGCCTTCCTCAAAGGACACATCCTTTAGGAAACCTATGAGTACCTTTGTGTCAATTTGGTGGACACATTTGTAAACCACCCACCTCGTGTGGTAATCCACCATGACCAGTATGAACCATTCCTTCAAACTCTTGAGGTTGAGGGGGCTAATTATGTCAAGAGATAGTTTGAACCAGGGGCTGTCAGGCACCAAAACTGGGGATAGGGGGATTTTCTTGTCTGTTGAATCTTCTCAGATTTGCTGCATTCAAGGCAGTCCCTCACCGTGTGTTCCGCCTTGGTTTCCATCCCTGGCCACCAGTAATCCAGTCTTATCTTGCTCTTCGTTAGGCTACGCCCCAAGTGACCAATGTGGGCCAGGTCTACATTTTTTTGTCTGAGGGATGTGCGTGTTACATTTATTTCTCCTCAATACACTATACCGTCTTGAATGTTAAGTTCCAGTTTCACCTCCCAGAACCCACTCAATGGGTTAGCTACCTTGCACTTTTCGTTGGGCCACCCTCTGACAATAAAGTTTTTCAAGGTTTGCATATCAATATCATTGTTTAAGCACTCCTTCCATTCCTCCTTGCTAAGGCATGTCAGTTTTAGGATTCTCTCCTCCTCTTGAGCTAGAATTTCACAATCATTTGTTTCAGTGGGTGAGCAGGACAGGAAATCTGCTAACATGTTTTTTGTGCCTGGCATATATTTTGCAGAGAAATTGTACCCCCTCCAATCCCAAAATCCATCTTGCTATGCATGGTGTGGTTTGTTCAGACGCTTTGGTTGTGAACGCATACATGAGGCGTTTGTGGTTGGTCCTCACAGTGAAGGTAATGCCACACAGGAAATGACGGAAATGTTTGATGGCCCAGGCACAAGCCAGGGCTTCTTCTTCCACTACAGAGTAGTTTACTGCTGCCCCTTTAAGGGCGCCCTAAGCAAAGGCAACCACCTGTTCCTTGCCATCGACGATCTGGGTGAGGCTAGCCCCTAACCCTTTATTGCTTGCGTTGGTGCATAGGACAGTGGACTTCGTAGGATCGAACCTGCCGAACGATGGGGCGGAGGCAATACTTTCCTTCACTGTGATGAACACCGCTTGACCGTTCTCATTTCATACAAAAGGGTTCCTTGTTTTGAGCAAAGACCTCAAGGGCTCCACAATACTTGCATAATTTTTCACAAACTTTGCGTAGTATTCAGATAGTCCTAAGAATGACTTCAAGTCTTTTACACATGTTGGTGCAACCGTCCCCTGAATAGCCTCCACGAGGTCTACTTCAGGTTTTATGCCATCCTCAGAGATTGTATGGCCTAGGTACTTTACCGATCCCACTCCAATTTGGCATTTATCCTTCTTAAATTTCAACCCCGCAGTTTCCAATTTAGTCAACACTCTCCTCAAGATAGTTTTATGTTCCTCCAGGTCTCTTCCTTAGATGAGGATGTCATCCTGAAGCACATAGTTCTTGGGATGTCCTTCAGCACATGTTGCATTATCCTCTGGAAGGCAGCGGCAGCTGTTGCCAACCCAAAGGGCATGCAAATGTACTGGAAGACCCCAAGGGGAGTTGTAAATGAGGTCACGTGGCGGGAGTCAGGGTGCAGTTCTGCCTGGTGGTAGGCAGATGAGAGGTCCAATACGCTGAAAAAACTAGCCCCCTTGATTAGGGTAAGTACCTTGTGTATGCCTGGTGATGGGTGTCTATTAATCCATATATTGCTGTTTAAGTCTCTGAGGTCCACACATAGTCTGATTTCCTTGCTAGATGCTTTGGTTGTTAGAACAATCGGGGCCAACCACTGGGAGCTCTCTATAGGTTCAATAACCCCTTGCGATAAGAGTTTGTCTAGCTCAGCTTGCAGGGGTGCTTACATCAAATGTGGTATTGGCCTAACTCTATGGGCTATTGGTTTGGCATTACTTTTTAATTTGATGAAGTGTTGTTAGTCCTTTAGTAGGTCTAGCTCCTTTGTAAAGACTTTGGGAAAATCATCACAAACCTCAATTCTCCCTACTGATTGGTCCACCAGGAGTATCTGGTCAGGCTATTAGGGTCTAGCTTGATGCCCAGTTCCCTTTGGTGCTTCGACCCTAACAAATTGGATCCTTTCTGTGTTATGTAAATCTTGCCTGTTCAACAAAAAGAGGAACCAAGAGGGCTATTTTTAACGGGGTCCAGTGTATGGGTCCTGGAGCTATAACATCAAAGAAGGATACACTGTTCCCCAGGGGTAGAAGAGAACATGAACCGATACTATGTGAAGTGAAGAGGGGGTAAAGGGGAATCCCCCTTTTGGAACTAAAGCCCTCACACACCCAGAAAGCTAGGTGTCATGCTTCATCATCTGGGTTTTGCTCCTCGTCAGACTGGCGCTGCAATGTCTGACGGGCACCCATAAAGGGGCTCTTTACCGGAGATCTTTTGTTCCTGCCAGTTGGTGCATGTGGGTGTGAGGGCTCTAGTGGGGGTGTACACGTGAGAAGTGGGTGAACTTAAAAAAGGTTAATTAATCCACTAAATCTTTTTAATGGGGTGGTTAACTACCTTGATAAAAACAGTGGGGTGAAGATACACTCTGGTGCAATGATCCAGAGTTGTAAATTCTACCTAATGGTCGACATGTTTCATACTCTAATAGCAATTCGTCAGGACCAAGTAAAAATATAACAGTGCTACACGCTTGGTAGGACATGATATTACCTTCCACGGGATACTAAAGTGCAGGCCAGAGGGTCCTGCTCATTCCTAATGGGACCTAGAAAGGGAGACAAAAAAATGGGGAGGTAACCCAGTTATTGGCAACACCGGTTTCTAGATTGTGGTATGTGGTTCATTAATCATATAAAACATGCCAGATTCTGGCAAGGGTGAGGTGGACATTCTGCTGGTCAATCAACTTAGCGAATTAAAAAGGGGGGTAGGAACACACAGCAGAGGCTTGGTGTATCAGGGCTATATACAAGGATGACAATATTGGGATTACTGTAATGGGATTCCTGTACGAAGACTCAGTCAAATTCCACATAATGAGCTAAAAACAAGTAATGAGACAGAAGGGGGAAGAAAACAACACAACTAGTAAATCATGCTATTGAATTATTCAATCAATAAACAACTAAGGGTTGGCTCTAATCAGTATGGCTGAGCCTTCATAGAACATAACAAAAGAGAGATTGCCAGTACTGATAACACCGCAGTAACATAAATGAGAAAATGTTCAAGACTGAATGCTAGTTTATAGCTTTTATTCTTATTTATGATTTCATCAAAAGATACTTTTTCATTTTGTGAGAACAAACATGTAAAAAAACAATTTACTGACCAAAATCACAACTGGGGATGAACATTCATCATATCACTCATATCACAACCATACGAAAAACAATCATTCAAGGGGAGAAGGGGAGCACTGAATAAGAGAGCTACAACATTTAACAAAACATACAATATTTACAATATAATACAATACCATACAAAAACCAGAAAAGCCAATGTCTGCAAAACACTTAGAAAATACTTTCTTCTGATACACAATCAATTTATAACGTACATTCCTCTAGTTAAGTATAAAAAATACTTCTTGGATGTTTTTAGAACAAGGGATAATGTACAAAAATTAGTGATAAGCAACAATTATCAAGACATTCAGGCTTATCACTGAAGCAGACAGTAAGATGGCTGGGGCCTACGCGTTTCGAATCCCAATGACTTGTGGGGATTCTCTTCAGGGCCTTTGGGATTTTCTACAAGATTGAAAAAAGAAAAAGAAAGGGGAACAAAATTAGACACAACTCAGACAGGTAAGGCTAATTAGAGTCACAAGATCGACATCAGTCACCTACACTCAGTGTCCTCCCAGAAAACCTCAGACAAGGCTATACACTAACAACTGACTAATGCAAGGTGTTTTGAAGAGTCTTAAAGCTACCGCAAGTGGAGTATTACTCACATTCTGTATTTTGGAGAATGATCTCACGGTGGGGATTGGTTGACACCGTTGAATGGTGGTGGACCTATAAGTGAAATTGAAATTTATTAAGGAAAAGGCGAGATTGTATATTAAATTTTGAAGTGCTGCCCGTTTAGTAGAGAATCTCACCTAGTGAAATGATATAGGAGAACGCGTCTCTAAAGGCTGTCCGTTTATTGTCACTGGACGTGTCTTGGGAAAAATAGAGGAACACAACACTCAGTGTAACCTTATCAAGCGTTAGCATGATCTCAAAACATGGTCGAAAAACATCAGATATCACTCATTACCAAAAAGCGTTGTTCTACGAAGAGATAAAGTAGCACTTGTTCGCGGAAACCGTCTGAAAACAGGGAGGCTTTCAACGCGTTGCTTATCTAAAAAACAGTGAATACCATTAACCGCTAGCACACTTTCTCCGTGAGGCAGTAAATTAAAGCGGGAGCAGCAGCTTACCGGCACAACAAGTCAGCTACGTGTGGCCACAAGAGGTACGGCACACGGTTGTTTTGAGTTCAAGACGCCTGCGGGCTGAAGTAAAAAAAGAGGCGTGTAGGAGTCAATTACATTAACGGAACCGCAGTAGACAAATGCGTAGAACGCATTAGTTAGTTTGTGCTCAGACATAGCGTGGCATAAGGAATTATTACAACTCAGGGCTTACCGGCACATCTTTATTCAACGCGGTCAGCAGTAGATTTTTAACTAGTGAAAAATAAGTAAAAGCCAGAGTAAGAAACCCATTTTAACTTTCTACACAGGGCGTAACTTAGCGGGTTTAGAGTACTTACTAATTTTAAACGAGTCGAGTTTTCCACGAGGCAGCGTCCAAGACAGCACTATCACGCGTCTCCTACGCAGTAGCAGGCTCTGGTTAAACTGCTCTGCCTATATACCTGGCTGATGAGCATAGGAACCGCCCATTCGGTGGCCAGGGCTACATGCAAATACTGGGCTGGATCCGAAAAGGACTACGGATCGGAGTTTCAAAAATAAGCGAACAACACCAGTGTTTGCCTTAACAAATTTCGTCACAGGACTGGGGGATGGGTTAAATGTAGGACTTTTACAATTTGAAGATTTCACTCAATTCATTAAGTCCAGATACTGCTGTATCGAACTTCACGATAAGGAAAGCTTCACGTTTTGATAATGTCAAATTTAAATCACCACCTCTGGGATTTCGCTCTATCTTAGAGATTACTGTCCACTTGAGGTCACTCACAGAATGCTGCAATCGCGTCCAATGATGCACCAAGGGGGCATTTTCAACTTTCCTGTTGATCCTTGATTTATGTTGCGAGATCCGTTGACGGATCTCTTGGTTAGTTTTGCCAATATATAGCAATTGACATGGGCATATAATGCCATATACCACATATTTGCTTTTACAGTTACTCATCGTGTCATGTTTCCATGACACTCCGTTATGCTGGAACAAAGAACCTTCAATGGTTGATTCACAGCATAAACAGTTTCCACATTTGTGGTGTCCAAGAATGGGTGGCATCCCCATCATTTGGCGTAACGTTTGTGGTTTGGCAATGGGCATGGCAGCTCGAACAATATGGTTTGCAATATTATTTTCTTTCTTGAAGGCAAATAGTGGTTCATTTGCTAGACTAGCATCGAGATTCTTGACCAAGTGCCAGTTCTGTTTGATCACCCTTTTTAGACGGTTGGCGTTGGGGCAGTAGGTTGTGACACATACTTGCTTTTCTAAGGCAGGTTTGGATTTACGCTCCAGAAGTGTTTCACGTGGGGTCCATTGGGCTCTTTTCTTGCAATTTTTGATAAGTTTCTTGGGGTAACCCCTCTCACATAACTTAGATGTGAGGTTTTCTGAATGTTGTTCGAAATCTTTTTTAAAAGTACAGTTTCTGCGGACTCGCAGAAACTGCCCATAAGGGAGATTTTCTCTTAGATTTCTAGGGTGGTTGCTGTTGAACATAAGAGACTTGTTACGGTCCGTAGGTTTAGTATACAGAGTAGTTGCTAGCTTGCCTTCGGAAGGAAAGACTTCCACATCTAAGAATGCGATCCTGCTGGTGGATTCAGAAATGCTGAATTTTATGTCAGCTGTTCTATCATTAAGCCATTGGTAAAACTGGTTTAGAGTGTCACCATCGCCTTTCCATGTCAAAAAAATGTCATCAATAAAACGGAACCATGTTCCGATGTATTGAGAAAAAGGGTTGTTGTTATAGATGTATGCGTTCTCATACATGGCCATAAACAGGACTGCTAATTCTGGAGCAAAGGGGCAGCCCATCGCCACCCCTTTGACTTGGTAATAATAATAATAATGAATTTTATTACCAAGTCAAAGGGGTGGCGATGGGCTGCCCCTTTGCTCCAGAATTAGCAGTCCTGTTTATGGCCATGTATGAGAATGCATACATCTATAACAACAACCCTTTTTCTCAATACATCGGAACATGGTTCCGTTTTATTGATGACATATTTTTGACATGGAAAGGCGATGGTGACACTCTAAACCAGTTTTACCAATGGCTTAATGATAGAACAGCTGACATAAAATTCAGCATTTCTGAATCCACCAGCAGGATCGCATTCTTAGATGTGGAAGTCTTTCCTTCCGAAGGCAAGCTAGCAACTACTCTGTATACTAAACCTACGGACCGTAACAAGTCTCTTATGTTCAACAGCAACCACCCTAGAAATCTAAGAGAAAATCTCCCTTATGGGCAGTTTCTGCGAGTCCGCAGAAACTGTACTTTTAAAAAAGATTTCGAACAACATTCAGAAAACCTCACATCTAAGTTATGTGAGAGGGGTTACCCCAAGAAACTTGTCAAAAATTGCAAGAAAAGAGCCCAATGGACCCCACGTGAAACACTTCTGGAGCGTAAATCCAAACCTGCCTTAGAAAAGCAAGTATGTGTCACAACCTACTGCCCCAACGCCAACCGTCTAAAAAGGGTGATCAAACAGAACTGGCACTTGGTCAAGAATCTCGATGCTAGTCTAGCAAATGAACCACTATTTGCCTTCAAGAAAGAAAATAATATTGCAAACCATATTGTTCGAGCTGCCATGCCCATTGCCAAACCACAAACGTTACGCCAAATGATGGGGATGCCACCCATTCTTGGACACCACAAATGTGGAAACTGTTTATGCTGTGAATCAACCATTGAAGGTTCTTTGTTCCAGCATAACGGAGTGTCATGGAAACATGACACGATGAGTAACTGTAAAAGCAAATATGTGGTATATGGCATTATATGCCCATGTCAATTGCTATATATTGGCAAAACTAACCAAGAGATCCGTCAACGGATCTCGCAACATAAATCAAGGATCAACAGGAAAGTTGAAAATGCCCCCTTGGTGCATCATTGGACGCGATTGCAGCATTCTGTGAGTGACCTCAAGTGGACAGTAATCTCTAAGATAGAGCGAAATCCCAGAGGTGGTGATTTAAATTTGACATTATCAAAACGTGAAGCTTTCCTTATCGTGAAGTTCGATACAGCAGTATCTGGACTTAATGAATTGAGTGAAATCTTCAAATTGTAAAAGTCCTACATTTAACCCATCCCCCAGTCCTGTGACGAAATTTGTTAAGGCAAACACTGGTGTTGTTCGCTTATTTTTGAAACTCCGATCCGTAGTCCTTTTCGGATCCAGCCCAGTATTTGCATGTAGCCCTGGCCACCGAATGGGCGGTTCCTATGCTCATCAGCCAGGTATATAGGCAGAGCAGTTTAACCAGAGCCTGCTACTGCGTAGGAGACGCGTGATAGTGCTGTCTTGGACGCTGCCTCGTGGAAAACTCGACTCGTTTAAAATTAGTAAGTACTCTAAACCCGCTAAGTTACGCCCTGTGTAGAAAGTTAAAATGGGTTTCTTACTCTGGCTTTTACTTATTTTTCACTAGTTAAAAATCTACTGCTGACCGCGTTGAATAAAGATGTGCCGGTAAGCCCTGAGTTGTAATAATTCCTTATGCCACGCTATGTCTGAGCACAAACTAACTAATGCGTTCTACGCATTTGTCTACTGCGGTTCCGTTAATGTAATTGACTCCTACACGCCTCTTTTTTTACTTCAGCCCGCAGGCGTCTTGAACTCAAAACAACCGTGTGCCGTACCTCTTGTGGCCACACGTAGCTGACTTGTTGTGCCGGTAAGCTGCTGCTCCCGCTTTAATTTACTGCCTCACGGAGAAAGTGTGCTAGCGGTTAATGGTATTCACTGTTTTTTAGATAAGCAACGCGTTGAAAGCCTCCCTGTTTTCAGACGGTTTCCGCGAACAAGTGCTACTTTATCTCTTCGTAGAACAACGCTTTTTGGTAATGAGTGATATCTGATGTTTTTCGACCATGTTTTGAGATCATGCTAACGCTTGATAAGGTTACACTGAGTGTTGTGTTCCTCTATTTTTCCCAAGACACGTCCAGTGACAATAAACGGACAGCCTTTAGAGACGCGTTCTCCTATATCATATCACTAGGTGAGATTCTCTACTAAACGGGCAGCACTTCAAAATTTAATATACAATCTCGCCTTTTCCTTAATAAATTTCAATTTCACTTACAGGTCCACCACCATTCAACGGTGTCAACCAATCCCCACCGTGAGATCATTCTCCAAAATACAGAATGTGAGTAATACTCCACTTGCGGTAGCTTTAAGACTCTTTAAAACACCTTGCATTAGTCAGTTGTTAGTGTATAGCCTTGTCTGAGGTTTTCTGGGAGGACACTGAGTGTAGGTGACTGATGTCGATCTTGTGACTCTAATTAGCCTTACCTGTCTGAGTTGTGTCTAATTTTGTTCCCCTTTCTTTTTCTTTTTTCAATCTTGTAGAAAATCCCAAAGGCCCTGAAGAGAATCCCCACAAGTCATTGGGATTCGAAACGTGTAGGCCCCAGCCATCTTACTGTCTGCTTCAGTGATAAGCCTGAATGTCTTGATAATTGTTGCTTATCACTAATTTTTGTACATTATCCCTTGTTCTAAAAACATCCAAGAAGTATTTTTTATACTTAACTAGAGGAATGTACGTTATAAATTGATTGTGTATCAGAAGAAAGTATTTTCTAAGTGTTTTGCAGACATTGGCTTTTCTGGTTTTTGTATGGTATTGTATTATATTGTAAATATTGTATGTTTTGTTAAATGTTGTAGCTCTCTTATTCAGTGCTCCCCTTCTCCCCTTGAATGATTGTTTTTCGTATGGTTGTGATATGAGTGATATGATGAATGTTCATCCCCAGTTGTGATTTTGGTCAGTAAATTGTTTTTTTACATGTTTGTTCTCACAAAATGAAAAAGTATCTTTTGATGAAATCATAAATAAGAATAAAAGCTATAAACTAGCATTCAGTCTTGAACATTTTCTCAAGTACTGTGTTTGAATTTATGTTACTGCGGTGTTATCAGTATTGAATTATTCAAGTCTCACCCTATTAGGAGCTATCAATGGCGTCAACGGTCTTCTCCCGTGTGCAGGCACCTTGGTGATAGGTACACTAAGGCAGAGAAGAAACAGAGAGGGACACACAACAGCCGTGGGTTGGTGGTATCACACACAAAGTAAATAAGGGCCGGTGGCACTATAAAACCCAAGGGAAGACCACCATATGCGCGGTAAAAACGCGACCACCTCAAAGCCTGCTCTCAGAGTCCTGCCAGTGTCACCGCATGTACGAATATGAGCACAATGTCATATGTGGCTGAGCGTGGGACAAATGGGCGCCCCAAGCCGGCAAAACAACCCCGCACACAGTAGGGCCCTGCGTCGCCGGAGGCTTAGAACGCTGTCCCCTGGTCCCGCACATTCCACACACTATGATCACGGCAGGGCGGGGAGACATGGGGCGAGGGTAGATGATCCAGCTCAACCAGCTAGCATAAAGGCTTGTTCAGATGGATATGCGGTGGGAGGCTTGTCTAACCACAATTTAAAATGAGGGAATGCTGTAGCAAGGATAGAAGCCACTGAGTTCACTCACCTGTCCGCAACGCCGACGCCAACCAAAGACCTACCCACACGGAGTCGGGAGGACGGAGAAGCCGGAGCAGCAAGGAAGCCGCCATTGCTGCTTATAAACTGTGCATCCAACCTTAATCGTGCTTTCCCCTGTCACGTGCAGCTGGTCTCCAGGAAGAGGCGAATGCGTGGTGGGAAACCCGGCACTGCCGCAAAGCTAAGCTAAAAACATAGAGAAGGCTGCTCCAACCGGGCGGCCATTTTACAAGGTGCAAGATATCGTTTGAATCAACAGCGAAGCCCGCATACATCAGTTTAGCCAATCTATTCGGTGTCACACAGTGGATGTATGACAATACAGAGCGTGATTTGTATGTTGCAGTGTGGGTCAATAGTGGCCGAGGGCGTTACTGCCGCATAGCCAGGCTAATAATGTGGAGGAGGCTGTTCCAACAGTGCGGCAATTTTTCAGGGTGCAAAAAATCATGTGCAATTAACAAAACAGCCCGTATGCATTAGTGTTACCAAGCCAATCGGTTTCACACAGTGGATGTTAGAGCATGTAGAGCGTGTTGGTCTGTTCTAGTGTGGGAAAGTAGTAGCCGGGGACCTAACTAATGCCCCGTCAAAAGACACAGTTGAAGGATGAGGGCTGGCCAACTAATTACATTTACAAGTTTATAAATCCTGGGAGCAGGATATCATATGCATAGGCTTGGTAATCCTTTCATACAGTGGATCTGGAGTAAGTGGGTCAGTGTATGCTGGTCAGGGAACTCCAGGGGCTGGAGTCGTTCAAACCCTCTACATCTGTAGATAGGCGGTGGACCCATCTCTGCTCTATTTAAAAGAGCACTTGGTGTGTGATATTCTGATGGGCTTTGAGTACAGCCTACCTCAGGCTGTCTGCAGAATGGCTCTTTTCTTTGTAATGGTTGTAGAGTCTTGTGTGTGTTTTTTGGCACCTGATGTTACGCCTATGCTCGGTGATCCGTAGCTTAACCTGTCTCATGGTCATCCCCACATATCTCTTCTCGCAGGGGCATGTTAGCAGGTAGATACACTTAGGTGTATTGCAATTCGTATGAGATTCAGGGCGCCAGGTGAAAGTCTCTGTGAGTTTGATCTCTTTGCAGGGACTGGTTAGGTTGCAGACAACACAGCCACCACAGGAGTAATGACCTGTAACAGGGGTGAGGGCCCAAAGAGTTCTCTGTGCATTCACTGACATTTTCTTAGGTCTTGTGTGTATCAATGCATCTTTTAAGTTTGATGTGTGTTTAAAGGCAAACCTTGGGCGGGGGATGGTGTGTTCGCCTGAGTTAACAATGCCCCAATGTTGGTTAATGGTCTTCTTCAGGAATGAGAAATTCCTGGTAAGGGAAGTAACACAGGTTAATGTGTCAGTCTGTTCCTTGGTTCTAGTCTCAAGTAGTGCTTCTCGGGGATTGTGCATAGCTCGTTTATAGGAGATGCGGATGTGTCTCGAGGGATAGCCCCTAACCTGTAGTTTATGTTGTAATGTCGGAGCCTCTTTTTTGTAGTCTGACATTGTGGAACAGTTCCTCCTGATTCTGAGGAACTATCCAAAAGGGAGATTATCCCTCAGGGATTTGGGATGATGGCTGTTGTATAGGAGAAGGCTGTTCCTGTCAATATCCTTCCTATGTAGGTTGGTGATGACGCCACTTTCAGATAGCCAGATCCTGAGGTCAAGGAAGGGGATGTTGGTGTCTGAGATCATGCTCGTGAACTTGAGAAAGGGGTTCTGTGTATTAATCCAGTTACAGAAGGCTGTACAGGTGTTGTGATCCCTCTTCCATAGTATCAGAATGTCGTCGATATACCTGCGCCAGATGGTCAGGTTATCCCTGTAGGGGTTGTTCACATTCCAAATGATCGTCTCCTCAAAGGCGGCCATGTAAATACAGGCTATGCTAGGGGCAAAAGTACTGCCCATCGATGTCCCCTGTATTTGATGGTACAGGAGGGTCTCATATTCGAAGAAGTTCTCTTTGAGAGCAATAGAAGCACACTCCATGATAAAAGATATAGGAGTGGGGTAAGACCATTCTTCTTTGAGCAGGGTAGATTCTACTGCATTGAGGGTCGCCTGTTGTGGGATATTGGTGTAAAGTGCTTCCACGTCAAGGGTCACCAGGAGGTCAACCCCCTCCCTACCCTCGACGGTGTCAATGAGGCATAATGCTACCTTTCAACCCTAAATTCATGGTTGTCATGCCTAACAAGGGTATGGGGTCCCCATTATAGCCCCAGGGATATATGTCAGGAGGCTGCATGCTCTGTTGCCACAAGGGAAACATTTTAGTAAAGATTTCAGCTTCCACCAAGGTGTAGGGTGAGCAGGAATCTGCGAACACCGTCACTTCTCTTTTGTCCAAGGTGATAGCACAGGATGGGAAATCATCAGTCTTGCTGTTAGTTTGTAATTGGAACACCAGCTTAGCTTCCTGGGGAGGTTCTTGCTCAATAGTAAGGACCGCCTTGGGTTGGTGATCTCTACAGAGTCTGGCCAGGTGACCCCTCTTCCCACACTTGTGGCAGGTGACTGATCTAGCTTGACATCCTGTATAGTTAGCTAAATGACTGGGGTTGCCACATCTAAAACACTTAAGTTTGGCCACTGTGGGAAAGACATTGGGTACCTTTTTCTTGTTCTCCTTGATGATCTCTTGTTTGCTTATGGCATTTACGCCAGCGCTTTTCTACCCGTCTCCCTTCATGGCTACCATGAAATCTGACGTGTGTTCTATACCTACTGCGATGTCAATAGCTTGTTTTAGATCAGGATTTGCAACTAGGAGCCTTTCTTGTATTTTGGAGTTGTTGGTGCATCTTACCAACTGATCTCTAATTGAAGAGTTCCTGCAAAGCATCGAACTCACAAGTGTTTGCCAAATCCTTTAAAGCTGCAATATATGTCTTAACTTTTTTGTTTTTCACTTGAGCCCTTGAAAAAAACTTGTGTCTTTCTGGTACGACGTTGATGATTTTCCCAAAATGCTTTTCAAGTCTGTTGACTGCAAGTAAGTATACGTTTTCTTCATCATCACTATCCTCCTCCGCCTCTGCTGATGCTGTAATGTTGTTGTAAGTCTTGCGCCCCTCAATCCCTAGGCTGTGGTCAGAGTGTGCAGTTTCCGCAGTGCTGAAAACTTTTCCCCACCTATAGCAATAAGGTAGGACTCCAGCAGACCAAACCACTGCTTTCATGGTAAGAGTGGCTCCCCCACCTCATTTAGGAAAGGGGGTGGCCGTGACATATTTGTGATGGCCATTATGTATTTTTATATAAATACCCCTTCAGAACTCTGTATGTCAATACCAGGGTTAGGCTCCTCTGCTATTACCCTGCTAAACTAGGACTTGAGCAATACAAGGCAATGAAACACAGGCTGATATGTTAGAAGTACTGTTAAAACTGCTAAATTTAAGGCAAGAGCATTACAATCAACAGAACCCAGACTATGGTGTACCAGTAATCAGCACCAGTCTGTGAGAACAAAGGAAGACAGGCAAACTCCGTGCTCATAGGAAAAACAATTAAAATGTCACCAATAAGCTGTGCCTGTCCGCAATGAATTGACAGGCCGTTAAGGTTGAGAAGCCGCCTAATGAAACGTGCTCATAGGAAAAACTACTAAAAATGTCACCAAGAAGCTGTGCCTGTCAGCGATGAATTGGCAGGCTGCTAAACTTGAGAAGCCGCCTCATGAATGTTGCACCGCCTCATAATGATGTGGAGGCTGCGGTTAGGAAGGGGTTAAACTTTGGAGCTGCACTGTGAGGGAGGTCTCTCACACTATCAGCGCCGCCTCAGGTGATGACGCGCTCGCCACGAAGATGAAGGCCGGAGCTTCGATGTGAGGAAACGCTGCTCGTTTTGTGAGGAAGCTCTGCTCCAGCTGGGCACTTAATCGAGCGCCTCCCCCCTCTCCCCGTGGGGCAGCTTCCGCAAGTCTTAAAGTTGGTTAATGTCTCCCTGCGACTTTACGCCTGCGCTGGCTTGGGGCTGCCGCTCCTTCGTCGTTCTCAAAGGCTCGCCGAGGACCATTCAATGACACGTCCGCCTGCTGTGGTTGCCGCTACCTCATCACTCACCAGGCCACGGAGCTAAGTTAATCGGGTCCCTCCCCCCACAAACCCCGAACAACGCGGGCACTTGCTGGGCTACAGTTCGCTTCACCACACAGCTCACCTCTCCATAAAGTTTTCTCGTTGAGGCAGAAGTGGCGGTAGCCACTTGTCTGACATGAGTTCGCACAGGGGCATAACGCCAGGCTGCCACTGTCTGTGATCGACTGTAGGCTGCCCCTACTCTTCGCCGATCCCTTCACGGTGCAGTGTCACCTCAACCACGCCAATTCACAATAATCAGACGATTAAATCCTTCTTGTCAAAGTGCTTCCACTGAGACTGGTATGCTCCCGACACCGGAGGCACTATTTTGCCATTTCTTTGTCAACTGGAATGCAGGCGATCTGATGCTCTGGACAGCAGAAGGGTAGTAGGTTGAAATTGATTGCAGACACTAGTAGGTTCTCTGTAAACTTATAAAAACCTACAAGATATCCATGGATTAAGGTATCATGAGGCAGAAGTACAATCATCAGCATCAGGTAAGTCTTCTTGAAATTACTGGCTGTCACTGGAGTACTTTTTGGGGGTGATGGTGTACTGTCCCCACACGGTTGTGCGTCGCCAGTGTTACAAAGAAGAGACATACAAGTATCTTAACAAGAGTCTTCTTTATTCCGTCTTAACACCATCACAGGTTCCAGTCAGCGGAGTCAGCTGTGGAATGTTCACACATTCTTGTCTGGGCTGTACCAAGGGAAGGGAGGGCGGAGGGGAGGTGTGGTGTACCAAGAGGGATTACAACAGTTTAGTCACTTCTTCAATTGATGGCTAATACAAATAATATTTGTGTGAAAAACAATCAAGAAAAACAGTAACAGGTGACCAAATGACATCTCTTTGTACAGCAAGAGCAATGGGAATTACATAGGCTCTATCCAATATACGATTATAACATACACCGTATCACCATGCTTTAAAAGAAACATCAGATGCAGTTTTCCAGTTTTTCGTAGTTTGCTGAAACACAACAGTCAATAAAAGATCAATAATACTAGCATTTAACGTTCAACTTTTCCATTCATATGATAAACCCCTTAAACAGATATTAGATTAGGAAAAACCTGTTTGAAAAATGTCATTAATTTGCTTCCACTCTTTTGACCAGAATTGACGCATATATGGTGCAATCAAACAACATGTTAACCAAATTAGCAGATGGAGTTTTCCATAACCAACATGCAGAGGAAATTGTAGGGTTAATTTTATTTAAGGAAATGAGAGGATGTGGCCTAACGACTAGGGCAGCCTATTTCAATTCTGGGGAACCGGGTTCGAGTGTCTGCAATGACACTCAACATCCTGTGATTCTGGGCAAACCAATTAATCTCCCTGTGCCTAACAAAAATTAATGTGTCCTTGTGTAATGCAACTGGTGCTCATGTAAAGTGCTCTGATACCTTTGGGTCAAGTTCACGCTACATAAAACTCCAGAACAAAAATGTTAATATGAGTCTGTTGTATATAAAAAATAGCTTTTGAGGAGCATATTTTATTCCAAATTTTATTTCATAATTATATTGGTCATAAAAACTGAAAATATTTTTCCCATTAAAGTTCAAGCTCAGTTTTCACTCTAGAGCCAGTGGATGAATGAAGAATTTTGTAAATAGAGGAAGATGAGGCAGGTGGGGAAAGGAGTTGTGCCAAGATGGAATTGGCATATCCTTAGATGAAAGGGTCAATTGTGAAATAGAATTAATGAGACATGTAAAATTCCTATCTAAGGACTTTGGAATATTTAATATAGCCTTATAGCCCACCGTAGAGGGCTATACCGGCTATTAAAGGCCCTCTCCAGCGTTAAAGCCCCTGAGCCGAAGGCGAGGGCCTTTAACAAGGGAGAGGGACTTTAATAGCGGTATGGCCCATCTACGAAGGGCTATAAGGCTATTAGAACATTCTGTCACTAGAGGACAGAATGTTCTAACAAAAAAAGAAAGCCTTTTGGGAGCGTGAGGGGATTGGAATCCCCTCAGGTTCCCTGAAGCCTTTGTTCACAGCCAGAGCTGTGAACAAAGAAACATTGGAATGTTGGAGCTCCAGGCTTATACCAGCCATTATAAGCCCAGAGCACTCCATTGTTTTCAATGGAGCTCCCAACATTCCAATGTTCTAATAAAGATTGCGTCTATTGAAAGGAGAGGAGAGTATCATTATGCAAAGGCTGTTTGCCCCACAACAAATCTCTATCCCGCCACACCTTCCAAAACTTGGCTTTAGCATTAATCTTGATAAATTTGTTGTACAATAAGGTTGATTGTAAGAATGTATCCCTTTCATTAAAATTTTTAAAAAAGGAAATAGGTTTCTATGTAAAGGGGAGACATTTAAAAGTGAATGGAAAGAGACAGGAGAGTTTAATATCTGTCAATAAAGGTTGAGGGGCAGAGTTATTGTCAAGAAACAAAATGTGGATTGTTTCAAACTGAAAGCAGTGAGAACATTTGGAAACTCAACCCCAACTATTTATTTAGTACATTGTAAGAGAGAGTATAAAGAATAAAAGGAGCATGTATCATCCTATTCAATTCCAATGTACCAGACTGTAGTGTCTTGTGAGATAACAATGATGGAATACTTATGGCTTCTGGTTAACTCAGTAGATCTATGATGTAATGGATAGAGTGTATTGCAGTGAAGGTTTGCCATGCAAAAGGCAAACAAGACAATTGAACAAGAACGACATCCAGGTCCATACATGCTGATATGATAGCACAATTAAATGGTGCAAAGGTTTTCTCTCACCTTGTTTTGAATAAAGGTTATCATGAGTTGGAACATGAAGAGAACTGCAGGTACATTGCAACTTTTTCAACACATGTTTGTCTGTTTCGATACAAAAGGCTAAGCTTTGGTGTGTCATCAGCTGTGGAACATTTTCAAAATGTCATTCAATTTATATATAATACAACCTGTCATGAGGGCATTCAATTATAATGATGACAATTTTGTTTTCGGAGCTACACAAAAAGAGCACGATGAGGCTCTCACACATGTATGTCGTTTACTGGCTAATACAGTTTTGACTTTGTATGCAGATAAATATGAGTTCCATAAGACAAAGTTAAAATTCTTTGGACATATCTTTTCTGATGGGGATATGACACCTGATCTTGCTAAAATACAATCGCTGTCAAATGCTGACCCCCCCACAAGATGTTTCAATGGTGCATTCATTTCTTGGCATGGCTAGCTACTGTTCTAGATATATGCAAGACTTTGCCATTGTAATGCTCCATTGAGAGAGTTGACAAAAAAGAATGTTTCATTTCAGTGGTCACATGAATGTCAGAACAGTTTTAAGAAAATCAAACAAGCCATTAGGAATGCTACTAAAATGGCTTGATACAATGAGAAACTTCATACAGACGTTGTTCATTCTAGCCCAGTTGAATTAGGTGCTATCATTGCACAGCACAGCAGACACCTGAATGCTTGAAAGCATATTGTGATGTATGCAAGTAGGAGCTTGTCTCAGCCAGAACGCTCTAACTCACAACCTGAAAAAAGAAAAGGTATCTGTGGTATTGGTGTGTGAACACTTCCATGTATTACTGTACCCAAAGACCTTTGTGCTGGTAACTGATCATCAAGCCTTACTAACAATACTTGGCAATCCAAAGGCCAAGTTGTCTCCCGCATTGAAAGTTGGCAACTGCAGCTACAAGTGTACAAATATAACATTGTGGATAGTCCAGGAAAGGATCAAACCCTTGCTGACTACTTTTACATTCAGGGACATGGCCTTCCATTCAAGTCAGCTGACACTTTGCCAACTTCATCGTAAAATCAAACACACCAGCTGCTATTTTGTTATCCCAGATTATCATGCCATGAGCCACAATAGTGACATGGTAAATTGAAAGACAATTACACATCAGTCATGGAATCAGCACACTCAACCCCTCACATGTGAGACTGAATATCAAAACTACAGAAATGTCAAAGATGAACTGTCCAAAACTCAAGAGGCATTGCAAGGGTCAAGAATCTTGATTCCGGGCAGTCTGCGGTTGAAAATGATTGCAATGGCCCAGGAAGGACATAGGGGAATCTTTGCCACAAAAAGAGCTCTCTGAGACCAAGTCTCATTTCCGTATCTTGAAGAGTGAGTTGAGAAGGAATTAAAGGCCAGCTTTCTATGCAACTATCTATCTACAAGAGTTACTCAACAGACCCTAAACCAGTCAGAACTCTTGAAGCATTCCTGGGAGAAAATAGTCATTAACTTTTTTCACTTACTCAACTACGGACATCATCTGATGGTGATTGTAGACAAATACTCATGATTTTCAGTAACTGAGGATCTCTCTTCCGCCATTCAAGACCGAGTCATTTAGAGACTGGAAGGCATCTTGGTGGCATGAGGAATTCCAGCCATATTAAAATCTGTCAGTGGCCCGCCTTTTAATAGTCAGGAGTTCAAAGACCTCTTGGTGCATCTGACTATAAAGCATCAAAAGAGGAATCCTATGTGGCCGCAGTCCTACGGACTGTTTGAAAGATTTATTAGCACGCTAAAGAAAGCTGTGCAGCATACTACCCTTGAGAATCTCAATTTACAAACTGTGTTAAATTCTATATTGAGAGCTTACCATTCAACACCTCACTCAATCACCGGTGAAAGTCAGATTACATTGATGTTCGGGAAAGCAAGAACAACCAAAATACCTCGGTATACCAATCAGAGAGAAAGAGATAAAAATGCAACTTGTACGCAGGGCTTGGTTCAGAAACAAAAATTGAAGAAACATGCAGACCTAAGGAGACATGCGAAACACATCATCTTCCAGAGAGGAGACAGAGTGCTTGCATGTCAGATGCAGAAAAAAAGTATCTTTTGCTCCCTTTGATAGAGAACTTTTTCAAGTGGTGTTGACCAAAGGACACACAGTGACTGCCCAGAGCCCTGAGAAGTCTATTACCAGAACCCTCTAGACACTTACGGCATTTGATTCATTGTTCACCAGATCTCCATAGTGAAGGAGGCTCTGATTCAGAAGCACCAGAACAATTACTGTGCTAAAGAAATTAGTTGAAGAGGTTTAAATCAATGTTGTGTATATATTTTGTAAAATTGGTAGGTTTTTATTTAACAGAGGGGCATATGTAGTGTCTTGCGAGTTAACAATGATGGGACTCTTTTGATTCGTGGTGAATTCCATAGAGCTATGACGTAATGGATAGAGTGTATTGCAGTGAAGGTTGCTTTAGAATTTTGAGTTTGTAGTTGCACGCTGACATGTGATACCAAGCTGGAAAGACGCTACACCAACCATGATAAAAACTGTGGATTCCATTTGGAGGTTAAAGTTTTCAATCGTGTTATTACTGAGTTAAGACTCAAAGAATTTCTGTCTTTGATATTGTTAGTAAACAGTTGCATAGTGGTGGAGAAATGGACATGGCACCGGAAGACCTCTTAGAAATCGTGCTGTGTGGGACATACTGGAGGTAACAGGAGGGGCAGTTGGCCCCCAAGGACCCTCAAGAGCCAAGGGGATTTTGTCCCTCAACTAGTAGTGCACCAAGAGACATCTTTGCTGAGTGGTGGAGAAAGAGGGCATGCCCACCGAAAACCTCTCCGCATACCCGCTGTGTGGGACTTACTGGAGGTAATAAGAGGGGTAGTTGGGCTCCAGGAACCCTCAAGAGCCAAGGGGACTTTATCCCCCAACTAGTAGTGCACCAGGAGGCCATGTTGGCAGAGTGTTGGAGAAAGGGGACATGGCCTCCAACAATCTCTTAGCAATCCTGCTGTATGGGACTTACTGGAGGTAAGAGAAGGGGTGGTTGGCCCCCAAGGACATCCTTGGGGGCCAACTACCCCTCCTGTTAACTCCAGTAAGTCCCACACAGCGGGATTGTTAAGAGGTCTTCCCAAATGCCAGCCTGTGATCAAAGATGGGAAGCATCTGAAAGGCATTAGGTATATGCCGTTTCCAGGAATTTTAACCTGTTGCAGCCTGGAGCCTATATGTAAGTGCAGGCTACATCCCTTTGGACAAACCTTTGCATAAATATGAAACAGTGGTCCAAGCCGTGTACCCAGTACCACTGTTAGAAAAAGCGGGTCTGTCTGGCTTTTCATCTTTAGTGACTGTTACAGAACGTGAAGGGGGCCTTTTTGAGAAGGTATTGTGTGACAAGTCATTAGCCCACAGGTGTGATTAATGTGTTTTAATATTTTGATAGCGTGGTTACTTCAAAGGCTGAAATGCTAGTCTTAAACCACATGTACCATAATGCCTTGGTATAATTGTCACATGAGGCCAAATCAACATGGTGGTGTGGAACTGAATATCGCACTTCTCAAATGGTAGCCTGTGATCAGGAATGGGAAGCATCTGACATGCGTTAGGCATATGCCAGCTCCAGGAATTTTAACATCTCACTGCCAGGAGCCTCGACGTGAATGCAGGCTCTGTCCCTTTGGACAGACTATTGTATAAATATGAAACGGCCGTCCAAGCCATAAAGCCAGCACTGCTGTTGGAAAAAAAAACTGATTTGTGTGTCCTTTCATCTTTAGTGACTGTTATGGAACATTGAGAGGGCTTTTTTGAGAAGGTATTTTATGACAAGACTTTGGCCCACAGGGGCGATGGATGTGTTTTAGTAATTTGAGAGTGTGGCTACCCACAAGGGTTGAAATGCTGTTCTTAAACCACATGTACCATAATGCCTTGTGATAATTGCTCACATGATACCAATGAAGAATGTTCAATCAAATGAACATTGTGGTGTGGAACTGAATATCACACTTCTCAAATTGCAGCCTGTGATCAAGATGGGAAGTGTATGAAATGTGTTAGGCATATGCCAGCTCCAGGAATTTTAACTTGTCACATTCTGGAGCCATTATGTGAGTGCAGGCTCCATCCCTTTGGACAAACTTTCCATAAATATGGAACAGTACTCCAATCCGTGGACCCAGCAGCACTGTTGGAATAAAGCGGTTCTGTATGTCCTTTCATCTTAAGTGACTGCTACGGAACTTTGAGGAGGCCTTTTTGAGAAGGCATCGTGTGACAGGACTGTGGCCCACAGGGGAAAGGGAATTGTTTTAATAATTTGAGTGTGCGATTACCCACAAGGGTTGAAATGCTTTTCTTAAACCACATGTACCGTAATGCCTTGGGATAATTGCTCACATGAGGCCAATAAAGAACGTTCAATCAAATCAACATGGTGTGGAACTGAACAGTGTTCTTCTCGAATGGCAGCCTGTGTTCAAGGGGGGAAGCATCTGAATTGTGTTAGGCATATGCCAGTTCCAGGAATTTTAACTAGTCATAATCTGGTGCCTCGACCTGAGACCAGGCTCTGTTGCTTTGACAGACCTTTGCATATATATGTTAAGGCAAGGGTGTATGTAGGGTTTAGAATGGGTGCGGAATTTTGTTTACAAGGGTATTTTATGTGTTTTTGATGGGTATGGGTCTTTCCGGGGTATACAATTATTGAGTATATATACATATTTATATATATGAATTATACTTACCTGTTAATTGTTTTTACAATGCATATGCCTATACAACAAACAACTACGATAATGTAAGTATGTTTCATGTAAGTATAAACCCTTTTTATATATGTGTGCGTGTATATACATATATATACATACTTACCCACACAAAGAGAACTCTGGGACTTGTAGTATTTGAGACCAGCAAGAAGTACACGGACACATGGTTGGGGGTTGGGCGACTTCCCACCAATGGGATGGCTGCAGGACAGTTTTAAACGGGGAGGGGGGGGGCAGCATTTCACATTATGGAGGCATCTGACGAAGGCCACTGAAACCGAAATGCATTATGCCACATTCCATTAATGAATCAGCTTCCACAGGAATCCCCGTGTGGCTTCTGCTTCTTCGCACAGGAGGAGTTTTGGTGAAATATTGTCCGTGTCAGCCAGAGACACGTTACCAAGTTGGCCTGAACATCACTGGTTCCTGCTCCGGCACATTTTTTCGTTTATCCAAGGTATTGGATTGGTCCGGACCCGCCTCCCGGTCCAGACACAGCAAGGGCGGCTGCTGCGCAGCTCGTGACTACACGAAGGGTGAGATGCACTGTCATGCTTGCCCTGGCCCGGCGTGTCTGCACTTGTGGGGGTTTGAACGTATGGGGGCCTGAGGAAGCTTTGTGGATTGCACCGTCCATCAGGAGATGATTCCTCGCCTCCACCCGTGATGCCCTGCACCCCGCCCGTCCATTGGACATTTTTTCACCATATCAATCCCCCACGTAGTACTTACCCACACAAAGAGAACTCTGGGACTTGTAGTATTTGAGACCAGCAAGAAGTACACGGACACATGGTTGGGGGTTGGGCGACTTCCCACCAATGGGATGGCTGCAGGACAGTTTTAAACGGGGACGGGGGGCCAGCATTTCACATTATGGAGGCATCTGACGAAGGCCACTGAAGCCGAAATGCATTATGCCACATTCCATTAATAAATCAGCTTCCCCAGGAATCCCCGTGTGGCTTCTGCTTCTTCACACAGGAGGAGTTTTGGTGAAATATTGTCCGTGTCAGCCAGAGACACATTACAGAAGCCCTGTTCACCAAGTTGGCCCGGACATCACTGGTTCCTGCTCCGGCACATTTTTTCGTTTATCCAAGGTATTGGATTGGTCCGGACCCGCCTCCCGGTCCAGACACAGCAAGGGCGGCTGCTGCGCAGCTCGTGGCTACACGAAGGGTGAGATGCACTGTCATGCTTGCCCTGGCCCGGCGTGTCTGCACTTGTGGGGGTTTGAACGTATGGGGGCCTGAGGAAGCTTTGTGGATTGCACCGTCCATCAGGAGATGATTTCTCGCCTCCATCCGTGATGCCCTGCACCCCGCTCATCCATTGGACATTTTTTCACCATATCAATCCCCCACATAGTACTTACCCACACAAAGAGAACTCTGGGACTTGTAGTATTTGAGACCAGCAAGAAGTACACGGACACATGGTTGGGGGTTGGCCGACTTCCCACCAATGGGATGGCTGCAGGACAGTTTTAAACGGGGAGGGGGGGCCAGCATTTCACATTATGGAGGCATCTGACGAAGGCCACTGAAGCCGAAATGCATTATGCCACATTCCATTAATAAATCAGCTTCCACAGGAATCCCGTGTGGCTTCTGCTTCTTCGCACAGGAGGAGTTTTGGTGAAATATATATATGTATATACACACATATATATATATATATATATATATATATATATATATATATATATATATATATATATATATATATATATATATATATATATATATATATATATATATATATATATATATGTATATATAGATATATATATAACGAAAACGCCATTCACCATATCTCTTCTCCAGAAGGAATAACGAGAGTAAGCCCAAGTTTTCGTGCAATTTTCTCCGGTGATTTATTTATTCATTCAATTACACCAGCCATCCGCCATAACGCGTGAAAAAGCATAGATTTCAGGGACATTAGTTGGTTAGTTGGACATTTCTCTCGTACAAAACCATAGAAATTCCGCTGTTATAGTTAGTTCACCTAACTATAACTCATGCCCCCGCTATGCACTGCTGATGACATCACATATTACATCATTCATGACATGGTCAGTGACATCCATGATGACATCTCAAATTACATCACTGATGACTGTGTTTTTCTTTAAAGTTTAAATATGTATTATATATATGTCTGTATTGAAGAATGAGTGGGTGTATAAGTGTCTGAATGGAGGATTTAGTAGGTGTGTGACTGACAGTTTAATTGAGTGATTAAACGTGACTTACTGAATGCATGGGTTAGTGACTAAACTGTGTGAATGTCTGTATCAGTCTGTCTGTCGTATAAGCTGCTGCATGGGTTGGTCAGTAGCTACATGAGTTTCTATATGCGTTATCAATTGGTTGCCTGAGCATTTTTATAGGTGCCTGGGTGTGTGTGTGGGTAGGTGGGATATATGTGACTCTGTGCATAGATGTTTGAGTGGGTGATTCACTGGGTGTATGGATTCAAGAGTGCATGTGAAAACAGCTGTATGGGTAGGTGAGTGTGTGTTTGGGTGTGTTGGTGAGTGAATGGATGTCTCAATGGTACATGTCCAAGTAACTACATATGTAAAAGGCAGTATATGTGAGAGTTGAAGTATATAAATGACTATAAATGAGAGTAAGTGATTGTGAGAGTGGCTGTATTGATGAGTGTGTACTTCTATCAGCGTTTGTATAAGAGAGTAAGTATGCATTTGTTCCAGTTTGAATAAGTGATGTGGTGTGTGTATAACTGTATAGTTCAGTAAATAGAAGTGTCATTAATTCTTTGTATGACTGACTAGGTGTGTGAGTAACTCTGGATGCTCTTATTTACCCGCGCTGCCAAATCGAATTATTTAATTAATTGACTCAAACACGCTCATTTGTGTCTGCTTGCTGCCGCATTGTGCCTTAATTTATTTCATTTCTGTTGAATGTTTGATCGCATAGCGTAGTATTGCCCCAATCCAGTCTGGTTTAATTTGGTTTATTGCCAGCAGCCATCTTCACGTGTGTTGTTGTGCCTCCCTGCCCGGACGTACACCCCGCCCTCGGCCTCACAGCTGTCCCTCCCTCCCACTGAATCTCCTGGCCCGACCCTCCGCCATTTCCTCTGTGACCGTCCTGATCCTTCAAGAGACGGTTGCTCCCCCACGCAGCTCCTCAGCCCGACTGCAGTGGTATCGTAGCGCTTGAAATTGACTCTGATTGCTGCCTTCCCGCATTGCTGCTAATTTTTGAACCTGGATGCTTTTAATCGTAGCGCTTGAATTTTAATGTGATTACAGCCTCCTCGCATTGCTCGTAATATAGAACTTTGATGCTCTTATTTACCCGCGCTGCCAAATCGAATTATTTAATTAATTGACTCGAACACGCTCATTTGTGTCTGCTTGCTGCCGCATTGTGCCTTAATTTATTTCATTTCTGTTGAATGTTTGATCGCATAGCGTAGTATTGCCCCAATCCAGTCTGGTTTAATTTGGTTTATTGCCAGCAGCCATCTTCACGTGTGCTGTTGTGCCTCCCTGCCCGGACCTACACCCCGCCCTCGGCCTCACAGCTGTCCCTCCCTCGCCCCTCCCCCTCCCCCTATCCACATATGACAGATGCTTTCACGCGCAGCGGTCAAGCGCAGCGGTCGCTCCCCAGTCGCGCCGAAGGTGCGCCAAAGGTAAGCCCGTCTACGCCCGTCCACGCCTGGATCGTGCCCAGCGCCATACCCCCCGGTCCCCGCCGCTCCCAACCCTCTAGAATCACCTATGATGCCGCTACTCTCCTCGCCCTCAATTCCGGACGTGCACCACAATGCTGCAAAGCCACCCCAGGACGTACCCACGGCCCATTCGACTGCCTCTCCTGCAAGTTCAACTGCTTCAGGACCCTCACCAATTCCACGCCCTCCAAACACAACTCCGACTCAAAGCGCCTAAAGTGCATCCTGGTCAACACCCGCTCGGTCCACAGACACGCAACAGAAATCTGGGACCTAATCGACACTACGTCACCTGACATCGCCTTCCTTACTGAAACATGGATGAACGCATCATCAGCACCCGACATCGCCATAGCCATACCGGACGCCTACAAGATCATCCGAAAAGACCGCACCGTCCAAACAGGAGGAGGCATCGCCATCGTCCATAAGAACACCATCAAAATAACGACCAGCTCCGACGACAATCTTGCAACCGCCGAACATCTCCACTTCCAGATCCACACCGACCCCAGGACTACACTTAGAGGCACCCTCATCTACAGGCCTCCAGGAACCCGCACTCAATTCAGCGATGACATCACGGACTTCGTCAGCCCACATGCCCTCGCCTCCGAGAACTACATTCTTCTAGGAGACCTCAACTTCCACCTTGAAAACAAACACGACAGCAACACCACCACCCTTCTGGACAACCTGGCCAATCTCGGACTCAAACAACTTGTGGACACCCCCACCCATGTAGCCGGACACACGCTCGACCCTATCTTCACCTCCAGCAAGCACATCTCCTTCGATCGTACCACAGCTCTCCACTGGACGGACCACAGCTGTGTTCACTTCAGCTACAAAACCTCCCTAACCCACATTCGCCCTCAACCTATTCCTCGAAGAAACTGGAACAAAATCACCTCCGACCAACTCCTCACATCACTCAACCAAAACACCCCCATCCTCTCATCGGACCCAAACCAAGCGGCCACCAATCTCAAGCAATGGATCACCCACAGTGCTGACGAATTAGCACCGTGGAAAAAGCACCAGAACAATTCAGCCAGCAAAAAAGCTCCCTGGTTCAATGATGACCTTAAAAAGTCCAAGAAGCTATGCCGCACTCTGGAGAAGATATGGAGAAAAAACCCAACCTCAGACAACATGGCCTCCCTCAAGTCAGCCACCCGCAAACACCACCAACTGATCCGTACCGCTAAGAAATCAGCACTCAAGGATCGTCTCGACAACAACACCCATAACAGCAAGGAACTCTTCAACATCGTCAAAGAATTCACCAACCCCACCGCAGCATCTAACGACATCACTCCCTCCCAAGACCTCTGCGACGCGTTATCCTCCTTCTTCTACAACAAAATTGCCGACATCCACAACAGCTTCGAGAATTCTCCCAGCGTTCAACCCTCCCCACCCCCCTCAGATCCTACTCCGCCAACTAACAACCTCAACGGCTGGAACCCAATTACCACTGAAAACACCATTTGCCTCATGAACTCAATCCACTCTGGCTCACCTTCTGACCCCTTCCCCCACCACATCTTCAACAAAGCGGACTCCATCATCGCACCCCATCTACGTGATGTCATCAACTGCTCGTTCAACTCTGCCACCTTTCCAGAAAGCTGGAAACACGCCGAACACAGCGCCCTACTGAAGAAACTCACAGCAGACCCCTCCGAACTTAAAAACTACCGACCCATATCCCTCCTCCCATTCCCGGCCAAAGTCATCGAGAAAGCCGTCAACAGCCAGCTCGCCGCCTTCCTTGAATCCAACAACTCCCTTGATCGATCTCAAACTGGATTTCGAGCCAAACACAGCACCGAAACCGCCCTCATTGCAGCAACCGACGACATCCGAGCACTCCTGGACAACGGAGAAACAGCGGCCCTCATCCTACTCGAACTATCCGCCCCTTTCGACACAGTCTGCCATAGCACCCTTATACATCGCCTCAGCAACATTGGCATACAAGGAAAAGCCTTGGACTGGATCATCTCATTCCTCGCTGGGAGAACTGAAAGAGTCCGACTTCCCCCATTCTACTCAGAGGCCACCGAAGTCATCTGCGGCGTACCTCAAGGATCCTCACTCAGTCCCACCCTCTTCAACGTCTACATGAGTCCTCTCGCCTCCATCGCGCATCAACACAACCTCAACATCATCTCTTATGCCGACGACACCCAGTTAATCCTCTCCCTCACTAAAGACCCTAACACCGCCAAAACCAATCTTCACGAAGGCATGAAAGAAGTAGCCGAATGGATGAGACATAGCCGCCTCAAACTCAACAGACAAAACGGAGGTACTCATCCTAGGATCTTCCCCCTCAGCAGCACCCACTCCCACAGACCATGCACGTAACCTTGGCTTCATCCTAGACTCCTCTCTCTCGATGTCCAGACAAGCCAACGCCGTCTCGTCATCCTGCTTCAACATACTTCGCATTCTCAAAAAGATCTTCCGCTGGATCCCCCTCGAGACAAGAAAGACTGTCACCCACGCACTGGTCACGAGCCGACTGGATTATGGCAACACACTTTACGCCGGAACCACAGCAAAACTACAGAAAAAACTCCAGCGCATCCAAAACGCGTCAGCGAGACTCATATTAGACATCCCATGCCAAGATCACATCACCGGACACCTAAAAGTCCTCCACTGGCTTCCTGTCAACAAAAGAATTACTTTCCGTCTTCTCACCCACGCACACAAAGCCCTCTACAACCTAGGACCCGATTGCCTCAACACTCGACTGACCTTCTACAAACCCACACGCCAACTAAGATCGTCCAATCAAGCCCTCGCCGCAGTCCCACGCATCCGGAAATCCACTATGGGTGGCAGATCCTTCTCCTTCCTTGCCTCCAAGACCTGGATCTCACTCCCCACTCACCTCCGCCTTACTCAAAACCACATCTCCTTCAGAAAAGAACTCAAAACCTGGCTCTTCGACAAATAATAAACCCCTTCCCTCAGCGCCTTGAGACCCTCTGGGTGAGTAGTGCGCTATACAAATGCCAGAACTTGAACGTGGTGGTGTGTGCGCGTCTGTATAGGTGTAAGAGTGATTATGATAGTGTTGTATTGATGAGTGGTTGCATGTATGAGTGATTGTATTAGTGAATGAGTAGATGTGTGTATAGACCTAGAAATCAGTGAGTGTGTATGTAGTAACTGGTATTGGTGTGTCGATGGTTTCGAAAATGTTAGTCTGTATTTTACAGTGGGTGTATCAAAGATTATATTAGAGTGTGAGGATGTGGATCAGATTTTCATGCGAATGATGTCCTCAGTGATGTCATCAGTGATGTTATTTGAGATATCATCAGTGATGTCATCAGTGATGTCTCTGACCATGTCATGAATGATGTAATATGTGATGTCATCAGCAGTGCATTGTGTGGGCGAAAGTTATAGTTAGCTGAACTAACTATAACGGGGGAATTTCTATGGTTTTGTACAAGAGAAATGTCCAACTAACTATAACGTCCCTGAAATCTATGTTTTGTTCAGTGAATTTCGAAGGTTTTTTAAATTTTAATTTCTAACTATAACGTGCCTGAAACCTATGTTCTTTTCTGTGAATTTCTATGGTTTTTTAAATTCTAATTTCTAACTATAACGTGCCTGAAACCTATGGTGTTTTCAGTAAATTAAAAAAAAAAATGTAAATGCTAATTTCGAGTTATAATGTTCATTAAACCTATGGTTTTATCAGTCATTTTGAAACACTTTTTGGTGATATTTTGTAACTTTAATATCCTAAAAATATTTTTTGTAATCTTTTTGTTTGTTATTAAAATAATATAATGTCTTCTGTTTCCTTAAATATTAATAAATATATATACATATATAAATATATATATATATATATATATATATATATATATATATATATATATATATATATATATATATATATATATATATATTACCTACTGGCGATAGCCAGTAGGTATATATAGTTAGGATTGTTTTCCATAGGGAAATTGCAACATTCTATTGGGAATAACTTTGGCGCCGGTTGAGGAATCTTCCTGAAATTTTCCTTAACTTTGCCTCGCGGCGCTCCGCTCCTTCCCTGAAAGGTTGGGGGGGATTCGTCAAGCGGGGGCCGAGATAAAAGGGGGTCCCAAAACGTGTTTTCCCCATGTTCATTTCCATGGGGCGGTTGGACTCACTTTTAGCCCGAACGGCTGAATGGTTTTCCACCAAACTTGGCAAAATTGTAGGGACTGGTAGCCCGATGTGCCTTTGCTATGTCTCAAGATATGTGCTCCAGTGGTTTTTACGAAAATTTACTTTGAAAAAATATATATTGGGCTACATTGGGCTATATATATGTTAGAGCCCAAATGTAGCCCAATGTAGCCCAATGTAGCCCAAAGATGGCCACCAGAGACAAAAAAAACAAATGTAGCCCAAATTTCAGCCAGATGTAGCCCAACTATAGCCCAATGACAGAATGTCCCAGAGTGTTCTAAAGAACAACTAGAACGCTAACTGTCTTACAGTCTTACTTATGACAAAAGTATGGCACACCTGAAGTCATCTTGATTGGAATAAAGTGGTAACACTTAATACATTTAATTTGAAAAGGAACAAAATGAGGGGTTTCATTTTGCCATAGAAATATATATATATATATATATATATATATATATATATATATATATATATATATATATATATATATATATATATATATATATTACCTACTGGCGGTCGCCAGTAGGTATATATAGTTAGGATCGATTTCCATCTGGAAATCGCAACATTCTATTTGGAATAACTTTAGCGCCGGTTGAGCAATCAGGCTGAACTTTTCAGCAACTTTGCCTCGCGGCTCTCCGCTCCT
This sequence comes from Lissotriton helveticus, assembly GCF_964261635.1. NCBI lineage: Eukaryota > Metazoa > Chordata > Amphibia > Caudata > Salamandridae > Lissotriton > Lissotriton helveticus. The sequence continues at coordinate 611,425,516 of NC_136069.1, read as the reverse complement.
TCCCTGAAAGTTTGGGGGGGATTCGTCAAGCGGGGGCTGAGATAAAGGGGGGGTCCCAAAACGTGTTTTCCCCATGTTAATTTCCATAGGGCGGTCTGTCGCAGTTTTAGCTCGAACGGCTGAATGGATTTTCACCAAACTTGGCAAAATTGTAGGGACTGGTAGCCCGATGTGCCTTTGCTATGTCTCAAGATATGTGCTCCAGTAGATTTTGAGTAATTTAGGTTTAAAAAAATTTATATATCTGTAAGCGCGCCCCGGTACGCGTACCGGGGAGCGCTCCGGGCGCGCCACGCGACTTGCGCACGGCAAGCTGATTGGTTCTCGGGTGTCTGCAAACATTCGAAACAGTCAGCAGTGGCCGCCATCTTGTGTCTCGGTAGGATTGCGATACAAGAGGTGGCAAAAATCAAAGGGGGAAATGAGCAAAAGGGGGCAGGGTAGACCCCCCCTGACCCCCTAGGTTTGATGTGGGGCCATAAAAGGGTCCCGTGGGACAAATATTTTTTTTTTTCGATTTTCGCGGGGGGAGCACCCGGTACGTGCACCGGGGAGCGTACGAGGGAGCATACTTAGGTGAAAAATAGTGAAAATAATAGTGTAAAATAATCATTTTGAGTGATTACATGTAGGGTAGCTCTGAAAAGAGCTTTTGGGTTCTGTGGCTGTTTTAGGTACCTACAAGTGTGTCCCACACACACCCACATGCACACAACCCCACACTCACACACCCACACACTCCCCACACACACTTCACACATGCACACTTCCACCCACAGTCAAACACCCCACACACCCACATCGACACCTTACACATCCACAGCTACACCCACATCCCACACACCCACACTCAAACACACACCTCACCCCCCTTCCACCACACACACACACACATACACATACACACAAATATCTCACAGACACACCACACACATCCCACACACACATCTCGCCCCCCAACACACACAGAGACAACTCACAGACACATCCACACATCTCATACATACATACACATCCTAAACACATACCTCCCACACCCACACACACCCCACACACACCTCACACACGCACACTCCCACCTACACTCAAACACCCCACACACCCACACCCACACACACACCTTACATACCAATATCCCCACCCACATCCATATACCCCACACACCTATACACCTCATCCCCCTAGACACACAGACACACACATACACACCTCACAGACACCCCCCGCACATCCCCCACACACACCTCCCCCACCCCCACACATGGGGAAAACTCAGTGAAACACTAAAATAATAATTTAAAGTGCTTAGAGTTAGGGTATCTCTGAATAGAGTTGTTGTGTTGTGTGGGTGATTTAAGTACCAACATGTAGATACCAATGCAGAGTCTTAAATTCAATGTACACTGTTTCCTCTGTAGATAATTTGCATGTTGTTATAGAAGTTAGTGTGGTATGTATATGGAATCTATACCATAGTCTGTCAGGGAAGCAGAAACAACATGGAGGCAGGAGATGAAAAAGAGATGTCAAATACACATTGGAGATAATATAGTAGGAGAAAGGAAGTAACTATGAGTAAAATTACTATGTAACATAAATACGTTGCACAGTATACTATAAGTCTGACTTTATATTATAATCAATTTGGTAATAGTTTATGAATTACATATAATAATGAATAATGTCTCGAACAATTTTTGATTATTAAATATAAATTTATTTTTCTGATTCTTTTTCAACATTTAATAGAACGTCTAACATTTGACTGTCCGAAATGTTCTCTTGTTGAGTGAACATAACTTCCAACATTTGACTGTCAGAAACGTCCTCATATTGAATTAACAAATCCACAGATTCTACACATTGTAGAAGTTCATGGTCCCGTGATTCATCCATGAATTCCAAGTCAATGGGTTCAATGATTTCCTCATTGTTCATCTCTAGGACAATTTCAAAGGAAATGTTCTGTTCTCCTTCCATTTTTGTGCTGAAATTTACATTAAAAAAAAATCTGTAGAAATATGGCACTGTTGGGTTTAAGTTCAGACAGGTAGTTTTGATTTTTTAATAGTGAAGTTAACTTTGGGCAATGTATGGTAACAGGCAGGAAGTAGAAATATTAAAAAGTGCCTGTGAAGAAGTGTAAGTAAATTCATAATTATAGCACAGAAGCCTAAGTCAATTTATAAATATAACAGAGGAGCCTATCTCTATCTATAACTATAGCAGAGGGACCGTAAATGATTATCAGAAAACGTTTTTACAAATTAACTTAAAGTGCCCCTTACAAATTATCAACTTACTTTAGAGAGAGGTGAAGAAGAAAAAATGCGAAAATCCTTTCAAGATGTACCTCAGGTAGTTGTAGTCAAAATGGCCGTGTTTCCCTCTCATTTTCCATTTATATTCATGTACATAACCAATCAAATGTCAGGAAAAAAAAAATAGAAAATGAAAGTAACATTTTAATTGGTTGTCAATTCTAACACTTCAGATGTGTTTTTGTTATGTAATTTACCTCAGGATATTTAGACAGGGCTACAGGCCAAATGGCTGAATGGAATTCCACCAAATTTGGGAAAATGGTAGGGACTGGTATGTAGTATTGCCTATTCTATATTTGGTGAAAGTGTCTCCAGTGGTTTTTATGTAAATTATCTTTTATTATTTTTTTTTGGAGCGCTTCTCGGTGCGCGCCCCGGTACGCGTACCGGCAGCGCTACGGGAGTCCTCCATTTTGTGTTTCGGTAGATTTGAGTCAGAAAATGGAGGACAAACAACGTTGGGGATGGGTATAAGGGGGCACAGTTGGCAGTCCCTGACCCTCTAGGTTTTCTGAGGGGGTCTTAGGAGGCCCATATAGGACAAAAAAATATATATATTTCGCGGGGGGAGCGCCCGGTACGCGCACCGGGAAGCGTACCGGGGAGCGTACTTTGGTGAAAAATAGTGAAAAAAGTTAGAAAAAGATAATCATTTGGAGTGATCAGAGATAGGGTAGCCCTGAAAAGGGCTTTTGGGTTCTGTGACTGATTTAGGTACCTACAAGTAGGTACCAATGCACAGTCTTAAATTCAGGAGGAATATTCTATTCCCTTCATCTGAGAAGTGCACACCATCTCCTCTGTAAATATCTTGCATGTTGTAACGCAAGTTGTTGTTGTATATTGAACCCATTCCATAGTCTCTCATGTAAGCAGAAACAGATTTATTCACATGTTTCCATGCTTTTTCAAATTGTGGACAAAATTGGTTGGACCACTTCCATTTCTGCCTTTGGCATATATTGGAATATACCAAGGCAGTTTGTGGAAAAAGTGCCATCAATTGATCAAAGGTGTCCTTTAAAAGCATTTCCAGACCTACACCAGTCAAAGTGCCCAAGTCATTTCCTCCACAGTGCAGAATTAACAGGTCAGGGTGTGGCAAATGCAAAAAGGTTTTCACCAATGGAATCAATTGGTGACATTTTAATCCTCTGTGGCCAATCCATTTTATGTTCACGTTTGATAAATCAAGGTTTTGTAAATTTCTGGTACTAGCATACCTTTGAGCCCAGTGGATATAACTATGTCCAATAATCCAGACAGAATACATGGTCAGAGGAGATTCGGGTGCAGTTAGATGAAGTGTGGAAAAGAAATGGCAGTTGGAATATTAGGAGTTTGCAACAAAAAAAACTGTGGAGTTTCAGTGCTCTTGAATCACAAGCAATGATTGGTAGAATGAGATAGGTGAAAACTGAGAGTTAGGGTGCATGGTTGTGTTCTGTGTAAGAAGTAATTTGAATGGTTAAAAAAAAGTTATTTAAAGAAACCTTACACCAGATAAGCTGGTGTATTTGCAGGTCAAACATCCTTGCAGAGGTGATTTGCAACATTGTAGAATACACTTTTAACCCTGGCAGCTCAGTGAGGAGGGAGTTGCTATGGTAACAGGTAGAAAGGGCTGATGGGGGGAAGGTTGTTGGTTTGAATATAGAGAGGGAAGAGTTTTAATTGGTTAACAAAAAGGGATATCTGTGTAGAATTAGAGGTTTTCTGTGCCTTTATGGTTTGCAGTGGTTGGAGAACATACCTTTTGCTCTGCTGAAGAAATATTGGTGTGTGTATCTGACACTGCTGTGAATGTCCTAAAGCATTTTTAAAGGTGAGTTATGATTCATTTAATATACATAGAGACTTGTATACTCTATGGAGAAGATTTAGAAGAAAATTGTGGTCTTTACATGTTGCTTTGTGTCATGCTTTTTGATAATGCTTGGTAAAAAGTTTTTACTGCATAGAGTAATTGTATTTTGTAAAATTGTGAATTTTTAGTCGTGACATGGAATGCTTCTACGTAGGACTTGTGCTGTGTTTTGTAAATGGGATGTAAAAAACGATTTTGGGGGGAAAAAATAGTTTTTACATTTTTTAAAAGAAATAGAAAATGTGTGCATGTTTAATAGAAATACATTTGACTCTTTACAATGATGTTACCTGTGTTAACTCAGTGTAGGAAAAATATTGAGTTTGTTTGCATAGAGGAATTTTAATTTGTAAAATTGTGAAGCTTCATGTGAAAGCTTTTGCCTTAGTCTTATCCCTGCTGTGAGGCAGATGGTTGTACATAGGATCTGTGCTGTGTTTCCTAAATGTGATGTCAAAAACGATTTTGGGGAAATTATATTTTTTTACATATTTGAGTATTTAAGACGTGACGCATCTAATTACATGTGTCTCTTTTTAAATATGGTGCAAAAAGGTACATGTTTGGGCTTTCTTGGGGAGCGTAGGTGATGAGGCTTGTGTCTAAGAGTGCAGTGAACTAGGCTTCATGAAGCCTATCCCTGACTGCACTGTTAGACACAGGTGTGAATTTGACTCTTTACAATGATGTTACATGTGTTAACTTAGTGTAGGAAGCATATAGAACTTGTTTGCATAGAGGAATTGTAATTTGTAAAATTGTGAAGCTTCATGTGAAAGCTTTTGCCTTAGTCTTATCCCTGCTGTGAGGCAGATGGTTGTACATAGGATCTGTGCTGTGTTTCCTAAATGTGATGTCAAAAACAATTTTGGGGAAACGTTTTTTTTTTACATATTTGAGTATATTGTGGCGCAGAGGTTTAAGACGTGACGCATCTAATTACATGTCTCACTTTTTAAATATGGTGCAAAAAGGTACATGTTTGGGCTTTCCTGGGGAGCGTAGGTAGTGAGGCTTGTGTCTAAAAATGCAGTGGACTAGGCTTCATGAAGCATAAAAATAGTTTTTACATTTTTTAAAAGGAATAAAGAATGTGTGCATGTTTAATAGAAATACATTTGACTCTTTAGAATGATGTTAGCTGTGTTAACTCAGTGTAGGAAGCATATTGAGTTTGTTTGCATAGAGGAATTGTATTTTGTTAAATTGTGAAGCTTCATGTGCAAGATTTTGCCTCAGTCTTAACCCTGCTGTGAGGCAGATGGTTGTAAATATGATCTGTGCTGTGTTTCCTAAATGTGATGTCAAAAACGATTTTGGGGAAAATAAATGGATTTTACATTTTTGAGTATAATGTGGCGCAAAGGTTTAAAAAATGACGCATACATGCGTCACTTTTTAAATATGGGGAAAAAAGGTACATGTTTTGGGCTTTCCTGGGGAGCCTAGGTGGTGAGGATTGTATCTAAGTGGGCAGTGGACTAGGCTTCATGAAGCATATCCCTGTCTGCATTCTTAGACACAGGTGTCAATTTGACTCTTTACAATGATGTTAGCTGTGTTTTAAAACAGTGTAGGAAGCTTATTGAGTTTGTTTGCATAGAGGAATTGTATTTTGTAAAATTGTGAAGCTCCATGAGAAACTTTTTGCCTCACTCTTATTCCTGTTGTGAGGCAGGAGCAAGATTTTGCCTCAGTCTTATCCCTGCTGTGAGGCAGATGATTGTAAATAGGATCTGTGCTGTGTTTCCTAAATGTAATGTCAAAAACGATTTTGGGGAAAATAAATGGTTTTTACATTTTTGAATATAATGTGGCACAGAGGTTTAAAAAGTGACACATCTACCTACATGTGTCATTTTTTAAATATGGGGCAAAAAAAGGTACTTGTTTGGGCTTTCCTGGGGAGCATAGGTGTTGAGGCTTGTGTCTAAGAGTGCAGTGGAGTAGGCTTTATGAAGCCTATCTCTGCTGCATTCTTAGACACAGGTGTTTTGAGGCAAAATCTTTCACTTGTCTCACAACAGGAATAAGAGTGAGGCAAACGCTTTCTCATGGAGCTTCACAATTTTACAAAATACAATTCCTCTATGTAAACAAACTCAATATGCTCCCTACACTGATTTAAAACACAGGTAACATCATTGTAAAGAGTCAAATTGACACCTGTCTCTAAGAATGCAGACAGGGATATGCTTCATGAAGCCTAGTTCACTGCACACTTAGATACAATCCTCACCACCTAGGCTCATCAGGAAAACCCAAACATGTACCTTTTTTTCCCCATATTTAAAAAGTGACTCATGTATGCGTCATTTTTTAAACCTTTGTGCCACATTATACTCAAAAATGTAAAATACATTTATTTTCCCCAAAATCGTTTTTGATATCAAATTTAGGAAACACAGCACAGATCATATTTACAATCATCTGCCTCACAACAGGGATAAGACTGAGGCAAAATCTTGCACCTGCCTCACAACAGGAATAAGACTGAGGCAAACGCTTTCACATGGAGCTTCACAATTTTACAAAATACAATTCCTCTATACAAACAAACTCAATATGATTCCTACACTGATTGACACCTGCGTCTAAGAATGCAGACAGGTATATGCTTCATGAAGCCTAGTCCACTGCACTCTTAGACACAAGCTTCACCAACTACGCTCCCCAGGAAAACCCAAACAAGTACCTTTTTGCTGCATATTTAAAAATTGATGCATGTAGGTAGATGCGTCACTTTTTAAACCTCTGCGCCACATTATAATCAAAAATGTAAAAACCAATCATTTTCTCCAAAATTGTTTTTGACATCACATTTAGGAAACACAGCACAGATCCTATTTACAATCATCTGCCTCACAGCAGGGAAAAGACTGAGGCGAAATCTTGCACCTGCCTCACAACAGGAATTAGACTGAGGCAAACGCTTTCTCATGGAGCTTCACAATTTTATAAAATACAATTTTATATAACTATATAACTCAATATTTTCTTTGGAAGCATAGGTGGTGAAGCCTGTGTATAAGAGTGCAGTGGAGTTTGACATAGGTCTGATCTTCTTTGTAGTTGTGGACAGAGGTGTCTTCCACTATATTTTTCAATACACTCCTCACCTTTTGTGCACCACTGGTGAATCCTCACCTGATTTGAAACCCTGTATTGATCGTTTGCTTTTTGTCATTGCTTTGTTGTTTGGTAATAGTGGTCTATAATGTGGTACTGTTTTTCTTTAACACAGATTGAAATCGTTATTTGAAGAAAAAGCCAAGATGCCCACAAAGGAAAGGACAAAGAAAGAACGCAACCGGGAAAAATCAAAAATGGCAACGGAATTACAGCATTCTTCCACAACAGATACTTCAAAAAACAGGAGCAAAGCTCCTGGTAAGACAACTAAGTCTTTTTTACGCAACATATGTACATCCAGAAAAAATAATGGACACCATGTACAATAAGAAAATGAGAGAGTAAAATTGAAAAGGAAGGAGAGAAATTCAAAGAATCCTAAAACTGGAGCAGGAGAGAATAATATGTATAGGAATAGAAGGCAGAATCAGTTTAGAGACATTCGTAGACGAATGTTTAGCCATAGGGTGGTTTTAAATTTGTTAAAAAACATTAGGAAAGGTAAACAGAGAGCTGCTTTTTATAAGAAAAAGAAAAGTGTAGAGAAGATTGTTGATCATGCTTTTGAAGTTAAGAAAAACTTCTTTATTTTAATAATCAATAGAATTAGGACACTTAACAAGACGATTGATGTTTTCAAACCAAACAGTAGATGGAAAAGAGTAATTAATCGGACAATTTTTGTAAAGTTTTTTCTGGAGAATGGATGCACAGTTCAAGTTGTGAGCCATTTTTTAATGAGGAGAGTTACTTCCAGGAGAATGATTTAGTGCATGCAGTTGACACCAGTGGTCGAGCGTAGGAAGTGAAAGACGGTTGTCCTATTGAAAAAGAGAAACTTGTGCCTAGAGAACCAGAAGAGGTGTTATCTGATGGAGTTTTAGGGAGACTTACTAAGGGTCCAGTGTACACTTGGAAGTGTAGTAGTATTTGTAGTGTGCGACAGGAATCAATTGATTTGTTTTGTAATTTCTTACGTACATATAGTAAGAAAAGTCTAAAGCAGAAAATGAAGTTGTTGCAAGACGTAGATCCTTGCAGAGTGAGAGGAATCACAGGTTTGCAAGGCCATTCACTGGCTTGTCTTTCTAGAAAAGTCTGTCAGAGTGTTTTTCATCATTTTAGGATGTTAGCAGTGCATCATACCAAAATTAGGAAATTAGTGAGAATGTTGTATTATGCAAAAAGTCCAGCACTTAAGCTTAAACAATTAAACAGTGCTCTTTTGCATGGAACAGAATTAGATGTGAAGAAGATTTGTGAAGAAATTGAGATTTGTTATTTTCGTGAGCAAGAGGACAGTGTAGAAACTGAGACAGCAATTCAAGGTAATGTGGAAGACAATGTACAGATTTTAAATACAGAAAAGTTTGAGAAGGAAATTACCAGGTTTAAGGTGAAATCAAGTGAAAGGCCGAATTTTACTTGTGTGTGTTGTCGACGGACTCATTATAAGATTCAGACTAGGTTAGTTGATTTATATGCAAAAAGTGAAAAGATGGATAATTATGAGTGGCATGATTTAGCAACTTATTTGTGGGTGGAGAATTCTTTTGATTTGAGTTCTGATCAGCGTATTTGTAAATACTGTTATGACAAATTAAATCAAAACAGAATGCCTGCTAGAGCTGTTCATAATAATCTGGAGTTGATAGACATTCCCCGTGAATTGATGGATTTAAATACATATGAGTCTATTTTGATTCAATGTGTCCATCCTTTTCAGGCAATTGTTCGCATGGAGCCTAAGATAGGGAAATTGCCTCCTACAGATTTGCAGAGAGGATTAAAGGGAAGAGTTGTTTATTTGCCCCTAGATTTGAAAAAAAAATATTGATACACTTGGTATAGAAAAAGTAGAAGAGGAACCTTTAGTTATTCTAGTTAATGGGGTTCCAACAAAGAGTAAAAAAATCTGGCAAGATTTAGTGGATGTTAGGAAAGTCAAAAAGGCAACGTTGTATTTAGTCAAAAACAATGAGTACTACAAAGATGTATGTGTTGCAGCAGAGGAAACAGCTACAGATGAAGACAGTGATTGTTCAGGCGGCCAAATTGAAAAAGTTGATGTGTCTAGAAGTGAAGAAATATATGAACATTGTACTGTTCATCCTTTACATTCCAAAGAAGTAATGGGGAATGCAATTGACTTGTTTCAAATGAAAACAGCAAAAGGAAGTCCCATTAGTGTATGGGAAGAAAGTTTGGAAGCTTGTTGTTTTCCACAGCTATTTCCAACAGGTCGAGGTGGACGATATGACGATCGACCACTTCAAATTCCTGCATCTGAATATCAAACTCTAAGATTATATGCTGAAGATGCAAGGTTTCGTCAATGCATTCCCTATTTGTTTCATCTACTGTATGAAAGTGACTTGTCTGGGCTTTCTTATGCAGTAAACCATATTCTGAAAAGTGGAGCACATCTACAAAATGTTTCGGCGAGGGACTTTATGGAGAAAGTGATTCTTCAAGATAATATTTTAGAATCTCATCTAATCAATCTCATGGCATGTCAGCGTGGTACAAATGAGTATTGGTACCGTCGCCATGGGGAATTGAAATGTATGCTAAGAAACTTAGGAACTCCTACATGGTTCCTCACTCTTAGCTGTGCCGGGTATGCATGGGAGGACTTACTTCAATTTCTACTAGAGGCCAATGCTAATATACAAAATATAGAATTCAAAACACCTGGAGAACTGTGCTCTTTGGATCCAGTGAATGTATGCAGATATTTTAATCATAGATTTGAAGCTATGATGTCTTTTATTACCAACAAAAAAAATCCTCCCCTTGGAGAGGTTTTGGATTTCTTTTGAGAAAGGAGTATCAAGCGAGAGGTGCTCCTCACATACATATGTTGTTGTGGATTAAAGATGCACCCAAATTTGGAACAGATTCGGATGACACAGTGATGAGTTTCATTGAAGAGTATTCAACATGTGCTGTTCCGAAAACTACAGAAGAAAACAGTTTAAGGCAACAAGTTTTACGCTTTCAATCCCATCGTTGTGGAAAGTACTGTCGTAGAAAATTCAGAAACAAGGACAAGTTCTACACAAAATGTCGTTTCACCTTTCCACGACCAGTGATTTCTAAAGGAAGAGTAAATAATTTGATGTCTTCTCTGCGACATACTGTGACGAGGAAATCACCAAAAAATACATACAATTTAAAAAGAGACGAAGAGTCTAAGTACATCAACGACTACAACCCAGTGATTTTGTCCATGTGGAATGCTAACATGGATATTCAATTCGTTGCTGACAACTCTATTGCTGTGGCTCGATATGTGACGTCTTACATCACAAAAAAAGAAAAGACAGAACTAAAGGAAATGTGGGAGGACATTTCACATGAAAAGAGTCTAAGCAAGAAATTATACAGTTACAGTCTGAAGATGTTGTCGCATCGAGAAATTGGAGCGTATGAATGTTCTGATCGATTGTCGTCAGCAAGTCTCTATGCCGAATCTAGAACCATCATTTGGGTGAGTCTAGGTCTTGCTGCAACACAAAATCGAGTTTTTAAATCTGTACAAGAGATAGAGTATTTGGCGGAGAAAGAACCAGAAAGTACAGATATTTTGAAGACAAACATGTTGGATACATACTATCCAAATAGAAGTCATCACCTTGAGAACGCTTGTCTCTATGAAGTTCTGCAGAGATATATTTATAAGAGGAACATCAGAGAAGATATCAATAATGGAATATATGTAGTCATTGGATGTGAAGGATGTCTAGTGAAACAGAAAAAAGGTAATTTGATTAATCATCGCAAATTGAGTTGTGATAATCCAGATAAAAGAGAATTTTATTATTTGGCTCTTTTGCAACTGTTTAAACCATGGCGTGAAGAAGAGGAACTTCTTGGAGATTTTCTCTGTTATGAAGACTCCTTTAATGCAACGAAGGATACCATAGAATGTCCTGTTTTTCCAAATTATCTGCAAATGTTGAATGAAGAAATAGAGCAAGAAGCCACAATTGCTGCAGAGATTGCGAGAGACAGTTCTCAAGGCAGTCAGAGTTCTGCTTCATTGAGTCAGGATCCACTAGGAGGACCAATTATCCAAAATGAAGCTGCTACTGCCATGGATGAGGTGGAAAGAGTTATGGAACAAGGTCAAGATGATGAAGTTAACTCAGAAGATTTGGTGAAACAACTAAACCTTGAGCAGAAACAGATATATGACGAAGTCACAGAACAGATTGAACATGGATTCAGTCATGAGAAAAAAGAATGCTCATGTACATCATTTAAGCCTGTCCAATTGTACGTGAGTGGAGAAGCGGGAACTGGAAAAAGTTTTCTGATTAAAGCCATTGCAACTTATCTGCAGAAAAGGACTGAATAACCGCTGTCTTGTGTTGTTACTGCACCAACTGGGCTGGCAGCACATAACATTAAAGGGATTACTTTACATCGTTTACTGATGCTGCCAGTGGAGCATGATAACAAATTGGAGTATCACAAGCTATCAGGAGATGCGTGTTCCGAAGTTTCGAGAGTCCTGAAGAAAATGAAACTTCTTATCATTGATTAAGTAAGCATGGTGTCAAATATCATGCTTGCTTTTGTGCATTTGAGAATGCAAGAAATTCTTAGAACAGACTATGATGTCTTATTTGGTGGAAAACATATTATTGTTTTTGGAGATCTTCTGCAGTTGACTCCAGTGAAAGGACAACCTGTGTTCAAAATGCTCACACATGAAGATACCAGGAAGTGCTTAGGGAGCATCGGAAAAGTTAATATATGGTTAAACTTTAAATATGCAGAACTGCTTCAAAAAATGCGGCAGGAAAATGATGAAGATTATAAAAATATTCTACAAGATGTAAGGATCGGAAAAGTAAGTCAGCAAGGGAAAGAAGCTTTACATGCACGATTAATTTCAAATTTGTACCCAAATGAAAACATTCTTCCAGAGAACATATTTAAGAAAATTAACGAGAAGAAATCTGGCATATGTTTGTTGCCAACTCTGAAAGAATGTTCCATGTTCAACAACAAAATGTTACAGTTAGAAAATGAAGAGATAGTGAAACTGGAAGCTATTGATAAAATAGAGCATATGGGAGCAACAATTATTTTGTCTGAAAATTTGGAAATCAAAATTGGATTCATTAGAGAAGACTATATCTAAAACTGCTGGTTTTGAAAAGACTCTGAATGTGTGTTTGAATTGTCGTGTCATTTTAAGAAGGAATTTAAATGTTGAAAGAGGTCTAGTAAATGGAGCAATGGGTTATGTTGTTGGTTTTCTGAATTACAAAAATAGAGATGGAATTGAAATTTTTAAAATTAAATTTGATGACATTGATGAAATAGAACAAATTTGTCGTTGTTCAGCTAGATTTTTGCTCGTGAAAGACTTATATGTTCGCCGAAAACAGTTTCCTATTTGTTTGGCATATGCGGTGACAATTCATAAGTCTCAAGGTTTAAGTGTAGATAGCGCTTTAGTGAACATTGGAAGTTCTGTGTTTAAAGAGGGTATGGCATATGTGGCATTATCACGAGTCAGAACTTTAGCAGGATTGTACTTGATTGAGTGTGATGAAACAAAGATTTGTGCAGATTTAGATTGTGTAAAAGAATACAATAGGTTAAGAAGAGAGTATGCTCCACATTTGCCTCAATATCCTCTGATTGAAAAACGTGTGGTAGGCCGAAAAAGAAGAAACGAGAGTAATTGCAGTGAGGTATCAGCAAAAAGGCATAAAGTATATAAAAGTGTAATTGTAAAGAGAAACAAAAAGGATTCTGTTGAAGATGTTGTTGGATTTCAGTTTGAAAACAGTTCTGGTGTCAACTGCTATGCTAATGTAGTAGTTAATGTTGTTTTTTTTCTTCAAAATTTACAAAGAGAGATTGTTGAAAATCGGGAACAAACAGTGTGCTGTTTATTGAATTCTGTGTTAGAGAAATGTAGTAGTGATAGAGCTAAAATAGAAAGTGTTTCAGAAATTAGAAATCTTCTAGATATATGTTCAGGTCAAAATCAATTTTCACAGAATATTCAGCAGGATTGTCAGGAATTTTTAATGTATATGTTTGATGTATTACAAGGTGAAGGAGTAGATATAAAAAATCTATTTGGCCTTTCTTATCAATGGCAACATGACTGTGATAACTGTGCTTCATCAAGTACTACTAGAATAGACTCTGAAAGATTTATATATTTAACTTTACCAGACTGCAAATCAGTGTCTTTCAATAATCTAGTTAAAGCAGCGGATCACAATATGGTGTGTACCCAATGTAAGTCTGCAATGCTGTCCACATTATTTCTACAAAATTATGGTCACTATGTTATTTTAATGTTCCAACGATGTAGACCTGATGGAACTAAATTGACAACTTCTATTAAAAATGTCGTGGCTTCTCAGTTATCGATATCAGGAAGAACCTTTGCAACTGTAGCTATTATTTTTCATGACGGTCCTTCTACAACATCAGGGCATTACACATGCTATATAAAAACTTCTAAAGGTTGGACCCAATGTAACAACAATAATTTGACTTTCAAACAACGTTTGCCTTTTGGCTTTATAAATTCATACCTAGTGTTTTTACAGCCTAAATTTAGGTAAAGGTAATTGGCCTATGAAGACGGGAGGAGTACTCATATATACTCATACATCTGACACTATTTGGCCAAATGGAAAGGTGCCAGAATGAGTAAAGAGTCATGACTGAAAAAAAGGAGTATATTAAATTTTTGAAAATATTTCAGATGTTCTTGGAGCTTTTCTTGTAGAAAGTCGATGAAATGGATTTCTAAGTGAACAGCAAAATACTATGTAACGAGAAAAGGACCTCCATGATATACTATTTGGCCTCAAGGAAAAGTAAGTCAATCAAAGATTAGCGTACATTTGTCGTTTGTCAGTATGTAAGGTTTTTTTTAAAACACAATCTTTTAGATTGTGGTTTTTTTTTCCCGCTGTCATATGATGAGTAATTTGAACTCACTGCTTTAAGTGAAATTCAATATATTCTGAGAACAGCAAAAATAAACTATGTAACATGTTGCAGAAATTATTCTATAGTTTGGATTGTGTAAATTAAATTGTATTCCCATTCTCTGACATCCACTCTCCCTCGCTTATCTTTGTTTGCTTCTTACTTTTGACCAATTCTCTCTATTTTTCGTTCACTACTTCTCTGTACTCAGTGCCTCACTCTACTTGTATTATTTTCACTTGTGTTTATCTACCTTCTATCACTTCTTTTACAACAACTTCACTGCTCCTCTCTCGTCGTTCTTCATCCCATTTCTTTTACTCTGGTACCGTTACTATACATCATTTCCTTTTTTTCATTGTCCTTCTCTTTACTTTCATCACCAAATTATTTTTTCTCAGTAGCACTGTTTTAGTCGTGTTCTCCTCTCTTTCCTTTTTTTTGCTCACTTACTTTTTTTCTTTTCTCACTCCTTGTACTCCACCTCACTCTGTTGTTCTCTTAGTGTGTCTACCTTATAACTTCCTTAGTCCATTTCCTTCAATTGTTGTATATTATTCTGTCTCCCTTCATCCTTTCACTCTATGACTGTTCTTCACTTACTCTCAGTTATCCTCTATTCCTCATTCTTCTAAATGCATCATTAATTAGACTGTTTTCTGTCTCAGTCATTATATTTTTACTTACTTGTGTTTCCTGATTTCGTTTTGCTAACTCACATTGTTTTAGTATCTTTCTTACTTTCAGTTCATTTCTCTGTACTTCTCTCTCTTTTTCTTAGTGAATCTATATGCCTTACTCATTGTAATTTGCTCTCCTTCTATTTCTTTTTCCCTTTTTTTGTCCTTCTAACTTAGTTTATTTCCCTTTCTGTGTTCTTCACTCACTATATTTCTAAATAGAGTGTTATGATGTTTTTAGCTCTTCATTGGTATATTTTAATTTAAAATACATATTTTACTAATTATAACTTATATTTTTTTTCTCTCTTTCACAGATACCAACTGTAGTAAAAAAAATTAAAGTTACATTTATTATATGGTAAGTATGACTAAAAAAATGTAGTTTGTTATCACCCTTTGCTTTAAGGTCACTAACATTTTCCCAATCTACCTCACTCCTGTGTTTTTACTCTGCTTCTCTCACTTATTTTCATTCTCCATGTTTACTCCCCTTCCATTATTTACCCTCTCATATTCAACTTCTTTTGATCCCTATTCTTTACTTCACTTACCCTCTGTTCCCTTCCTTTGCTTATTTACTCATTCTCTTTTTCTTAATTATTTACCTTACTCCTACATATATACCTCATCCCTCTCCCAACACATACACACATCTGTAACATACACCCCACACACACCACACCTACACATCATACACACAAAAAAAAACACACACTCCTCAAAAACACACACACATTCCATACACACACATACATTGAACACATATACACCCCACACCCATACACTTCTCACACATATTTCACACACCCTCATCTCTACCCACACCAAAACACTCCACACAACCACACCCACAGACACACCTTACACACCCACACTCCGACCTACACCCACTAACTCCCTGTAAGTCACACACACTGCATTACTTATCTTTTTTTGTTGTTGTACTCTAGCCCATTCAGGTACTGTTCCTTTTACTCTCTTTGTCCTCTCTCTTTGTCACTCACCATGTGTTATCCTAATTCAATATTTCTCCCTCTATCACCCCTCTTTACTTTTACTATGGGTAGCGCACCGGGGAGCGTAACAAGGGGAAAACAAAGAGAAACAGTAAAATAGTATTTTAGAGTGCTTTGAGGTAGGGTAGCTGTTGTGTTGTGTGGGTGATTTACTTACTGCACTCCTTCCACTCCTTTTCTCAGTACCTCTGTTCTCACAGTTCTTCATTCCCATTCACTCAGTCCGTCTATCTTACTGTAATTGTCTCTGTCTCTTCACTCTTTCACTACTTGTTCATTATGCTTTCTCCCTGCAGTTCAAGCACATTACGTTATTTACATTTCTTTGCTGCTTCAATTATTCCCTTTCTGTTACTTCTTCTTTTCTTCTTTTAGTTTTTTCTCTGTCAATCCACATGTTTTAACTTTATTCGATGTTATACATCTTATTTCATCCCTCTTTATTTATGCACACTACTTTTTTCTCTCTCTCCTTTACCATTGTTATTTAAATCTGGTTCCGTTATTACCTTTTATTTGTACATCATTTTTTCTCTTTCCTTTTAGTCTTTACAGACACTCACATTCTTCATGTGCGTCTGCTTTAGTATTCTTCTTCTCTCTTTCTTTGTTTCACAGCCTTATATTTTTTACATTTTCTCTCTTACACTTTGTTATATCTTTTACACTGTTTTACTATGTATTACACAGTACATCTGTGTTGCTCTCT
This sequence comes from Lissotriton helveticus, assembly GCF_964261635.1. Classification (NCBI taxonomy): domain Eukaryota; kingdom Metazoa; phylum Chordata; class Amphibia; order Caudata; family Salamandridae; genus Lissotriton; species Lissotriton helveticus. The sequence goes on along the minus strand of NC_136069.1, from coordinate 611,408,807 downwards.
CTTGCTGTCTGTCTCTTAACATTACTCTCTCTTTCTCTTATGCTCTCCTTCTCTTGTTTTTTTTTTTCTTTTTTTTTGTGTTGCGCTAACGGGGCGCTCACCGGTGCGCGTACCGGGAAGCGCACCCATGAGAAAAATGAAGTGAAGAGTGCTAAAAATGTTAGTATTTTTTTAAAAAATGGGAGGTAGTTCTGAAAATAACTTTTTTTAAATGTTTTTGTTGTTTTATATTTTTTTTATTTTTCTGAACATTTTTTTTTGTATTTTTTGAACAATTTTATGTTTTTTTTGGTTTTTTGGGGGGAACAACGAAAAACAGGCATTACAAAGGGCTCAACAGGAGCAAAACAAAAAATCACTTTTTGGGGCGTTTTGAGCACTTGTGATTTTCAAATGCTCTGTTCATTAAAATCACACTCATCTCCCCGTGGCAAAGTAGTCCCCCGCAATAAATACACACTAGCTTGATGTGTCGAAAATTGCTGTGGATATTGGGGACCGTCTCCCTCGCCTCTGGTCCCGAAAAACTTTCCTGTGTTGAGGTGGTGGCCACAGGAGTTCGTGGGTTTTCACGGAGGTCACGCACCTCAGCCACGCTGTAATTTATTGGATGCCACCTTTGCATGTGGCGATGCATAGTATAGTTCCCGTAGCTATATTTTTTATCTGTGCCTCGGGACAGAACTTCTTTGCAGATCAGGCATGTGACATGACGGGCATTGACTTTTTTTTGGCTTTCAGGGAATGTAAAAAATTGCCAAATGAAACTGTCCTTGGGTTGGAATTTCCGGGGCTGTTCAGGCAAGAATACTCTCTCATGTACCTCCTCTTCCTCTTCTTCCTCCTCTTACTCAGGGTTGGGAAGGAACTGGGTAGGTGGTCCTTCCTTCCTAGGAGGTGGATGTGGTGGTGGGGGTGCACCAGCTGCAGCTACTATTGAAGCCATCTCTTAATAATAAAAATAGGTCTTCCTCTCACAAAGTTGAAAGTCAGAGTGAGAAAAAAGGTGGGGGCTTTCATCATTTGGGAAAAAAAATGTTCTAAACCAATGAAAAGTGTTATTTTTAGTTCACATGACCTAGCCTTACATCATTAGGAAACCAAAAGTGAAATGAACCAATAAAAAGTTTTATTAACAAGTCACATGACCTGTTATGCTTACGTTACGCGCTCCGCGCCGCGCCCCGGATCGCTTCCGGGGTGCTGCGCTTCGCGCCTCAGTTCGCGCTCCGGAGCACTTCCGGGTGCGCTAACGCGGCGCGTCATAAGACGCATTACGCGGCAACGCGATACGTCGCGCTTACGCGACGCGTCACAATGTTGTTTTCTAATGCGGCAGTTGCGCTAACAGAACGTTTACCGGTTCGCGGACCAAATTGAGCTAACGGGAAGCTACCCGGTGCGCGGACCGGTAGCGAAACAAAAAATAAAAAAATTAAAAAATATATATACATAAAAAAATTATATTAAAAACATATAAAATATATTTTTCGATTAAAAGAAGAATACATTTGACAGCTTTTGATATTTGCTATTAAAAAACCATTGAAATTCACTGAAAAAACCATAGGTTATAGACCATATATAGTTAGGAACTAGCATTTACAAAACCTTGAAAATTCACTGAAAAAACCATAGGTTATAGACCATATATAGTTAGGAATTAGCATTTTTAAAACCTTATTTTACTCACACAAAACCATTGAAATTCGCATATATAGTTAGTTGTACTAACTATATATTTCGCGCACCCGCAATCCACTGCTGATGATGTCACATATTACATCATTCATGACATGGTCAGTGACATCACTGATGACATCACTGATGACATCTCAAATGACATCACTGATTACATCACTGATGACATCTCATTTGACATGACTAATCACATCACTGATGACATCATTCATGTGATAATACGATGAACTTCTTCAGACTCTAATATAACCTTATATACACTCAGTGTAAACAGACACTCACAGAGTGTCACTCATCCATGGAGTTACTCACACACCTAGTCAGTCATGCAAAGAATCAATCACACCTCCATTTCCTCAACTATACAGTTATACACACCTTACTTATTCAAACAGATACTAACACATATTTACTCTCTTATACAATCCCTGATACAATTTCAGAATGATCCATACAGCCACTCACACATTCACTGGCTCTTATGCACAGTTATTTATATATGTCAACTCTCACATATACTGTGTTTTACATATGTTCTTACTTTGACATGTAGCACTGAGATATCCATTCACTCACCAATACACTCATGCACACAGTCAACCGCCCATACAGCTGTTTCCACATGCACGTTTGAACCCATACATCTAGTGAATCAACTGCTCGCACATCTATGCACAGAGTCATACACCTCCCAACCACCCACACACAAACTCAGTCTCCCATACAAATACTTGGGCAACCAATCAATAACCCATATAGTTACTCATATAGCTACTGATCAACACATGCAGCAGTTTACAAAACAACAGACATAATGATGCACAAATTAAGACAGTTTAGTCACTAACCCATGCACTCAGTGAGACACATTTAATCACTCACTCATACAGTCAGTCATGCACCTACTAAATCCTTCTTCCAGACACTTATACATCCACTCATTCTTCAATATGTAAGACATATTTAAACTTTACAGAAACATACAGACACTGGATGTTGATATCAGTGATGTCATCAGTGATGTCATTTGAGATGTCATCAGTGATGTCATCAGTGATGTCACTGACCATGTCATGAATGATGTAATATGTGACATCATCAGCAGTGGATTGCGGGTGCGCGAAATATATAGTTAGTACAACTAACTATATATGCGAATTTCAATGGTTTTGTGTGAGTAAAATAAGGTTTTAAAAATGCTAATTCCTAACTATATATGGTCTATAACCTATGTTTTTTTCAGTGAATATATATATATATATATATATATATATATATATATATATATATATATATATATTATTTATTTATATATATATATATATTCACTGAAAAAACCATAGGTTACACACCAGTTATAGTTAGGAATTAGCATTTAAAAAACCTTTGAAATTCACTGAAAAAACCATAGGTTTCACACCAGTTATAGTTAGCTGGAAATTTTACTCGCATAAAACCATTGAAATTCCCACGTTATAGTTAGTTGGACTCACTATAACTTGCACGTCTGCAATGCACTGCTGATGACGTCACATATTACATCACTCATGCATATATTTAAATATTTAAACATTACTCGCTAATATATGTATTCACTAAGATACACTTAATAAGCCAGTTAACCAATCAAAAGGTTTCAGGCCTTATATAGTTAGGAATTAGCATTTAAAAAACCTTTGAAATTCCCTGCAAAAACCATAGGTTTCAGGCCTTATATAGTTAGGAATAAGCATTTAAAAAACCTTTGAAGTTCACTGAAAAAGCCATAGGTTTCAGGCCTTATATAGTTAGGAATTAGCATTTAACAAAACCTTTGAAATTCACTGAAAAAACCATAGGTTTCAGGAGTTATATAGTTAGGAATTCGTTTTTAAAAAAACCTTTGAAATTCACTCAAAAAACTATAAGTTTTAGTGATGTTATAGTTAGCTGGACATTTTACTTATACAAAACCAATGAAATTGCTCCTATATAGTTAGTTGTACTAACTATATTTCGCGCACCCGCAATCCACTGCTGATGATGTCACATATTAGATCATTCATGACATGGTCAGTGACATCACTGATGACATCTCAAATGACATCACTGATGACATCACTGATGACATCATCCACGTGACAATCACATACACCTTTTCATACACTATTACAATTTTTCATCACTGTTTGTAAAATACAGAGTATCATATTTAAATCCATTGTCACAGCAATACAAGTATCTAAAAATCCACTCAGTGATTCATAGATGTATACACACATCTAATCACTTACCTATGGATTCACTCATACATGCTTTCAATGAACAATAGAACACTATCAAAAATACTTATACATCTATATCGACATTAAACAACAGCACGCATCCTATTCACATATGAAGTCATCCTACTCACTTATGCAAACAATGGATCATACTTACATATTTACTTAGCAAAACACTTATACAAACACCACTTCTTCTATTTAGATAGTAAGTCATACTTAGTGAATTATAAAATCATTATTACAAGTATACAGTTATCCATACAGTCACTCACACAATCATTGTGTCTTATGTATACTTATTTGTATACAACAACTGACACATACACTGCCTTTTATTTTTCTAGTTTGTTGGACCTGTACCTTTGAGAAATATATTTGCTCATCACTACACCCATAAAGAGATTCCCTCACCCAAACTGTTAGAACATGTAGTTTTAACTTCATATATCTACTGTATCAACTATTCACACATCTTTGGACAGTCAAACACCCCCCACCGAACCACACACACTTTCACACTCCCATACAAATACTCAGTTAACTAATCAATAACTAATATAGACTTTCACATAGCTAGTAACCAACTGTAGAATCTGTTTACACAACAACTGACAAAGTGATACAGATATTCACACAGTTTAGTCACTATCCACTATATTTAGTGAGACATTATAAATTGGTGAAGTAAACAGTCAATTACACTGCTACTAAATCCTCCATCCAAATATTTATTTATATATATACACTCATTCTTCAATGTAAATTGCTATATATATAATGCATATTTTAATAACGAAGCAAACCACATTCACTGGATGATGTCATCAGTGATGTCATCAGTGATGTCATTTGAGATGTCATCAGAGATGTCACTGACCATGTCATGAATGATCTAATATGTGACATCATCAGCAGTGGATTGCGGGTGCGCGAAATATAGTTAGTACAACTAACTATATAGGAGCAATTTCATTGGTTTTGTATAAGTAAAATGTCCAGCTAACTATAACACCACTAAAACTTATAGTTTTTTGAGTGAATTTCAAAGGTTTTTTAAAAACTAATTCCTAGCTATATAACTCCTGAAACCTATGTTTTTTTCAGTGAATTTCAAAGGTTTTTTAAAATGCTAATTCCTAACTATATAAGGCCTGAAACCTAGGTTTTTTCAGTGAACTTCTATATATATATATATCTATATATCATCCATCAATGTGCCCACAAGCTTAGAGGAGCACACAGCGGTTCGCTTTTGTTGAGCCTGACGCGTTTCAAGGCAAAACGTCTTTTTCAAAGGCTGCTTACTATGTACTTCTTGTTCAAAGGCTGCTTCATGTGAAAAAGAAAGGCGCGGTGAGTGCTCTTTTTTATTTCAGTTGCTTTTATTGGTGGCTGGCCCCTTCGTGATTCCAGCTGATTACCATAATACCAAATTGCATTTTGGGACATCTAGTCCCTCGGGCGTTTAATTACTTCCCTAAGTGGATCCCAAGCCCCTCATTCAAAGTTACACATATTTTTATTAATGTCCTTAAGTAGGATTGTTGAAGTGGCCTCTCTCACAAGGGTACTTTTTTGTGTGAATATTTGGAGTGGCTGTGCTCGGTCGCGGGAGGGGCCCACCACCAGAGCGGGCCTGAGATGAAGCCAGCGCGGCGGCATCTATTCATCAGGTACAGCGAGCAAGGCGGCAGCCTGTAAACGAGTCAACAGAAGCAAGCTGGTAATTCTTCAACCCACTGGGGTAACACTGTATCGTAATGGCATTGCACCAGCATTGTGCTCACTGGAGTAAATATTTCACTTGCACTACGGGGACCAGAATGCCGGAAGATTGGCTCCGCCCATGTGGGCAGTCCCTGGAACTTATCAGGTGCAAGTGTAGCAAGAAGGTGTTGATGCGACTTGGCTGCCATTGAAGAAGGGAACCAGGGTTCCAGAGACGCGTCTGGCCATGCCAATTGACTTGAATGAACTTACCTGCACTTTTGTTTTCCTGAGCTGCTGCAATTAAAACGTGCTGAATTACGCTGAAGTGGCCTCTCTCACAAGGGTGCTTTTTTGTGTGAATATTTGGAGCGGCTGTGCTCGGTCGCGGGAGGGGCCCACCGCCAGAGCGGGCCTGAGATGAAGCCAGCGCAGCAGCATCTATTCATCAGATACAGCGACCAAGGCGGCAGCCTGTAAAGAGTCAGCAGAAGCAAGCTGGTAATCCTTCAACCCACTGGGGTAACACTGTATCGTAATGGCATTGCACCAGCATTGTGCTCACTGGAGTAAATATTTCACTTGCACTACGGGGACCAGAATGCCGGAAGATTGGCTCCGCCCAGGTGTGCAGTCCCAGGAACTTATCAGCTGCAAGTGTAGCAAGAAGGTGTTGATGCGACTTGGCTGCCATTGAAGAAGGGAACAAGGGTTCCAGAAACGCGTCTGGCCATGCCAATTGACTTGAATGAACTTACCTGCACTTTTGTTTTCCTGATCTGCTGCCATTAAAACGTGCTGAATTACGCTGAAGTGGCCTCTCTCACAAGGGTGCTTTTTTGTGTGAATATTTGGAGCGGCTGTGCTCGGTCGCGGGAGGGGCCCACCGCCAGAGCGGGCCTGAGATGAAGCCAGCGCGGCGGCATCTATTCATCAGGTACAGCGACCAAGGCGGTAATCCTTCAACCCACTGGGGTAACACCACTGTATCGTAATGGCATTGCACCAGCATTGTGCTCACTGGAGTAAATATTTCACTTGCACTACGGGGACCAGAATGCCGGAAGATTGGCTCCACCCATGTGGGCAGTCCCAGGAACTTATCAGGTGCAAGTGTAGCAAGAAGGTGTTGATGCGACTTGGCTGCCTTCGAAGAAGGGAACAAGGGTTCCAGAAACGCGTCTGGCCATGCCAATTGACTTGAATGAACTTACCTGCACTTTTGTTTTCCTGAGCTGCTGCCATTAAAACGTGCTGAATTACGCTGAAGTGGCCTCTCTCACAAGGGTGCTTTTTTGTGTGAATATTTGGAGCGGCTGTGCTCGGTCGCGGGAGGGGCCCACCGCCAGAGCGGGCCTGAGATGAAGCCAGCGCAGCGGCATCTATTCATCAGATACAGCGACCAAGGTGGCAGCCTGTAAAGAGTCAGCAGAAGCAAGCTGGTAATCCTTCAACCCACTGGGGTAACACTGTATCGTAATGGCATTGCACCAGCATTGTGCTCACTGGAGTAAATATTTCACTTGCACTACGGGGACCAGAATGCCGGAAGATTGGCTCCGCCCAGGTGTGCAGTCCCAGGAACTTATCAGCTGCAAGTGTAGCAAGAAGGTGTTGATGCGACTTGGCTGCCATTGAAGAAGGGAACAAGGGTTCCAGAAACGCGTCTGGCCATGCCAATTGACTTGAATGAACTTACCTGCACTTTTGTTTTCCTGATCTGCTGCCATTAAAACGTGCTGAATTACGCTGAAGTGGCCTCTCTCACAAGGGTGCTTTTTTGTGTGAATATTTGGAGCGGCTGTGCTCGGTCGCGGGAGGGGCCCACCGCCAGAGCGGGCCTGAGATGAAGCCAGCGCGGCGGCATCTATTCATCAGGTACAGCGACCAAGGCGGTAATCCTTCAACCCACTGGGGTAACACCACTGTATCGTAATGGCATTGCACCAGCATTGTGCTCACTGGAGTAAATATTTCACTTGCACTACGGGGACCAGAATGCCGGAACATTGGCTCCACCCATGTGGGCAGTCCCAGGAACTTATCAGGTGCAAGTGTAGCAAGAAGGTGTTGATGCGACTTGGCTGCCTTCGAAGAAGGGAACAAGGGTTCCAGAAACGCGTCTGGCCATGCCAATTGACTTGAATGAACTTACCTGCACTTTTGTTTTCCTGAGCTGCTGCCATTAAAACGTGCTGAATTACGCTGAAGTGGCCTCTCTCACAAGGGTGCTTTTTGCGTGAATATTTGGAGCGGCTGTGCTCGGTCGCGGGAGGGGCCCACCGCCAGAGCAGGCCTGAGATGAATCCAGCGCGGCGGCATCTATTCATCAGGTACAGCGAGCAAGGCGGCAGCCTGTAAACGAGTCAGCAGAAGCAAGCTGGTAATCCTTCAACCCACTGGGGTAACACTGTATCGTAATGGCATTGCACCAGCATTGTGCTCACTGGAGTAAATATTTCACTTGCACTACGGGGACCAGAATGCCGGAAGTTTGGCTCCGCCCATGTGGGCAGTCCCATGAACTTATCAGGTGCAAGTGTAGCAGGAAGGTGTTGATGCGACTTGGCTGCCATTGAAGAAGGGAACAAGGGTTCCAGAAACGCGTCTGGCCATGCCAATTGACTTGAATGAACTTACCTGCACTTTTGTTTTCCTAAGCTGCTGCCATTAAAACGTGCTGAATTACGCTGAAGTGGCCTCTCTCACAAGGGTGCTTTTCTGTGTGAATATTTTGAGCGGCTGTGCTCGGTCGCGGGAGGGGCCCACCGCCAGAGTGGGCCTGAGATGAAGCCAGCGCGGCAGCATCTATTCATCAGGTTCAGCGAGCAAGGCGGCAGCCTGTAAACGAGTCAGCAGAAGCAAGCTGGTAATCCTTCAACCCACTGGGTTAACACTGTATCGTAATGGCATTGCACCAGCATTGTGCTCACTGGAGCAAATATTTCACTTGCACTACGGGGACCAGAATGCCGGAAGATTGGCTCCGCCCATGTGGGCAGTCCCAGGAACTTATCAGGTGCAAGTGTAGCAAGAAGGTGTTGATGCGACTTGGCTGCCATTGAAGAAGGGAACAAGGGTTCCAGAAACGCGTCTGGCCATGCCAATTGACCTGAATGAACTTACCTGCACTTTTGTTGTCCTGAGCTGCTGCCATTAAAACGTGCTAAATTACGCTAAAGTGGCCTCTCTCACAAGGGTGCTTTTTTGTGTGAATATTTGGAGCGGCTGTGCTCGGTCGCGGAAGGGGCCCACCGCCAGAGCGGGCCCGAGATGAAGCCAGCGCGGCGGCATCTATTCATCAGGTACAGCGACCAAGGCTGCAGCCTGTAAAGAGTCAGCAGAAGCAAGCTGGTAATCCTTCAACCCACTGGGGTAAAACTGTATCGTAATGGCATTGCACCAGCATTGTGCTCACTGGAGTAAATATTTCACTTGCACTACGGGGACCAGAATGCCGGAAGATTGGCTCCGCCCTGGTGGGCAGTCCCAGGAACTTATCAGCTGCAAGTGTAGCAAGAAGGTGTTGATGCGACTTTGCTGCCATTGAAGAAGGGAACAAGGGTTCCAGAAACGCGTCTGGCCATGCCAATTGACTTGAATGAACTTACCTGCCCTTTTGTTTTCCTGAGCTGCTGCCATTAAAACGTGCTGAATTACGCTGAAGTGGCCTCTCTCACAAGGGTGCTTTTTTGTGTGAATATTTGGAGCGGCTGTGCTCGGTCGCGGGAGTGGCCCACCGCCAGAGCGGGCCTGAGATGAAGGCAGCGCGGCTGCATCTATTCATCAGGTACAGCCAGCAAGGCGGCAGCCTGTAAACAAGTCAGCAGAAGCAAGCTCGTAATCCTCAACCCACTGGGGTAACACTGTATCATAATGGCATTGCACCAGCATTGTGCTCACTGGAGTAAATATTTCACTTGCACTACGGGGACCAGAAAGCCGGAAGATTGGCTCCGCCCATGTGGGCAGTCCCAGGAACTTATCAGGTGCAAGTGTGGCAAGAAGGTGTTGATGCGACTTGGCTGCCATTGAAGAAGGGAACAAGGGTTCTAGAAACGCGTCTGGCCATGCCAATTGACTTGAATGAACTTACCTGCACTTTTGTTTTCCTGAGCTGCTGCCATTAAAACGTGCTGAATTACGCTAAAGTGGCCTCTCTCACAAGGGTGCTTTTTTGTGTGAATATTTGGAGCGGCTGTGCTCGGTCGCAGGAGGGGCCCACCGCCTGAGATGAAGCCAGCGCGGCGGCATCTATTCATCAGGTACAGCGACCAAGGCGGCAGCCTGTAAAGTGTCAGCAGAAGCAAGCTGGTAATCCTTCAACCCTCTGGGGTAACACTGTATTGTAATGGCATTGCACCAGCATTGTGCTCACTGGAGTAAATATTTCACTTGCACTACGGGGACCAGAATGCCGGAAGATTGGCTCCGCCCAGGTGGGCAGTCCCAGGAACTTATCAGCTGCAAGTGTAGCAAGAAGTTGTTGATGCGACTTGGCTGCCATTGAAGAAGGGAACAAGGGTTCCCGAAACGCGTCTGGCCATGCCAATTGACTTGAATGAACGTACCTGCACTTTTGTTTTCCTGAGCTGCTGCCATTAAAACGTGCTGAATTATGCTGAAGTGGCCTCTCTCACAAGGGTGCTTTTTTGTGTGAATATTTGGAGCGGCTGTGCTCGGTCGCGGGAGTGACCCACCGCCAGAGCGGGCCTGAGATGAAGCCAGCGCGGCTGCATCTATTCATCAGGTACAGCGAGCAAGGCGGCAGCCTGTAAACAAGTCAGCAGAAGCAAGCTCGTAATCCTTCAACCCACTGGGGTAACACTGTATCGTAATGGCATTGCACCAGCATTGTGCTCACTGGAGTAAATATTTCACTTGCACTACGGGGACCAGAAAGCCGGAAGATTGGCTCCGCCCATGTGGGCAGTCCCAGGAACTTATCAGGTGCAAGTGTAGCAAGAAGGTGTTGATGCGACTTGGCTGCCATTGAAGAAGGGAACAAGAGTTCCAGAAACGCGTCTGGCCATGCCAATTGACTTGAATGAAATTACCTGCACTTTTGTTTTCCTGAGCTGCTGCCATTAAAACGTGCTGAATTACGCTAAAGTGGCCTCTCTCACAAGGGTGCTTTTTTGTGTGAATATTTGGAGCGGCTGTGCTCGGTCGCGGGAGGGGCCCACCGCCAGAGCGGGCCTGAGATGAAGCCAGCGCGGTGGCATCTATTCATCAGGTGCAGCGAGCAAGGCGGCAGCCTGTAAACGAGTCAGCAGAAGCAAACTGGTAATCCTTCAACCCACTGGGGTAACACTGTATCGTTATGGCATTGCACCAGCATTGTGCTCACTGGAGTAAATATTTCACTTGCACTACGGGGACCAGAATGCCGGAAGATTGGCTCCGCCCAGGTGGGCAGTCCCAGGAACTTATCAGCTGCAAGTGTAGCAAGAAGTTGTTGATGCGACTTGGCTGCCATTGAAGAAGGGAACAAGGGTTCCCGAAACGCGTCTGGCCATGCCAATTGACTTGAATGAACGTACCTGCACTTTTGTTTTCCTGAGCTGCTGCCATTAAAACGTGCTGAATTATGCTGAAGTGGCCTCTCTCACAAGGGTGCTTTTTTGTGTGAATATTTGGAGCGGCTGTGCTCGGTCGCGGGAGTGACCCACCGCCAGAGCGGGCCTGAGATGAAGCCAGCGCGGCTGCATCTATTCATCAGGTACAGCGAGCAAGGCGGCAGCCTGTAAACAAGTCAGCAGAAGCAAGCTCGTAATCCTTCAACCCACTGGGGTAACACTGTATCGTAATGGCATTGCACCAGCATTGTGCTCACTGGAGTAAATATTTCACTTGCACTACGGGGACCAGAAAGCCGGAAGATTGGCTCCGCCCATGTGGGCAGTCCCAGGAACTTATCAGGTGCAAGTGTAGCAAGAAGGTGTTGATGCGACTTGGCTGCCATTGAAGAAGGGAACAAGAGTTCCAGAAACGCGTCTGGCCATGCCAATTGACTTGAATGAAATTACCTGCACTTTTGTTTTCCTGAGCTGCTGCCATTAAAACGTGCTGAATTACGCTAAAGTGGCCTCTCTCACAAGGGTGCTTTTTTGTGTGAATATTTGGAGCGGCTGTGCTCGGTCGCGGGAGGGGCCCACCGCCAGAGCGGGCCTGAGATGAAGCCAGCGCGGTGGCATCTATTCATCAGGTGCAGCGAGCAAGGCGGCAGCCTGTAAACGAGTCAGCAGAAGCAAACTGGTAATCCTTCAACCCACTGGGGTAACACTGTATCGTTATGGCATTGCACCAGCATTGTGCTCACTGGAGTAAATATTTCACTTGCACTACGGGGACCAGAATGCCGGAAGATTGGCTCCGCCCACGTGGGCAGTCCCAGGAACTTATCAGGTGCAAGTGTAGCAAGAAGGTGTTGATGCGACTTGGCTGCCATTGAAGAAGGGAACAAGGGTTCCAGAACGCGTCTGGCCATGCCAATAGACTTGAATGAACTTACCAGCACTTTTGTTTTCCTGAGCTGCTGCCATTAAAACGTGCTGAATTACGCTAAAGTGGGCTCTCTCACAAGGGTGCTTTTTTGTGTGAATATTTGGAGCGGTTGTGCTCGGTCGCGGGAGGGGCCCACTGCCAGAGCGGGCCTGAGATGAAGCCAGCGCGGCGGCATCTATTCATCAGGTACAGCGACCAAGGCGGCAGCCTGTAAAGAGTCAGCAGAAGCAAGCTGGTAATCCTTCAACCCACTGGGGTAACACTGTATCGTAATGGCATTGCACCAGCATTGTGCTCACTGGAGTAAATATTTCACTTGCACTACGGGGACCAGAATGCCGGAAGATTGGCTCCGCCCAGGTGGGCAGTCCCAGGAACTTATCAGCTGCAAGTATAGCAAGAAGGTGTTGATGCAACTTGGCTGCCATTGAAGAAGGGAACAAGGGTTCCAGAAACGCGTCTGGCCATGCCAATTGACTTGAATGAACTTACCTGCACTTTTGTTTTCCTGAGCTGCTGCCATTAAAACGTGCTGAATTACGCTGAAGTGGCCTCTCTCACAAGGGTGCTTTTTTGTGTGAATATTTTGAGCGGCTGTGCTCGGTCGCGGGAGGGGCCCACCGCCAGAGTGGGCCTGATATGAAGCCAGCGCGGCAGCATCTATTCATCAGGTACAGCGAGCGAGGCGGCAGCCTGTAAACGAGTCAGCAGAAGCAAGCTGGTAATCCTTCAACCCACTCGGGTAACACTGTATCGTAATGGCATTGCACCAGCATTGTGCTCACTGGAGTAAATATTTCACTTGCACTACGGGGACCAGAATGCCGGAAGATTGGCTCCGCCCATGTGGGCAGTCCCAGGAACTTATCAGGTGCAAGTGTAGCAAGAAGGTGTTGATGCGACTTCGCTGCCATTGAAGAAGGGAACAAGGGTTCCAGAAACGCGTCTGGCCATGCCAATTGACTTGAATGAACTTACCTGCACTTTTGTTTTCCTGAACTGCTGCCATTAAAACGTGCTGAATTACGCTAAAGGGGCCTCTCTCACAAGGGTGCTTTTTTGTGTGAATATTTGGAGCGGTTGTGCTCGGTCGCGGGAGGGGCCCACCGGCAGAGAGGGCCCGAGATGAAGCCAGCGCGGCGGCATCTATTCATCAGGTCCAGCGACCAAGGCGGCAGCCTGTAAAGAGTCAGCAGAAGCAAGCTGGTAATCCTTCAACCCACTGGGGTAACACTGTATCGTAATGGCATTGCACCAGCATTGTGCTCACTGGAGTAAATATTTCACTTGCACTACGGGGACCAGAATGCCGGAAGATTGGTTCCGCCCAGGTGGGCAGTCCCAGGAACTTATCAGCTGCAAGTGTAGCAAGAAGGTGTTGATGCGACTTGGCTGCCATTGAAGAAGGGAACAAGGGTTCCAGAAACGCGTCTGGCCATGCCAATTGACTTGAATGAACTTACCTGCACTTTTGTTTTCCTGAGCTGCTGCCATTAAAACGTGCTGAATTACGCTGAAGTGGCATCTCTCACAAGGGTGCTTTTTTGTGTGAATATTTGGAGCGGCTGTGCTCGGTCGCGGGAGGGGCCCACCGCCAGAGCGGGCCTGAGATGAAGCCAGCGCGGCTGCATCTATTCATCAGGAACAGCGAGCAAGGCGGCAGCCTGTAAACAAGTCAGCAGAAGCAAGCTCGTAATCCTTCAACCCACTGGGGTAACACTGTATCGTAATGGCATTGCACCAGCATTGTGCTCACTGGAGTAAATATTTCACTTGCACTACGGGGACCAGAATGCCGGAAGATTGGCTCCGCCCATGTGGGCAGTCCCAGGAACTTATCAGGTGCAAGTGTAGCAAGAAGGTGTTGATGCGACTTGGCTGCCATTAAAGAAGGGAACAAGGGTTCCAGAAACGCGTCTGGCCATGCCAATTGACTTGAATGAACTTACCTGCACTTTTGTTTTCCTGAGCTGCTGCCATTAAAACGTGCTGAATTACGCTGAAGTGGCCTCTCTCACAAGGGTGCTTTTTTGTGTGAATATTTGGAGCGGCTGTGCTCGGTCGCGGGAGGGGCCCACCGCCAGAGTGGGCCTGAGATGAAGCCAGCGCGGCTGCATCTATTCATCAGGTACAGTGAGCAAGGCAGCAGCCTGTAAACAAGTCAGCAGAAGCAAGCTCGTAATCCTTCAACCCACTGGGGTAACACTGTATCGTAATGGCATTGCACCAGCATTGTGCTCACTGGAGTAAATATTTCACTCGCACTATGGGGACCAGAATGCCGGAAGATTGGCTCCGCCCATGTGGGCAGTCCCAGGAACTTATCAGGTGCAAGTGTAGCAAGAAGGTGTTGATGTGACTTGGCTGCCATTGAAGAAGGGAACAAGGGTTCCAGAAACGCGTCTGGCCATGCCAATTGACTTGAATGAACTTACCTGCACTTTTGTTTTCCTGAGCTGCTGCCATTAAAACGTGCTGAATTACGCTGAAGTGGCCTCTCGCACAAGGGTGCTTTTTTGTGTGAATATTTGGAGCGGCTGTGCTCGGTCGCGGGAGGGGCCCACCGCCAGAGCGAGCCTGAGATGAAGCCAGCGCGGCGGCATCTATTCATCAGGTACAGCGACCAAGGCGGCAGCCTGTAAAGAGTCAGCAGAAGCAAGCTGGTAATCCTTCAACCCACTGGGGTAACACTGTATCGTAATGGCATTGCACCAGCATTGTGCTCACTGGAGTAAATATTTCACTTGCACTACGGGGACCAGAATGCCGGAAGATTGGCTCCGCCCAGGTGGACAGTCCCAGGAACTTATCAGCTGCAAGTGTAGCAAGAAGGTGTTGATGCAACTTGGCTGCCATTGAAGAAGGGAACAAGGGTTCCAGAAACGCGTCTGGCCATGCCAATTGACTTGAATGAACTTACCTGCACTTTTGTTTTCCTGAGCTGCTGCCATTAAAACGTGCTGAATTACGCTGAAGTGGCCTCTCTCACAAGGGTGCTTTTTTGTGTGAATATTTTGAGCGGCGGTGCTCGGTCGCGGGAGGGGCCCACCGCCAGAGTGGGCCTGATATGAAGCCAGCGCGGCAGCATCTATTCATCAGGTACAGCGAGCGAGGCGGCAGCCTGTAAACGAGTCAGCAGAAGCAAGCTGGTAATCCTTCAACCCACTCGGGTAACACTGTATCGTAATGGCATTGCACCAGCATTGTGCTCACTGGAGTAAATATTTCACTTGCACTACGGGGACCAGAATGCCGGAAGATTGGCTCCGCCCATGTGGGCAGTCCCAGGAACTTATCAGGTGCAAGTGTAGCAAGAAGGTGTTGATGCGACTTCGCTGCCATTGAAGAAGGGAACAAGGGTTCCAGAAACGCGTCTGGCCATGCCAATTGACTTGAATGAACTTACCTGCACTTTTGTTTTCCTGAACTGCTGCCATTAAAACGTGCTGAATTACGCTAAAGGGGCCTCTCTCACAAGGGTGCTTTTTTGTGTGAATATTTGGAGCGGTTGTGCTCGGTCGCGGGAGGGGCCCACCGGCAGAGAGGGCCCGAGATGAAGCCAGCGCGGCGGCATCTATTCATCAGGTCCAGCGACCAAGGCGGCAGCCTGTAAAGAGTCAGCAGAAGCAAGCTGGTAATCCTTCAACCCACTGGGGTAACACTGTATCGTAATGGCATTGCACCAGCATTGTGCTCACTGGAGTAAATATTTCACTTGCACTACGGGGACCAGAATGCCGGAAGATTGGTTCCGCCCAGGTGGGCAGTCCCAGGAACTTATCAGCTGCAAGTGTAGCAAGAAGGTGTTGATGCGACTTGGCTGCCATTGAAGAAGGGAACTAGGGTTCCAGAAACACGTCTGGCCATGCCAATTGACTTGAATGAACTTACCTGCACTTTTGTTTTCCTGAGCTGCTGCCATTAAAACGTGCTGAATTACGCTGAAGTGGCATCTCTCACAAGGGTGCTTTTTTGTGTGAATATTTGGAGCGGCTGTGCTCGGTCGCGGGAGGGGCCCACCGCCAGAGCGGGCCTGAGATGAAGCCAGCGCGGCTGCATCTATTCATCAGGAACAGCGAGCAAGGCGGCAGCCTGTAAACAAGTCAGCAGAAGCAAGCTCGTAATCCTTCAACCCACTGGGGTAACACTGTCTCGTAATGGCATTGCACCAGCATTGTGCTCACTGGAGTAAATATTTCACTTGCACTACGGGGACCAGAATGCCGGAAGATTGGCTCCGCCCATGTGGGCAGTCCCAGGAACTTATCAGGTGCAAGTGTAGCAAGAAGGTGTTGATGCGACTTGGCTGCCATTAAAGAAGGGAACAAGGGTTCCAGAAACGCGTCTGGCCATGCCAATTGACTTGAATGAACTTACCTGCACTTTTGTTTTCCTGAGCTGCTGCCATTAAAACGTGCTGAATTACGCTGAAGTGGCCTCTCTCACAAGGGTGCTTTTTTGTGTGAATATTTGGAGCGGCTGTGCTCGGTCGCGGGAGGGGCCCACCGCCAGAGTGGGCCTGAGATGAAGCCAGCGCGGCTGCATCTATTCATCAGGTACAGCGAGCAAGGCGGCAGCCTGTAAACAAGTCAGCAGAAGCAAGCTCGTAATCCTTCAACCCACTGGGGTAACACTGTATCGTAATGGCATTCCACCAGCATTGTGCTCACTGGAGTAAATATTTCACTTGCACTACGGGGACCAGAATGCCGGAAGATTGGCTCCGCCCATGTGGGCAGTCCCAGGAACTTATCAGGTGCAAGTGTAGCAAGAAGGTGTTGATGTGACTTGGCTGCCATTGAAGAAGGGAACAAGGGTTCCAGAAACGCGTCTGGCCATGCCAATTGACTTGAATGAACTTACCTGCACTTTTGTTTTCCTGAGCTGCTGCCATTAAAACGTGCTGAATTACGCTGAAGTGGCCTCTCTCACAAGGGTGTTTTTTTGTGTGAATATTTTGAGCGGCTGTGCTCGGTCGCGGGAGGGGCCCACCGCCAGAGTGGGCCTGAGATGAAGCCAGCGCGGCGGCATCTATTCATCAGCTACAGCGAGCAAGGTGGCAGCCTGTAAACGAGTCAGCAGAAGCAAGCTGGTAATCCTTCAACCCACTGGGGTAACACTGTATAGTAATGGCATTGCACCAGCATTGTGCTCACTGGAGTACATTTTTCACTTGCACTACGGGGACCAGAATGCCGGAAGATTGGCTCCGCCCATGTGGGCAGTCCCAGGAACTTATCAGGTGCAAGTGTAGCAAGAAGGTGTTGATGCGACTTGGCTGCCATTGAAGAAGGGAACAAGGGTTCCAGAAACGCGTCTGGCCATGCCAATGGACTTGAATGAACTTACCTGCACTTTTGTTTTCCTGAGCTGCTGCCATTAAAACGTGCTGAATTACGCTGAAGTGGCCTCTCTCACAAGGGTTCTTTTTTGTGTGAATATTTGGAGCGGCTGTGCTCGGTCGCGGGAGGGGCCCACCACCAGAGCAGGCCTGATATGAAGCCAGCGCGGCGGCATCTATTCATCAGGTACAGCGAGCAAGGCGGCAGCCTGTAAACGAGTCAGCAGAAGCAAGCTGGTAATCCTTCAACCCACTGGGGTAACACTGTATCGTAATGGCATTGCACCAGCATTGTGCTCACTGGAGTAAATATTTCACTTGCACTACGGGGACCAGAATGCCGGAAGATTGGCTCCGCCCATGTGGGCAGTCCCAGGAACTTATCAGGTGCAAGTGTAGCAAGAAGGTGTTGATGCGACTTGGCTGCCATGGAAGAAGGGAACAAGGGTTCCAGAAACGCATCTGGCCATGCCAATTGACTTGAATGAACTTACCTGCACTTTTGTTTTCCTGAGCTGCTGCCATTAAAACGTGCTGAATTACGCTGAAGTGGCCTCTCTCACAAGGGTTCTTTTTTGTGTGAATATTTGGAGCGGCTGTGCTCGGTCGCGGGAGGGGCCTACTACCAGAGCAGGCCTGAGATGAAGCCAGCGCGGCGGCATCTATTCATCAGGTACAGTGACCAAGGCGGCAGCCTGTAAAGAGTCAGCAGAAGCAAGCTGGTAATCCTTCAACCCACTGGGGTAACACTGTATCGTAATGGCATTGCACCAGCATTGTGCTCACTGGAGTAAATATTTCACTTGCACTACGGGGACCAGAATGCCGGAAGATTGGCTCCGCCCAGGTGGGCAGTCCCAGGAACTTATCAGCTGCAAGTGTAGCAAGAAGGTGTTGATGCGACTTGGCTGCCATTGAAGAAGGGAACAAGGGTTCCAGAAACGCGTCTGGCCATGCCAATTGACTTGAATGAACTTACCTGCACTTTTGTTTTCCTGAGCTGCTGCCATTAAAACGTGCTGAATTACGCTGTGGTGGCATCTCTCACAAGGGTGCTTTTTTGTGTGAATATTTGGAGCGGCTGTGCTCGGTCGCGGGAGGGGCCCACCGCCAGAGCGGGCCTGAGATCAAGCCAGCGCGGCTGCATCTATTCATCAGGAACAGCGAGCAAGGCGGCAGCCTGTAAACAAGTCAGCAGAAGCAAGCTCGTAATCCTTCAACCCACTGGGGTAACACTGTATCGTAATGGCATTGCACCAGCATTGTGCTCACTGGAGTAAATATTTCACTTGCACTACGGGGACCAGAATGCCGGAAGATTGGCTCCGCCCATGTGGGCAGTCCCAGGAACTTATCAGGTGCAAGTGTAGCAAGAAGGTGTTGATGCGACTTGGCTGCCATTAAAGAAGGGAACAAGGGTTCCAGAAACGCATCTGGCCATGCCAATTGACTTGAATGAACTTACCTGCACTTTTGTTTTCCTGAGCTGCTGCCATTAAAACGTGCTGAATTACGCTGAAGTGGCCTCTCTCACAAGGGTGCTTTTCTGTGTGAATATTTGGAGCGGCTGTGCTCGGTCGCGGGAGGGGCCCACCGCCAGAGTGGGCCTGAGATGAAGCCAGCGCGGCTGCATCTATTCATCAGGTACAGCGAGCAAGGCGGCAGCCTGTAAACAAGTCAGCAGAAGCAAGCTCGTAATCCTTCAACCCACTGGGGTAACACTGTATCGTAATGGCATTGCACCAGCATTGTGCTCACTGGAGTAAATATTTCACTTGCACTACGGGGACCAGAATGCCGGAAGATTGGCTCCGCCCATGTGGGCAGTCCCAGGAACTTATCAGGTGCAAGTGTAGCAAGAAGGTGTTGATGCGACTTGGCTGCCATGGAAGAAGGGAACAAGGGTTCCAGAAACGCATCTGGCCATGCCAATTGACTTGAATGAACTTACCTGCACTTTTGTTTTCCTGAGCTGCTGCCATTAAAACGTGCTGAATTACGCTGAAGTGGCCTCTCTCACAAGGGTTCTTTTTTGTGTGAATATTTGGAGCGGCTGTGCTCGGTCGCGGGAGGGGCCTACCACCAGAGCAGGCCTGAGATGAAGCCAGCGCGGCGGCATCTATTCATCAGGTACAGTGACCAAGGCGGCAGCCTGTAAAGAGTGAGCAGAAGCAAGCTGGTAATCCTTCAACCCACTGGGGTAACACTGTATCGTAATGGCATTGCACCAGCATTGTGCTCACTGGAGTAAATATTTCACATGCACTACGGGGACCAGAATGCCGGAAGATTGGCTCCGCCCAGGTGGGCAGTCCCAGGAACTTATCAGCTGCAAGTGTAGCAAGAAGGTGTTGATGCGACTTGGCTGCCATTGAAGAAGGGAACAAGGGTTCCAGAAACGCGTCTGGCCATGTCAATTGACTTGAATGAACTTACCTGCACTTTTGTTTTCCTGAGCTGCTGCCATTAAAACGTGCTGAATTACGCTGTGGTGGCATCTCTCACAAGGGTGCTTTTTTGTGTGAATATTTGGAGCGGCTGTGCTCGGTCGCGGGAGGGGCCCACCGCCAGAGCGGGCCTGAGATCAAGCCAGCGCGGCTGCATCTATTCATCAGGAACAGCGAGCAAGGCGGCAGCCTGTAAACAAGTCAGCAGAAGCAAGCTCGTAATCCTTCAACCCACTGGGGTAACACTGTATCGTAATGGCATTGCACCAGCATTGTGCTCACTGGAGTAAATATTTCACTTGCACTACGGGGACCAGAATGCCGGAAGATAGGATCCGCCCATGTGGGCAGTCCCAGGAACTTATCAGGTGCAAGTGTAGCAAGAAGGTGTTGATGCGACTTGGCTGCCATTAAAGAAGGGAACAAGGGTTCCAGAAACGCATCTGGCCATGCCAATTGACTTGAATGAACTTACCTGCACTTTTGTTTTCCTGAGCTGCTGCCATTAAAACGTGCTGAATTACGCTGAAGTGGCCTCTCTCACAAGGGTGCTTTTCTGTGTGAATATTTGGAGCGGCTGTGCTCGGTCGCGGGAGGGGCCCACCGCCAGAGTGGGCCTGAGATGAAGCCAGCGCGGCTGCATCTATTCATCAGGTACAGCGAGCAAGGCGGCAGCCTGTAAACAAGTCAGCAGAAGCAAGCTCGTAATCCTTCAACCCACTGGGGTAACACTGTATCGTAATGGCATTGCACCAGCATTGTGCTCACTGGAGTAAATATTTCACTTGCACTACGGGGACCAGAATGCCGGAAGATTGGCTCCGCCCATGTGGGCAGTCCCAGGAACTTATCAGGTGCAAGTGTAGCAAGAAGGTGTTGATGTGACTTGGCTGCCATTGAAGAAGGGAACAAGGGTTCCAGAAACGCGTCTGGCCATGCCAATTGACTTGAATGAACTTACCTGCACTTTTGTTTTCCTGAGCTGCTGCCATTAAAACGTGCTGAATTACGCTGAAGTGGCCTCTCTCACAAGGGTGCTTTTTTGTGTGAATATTTTGAGCGGCTGTGCTCGGTCGCGGGAGGGGCCCACCGCCAGAGTGGGCCTGAGATGAAGCCAGCGCGGCGGCATCTATTCATCAGCTACAGCGAGCAAGGTGGCAGCCTGTAAACGAGTCAGCAGAAGCAAGCTGGTAATCCTTCAACCCACTGGGGTAACACTGTATCGTAATGGCATTGCACCAGCATTGTGCTCACTGGAGTACATTTTTCACTTGCACTACGGGGACCAGAATGCCGGAAGATTGGCTCCGCCCATGTGGGCAGTCCCAGGAACTTATCAGGTGCAAGTGTAGCAAGAAGGGGTTGATGCGACTTGGCTGCCATTGAAGAAGGGAACAAGGGTTCCAGAAACGCGTCTGGCCATGCCAATGGACTTGAATGAACTTACCTGCACTTTTGTTTTCCTGAGCTGCTGCCATTAAAACGTGCTGAATTACGCTGAAGTGGCCTCTCTCACAAGGGTTCTTTTTTGTGTGAATATTTGGAGCGGCTGTGCTCGGTCGCGGGAGGGGCCCACCACCAGAGCAGGCCTGATATGAAGCCAGCGCGGCGGCATCTATTCATCAGGTACAGCGAGCAAGGCGGCAGCCTGTAAACGAGTCAGCAGAAGCAAGCTGGTAATCCTTCAACCCACTGGGGTAACACTGTATCGTAATGGCATTGCACCAGCATTGTGCTCACTGGAGTAAATATTTCACTTGCACTACGGGGACCAGAATGCCGGAAGATTGGCTCCGCCCATGTGGGCAGTCCCAGGAACTTATCAGGTGCAAGTGTAGCAAGAAGGTGTTGATGCGACTTGGCTGCCATGGAAGAAGGGAACAAGGGTTCCAGAAACGCATCTGGCCATGCCAATTGACTTGAATGAACTTACCTGCACTTTTGTTTTCCTGAGCTGCTGCCATTAAAACGTGCTGAATTACGCTGAAGTGGCCTCTCTCACAAGGGTTCTTTTTTGTGTGAATATTTGGAGCGGCTGTGCTCGGTCGCGGGAGGGGCCTACCACCAGAGCAGGCCTGATATGAAGCCAGCGCGGCGGCATCTATTCATCAGGTACAGCGAGCAAGGCGGCAGCCTGTAAACGAGTCAGCAGAAGCAAGCTGGTAATCCTTCAACCCACTGGGGTAACACTGTATCGTAATGGCATTGCACCAGCATTGTGCTCACTGGAGTAAATATTTCACTTGCACTACGGGGACCAGAATGCCGGAAGATTGGCTCCGCCCAGGTGGGCAGTCCCAGGAACTTATCAGCTGCAAGTGTAGCAAGAAGGTGTTGATGCGACTTGGCTGCCATTGAAGAAGGGAACAAGGGTTCCAGAAACGCGTCTGGCCATGCCAATTGACTTGAATGAACTTACCAGCACTTTTGTTTTCCTGAGCTGCTGCCATTAAAACATGCTGAATTACGCTAAAGTGGCCTCTCTCAAAAGGGTGCTTTTTTGTGTGAATATTTGAAGCTGTTGTGCTCGGTCGCGGGAGGGGCCCACCGCCAGAGCGGGCCTGAGATGAAGCCAGCGCGGTGGCATCTATTCATCAGGTACAGCGACCAAGGCGGCGGCCTGTAAAGAGTCAGCAGAAGCAAGCTGGTAATCCTTCAACCCACTGGGGTAACACTTTATCGTAATGGCATTGCACCAGCATTGTGCTCACTGGAGTAAATGTTTCACTTGCACTACGGGGACCAGAATGCCGGAAGATTGGCTCCGCCCAGGTGGGCAGTCCCAGGAACTTATCAGCTGCAAGTGTAGCAAGAAGGTGTTGATGCGACTTGGCTGCCTTCAAAGAAGGGAACAAGGGTTCCAGAAACGCGTCTGGCCATGCCAATTGACTTGAATGAACTTACCTGCACTTTTGTTTTCCTGAGCTGCTGCCATTAAAACGTGCTGAATTACGCTAAAGTGGCCTCTCTCACAAGGGTGCTTTTTGTGTGACTATTTGGAGCGGCTGTGCTCGGTCGCGGGAGTGGGCCACCCCCAGAGCGGGCCTGAGATGAAGCCAGCGCGGCGGCATCTATTCGTCAGGTACAGCGAGCAAGGCGGCAGCCTGTAAACGAGTCAGCAGAAGCAAGCTCGTAATCCTTCAAACCACTAGGGTAACACTGTATCGTAATGGCATTGCACCAGCATTGTGCTCCCTGGAGTAAATATTTGACTTGCACTACGGGGACTAGAATGCCGGAAGTTTGGCTCCGCCCATGTGGGCAGTCCCAGGAACTTATCAGGTGCAAGTGTAGCAAGAAGGTGTTGATGCGACTTGGCTGCCATTAAAGAAGGGAACAAGGGTTCCAGAAACGCTTCTGGCCATGCCAATTGACTTGAATGAACTTACCTGCACTTTTGTTTTCCGGAGCTGCTGCCATTAAAACGTGCTGAATTACGCTGAAGTGGCCTCTCTCACAAGGGTGCTTTTTTGTGTGAATATTTTGAGCGGCTGTGCTCGGTCGTGGGAGGGGCCCACCGCCAGAGTGGGCCTGAGATGAAGCCAGCGCGGCAGCATCTATTCATCAGGTACAGCGAGCAAGGCGGCAGCCTGTAAACGAGTCAGCAGAAGCAAGCTGGTAAACCTTCAACCCACTGGGGTAACACTGTATCGTAATGGCATTGCACCAGCATTGTGCTCACTGGAGTAAATATTTCACTTGCACTACGGGGACCACAATGCCGGAAGATTGGCTCCGCCCATGTGGGCAGTCCCAGGAACTTATCAGGTGCAAGTGTAGCAAGAAGGTGTTGATGCGACTTGGCTGCCATTGAAGAAGGGAACAAGGGTTCCAGAAACTCGTCTGGCCATGCCAATTGACTTGAATGAACTTACCTGCACTTTTGTTTTCCTGAGCTGCTGCCATTAAAACGTGCTGAATTACGCTGAAGTGGCCTCTCTCACAAGGGTGCTTTTTTGTGTGAATATACATATATATATATATATATATATATATATATATATATATATATATATATATATATATACAACGCGAAGAGAGCAGATGGTGCGTGGTGCAGAGAAATACTGGCACTGTGAACATGAGTGGAATAATATCCGGACCCACTGGGGTTTCGAACTGAAGTAATTTTATTTTGACTCTGGGAGGAGCGCACTAGCGGAATACAAGAACTTCATGTACCAGCAAGCTCCGAGGAGCCAACGCCCACTGGGGCAGGTGCGTGTGATTGATAAATGACTCCAGCTCCAAACAGAGTTTTACAAGCCTCTGAAGAAATGCTCAGCAGAGCATGAAACGCGTCAGGCTGCAGGAATTTAAACTGGACATTGTTTTTCCATGCTCACGATGTAATCTGCCCATTAAAACGAAGATTGAAACCTACCTGCTTGTGGGCTCTTTGAAAGGAAGGGGCAACTGTGAACTTGATATATATATATATATATATATATTCACTGAAAAAACCATAGGTTATAGACCATATATAGTTAGGAATTAGCATTTAAAAAACCTTATTTTACTCACACAAAACCATTGAAATTCCATATATAGTTAGTTGCACTAACTATATATCGCGCACCCGCAATCCACTGCTGATCATGTCACATATTACATCATTCATGACATGGTCAGTGACATCACTGATGACATCACTGATGACATCTCAAATGACATCACTGATGACATCACTGATGACATCTCAAATGACATCACTGATGACTACATCCAGTGACTGTATAATTCTGTAAAGTTAAAATATGTCTTACATATTGAAGAATGAGTGGATGTATAAGTGTCTTGATGAAGGATTTAGTAGGGGCATGGCTGACTGTATGAGTGACTGATTAAATGTGTCTCACTGAGTGCATGGGTTAGTGACTAAACTGTCTTAATTTGTGCATCATTATGTCTGTTGTTCTGTAAACTGCTGCATGTGTTGATCATTAGCTATATGATTAACTGTATGGGTTATTGATTGGTTGCCCAAGCATTTGTATGGGAGACTGAGTGTGTGTGTGGGTGGCTGGGAGGTGTATGACTCTCTGCATAGATGTGTGAGCAGTTGATTGACTAGATGTATGGGTTCAAAAGTGCATGTGGAAACAGCTGTATGGGCGGTTGACTGTGTGCATGAGTGTATTGGTGAGTGAATGGATATCTCAGTGCTACATGTCAAAGTAAGTACATATGTAAAACACAGTACATGTGAGAGTTGACATATATAAATAACTGTGCATAAGAGCCAGTGAATGTGTGAGTGGCTGTATGGATCATTGTGAACTTGTATCCAGGATTGTATAAGTGAGTAAATATGTTTTAGTATATGTTTGAATAAGTAAGGTGTGTATAACTGTATAGTTGAGGAAATGGAGGTGTGATTGATTCTTTGCATGACTGACTAAGTGTCTGAGTAACTCCATGGATGAGTGACAGTCTATGAGTGTCTGTTTACACTGAGTGTATCTAAGGTTATATTAGAGTCTGAAGAGGTTCATCGTATTATCACATGAATGATGTCATCAGTGATGTGATCAGTAATGTCAAATGAGATGTCATCAGTGATGTCATCAGTGATGTCATTTGAGATGTCATCAGTGATGTCATCAGTGATGTCATTTGAGATGTCATCAGTGATGTCATCAGTGATGTCATTTGAGATGTCATCAGTGATGTCATCAGTGATGTCACTGACCATGTCATGAATGATGTAATATGTGACATGATCAGCAGTGGATTGCGGGTGCGCGATATATAGTTAGTGCAACTAACTATATATGGAATTTCAATGGTTTTGTGTGAGTAAAATAAGGTTTTTTAAATGCTAATTCCTAACTATATATGGTCTATAACCTATGGTTTTTTCAGTGAATTTTCAAGGTTTTGTAAATGCTAATTCCTAACTATATATGGTCTATAACCTATGGTTTTTTCAGTGAATTTCAATGGTTTTTTAATAGCAAATATCATAAGCTGTCGAATGTCAAGTACGTGGTAAGTGAAAACATTTTCGTGTTTATGCACACTGATCTGCTTTGAATGGTGCCCCCCCCCCCTCATTTCTATTAGGAGTACTCTCTCTTTGCACATAGTGAAGAGTAGTTAACGCAGGCCTTTGCCCCCATTGTAATACGTCGTGCCTGCTTCTCTCTCCATTTGATTGATTGTTATCCAAGTATTTACTGTTTTAGAATTGGTTCTCTTTGGTTCATTCTCTATTTACAAACAAACACAGAGTCGCAATACTCTGTTTAGTCTTTGCAGATAACGAAAAATCGTGTAAAAAAAAAAAGAAAAGGAATCCAGCAAAATCAGTAGGCCACTAATGGGATCTCTTTTTGACCTCGCTAAAATAGAAACATTAGGAACAACCCCTCATGACAAATACAAAACTAGTGAGATGAACTGAACTCCACACAATGATGGCTGCAAAACAGCTCGGCCCCGCCACCCACCCCGCCCAAAATAACGATAAAGAGCGGCTGCCATGATTGGTTGCGGAATGGCCACGACGGAGCTACGAAATGGTGCTGCTCTCATGCTAACCCCAGCTTCAGTCTGAAACATCCAGAAACACTGTAGACTACCAATTCGATCAGTTCCGGTAGCGCCCCAATGTAACCCGGTAGAGAAGAACTAGCCCTCCCCTCTTTGACTGATGGTTCTTGTTGCCTGTCCCTTCTGTTGTCATTTAACAGAACTATTTAGCCTGCTGAAAGGGGTTGTGTTCCGACCGCTGGTTGGTGGAGACATTTTGACTATATTCTGGACCTGCGTTGTCGCGTAATGCGTCATATGACGCGCCGCGTTAGCGCATCCGGAAGTCATCCGGGGCGCGCAGCGCGTAACGTAAGCATAACAAGTCATGTGACTTGTTAATAAAACTTTTCATTGGTTCATTTTACTTTTCTTATTCTAATGATGAAAGGCTTGGTCATATGACCTAAAAATTACGCTTTTTATTACTTCCGAACATTATTTTTTCTTAAATATATGTTATAATGTTCCAGGCTAATGTACTTTCCTGGAAAATTTACAACTGTCCTGCAAGTAAAATATATTCTTTTTTCGAGAAAAAGAGCGTTTCTTCGTCCCATGACGGAGCCGTTGAGCAAGAGGGTCGACCTGCTGTCTTAGTCGCCGATACGCCTGAATATGAGATTCTTATCGATCACTTTATGTTGCAGGAGTAGAAAACACAACAGCCCTTGACCATTTATCTTTACTGCGTTCCTTCGTATTATACCTTTTACCCTTCATGTAATTGGTCTGCTTTATTTCACTTGCCTTTTAATGATTCTAAAACAGTGACTATTATTAAAAACTTTACCAATGTATATACTACTACCATGTTTTCTTTTAAAAACCTTTATTGTGAAAATTTCATTATACAAATACGAGCCTATAACCACGTGGGCCGGCCACGGAGCAAACTGTAATCGTATATGATGAGTAGACATTTACACTGTAGAGGAACGTAACGGGCGGGCCATTAGGTTGCAAGAACTAAGGTGTCTAACAGTTACGGAATCGGTGGACGTACATTTTATAATTAAAATACGACAGGGCCAGTTACAATAAAATTATCTAGATATACATTTGCGGGCAAGTACCATGGGTGACGTTAATTCGAACTTTCAATAGTACAGTAATCAATAACACATCAGAACTTAATATCAATAGGGATGTCGAAATATTCAATCAATTCTCGTCCCCGCCCGCCATGTGCTTCAAAACTGCATACGTATCTCGTGATTTCAAGGTTCTGCAACCAGTACACAACAAGGAGTTACGAGTCCCATTTATTCCGGCGCCATTTTGGGCGAGGACGGGCAGGTCCAGGATATAGTAAAAATGTCTCTACCAACCATCGACTATGATGATGTTCATATGCTGTATTTATTAGAGTAACACTCATCTGTCCACATGAAATTAATTTGCCACAATCTAAACATGTCATTTTAATCTTTCCAAAGTTCTTCTAAATATTTGGGACCGTTTCCCTTGCCTCTGATGCTGTCAGTGCCACTTCTTTGATGAATGTACTAGCAGGCCAGGGGTTCTCCTCCAAATCTCTCTTTTATGCAGCTCTATAATTAATTGGTGCCACCTCTCCATATGACGATGCATGGTATAGTTACCATAACTATATTTTTTTTCGGTTCCTCTGGAGAGTTCATCGTGGCAGATGAAGCGTGTAACGTACCGGACATTTACCTTTTTTTGCATATACAGGAAAGGAAAAAAAAATCGAGCGTCCGAGTTCTAAGGTGTCCCAGGGCCATTTTAGTGGACCAGGCCATAATCCAAAGAACAGGCCGCCATTTTCAGAGTCCTGTTGCAGCCGCCTGTCGCTGTAGCATCAAGAGCAGCCGAAACTCAGCTGAATGGCAACTGAAACGGTAAAGGGGCGCCCCACTACAGCAGACGAGCCTCCACCTGGGAAGGCCTGTTCACGCCGCCTCCCCCCCCCCCTTCGGGCACCCCACGCCGTTATTCGGAGCAGTATTGTAGGATGGCCACACCAGTGCGGCAACTTGCTAGACATCACCTCGGTGGTAACCGAATCTCAGCCCCTTGTAGTGTCTCCTCTTCAGAAAATATTCTTGCGCTACCTTTGCCCCATTCACACATCGGTCCGCTACTGACGCCATCTCACAGGCTAATGGGGCGCCCCACGCCGAGTTTCAGCATTGTAGGATGACCACACCAGTACAGCAACTTCCTAGACATCCCCTCGGTGCCATCCGGATCTCGGCGCCCCACTGCAGATGAAGTGCCTCTCAACTATGAAACCACCACGGTGACATCCGGATCTTGGCGCGTTGTGCTGCCTTCGGCCTATTCGCACATCGGTCCGCTACTGACGCCATCTCACAGACTAATCGGGTGCCCCACGCCGAGTTTCAGCATTGTAGGATGACCACACCAGTGCACCTTACTAGACACCCCCTCGGTGCCATCCGGATCTTGGCATCTCAGCGCCTTGTGGTGTCTTCTATTCAGAAAATATTCTTGCGGTACCTTTGCCCCATTCACACATCGGTCCGCTACTGACGCCATCTCACAGGCTAATAGGGCGCCCCACGCCGAGTTTCAGCATTGTAGGATGACCACACCAGTACAGCAACTTGCTAGACATCACCTCGGTGCCAACCGGATCTTGGCATCTCAACGCCTAGTGGTATCTTCCATATAGAAAATATTAGTGCGCTGCCTTTGACCCCATTCGCACATCGGTCCGCAACTTAGACATCACCTCGGTGCCATCCGGATCTTGGCATCTCAGCGCCTTGTGGTGTCAGTCAGAAAATATTGTTGCGCTGCCTTTGGCCCCATTCGCACATCAGTCCGCTACTGACACCATCTCACAGGCCAACAGGGCGCCCCACGCCGACTTTTACCATTGTAGGATGGCCACACCAGTGCCACAACTTGCTAGACACCACCTCGGTGCCATCCGGAGCTTGGCATCTCAGCGCCTTGTGGTGTCTTCTAGTCAGAAAATATTGTTGCGCTGCCTTTGGCCCCATTCGCACATCGGTCCGCTACTGACGCCATCTCACAGGCCAACGGGGCGCCCCACGCCGACTTTCAACATTGTAGGATGGCCACACCAGTGCGGCAACTTACTAGACACCACCTCGGTGCCATCCGGGTCTTGGCGCGTTGTGCTGCCTTCGGCCTATTCGCACATCGGTCCGCTACTGACGCAAACTCACAGGCCAACGGGGTGCCCCACGCGACTTTCAGCATTGTAGGATGGCCACACCAGTGCTGCAACTTGCTGGACACCACCTCGGTGCCATCCTGATCTTGGCGCGTTGTGTTGCCTTCGGCCTATTCGCACATCGGTCCGCTACTGACGCCGCCTCACGTGCCAACGTATTTTCTCCGCATTTTATACCCTATGCCGCATAACAGGTCATGTGACTTGTTTATAAAACTTTTCATTGGTTCATTTTACTTTTGGTTTCCTAATGATGGAAGGCTTGATCATATGACCTAAAAACAACACTTTTCATTGGATGAAAACTTTTTTTTTTCCCAAACGATGAAAGCCCCACCTTGTTTCTGGATGTTTCAGACTGAAGCTGGCGTCAGCATGAGAGCACCACCATCTCGTAGCTCTGTGGTGGTCATTCCGCGAGCAATCATGGCAGCCGCTCCCCACCAGAAGCCTACAGGAGTCGGGGGCCCCCAAAACTTTTGATAAATCCTCAAGGCGGAGGGGACGCTTTCGAGAATGGGGTCCAAGACCTAGCAGACAAGCGTCCGATTTCCAAGGTGTCCCAGGGCCATTTCAGTGGACCAGGCCCAAAAAGGAAAGAGCCTGCCGCCATTTTGAAAGTCCTGTGACAGCCGCCTATCGCTGCACCGCAACAGTGGGCGCAACTCAGCTGAATTTCGGCTTTTGACACAGTGGACCAAAAACGGACGGAATGGCAACTGAAACGGTAAAGGGGCGCCCCACTACAACAGATGACACTCCACCTGGAGAGGCCCGTTCACGCCGCCTCCCCCGGGGCGCCCCACGCCGTTATTCGGAGCAGCATTGTAGGATACCAAAACCAGTGCGGCAACTTACTGGACATCACCTTGGTGCCATCGTTCTGCTGCCTTGGAACTATTCGCACAACAGTTTGCTACTGATGACCCACCCCCCGCGACGCCCCACGCCGGAAATCTGGACGTTGTGCTGCGTTGGGACTATTCGCACAGCCGACCGCTACTTCGTTGTTTTTCCCTAAAAATGTTTATATGTTATTACTATTTTTGTTTTCTTGTATATATTTATAAATTATTAAAGTTTTATAATCTTACTACTTTGTCGGAGTGCTATATATTTTTAATGTGACACATAATTGTAAAAACTTTGATGTACAAAGAGTCATCCCTGGAATCTTCCGCTTCAGGCTCGGTCCCCTCCCCAATCACAATACAGGATGGTTTTCAGATAATAGGAACGCTTCTGCTGTGACGAATCTCATCGAGTGTGGGCCTTGATCTACTATAACTCCTTTGAAGAGGGGTGGTTCTTTACAGCTGGGGCCATAAACTACATCTGCAGGGCTAGCTGATACCCTAGGACAAGCCTGGACAATCGGACACAGAGGAAAAGGAGTGTCAGAGGGTGCGGTAGTGAATAGGGCGAAAGGGAGGTGTCGGGCGGGCACAGGGTGTGATTCTCAGGGAAGAGCAGCGCAGATGGGGGGAGGTTTATTACCCATGCATAAGACAGAAAGCGGGGGTGACCACTGCCTGGGGGAGATGCTTGCGAGGGTGGGGAGCCATGCTAAGGATCGACAGCGTGCAGAGAGTGCGTCTGGTCAAGGCATCTAAAATGGCTGCCGTGCACGACAAAAGTGTGGCATTTGAAAAAAGACAAGATGGCGCAGACAATGTTTTTCAACACTTCCTGATTTCCTTCGAATCGAACGTTAACAGACGTTGGGGCATATTACCAAAGTTAAGCGATATTTATCCCTAACGATGCTTAGCAACGATTTTTTTACCGCTAAGCATCGTCAGAAATTATCGCAGATAAACCTTGCTATTATCAAGGTTTATCGCAAATACGATAATAAACGACCGCAATGCATTAATATCGCTGAAAACTCAGCGATATTCATGCATTACCGAGCTAATGCTCTTAGCCATGTTATCCACCTCCCATTGGATAACATGGCTAAGAACTGCTCAGGGCAGGTGCTACTTTTTGGAGATATTCGCGCTTATCTCGAATATTTCCAAAAGTTGATAATAGGAGATAGCGATGTTAGCGACTGTTTCCAGTCGCTAACATCTTGGCACGCCCACTTTGCATGTCATTAGTGATAAATATCACTCACATGCAAAGTGGGGCCCAAGATGGTCGCTATCTCCTACTAGCCGTCGCTAACTGGTGTTAGCAACAGCTAGGTAATACAGATATAATTTTATCTCCGCGAAGCGGAGCGCTGTTATAGATATATATCTTGTTTTTGAACGTTAATTTCTCAAAATCCACTGAAGCACATATATTGAGACCTAGCAAAGGCACATCGAGCTACCAGTCCCTACAATTTTGCCAAGTTTCGTGCAAATCCATTCAGCCGTTCGATTATTATTATTATTATTTTTTTGCCCCGCGGGGCCCTTTTAAAACCTCCACATCAAACCTAAGAGGTCAAGGAGGATCTACTATGCCCCCTTATGGTCATTTGCCCCTTCGCTTTGGCCTCCTCTTGTCTCTCGATCCTACCGAGAGACAAGATGGCGGCCGCTACGGACTGTTTGCAATGTTTACAGACGCCGGAGAACCAATCAGCTTCGCAAACCTTCGTTACGCGAAGCGGAGCGCTGTTACAGATATATATCTTTTTTTTAACGTTAATTTCTCAAAATCCACTGGAGCACATATATTGAGAACTAACAAAGGCACATCGGGCTACCAGTTCCTAATATTTTACCAAGTTTCGTGCAAATCCATTCAGCCGTTCGATTATTATTATTATTTTTTTTTTTTGCCCCGCGGGGCCCTTTTAAAACCTCCACATCAAACCTAGGGGGTCAGCGAGGATCTACTATGCCCCCTTATGGTCATTTGCCCCTTCGCTTTGGCCTCCTCTTGTCTCTCGATCCTACCGAGAGACAAGATGGCGGCCGCTACGGACTGTTTGGAATGTTTACAGACGCCGGAGAACCAATCAGCTTCGCTTCACAAAGCTCTGTTGCGCGAAAAGTACGCGTACTGGAGCGCTGCCCGGTCCGCTGTTACAGATATATATCTCTTTTTAAACGTTAATTTCTCAAAATCCACTGTAGCACATATATTGAGACCTGCAAAAGGCACATCGGGCTACCAGTCCCTACAATTTTGCCAAGTTTCGTGCAAATCCATTCAGCCGTTCGGGCTAAAAGTGAGGCCAACCGCCCTATGGAAAACTCAATGTTAAAAACACGTTTTGGGACCCCCCTTTTTTCTCGGCCCCCCCTTGACGAAACCCCCCCAAATTTTCAGGGGCTGCTCAGAAACAAAATGTTCCATTTTCCTGAAAATTTCAGCCAATTCCGTCCACAAACGCCAAAGTTATTAGACATAGAATTTTCAAAAATCCCATAGAGAAAAAATCCTAACTATATATACCTACTGGCGACCGCCAGTAGGTAATATATATATTACCTACTGGCGATAGCCAGTAGGTATATATAGTTAGGATTTTTTTCCTATGGGATTTTTGAAAATTCTATGTCGAATAACTTTGGCGTTTGAGGACAGAATTGGCTGAAATTTTCAGGACAATGGAACATTTTGTTTCTGAGCAGCCCCTGAAAATTTGGGGGGGTTTCGTTAAGGGGGGGCCGAGAAAAAAGGGGGGTCCCAAAACGTGTTTTTCCCATGCAATTTTCCATAGGGCGGTTGGCCTCACTTTTAGCCTGAACGGCTGAATGGATTTACACCAAACTTGGCAAAATTGTAGGGACTGGTAGCCCGATGTGCCTTTGCTATGTCTCAAGATATAGGCTCCAGTGGTTTTTACGAAAATTTACTTTGAAAAATATATATTGGGCTACATTGGGCTATATATATGTTGGAGCCCAAATGTAGCCCAATGTAGCCCAATGTAGCCCAATGTAGCCCAAAGAT
Source organism: Lissotriton helveticus (assembly GCF_964261635.1). NCBI lineage: Eukaryota > Metazoa > Chordata > Amphibia > Caudata > Salamandridae > Lissotriton > Lissotriton helveticus. The sequence goes on along the minus strand of NC_136069.1, from coordinate 611,375,210 downwards.
GGCCACCAGAGACAAAAAAAACAAATGTAGCCCAAATATCAGCCAGATGTAGCCCAACTATAGCCCAATGACAGAATGTCCCAGAGCGTTCTAAAGAACAACTAGAGTGCTAACAGTCCTACTTATTACAAAGGTATGGCACACCTGAAGCCATCTTGATTGGAATAAAGGGGTAACTCTTAAAACATTTAATTTAAAAAGGAACAAAATGAGGGGGTTCATTTTGCCATAGAATGTATGATTAGCGAATATATGACGAAATCCCGCATACCATCAGTCCGCAAAAAAAATCCCGCATGGACTATTAGGCCGCAAATTAAAATAACGAAAACTTTTAGAACGAATATGCCTTTAGCATACACTAAACAACTAAACTACCCTAAACCCTAAAACACTACCCCCAGCATGACCCTACACTACACAAACAGTACAACACTACCCTAAACCCTAAAACACTACCCCCAGCATGACCCTACACTACACAAACACTACAACACTACCCTAAACCCTAAAACACTACCCCCAGCATGACCCTACACTACGCAAACACTACAACACTACCCAAAACCCTAAAACACTACACCCCAGCATGACCCTACACTACGCAAACACCACAACACTACCCTAAACCCTAAAACACTACCCCCAGCATGACCCTACACTACACAAACACTACAACACAACCCTAAACCCTAAAACACTACCCCCAGCATGACCCTACACTACGCAAACACTACAACACAACCCTAAACCCTAAAACACTAGCCCCAGCATGACCCTACACTACGCAAACACTACAACACTACCCTAAACCCTAAAACACTACCCCCAGCATGACCCTACACTACGCAAACACTACAACACTACCCAAAACCCTAAAACACTACACCCCAGCATGACCCTACACTACGCAAACACTACAACACTACCCTAAACCCTAAAACACTACCCCCAGCATGACCCTACACTACGCAAACACTACAACACTACTCAAAACCCTAAAACACTACACACCAGCATGACCCTACACTACGCAAACACTACAACACTACCCTAAACCCTAAAACACTACCCCCAGCATGACCCTACACTACGCAAACACTACAACACTACCCTAAACCCTAAAACACTACCCCCAGCATGACCCTACACTACGCAAACACTACAACACTACCCTAAACCCTAAAACACTACCCCCAGCATGACCCTACACTACGCAAACACTACAACACTACCGTAAACCCTAAAACACTACCCCCAGCATGACCCTACACTACGCAAACACTACAGCACTACCCTAAACCCTAAAACACTACCCCCAGCAAGACCCTACACTACAACACTACCCAAAACCCTAAAACACTACCCCCAGCATGACCCTACACTACGCAAACACTACAACACTACCCAAAACCCTAAAACACTACCCCCCAGCATGACCCTACACTACGCAAACACTACAACACTACCCAAAACCCTAAAACACTACCCCCAGCATCACCCTACACTACGCAAACACTACAACACTACCCAAAACCCTAAAACACTACCCCCAGCATGACCCTACACTACGCAAACACTACAACACTACCCAAAACCCTAAAACACTACACCCCAGCATGACCCTACACTACGCAAACACTACAACACTACCCAAAACCCTAAAACACTACACCCCAGCATGACCCTACACTACGCAAACACTACAACACTACCCAAAACCCTAAAACACTACCCCCAGCATGACCCTACACTACGCAAACACTACAACACTACCCAAAACCCTACCCCCAGCATGACCCTACACTACGCAAACACTACAACACTACCCTAAACCCTAAAATACTACACCCCAGCATGACCCTACACTACGCAAACACTACAACACTACCCAAAACCCTAAAACACTACCCCCCAGCATGACCCTACACTACGCAAACACTACAACACTACCCAAAACCCTAAAACACTACGCCCAGCCTGACCCTACACTACGCAAACACTACAACACTACCCTAAACCCTAAAACACTAGCCCCAGCATGACCCTACACTACGCAAACACTACAACACAACCCTAAACCCTAAAACACTACCCCCAGCATGACCCTACACTACGCAAACACTACAACACTACCCTAAACCCTAAAACACTACCCCCAGCATGACCCTACACTACGCAAACACTACAACACAACCCTAAACCCTAAAACACTACCCCCAGCATGACCCTACACTACGCAAACACTACAACACTACCCAAAACCCTAAAACACTACCCCCAGCATGACCCTACACTACGCAAACACTACAACACTACCCTAAACCCTAAAATACTACACCCCAGCATGACCCTACACTACGCAAACACTACAACACTACCCAAAACCCTAAAACACTACCCCCAGCATGACCCTACACTACGCAAACACTACAACACTATCCTAAACCCTAAAACACTACGCCCAGCATGACCCTACACTACGCAAACACTACAACACTACAACACTACCCTAAACCCTAAAACACTAGCCCCAGCATGACCCTACACTACGCAAACACTACAACACAACCCTAAACCCTAAAACACTACCCCCAGCATGACCCTACACTACGCAAACACTACAACACTACCCTAAACCCTAAAACACTACCCCCAGCATGACCCTACACTACGCAAACACTACAACACAACCCTAAACCCTAAAACACTACCCCCAGCATGACCCTACACTAAACAACCACCACAACTCTACACTACACTAACACAACACTGCACTACACAACACTACACTACACTACACAATCACTAACCCACGAAAAAATTAACACAAACCCACTTACCTCTCTCGTCATCGTGGTTTTCACAACGCAAATGCATTTACCATACATGCCTTTAAAACGTAATTCTTTGTAAAGGCATGCGCGATAAATGCACATGCGTTTTGAAAAAATGCGGGATAATGGTATGCGAGGTCAATGACCTTGCGGGATAATGGTATGCGGACTGAAAGTCTGCGGGATAAAAAATGCGGGAAAATGGCTGCAAACCATGATTAGCAGCAGACTTCCCTGGTGAGCACTAGCTTTACTACAGTGATCTAATGAGCAACTAGAGTGCTAACATTCAGAATTTATGGCAAATGTGTGACATATCTGAATGCTTTCTTGATAGAACCAAAGTAAACAAGCATTGAAAATGCAATAGATCTCGCCCTCGTTTAAGTTAAAGCCATTCTGTTTGTAATGAGGTGGCTTTTTATCTTTGCTTTTATTAGTGTTTTTAAAACTTTCATGTAAATAACATGCATATGTATGCATATATGTATATGTATGCATGCATTTATATTTATATAGATATGCAGATTATATATGTTTATATATGTATAAACATATATAATCCCTACTGGCGATGGCGATGGCATATATATACCCTACTGGCGATAGCCAGTGGGTATATATAGTAAGGATTTTTTCTCTATGGGATTTCTGAAAATTCTATGTCTAATAACTTTGGCGTTTGTGGACGGAATTGGCTGAAATGTTCAGGAACATGGCACATTTTGTTTCTGAGCAGCCCCTGAAAATTTGGGGGGGTTTCGTCAAGGGGGGGCCGAGAAAAAAGGGGGGTCCCAAAACGCGGTTTTCCCATTCATTTTTCCATAGGGCGGTTGGACTCACTTTTAGCTCGAACGGCTGAATAGATTTACATGAAACTTGGCAAAATTGTAGATATGGTTTGCCCGACGTGCCTTTGCTATGTCTCAATATATGTGCTCCAGTGGATTTTGAGAAATTAACGTTTAAAAAAATATATATATCTGTGACAGCGCTCCGGTTAGCGCCCCGGTTCGCGTACCTGACGCGTAACGGAACTTCGCGAAGCTGATTGGCTCTCCGGTGTCTGTCAACATTCTAAACAGTCCGGAGCGGCCGCCATCTTGTCTCTCGGTACGATCGAGAGACAAGATGTGGTGAAAAACGAAGGGGGAAATGAAGGAAAGGGGGCAAGGTAGACCACTCCTGACCCCCTATGATTGATGAGGGGGATATTAAAGTGCCCCGCGGGGCAAAAAAAAAAAAAATTTTTTTTGCGATTTTACGCCGTAGAGGCGCGTCCCGGTACGCGAACCGGGCAGCTCACCGGGCAGCTAACCGGGCAGCTAACAGGCAGCGTAGCTGTCAACATTGTAAACAGTCCGGAGCGGCCGCCATCTTGTCTCTCGGTAGGTTCGAGAGACAAGATGTGGTGAAAAAAGAAGGGGAAATGAAGGAAAGGGGGCAAGGTAAACCCCTCCTGACCCCCTAGGATTGATGAGGGGGATATTAAAGTCCCCCGCGATTTTTCGCGGTAGAGGCGCTTCCCAGTACGCGAACCGGGCAGCTAACCGGCAGCGTAACGGGAGTCCGCCATCTTGTGTTTTTGGAGCGTCCGGTTCGCGTACCGGGTAGCGTCCCGGTAAGCGTAACAAGGGGAAAACCAAGAGAAACAGTAAAAAAAAATTAAGGGAATAGATTTCCAGCAAACTTGGCAAAATTGTAGGGACTGTTTGTTTGATGTGCCTTTGCAAGGCCTCAAGATATGTGCACGTGTGGATTTTGTCTAATTAAGGTTAAAAAAAATATATATATCTGTAAGCGTGCTCCGGCACGCTTACGTTACGGGTTTTGTTTGCGCTGCAGAGCCGATACGTCACGGTTATGCGACGCGTCATGAGGCGTCTCACGTGGCTACGTGATACGTCACGTAATAAAGAATATATTTTACAGCTATAGATATTAGCTTTTAAAAAACCAATGAAATTCACTGAAAAAACCATAGGTTATAGACCATATATAGTTAGGAATTTGCATTTACAAAACCTTGAAAATTCACTGAAAAAACCATAGGTTAGAGACCATATATAGTTAGCTGGACATTTTATTGACATAAAACCAATGAAATTCCATATATAGTTAGTTGCACTAACTATATATCGCGCACCCGCAATCCACTGCTGATGATGTCACATATTACATCATTCATGACATGGTCAGTGACATCACTGATGACATCACTGATGACATCTCAAATGACATCACTGATGACATCACTGATGACATCTCAAATGACATCACTGATGACATCATGACACACCAATACCAGTTACTACATACGCACTCACTGATTCCTACGTCTACACACACATTCACTCATTCACCCGTACAATCACTCATACATACAGTCACTCATTATTACAACACTATCATATGAACTCATACACCTATGCAGACACTCACACACTGCCACTCATCCATGGAGTTACTCACACACCTAGTCAGTCCTGTAAAGAATCAATCACACTTCCATTTCCTCATCTATACAGTTAAACACAGAACACCATACTTCAGTGACATCACTGATGACATCACTGATGACATCTCAAATGACATCACTGATGACATCTCAAATGACATCACTGATGACATCATGACACACCAATACCAGTTATTGCATACGCACTCACTGATTCCTACGTCTACACACACATTCACTCATTCACCCATACAATCACTCATACATACAGTCACTCATTATTACAACACTATCATATGCACTCATACACCTAGTCAGTCCTGTGAAGAATCAATCACACTTCGATTTCCTCATCTATACAGTTAAACACAGAACACCATACTTTTCACACATATACTAACACATACTTACTCTCTTATACAATCACTGATACAAGTACACATTGATATGCACAGAGTCACACACCTCCCAGCCAGCCACACACACACTCAGTCTTCCATACATCCACTCATTCTTCAATATGTAAAACATATTTAAACTTTACAAAAACACACAGACACTAGATGATGTCATCAGTGATGTCATTTGAGATGTCATCAGTGATGTCATTTGAGATGTCATCAGTGATGTCATCAGTGATGTCACTGACCATGTCATGAATGATGTAATATGTGACATCATCAGCAGTGGATTGCGGGTGCGCGATATATAGTTAGTGCAACTAACTATATATGGAATTTCATTGGTTTTATGTCAATAAAATGTCCAGCTAACTATATATGGTCTCTAACCTATGTTTTTTTCAGTGAATTTTCAAGGTTTTGTAAATGCAAATTCCTAACTATATATGGTCTATAACCTATGGTTTTTTCAGTGAATATATATATATATATATATATATATATATATATATATATATGTGTATATTACCTACTGGCGGTCGCCAGTAGGTATATATAGTTAGGATTTTTTCCCTATGGGATTTTTGAAAATTCTATGTCTAATAACTTTGGCGTTTGTGGACGGAATTGGCTGAAATTTTCAGGAAAATGGCACATTTTGTTTCTGAGCAGCCCCTGAAAATTTTGGGGGGGTTCGTCAAGGGGGGGGCGAGAAAAAAGGGGGGTCCCAAAACGCTTTTTTCCCATGTTAATTTCCATAGGGCGGTTGGCCTCACTTTTAGCCCGAACGGCTGAATGGATTTGCACGAAACTTGGCAAAATTGTAGGGACTGGTAGCCCGATGTGCCTTTTGTAGGTCTCAATATATGTGCTCCAGTGGATTTTGAGAAATTAACGTTTAAAAAAAGATATATATCTGTAACAGCGGACTGGGCAGCGGCCCAGGACGCGTACTTTTCGCGCAGCGGAGCTTTGTGAAGCGAAGCTGATTGGTTCTCCGGCGTCTGTCAACATTCCAAACAGTCCGTAGCGGCCGCCATCTTGTCTCTCGGTAGGATCGAGAGACAAGAGGAGGTCAAAACAAGGGGGAAATAACTATAAGGGGGCATAGTAGATCCTCGCTGACCCCCTAGGTTTGATGTGGAGGTTTTAAAAGGGCCCCGCGGGGCAAAAAAAAATAATAATAATAATAATCGAACGGCTGAATGGATTTGCACGAAACTTGGCAAAATATTAGGGACTGGTAGCCCGATGTGCCTTTGCTAGGTCTCAATATATGTGCTCCAGTGGATTTTGAGAAATTAACGTTCAAAAAAAGATATATATCTGTAACAGCGCTCCGCTTCGAGTAACGGAGGTTTGCGAAGCTGATTGGTCATTCTGTCACTGGGCTATAGTTGGGCTACATCTGGCTGATATTTGGGCTACATTTGTTTTTTTGTGTGTCTGGCGGCCATCTTTGGGCTACATTGGGCTACATTGGGCTACATTTGGGCTCCAACATATATATAGGCCAATGTAGCCCAATATATATTTTTCAAAGTTAATTTTCGTAAAAACCACTGGAGCATATATCTTGAGACATAGCAAAGGCACATCGGGCTACCAGTCCCTACAATTTTGCCAAGTTTCGTGGAAATCCATTCAGCCGTTCGAGCTAAAAGTGAGTCCAACCGCCCTATGGAAATGAAGGAAATGAATGGGTAATTTGTAATTAGCAAATAGCTCATCGCAAACTAGGAATGGTAAAGAATCGCTATTTATTCCTTAAAGTTCGCTATTTAGGAAATGCAAAAAACTTTGATGATACATATGGCGGTTCATCTCTAACAAGATAAGAAGCATAGGGATACATTTATGATGACTGGCGCATCACCAGGGATGTGTTAGTCATTCTGTGCCGCTGTTCCGTCACCTATGGTGTGCTGCATTTACAATGCGGCGCATCATGGGGCAAAAACAGCACAGATGCGTGATGTATCTGTGCCGTAAAGGTGGCGCATTGCTGGAGTTGTATCGCAAGTGTGATGAAGCTCCAGCAAGGGTCGGGGGTGCCCCTGTCGCAGGGTTTCTGTTCTCACACAGAACTGTGGACAGAGGATTGGAACCTCGGCGAATTAGGGTGTCCCAAAACTCACGTTAGTAATCAAAAACTCCTTAGCAAGCTAGGTACAGTGTCACATTGGATATAACAAACTCTCAATGTTTAGACAATCCAGAATATGAACTTATAGTACCTCAGGATACGTGGAACTCATGAACAGTCGGTCGTTATATATTTCTTAGAAACCAGAACATGGAGTTAAGAAGAACACATGTGTATTTGAAATGTTTATTTACTAATGCCGTCTTCACAGGCGTAGTATCTTAGATAATACAAGTACACATATTATCAGTAGCAAAATTACCAGCATAGTTACTAGTACATAAAAAGCGAATGGTGATAGTATGTTAACATGCTGTAAATGAATAAGAGTTAGCAACACTTATAAGCAGCCGCGGGCCGTGGAGGGAGTTACGGTGGGGCAGGGAGGCGGGGAGGGGGAGGGGCAAGGTAGGGAGGGCTCCACCCTGCTTCTCCCCCTCCCCGCCTCCCTGCCTCACCGTAACTCCCTCCACGGCCCGCGGCTGCTTATATCTCACCCTCCCTAATACACATATTATATTATTTGCTAAGAAGGTCTCTTTGTGTTGGTTTAGGGCGTGCCCATACTTTAGTGTCTTAGATTTGAAGGAATCACATCAGCATACACCAGCTCTCTCTTCATGTGAGCCGCATCAACTGTTGTGTATGTGTGTTCGGCAAAGCAATATAAAACCCGCCTCATGCCCAGAATTGGCAGAAGTTGCACTTATGTTATGAGTATGAAGTCGTGGAGATCAGACCTCATAACAATTCTGTATCGTGTTGTTCTTGAAACTTCAGCACTCGCTGTACAGATATAGTTTAACAAGCAAAGCAGATAGTAGAGCAATAACATATTATTCTCATGTAAACCACGATGAACTACTAGGTTGAAAGCTAAAGCAACAACTAAGTGTCGTGTGCAGAAGTTGCAAAAAAGGAAAAATGGCGTTTAAACCGGTAATGAGCCCATGCTAACTTAACACGGTGTAAAGATATCCAGGACCTAGATGACACCTCCCCATGATCCGGAAACGAACTGAATAAGATAATAGAAGTGCCATCTCATGAGAGCAGATTGCAAGTTTATATGTGGACGGTCCGCAAGGTAAAGCATTAAAAACTAGGAAAATTTAATGCTAAAGAAAAATAAAACAGCCAAGTACTTTATCGAGTCTTAAGCCAATAGGCAAGGTAAATAATAAAAACTTGACAAATAAGTCAATGAATTGTCAATGAAATGCTAGTACTCAGCATATCAAACATGAAAAAGGTCTATGACATAACTGTGTATGCAAAATAAGCTGCAACAGCCTCCAATAGGAAGTCACCGTCTTCATCCGAAAACAGTTCAGCCATCCAATTTAAAAGCGGAAAAGAACATACGTGCTCTCCCAGCACCGGATCCTCTATCACCATCAGAGGACAGCTCGGTGGGTTTTCAAGAAAGCTCTGTTCCAAGAAAGACTGTGCTGCCGCCAGTAAATTCCAGGGACCAAGTAGTCCATGCATCAATGCCACAGCCATAATCCTTTCGCCAGGACAAACCAACTCGTGAGTAATGATAGGAGTCATCAGCTGATTAAAGTCGACGTCAGGAGAAACCGGTCCGCAGAGACACAAATCAATGGCCCAATCGAAATCACAGGTCAGGCAGTGAAATACAGGCTGGACACAGGTGAAGTAGGAGAATCGAAAAGATAATCCATATGCCGTGCTTAATATCGCCAACGGCATTGTGCCATAATATTCTAGCATGCGATTGCGGAACAGTGTCAGCAGCTGCAGGGTGGGAGGTTGCATAGGAGGGACATCCATATTTAAAAATGTAAAAAAGCACAAGAGCGTCCGCTGGTAATGCAAGTAAAAATGCCAATCCACGAACCAGAGTGGAGAAAATAGAATGAAAGGAAGCAGGGATGAGTCCAAAGATTTTCTCAAATGAAGTCACGAGACCACGGGTAACAACTTTAAAAAAGTGCGCCAGGGACTTTGCGGAGGATGCGTTAAAGATAGTCGGAACCATCTTGCTGAATTTGAAAGGCAAATCTGAATTGAAAAGTGTGTGCACCTCTGTATGGGTGTTCGCTATGTGAAGCACGAAAGTTTCACGGGCCGAACTCAAGGCCACCTCTCTCTGAGACAAAAGAGCTCTTATTCTTGCCATGCCGTTGAAATCTGTCCCAAGGTTGGTATTTGTGGCCAGATTGAAAACTCCCTATGTTCATGTGTGGGAGGAAATAGAACATTTCTGCAGCAAATAACCCGTTCACTTACTGTTACGATAAAAGGAATACTTTTAATTAACTCAGAACAATCTTCATTATTGAGCATCAAATAACTACCATTTTCCAACAACTTGAACGTGGGGATGATAGCAGGAACTGGCGTGCCTTGCAACACGCAAGCCATATTTGGTCGGTGTTTGTTGCATGAACCGTGTAACTGTATGTGCCTACACATTAGTGAATGATCTGGCGTCTCAGTGCATTCCTCTCCATTCAGATAAACTTCTTGATCATCTTTGAAACATCTGTATGTGTATGGAAGCGACCAGACCTCATGAAGAAAAGCACTACCTAAAGGTTCATAACGACCTATTGGTATATATTTCATACAATTTGAAAACTTATATAAAGCAAAAGGCAGCATTATTAAACCGTGGATAAGGCACGTTGCCAAAAAACCCGCAATCCTCTGCTGATGATGTCACTGAGCATGTCATGAATGATGTAATATGTGACATCATCAGCAGTGGATTACGGGTAATAGTATCTCTAGTTTACTCCCCTATAGCTGTCTTTCTTTTAACATAAGTGTCTGTTTCCTTCCCTTATACTTACTGTTTTTGGTTCGCTTCCGGTTCGCGTACCGGGGAGCGAACTGGGAAGCGAACTAAGAGAAATAGAGGTTGGCACAGTTCCAAATATTGTACCAATTTTTTAATAACGGGGAGGTAGTTCTGAAAAGAACTTTTTTTTTTATTTTTCAGAACATTTTTTTACTTTTTTTGAATTTTTCTGAACAGTTTTATATTTTTTTGGTTTTTTTTTTGGAGGGGGCAATGAAAACGATTCATTGTAAAGGGCTCAACAGGAGCAACAAAACAAAAAAAAGAAGTATTTATTATTTTGGGCGTTTCGTACAAACTTGCATATGATAGTCAATAGCTCTGTTGATCAGAGTGATGCTTTTTTCTCCGTAGGAAATGAATCCATCGCAAAATACGCAGATGTGTTTTACATCACCAAATCTCATTTGTATATTTGGCACCATCTCCCTGCCCTCTGGTCCCGTTACTTCCGGTACAACAGATCTTCTGGCCATAATAGGGAGATTATCTAGGTCGTTCCGAAACTGTGCAGCACTGTAGTTGTTAGGATGCCACCTAGTCATATGGCGATGCATTGTGTAGTTTCCGAAACTGTATTTTTTGTCGGTCCCTCTGGACAGTCTATCTTGACATATAAGGCAAGTTACGTATCTTGCATTTACTTTTTTCTGACCTTTGGGAATTTTAAAAAATTGCCAAATGAAGTTTTCTTTCCGGTGAGACGTCCTGGGCTGCTCAGGCAAAAACTGCCTCTCTTCGTGCTCGTCCTCCTGTTCCTCTTCTTCCTCTCCTTGTTGAATTATAACTTGAGCAGGTGGTCCACTCTTCCTTGGATGTGGTGGAGGTGGTGGGGAAGCACCAGCTGAAGCTACTAAAGAAGCCATTGCTCAGTGATCACAAAGGGTCTTTCTCTCACAATGATGAAAGTCAGAGTGAGGAAAGAAGGAGGGATTTTCATCATTTGGGAAAAACAAGAGTTCTCAACCAATCAAAAGTGTTCATTTTAGATTATATGACCTAGTCTTACATCATTAGGAAACCAAAAGTGAAATGAACCAATGAAAAGTGTTATTACCAAGTCACATGACTTGCTGTGTTTACGTTAAGCGCTTTGCAGGGCCTCCCGGTTTGCTTCCAGAAACCTGCGCTTTGCGACTCGCTTCACGTACCAGTTCGCTAACGTTGTACGTCATATGACGTATCACGCGACAACGTGAAACGTCATGCGGACGGGAGGCGTCACGATGTTGTTTTCTAACGCGGCACTTGCGGTAAAGAAACGTTTACCGGCTCGCGGTCTATTTCGCGGCATCAAGGTCAGCTAACGGGAAGCTTCCCGATTCGCGAAGCGGGAACGAAGAAAAAAAAATATTAAAAAAAAAAATTATTCATAAACATATAAAATATATTTTTGGATTTAAAGAAGAATACATTTTACAGCTACAGATATTAGCTGTTAAAAAACCAATGAAATTCACAGAAAAAACCATAGGTTATAGACCATATATAGTTAGGAATTAGCATTTACAAAACCTTGAAAATTCACTGAAAAAACCATAGGTTATAGACCATATATAGTTAGGAATTAGCATTTAGAAAACCTTATTTTACTCACACAAAACCATTGAAATTCCATATATAGTTAGTTGCACTAACTATATATCGCGCACCCGCAATCCACTGCTGATGATGTCACATATTACATCATTCATGACATGGTCAGTGACATCACTGATGACATCACTGATGACATCTCAAATGACATCACTGATGACATCACTGATGACATCTCAAATGACATCACTGATGACATCATGACACACCAATACCAGTTACTACATAAGCACTCACTGATTCCTACGTCTACACACACATTCACTCATTCACCCATACAATCACTCATACATACAGTCACTTATTATTACAACACTATCATATGCACTCATACACCTATGCAGACAGTCACACACTGCCACTCATCCATGGAGTTACTCACACACCAAGCCAGTCCTGTAAAGAATCAATCACACTTCCATTTCTTCATCTATACAGTTAAACACAGAACACCATACTTCAGTGACATCACTGATGACATCACTAATGACATCTGAAATGACATCACTGATGACATCTCAAATGACATCACTGATGACATCATGACACACCAATACCAGTTACTACATACACACTCACTGATTCGTACGTCTACACACACATTCACTCATTCACCCATACAATTACTCATACATACAGTCACTTATTATTAGAACACTATCATATGCACTCATACACCTAGTCAGTCCTGTGAAGAATCAATCACACTTCGATTTCCTCATCTATAGTTAAACACAGAACACCATACTTTTCACACATATACTAACACATACTTACTCTCTTATACAATCACTGATACAAGTACACATTGATATGCACAGAGTCACACACCTCCCAGCCAGCCACACACACACTCAGTCTTCCATACATCCAGTCATTCTTCAATATGTAAAACGTATTTAAACTTTACAAAAACACACAGACACTAGATGATGTCATCAGTGATGTCATTTGAGATGTCATCAGTGATGTCATCAGTGATGTCACTGACCATGTCATGAATGATGTAATATGTGACATCATCAGCAGTGGATTGCGGGTGCGCGATATATAGTTAGTGCAACTAACTATATATGGAATTTCAATGGTTTTGTGTGAGTAAAATAAGGTTTTCTAAATGCTAATTCCTAACTATATATGGTCTATAACCTATGGTTTTTTCAGTGAATTTTCAAGGTTTTGTAAATGCTAATTCCTAACTATATATGGTCTATAACCTATGTTTTTTTCTGTGAATATATATATATATATATATATATATTTTTTATATTAGAGTCGGGCACCCTTTGTGCACCTTACTCGGTGAGTGTGCGGATTCAATCCGCCATTTTGGTAAAGACGTGAAGGATGCGAGTTCCAGCCAGCTGACTCAGCTTACGCTTATGGGGAGGGAACTACAACACTACATGTCCCAGGCCTTTCCTGTAGTGATCTGCTGATCACAGGTCTAGTTGTCAGCATGCCACAGTCACTCCCTCACGGCTGGTTTATACCCACACCACACCCATGCAGCACAGGCGCCACAGGACATGTGACCCTGCGAATAAATAGGGCCGGGCGCACGTGCTCGACGCCATTTCTACTCTTTATCTGAGTGTATCTGTATCATTATGTTGGTGGCAGCAGAGGCACTTTGGCCGACACTGGCCTCCCGCAATGTGTCGATGACTTGAGGTGAACAGAGTTGTTGGCAGCCGAAGCACTTTGCTGGACACTGGCTTCCTGCTGTATGCCAATGACTTGAGGTGCACAGAGTTGGTGGCAGCCGAGGAATTTTGCCCGAAACATGCCTCCAGCCATGTGGCGATGACTTGAGCTGCACTGAGTTAGTGCCACCAGAGCTGAGCGGGTGTGCAGCCTGCGATGATGCGCAGGCCTTGATACATCATCCTGGCAATCAAGACCTGATTTGAATTGTGGGCTCGGCTGGACCTTGTGTACGCCAAAGGCAGCTGGCTGGACAGACATGACTCCTCGGCGTTGTGTAGCGGGATGTGCTGGGGGCCTGTGCCATGGAAGCCAGCGACGGCTGAGGAGTTTGCTCCGGCACGTTGTGGCCCCTCTTGGAGGCACGCCGGTGGTGGCAGGTGAGCATTGAGGTCTGGATGCGCAGGGTCAGGGGGTCATCGCTGGGCGGCGTACTGGTCTGGGATGCTTGCGAAAGATGTAGGAACCATGCACACTGCCTGAGAAGTTTGCGACTACTTTAGTGTGCAGGCCCCGGTGGGCCAGTTTTGCCTGCACATTGTTGGAATGTGTGTGGTTTCTGTTGCGGTGATTGTGTGCAGTGTCGGCCAGGGGCACAAGTAGTACATGTGTCCAATCAGTTGACCCCAACACGTGCAGGAAGCTTCCTATGGCATGGTTCCCTTGCTTGGTCTCCAGCTGTTCCAGGCGCAGTGTGGGTGAAGTAAACATGCAGGTGTATCAAGCTGAAACGAATCGTGATGCTTACCGATGTGATAAATCCTACATAATGAGACCATAACAGAACTTTGTGTGGTTGTAACGTTCTTTTTATTTCCTACGAAGGTTACGACCACACAAACTTCTGTTACGGGTTTAAAAGGGGTGGCTGTGAGACTTCTCTGACTCTCGCAGTTGTTAGTTGGAAGGTATCAGAGGCCAACAGATGCAGTACAGCCATCTGCTTTGTCTGCGTAAGGATGTTGATTGTCCGCTGTGTTGGTACCATCAGCCTGTGGGCAATATGGCTGTGTGCACCAACTTGAGAATGGGGCAATAATTCTTTTGCCACTTTTGCTGTGCTAAAGTACCGATAACTCGGCGATAAGTCCCAACTGTTGGGTTATAGGGTGATTCTAAAATGAGCCCTTGTGTTCATTACGACTTTGTTGTAGCTACATGCAGATCACAAAAAAAGATTAAAAAACAAGAACAGTGGGCAGGGTATAAACACCCTGACCCCTTAGGCCTGCTCAGGGGATCCCACAAAAAGCCCCAGGGCCGAAAAACGATTACTATTTTTTATTTAAAAAAAGTGGCTGGGTGCATGAATCCGTTAGGAAAAAAGAAAAAATCTATGGGGCGTATTCTCAGCGACTTATTGCTGAGTTATCGGCAGGAAAAGCATTATCATGCCATTCTCAACCTGGTGAAAACTGCTGATGTCCCCAGTTTTCCAGCGATAGCTACCGCCAAAAACATTGCCACCAATGAGAGCAACAACTAACGCTTATGATATGCAGAATAGGCGTTTCCGTTTAAAAAAAACATGAAAACACCACTTCCCTATATTTTCAATGACCAGCCAAATCTGCGATGCGATTCAAAAACAGGCGATAAGCTACGTTAGCAGTCAGAATTTAACATCTGCCTTTTACTAGTGTGAAGCAGGACGACTGCCTACAGTATGAAAGGGAGCCCACCCAGAGCCACATCTGAAGACTAACACACGTCATAGAGCTACTGATCATGCAGCTCTGACTCCCAAGAAGGCCACAACACCCACCGCCACACCCCAGACCTTCCCAATGGACCACCCCCCTACTACCAGAGAGGCAGCGCAGAACAGAACAGCTGACCTTCCCAAAATTGCATGGCTCTTCACCCACACAATAGCTGAATGTTGGGAGTCGTGGGAACCAACTATGTGTGAAGGAGGCAAGTCACCCATCAATAACAATGCATGGAATCCCAAGTGTAGCTGTGATGTGCTGGACAGACCTCACTATGCAGAGCACCGACCTCTCCATGTGTACATATACTGCTGGTGCTTGTACTGTTGTGGACAGTGGAGGCAACCATGTTACCTCAGGCAGTGGGGAAGATCTCGGTCATGTAGCTGTGTCATCCCCTCCTGTAAGCGGAATGCGAATAAATAGACCAGGACTCTCGGTGTGTTTCACTTCTGGGAAGGTCTGCGCGTCAGCCAGAGCGGCGGCCCTCACCCTGCCACGAGGCAGCCACCGTGTCCGCCGGCCTCGACACAGGCCCCCTGCCAACTCAACGACACAGCACCCCAGAGTTATGTCACTACAGACTACTCCCTTTGATGTACACTGCTGACAGCAGGGCTCACAATTCAGATCGAGTCATGCTTGCAGATGACGCAGTCCAGTAGGCAACAGACATTGCTCCCAGTGTGGCCAGCACGGACCACACATCCTCGCAGGCTGCACACACGCTGAATGCTTATGGTGCCACTAACTGTGTAGCTGAACTTAACGCCACATGTCTGTGGGCCCATGCTGACCGCTGCCTCTGGCCTACACTGTGGTCAGCAGGGCTGACAATTCAGATAGAGTCGCGATTGCAGAAGACGCAGTCCAGTAGGCAAAAGACATTGCTACCAGTGCGGCCCGCCCGGACCACGGATCATCGCTAGCTGCCCACACGCTGAGTGCTTCAGGTACCACTAACTCTGTGCAGCTCAAGTCAACGCCACATGACTGTGGGCCCTTGCTGACTGCTGCCTCTTTCCTACACTGCAGTCATCAGGGTTCACAATTAAAATTGAGTCTTAATTCATTAATTGCAGAGTCCAGTAGGTAGCAGATATTGCTCCCAGTGCAGCCCGGCTGCACCACGCATCATCGCTGGCTGTGCACACGCTGAGTGCTTCAGGTGTCAATAACTGTGCAGCTCAACTCAATGCCACGGGCCCTTGATGACAGCTGCCTCCAGCCTACACTGCGGTCAGTAGGGCTCACAATTCAAATTCAGTCTTTATTAATTAATTTTAGAGTCCAGTAGGCAACTAACTATAACGGCCCTGAAACCTACACATTGCGACAAAGTATTCAATACATATTTAATCTTTTGTTCCATACGCCTACACTGCGGTCAGCAGGGCTCACAATTCGAATTCAGTCTTGATTTATTAAGTGCAGAGAGAATTGTACTCTAAGTCCTCGGATTTTGTCAAGCGGAAGTGACAAAAAGCATTCCTCGATGTCTGTGCTGACTACTGCCGTCCATCTACACTGCAGACAGCAGGGCTCACAATTCAGATCGAGTCACGATTGCAGATGACACAGTTTAGTAGGCAACAGACATTGCTCCCAGTGCGGCCCGCCCGGACCACGCTTCATCGCTGACTGCGCACACTGTGAGTTATTCAGGTACCACTAACTCTGTGTAGCTCAAGTCAACGCCACGTGGCTGTGGGCCCTTGCTGACCGCTGCCTCCGGCCTACATTGCGGTCAGCAGGGCTCACAATTCAAGATTAGTGCCAATGCAAATTGTGTAAGAGAGTATATTCGGTTAAGAAGACCAACTGCTCCCAATCTGTGCAGCTCAAGTCAACGCACGTGGCTGTAGGCCCTTTCTGCCCACTCCTTCCAGCCTACACTGCGTTCAGCAGGGCTCACAATTCAAATTCAGTCTTGATTCATTCATTGCACAGTCCAGTAGGCAACAGACATTGCATCCAGTACGGCCCGCCCGGACCACGCATCAACGCTGGACGTGCACACTCTGAGTGCTTCAGGTGCCACTAACTCTGTACAGCCCAAGTCAACGTCACGTGGCTGTGCACCCTTGCTGACCGCTGCCTCCAGCCTAGACTGAGGTCATCAGGACTCACAATTAAAATTGAGTCTTGATTCATTCATTGCAGAGTCCAGTAGGCAACAGACATTGCTCCCAGTGTGGCCGGGCCAGACCACGCATCATCGTTAGCTGTGCACATCCTGAGTGCTTCAGGTGCCACTAACTGTGCAGCCCAACTCAATGCCACGTCCCTGTGGGCCCTTGCTGACCGCTGCCTCTGGCCTACACTGTGGTCAGCAGGACTCACAATTCATATTCAGTCTTGATTGATTAATTTCAGAGTCCAGTAGGCAACTAACTTTAATGTCCCTGAAACCTACATATTCCGACAATGTATTCCATACACATTTCATGTTTTGTTCCATAGGCTTACACTGCGGTCAGCAGGGCTCAGAATTTGAATTCAGTCTTGATTTATTAATTGCAGAGTGAATTGTACCCAGATTTTGTCAAGAGGAAGTGACAAAAACCATTCCTCGATGTCTGTGCTGACTACTGCCTTCCGTCTACACTGTGGACAGCAGGGCTCACAATTCAGATCAAGTCGCGATTGCAGATGACACAGTCCAGTAGGCAACCGACATTGCTCCCAGTGTGGCCCGCCCACACCACGCATCATTGCTGGCTGCGCACACGCTGAATGCTTCTAATGCCACAAACTCAGTGCAGAACAAGTCACCCCAACGTGGACTTACAAAGCAGAATTCATTAGACAAAAGGCATTGCTCCCAGTGCGGCTCTGCCTAACTATGTATCATCGCTGGCTGCGCACACGCTGAGCACCACTGTTGCCACTAACTCAGTCCACCACAATTCAACACTATGTGGTTGTGGGCCCATTCTGACTGCTGCCTCTGGCCTTCACTGTAGTCAGCAGATCTCATACATATCCAATCCAATCCTGACCTACAAGGAAACACCATCATAGCTGGCTGCGCACACGCTGAGCTCTTCTGGTGCCACTAACTCTGTGCATCCCAAATTGTGGACCCTTTATGATTGACTTTCATGCTGTAGACACCGGATGCAACAATGTCACCTCAGGCAGTAGGAATATCCTGAAGCGACATTAACAATTTCTTCATATGAGCACACTCATCTCTGGTGCCTCTACTTCAGTGCACCACAAGTCATGGACCCTTTACAATACAATCTTTTGTGAGTGATTTAAGATCTAGTGCCCCTACCTTAGTGCACCACAAGTCATGGATCCTTTAAGATTGAATCTGTCTGTGATCCGATGATCACTTTTGTAGTTGTTGCCAGCACCAACCATTTCCTGAGGGCTGGCTTACACTCACCGCAGACGCATCTAGCACAGGCATCACTGGACATGTGACGCTGGTAATAAAAAGGGGCCGGGCACACGTGCCCTTATTCAGTACCACTATCTATCTATGTGTGCCTGTGATTTTCATTATGTATGCATGATGTCCCTGGGCCCTATCACATTACATTGTGGTGTTGACTGCATATGCAACCATGTTACCTCTGGCAGTGGGTAAGAGCTCGGTTATGTAACTTTGTCTGGGTCATTCAATGAGTTCATGGGGAGAGACTGAATGATTGGAGTACTGCAAGGAGAGTGTATGGTGAATTTATAAGTGTTGGGGATTGGCGGAGTGACTGGACATATGTTGGCGGAGCCCAACCCATGAGCACAAGCTTGACTCTAATTGGCTGCCAATCAGGGGCAACCCCGGCGTAGCATCAGGATTGCAAACCAAGCCTTGGGAGAGCCAACGCTACCCACGGAGCATGAATATGCACTGCACCGTTTCCTGAGGCATCCGCCTTCTTTGCTACGGGATCACCACAGCCTTTGCTCTAGTACCTTGGGTTCCCACCCACTAAAGTCTGGGCCACTGGCTAGCGGGAATACTGCATGGATACCTGGAAAACCGAGGCCAGGAGCTTGGAATTCTCATTGTGGTATACTCCATTCTCATTCAGTGGATACCCTCCCAGGTCCTTGATCTCTGGATCAAGGAATTCTGACTGTTGGATCCCCGGAGTCCCTTCCACTGGATCCCCTAAAGCACGCTGCTGGGTCCTTGGAGCACTGGTAATAAAAGGCACAGATTCCTGTCTGCAAGATATTCCCTGCCCCACAGCTGGAACATTGACATACGGCGAATAGATTCTACAGAATTCTATAAGCGTAAGTGGAGTAAGTGGAGCCGGCAGAACGCCAGTCAAGGGTGCAACTAGAACCAAATTTCGTGGGAGGCTGATAAAAAATGTGGGGGGTCTAATTCTTCCAGTCATAGGCAGAGTGGAGAGGCAGGTCCTCTAAGAAGGGCTGAAAACACAACAAAGCTTCATTAACAGGTAAATTGTATTTTAAAGACCTATGAAGTACTCGTGTGTCACGCTGAGAGCTGCGCACCCAGCGCGTTCACACTAGGGGGCCGCGCTGAGAGCCGCACACCCAACGCGTTCACACTAGGGGGCCGCGCTAAGAGCCGTGCACCCAGCGCGTTCATACTAGGGGTGTCACGCTGAGAGACTAGGGGGCCGTGCTAAGCACAGCATTAGGATCGCCACTAAAAACTTTTTTTTTTAAAACAGTCTACTTCCATTAACTTATATTCGCCCCAAGGACCCCATTCCCCGGGCAATGCCCAATTCTTGAATGTTTTTATTATTTATTAGGAAGGGGGTCTGTGTGGTCCCCCTTCCCTTATCCACTTCTGGCCCAAAGACCCCATCCCCCGGGGCCTGTCCTCTTCTTTGGGGACCGTGGATGAGCCCCAATGCCCCCATGGTCCCGCTGTCTCCCCGCCTTCCGCGGGAATCGGCATTGCTTTTGGGCATGGGGAGCTGCTAATATGAAGTTCCCCTTGCCCAAAAGCAATCCTGCTTTCCTTCATTGAAGCAAGAGCAGGTTTCCTGCTCTCACTTCAACGAAGCAAAGAAGGGTTTGCTATGACAGGGTGGGAGATGTGCTTCCACCCTGTCATAGCAAGCAACAGGGGTGGGATCCCTGGGAAATTGCAGGAGCCGGCCCTTGAGGTGGCACTCCCCAGGGCCATCAAGGGCTCCAGGAGGGGGGCCGCATGGCCCCCTCCCTCTATTTTTATAGCCCCGGGGAGGTGGTGGTCCCCTGGGCTTTGGGGGGCCTGCAAGCTCCCTGTGCATATTTAATTAAAGCCTAGGGGGTGGCGATCCCGGTGGCTGCGAGACGGCCGTGTGCCCTCCTGCACCTAATTTACATAGCTCCGGGGAGGTGCCGGTACCCGGGGCTCTGGAGGTCCCGCAAGCCCCAGCAATATAATTATACGATTGCCCCGTAACCTGGCCCACCCGGGGGCTCATTTAAAAAAAGAGGGGAAGCCCCTGCTTCTTTTATTTTTTATCTTTTCATCCGGATTCGCGCACCCAGCGCACATTCTGATGTTTAAAAAATATATATATATATTTTTGAGCCTGGTGCTCCTTGTGGGACCCCCTGAGCAGGCCTAGGGAGTTTGGGTGTTTCTACCCTGCCCCCTTTTCTACTTTTTAAATATTTTTTCAACTCTTTTCTTGTGACACTTCCTGGTTTGGAGTTTTGGCAGCAAATCACAGTGAAGCTCGTGGTCAGGAAGGTGCGCAAACCCATCGCAGCCCCACATATCGATACTTTTATTTTTTGAATTTTTCAGAAACTACTGAATGGATTTACACCATTTAAAAAAAGTTGCTTTCTGAATCAAGTACTACCTTTTTGCCAAATTTGGTGTAATTCCGTTTAGCAGTTCGGCTGTAGCCTTGGCTAAAGTTTCCTCCTGGAAATTGATTTTGCCTTATATTTTGTAACATGCTTTTTATTGAAAATGCTGGTGTTAATCACTGGGGAGGGAGCGGTTAATAATGCTTCAACACCTACAATTTTTGAAATTCTTTTAGGCCCAATTGCTAAACAATGCTTGTTTATAGAATTGGATGGTAGTTATTTTAAACGCACATGCTTTAAAGTATTGATTAGTGCGTTTAAAGTTTGGAAAACTATCCGAAAATTAAAGACACTCGGGAAAATCTCATATTATACTCCCCTGAATGCATTTAAATATTTGCCTGGAATATTTGGGGATAATGTTTCTCAAAATTGGAGGAAGAAAGGTATTAGGCAATTAGGGGACTTGTATTCTACTGACGGTTTATGTAAAACATTTGATGAATTAGCCTTACAATGCAATCTTCCCAGAGCACAGTTTTTAAATTTTTGCAAATGAGGGACTTTTTATCTTGAATCAAGGTTAATATGCAACCTGATGAAGTTGTAGTGGGGGTTAGACGACAGCTTAAAATTGGAGCTTTATATCAGATTTTGATTGCTGGACGGTCAGATGATCTTGATAGGCAAAATAGGACATGGATTGAAGGACTGGGAGAATCAGATATTTTGATTAAGGAACTCATTGTTATGTCTAGAGAATTATTGATATCCGCGAATTTGAAAATTCAGTTTTTAAGACTTTATTTGATTTATATTATACCCACGCATGGATGGCTAAGTGGGGGAGCGGGGATGAGGGGAAATGCTTTTGATGCGGGGAGGGCGATGCAGATAGTGTTCATGTTTTTTTAAATGTGATAAATTACTTAGATATATCACAGATATAGAAAAGTTTTTGTCATTGGTTATAAAGTTTCCTCTGACCATTACTCCTGCCATGATGTTATTGGGAAAGACGCCTACAAACAGTTCTCTGAATGTTCTTATTCAACATCGATATTTGCTCTTTTTCTCTATGACTGTAGCTCGTCTTTGCATTGCAGCCGAGTGGCTGCAGAAAGACCCTCCAAAATTTGAAGTATGGAGAGCTTGAATGTATAATTTATATAAATTGGAATGGGGGCTATTTTCCGTTAAAGGTCTTAGGAAGAGACAGATTTGTATAAATATTTGGGGGGCTTTTCATGAATATTATGAAGTGATTCGAAATGTATTGAATGGTATATTGGCTATTTGTGTAATTCTGGATTACTGGTCTAAGCTGCCTTTTACTTACTTACTTATTTATGCACGGATGTATTGTATGTATTCTTCGTTATTTTGATGATATAAAGCTGTATGTAATTTGCTGCTGTGAATAATAAAAAAAGAAAAAAAGAAATTTGCATTTAAAAAACCTCAGATCTTTACTGAACAAAACCACAGGTTTTCATGGTCGTCATAGTTAGTTGGACATTTCACTTGTACAAAACAAGAGAAATTTGTCCGTTAAAGTTAGTTGTGCTAACTATAACTCACGCCCCCGCAATGCAGTGCTGATGATGTCACATATTACATCACTCATGACATGGTCAGTGACATCACTGATGACATCACTGATGACATCTCAAATGACATCACTGATAACATCATCCTTGTGATCCTCTGATGCACCTCCTAACACAATAAAATACAGACTACCATTCTTGAAACAATAGACACACCAGTACTATTACAGCTACATTATTCGGTGCGCTATGCATGCAGAGCTCTAATCAGCTATATAGCATTGATACAGTATTTTAAATACTTAGTTAGTACCTATGCAGTCAAGGAATCCTTCTGTCAGTCCCATGCACGTGTCCATTCACCCATCCAGCACTATGTACGTATCCTATCACTCTGCCAATGCCTAAGCACTTATAAATTTAGCATGCACTCTCTTTGCAGCACTGAAATTACTCCAGTGATTAGTCATATGCTTAACCCCTTCCAAGCTCATGACAAGCTCAGCTCGTCATGCAGTACACTGCTTGTGTGCTAATGACGAGCTGAGCTCGTCATGAACAATGGGATTCAAGGACCTGCAGCACAGAGGATGAATTTCTGTAGCATTGATGTGGTTAAGGAATGGCCTAGCCACTAACCCAAGTACAGGTACAATGTTTTGTACACTATGCATGCAGAACTATGCAGTGTTGGAATCTGTCTGTGCCATGTATTTCTCCAATCACCCATACAGCACTATCTACATATCCTATCACTCCGCCAATACCTAAGCACTTATAAATTCAACATGTATTCTCTTTGCAGCACTAAAATTATTCCAGTTTCTAGTCATGTACCTAAGGAATGGCCTAGCCAGAGAAACTAGTACAGCTACAATATTCGTGCACTATGCATTCAGACCTCTAATCAACTACATAACATAGATACAGTCTTTTAAATTCTCAGTTAGTACCTATACAGTCTAGGAATCCTTCTGTCTGTCCCATGCAGTTCTCCATTCATCCATCCAGCACTATCTATGTATCCTATCACTTCCCCAATACCTAAGCACTTATAAATTGAGCATGCACTCTCTTTGCAGCACTGACATTACTCGAGTTATTAGTCATATACTTAAAGAATGCCCTAGCCACTAATACAAGTGCAGGTACAATATTTTTTGCACTATGCTTGCAGACCTTTAACCAGCTACATACTATTGATACTCTCTTCTAAATATCCAAATAGTACCTATGCAGTGTAAGAATTCTCCTGTCTGTCCCATGCATTTCTCCAATCACCCATCCAGCACTAGCTACTTATCCTATTACTCCACCAATACCTAAGCACTTATGATAACTGAAAAAAACATTTAGCATTTTTTGATATGTACTACCGTCAAGGTAAGATTAAGTAATCCAAACACGATCAATGCACAACTATATTCAGCTGTGCACTATATATATAAACCTCCAACCAGCTACTTAGTAAAGTACTACCCATGCAACCTAGGAATCCTCCTGTCTGTCCCATGCACTTCTCCAATCACGCATCCAGTACTATCTACGCATCCTATCACACCGCAATAGCTAAGCACTTATAAATTCAACATGTACTCTCTTTGCAGCACTGAAATTATTCTAGTAATTAGTCATACACTTAAGGAATGACTTAGCCACTAACACAAGTGCAGGTACAATATTTTGTACACTATGCATGCAGACCTCTAACCAGCAACATGCTATTGATACGCTCTTCTAAATACCCAGTTAGTACCTATGCAGTCTCGGAATCCTTCTGCCTGTCCCATGCACTTCTACATTCACCAATCCAGCACTATCTACATATCCTATCACTCCACCAATACCTAAGCACTTATAAATTCAGCACGCACTTTCTTTGCAACACTGAAATTACTCCAGTTATTAGTCGTATACTTAAGGAATGGCGTAGTCACTAACACAAGTGCAGGTATAATATTTTGTACACTATGCATGTACACCTCTAACCAGCTACAAACTATTGATATGCTCTTCTAAATACCCAGTTAGTACCTATCCAGTGTAGGAATCCTCCTGTCTGTCCCATGCATTTCTCCAATTACCCATCTAGCACTATTTACTTATCCTATTACTCCACCAATACCTAAGCACTTATAAATTCACTATACACTCTTTTTGTAATACTGTAATTATTCTAGTTACTAGTTTCCTTTCCTGCACAAAAACAATCTCCACACGACACAGACATCGATGCACCATGGTGCAAGGGTGCCTGTGTCACCGCATGTCCGCAGTTTGTGTAGCAGTGCAGAGGGAAGCACAGAGTTGCATTATTTTCATGTACATATGTCACATCCCTGTGCTTCGAAAGTGCCACAGTGCAGTGCAGCTAAAGAGCTTGCAGTGTCACGCTGCAGTACTTCCTCATAAATGTTCACCTATAAACTCACCATACACTACTAATGCATTCTTTCAGTCAATCATGCTGTATACTTATATTCAACCAAACTTTCACACATTACCTTCCAATTATAGTTCTTTCTTTAACCAGATGAGGTAGTTCTGATAAGAACTTTTTTTTAATTCTTTTTTCTTTTGTATTTTTTAAAAAGAATTTGAACAATGTTGTATTTTTTTGGTGTTTTTTCAAAAAATGAAAAAAAAGATCGAATAAAACAGGAAACTTTTGGAATTACTTATCATTCCAAAAACAAACAAAAAAGAATTAACAACGATGGTTGCGTTGCACAGCACAAACTGCATCCACTGACTGCTCACGAAGCATATACTTTTCTTACACTTCATGCATTGTTGCTCGAGAAAGGCAAATTCTGGCTTAATGTCCATTGCAGGTGTTCCTGAGGACACTCCAGATGTACTTGCCACTGCAGGTGAGGGGTTCAAAGCAGCTCACCTCATTTCCTCCCGAGCAAGATTGAGAGGATGTGTGGTCCGGAGATGCTTGTACATAGAAGCAGTGCCACAAGAGTATTTTGTTTCACTGCCTCTTGACAGGACTCGGTCACAAATTTTGCACGTCTCCTTTCTCGCATTTACTTTCTTCTCTCCAGGTGGAAAAGTGAAGACACAACAGATTCCGGCCTCTGTGGACGTGGTGCCTCCTGCGACAATTCTTCTTCAGAAGATACTTCCTCCTGCTGCTGCTGCTGTCCAGATGCCATTTTGTTAGATATTTTTTGAAAAACACCCAAAAAACAAGCAAAAAAGGTTCTTGTAGGACAAGAGATGTCTCACTAAAGATGCTCCAACAAGGATTATTAAAATGGGTGGGGTCCTTCAATAGTTACAGTGGGAAATGTTGCACTCTGTGCTCACAAAGCACAGACCCGACTTCCCAAAAATATATTTAAAAATAATATAAGTTTATTATAAGTACAAATATATTATTTTTATGAATATCTTAGATAATCTCTTGCCCTAATATGTATATTAAAGACACAAAAAAGCTTTGAAATAAGTGTGACACTTTTAATTACTCACTTAAACAGACAGTCAGACAGCTACTAAATCTTCCATCCAGACCGTTATACATCCAATCAATCTTCAATACAGATTGGTATATATATAATACATACTTAAAGTTCAACCTAAACCACATTCACTGGATGATGTCATCAGTGATGTCATTTGAGATGTCATCAGTGATGTCACTGACCATGTCATGAATGATGTAATATGTGACATCATCAGCAGTGCATTGCGGGCGCGCGAGTTATAGTTAGCCGAACTAACTATATTGGAGGAATTTCTATGGTTTTGTACGAGTGAAATGTCCAGCTAACTATAACACCCCTAAAACCTATGTTTTTTTCTGTGAATTTCTAAGGTTTTTTAAATGCTAATTTCTAACTATAAGGTCTCTGAAACCTATGTTTTTTTCAGTGAATTTCAAAGCTTTTTTAAATGCTAATTTCTAACTATAACGTCTATGGAACCTATGGTTTTTCAGTGAAATTCAAAGGTTTTTTAAATGCTCATTTTTTTGATTTAATAAGATTTTTATTGGGAGTTTCAGCAAGAAAAAACAATACATATAAATGAGAATCATGAAGACGAAAGCATAATGTGAGTCATATCATAGTACAAAAACGAATTTTTAAGTGTAATAGTAGTTATACCTATTTTTTGTACTGACTTTATATACATATATATATATATAAAGAGTTCATACTAACCTGTAAAAAGCCCACATTTTTGTTGTAAAGGCATTGGTGGTAAAGGCATAGTTGTGGTAAAGACTTGTGTGGTAATGGAATGTGTAGTTCCTCCATACAACATTATTTATTTAAAAAAAACACCCTTAGGCTAGCAAAGAAGGGGCCTTCATCAAATAAAAGAGTGTTGAAGAGATCCTTGGTGTGTTTGGTGCTTGCTTCAATGTGGTTTTTGTGTCTTTTGTTGCGTCTTTGAGTCCCTGGTGGTATTTGTTTTGGCCGGAATTGAAGTGGCTCGGTTTAAAGTGTCTTTGCTGGTGCGCCATCTTCTTTCCAGTAGTTTGAAGGTGTGGCTCATTGTCCTGAGTTTTGGTGTGTAGCGGCTGGCTTGTTTGGTGGCTCTGCAGGCCCAGTCTTGTTTGATGAGGGCGACATGGTTGGCAGCATTGGTGATCCTGGTGGTGAGGTTCTGGACCGCTTGTTCCAGGTTGGTTGTGGTTTCAGGCTGGGTAATGCATGACATCCATCCATTGGGTCAGTATTACTTTGTTTCAGCTGCAGAAGGGGCATTGGGGGGGCTGGTGGCAGTGCATGTTGATCTTGCGATGATGGAGTGGTCAGTCCAGGTGAGTTCTGTGGCATTGCTGTATTTGACCGTGAAATGCTTTCAAGTATGTGTCTTGCTCTGTGTGTGGGGTCAGGCCTATGTTGCTCCATTATTCCAGGAGGTAGGTGGGATGTGTTAGTATCCTTGCGCTTGTCCAGGTGGAAGTTGAGGTCTCCTACCCCTTGGGCACAGGCACAGTGGCGCTGTGCTCATGACGAACTCTGCTCGTCATGACTGCCGCGGGGCGCCCATTCGTGGATAATATCCCTGCTGTGCTGAGCGTTCCATGAAAACGGGCGTGGTCATGACGAAGTCATCTCCTCATGAGCACAGCAGCATCGTGCAGCACGATCAGCTGAGCTCGTCACAAGCACCGCGACACCACGCGCGGCCCCCCTCCACCCAGCACCATGGGGGAATTAGCTCTGCGGCGAAGGGATAAAGGAAGATGTAGTACTTGGACTTGATGGTTTTTGGGGTGAGGAAGTCAGCGATGGTTTTGCAGAAACTGGTGTATGATAAACCACACGAAAGATACCAAGGGTCTCAGAAAACTATATTACTATTTGGAACCTGTATAGTATCCCAAATATATACCAAGAGGTTATTGAGTGAATAAACACAGGAGACAGGACAAGAAAAAGTGAGGTTCAGAATGAAGAACAAAAGATATGCCCATCAGCCCACTCAATAGTGGAACTTCATCATCTGGGTTTACACGTTGGAAACTGGTATCCAATAGGCTTTTCTTCAGGAAGAACCTGAAGCTAGCTCTTCTTGGACCCCATGGTTGAAGATGAGAGTATAAAGGCTGAAGGAGCAAAGTTGCAGTGCTCGAAAATTGTGAAAAAAAGGAGAGAAAAGAAAATAATCAAAGTGATTAAAAATACCTATCTTGATGCCTCAATTTTCGAGCACTGCAACTTTGCTCCTTCAGCCTTTATACTCTCATCTTCAACCATGGGGTCCAAGAAGAGCTAGCTTCAGGTTCTTCCTGAAGAAAAGCCTATTGGATACCAGTTTCCAACGTGTAAACCCAGATGACGAAGTTCCACTATTGAGTGGGCTGATGGGCATATCTTTTGTTCTTCATTCTGAACCTCACTTTTTCTTGTCCTGTCTCCTGTGTTTATTCACTCAATAACCTCTTGGTATATATTTGGGATACTATACAGGTTCCAAATAGTAATATAGTTATCTGAGACCCTTGGTATCTTTCGTGTGGTTTATTGTCTAGTTGGGGGACAAGGTACAAGCAGGTCTATAAAAATACTCTCCCCTACGGCCCCCCATCATCCTTTGTTTTCCTGAAACTGGTGTATGGTCCAGGGGTCCGTAGGAGAGGGTGCCTCTGTTGGTCATTCTGTTGTTGTTATGGATTTGGAAATGGAGGTGTTCCATGGTCGGGGTACATTTAGCCAGGTCGAGGGGATGATGGTTCCCAGACTTCAGTGGCATGTTTGCAGAGATGTTGAGCCGGAGGCATCAGAGAGGTTCTATGGGGTTGTGGTCGGTGGTCGGTGAAGTGGGAGTGGCACAGGTATCTGTAAATGTTGGAGGTCCTGAATTACAAGTGAAGAAACAGGGGTGGTAGGTGAACGGCCCTGCCATTGAGCAAGGAGTAGAGGCAGCATTTGTTTGGGCATCCGGGCCTCAGAGTTCAGTGGTGGAGTACCTGTGGGCAGTTGGGCGGGCAGGGATCCTCACTCTGGATGTGGTCCAAGCGCAGACAGGCTTGCCTTTGGTGTGCCTTTTGTCAGCCAGACAAACCCCTCAGAATCAAGGCGATGCTCAAGTGGGTCCACCTCCCGATCTTCCCAACTGCTGTTTGCTGTTAAAGCACATTTGGAAGGATCAAGCGAGGGAAGGAAAGGAAGGGGCCAGCTGAGAGGGAGTTCTAAAAGACAAAACAAATTCACTGTATAAGTCCCTGCTATTACCATATAAGTACTTTGCTAGTATGCAGACTTGTGATCAATACCACCTTACCTAAAAAGAAAATAAGTTCAGCTGAACCTCTTCTAGGAACCTTTAATGAATGGATTCTCCCCTTAATTCTTAATCGCTGAAAGGGCACCGGAAACGTTGGTAACTCTCCCTTTTGCTGTTTAGTGGCAAAAGTCAGGTGATCTGACAAGAATTTATTCTTTATTCCTGCATGCTAATGGTGGAGTTCTCTCACTCCGTATTACTGTTATTTGCACAGTCTACAGGAATGTTCAATCTTTGATTAAAGCGAAGTTTCCTCCCTCCACATTAATCCAAATTATCTAAGCAAATCTTTAGCGGATCCCATCTGCTCTTTTGCCAATAAGATTTGTACGAAAGTGGAGCCCACCCGCATTACAAACTGACCCACGCTCGCCTTTTTACGCAGGTTTAACTGGTGAAGAATCTCCCACTGCTCCAACTGAAATGACATTCTTGGTAAAATCTTCAAGCCGTATTGAAGTTCGCTACCGCCTCTGATGTTGCAGCTTCCTGATCACTCGCTGTTCTTTTCCCGTGATTCCTCAAAGGCACTGATGGGACCCTGCTCACTTGGTCTTATGCTTATCTCAGGATTTGGGAGCTCTCCACAACTTTGTCTGGTCCTGCTGGCATTGGAGAACAACAAGCAAGGAAGATAGGGCACGGTCATATTTATAGAGCAGTCTAATGTTGAGCCTCCTGTGAGTCAGAAATCACAGCAACCATGGTGGAACTTCCTATTAGAGATCTATCTAAGTGGCAATCACTGTGTAACTTTCAATGAGTCATCAATCACTGAGGCATCACAGTGTTCTTTCCTATGAGTCATTAATCACTGTGGCAATCATGGTGTAACTTCCTATAAGCCATCAATCACTGAGGCATCACAGTGTAATTTCTTATGAGTCATTAATCACTGTGGCAATCATGGTGTAACTTCATTATGAGCCATCAATAACAATGGCAGGAAACAGTTGGGGCTATGAGTCAGTGGGCTAAAACTGTGTGACCTATGAGGCATCACAGACTCCTGGGCAATTTAGTCTCAATAAAGGCCAAATAAAAATTCAACATGGAAAGTAAAACAGAAGAACATATACCAATCCAATCCAAAAAACGTTATTCCGGTTATTTATAACCATAAAAGCACATTCAATTTCAACAGTTACAGAACCAAGGTGGATTTAGGGATAAAGGTGTGTTACGTACATTGTCAATTCGAGCATAATACAACAATACAGTTCCATAAAAATTATTAAAGCATAATATGTCATAAGCCGCGGATTGTTGTGGGGTCATTTTCAAAGGACTATGCTGACCAGGAGCCTCGGATTTCCCCTCACCTGTGCCTCCTGTAAGCTCCGCCTCCCCGTGCTAGATAGCAGTGCGCGGCCCCTGCTTCGTGGGACCCGTGCGCGCACCGGGCAAAGCCCGAGCCAAGGGCGGCCCCTTTTGAGCCCATTCGAGACCGCAAGAGTCTGGTCTGGGTCCCTTCTCTTAGTCCCAGCTACCCGAAATTATTTGTCATCTCGCCTCTCCAGTAAGTGGACTCCTGCTTTGTTTTGTCTTTTGGCCAAATTGCCAACTTCATAAAATCAAGGCAAGATATGGCAACATGGGAGGGGCGAAGCAGGAAAGTGGCCGGAGCAGGCTATGTTGTAGGAACACTAGACCAATTCATCACGAGGGCTTCATCTGTTTTGGCCCATGAGATAGAAATTACGGAGCATAGACTCTCTATGGATCCTGTATTTGTTAAGAGGTCGTCTCTGGGGGGGATTATGAACGTTCGTTCACCACCAAGAGTCTCCCGGTCCCCCCCTCCTATGCCTCAGATGTTGAGCCCGGGTCTCCAACAGAATGACTGCTCAGTAAAAGATAAGGTAGCGCCCGGAGGCGAAGCATCGCAATATACTCCCAATAATATTGTATTATGTAATGCCTTGGTCCACAATCAGCCCACTATATCCAAGGACTATGCACAAGGAAAGGAAGCGAGGGGGAGCCCAGCAGAAGGAGAAGAATCCCAAAATACCCAAACTAAGCAAATCCTCAAAATTTTCCAATCTACAGAAACAATGGCAAGAATGTAAAAAAGTATAATTCCATCGCTAGAAAAGGCATGCATTGTTTCAGAAAATCCCCTAAACAGCGTTTGCTGTGAGGACCTGGGAGAAACCCAGCAGAAAATGGTTGTAACCCTGGCGGATTTATTTTTTTAAACCAGGCCCAACAAGAGTAAACACCATGGTGATAAGAATCCATGGTTTAATAGGGGATGTAGGGCAGCAAAGCAAACTCTCCTATCCTCCCTTAAGGAGGGTAATCGGTTACGTACTAAGGAAGCTAGGGCAGCTTTTAAAAAAATTCTTTTAAATGCAAAAATAGAATGGAAAGCAGAAAGATGGCAGACCATTAAGTTCGCGTTAGGAGCAAAAGATGCAAAGGCCTTCTGGAATCTGGTTCACACTGGGAAGCCAGAGGGCAAGTCTACCATTGATCCAAATATCTACGAAGAAGCATGGCGCTTACATTTTAAAGAATTATATTCAAACCACTCAGTTGGATAGGATTCCAGGAGATCTGTATAGAGAGGAACAGGCAGTGTGGGCCCCTTACTTACAATTATTGTTCAATGCAATTTTAGGGGGCCTCCCGGCCCCCTGTACCTGGGTGGGGGCGGAGATTATCCCCATTTATAAAAAGGGTTCACCAATGGAACCTGCAAACTACAGGCAAATTAGCCTCATTGACGTATCCCAAAAATCTATGCTAGGGTTTTACTACAAAGTCTGCAAGAATGGATGAGCGACCAAGATATCCTTACACCATTACAAGCAGGCTTCAGGGCCAAAATCTCCACAATAGACCAGTTATTTCGGCTCCAGTTAATTTACTGGAAGCATGTTGTGTTGGGAGGTGGTAGTCTATATCTAACCTTTGTAGACTTGACATCGGTATTTGATATGGTGAACCGTAACCAGCTCTGGAGTATTCTGCTGGCTATGGGGGTTCCACCATATCTATGCCATCAGTTTAAACTTCTTCACGAAGGTGCCTTCGCGAGAGTAAGGTATGGTAGGACAGGGCAACTGACGGCTCCATTTCCTGTAGACAAGGGGGTCAGGCAGGGTTGTGTACTCGCGCCGACCCTCTTTTCTCTTTTTTTTAAATGGGCTGATAGAAGATGCCCGAAACTAGCATCACCCAGTTTTTCCGCGCTCATGTTTGCGGACGACACGCTGCTGCTCTCAAAGTCATCTATGGGAATGCAGCATGTGTTAAACACGTTTTGCCAGTTTTGTCAAAAAAGGAATCTTGCGGTTCACATTAACAAAACCAAATATATGGTTTTTAATGCCAACTCCACCAATTGTCCCCATCCAATGATGGAGGATAGACCCCTGGAAAGGGTATACGTCTTTGATTATTTGGCCCTCACGTTAAACGACAAAATGGGGTGGGGCCACAGATGGATAAGGCTAATTTGAGATTAATGCAGGTTTTGGGGGGAATCCTAAAAGTACAAAAGAACTGCATTTTAAAAACTATAGGCCCACCTCTGGAAATCTATAAAGTCCAAGCGAGGGCAGCATCCCTCTACAGGGCGGAACTGTAGGGGCACAGACCCTCCAATACCCTAGCATTAACGGACAACAATTTCATTAGACACATTTTGACCCTCCCGAAAAATACACCATTAATACCGCTTAGGATGGATTTAAATATTCTTCCAATTTCTGATGTTATTGCAACACGTCCGCTGCTTTATTGGCGGCAGTTGTGGTGCACTCCCGAGCTGGGTAGCTAAAGGGAAAAATTGAGAGCGGTAATGTCATCATTTGGGGCAGGTAGTATACCCTGGTTAGCCTTTGTAAGGCACTCGTTTAGTGCAATTGGTATGGAAAACCTCTGGACAAATCCGGAAGTTTCTTGTCTAGAGATACCTAAACAATTACTGAAAAATGCACTTAAAGAGTTCAAATTGATGGTAATTTTTCGGTCAGTAAAACTAACCAGTCTTACATATGGGTTTCTCGATTTTAAGTGCCATTACGAATTTGAGCAGGTGCTAGATTCCATTCAGCCGATCTTAGCTAAAAAGCGTTTCCTCCAGTTTAGATATGGCACTCTTCCACTATTTGCAATAACAAGTAAGTGGGTGGGAGTCCCACACTGCCTCTGCCCTTGATGCCGAGTAGAGGAGGAAACAGTAGTTCATGTAGTACTCTTCTGTGTGGCATATAAAACATCTAGGCAGAAATGGATAATCCAATTGTTAGGAATCTGGGTATTAGGAATTATCCTGACTTCTTCAGGATCCTAAGAACAGATACCAACCCAGTCTATGTGGTTTCAATAGCAAAGCTTCTGCTTTCCTTGTGGCTAACCCGCAGAAACCTGTTAAAATTGGATTCGATTTTTAGCGTTGTATCGCACCCCCTATTTTGTAACGGAATCACCGAGTTTTAAATCCTATTTTTAGCTGGAGGGAGAATTAGTTTTATCTAGTAAGGGATCAGGAGACTAGTGTGCTGTTCTTCGAACTTTTGAATTGTATATATAAACCTAAACTTCTAAACTTTTAAACTGTCCTTTTATACTTATGACAAAAAAAAAACATATACCCTCCAAAATAGCCCCTGAGGCCAAATCTACTGTGTTTTGTTCAGCCACAATCAATACAATATATGTAATGTATATATAGAATGCCTTGCCAGGGGAATGGCAGTGGAGATGCCTGCAGCGGTCATATATGTGGAAGGATATTTTGGGTCATGACACATTCGGCACTTGTTACCTGTGACCTATACCAATATCATTCTACAGTTCTTTGCCTCCACTGAAATACATACTTGTTCCTGCAGTATTCGGCATTGGCAATGCTTGTTTTCACTTTTGAATGGGGCATACGGAGACAGTATCATCTAAAGTCAGGCTAGGTAAGTGGAGATTGCAGACCATCATTTTGGTCTATGAAAGGTAGTAGGCTGTAGTCCTGTTGGGATTAAATAGTCTGTGTTCAATATAGCTGTATTTGTACAGCATCAAGGTGTGTGTGTCTCACAAAAGAGCTGTTAACTGATTAAGTGGCTCTTACTGTCTCTGAAGATAAATGTCCATAGTGGAGAGCTATTGCTAAGCAAAGTAGAACTTTGTATAATAAAGAAGAAACATTGCCATCCAGGCATTCAAATGATTTCCTTTTAGACTGGGGAACAGGTGTGAGGCATGGAGATCTTGTCAATAGTGGACCATAGTGAAATGTGGTAGCCCGTGAGGATAGGGCATTACTGAGGTATTTGAGCTCTCTTGCTGTTTGCTTATGAGCATCATGTAGTTACTCCTTGCTAGATTCATCTCCACTGGGACATGTTTTGCCAAAAATTGCCAGTATAACTCTGGATAAACCTGCAGTTGGGGAAATACTGCAGCACGCTCAACCTAATCTGGAGTCATGTAATAACATCTACACAGCTATGCGCCCAGTGGTATTTTATTGTCATGAGTGCTGTATTTTTGAGCAACTAGTTCCTTCCTGCGAACAGTTGCAATGTCTACAGGGATACCACCACCTACATTCTCGAGCATTTTGAACACAGTCGTTCAAGCAATGTAGGACAAAACGGCCTTCTACGTAATTGTTCCTTAAAAAAGCGTGGAACTTAATGCAGCGAAGTACATACGTTATGCCATTACAACATTTACTATCATTCCACCCATCTCACTGAGCCAAATTTCTGAAACCTAAAATGACTTAGAACCCAACTCATAAGCTGTGTGATTTCCTATTAGAAAATTGCTATTTCACGATTTCTTAATAGCGATTGTGAATCCGTATGAAAGGCTATTAGGAAATTGCAAGTACATACATTTTGTTTGCGATTTCCAAATAGTGATTTCTGCAGATTCGTTATTTGGGAATTGCAAAATTGGAATTTCGTACACATGGGCCTAGATTTGCTTA
The DNA here is from genome assembly GCF_964261635.1 of Lissotriton helveticus. Lineage (NCBI taxonomy): Eukaryota > Metazoa > Chordata > Amphibia > Caudata > Salamandridae > Lissotriton > Lissotriton helveticus. The sequence continues at coordinate 611,339,516 of NC_136069.1, read as the reverse complement.
AAACATTAAATAGAAGTCTTGTGTTGTTAAACCAGTTATCCTTAGGGTGGTCTTTTATCCAATCCTTTGGCCTCCCATTTTTGCTGATTTTATTTGTTCGCCTTAGGACTCTGAGAACTTTACCTCTGCTAACCAGTAGTAAAGTGCATGTGCTTATCCACTAAACATGATAAAATTGATGTATACCTGATTGACATATTTTCTGTACTGGTAAGTCTCTTATTAAAATGTATACAATATACCCAGGGCCTGTTATTCAAATACTACTACTTGGCTTCAGCATTGATTGTGCCACCACCAGAAGTAGCCTTTCAAACCTGTCTCAGGCCTGCCACTGTAGTGCCTGTGCGTACAGTTTACTGAAACTTCGACTTGCCATTGAAAACTACTTGCCAAACATTCAACTCTCCTTTTATTACATATTCTTCAACCATAAGATAGGCCCTAATTAACTCTAAGTGCAGGGTGCTATCTAAGTAAAAATTTGGACATGTACTTTTATGTTTTGCATGTGCTGATAGTGACAAACTGCCTTTTTCACTTTTCATTACTGTGTGGCCTCCCCCCTCATACTCCAGCATTTGGAATTCCTTAATACACTTTTAAGCCATAATTCCTGATCAGAGAGGAATAGCTTTTTCATGTTTGATATGTTTGAGATGGTAATGATAAATCCTCCTTACTGACGGAGGTGGATTTAATATTACTGCTTTAGAAATGCCAGTTTTAGACAGTGGACATTTTTCTGTATCTACTGCTTTTTGTGTCTTACAGCCTTGCTCCAGTACACGTCTGAGTTGGGTGACAGCTATACTTTGTGCATTTCCTGTAGACAGCAACAAGCACAGGAAGGTGAGGCTCATCTACAATCTGAGCACTCATGTACATTCTAATGGGTCTTCCTGGGCACAGAGGAGTGGGAGACACTGATACTTACATTTCAATAGGTCGTTTCCTGTCACCCCACAAAGTTCTGATTCACCCCCAACTGGCAGACAGGATTAGGCTGAAAGGTATCCTTGTGTACTTTAGAGATTTTCTTTGAAGTCATCCCCCTACATCAAAGGCACTTTTGGGTATATGCACTGAGTCTCTAAGCCCTAAAAATAGAGACTTCTGGATCTTGAACTGAACCTCTGTCAGAGGGACTGCTGTGCTGCTTAAAGGACACAATGGTATTGCGTTTCTGGAAGGACGGCTTTTCTGCTTGTTACCCTGCTTCTCCCTGACTCTGATGGAAGGACACTGCCTTCCCTCCAAGTGTTCTCCAATGAGTTGCTGGCTAGCCTCCTGTTTTCTGAAGTCTCAAGGACACCAAAGCCTTCCTAAAGTTCTACTCTGGCTGCTGGAATCTGCCTTCTGTGAGTCCTACCCTTGCCTGAGGTGCCCCCTTCAAGCTTTGGGCCACATAAATGAATACTGCAACAGTTTTCATTAAAAAACTGATGCAATGCATCAACTGTGTGAGAAATGCTGCTGCATCGCCCTTCAACGCTGATGCAGAGGCTGCCCAACGACAGGAGGTCCAAAGTCTCTGTGGCTCAAAAACGATGCTCTGCTTGGTTCGACAGTTACACATTGCAGGCACTTCAACAGAGCTCGACAACTATGTGGGACCCCCTTTGCACAGCTTGGTGATGGTGCAATAGACTCTCAATCTTGACAAAAGACCCATCCAAGGTATTTTTTCAGCGGGACCTGTCTGGGTCCTGTAGCCGGGCTGCCTTCCTTCGCAGTCGGCCTGAACTTTGGATTTGCACCTGATCCGCGCGACCTCAAGAAACCTTTCAACCGCTAGTGACTTCTAATCACCATTATTCCATTTAATCTTGTTAGAAATTGGATTTTTGGTAGGCTACGGCAAGCGCCAAAGCCAGGTAGAAACCACCACTCTAGTCACGATAAGGGATTTACACTCCTAAAATAACCCCTGCTCACCCCCTTGGTAGCTTGGCACGAGCAGTCAGGCTCATCTTAGAGGCAGTGTGCAAAGCATTTGCACATAACCAGAAGTAATACAGTTTAAGCACTACAAAAGGCCACCCCGCCAGTTTAGAAAAATGTCCAATATTTTTATATACTTAAGACAAGACCAAAACGATAAAAAATCCACAATACAGTACTTAGAAATCTTCAGTTATCAAAATAACCTTGAAAAACAGTTCCTTGAAGTCGATAGCTCTCTCTGGGGCTACCACGGTGTTGTGAACAAACAAATTCAAACAGTGTCGGGAAGACCTGCAAACTGTACCTTTCTCGAAATGCAGGGCTTCCAAATGCACGGCGTCCGCAGGCGTCAGTTCCCGGAGGTTGGTGCAGGAGTTATCAGGGCCCTCGAAGTCACACACATTGCAGATTGCACTACTCTCTGTTAAAGTCAGGAGCGCTGGCATCGGCAGGCATCGGGTGCCGTGGGATGAAGTGCAGCGGTGCGGCATGCAGTGCCCTCAGGTCGCAGTGCAAGCAGCGGCTTGGTGGTGGTGTCCAATGGCTTCGTCGGTGAGACCAGGGTTGCGATGCGAAGTGAATGCGGTGCTCGTCGTAGTGCTGGCAGGTCGCGGTGCAAGCAGCGTTGTTGTCGTTGCTGGAGTGCTGTCATCTGGAGTCCATGGGGCCGGTGTCGATAGGCTAAGGCTGCGGTGCGGGATGAGGGTGGTGCTTCGTGTAACTTTAGGAGTGGTACTCTTGACCACGGTTCAAGCAGCTGCGTCAATTTCGGCGTGGAGCAGCATCATCGGGGGGGGAAAAGGCGTCGTCGTGAAGCGAGGCGGTGTGGTGTCCACAGGTTGCGGTGCGAGCAACAGCTCAGTGGCAGCATCAGCAGGCATCGCCAGTGAGACTAGGGTTGCGGTGCGGCATAGTGGCGGTGCCCTCTGCGGTGCCTTCAGGACACAGAGTCTTTGCTGTTCCTGAGACTTCTTGAACAGGGGGCAAGCTCTACCTCAAGCCCTTAGAGAAACTCACAAAAGTAGATTGCAGAAAGTTCAGTCCAGTCCTTTCACTGCCCAAGACAGAAGCAGCCACTGCAGGCCAACACAGCAAAGCACACATCAAAGTGGTAGTTCCTCCTCACAGCTTCTCCAACTCTTCTTCCTGCCAGTCTTCTTGATCCAAAAGAGTTCTATAGTTCAGGGGTCTGGTCCCCAATATTGATCTCTTGGGCAGAAAGTGTCTGTGCCAAGCCAGAACCAGTTCTGCCTTCTCTGGTGTGACTTCCTGGCAGGAGGTGGAGACAGCATGGTCAGAGGCAGACCAGGCCCTTTGAGGTGCAAGGAAATCTCCTCCCCCTTCCCGAATTGCAGCCCAGGCCTATTCAGCCCTTTCCTGACCCACCTAGACTATCTAGAGCCACTCCTGCTCCCCGGCCCTCTGTCATCTGAACCCGCATTCCAGAAGAGGCGCACGGGATGACTGAGCAAGAAAATACCCAATTTCTAAAAGTGACCTAGTCGAGGAGCTTGTTGACTTTTGAGAGAAATAGTTTCCAGAATGGCAACAATCTTGACCAGAAATGACTAGAATAAGGTGATGGGATCATTGCCTTCCAAACTCTCTCCCAAGCCATAAATGTGATAGTTATTTCTATGTTTAAAATTTTCAAGGTCTTACACATGCTGTTTAAGTTGTGCAACTTTAATTTTGAGGTTTTGAATGTGTTGATCAACATTTTGTAAATCTCCTACTATATGCTCTACCTCCTCAACTCTATTGCTCGTTAAAGACGATGGAGGAATATTTACATGGGGGTTGTGCCAGTGAAACATCACTTTTACTGACGTTCTGGTGGCGCAATGCCCTGCACCATAATTACAAAGGGGCGTTAAGACGATTTGTAAATATGGTACCCTTTCACTCAGGTATATACTTGAAAGTGGCTTGCAATGGGTGTTGCTTTGGGCTTTCCAACACAACACCCATTGCGTTTTGACTCTGCCCCAGATTTACAAGGATCTCTAAATCTGAGGCAGTGCCAAAACCAGATGCCATGCAAAAGCACGTGTTATAATGGTGCAACGAGGAGAAATATTTTAATTTCTCCTTGGTTTTGCTTTTTCTGCTTCTTTTTAAGATAATGATGATTTTCCTCTTCTATGTATGCTGCAAAATGCAGCACACATAGAAGCAACAAATCACCATTTTCGATTGTTTATGTGTAGGAAGGGACACCTTCCTGCACATAAACAATCATTCACTGCAATGTAGGCACCCTTGCACTATGGCACAAGGGTGTGTATGTTGGTGTTAGGCAACTATTTTTAGCGCCAATGCGAGAGAAAACAGAGGGGTGTGCCGTATTGTTGTAAATACAGCACATCCCTGCATTTTGGTAATAGCAGACCACTGCACTGCAAAATTTACTGCAGCACCGTGCTCAGCTAATTCCTTGTAAATATGCCATTTGTCATCCAACTGTTGAAGTTTTTGATTTGTGTCCTCCATATAGAGCTTAAGAACTTCAACTTCCGCTAGAATAACTTGAATGAAAATCAGAGAAGGAGATTTCACTGGAGAAGGTGGGGACTTTTTAAGTATCTCATGTGTGGAATTTGAGGACATTACTCCACTTTTTTATCCAGGTTTGGAGAACGTTGTGTTAGTGGTCATGGTGTTTAACTGAGTCAGGTCTCATTGAGTATGGAAGGTAGCCTCCATGGTGAGACTTAGACTATGAGGGGAGATAGAGTAGGCAGAGAATTATGGTAGAGAACAGCAGGAAACAAACACAGGTGTTGTACAAGCTTTATCAGTGGAAGCATGTTTTGAACCCTTAATACGTAGCATAGATAAATAAAACTGAGGTAAAAAAGTAAATCAGGCGTGAGAGAAATGATAGAAATGACTCAAAGCAAATTCTCTCCATCCAAGGAATTGACACCTACATGATGAAACAAAGGTGAGAGGATGTCACATGCCAAAGAACTTAAGTTATAATTAAATATTTGACCATCCAGGACCCAGGATGCTTTGTGGTAAGAGCAGGTCTTTAGAGCGCTTCATAATAATGAAATACAAAATGATGGTCGTGATTTTTCTAAGACACGTTCCTTCCATATGGAAAAAAACATAATGAGGAAACCACTTCACAGATGCAGAGACGTTGACAAAAGACACAAGGCGGCCTTTCCCAGATGTTTCCCTTCTTCATGACTTTCTAGTGCAAAATTTCCTGCCAGAGGTCCGGTTTTTACTGCAATCACCGTGGAGTTCTCTTACAGGGCGGTAATCTTCTACTGACGCCTAGCCACGCTAAATTAGCAACCATTACTATCAGGATATATCTTTCTCGCACAGCATTATTGATAATATTTTTAGAATTAAATAATTATTTACACAAAGACTCAACAGTTTACTAATTGCTGATGGTAGTCTAAGATGTCTAAGTATTTTATCTTACATTAACCTATGTCGATTTACGTATATTTATTTACAAATAAATATGATTGAAATCTAATTGGTTTTCCACCATGCAGTGGATCGGGTTCTCAGCCTAGATTAGGATGTGAAACTCAACACTGCTAAGAATCTTAGGGTTCAATATCCACCTGTTTCTCCTGACGGCCAGATTAGAGGAAGTTCATACTCCCCTACAGGTTCTCAGTGTTTTATTATGCCTACTCTGAAAAGCTTTAAAAAGAACTCTTAGTCAACCTAATCCTAAGGATGTGACTACAACACGCTGAACAATAGAGTTCTAGAAACTCAACATCTTGGTCAATAATGTGGCATTATATTCAATTGGTGAGGGTTGTACAGGTTGTTAAAGGTGTTGAACCTTACATTATTGACCCATCCCCAGACAGGGTCCTATAATGACAGTAAGTGCTTAACAACTGTTGTAGAATGAGTGAGAACTGGTACAATGCTATTAGAACATTCTACACACTGAGGGGAGAATATTCTAACTTAAAAAGGGAGAAACAGAAATGCAAGCATTGACGTTTTAGAGCAGAAGCTCTGTACCAGTCATCAAGGTCCCCAATCAAAACGAATTCTTCCAGTATATCACTCAATATTGAAATGTTATCATTACTATTAAAAATCAGCTTTACGGTTAGGATTAGTTACGTGTTTATGACTTTGTCAATGGTGCAAGATACTGAAAAGGAAGGTCTATTAAAATGTCCAAAACATTGTAGCGTTGAGACTAGAATTATTGAGAAATTGAAAGAGAAATTATATGAAATTAATCAAGCCCCCTAGACCTACTCAATATGAAGCTTTGAATATGTGGGAGAGAGCCGCATGAGAGAAAGAAAGAGGAAAAAATCACAATAGGTCAAAAAGGGCAATTATGCAGATGCTCGCTGGAACTTAGAACAGCAGAGATGGATGAAAGCAGAAGGGACATGGTTGTACCCCGCTATTTCCACAAAAATACCAGAGAAAGGGAAGAAGAAAAAGACCCAGGAGAATGATTAAGAGATGAAGAAAAACAAAACGAGAATTGACTGTGTTTCAGGGGATGATATTTTGGAAGAAATGTTAACTGCACAACCCTGCTTTATGCAAGACCAACTGTTAGTGCTGGAAATTATTCCGTTATGAGCAGTACAATAGCTTCTGCCCTGGTGGAAGTCAGTATAGGGCAAGATGAGAGACCCTTCAAATACTTCAGATTTACTCACCATGTGTTGCTCAGTCACAAATTGTTCCTCCACCTGTGATGACTACATCTGCTATGACTGTTCAGGTCCAGGAGCCACAACCAAAAATCTATGCAGACAGTGTCTAAAACAATTGCAAATGCCCAAGTAAATGTAAACCCGTCTCCAGAGGTTCAAAGAGCGGGAAGAGTTTTACCTAGATCAGGAGGTATTCCGACATCGCAGAATTCATAGATTGTTACATAGAGACCACCTCAGACGGTCTAAGCATTAAGACATGGGGGAGGGATGGTTTTGACAACATCCTAAGGCCTGTGGGAAACAAATTTGTTTGAATCTTTAATTTTTCCACTATGGTTGGAGGAAGCTGCAGGCATTAAAGAGAATACTGGGCAGGTTTGTAGCATGGCACCTGAGAAAGAGAGACTACTAAATATTCCCAAATTAGAAATTGAATTAGAGGAAATCATTAGGAGATGTCTGGATATGGAACATTTGAATCGATATCAAGTGAAAGAATTAATTTACCTGTGTAAGGAAATACAAGACAAGCAGCAATTACACATGTTAAATTGACACGGTTGGCATGGAAATATGAGATTTAATGTTCTAAAAGTTATCAGAGAAGTTACAGGGTTCAATTACATGAAGAAGCAATTGAAAAAATGTGTTCTTTAGCATATGTATTTGTAAAGCGCATGTTCACTAAGAAGGGTATCTTGTCACTGAATAATAGATGTTTATTGTTACCTACTCAATGGTACTTATTTTATTGACCTCAGAAGGATGAACGGCTGAGTGGACCCACCAGGATTTGAACCTGTGACTATGAGGTTGAACACAGACCCCTATAGGGGACGCATAAGCCCACTAACCCACCGGACCCGGTAATACAGGAATGCAATTACACATTACAGAACTAATAACATTTATTTATAATGGGAAAGAAAACATGACAAGAAAAATAAACAGTCTGAATCAGTAGGGGAAAATAATGGACAGAATGAGGAAGGAGCTTCAGCTTATCCATTGAGAGCAAAAGCCATAGGAGTGTGTGTCCATGAACCTTGGAGTAGAGGTGAGTTTGCACATGAAGTGCCACTGCCGATGGCATGCACTAATGCACCATCTCCTGCAGTTATGAAGAAATATGAAGCAGTGATTACTTGCCCAAAGTACCCATGAAAGATCTTGATTGGTTAAAAATCAAACAAACTACCCAAGAAATGAAAGAATCAGTACATGCGCTTCATGAGCAGTTGTTGCAGGTGTTCCAGCAGCACAGTGAAAGAGAATATCCAGATGAGAATGACATGGGGATTTTTGTATCTGAGTTCATACTAGGGTTGAGACCAGACATTAGTGTCTATTTACAACAAAGTGTAATCTTCTGGCAGAATAAGCACTTGAAGAGGTATGCAAAATATTGCTGTGGTGAACTAGAGATGAAACGGAAAGAGATTGAAGAGAAATCCATGTTAGCTCAAATAAAGTTTGATCAGAAAGATTTTCAGAATTCTTCTTTTGCAGGAAATCAAAGAGGTATGCAAGGAGCTGGTGTTCCACGAGCAGGTTTCAGGGTAATCCAGGAGGAGGTTTTAGTGTTTCACAAGGTAGAGGTGGAGGTGTTTTAATTTATCTAGGTTCAGGAATGAGTGGTGCAATGCTGAAGAAGATTACCCCTTGTCATGTTTGTAACAGGGTCGGGCTTTGGAAGAGGGAGTGTAGGTTTAATCCTGATTATGCTAACGGTAATGTGCAGATTCAGAGATGAGTGCAGATGCAGAACATGCCAGGACAGCCAATGCAAATGCCTATTCAAAAGCAAATTTTGCAGATGCAGGTCCCAAATGCCCAAATGATTCCGCAAAATTTTGGAAATCCCAGAATTAATTTAAACCAGATTTTGAAAGCAAATTTAAGCCCTCTCCAGAACCAGAATCAAAATACATTTCAGTAGTTTCCCTTTTTTGATAATAATAGTTCAGGTTCCAAAATTTCTCAATGACAGTGCCTGATGGGGTAGGAAGATTGCGTGCTTGTCGCAGTTTTAGATGCAGACCAGAGTGGTTCATTCGTAGAAGGTGAGGTAAATGGCCACCCGGTATTTTTCCTTATAAATACAGGTACAACTAGATTTACTCTTAGAATTGTGGAAGTACCAGACCTATCCCATTACAGGACAAAAGATCCAAATTTAGGAGTTTCAAATAAATAAATGACAAAGCCCGCCCCAGAAAAGGTTCCTTAAAAAATAGGGTAATTTGAGGGAAAACCACTGTTGTGTTGTATGTGATACAAGTCATGTGAATTTGTCAGGGAGAGATCTTGTGTAAGATAAATTGTACAATTTACTGCACACCAGACGGTGTAGAATTCCAGACTCATGATGAGGATGTGAAATTGAAAATGGCTCAACAAAAGAGAGCTGCAGGAGTGTTCCCAATAATGACATTTGAAGAACTACCCTATGATTTGAGATAAACTGTGCACCCAGAATTTGGGATCTCACAGGGAAAGATATCAGACTGATTAAAGGTGTAGAACCAGTTCAAACTACTTTAAAGGCAAATGCAGTGTATCCAAGAACACCTTTTGACCCAGAAATAATTACAGGAATAATATCCATAATAGAAGACATGATACAACAAGGAATTCTAATGGAATTGATTGTGAGTCCATGTAATGCTCTGATCATGGCTTTACAGAAGCCACATGGAAAGTATACGATCTTCCAAGATCTTAGGAAGATTAACGAGATAGTTGTGCCATGTTGTCCCGTGGTACAGAATCCAGCCTCAATACTTTTCCAAAAGTCATGTACTGCAGAATGGTTTACAGTCATTGATCTTGAATCAGATCTTGAAACAGAAGTTAGAGTCACTACAGATGCCCCACAGATCAGTACTCATGGAATATATTGATGACCTATTGGTGGTATCAGAGACACTAGAAGCTTATTAGCAGTATACCTTTGCGTTATTGAATCACCTGGCTGAGAATGGAAATAAGAGTCTCCAGGTAAACTGCAGTACGATCAGAAATAATTTCAATATCTGGAACACATCATTAAGCAAGGAGCTAGAAAGCTGTCACCAGAGAGAGTAGAAGCAATTCTTCAGATGAATCCACCTTGAACTCAGATAGAAGTCAGAAGGTTTTGGGAAATCTTTGGCTACTGTAAACAGTTTATACCAAACCTTTCCCAAGTGGCGCAGCCTTTACTGAGGATGACACAAAGATATGTCTGATTCACTTCCTTGGGACATTGAATGTGTGAATGCCTTCCTAGAGCTTTGGTGTGCCCCAGCAATAGGAATGCCAGATGACAATAAAGAGTTTATCTTATTTTACAATGAGAGGGAGGTCTGCACTCTCTCAGTGCTAACTCAAATGCATGATGATGCTCAGAAGCCTGTGGCATATTTCTCTACCACCCTTGACCCTGTTGACGCAGGACTGCCTGGCTGCCTTGATGCTGTTGCCACAGTGAGCAATCTACTGGAAAAGAGTAAAAGCATAGTGATAGGTTACCCTTGAATAGTCACTAACTGTTGAATTACTATTGACACAAACCAAGACCCAATACATGGCTCTTAAAAGAGACATTAAATATGACGAGAAGATTTTGACCTCTGAAAATGTGGTGTTGAAGAGACTTTGTTGCTAATAAATGATACTGTTTGTGAGGAAGCTGAACATGATTTCCTAGATGTCACAGATTTATGCACAATGCCTAATCCTGATATTAACAATGAACCCCTGAATGAGACCAATTATGTAATGTTGGTCTATGGCTCAGGTCTGAGAAACAATGAAGCTACCCTGAGATCAGCTTAAGCTGTGTGTACAATAAATGATGTTGTTGAAGCTTCATGGCTACAAGGAGTTACCGCCTCAGTACAAGTTGCAGAATTGATTGCCCTCACCAGAGTATGCAGTATAACTGCTCAAATGAATGTGACTATATTTACAGAAAGTCATTATGGCTTTATCGTTGCCGATTATTTTGGGAAATTGTGGTCATAAAGAGGTTTCATGACCTCTTCAGAAATGAGGTGCAGGTGAGAGATTTGTTGGGAGCTCTCCGTTGCCTACAGAAATTGCAGTTGTTAAAATGTGCAGCCTATCAAAATGGTAATGGCTACATTGCTGTGGGAAATAGATATGCTGATTCAGATGCACAATAGTGTTCCTTGCTTGCCTCTACATTTAATGAAACTTACCACAGAAGCGCCATGAGTCTACCACCAACTGATAAATTACACCAAAACAACTTTTATCAACGAAAAGTTAACGCCAACGCCGCCAACAGCAGTGAGATTTTCAACATTATTAAACGTCTCACCAAACCCCCCTGCGAAGAAACGGACATAACACCCTCCCTAGACCTATGTAACAAGCTGAGCACGTTCTTCCACCAGAAGATCATGACCCTCTACCACAATTTCAACGAACCAACGAACGCCCTCTCCCTCACCACCATCACCTCCACCATTCCGACCATCAGCACTTGGTCCGCCGCCACCATCGACCTCATCACCGCCACCATGAAGAAGACTCACTCTGGGGCCCGCAGGGACCCCAGCCCTCCTCACATCTTCCACAGTGCCTCCGATGCCATCCCTCCAGAACTAACCAGCACCATCAACTCCTTCCTGGCCTCGGGCACCTGCCCCCTGGAATGGAAACGCGCAGAAGTAAAACCTCTCCTGAAAAAGCCTTCGCCGATCCAACGGATTTAAACAACTACCGACCAGACTCCCTCCTGCCCTTCGCATCTCAGAAAGAATCGTCAACTCCCAGCTGACCACGCTCATCGAAGAAAACAGCATCCTGGACCCGTCCCAATCCGGCTTCCGGAGCAACCACAGCACCGAGACGGCCCTGATTGCCGCCACTGACGACATCTGCATGCTACTAGATCAGGGCACACCGCAGCCCTCATCCTCCTGGACCTTTCCGCAGCTTTCGACACCGTTTCACACCGCACACTAACGACCAGACTCCACACCTCCGGGATCCAGGGAAACGCCCTCAAATGGATCCACTCCTTCCTCTCCGTAAGAACTCAGAAAATCAGACTCCCCCCTATCTCTCCGAACCGACAGACATCATCTGCGGAGTTCCCCAGGGTTCCTCGCTGAGCCCCACCCAATCTTCAACATCTACATGGCACCCCTCACCAACATTGCCAGGAAACACGGACTTAACATCATATCCTATGCCGACGACACTCAACTCATCCTCTCCCTCACCAGGAACTCAGAAGAGAACAGACTCAGTTTCCAGGAGGGAATGAAGGACGTCGCATCGTGGATGAAGGACAGCTGCCTCAAACTCAACTCTGACAAAACCGAAGTCCTCATCTTCGGCACCCGCACCTCCGCCTGGAGCAACGCATGGTGGCCATCAGCCCTCGGTCCATCCCCCACCCCTACGGACCACCCAAGAAACCTTGGCATAATCCTGTACTCCTCCCTCTCCATGAAGCTCCAAATCAACGCTGTCTCCTCCACCAGTTTCAATTGCCTCCAGATCCTGCGTAAGACTTTCAAATGGATCCCCCCAACTGCAGAAAGATGGTCACCCACTCCCTCATCATTAGCAGACTCGACTACGGAAACGCCCTCTACGCAGGAATCAACAAATTCATGCTATGCAGACTCCAAACCATTCAGAACGCTGCAGCAAGGCTCATCCGAGGACCACCACGCCATGAGCACATGACCCCGCACCTGCGCAGACTCCACTGGCTCCCCGTCGAGAAGAGAGTCACTTCACTTACAAACTACTCACACACGCCTACAGACCACTCCCCAACATCGGGCCCTAGTACCTCAATGACAGATTGAGTTTCCACTCACCAGTGAGGGACCTCCGCTCGGCCGACCTCGCCCTGGCAGAAGTCCCCCGCATCCGCCGTAGCAGATCCGGAGGCAGGGCCTTCTCCTACACCGTGGCCATGGCCTGGAACTCTCTCCCGTTGGAAATACGACGTACACCTACCCTGCCGAAATTCAAGAGCGCACTCTAGACTTGGCTTTTCAACTGACCTGAGCTGTCCTACCCCAACCCTCAGCGCCTTGAGACCCTCACGGGTGAGTAGTGCACTTTACCAACCCCTGAGTGATTGATTGATTGATTGAGTCTGAGGAGGACTCTTAATTTTCTATGTCGGTGACAGTGACAAATACTTGGCATGAATTGAAAAGAGTACAGGAAAGTGTTTCAGCAGCAGACCAACAAGGCTGGATCAGAAGAGGTTCCAAGAAATTACAAATGACATCTGGATCTCAGCTGATGCGAGGCCACTGTTACATGATAGTGTGTTGTTTCCAATGACACAATACTTTCATGAATACACACATCTATAGAGGGACTCCATGATACAACTCTTAAGACAGAACTGGTGCAATGCAAACTTTAGGATGCTTGCAGAAGAAGTGTGTCATTGATGTGTGGCATGTCAACAAATTACTTCAGGGAAAAGAACAATTTACACTGAGTCATATAGGGAGATCAGGTGGTCCTTTTCAACAGAATGCACATGGGCTTTATCGAAATGCCTGTTAGCAATGGGCTGAGATATGTCCTGGTAATAGTATGTATATTCTTGAGTTGGGTGGAAGGCAGCCCAACCAGAAGAAATGACTGTCTCACTGTAGCAAAATATTATTTAGAGAATTGATTCCAAGGTACGGAATGCCAGTTTCTCTAGAATCAGATGAATGTACCCAGTTTAACAATGACGTCCTGAAAAGAATTTGTGCAGCATTGCAAATTGTGCAAAGATTGTTTTGCAGCTATTGACCTGAGGCGTTAGGTGTAGTCGAATAGCAGAATGGGACTATCAAGTCTGGACTAGCTAAAGTTTGATCTTCAGCGTCACTGAAATGGCCACATGCTTTACCTTTGGTACTGATGAGTATTTGAAGTATTCTTGATAGTAAAACTGGTCTATCACCACATGAGATAATGATGGAACGTGCAATGTGGCTACCTGTTGTACCTGAAAATGCACATGTGAACATCACAGATGATATGATACACAGCTACTGCAAAGGATTGGCTGATGTGCTAGGTTCTGTTTCTTCCCAGGTTGCAGCTGCCACTAAAGATCTGCATTAAGAACAGTGCCATGATTTTAATCTTGGTGACTGGGTTGTGATCAAGAAGCATGTTTGGAAGGCCTTTTTGGAACCAAAATGGAAAGGCCCCTTCCAAGTAATCTTGTTGACCAACACTGCTGTTAAATGTGCTAAAGTCCTAAATTGTGTGCACTCTTCAAACACAAACAAAGTGAGAAATCCAGAAGAAGAAATCATGCTCTTTGAACCTGAATAAAGAGCAATGTTGACTGCACCCCCATCAGTTTTGAGACCATAAAGGTAAGTGATATTGAGACCACAACAGCAGAAACAAAAAGAAAGGGGTGAATATTGGCAGACTTTAACACCAATTCAAGCACCTGATGTTTTAAAAAGTGGCATTGAAGTCTCTAAAAAAGGAGAAGCAGAGACTGACCCTCAACTTCGAAACGTTACTGTGCCAACATCAGTACAGCTAAAAGATCTGGGCGAAGGAACAAGTACTGAAACTAGAAGAGTCATCCAAACTGTTGAATGGCCACAGAACTATCATCAAGAAAGACTGAGAAAGAGCATATCAGTTGATCGGATTCCATGAACTATACATGAAGAGACTGAGTTAAGAGAGGAAGTGATACAGAAGGAGATCAACCAAAACAGAGATGATCAAAATGAGTGGTCGTACTATGTGAACAAAGTACAGAATGTCACAATAGATGAGTTGTATGATGAGAAATACGAACAGTTTGAACCTCTATGACATCACCACAGTGAGCATTGTTGGATAAAGATACTTGGAAAAAAACACTTTGCAATTATAAATAGACATTTCAAAAACTGGATTTTTTCAAAGGTATAAAAGAGCCTGACTCTGACTAATTCACATTTTTTATTTCAAAGAAGAGTTACCTAGCCCAGAGTCTGAAGTAGAAAATTAGGGATAACAATTCAGAAGAGCACAATGTAGGGTTAAGGATTGTCAATACGAAAATTGCTTTGCTAAAAATCTGTTTATAAAAGCTAACCACAAATAAGAAGCTGGGTATAGAAATCTGCCCTGAAATTTTTAACATTGATGTATATCATTTGGTCCTAAAAACATGTGTTGCCTTAGACATAAGTGCAAATATATCATGTATTCAGTTTTCGCAATATCAGTAATAATGATTAAAATAGTGATAGCAGAACTCACTCTCAGATTAGTGTTGTTACTCAATTGGACCCGAGTAGGATAGACTTGCTACACATTTTGCTAAATTATTTTTGCCTTTTATATAAGCGCATGTTCCTAGTTAGATGTAATGGCATTATTTTGCAGACTTTATTCTGCTCTGTGTTCCCTGATCCCTTGCTGACAGCTGTGACTATTGCTGCTTCTGTTCATCCTTTACCCTACATTGAGGTCTGACTTTTGACAGATTGCTACTGCAACTGTATGATTGATTGCTTAAATTATTGAGACATGGCTGAGTTTCATGAACTACTCTTCATTGGAAGATTAACTGTTTCAATTAGATTTGTGAGCTTTATGCTTTCTTTATCTCACTTTTTTTGCCTTTGAATTCAATGTCTTTATGAGTTCTACTAACTCAAGGTTCTGATTCTATTCTTTAAAATAGGGATTTGGGTACTTTATGAAACACACTTCATGCATTATTTGATTGTGATTCTCATCGTTCTTTTTGATGAGATTTCTGTGAACATAGTCGATTTATTATACAAAAAGTTGGCAGTGGTTTTCAGAGGAAAAGCCAGTCCCTCTGTTAGTTTGCAATTTGTACAGTGCAATATATCCTATGGCATGCTCAATGTCCACACTGTGCCATCACAGTGCTGCTAAGTACATAGAGAAATCTCCATACACAATGACTATAACAATAGAGACAGAGCACAGCTCAAAGCAGTGTTCACTGACTAACATTAGTCAGTGGTCAATTTAATTCCAGACAGAACAAAAGGTGAAACAATCAGTATACAGTCATCAATCTGACTAAAACATCAACTCTTCCATGGACGGACCATTAGGCAGTCTATTTTAAAATCAAGGTTACGCTGCCCAATTACTGTACTAAAAGTAAGCCTTCTACGGTAAAAATTCGATGTTTGAATAAGGTTCAAGGCAGGGATCTAGAATTTGCCCTTGGTCACTTCCCCATCACGTTAGCTAAGGACAATAATGCAGCAGCATCCCCGTTTAATGACTGGCTTCTGGCAGCAGCCAATTGTGTTGTGCCTGAACAACTGGTGACGGTAAAAATGTGTAAGATGTCTTCACCTTGGTATGGCCCTGAGCTTAAGTGCCTAAAAATAAACTGTAGGAGAGCTGAGCATCTATGGAGACCAGACTACAGTAGTGAAAAGAAAGCAGCCTATAATCTAGCTCTGCAACAGTACAAGGAAGCAATTATTGCAGCTAAGATGCTATTTTTTACTACGAAGATTGAGGAAGCCGGCAACTCCGCAAAGGAACTTCTTAAATCTGTTAAACTGCTGTCTCAACCGCAGCAGGACAATGCATTTAAACCAGACCAGCCATGTGTAACAAAGTGGCCTTATACTTTCAGAATAAGGTGCAACTGATTTATAATGACCTCTTAAAGAATCTGGGAGCTCCAGATAATCAATACCAACCAATTTGTGATGTTAGGTCAACCCATTGCAGACGATCCTGCTTTCAAACACTCTCTAACGATAAGGTACAAAAACTCCTCCTCTCTATAAAATCCGGTTCACCTAAAGACCCCTGCCCCCCAGTCACTATGCACCTGGCCTCCAAGAAGATTTGTGATAAGCTTATCTCCCTTATTAACCAAGTTTGGGAATCAGCTAATTATCCGGTGGCCTGGAAAAGAGTATGTATCAGGCCAATTCTCAAAAAGCCGACTCTGGACCCTACTGAACCTAAGAACTACTGTTAATTCTAGGGATGATAGATATGGTCTAGTGGCAGTGGTGCTTCCCTGTATTCCCGGTGATTCTATACTGCAATATCAGTGTGTTATGGTGCTTAGGGAGGGGTTCATCATCCACAACACCAATAGTCAGATCTCCGCAAGAAATCCTGTACGTTTATACCAATATCCTAGCACACATAAGCCTCTTTCATTCTGTTTATGACATATAGGTACAAAAGACAGCAGCAATCTTTCTTCTTATTCTTTTTTCTTTAATCCAGTTGTTGTTGCCAACACGTGTTTCGTCGCATACCAGGGTTTTTCATCAGGGATATATAACTGGAATTTATAGCATCTGGCCTTCCGGCCGGTTGTAGTTCCGTCCCGGCCAATGTAGTGGCCTGGGGGAAGAATGGGTTGGTCTATGTTGTATATTCAAAACTCTTGAATATATCCTCACTGGGTTTCTAAGGATAATAGGGAGCAGTGGTCCCCTGTATATCCTCCCCGGTAGATCCAGAGTATGGATCTACCGGTTCGTCTGTGTAACACAGACGAGCCGCGAGACGCCACCGGAATCGGGATAAAGATTCGAACCAGTGCAACTACCGGGGAGCATATACAGCGGACCACCGACTCCCTATTATCCTTAGAAACTCAGTGATCAAGTCACTGCACTGGCTTCCCATTCAGCAGCGTGTGGAGTTTAAGGCCCTATGCCTGGTTCATAAGGTGGTGGTGGTTCCAAGGATATCCAGAAAATGTTCTTACCTTACACCCCTTCTCAAGCTCTTAGGTCCGCAAATCTGGGCCTTATCCAGACTCCTAAAATCAGGTGGTCAAGATGGGGTGGTAGGACTTTATCGTGCAGCAAAGTTGTGGAACAAAATGCCAACGACCATGAAATTTCAATACAATCAGCAGCTTTTTAGGAAGGCTCTGAAAACATGGCTGTTTACCTCCACCAAGTTCTCCTGGTAGTGTAGGCTGTACTCCCTTTTACATAGACTAGCACCAAGACACCACGGCAATCGAGCGCTTTACAAGCATATATCCAATCCTATCCTATCCAATGAAGTTGACACGTAGACAACGAGGAAAATTTGCCGACACGTGTTTCGTCGTTATACTCAATTTATTGATCAATTTGAATAGGGACGCTTTCAAACGCCATTAGTGGGAGCAGTACCTGGAGGCTTGTGGCGAATTGCCTGTTGTTGCACAGACCCGCCGATGGACCTCGCCGCACCCGCTCCGCGGGTGCCGCATCGCCGGCCTGAGTGAGGGCTGGTCACCTGATCCTGTGGGGCGCCGAGGAGTGAGGAAACCGGGCTGAGGGCTCTAGCAGGGCTGCGAGCGTGCAGGGACTCCATCACCCAGGAGTCCCTGCGAGACCGAGTGTCAGCTTCCGGTCCGCTCTCCCTGTTGGACAGGCCCCCGCCCACCAGGAGGCCCTAAAAACTCGTGTGTGTCCTGCTTCAGAGGGACACTTTCAAACACCATTAGTGGGAGCAGTACCTGGAGGCTTGTGGCGAATTGCCTGTTGTTGCACAGACCCGCCGACGGACCTCGCCGCACCCGCTCCGCGGGTGCCGCATCGCCGGCCTGAGTGAGGGCTGGTCACCTGATCCTGTGGGGCACCGAGGAGTGAGGAAACCGGGCTGAGGGCTCTAGCAGGGCTGCGAGCGTGCAGGGACTCCATCACCCAGGAGTCCCTGCGAGACCGAGTGTCAGCTTCCGGTCCGCTCTCCCTGTTGGACAGCCCCCCGCCCACCAGGAGGCCCTAAAAACTCGTGTGTGTCCTGCTTCAGAGGGACGCTTTCAAACGCCATTAGTGGGAGCAGTACCTGGAGGCTTGTGGCGAATTGCCTGTTGTTGCACAGACCCGCCGACGGACCTCGCCGCACCCGCTCCGCGGGTGCCGCATCGCCGGCCTGAGTGAGGGCTGGTCACCTGATCCTGTGGGGGGCCGAGGAGTGAGGAAACCGGGCTGAGGGCTCTAGCAGGGCTGCGAGCGTGCAGGGACTCCATCACCCAGGAGTCCCTGCGAGACCGAGTGTCAGCTTCCGGTCCGCTCTCCCTGTTGGACAGCCCCCCCGCCCACCAGGAGGCCCTAAAAACTTGTGTGTGTCCTGCTTCAGAGGGACGCTTTCAAACGCCATTAGTGGGAGCAGTACCTGGAGGCTTGTGGCGAATTGCCTGTTGTTGCACAGACCCGCCGACGGACCTCGCCGCACCCGCTCCGCGGGTGCCGCATCGCCGGCCTGAGTGAGGGCTGGTCACCTGATCCTTTGGGGCGCCGAGGAGTGAGGAAACCGGGCTGAGGGCTCTAGCAGGGCTGCGAGCGTGCAGGGACTCCATCACCCAGGAGTCCCTGCGAGACCGAGTGTCAGCCCGGTCCGCTCTCCCTGTTGGACAGCCCCCCGCCCACCAGAAGGCCCTAAAAACTCGTGTGTGTCCTGCTTCAGAGGGACGCTTTCAAACGCCATTAGTGGGAGCAGTACCTGGAGGCTTGTGGCGAATTGCCTGTTGTTGCACAGACCCGCCGACGGACCTCGCCGCACCCGCTCCGCGGGTGCCGCATCGCCGGCCTGAGTGAGGGCTGGTCACCTGATCCTGTGTGGCGCCGAGGAGTGAGGAAACCGGGCTGAGGGCTCTAGCAGGGCTGCGAGCGTGCAGGGACTCCATCACCCAGGAGACCCTGCGAGACCGAGTGTCAGCTTCCGGTCCGCTCTCCCTGTTGGACAGCCCCCCGCCCACCAGGAGGCCCTAAAAACTCGTGTGTGTCCTGCTTCAGAGGGACGCTTTCAAACGCCATTAGTGGGAGCAGTACCTGGAGGCTTGTGGCGAATTGACTGTTGTTGCACAGACCCGCCGACGGACCTCGCCGCACCCGCTCCGCGGGTGCCGCATCGCCGGCCTGAGTGAGGGCTGGTCACCTGATCCTGTGGGGCGCCGAGGAGTGAGGAAACCGGGCTGAGGGCTCTAGCAGGGCTGCGAGCGTGCAGGGACTCCATCACCCAGGAGTCCCTGCGAGACCGAGTGTCAGCTTCCGGTCCGCTCTCCCTATTGGACAGCCCCCCGCCCACCAGGAGGCCCTAAAAACTCGTGTGTGTCTTGCTTCAGAGGGACGCTTTCAAACGCCATTAGTGGGAGCAGTACCTGGAGGCTTGTGGCGAATTGCCTGTTGTTGCATAGACCCGCGGACAGACCTCGCCGCACCCGCTCCGCGGGTGCCGCATCGCCGGCCTGAGTGAGGGCTGGTCACCTGATCCTGTGGGGCGCCGAGGAGTGAGGAAACCGGGCTGAGGGCTCTAGCAGGGCTGCGAGCGTGCAGGGACTCCATCACCCAGGAGTCCCTGCGAGACCGAGTGTCAGCTTCCGGTCCGCTCTCCCCGTTGGACAGCCCCCCGCCCATAACGCACTCTATATTAAGGTCTTATTCTCCCGCAGCGCGGGACGCAGCTTGGGGCGAAGACCGGGCTAAGAGCGGGCCGTTTGAGGCCGTTAGAGGCTGGGAGAGACTGGACTGGGCCACTCTCTTTGGCCCTAACCCTCGGTAAATATCTGCACTGCCAGTTTGAATATTTGACCAGCCACCATGTCAATCCATGAGTATAAAGATAGGGCAGCTAAGTCCAAACTGAAAAATTGTACACTGGATGATTTTATCACCAGGACCCACACAGCCATTGACACAGAGATTGCCAAAATGCAGCACAGAGTGTCCATCGAACTAGATGCTGCTAGAAGATTATCACAGGAGTTATCAGCGGCCAAAAAATCTTCCCTGGGGTCTATAGCTTTTGCTAAAACACCTGACCGTCCAATAGGCCCTGCTCCTACCCTGATCTTAATCGAGGCAGATATTCACCAGCCATTAGCACTCACTACATCTATACTAAACGGGGGGTCGCCACTAGTATCTACAAATTCCTTAATAACTTCAATGGTCGGGGCTGATGGGGAACAGAAGGAGGGTGAGGGCGGCCCTTTGGGAACGGCGCCAACATCCAAATCTATGGAAATGGAATGGGGTGGGGTGAATTCTCGTATCCCACAACAAGGGCTACACAATAAAAGGAAGTGTAAATATATAACAGCTTACGCAAGGAAAAAAGCCAAGATTGTGAAGGCACAGCTATCCACTAAGGCACCATCTTTGCTACCACTAGATCCATCCCCAGTGAGTAACATACTCCTCCCAGAACTAAGATCAGAACCCAGCTCTGAATCACTGGCAATAACTTATGAAAATACTAATCTCATAATAGAGAGCGAAACTAATGGGGTTCCACTTTGCACCATAAAAGGGAAAGATGTAGAATTTTTGACTGTTGTGTGGGAAACACTCAAGAAACTCTTGGGCGCCCCTTGAAGCTAAACTCACACATATAGGATCTCAGCTCTCGGAGTGGGAAAAAAGTACTTTGAACCAAGACAAAAAACCAACCCACACACAAGATAAGGATCTTACGGCCAGTCTAGAGAAGCTGGTAAAAAGTATGCTGAAACCCCTGATGGAAAAAACTCAAGTTATTAACTTAAAACTTGACCAACTTGAGTTCTTAACATCTAAAAATACAGCTTTATTGGAGAGCTTAGTAGATAATAGTAAACAACCTGCTGCTACTGGGTGTAATAACATTACTACATTAAAAAAGAGTGCTGAGAATAACCAGCCACAATCCCAGCAACCAAAAACTGCAGTATCTACTGATTCTAAGGGTATTACCCCTCGTATAGTGCCAGCTACTTTGTCTAAAACTACTGTGGGGTCCCAGCTAAAGAACTCTTTGATGGTAGCAACTCCAGTAAATACAGCTGCCCCAGCCCTGCTAAATGCTGAGGGGAAAGAAACCCCGGTTAGCAAACCCTTAGTTCCTAGTAAAACACCCTTGCCTGGTAAACAAATCTATGTAAATATACCCCCTGAGGCTGCTCCCTATATGGCAATTTTGACAGGTGTTTCAGTAATCGCAGCGAATAAATATGAGAAAATGGAGGACCTTCTAAATAAAACAAAATTTTGGCTAAACAATAACAGGCCCCTTTATCAAAACACTGCTACAAAAATTTTAAGTGTACGGAGGGTCCCCTGGGTTGGGCCAAGTAAGAAAGATCTGGAGGGAGATTGTATCCTGATTAATTTTAGAGACATCTGGGTTAAGGATATGATCTGCAGCAAACTAAGGTTCGGTAGGATGGGGGACATTCAGTGTGTGGGACTTGAATATTTCTACCCAAATCTTTATTATACCATCTCAAACCCCAACCACCGTAGGCAAAGACCACACGGCAGAAATCACTTGGGTTGGGCACATAACTTGACCATGAACCAAGGCACACAAAATTATTGTGGTCCTTGGCATGAGATGAATGGCCCCTTTATGGGACCACCGAGTATGGGTCCTTTTACACAAGTCCCGTATAACCCACGCAGACCAAGGTATCAGGGTGAGGAACACCCAGGATGGATCTCAAATAATAATATCCCATTGAAAAACCGCTTTGATCCATTAATGGGTATGGACGGTGTAGATTGACCATCATCTAGGTCTGAGGGAAATGCGCCTCCCGCGCTACATTTGGGAAAGAGTGAAAACACCGGGATAGTCCGCAATAACAACCAAGTTGTGGTGACTGGCGATTGTGATACTGTGAGTATCGGCCCCCCATGTGCAGAGAATGATGTTACTTGTGGCGGAGATAACATCCTGGGTCGTGAGAATCACACATTACCGTCTGGACAACATTTTTCAAATATAGGAGACATCCGGGGAAGCACTTATGGGAAACCGGGGTTGTCTCTAATATCTTGGAACATTGCTGGACTTGCTGGGAGATTGGAGGATGATGCGTGGTTGGATTATGTAGGAGCCCAGGAGATCCTGTGTTTACAGGAGACTTGGACTAGGACTGCCTATGACATTGAGGGCTTTCAATTATTCGATGTTTTGGCCGTTCCATCGACATCTGGGAGGGCAAAGGGTGGCATAATGACAGCGTTGTCCATAAAACTACAGAAGTTGACAACTTCGAAATTGGTGGACACAAATTGGTATCAATTGTTGTTATTAGAGCATTTTCCAGAACCTGTGCTGTTAGTCAACTGGTATCACAATATTTTTAATGCTCGTGATACATCGATAATTGAAAGTCTGGAGGATGCAGTGGTTAAAGCACGAAACGAGCACCCTTTATCGTCTATCATTTGGGTTGGCGATTTCAACTGTTCATTGTGCAGTTTTGGAGATTCAAATGTGTGTGGACTGGAGGACTTAAACACACAGCCCTTGATCCACTTCAAACACACACCCCAGGGGGATGCTTTGAACAATATTATCATCTTGAATGACTTGTGTGTGGTCGAACCTTGGTCAGCCCCCAACATACCGCAAATACCAACTTTTCAGGGTACAAGGGGAGAGATGAGTACCATTGATTTTGTTCTGGTATCCAGTAGCTTTCTTAAATATGTTGAAAAGCTCGAGGTGGTGGCTAATCCCGCAAGTGACCATAACCCCCTAATGTTGTCATTGTGCCTCCCAGTACACGAATCACCAAAGATTTGGGATCAGCCAATTAAGTACAGCAAGAATCAGGGAGTTAGTTTAAAATGGGGGAAGGTAAATGCGACAAAATTGGAGGAAGATATATTTGTTAGCTGTAAAACGGAAATGGAATTATGTCTACTCCCAGCACCTGACCCCCATAAGGTTATTGAGTGTTTTGAGAAATTATGTGGGCATGTAGCAAAGCACCTTAGGAAACCCAAGGGAAAGGGTGGCCAAAAGGCCTTTAGATGGTTTGACTCTGTTTGTTCTGCCACACACCAATCCCTAAAATTAGCCCTGCGCCAAAAACCAAGAAATAGGGAATTGGTAAGAACTAGTAGAAAGGCTTACAAGGAGGCTATTGTAAAAAGAAAGCAGGACCTAAAAAACAATGCTTGGGAAGACCTTGAAATGGCTGCAGATCTAAAAGACAGTAGACTCTTTTGGGAGGTCCTAAATCGCCCCCTTTTTAAGAATGACAATAAAGAAACTATAGTTATGCAGGTCACCGCTGAACAATGGGTCCTACATTTTACTAAGATTTTCAATCCAAATTCTATTTTAATAATACCAAGTTCAGATAGTACAGGGGAACCGGCGTCATCTCCCTCGGCTTTGACCCTCAGCTCTTCATTTACACTGATAGAGATTGAGGAAGCTATAGAGAAGGGTTTATCACTAAAAGCTCCAGGCCCAGATATCGTACCCTTGGACCTTTTTAAACAAAATGTTAAATTGTGGGCACCCCTATTATTGAATGTATTTAAGGCTGTTGTGGTTGGGCGTATCCCTGGTTCTTGGAAGGAGGCAATTGTAGTGCCAATCTTCAAGAAGGGTGATAGGTGCGATCCATGTTGCCATCGTCCTATTTCCCTAATAGATGCCTCATGCAAAATCCTGGGCAGGGTTATCCTAGCTAGATTAGAAAGCTGGGCAAACTCGACAGGTCTTATAGTTGATTCCCAATATGGATTTAGGCGAGGAAAGGGGACTGTCGAGCAGTGCCTAAACTTGGCACTAATTATAGGCAAGTACATGAAGGCAAAAAAGTCCGCAATACATCTTGCCTTCATGGACCTGTCAAGTGCATTCGACACTGTTTGCAGACATAAGTTGTGGCAGATGATGGACGACATGGGCTTTGAGGAACCATTGGTTACATTGCTTCGAAGGCTACATGCAGCAACAACTGTATCAGTTAGATTTGGCCCTGGAGGCGAAATGACAGAATCGATTCCATCAACTGAGGGTGTGCGTCAAGGATGCATTTTGGCGCCTTTCCTTTTTTTGGTATACACAAACGGGTTAGAAAAGCACTTATTAGACCAAGGTTGCGACTTTCCAAAAATTAATGGTAAAAGTATTCCCATGCTTTCCTATGCAGACGATACTGTCATAATGACCTTAACTGGGAACAGCATGCAAGTATATTTTGTAATGTGTTGTGGTCCTAAAAGGTCAAGCATTAGGAAGTTTGTGGTAAATAATCGCACAATTGGAAAGGTGGAGAAATTTAACTATCTTGGTAATTTGTTTAATAGCAAACTAAGCTGGACTCCACTTATGGAGGTTCGAGCCCAGAGTGCGACCCGTGCAATAGAAGGCATCTTCCGTTTCTGTAGTAAATTGGGCCAAAACATGTAAAGCACCTCAAAACCCTCTATATATCTAAATGTCTATCGGTGGCCACTTATGGGGCAGGGGTGTGGGGGACTGAAACACCAACTGTGATACAAGTGGTGGAAAATAATTTTATAAAACGGGTTTTATCAGTCCCCAAAGGTAGCTCTAACATCTTTTGCCACAAAGAAATGGGATTGGTCAGTGTTTCTGATACTATTCGTTTGTCCCCTTTATTGTTATGGGGCAAAATATGGCGATCTGAAGACTTGCAACTAACTAAAGAAATTATTATTGATTGCATGGCTTTAGAAAATTCAAAACATATCCCTCGGCTGTCCTATGTTTGTAACATGTTTAATACGATTGGTCTGGGTTCCTTTTATGACAATCCAGAAAAAATAGAGGGAAACCAAAAGGCGGTCATAAAGACAATGTACTGGAAATCAGTGAATCCACCATCTTTGGACCAGGTTAATGTTTATGTTTGTAAACCCCAAACTCAGTTTTATTTGACATTTACTTTCAATGTTCAATGGCGATTCTTACTAACAAGATTTAGATTGGATATTTTGCATTTTCTGCTTGCTTTCCCGAAACAAGGGGGTTGGTGTGAGAGGCTGGCCCCTTGTCCATGTAATAACAGGGTTAGTCAAAGCACCATCCATCTGGTCCTCTTTTTCCCCTTATACCAAGAACCAAGAATCCGATTTATTAAACAAATTCTGAAGGGAGGCAATTTTGCACTTATAAGGAAGGGTATGATTACCTGTCATCATTATCCTCTGCTGCAACCTGTTGCGCCATGTTAAATTTTATCAGAGTTTCGTTAAAGATTAGGAAGAGCTATGGTTAGTATTAATATGTATATAATGTTCTCTGGCCAAAATCATGTACTTATATTTTTAAATGGTTCTTTTATTATGCCTCTTATAAATTTTGGCAAATTGTGTACTTAAAATGTTCTCTTATGAGGTATGATGGTTTTGTATGTTCAGCACTTTTATGATCCATTTTATGAATCGAATAAAGTTTTGAAAAATGAAATGAATAGAAAGATACTTACTAATCTCTTAATGAGAAATAAAACTTTTAAAACAACTTCAAACTCTCATCATTTACTGAACATTAGAAATGTCATTGTGATTTAATTTTTTGATGATAAAATAGTTCCTGGTTCAAAACACAGTGGCACATATCCATCACCTCATGTAAGTGGTACTTTAAAGCCAGCATGGTAACGAGGTTTTACCCTGAAACTGATGGTAAGAAAATTTTAAACCATATTATTTAATGTTTGACCCATCTCCTCGCTCTCCAGGGTTTATGCTTAAGGTTACAGTCATAAGCAGTATCCTCAACAGTGATAAATTATGTAAAATGCGTTCCATTGAATAGAATCTTAATTACCTTCTATGCAGTGAAATATAAGCATTTAAGGATATTACATTTATAGAAGAAAATTTATTATTTTTGATGCTTTAATTGCCATAGCAACAATTATAAGTGATGGTAACTTTAACCTGAAACTCAAACTATGTTGTTCACCTATCTGATACTGACTTGGTTTCTATAGCAACCATAAGCACCACAACTAACAGGAATTTCAAAGCAGACACTCTGGTGACCCAGGGCTCTTTGGACCAAAGGTAGAAACTGAACATATCTCTGCGACTATTGTGTAAATAAGATGCAGATTATCCCAGGCTCTAAAGTGAGTATGTATTGAACAGCCAAAATAAGGCCAAACTCACAAAGGAAGATTTTTTTTAGAATGTCCACATTTCTTATGCATGTGCACAAGTTAAACAAAAGCAGACTTTCACTAAAAGTGTGTGAAGTTTCAAACTTTCAGTCTTCGAGGTTTGTAAATTTCACAGTTAGAGCAGTTGCAAAGTTCACTGAGTTTTTTAACATTGTACATGAACAATGTTGTTGCAAGAGAGTTAGTTCAGCTAAGCATTGCTTTTTTCAAACAATATCCCTCCTGCATACCTACTGTCCGTGGCATTTTACCTAAGGTCTTAATTCGACTGGTGACTCCCGTTACTCGCCTGTTTAGGATTACCATGTTAGTCATCAGGGGTCCTTTAAAAGTGAATATCCAAATACCTTTGGTAAACCGAAACATGACCCGAAATGAGACAACGTGGTGAGAGGAGAAATGAGATACAAAGGTAAAATCATAACTATGCATCCATTGCAACCCATATATAGCAGTACTGTCAATTGTTTACTACCTGGGAATGAGAAAACATGCATTGGCATGATCTTAGAAAGCCAGTGCAATAGTTAATTTAACTTTTTTATTGCAAGCCTATGAAACGACAATAAAAATAAGGGAAATGTGGGGCTTAACTTAATGGTCATTTTCTTGAAATAAAAGTGCTTTATTTTTTTTAAAAAACAATCATTGTATATACATTAATTAGAAAAGTACAAATGCTTTCTAGCAGGCATGTGTACTACGAATATGTATAGAAACCCTTTTTAATTGTAATACACATCTCAGAAAAATATGATTTTTATTGATGCAAAGAAAAAATAGAATGGGTTTTGAATTACCATAACCTGAAGTGCAGTTTAAGCACCGAATGATGCCAACAAAATAAAGAGGTAAAGAATGACAAGGAAAAGAATTGCAAAGTAAAGTATTGCAAAAGCAAGAACAAGGCTATGGATGGAAGGCTCTCAGCCACTTCCAGTCACTCTGGCCACATTACAGTCCATTGTTTTAGCCCATCAAACCACTATAGACACAGGCCTGCTTTATGCAAATCAGTACCGACTAGTGCCATAGAACTCAAGCTATATCTCACTGATGCGACCTAAGTAGGTTAGAAGCAGTCAGGTATGCTTGTGGTACCTTCTGGAGGGGGTTTTGCTTGGCAGATCGAGACAGACTATTCTCATGAGGAGCAGAGTAGTACTGATTTGCTTAACCCCTTTGACACGGTTCGAATTCGCCCGCAGTGCGGGCGGGGCTAGGGTGTGGGCGTGCCGCTCCCTTATTCATGATGGCTCCATGCCATCATGAGTCACGGGCGGCGTGTGCTCATGAGGGCGTGGAGCCGTCATGACCCCACCCACATACTAATTCGCCCGCACAGGTGGGGAAATAGTGGCGCGCAGGCGGAGAGTGGGCAGAGCGGCAGTTGATGACGGCTCCACGCCGTCATAAGCACACCCGCCCGAGGCTCATGACGGCGTGGAGCCGTCATGAGCATGGATTGAGTTAAGGCAATACTTTGCTGACAATGGCATAGTGGGTAAGAAATGGACTGGAATGCGGCCCCAATTGATTGTCAATGGCTTAGATTAATTCATTCATCCCATCCATCTCTCTGTTGTGGTTGCTGTGTATGCCCTAAGTGTGACAGAAATTCCCAGATGTAGGTTCCATGCTCAGCGTTTCATAAAACTCAAGCTTTGCCCCACTGATGAGACCTAAGTAGCTCAAAACCAGTCCAGGGATTGCTTGTGGTCCCTTCTGGAGGAGGCATTGCCTGGCAGATCAGAACAGACGGTTCCCATGAGGACCAGGTTGAGAACTGGTTTGCATAAGTATGGCTTTTTTCTAGTGTGGCATGGTTGGCAAAAAGCGATCGGGCAGAACGTGGTCTCAAGTGATTGCTATCAGGAGAGATTAATTTAACCATTTCATCCACTACTTTGTTGGTGATAAAGTAAAGTATAGGGCCTAGCACTGAAGCCCACTTCTTTTTCAGCAGATAATCTCATGTAGTTGGGGAAAATGCTACAACTCACTGTGCAAGAAAGTCAATGGCTAACGGTGTTGGATGGAAGCAACATGTAAATGACAGCTGAACAGACCAATGGATGAAGACGCCTGGCCCAAATGCTCTGTGTACGTGTGTATGTGTATACGTTTTTTTCTTATGATTTATTTTGGTCATATCAGTTTGGTGCAAGATAAAATCTTCTAGACCAAATTCTAAAAATGGTGCAGTATCAGCTGCACTCACGTAAATAAAAAGACCCTAGTGCATTATAAAAGACTCGAGTAAGTAACTAGAAATATCTTTTATGGAAGATTTTCGGCTACAGAAAATTCTGATTTGTGTTAATTTCATTGACAGCGAGATTATGCTCACTGTCCAAGAAGTAATAACAGTGAACAATGTGACAATATTCACCTATTTTTTATTTCAGGTGGATGTTGATTGGTTATGTTTCAGTTGTATTAAAATGTTTTTTCATAATTCAAAACTTTGTACACAACATGGCTACAAATATGAATTCTACATCCAAAACATTTGAAAAATGAAAAAATGGAGAAAAGGAAAATATGATTAAAGCAGTTAAACTCTGGAGAAATAGAAATGAAAAGGACATTAAAATCTGTGTTCTTGCTGAAAGCCATATCACACACCCATGCTGTGATGCCGTCAATGTTCCTGTCTATTCCTTCTGCATGTGATGACTTCACCTTATTTTAGTTTACTCCTACATGGATTTTCAAAAATCATTCTCGTCTGCATGACATTTTTTGAGACATCTCCATTCCCAGACTCTTCAATTTTCCCTGACATCTTGATCCTTAATGTGACTGTTTCCTGGAGATATCATGCTCTAGTATTTTTTTGTATTGCACAGCAAGATTCATATTGCATCATCATCTTGTGACAGCAATTTTCCACAGGTGATAGAGTAACCTTCTTTTACTGATGCATTTATTGAACTTGTGGTTTAGCAAAAAATGGGTAAGATGTGTTCTTTTTCCATCGTTTCACATGCACATTTCTGAAATGGGAAACTTCTCTTTAACACAGAGTTTACTACACTAATGTTAGTTCTTGTGATTAGGCCTCCATTATTTGGCAGGCTATGAAGTATGGTTGATTTCATTTCCTCTATAAAATATTGTGGGTCAAAAGATCGATTTAAATTCGTATTGCCCCTGGCGTGGTAATGCTTCAACCAGCTCGCTTTGAAATCTTTCGTTTTTTCAGTGTTTTTGTTATCTTCATCCCAGTCCAGCTGGTTTTGCTCTTTGCTTTTACTAGTTACTATTTTGCTGCAGCCATGAATTGGGGCACCCTTTTACTATTTTGTTCAGAGTTTATTTGTATAGCCTTGACATCCTTTTCCTCGCGTTCATTCTTGTTTGCCAGTGGGTTTTAAGTTCGACTCTGTGTCCATTATTTCCCTAGGAGCCCACCAACCGTATGTAGGAAGTGTAATTTATTGGCCTTGTTTACAAGAAAATGTAAAATGCCTCCTCTTGGTCTGCCTTCTTTTCAACCAACCTCCTTTAGATGTTATCGTTATGTTAAGGTACATGCTTCTGATTTCTAACCTAGAAATGCCTTGTGCAGAGTACAGTTCAGGACCCTCACGGAGGCCGAAAGGTGTTTGGGAACAAGTGTAGCTATATGCCGCAGTCCCAGCCCAGCTCATTCCAGTGCCCTGGCAATCCTCAGCAAAATGTATTTATAAAATTATAAAGAAAAGGAAACCTTCCGTCAATAACGAGGCTGGTTACATGCCCGTGCCACTCAATTGCGCCAGGTGCCATGTTTTCTCTTTCCGTTTATTTTAATACTTAGAAACAAGTACCTATTGCACCTGACAAAACTGGAAGAAGCACCAAGAGTGCCATTAATGGGCTCCACATCAAGTTTTGGGATTTTTAGGAAATATTTTGGCCACTTCTCTAATCATGTTATTGATATTTTAAGGGGAGTGGGTGCTAAGGTGCACCTTTGTCTGAGGTCCCTGTTTATTTGATTCTTCTAACTAGGGATTTGCGGAATTGGCAGAGTTTTTGCTCTGTTATATGAAAACTCAGTGAGCTTCCGCAGAGTTCAGTGAGCGGGCAGAATCAGCACTTCTGGCTGATTTTTAGACCTGGGAACTTGTTTCGCCCTGCGAAACCAGTGTGAATGGCACCATGTGATGCACCAGAGGGTGCTGGTTCTTTGCTGCTGCTCGAGTAGATTTTCTACTCGAGGGGCAGCTTTCTCTCCACAAACGGTTGCCCCCACCCACGTAGAGAATATCTTGGTGGGTACCATCCTAGCACCCAAAAACCACGCTAGGGGATGCCAATTCTTGCTCTCAAACTTACTGCAGGGGTGGGCGGAGTTTTACTGGAACTCTGCATTACAAGTGTAATGAGGAGTGGGCAAAACTCCACGAATTCCGCCAGTGGAGATGAATTTATTGCCCACTCCTACATCTAACAGGACATTTTCTTTCACCTGATATCAATCTAAAACTAGATGACTGCATAAATCCTTTTTAACACTCACTGGAGAATTCTCTCAGTTTAGTTCTGTTTCTTGATTTATCTTGGGTACAATAATTGAAAAAATGAAAATTCATTCAGAAACATTTACATAATTTACATCTCTAATCTGTTCACCCTAGTACAGAATTATTATCACAAGCAAATGCCAGGAGAACTAGAACAAAGAGTAAGTCTAGAAACTAACTAATAATAAAAAAGAAGTCCTATTCTCTGTGCTTTCCTTAGCAATTTGGTGCTACTTTACTGTGCCAATTGAATGGAAGGATCTTTACATACAGAGCGCACGTGGTACAAACACTTCACCCCAAATAACAAACTAAAGGTTTGAGTCAGGCGATATTTAATGTCATGTAGGAACAGGAAAAACATAAATATAATTAAACTTCTTGATCAGCTGAAGAGCAACAACAATTGGGCAGCCCCTTTCATGTCCAACTACTGATAATTGATTCACGATCAAGACCCCGAACTTGAATACAATATACAGGGCTCTGAACTTTGGCAACATTTTAAATTGAAGAGACCTAGGGATTAGGGCTGTAGTGAGTAATTTGGTGCAATCACCAATATAAATCTTTTCTCAACAAATAGAGGCTAGTACTTTTAGATCAGATCTCAAGTTCAAGGTCTGACGATAAATTTGATTTGCTCAGATTGGCTAACGGGTTCTTTGAAAGACAAAACCAGGGAAGCTTGGGTGCTCTTTTGTTGTTCAACACATCTCTCAAGGTCAGTATTAGATCCAGTCAAATCATTTCTCACTGTTTCTAGAGTTTGTGTATCACTCAAATTCTTATGACAATTTTAGATGGATCCTGTTTGGTCTCATTACTTTGTCCAGTTTCAATTATTTTATGATGTGTTTGTTGCAGTATCAAAACCTCACATAGTCAACCCGTTCTGGACTTTTTCCTTTGTATGTGTACAGATTTTCACCTAATACATTTCAAGAATAGCTTGTTTAATTTGGTCCATTCTTTGTGTCCTAGCTCGTCGTTCATTGTCCCAAAATCCCAAAGCCATAAACTACAAATGATCACTCTGTTTCTGGTATTTTATCTCAGCTTTTTGACAGAAATCTACTGATTTCTTGAGGAACACTAAGCATCTTTTCAAATTGTTCACATTTTCCTATTCCGCTATTATTTCTTTTGTATCCTGGGATGCTGTTTATGTGCTTTCTTCAATTGTCTCAATTGTATAAAGCATTTGTCACCACAGTAACAATGGGGTTCATTTCATACAATCTTCCAGGTATAGAATAGTAAATTTCTTGTGAACAATTTACCATACTTTGTGGAAAAATCTTAGCAAATAATTGGGGCCTAATTATGACTGGTGGTCTGGGGACCCCGGTCGTCATTAGGCAGTCCTGAGCATCTGCTACCCTGGCAGTCTGACTGCCAAATTACAATGTGGGTGGGCACACCACCACAAGACTGCTGCAAATCCACTGTCACAGCCAAGGTTTTTTGGTGCCGTGGAGGTATCAACAGCAGCGATCAATGGTGGCGGTGCTGGCATCAGCACTGCCACAGGTATTAAGACCTGCCTTTCTGCTAACATTTTCATGGCAGGGACACTGCCAGGAAAAAGTACACGGAAAGGCGGTTAAAGGGCCACAGAAAATAGCCCCAGGGCAAACAAGTACATGTGGCTTTTGCCCAGGGCACGTTGTGCCCCCTTATGCCATCCATGTCGGTATGTGCACTGTTTGCCATGCATGACATGGTGCATGCAGCAGTGTGTCTGACTTGCTGACAGCACAGCAATGTGGCCAGAATTGGCTTCAGGCTCTCTTCTAGAGCTGAAGCATGCGGCCACCTTGGCTGCACCACCGCAATACCGCCAGCCCCGTGGTAATGTTGTAATGTGGAGGTCGGGATGCCGCTGGCTTGCTGGCATTCTCCCTGCCACTGCAGGCTACCGGTGCCCCCGCTAAACTCATAATCAGCCCCCAAGTTTCGATTTCATCTAGTTTTACCATATCCATGTGCCTCAATAAGCCCACCTAATACTGAAATGGCTCTTGTGGATTTTCCATTGTAGTTTCTTGTGGCATACTGCGAAATCCCTGAAATATTAAGTAGTTGAAGAGTATTATCACTGTTCTTTTGTCACTTTATAGAGTGGTAAATGGTTGCATGTTATAGCAACGTTCAAGGCATGTGCTGCTTCTGGCTATGTAGCAGCATTTGTCAACCTATTTAAAGGGAACAGCAAGAACATAAGATGTTTTTCTAAAGCACACATTCAACCACGTTTTGGCACTCTCCGCAGAAAAATAATAGATATTTATTGCATCGGTGGCCGTCGCAGGGAAGCACGGTGAGGCGGGGCAGGGTGGGATTGGCGAAGTCCACAGACGAAGAAATAGGTCTAATTAAATACATAAATCCAACCTAATCCGTTGTCTGTTGACTTCCACCCATTCCCACCCCACTCCACCACCCCACCATGCTTACCTGCACCAGCTGCCACTGGTTTATTGTTGCCCAGCTGTATTCATTGACCTAGGGAGGAGGAAATACTGAGTGAACCCACCTGGAGTCTAACATGTGATCAGAAGGTCAAAGACAGTTCCCTGAGTGGATGCATTGGTCCACTGAACCACCAACAAAGGGATCAGAAAGAATCTCTTCTTATCATGTCTTTGGGCGCAGCATTGACGAGGAACAGACTTTTTATTCAATTGTAAAATAATATAGTTAAATAGACGTATGCAATGTTTACTTGCAAACTATTTTGTGCTGACACAACAGTAAAATGTGCACATTTGTAGTACCCAGTTATATCTATTGGTGCAAGGCCTCAAAATGGTAAAGCACACCAGACTGTGCAGAGAAGTCCACTAAAGCGTTCGTAGTCAGCCTTAACCTGAAATTATTTTTTCAGCTTGACAATACACTGCATTGAAGAATTTACTGAATTAATAATAACATTTTTAAATTTTTTGCTAGAGACACTTTATCATTAAATAGAATGATATATTATTTCACACATTAAATTCAATCAATGAATAGAGAATGTTAATTGATTAACCTATTTCTATTCCTATTTATAATGCAGAAATGTGGTGTTAAAAAATATTAATTGCTCCAAATCTTTTGTTTTCACATAAGTCTATTGTTTAGCCTAACAGACAATTTATTTCATTACAAGGTTAGAATGCGGTCATATCCATGCGAAAGGAGGTCTAAGAATAGTAAAGCCTTATATGCTTCATATTTCAAGGTAATTCGCTGTAAGCCTAGTGAAGAATGTGATATAGAAACAGACAAGATGGTTCTCAAAAAGACACGAAAGCTAGTTAGTTGGAAGAAAGGAAAAAATGCAGAACAATTTGCAACACTGTGTTCAGCTGTTCATATTAATGTATGTTCCTGGAGTGGTGTAACGGTTCACACTTTATCCTGATTTCCTTCCAGACCCCACTACCAAGATACTTTATGCTCTTGTCCTTGCCACTTGCCTGCACTCAATCAATCAATCAGGGAATTGTGAAGCGTGCTACTCACCTGTGAGGTTCTCAAGGAGCTGTAGGGGGGAAGCTCCAGCTCAGCCAAAGACCCAGGTCTTGAGGCTCTTCCTGAAGGTGTGCAAAGTGGGGGTGTATCTGATGTTGATAGGGAGCTTGCTCCAGGTCCTTGCTGTAATGTAGGAGAAGGCTCTTCCACCTGTTCTGGATCTGCAGATGCACAGGGTTTTGTCGTGGATGGCGGATCGGAGGTTTCTTTTGGGTACGTGGAAGGAGATTCTTTCATTGAGATATTAGGGACCGGTGTTGTGGAGGTATTTGTAGTCGTGGGTGAGTATCTTGAAGGTTACTCTCTTCTCAACAGGGAGCCAGTGGATGGCTCGCAGGTGTTGAGTGATGTGTTCATGTCGAGGGATGCCGAGGACGAGTCTGGCTGAGGTGTACTGTATGGTCTGGTGCTTGCAGGGCAGGGGTTTGTTGATTCCAGCATAGAGGGCGTTTCCATAGTCCAGTCTTCTGGTTATGAGTGTGTGGTTGGCGGTCTTTCTGCATTTGGGGGGATTCATTTGAAGGTCTTTCGAAGGATGTGGAGCTTGTTAAAGCCACATACTGTCATTGTGTTTTAAATACTGCCACAATCTAACACTATGTGTTAAATAAGAATCTCTCTACTAGCTAACTTTCATTTAAGTACTTGCCGGCAACTCTCCGGTCCACCACAGTCTATCCCTATGAACGATTGTGTGGAGAGAGAAAGCCAAGCACAGAGGGTCGAGAAAGAGCACCATCTCGGTCGCTGTTAGCGCTCTAGTATTCATGGGAAACTAGGGCATAAAGCCACCACTTCCGCGGACGCGCAGCGGAGCAGCAGGTACTGCCATACAGCTGAATTATTTACGCTTTCTCCTCCTTGTATCTCTGCTGGCTTTCAGACTCCCTCGACCTTTCAATTGTGACGGAATTTCAGCCGCTGGACTCCTTTATGTGCTCCGCGAATGCGTGCTGGATGAAAACGCGTTTCTCATGTGTTTTTCTTTTTTGTGTGCTCTGCCTATTATTGAAAACCAAATCTTTATTCAGCGCTCCGAAGCACCACAATCTTTTGGCTGAAGAGGAACATTTGTAAATGCGAGGACGCGTTAAGGATTTTTTTGCCACGTGTTCCCGGTTCCTTCGTAATTGGATCCCTGTTAACCGCGCGGTGCGCGGTGATTAATGTTTCTTTTCTCTGCCTCCTCTGACGCTGCAGGAACGGGCCAGCGTGAGGATTGGACTTATTTTCTGGACTCCGTTTTTTCAGACATTACTCAAAGAGGATTTTAGGGGGGTTGAGGACAGAAAAAGACATCTTTACTCTCTTCCCAACACTATCCTGCAATGGAAGTCTCCGATTTATCTTTTATGCACTTTATGACTAATGGAAACCCTCCTATTCCTGATACTTTTGATTTCGAGACCTAGGAATATTTTTATTCTACTTTGAGCATCCTCTTCAGTCATTATTAAGGTAAGGGTGGGATGGCACACAATCTTCTTAATAGGAATATTAGTAACTAAGATAGCTTTAAGTTTGAGACAATTACAAACCCTCCAATAATTCTGTATGTTTTATTTCTTCTATGCAGAGCCTGCCTAATCCTGCCTTGGACATACCTTCCTTTAAATTCTTTGACGTACTTGGAGATACGTCATTTCTGGGTCTCTTCATTTTCTGGAATTGCCTAACTTCTCTTGTGTGTTTTATGGTTATGCGGCGAGGGTGGTAGTCTCAGAAAAGGTAGAGACATTAGCTTTGCTTCTGGGGAACGGCAACTTCTGCCTGGGACTGCAGCGATACCTGACAAGGGGTGGGCAAGAGGCCACTTTTCGAGGTCTCTACCTCAATTATAGATCCATCCCTAAACACGCCGGGGAAGTCTGGGATCTCCTGGATGATTTAACGCCAGATATATGTTTTTTTTAATGAGACCTGGTTGCATCTGCAATCTGCTCCGTCCATAGCGATAACTTTTCCAGCAGACTATAAAGTAGCGAGATTAGATAGAACAGGTAAAAGGGGAGGAGGGATGGCCATAGCTACCATCAGACAAAAATACTAGATTCTATCTCAACTCCTGTCATAGAACTAATGATTTTAAAATGGAACCAGCTCTAGGCATCAGGCTGATGGGAGCGGTAGTATACCACCCCCCCCCCCCCCGGGGAAAGCAAAAAGAACTTTTTCATGTCATTGCTGGAGAATCTGGCTCCCTATACCGTGCAAGTCGATAACTTCATACTTCTTGGTGATTTTAATCATCATTTAGGAAGAGGATGAGGTGTGGCGCCGCGGTCAGGGCGACTGACTCCGGAATCTGGGGATCACGGTGCGATCCCCGGTGCGATCCCTGGTGCGGGTGGCAGATTAGCCCAGCACCATGTGACTCTGGGCAATAGCTTGCTTAATCTTTCCGACGGCCTCCAGCGCCTAGAGACCCTTACGGGTGATTGTTCACGCTTTACAAATGTGGATTATTATTATTATTATATAGATATCAGCTCCAACACAGATTCACTAGGCTTATTACCAGCCATGGAGTCCTTAGGCCTCCCTCCTAGAATTCATAGTTCAACACATATAGCAAGACATAAGCTGGATAACATCTTTACGAATATGAAGGGTCTCTTAGTAGATCCTCCGCTAGCCTTAAGCTGGTCGAATTATATGGCTCTAGGATTCTCCCTGGTTGTTCCTACGCCCTCAAGACAGGTCCAAGGGCAGAAGAGCTCACGCAGACCATGGAGGAAAGTGACTCTATCAGCATTTAATGCATCATTCCTTCCTACATCTTTCGGCAATGGGACGGATAGCAATTCAGCACTTCATTTGCTTAAGTCCTCTATAACGACGGCCCTTGATACCATAGCGCAAGCCAAGACAGTCACAGTGAGGGACAGTGCTGCCCAGGCACCCTGGTACTCAGAAAGCTTGAAGGTAGAAAAAGCTAACTGTAGAGTTATTGAGCGGAAATGGAGGAAATCAAAGAGGGAGAAGGACAGAGCGGCCTATAAATCATCAAATAGAATTTGTCTGGGGAATGGCAATGCGCCAGGAGAGCGCATTTAGGGACAAGAATTGCAGGAGCCAGTAACTCCACTAAAGAACTCTTCAAGATCCTCCAAGAGTATATCAATCCCAGAGCTAACAACTTCACCCTACCACCCATGCAAGGGCTCTGCAATGATCTGGCCACTTATTTTAAACAGAAAATTGATAAAATCTATAACACGTTTGAGGTGCAAGATGCTGTCCTGCACCTACGCCTCCTTTGGAAGAACCGTCCTATGCTGGAGTCCTTCACTGCCATCACCACCAAACAAGTTTGTGCCTTAGTGTCACATACTAAATCCGGCTCGCCGTCAGATGTGCCCAAGTTACAAATTCAAGAAAACGGGTAGCTTTAAAATATTCTTTATTGCAGCACGTTACACAGGTCCAACTCCTTCAGTTAACAGACTTCCAATATGTACTGTACATTCTTTCTCTCTTAGACCACATCCATCAGAATATAGAACCTATTCAAAGGACAACATGGCTCACGCAGGAGCTCATGCCAGTGCATGTGCATAGAACATCTATTTAAAGAAACATGACTAAATACTATACAAGAGAATGCAACACATCTCCCCATTAACAAAAAAAACAAATAACCTTATACCATGGAAAAAATATGGACAAAGAAAAACAAAACAAAAAAATATATATAAAAACATTGATGGGAAGAATAAAAAACAAACCTATATAATGAACCAAACAAGTTCATCCTGAATGTACAAACCTTTTAGGGACATTTATAATGCGTTTGGCTTTTTTTAACTCTGAAAGCAATAGAGTAATTTATCCCAAGTTGTACATCCTTATGCAGCGTTTCTTTTCTCAAAACATTAGGTACATGACATTTCGCTAATCTCCTAAAATTCCATATCCTGCCATCTTGTGTCATAGCACTATTGATAAACACGTTTTTTAACTGTATAGGTTCACTGTATCTATCCGAACCTTTACGCACTAAACCTGGTTTAAGAATTCTTACCCATTCTCCCACTTGGAAACTCTGTGTCTTAACTCTCCATTTATCATCATACCACTTCTTCACTTTAAGTTGTTTACATTCCACACGTTTGGCAACCTCATCAACACAGTTTTTATCACCTACAAAGTGGTGAGATTTTTCTCTCAACCACCACGGCAAAACTTTGGAAGCAGAATTCCTTCCCTTAAATAAATTAAAAGGATTTACTTGAGTAGTCGAATGTGGTGTAGTTCTGTAATTTCACAAGCGTTCTCTCAAAGCACTTACCCAACTTATTCCATACTGGACCGAATCCAAAACGAAATTCTTTAAGACCTGATTAAATCTTTCAACTTGGCCATTTTCATGTGGCTCGTAAACAGATGTAAACCTGTGAACAATATTGCACTCTTTAAGAAAACTACTCATTTCCAACGAAGTCAACTTAGCTGCATTGTCCGTTACTAACAATAATGGACAACCCTCTCTGGTAAAAA
This sequence comes from Lissotriton helveticus, assembly GCF_964261635.1. Classification (NCBI taxonomy): domain Eukaryota; kingdom Metazoa; phylum Chordata; class Amphibia; order Caudata; family Salamandridae; genus Lissotriton; species Lissotriton helveticus. The sequence continues at coordinate 611,300,448 of NC_136069.1, read as the reverse complement.
TATCTTTGAAAAAATGTATAACTGCCTCAGTGGTAGCCTTAGGGACAAACTTCACCTCTGGCCACTTAGAATGGTAATCGATCATAACTAAAGCATACCTTGATGCCTCAGGTAACATGTGAATCGGACCGGATATGTCAAAAACTACTTTCTTCCAAGGTTGAGACGGCCATTTGACTATTTTCATAGGAGGGGTATGTACTTTAAGCATTCTTTCACTAGAACAACACTCTGTGCACTCCCTGACAATCCTATCAATGAACTTATCAATTCCTGGCCACCAGAAATAATCTCTCACCAACCTTTTCATCGAAGAAATACCAGGATGAGTATTGTGTGCAATGCGTAAAATTACTTCATACATTCCCTCTGGTGGAATGCATTTTCCTGATTTGAAAACAAATTCACCGTCTAACTCTAAATCTTCAAGCACCTTATGGAATTGCATCAATTCCGCCTGCACCATATCTTTTCTTGGCCCTCCTTTTTTTACAAATTCCTTTACCTCTCTCCAATTTCTATCTTTCTGCACACACTCCTCCCACAACGACTCTGAAATCTCCTGGAATTTTTCAGACACGACATCTTGAATAGAAAGAATAAACTAAATACCACCTAGAGAACTTACTTCATTCTGTCCACATGGTAAGCGTGATAAACAATCTGCTGTGAAATTTTTTTTTCCCGGTACATATGCCATAATAGAATTATATTCCTGCAATCTAGATGTTAACCTAGCTATCCTGGCTGTTGCATTCCATCCACCACCCACTGACAAAATATTTACTAAAGGTTTATGATCAGTCCTAAATGTGAACTTTGAACCCCAAACATATAACCTAAAATGTTCAATTGCCCACACACAAGCGAGTAACTCCCTTTCAATAACAGCATATCTACGCTCACATTCTTTAAGTGTTCTTGAAGCAAACGCTAAGTTCCATTCATCATTACCTTCTTTTTGAGACAGAACACTACCTAAACCATATAAACTCGCATCAACTGTAATTATGCACTCTTTGTTCATGCGGAATGGTTTAAGAGTGGGAGCATGTATAATATCATGTTTGATATCTTCAAAAGAACGTTGTTGCACATCTGACCATTCATATTTCTCTCCCTGTCTAAGTAACTTTCTTAAAGGTTCCATTTTTGTTGCAAAATTAACCACAAACTTACTGTAGTACTCACATAACCCAGCAAATGAGAGTAATTGATCCTTGTTTTCTGGTCCTGGTGCCTTGATAATTGCTTCAACATTAGATTTTTTTGGAACAACACCCTCACCCGAAAGTGTGTGTCCTAAATACTCAACAGATTTTTTAAATAGTTTACACTTATGTGCCTTAAGCGGTAAACCACTTTGTTCCAACCTTGAGCACACAATCTGTAGCTGTTTCTCATATTCAGTAGTGTCTTTTGAAAACACTAAGATGTCATCTTGGAAACAATTTACAAAACTATCCACATCCCTAAAAATTTGAAACATTATGCTCTGAAACACAGAAACAGCGGATGCGAGACCAAAAGGCATTCGCTTGTATTGGAAAAGTCCCTGTGGTGTTATAAAAGCCGTTAGTTTTTTGGAGTCTTCTGTTAGCAGTATTTAATGATAAGTGGAATGAAGATCCAAGGTAGAAAATATATTTGCCCCATCAAAAAGGGATACTAACTCATTGATGTTCCGTAACGGGTGACAATCGATCACAATATTTGAATTCAGCTCTCTTAAGTCTACACATACCCTCAACTTTTGATCTGGTTTTCGTACTAAAACTATTGGAGAAACCCATTCTGATGACTCTATTGGCTCTATGATATCTTCTTTAAGTAATTCGTCTAACATTCCCTTAAGTTCCTCCCTGATATTGATAGGAACGCTCCTAAGTTTTTATACTATAGGTGTGTGATTCTCTTTTAGAACTATCCTGTGTGAGAAATGTTTAAGTTTGCCTAACTTGTCACTAAACACATTTTGAAAACAAGTGATAAGATTAACAGCTTTCTCAGAAGTAGTGGACTCATTACCAACAATATCTTCAATTGTAGAAATAGTTTTCATTAAACTGTCTTCACATAAAGAAACTTGTTCTTTGGAACGAGGATTAAGCATAATGCCAAGCTTCCATTGATCCAACCATCCCAAAACATTAACACCTTTCCTAGTAATGTATAATTTGATATTAGCTTTTCTATGTTTGAAGATTAATTCAACATAAAAAAACATAAAATCAATTTTAGTTCCAGAAAAACTTTTAGCATTAATGTTGGATTCTTTGAGATCACTCCTAGGTAAAGTATTGGATAAAGTTACATTATAGTAATCTTTAGAGATAATGGTCCATGGTGAACCTGAGTCGACCATTAAACATAAATCTACTTCTAAAACTTGAAAAATACACTTAGGGGATTTAAGAATTGTTTTTGACTGACTATCTATGATAGACACCACAAAACCCTTTTCAGTATCACTATGAACATTGGAAATTGTATTAACATTTTCTCCTGACATGGATGAAACTTTGTTAAATGAACGTCTATCTCTACACATGTTGCTGAAATGCCCAATTCTATTGCAAATCTTACATTCTCTTTTAAGTGCAGGACATCCAGGAAAAGTAGCATAATGTGACTTATTTCCATATCTGAAACACACACTTTGAAAATTGAACCCTTGATGTGGAGAAAATTTAGATCTGTTAAAATTCGGTCTTGAAGTAAAATTGTCTTTCTTGGACTCAAATTTATTACCAATAGTGCAAATCTCCTCTTGTTGAGATTTTTTGATAGGATCCTTCCTGACCGTGTCCATCCACAGATCTGACTATTCTTGAGCTTTAGCAGTCGCAATAGTTTCACTTAAATTAGGGTTTCCCATGACCTATAATTTGTCCTGAATTTTCTTACATTTGACATGGACAATAATTTGGTCTCTTATCATTTCATCAGTCTTAGTTCCAAAATTGCAGTGAACACTAAGAAATCTAAGAGCAGTCAAAAAATCGTCAAAAGATTCATCTTCTTTTTGTCTTCTTGTATAAAACTTGAAACGATTCAAAGCAATACTAACATTTGGTTTGAATCTTTTTTCAAGTCTAGCCAGCGCTTCTGTGTACACATTCAAAGAATCACCACCTCCCTCATTTTGAGATACAATTTGAGGAAGAGACCTAAAAATGACTTGTCCCTCTGAACCTAAACAATGAAGTAGGATACTTTTCTTTCTTTCAGAGCCCATCCTTTCTCCATCAATAGCTTTCATATACGTAATAAACTCTTCCTTCCATCTTGACCAAGGCAAGGGAGGATCCCCTTTAAGTTGAAGGAATTTGGCAGGTGGGTCAAACTGCATTATTCGATATATGTATTTAAATAGATAACACTTCAATTTTGTAAATTCGACTTTAAAAGCAAAGTTTATACACACTCTTGTACTTCAATGCCTTTCGTTATAAACCCTTTTAATAATTGACTGTTCTGTGTAAAACTCTTCGAAGTACCGAGTAAACTATCTTATTTGTAGTCTGTGAAACGCTTTTAGCCTGTGAAACGCTTGAAAACGATAAATTTAACTTACTCTTGAGTCGCAGTCGGAAAAAACATCTAGTTGCTATGGAGATACACAAGATGGCGGCAATGCGTGTGATGTATGACGTTGTAGGCTGTGCGTGTGACACACAACGTTGTGCACGGTAAACCAATCAGGAGTGTGACGCATAACGTTAAACGTTGCTACGTCATGTGAGGATGAAAGAGGAATCGTCACGAAGCTTGCCCGCAAAGTAGAATGCTGTTGAGAAACGGTATGATGTTTTCCTTTAAAATTAAATTATACATGCAAATTACTTGAAGATACTTGAAGCTGGAAATAGTAACAAACAACACCAACAATCTCACGTAGTAAAGTGTTGTCGTATTGAAACACGGCAAAAATATTGACAAAAATAATATTTTTAAAAAATTGCGATGAACACACAAACAGCCCCTGGTACAATCAAGAGTACAATGAGTGTTTTATAACAGCCACTGGTACAATCAAAAGTACAAATAAATGAGGTTGTACATACCGAAATATCAAGAAAAAAGTTTCAAAATCATGCAAAATCATGGGTTCTATCACCACTCCTTTTACGTGCTGCAGAGTGGTGCTCCTCGTCGCCAAATTTTGTTGCAAATTCAAGAAAACGGGTAGCTTTAAAGTATTCTTTATTGCAGCACGTTACACAGGTCCAACTCCTTCAGTTAACAGACTTCCAACATGTACTGTACATTCTTTCTCTCTTAGACCACAACCATCAGAATATAGAACCTATTCAAAGGACATCATGGCTCACGCAGGAGCTCATGCCAGTGCATGTGCATAGAACATCTATTTAAAGAAACATGACTAAATACTATACAAGAGAATGCAACAGCTCCCCCTCCCCACATCATCGCAGACTTGGCCCCAGCCTTATCAACCTCAATGATGGAAGTCTGTAACTTATCTTTGGACACAGCCATATTCCCAGAAAAATGGAAAAAGGACTTCATAAAGCCCCTACTCAAGAAACCACAAGCAGATCCTGCAGACCTACCAAACTATAGGCCCATTTCTCTTCTTCCATGCTGCTCTAAAATCATGGAATCCCTGATCAATCGACAACTTTTGGCCTACTTAGAACAAAATCATCTGCTCGACCCTTCGCAGTCGGGTTTCCGTGCTGGTCACAGCACGGAATCTGTATTAACAGAGGTAACAGACTCAATAAGGATGCTGCTGGATGAGGGAACCCCCGCCATGCTAGTTCTCTTGGATCTGTCTACAGCCTTTGACACCATCTCTCACAGTGTCCTTTTGAATAAACTGTGGGGGACTGGTGTCAGAGGCTCATCCTTAAACTGTATACACAGCTTTCTGACAGAGAGAACACAATGTGTACAATTGGACACATTTGTATTGCAAACTACAGTGGTGGACAAGGGGGTACCGCAGGGTTCCATCCTTAGTCCCACCCTGTTTAATGTTTATGTCTCCTTGCTGGCCCTTATCATTAGATCGTTTGGGTTCCATACGATCTCCTATGCAGACGACACCCAGGTAATAGTCCCCATAAGGAAAGACCTCGCTCTAACCAGAGAAAAAGAGCTGCATGTTAAAAACTGCAACCTGGATGCGCAAGAATTTCTTACAACTGAACTCTAGTAAAACTGAGATCTTGCTGTTTGGGAAAGCTGAGGAGATATGGTCTACGGAGTGGTAGCAGGAGGAACTGGGGGAAGCCCCCATTCCCAAAAAATGTGCTAAAGACCTGGGTGTGGTGATTGACGACAAGCTCTCATAGAGGAGCATGTCAAAATTACCTCAGGCAAGTGCTTCGGCTTGATGGGCATGCTAAGAACGGTCTTCCCTTGGATCCCCCTTAACACCAGGAAAGTTCTCATTCAGGCGCTTCTAGTCAGTAGACTAGATTATGGGAACTCTCTATTATTAGGGACTAGAGATGAGCTGCTATCAAGGCTGCAGGTTGTTCAAAACACGGCAGCGTGCCTGGCCCTAAACAAGCCTGCACAAACTCCATCATCTCCTCTACTGCAGCAACTTCACTGGCTTCCTATTAGGAAAAGAGCAATCTTTAAACTCCTATGTCTGGTATTCAAAGCCCTACAAGGACATGGACCGGAGTACTTAATCAAAAAGCTGCAATGGTACTCACCAGGGCGCCTCCTGAGATCTAACAGCCAAAGGCTGCTTCGCACCTGCCGAATTAGGAAAGCCAGGATGGGAGGACGTGCATTCTCTCATCTGGCCCCCGCCCACTGGAATAGCCTCCCAGAGGAGCTGCAAGCATGCCCTAACCTTGCACAATTCAAGAAGCTTCTCAAGACGTGACTGTTTTGCTAGACTACTGCCCATCCTGTAATCTGCCTTACAGGCGCCAAGAGATCCCCCTGGGGATGATTCGTCGCGCCTTTTAAATATTAAATATAAAATATAAATATAAAGCAGGTGGAGGCAACAGCGTTGAACTGTCGGGTCATGGTGAGGGAGGAGCCAAGTATGATGCTGAGATTCCGGGCATGGTTTGTGGGGGGGCTGCCGAGGGCAGTGGGCCACTAGGTGTTTTCCCGTGCAGAGGGGGAGGGTCTGAGGATGAGGACTTCTGTCTTCTCCGAGTTGAGCTTCAGGCAGCTGCTGCTCATCCAGGATGCCACGTCCTTCATTCCGCCCTGGAAGCTGAGTCTGGTGGTGTGGGGGTCCTTGGTGAGGGAGAGGACGAGCTGGGTGTTGTCGGCATAGGATAATATTCTGCGTCCATGCTGTCTGATGATGGCGGTGAGAGGGACCATGTAGATGTTGAATTGCGTGGGGCTAAGCGATTATCCATGCGGTACTCCGCAGTTGATCTCTGTGGGTTCAGAGAGGAAGGGCGTGAGTCTGATTCTTTGGGTTCTGCCGGTGGGAAAGAACCGGAGCCAGTCTAGGGTGGCTCCCTGTATGCCGGTATTGTGGAGTATGATGGTGAGAGTGCGGTGGGAGACAGTGTCGAGAACTGAGGCTGAATGTTGATGGCTTTATGCTGATGGCTAAATGCTGATTAGCAACCCTACCTGACCTGTTTTCTATTTGCAGTCGATATTGCTGCTGCATGAATGTTTTGCTTTGGGAACCTTTCTTTATGGGAAGTTTAGCTGATATTGATTGATTTTGAGGTTCATGCTCACTCTCACTTTTGACTCTTGAACTTTTAATGGGTTCCTGTTATCGCCCATTTTCGCCCCATTCTTAGAATAAGGATTTCTTTCCTTTATGGAATGTGCTGTACTGTTTATTAGAAGATTTGTTCTAACCCATATTTTTTCCTAACAATTCTTTCATTGTTGATGTCTTTTGACTAATTGAATAATGAGAAAAAAGAAATCTTACTAAACTTCTCAATGAGAATAAAACCCTTAGTGCCAGATGTAGGTAAAACCGAAATACTGATTCATTAATAGCGAATTTTACCGATTCGTAATTAAGAACTCGGTATTTCAGATGTAGATAAAAAATCTGTAAAACTTAGCGATTCTGTAAAAATCGCAAACAAAATTACTGAATTCCCATTACCGAATCGGTATCACCGATTCCTTAATACCGATTCGGTAATTAGCGAATCTGGTATTTTGAAAAATCGCAAATTGTTGAATCAGCCAATCCTGTGCCTCCTCATGACCTCACAACCAGGAAGTGGCCACACCCAGGCAGCTGCACTGATCCGGAAGCTGTTGGAGAGGCAGGGAGCACAGCAAACAACACAGGAGCAGCTTTTCTAAGTAGTTCTTGCTGACACCCCAGACCAGAAATGGACAACCAGGAGAAGGAAAAGGAGGCAGGAGAGCGCAAAAGGGAACCCAAATTCAGTGAGAGGGAGCTGGAGGTCCTGACTGAGGAGGTGACAAAGAACCATGATAAGCTGTTTGGCAAAAATTCCCTGTATGTCCCTGAATCACAGAAGGGGCATATATGGCTGGCCATCAAGGAGAGGATTAATGCAATTGGTGTAACCCAGCGCTCTATTGAAGAACTTAAAAGACGCTGGTATGACCTTAGGAAATGTGCTACGGAGAGGTTGGCAGAGAGACTAAAGCAAGCCAAGCAGACAGGTGGTGGGAGATCTACAGCGCCTGTACCAACTGCCCTGGATCTCTTGGTGGAGTCCACCCTCCAGCTGGAGAGCGTGATTGGGGATGCAGACAGCTCAGCCAGAGCTGGCAACAATCAAGGTAAGATGCATGCACAGCATGCTGTTCCTCCCACTCCCTAACCCCAATCAACAATCCCCAATGAGTCAGTATGATTCCCACTCCAGTACATGTTTTACCTAAAAACCAGCAATGCATTATGGGAGATGTAGTCAGAAGTAACACATATCAGAACAGTCAGTCCACTGAACCCAACGGCATGTGACACACATCAGCAATTAGCAAGCAGAGGACAATCAGTTTGATTGGCAGTTATGAAATTTATTATTACGCCAATGCTGCCAGACAAGTGGGCAAATGTACATTTAGTCTCCACAGGCGAGCCATCGTGCAAGGCTGCTGAAGGGGACACAAGATAGGCACCCAGGAGAGACACAACACCGGAGGAGGGGGGCTTGTCGCCTGCAGAGCACACACCACCACCACCACCAGCACCATCACCATCGCCACCACCACCATCACCACCACCACCACCGAGAGCCAGGAGGCTTACAGTGGGTAGCCTCCAGCAGATGGAGGTGTCTGAGGAGGACAGCATGGGAGGCCAACGTTCCAAGCTTGCAGAGGATGACAAGAGTGCAGGCACACAGTCCCCCACTAAGCGCGCTCACACAGGTGTCAGACGCCGCAGAGCAAGAGCAGCTAGTCCTGTTGCACAGGGCGAGGATCCAAGCGTATTTGCCGGTCTTGAGGGGAATATGCTCAAGGTACAGCGCTTGCAAGGCAAAGCAATTAGATCAGTGCAACGGGAGATGGTCCACATAAACAGACACATGCTGGAAATTAAGGAGGGCATTAACAGCATGAACAATACAGTGGCTGAGGGCATGAGGGACATGTCGGAGGCAGTGAGGCTGCTGTGCAGCAAACTGGATACGGATCGTTTGGTGAGGTGCAGGGACTGGCAGAAATTGGACCGCCTCTCCACTACCACCTCTGTTCTCTGCAGGCGCTCGGTGGCCATGCAGGAGGAGATGGCCCACTGCAGCAGTGCATTGGAAAGGGGGCTGGTCACAGTGACCAGTGCACTAAGAAGTGCTCCAAACAAACAAATAGCCACTACAGGTGCAGGGGATGGGGGATAGTGAGAAGGCTACTAGACGCAGCAGCGTCAAGCCCCCGATACCCGAGTCCAGAAGGTGCAGCGAACGGCACAACGCTGCCACAGGACAGACCGCCAGTGAGGACAGTGTGCCCAGGGAACGCAGCAGGAAATAATGACAGCCATCACCTGGCATTGTGAAATAGGTGATGTAACCCATTTTGCCTTTGGAATGTCCATAGCATATTAGCATGGCATGTTGAGGCCTTCATGGTGTGGGGGTGTGCTATGCTATTGCCTGAGTTAAGGTTAATAAAACACTGTCACTCAATTACAGTTACTGGCTGAGTCTCCTTACTTACTCAGAAATAGTTGTGTGTGATCTCAGCCCATCTCTGTCTCCCAGCTGGTGCTGCTGCTACACCTTCTGCTTTGTGCTCTGGCTGTGGACAATCCTCACCCTCGTCCTCGGAGTGAGTTAGTTCCACTGCTGTTCCTTTCTTTGTGGCAAGGTTATGCAGCATGGCACATGTTGCTATTATTTTACGAAGAAATATAGGGTGCCAACAAGGGATTTCGTTTAAAAATCTTGAAGGTAATCTTACTGTAACTGGTTAAATGATTCTCACCAGCAATCAAATGAATTAAATCATAAATACAGTTCAAACATATGTAACTGCAACATGTAGGAAAGAAAAAGAGCACAGGATGTGAATATCTTATCAAAATGTTCAAAAATATCAAATAATTATCCAGGAATCAGGCAGTCAAGTCGACGTTTCGGTCTTTTTTCAAGTTATTCTGTCAGACCATCTTCAGGACAATACATTACTGCATTTGGAACATAACCCTTTCTAAGGAAAGGTCCACACAGGATCTATCCGTAGATTGAGCGATATAAACAACACTCAAAAGTGTATCTTAATTACAGCTTTTAATATCTTCTGGGGACAATTCAATATCCTCACTGGTGCGCCAGTGGTCACACTTTCCGATGTATATGCATACAATCTTTGTTAGATGATATTAGCAGAATTTCTGCGTTATCGCTCGGTATTTAGCCACCTACATCTGGCCCTTAAAAACTAATAAACAACTCTCTTTATTGCATGAACTTAGAAGTAGTATTGTAATTGTTGATTTTGTGACGTATGCCTCCTGATCTTCTAATACATGACAGAAAATATACATTGCAGGGAAGTGAGAAGGAACTCACACGAATAAGAGGACGTGGATCCACCCTGTTTTGTGAGTAGAGATGTTAAACCATATTATTTAAATTGATTCCCACCCCAGTAGAAGCTGGTAGTAGAGTGACGGTTTATGTCTTGAGAAGTGGCGCTATAAATAAGTGCCTACATTAGATTAATGCCCTAGTCAAATTGTGATTTTCGAAGGCTGTTGCTGTGACTTCTGATTATTGTATTATTGAAAAGAGTTATTTGGAGCATTAGAACTAAATGTTTTGATGAATATATATATATGCTTATAGTTTGTTAAGAAGTTGAAGAGATATCAGGTTTGGCATAACCTAAGCTACTGTGAGTAGACAGATACTGAGATAAGCAAAGCAAACACTTAATGGTTTTTGGTTGTCTTATCTGCAAAAGGTTTGCAGTGTAGGTCTTGAGGTACCATCAACTACACAAATTGATATAGGGATATTAATAAACTGTTGTGATTGATTGTATTAATATTGATTGATGTTGGCAGAACATGATTGTGCAAAGGGTGAAGCTACCTTGAGCAGAGTGATTTCCTGCTGGTGGAGATTTCCCTAGCAATTGCAAAATCTTTTTGTGTGAATAGTCGGTAGGTTTAAAAACCTTAATGTTCCAATTCCAGGGGACCTGCTTTGGCCGTTTGAGATGGACTGCTACCATTGAATCCAGTCCTGGTTTTGCGCTTGTCCGCCGCCACCGCCGCCACCATTCGAAGAGGAAACGCGGAGAGGCAAGGCTTTTGAGGGGTCCTGAGGCTCGGCCCGGCATTTGGACTAAAAGCCGCCCGGAGCACTCAGCCGCTTGGAGGACCCGACAGCAGCCTCACAGCCTCGGCAGCCTCATAGCCTCATAGCCCGTGACCCGGACGATGGGCAGTTTCATAGTGGGTTTACGGCGGGTTTACAGCACCGCAGCATCCTGCAGAGGCCCGCAGCAGTTCCAGGCAGTTTCCAGGGGGTTTCCAGGGAGTGAAGGCGGAGTTCTACCCCCAGCTGCAATACAGTGGTGAGAAGCAAGCAGCGGGTGGTAGAGGGTGGCTGCGGTGAGCATGTGGCATGTGGCAGTGGTGAGCATATAGCAGTGTGGCTCACCTTCAGAGTGCGTCCTAGCATCCAGCAAAGGCCCAGCGAGATAAAAAACATTGTGTAGCCCAGCCTAGCCTTGTATGCAGACAGAGGGTTGGGGCTACAACCATTTCAACTGCCACAACTATCTTAAAATTCTTTTTAATTCTCCACTGCTTCAGCTGACTTAACAGTGAACTTGCACTACTAAAAACTAATAACCAGGCTGAGGGGGAAACTGTGGGGGAAGCCTCTGCTGATTGGAACCCTAAAGTCCAAAGAAAAGACACATTAAGACACGTCACACAGGTCAGTAGCGTTGCTGGCAGCATACCTAGCAAACTAATAAACTGACCACTGCATGACGCGGCTGCAGTTCTGATGAAGTCGCCTTCCCCTCCTGCAGACCTAAAGTAGACCTCCAATAGACCTCCACTAACCTCTACCAACCTCCACCAGCTTTCCACCAGCTTCCACCAGCCTGAGACAGTTTGAGGCTGGACTTAGGAACAAGGAATAAGGTTGGACTTGAAACACAAGACAGACTCCTCAGTAGAGCCCATACATCTGGGGGAATGAGATCAGAGTGGGTCCGCCGGGTGCTCAAATCTGCAACCAAAGCTGGAAACACCAGCAGCAATTTGAGTAATACAGCCAAGCGGAAAAGGAAGCGGAAATCTCTAGAATCCGGAGAGGGAGAGCCTCAGGTCAAGACCAGACTGGAAATGCAGGCAATGAAGCCAGAAGGCACCAAAATTGAAATAATAACAGACACAAGGGGGCTCAGGAACAGAGTCTAAAACCCCAAAAAGTCACATTCTTTAGCCAAAAATCGACACCAAATTTTGCTTTTTAAAAAACTCAGGTGACACCTTGCTCTCACACCCCACTGCACCCGCGGGACTTCAAACACCACTCCTCCCCTGCCCTGATGATAAAGGGAAGGTAGAAAGGATTAAAGGACCTACAGCCCAAATAGGAAGGGTGGACAAAACAGTGTTATGTTCACACGGCCCAGCACCTGTTGCAAGCAGGGTTCTCAAAATTCCAGAGACGTCCGCGGGGGCAATTAAAAAAGGCAACAAACATCAAAATCAAACAGCTTCTAAACGGACAGATTTTGCCTGGGCATGCTAAAGACAAAATAATTCATCTGTATGGGCCAGTGAACGTGGAGGAAAAATCAACCCCAACAGAACAACTAGAGGAGAACCTCAACAGCGACAAAAGAAAGCAAATAATAGCATTGCCATTCATCCACAGCCATACGGCAGACCAAACAGAATAAGCAGAGGCAGCTAAAGGGGAAGAAAAACTAAACGCAAAATTAAGACATGCACAAAAAAGGAAAGGCCGGAACAAGAAACAAAATCTCTCCAGGTTGGGATTTCAACGACTCTGTGGGACAGCATCAGAGCAAGAAGGGATGCCGCTAGAGCCAAGTGGAACTATGCAACAGAATATCTTTTCACCAGAAAGTATTAACAGCATCACAAATATACCTAATTGCGCTCAACCTCTATCGAGCAGAAAGCAAGAAATCAGTGCTCCTGAAGACTCACACGAGGACGTACACGAGACCGTACACGAGACTGCGGGAGTTGACCCTCTCCAATTGAGTCTGGTGGGTAATCCCGCCGTAAACCACACTCAATCCAGAACAGTCGGAGAAAAAGGGACTAGAATAAGAACCTCAGAGACCTTTCAGGATCCCAGACACCGCGACATCCCTGGGGTCTCAACCACAATTGGAAATGTCACTGCTAGGTGCAATGCAAAACAGGGGAATCATGACATTCCTCTCAGCGAACACACAGCTAAAAGGGATGTAGAGTTAACACAAAATAATCAGCCCTCGCCCCATGGCATTTTTGACCTCACAAATAACAAATAGGAAAACTATGACAACTCAAACACAAAACCAACCCAGTCCCGGCCCAAAACGGCAAGGAAGCCTAGGCCACACAGCAGCAATTCAAACAGAACTGAGATGCTCACAAAACGAGCCTAGCCGCCCATCCCCAGAAAATCACAACAATATCCACAACCGGGCAGGGGCGAGCGGAACAAACGTAATATGTTTCAAATCCGAATACAGCTCTAAAGGAAGGCACGACATATTGAACCGAGGCAACATACTGCGGCTACTATCTCACATACCCTCACTGGCAGACATAACGACAAGTGATTTGGAGTTCATTGAATTCATAAATTGGGGGGACTCAAAGGCAGGTGAAAAAACAAGAGCAACATGGGTCACTCCGATAACAGCACACAAAATACTCAAAGAAAGCGGCATACTAAAGTCCTATGGGATAACTATCACCCTGTACTTCAAGCTAGGATATCCCGATCTGCTAATGTCTGAACCCCAGGGGCACCGGATACAGCCGCTGGCAGACCAGCTATATCAGTGCTGAGAGGAGCCATACGCCACTGTAACAGCAAGAAAATGAACCAAAAGCGGGAAAAAGACACAAGATGGTTCTCGAGAACCATAAACAACATAAGAGACTGACATAACGCTAGCCCACAAAACACAGCTACACATTAGGGACAGTGTGGCTCTGCTCCTGGAATATAAACGGGCTTGCCAACAAATTAGCAGACTTGGATTTTGTCACCTATGTCAGGGCCTTTGACATAGTAGCACTACAAGAAACATGGATGACTGACCCGCCCCATCTCCAAAGATTTTTGTGCTTCTTCACAAATTCCATCAGGGAAGCAAAATATGGGCATCTCAAAGGAAGTTTGGTCCCATATGTCGGAAATGAAGTTTCCCACCCTGCACGCATTTTTCATTCCACAACACAATTAACCTTAGCAGTTACTATTTTCTTCTCAACGCCTACACTAAACAAAAGGGACTCTAATATTATGTTGTTAAATGCGTATATCCAACCGAAAAATAAAATCAAACAAGCTAAGGAAATGTGCAACTTTGTGGAAACATGAATAAGCAAGGGACCCACAACTGATCTTATCTTAACTGGGGACTTAAACCTCAATTTGATGGGATCCTTCGTGGACGAAGAAGTGTTAACCCAAAATGCAGCCTGGAACATCCCGCAGCAAGGAAAACATCATGCAGGCAAACAAACTAAAACTGGGCAAGTGATCTTAGAGGTCCTGGAACATCTCAATTTAAGGGCACTTAATGGAAGATCACCGAAAGACAACCCTCCTGTGACGACATATAGTTCAACAAAAACAAGCTTGATATTGGACTATACTTTCGCCTCCCTAAGACTTTATCACCAAATTGCATCGTTCCATCTGGGCAACAAAGGAGACAGTGATCATCGGCCGCAAGAAATAGAATTGAGAACAGTTACTCAAACATTTGAACGCTGCCGGGAACCTCAAGAAATAATTACCACCATAAACCTAAGAAGAATCAAATTTAAGATAGCTGCAGGAAACGAGATGCTTGAAATTGCAAAACAACATCATGCCACAAAGACTGGAGATGGTGAAGTGGAGAAATGGAGAAACTAGTTATTAGCAATGGAGGAATATGCAACCAATATCAAACCACTTAACCTCTATAGATTCAGCGGGATCATACCAATATCGCGTACCACAAAGCAAGATATCAAGCTTGCAAAAAAAAGGATAAAAAAATTAATGAGATACCTGCGACACAAGCCCAGCGACGTACCACACTTACACGAACTACAGAAACAAAGGGTAGCCCTCAAAAAATAAAAAGGGATGCGAATAGAGCGATAGAGGAGGACTTGTGGGTGAAACTACACGCTGATGTTAAACATAAGAACAGCACCAGATTCTGGGGTACGGTAAAGCAATTACTTTACCACAATCATGACGGCGTTTCCACAAACATCACAGAGGAAGCCTGGACACAATACCTCAGGTCCCACTTTCAACAAGGCACCGAACCGAATATAGCAAGAAGCGCAAAGTCTGCCAAATCGAACACGATCTTCAATCGAATCTCAAGGTTGAGACTGATCCTGCCGATTTTGGGAAAAGAGAACAAGATCTACCAAATAAAGAGCATCACATGGCTCAAATTGATGCCATCAAAAGGCAGATAAGAAAGGAGAGAAAAGAAGGTGCTCCTGGCCCAAATGGAATCCCACCAGCACTTTATAAGCAGGAGGCAACATTCTGGTCAGAAGCACTGGACCCACTCTTCAGAGAAATCAGATCGCTGAATATCATGCCTAGCTCATGGAAAGGCTCAATTATTTCCCCAATCCATAAATCAGGCGGCAAGATGAAACCTCAAAATTATCTTTTAATGGCTCTTCTGGACATCGAAGCAAAATGTTTTGCAGGCTTGATATTGGAGAACCTGCAGGCCTCGGTGAAAGAAAATCAGCAATTCCTCTCCAACAGACAGGTTTCACAAAATCAGTTGGGACAACAACTAATATATTAAGCATGGCAATGCTTGTGGACAAGGCAGCAGCGACAGGATCATCATTATACCTCTGCTTTACTGACTACAAGGCTGCATTTGATCATGTCAATCGCATAAGACGATGGTCCAAATGACATAATTGGTTCTTCACCAGCCCCTACTCAACTTGATCATAAACTTGCAAACGGACACTTGGCTACAGGGAAAGTTGGGAAACGAGACTTTCCTGTCAAAACGCATCCCCACGGAATATGGTCTGAAACAGGGCTGTGTTTTGGCACCCACTCTTTTCAATCTGTATACTTCAATCAAGTTAAGCTGCTAACCAATTGCAACTAACGCGCCCCGAAATTAAGAGACACTGCCCTTCCCTGTCTTCTTTACGCTGACGACATAGTCCTAAATAGCAAAACTAAAGTAGAGCTGCAACATCTCCTAAATAAAACGTAGGATTTCTCACAAGCAAATGATCTCACGATCAATTTGGACAAAACGAGAACGATAATAATCGGTAAAAAAAGGCGACAAACTGCAACCTGGCTTTGGGGGGGACCAGAATAGAAGGAACAACAGAATACAAATACCTTGGTGTGAAGCTGGACTCCAGGGAACAATTCCTGGCGCAGCGTAATAGCATAAGGCAAAAATGCTTAATAATAGCAACGTCCCTAAAAATCCTAAACTCCAAATTATCTGGCCCTTCTATCCTGCCGCTCGCAGAGGTGGTTCGTTCACAACTTTTTCCATCAATCACCTATGGCAGCGAGGTACAGAAAGGAAAGGACGCGGAAATACTCGATGCCACTGTAACTACAGCATAAAGGGTTATCTTTGGGCTCCCGAAATACACCTCACCTGCTCAAATCAGACTCGAGTTTGGCGTCTCGAAGCAAACAATTGCCAGACAAGGGGCCTTTGTCATCGCATGGGTTAAGGTGTGGAAAACTCCTCGGGGAATATTAAATGACCAGCTGTGGAAAGAGCTACAAACGCACACCACATTACAAGCTGTGAAATATCTTCATAGAAGCCTATCTAAATTAGGGCTAAATCAACTTTGGGAAACATCGACAACCACCGTAATTAAAAAAAAACAGTGTGGAAGACGGTGAAACTACTGTCCTGGTTGGAGGACAAGGCCTCACTTTCACAGAGAGCTCATGGATGGATGACTCTGAATTTATACTCGGAGATAGGAATGCAAGCCTACTTTAATCTGGGATATGACAAAAATATAAAAATTGCATTTATGAAATACAGATTCAGCCTTATATCCAGCAACTTTCACCATGGCTGCGGAAAAAAGCAGGTCTTGTGTGTCGATTATGCGGAACAGCTCAGGAAGATCTGCTGCATCTACTATGCTCTTGTAAAGAACTTCTCAAAGAAAGAAAGAATTCGTTGAAACAACTATTTAATCAACAAGCATTTCGAACAAGGAGGCAAGCCCTGATTCCATGCTTTGCACCTAGCGATCCGCAACTGAACTGCAGAGGAGTAAAAAAAATAACATTTTTAGACTGTGCAAAAGCAAAATGCCAGAAATAGAAACATCAGGAACCCCGTCAGAAATTACAAACTAACATTAAGATGGCCATGCTTTGACATTTTTAATTTTTTATTTCTGAAGACAAAAGAAACCGAAAAAATTTTATGCTGCAAAAGCCTAAAACCAGCAATTTTATTAACACGGTTTTAAGATTTTGAATTATTCTGAAGGAACAAGTTTTATGCATGTATGTGACAGTTTTACTAAATATATATATGTTTGTATTGCAATGGTTTTAATTAACTATGCAAATAAAGATTTAATTACTTACTTAATGGCAGACAAAGTATTGTTTATTTCTCACTGAAAAAGTTGTAAAGTTGTGAGTATGAAAGAAATTAAGGAAGGTGAACTGTTTTAAGGAGTGAGATCATACATCATAGTTTGCTGCACTGGGATAGGTTGATTAGTGTACGGTGGTCAGTGTAAGTTAGTAAGTGTACTGTCATGAGGGTTGATGGCAAAACAGAGTGCCGCACTGTGATAGGTGAACTGCTCTTGTGAATAATGCACTGGTGTTTGTTAAAGTCTTCGAGAATAGAAACTGTGACAAGATTGGAGAATATTTGACATTTACAGGACAGAATCAAAACATTGAGTTGAACTGCATTTGTTTGAACTGATTATTCTTGAATATTTGTGGAAGTCATGAAATGCCGTAAGGAATGTAAGAGTTTCATGAGAGGTGTTGTTACAATTCCAGTGCGGGAAGGTGAATGATTGCCTCCAGAGTGTAAACCTGCCCATTACATGAAAAATGCATTAGGATTACATGCACGTTTATGGTTTTGCCAATGGTGCAAGAATATTGAAAAAGAGGGTTAATTGAGTTTTCCTAAATATGATACTTTTCAGTTTAGGATTATTAAAAAATTTAAGGAGAAGGTGTACGAAATGAAGCCTCTACCTAGACCCACACAAAACAAAGCTTTGAATATGTGGGAGAGAGTAACCTGAGATAAAGAAAAGGGAGAAATACCACAGTAAGACTTAAAGAGCAAAGCGCAATTATGCAGAAGCTCGATGGGATGAAGCACAGCAGAGATGGAGCAAAGCAATAGTTGAGGGAATTAGACTGTACCCAGCCATCATCACTGAAACATCTCTGATATCGAAAAAGACCAAGACACAAAAAAAAGGAAAAGGGCAAAAAGAAAATAAAGGAGGAAAGGAACAGTGATTGAGGAGATGCGATTTTGGAACAAATGTTAGCTGTGCATCCTCCACCATATGCAAACATTGCCACTAGCACTAATAATAGTGTAACTACCAGTGTTACAGTTGCTACTGCACCTGTTGAATTGAGTACAGTACATACGGAAAAGCCATTGCAGACATATCATATTGCCCCACCACCTGTTGGCCCAACCCCAACAGTTATCACACTCTACACTAATATATCCATAATCCAGAAGAGCCCAGGCACTGGTAGGTGAAGTCTTTGATGGCTTTGAAACTTCTTAACAGGAAGCAAGCATGCACAAGCTCCTGGAGAACCTTGGAAGCAGGATGTAGAAAGCAAAGTTCAGCCCTTTCACTCCCAAAACAGAAGCAGCAATCAGCAGGCCATGGCAATAGGCAGAGTGACATTCCCTCCTACAGTATCAAGCTATTCTTCCTGGCAGAATGACATCAGTGCAGAGGTGTTCTGATTATGGGGTGTCAGAGGCCCATTACTTATACCCCTTTCCGTATTTGAAGTAGGAAAGTATTTTTAGTGCACAAGACCCTGCCTTTCCCTGACCTGGTTCCAGACACACTACAGGGTGGATGGAGACAGCTTTTTGTACGGCTAGGCACAGCCCCATTTAGGTGTCAGTGACAACATCTCCTACCACTCTAAGTCAGGAAGGCCCATCCGCCTGCTGATGGGCCATCAAGATATACAAGGCACACCTCAGCTGCCTTTGTGTGACTTTCTAGAGTGAATGCACAAGAGCCCAATAGTCAGCCAACCTAGACATGTATTCTACAGACAGGCAGAGGCCCAGAATGATTAAGCCAGAAATTTCCCAATTTCTAAAACTGACATTTTCAAACATGCAATTTAAAAAACAACTTCACGAAAATATGTATTTCTAACTTGTGAGTTCAGAGAGCCCAACCTCCAAATCTCTATCTGCTTTCAATGGGAAATTACACTTAAAAGATATTTCAAGTCAATCCACAGATTACCCTAGGGGAGAGATAGTCCTTCCAATAGTGAAAATCAAACGTTGCAGTATTTCACCATTAGGACATGTAAAGCACACCAGTAAATGTCCTAACTCTTAAGCACACTGCACCCTGCCCATGGGGCTGCTTTTGGCCTACCCAAGGTATGACTTACATGTATTAAAAAGGAAGGTTTGGGCCTCGCAAGTTGGTGCCCTTCCCAGGCCAAAATGGCTGTTCGAAACTGCACACACAGATACTGCAGTGGCAGGTCTGAGATATGTTTACTGGGCTACTCATGTGGGAGGCACAATTAGTGCGGCAGAACGACTAGTAGCATTTGATTTACAGGCCCTGTGCATACCTAGTGCACTTTACTAGGGATTTATTAGTAAATCAAGTATGCCAATCATGGATGAAGCAATACAATTTACACAGAGGGCACTGGCAATCATGGATGAAGCAATACGATTTACACATTTAGCACTGGTTAGCAGTGGTAAAGCGCCCAGAATCCTAAAGCCAACAAAAACAAGTCAGAATAATTAGGAGGAGGAAGGCAAATATTTTAGGGATAACCCTGCAAAAGGGGCCCGATCCAACAAAGGTATTCTATGTGAAGGGATTTGAAGAGAATTGGTTGGAAGTCCTTGCAACTCCCCAATCATAGGTTTGCAGAAGCCCAATGGAAAATACTAAATAGTGCAGGATCTGTGCAGGATCATTCTATGTTGTCCTGTAGTACCAATTCCAGCCACTAATTTTTAGATTCCATGCACTAGAGAATGTTCCACTGTCATTGATCTTTTCCAGGTTTTCTTTTCACTGCTATTATATGAGGAAAGTGGGTATTGATTTTCCTTTTTTTTCGAGCATCCTTCTGCCTTTAAACACATCTGGAAAAAGATTCTGGAGTCATTGCAGATGCCCAGCAAGTCAGTACTAGTGCAATATATGGATGGCCCACTTGTGGCTTCAGAGACACGAGAAGCCTTTATCCAGGTTACTATTGCACTGTTAAATCACCTAGTTGGGAATGGACACAAGGTGTCTCCAGGAAAGTTGCAATGCTGTCAGAAAGAAGTTCAGTATGTGGGACATAACATTCAGAAAGGAGCAAGAAAGGTGATACCAGAAAAAATGAAAGCAATACTTCAAATAAATTTACCTCAAATGAAGAGAGAAGTCACAATGTGTTTGGGAATGGTTGGCTACTGTAGGCAGTGGATACCAAACATTTCCGCTAGTGCCTAAGCCTTTACTAAGGCTGACACACAAGAGGTGCCTGATCCGCCTCCTTGGGTCAACTGTTTTTTTTAAGATTTACTAGAGCTGAGAGAACGTCTTTGTTATGCCCTAGCACCAGGAATGCTAGATTACCATAAAGAGTTCACAATATTTAGTAGTAAGAGGGAGTGCTTACACAGATGCATGGAGAAGCTCAAAAGCCTCTGGCTCACTTTTCTATGACCCGTGACCCTGTAGCCGCAGGACTGCCTGGCAGCCTTAGAAGGGTCCCCACAGTGGGTGTGAGTCTTGAAAGGAGTGAGAGCATAGTGATGGGACACATTTTAATTGTAATGGTCTCACTCTCTGTAGAAATATTGCTGATCCAAACAAAGACTCAACACATGACCCATATTTGACTTAATATGTATGAACATCAGATTCTGGCTACCAAAAATGTTACTCTGAAGCACTGGCATATTCTGAATGCATCAAATGTGTTGCCAATAAATTATCTTTGTAATGAAGTTGAACATGGTTGCCTAGAAATCATGGATTCATGCAGAAAGCTAAGACCTGTCATTTCAGTGCCAAGAGACCGTGCGCTCAATACATTTTATTAACATAACATAACAACATTAAAGATGAACCCCTGAATGAGCCTTATTATATAATATTTGTTGATGACTCATATTTGAAAAATAATAAGGTATCCTGAGAGCAGTTAACGCTGTCTGCACAATCAATGATGTTGACAACCCAATTAAAAGTAACTATATTTGCAGATAGCCGTATGGCTTTCGCGTTGTCCATGATTTTGGGCAGCTGTGGTCCCAAAGATGCTTCATGTCCTCATCTGGAACAACTATCAGCAACGGTGAGCACGTAAAAAACCTTTTGGAAGCCCTCCAATTGCCTGGTGAAATTGCTGTTGTTAAATGTGCAGCACACTGGATTGGAAGTGGTTAAATTGCAGTCAGCTCCAGATATGCTGAAGAAGTAGCATGGTATTGTGCACTAGTGGCCTGCGCATCTAATGGAACTTACACATGTGAATCTAAAGAGGCCACAGTTTATTCTACGTTGATGTCAATTGCTGACACATGGGAAGAGTTGAAAAGAGTACAGGAAAATGTTTCAGAAGCTGAACAGCAAGGGTGGATCAGAGCAGGATGTGAGAAAATGCAAATGACATTTGGATGGCAGCTGATAGTAGACCAGTGTTACCTGACAGCTTGTTGTTTCCAATGACACAACACTTCCATGGACACACATTTAGGAAGGGATACTATGACCTGATTATTCAGGCAAAAGTTATTCAAACCCATGTTTAGGATCCTTTCTGAAGAACTCTATTATTGTTGCATGAGATGTCAACAAATTAATGTAGGAAAGAGAACTTGTGAGGAGAACTTGTGTTAAACTGAGTCACGTAGAGAAGCCAGGTGGTCCCTTCAACATGATGCAGATGGACTTTTTCAAGATCCCTGCTTGTAATGGGTTGAACCAGAAGAAATGATAGTCTCACTGTAGCAAAACTGTTGTTATGATAATTGATCACCAGATACAGTATGCCGGTTCCTCTGGAACCAGAAGTTACCTACTTTAACAACTCAGTCGTGAGGATGATCTGCACAGCATTCAGACTGAGCAACGACTGCAATGCAGCTATCGAACTGCATCTTCTGGCATTGTTGAGCAGCTAAAAGCCAGAATTAAGTCTTGATTGGCCAAGGGTTGTGCCTTGACATCACTGAAATGGCCTGATTCTTTGCCTTTGGTGCTGATGAGTATTCAAAGTATCCCAGGTAGAAGAACTAGTTTATCACCTCATGAGATTCTCATGGGATTTGCTATGAGACTGTCTACTGTACCTGCAAATGCACTTGCGAGCATCACAGATGATATGATACTCGATTACTGCAAGGGATTGGCTGACGTGGTATGTTCTGTCTCTCACCAGGTTGAAGTAGCCACACACAATCCTCATCGAAAACAGTGCCACAAGCTCAATCCTGGGAATTGGGTCGTGATCAAGAAGCATGTTTGGAAGCCTTGCTTGGAACATAGATGAGAAGGCCCCTTTCAGATTATATTGGTCACTGACTCACTAATACTCCTGTCCAGTGAGCTGGAGGTCCAAACTGGGTGCATGCTTCTCATACCAGGAGAGTGAGAAATCCGAAGGAAAATATTGTGTTCTGTGAACCTGAAAGAAGAGCACTGGTGACGGCACCATTACAAGCTAAGCCTCAGGAAAGAACACTGATACCAAAGATCACAACAACAGCAAGAAGAATAAAGGGGTGAAGAGCTGCAGACGGTTGCACAGAGACTGCCCTGATTGCTGCCACTGACAACATCAGAACACTCCGCGTCTGGAGTGAAACAGCAGCTCTGATCCTCCCCTAGCTCTCATCAGCATTTAATTTCATATCCCACTATACTCTCATTACCAGACTCCTCCACATTGGTATCAATGGAAATGCCCTCAAACGGATCACATCTTCCCTCACAGGACAAACCAAGAGAATCCGTCTACCACCCTTCACCTTGGAACCAAAGAGCACCACCTGCTGAATCCCACAAGGTTCCACACTCAGCCCCACCAAGTTAAATACCTACACGATATTCCTGGCCGACATTGTCAGAACCCACAGCTTCAACATCACATCCTACACAGACAACACTCAGCTCTTCCTCTCACTCTCTGAAGACATGCCCACCACTAGTAGCAACTTCCACAACTGCATGGCAAGTGTCACAGAATGGATGAAGACAAACTGCCTGAAGCTCAGCAATACCAAGGTGGTACTGCTGATTTTTGGGAACGAAACATTCCTGTGGACCCTCCCTCCCCTGGTGGCCCTCCAAACTCATTCCCAAAACTACAGACCACGTCAGCAACATTGGCATCATTCTGGACAACAAACTCAGCATGAAACACCAGATCAATGCAGTCTCCTCCATCTCCTTCCACACCCTCTGCGTGCTCCAAAAGATCTTCAGATGGTGCCCTGTTAGTACCAGAAAAACCATCACTTAAGTCCTAGCCATTAGCCAGCCGGACTCCCGCAATATGCTCTATGCCGGAATCATGACCCAACTTTTGAAGAGACTCTATACAATACAGAACTCGCTGCCAGACTCATCCTCAACCTCCTCCAAGGGGCCCATATCACCCCCCAGCTAAGGAAGCTCCACTGTCTTCCCATCCAGAAAAGATGCCAATTCAAAAAGCTGAGACAAGCCTACATGGACCTCCACAACCAAGCATACATCAACCACTGCCTGAACTTCCACCAACCCTCCAGACACCAGGCCCTGTTTCCCTTGCACACACTCCCCATATCTGCTAGAGAGCAATATTTCTCCTTACATTTGCCACAAAGTCCTGGAATTACCTTTCCTTTCACCTGTACACCATCCTCTCTCCCAAAATTCAGAAAGGTATTCAAGACCTGGCTTTCCACAGCAAGAACCTAGCACTTGTTTACCCTTATGGGTGATTAGCACTCTCTACAAATCCGAGTTGAGTTGAATCAAGTGCCTGTCATCTCACAAAGTGGCATTAAAGTCTCTGACGAAGAAGAAGAAGAGACCGAACCTCAGCTTGGGAGAACTACTGAGGAAGCATCAGTACGAACTGAGGTTGCTGGTGAAGGAACAATCACTGAAATAAAAAGAGTCAGCCTTTAAGCTGAATGACCACAAAACGGTAATCAAAAGAGATTGAGAACTAGTGTGTCAGTTGATCGAATCCCACCGACCATCACTGAGGAGACAGAGTCAAGCAGGAGAAGTTACACAGAGGAAGATCAGCAGTGACCTAGATAATCAAAAATACCAAGAGTCCCTTGTCTGAGGTATTCTGCACCTGAATGGACATACTATATGAATACGGTGCTGAATGTATTATTGGATAAATTGTGTGATGTGAAAACTGAGCTGCTTGAACCTCCATGACAACACACTAAAGACATTGTTGGATAAACCTGTTTAACAAAAGACCTTTGGAAAATAACTGAAGCACAATTGAAAAAGACAAAGAACTGTTTGAAAAAGTGCAAAAGACTGAAACGCAGTATTCATTTCTTTTTTGTTTCAAGATTACTTAGGTCTGTGTTTTCAGTAGAAGAGTAGGTTTAGCATTTTAGAAGTAGGGGTAAGGATTGTCTAAATGAACATTTCTAAATGAAAGATTTTGTGAAAAGAGACTGCTTAAAGAAAAGCTTTGCAAGGAGCATGTTTGGAGAAATCTCTTGAGCTGCTCTACGCTTTGCTTGAAATTGTCAAATCACAGATTAAACATATGTTGCCTTAGAAGTAGATGTCCAAAATGATGTGTTCAATATTTGAAATATCATTATTAATGATTATCATAGTGTTAGTATGGTTCTATTTAACACGCGAGAAACATATTACGTCTGCAACTGTAACTACCACATTTACATAAACCGCAGATTAGGAGCTATTTAAAGCCTCATTTGTAAGATACAGAAATGTTGATTCCACTATAAATGTTTATTCTAGGTTAGTACAGGAATACACACAAGCTATGGATGCAAAATATTGGTGTGTCTGCTCCCACTTACCCTCATCAGCAGAAGTAGTCACATATCATCACATTCCTTTGTTATATGCAGCATCGTGTAGTATCATGTTGTATCTTACTTACATTTGTATATAGATACTTTCTGGAGTACCATTACAACAGAGCATGAATTTACATCCACACGCAAAAGAAAGGCACACAGCTTGGTATTTTTTTAGACCATCTATGCCTATCGATAGTGTTAAGGTTTACCAGACCAATTTAACCTGTCTAATGAGACCATTAGGCAAAATCTTTGTTATGACATTAGAAGAAAGAAGCACTAACATTACACACAATAGGGACAGAAAAAATTATGTTTGGAAAAATGTTTGGAAAAGGAAGATGACTTTAAAAAGAAAATGGTTTACCCTAAACTGAAATTAGACTGATGACGAAAGGGAAAATCTGTGTTTACAAATGAAGAACACACACAAAAACATGACATGTGGGAATTAGTAGCTGTGAACACACATTTGAGTTAATGGGAGGAACAAGGCAAATTTTACAAGGGGATGAATAGTCAATTCCAGGAGTCTATTTTGTTTGTGGCTGAGATGCTTATTTCCATTCGCCTGCTGATTGTGAGGGTATTTGCTATTTGGCTATATTGTTTCCTAAAATGCATCTTGTGTATAGTATAGATGCATTAACATTGAAGCCTGCACACAGACACCCCCATAGAACAGAAAATGTAAACCAGTTAGTAGGAGACATTTTTGGAGCAATCATGCCACCTGTAGGAGTCATACAGACTGACAAAAAGATTAGAAAAATGTCAACAGTTACTGACAAGCTGGCAACTTCTAGAACTTTATTAGTTGTAAACACTGAGCTTGTAGCAATTAGATCTATGGTTTTGCAAAGTCTGCCCAATGCTGAAAACTCCATTGGATCAATGGGGTTAACCCAATTAATCACAGGACCTGGGTAACAATTGGTATATAAAAACAAAGTGGTCCTTGATATCAATCAGAAATCAATTAATGTAAAACTTATTGTTAACATAAACAGATTAAATCTGTGCCGGAGGAGATGTATAGTTTACAAACGGCAATATTAATTGCAACAAACCCAACACATATTAGTCAAAAAGCCAGACGTAATTGATTTCACTTTTATATCACAAATTTATTTACAAAATCCTAAAAAAATGATAAGGAAAACTGCAAGAAGCAGTAAACAGGAAAAGGAAAAATAAGAGGGTGCTCAAGTGAATTTGAGAGAAAAATTAGTTCAAAGGACAAAGTTTAAAAAGTTTCAGTACAACTAAAAACCCCAGTTTTTCAGTTGAACAAATAAAGAAAGGCCTACCCATACAATTGGATATACATCAATTATAACAAACACAATGGGGGAGAGGGAAAAGGGGAAAAGGTGTAGGCCTTAGGTAAGGGGGATAGCCGTCGACGTTTCGACCCTGGCGCAAAGAAGGGGCAATTTCAAGGCCTCTGCTGCAGGTCTTCTTCAGTACTGGGATGAGGGGGGAGGAGGAGGGACGGGTACCGAAATCTGGACCGAAGAGCCACAGGTAACACGAAAGGGGTCACGTCAGTATAATATGGATGGGCCACCTACTATAGATGTGAAAGGAAATCCAAATGGAGGACTGGATGGTTACTCCAGAAGAAAGTTAATACATATCCTCGCCTAGAGCCACAGACATCTGGGCGGGATTGCAGTCAATTTGGTGGGGAGGTAGAGGGACCACACGAGCCACCCAGACTGGTGAATTAAGCAATCCTTAATTGGATTGCTCGTATTTCAAGGTTTCTTAGGGTCGAAGTAACTGGAGCCCTTCTCTTAATCGAAGTGGACCATCCGGTGAAATCAAATCTGCGTTCTGATATCAGAACGCGGATTTGATTTCACCGGATACAGTCCAGGTATATGTACCACCTCTGAAACTCTGACTTAATATTTGTATATCTGCTAGAGCTAGCACAATGTTCAGAGATAGTACAGGGAGGGTTTTAAGGAGTATAACTTGTAATTTACCGCTGATTTTACTGTCATTTAAAAACATGGCTTCTTTTAACGTCTGTCACATTACCAATATTGTGTGCACTAGATCCTGGAGTTTTTTAAAATAACAATTTAAAATAAATATGTTGAAATTAAATGCCTATCCTGTTTCTGGTGCTCTTGAGTTTGTAAATCATTAATGAATGATTGTTTGGATTACCACTGCTCCCTGTTAGTAACAGAAAATCATTCATGCTACTTCCATTATGAGTGGGGTTCTGCAGGACTACAAAAACCTGTCTTTCTGATGCAATCGTTGGTGCATTGAACTAAGTTCACTTGTGTCATCCGTGGGTGAGAAACAAACCTCGCAGAGCTGAGCCAAAGATTCAGTTTTTGCAAAACGGAGTTTGTATAAGTTGCAGTGCACTGCCTTAAAATATGTATTTTTTACAATGGTCTCATGTGCTCACAATTCACAATTAAGTTTTAGATGTATAATTCATTGTAAGGGTGATGACCTACTCAATTTGCTAAATAAATTCGTAATCTGTAAATCACATTCATGTTAGTATCTTATGCTAATACAACACAGATAAAAGGAAAAAACACACTAGGCATTTTCCCCTGAACACTGGCTACCTTCCAGTGCATTTTTTGTACTTGTGAATTATTCCAAGTTTCTATAAGAACATAAATCAAAAAGTCCATCAGTCTTTCTGCTTCTGTTGACAGTTCTTTTATTTGAATGTCCAAATTCTGATACTATTCTTTTAATGATATTCACAAATATTGCATAACTTTTACATCTACATTCTCTCAGAAACGTTTGAAATACTATCTTAGTAAGCTACTGGGTACATTTAAATCTTAGCTTTTAAGACACAAAGGGAGAGACATCGTTTGAGTCATTTAACTGGATTTTAATTGCTTTTTAGGTCGAGCCTGGGCAGTGCATATGCTGCTCGGCGAGCTATGCTGTAATTTAGACTGTGGTTTCAAGCACCTCCCATCTTTTTCATTTGTTCCTGGCCGTGCCCTTCATAAATGCATGCTTTTGGTTGGTCAGCATGCTTAATTAGTCTTGCCTTTTTGTGTTTACACCCTCCCAAGAGTCTGCCCCTGTTGGACGTGGTCTTATGCTTTTTTATATAGATTCCTTTGTGCACATTTTCTTGTTTGCTCCGGCTTGTGTATCAGCACAGCGCCTGCTTCATGTTGGTCAGCATTTGCATTGTGGGTTTAATTATTGTTTTACTTTGGACACTGTGCTTATTTTAACAATGTGCCCGCTTTTATTTTCACCATTGCATATTGTTTCCTGCTCGTGGCAGCCTGCTCTCCCTGTGCCGTCTCTCCCTTCACCACGCCTCTAACACCCCTCTGAGACCGTTGCTTGTATTTTAAGTTATTTGCCCAAAATCAGAGGGTGTTGAGCTGAAGCCGAGACTCAAACTCCTGGTCGGCAGCTCTGACCGCATACCCTTCACAGCATATATGATAACGTTTCATTGTTTTTTTTTTATGTTTCCGGATTGAGTCATTTATAAGCTCAAATGCTGTTCAAGTCACATTGTGTGCTGTCTCTCCCCACCCCCTCACCCCTGTAATTTTCACCATTACATCTTGTTTCCTGCTCGCCCTGTGCTGTCTCTCCTTACCCCTTCACCCCTCACCCCACCACCCCTTTCAGATTGCTGTTTGTATTTTAAGTGATTTGCCCAAAATCATACAACACCACTTTAATTTTGACCAT
The DNA here is from genome assembly GCF_964261635.1 of Lissotriton helveticus. Lineage (NCBI taxonomy): Eukaryota > Metazoa > Chordata > Amphibia > Caudata > Salamandridae > Lissotriton > Lissotriton helveticus. The sequence goes on along the minus strand of NC_136069.1, from coordinate 611,271,756 downwards.
TGCTTTTTGTTTCCTATTCATGGCAACCTGCTCACACTGTGTCGTTTCTCCCTATCCCTTCCACCCCGCCCCCACCACCCCTCCGAGATCACTTCTTGCATTTTAGGTGATTTGCTCAAAATCACAGGATGTTGAGCTGACGTCGAGAATCAAACTCTCGAGCTGGCAGGTCTGACTGCACGCCCTTCACAGCATGTTTGATTCTGTTTCATTGCTGTTTTATACATGTTGCCAGATGGAGTCATTTATATGCACAAATGCTGTTCCATTCACATTGCATGGCATCTCTCCCCACCCCCTCACCGCTTTCATTTTCACCATTGGATCTTGTTTCCTGCTCACCCTGTGCCATCTCTCCATATCCCTTCACCCTGCCACCACCTCCCCTCCGAGGTTGCTGCTTGTATTTTAAGTAGTTTGCCTAAAATCACAAGACACCGCTATCATTTTCACCATTGCGTCTTGTTTCTTGCTCGTGGCAGCCTGCTTGCCCTGCGCCATTTTTAAATATATAACCTAAATTTAACACTTATGCTCTTGACAGTTTCTCAGCTGATTGGGTTTTCAGTGTTTGGAAGACACTCTCTGGAGTGCGTAATTGAAAATGGTGTTGCTTATAGCAAGACTTGTATAAGAGGTGTGTGAGTTTTGCAATTGTGCTTTAAACGTGGTGCGACACCAGCGTTGCTCATGAGAAAATCTTGCTCATCAGTTCCTCGGCACCTTGAAAGCTCGGGGATGGTACAATATGCTGCATTACTAAATCCTTATAAGGTCCCAAAGGCAAGACGTATTGCATTGCAAATGCTTGTTAATATTTGCATTAGGTTTTTAGAAGCAGGAACAAACTACGGTTTGTAGACAGCAGCAAGGTCTTTTATATGATTTATATAGCGGGAATCTGGAACTTGAGATTTAATGACCTGAAGACATGCCATTTAGAGTCATCAGATTGTTAATTAAATTCATATGATAGAGGTATTTTGAACATCTGCCAGCCTTTTCATTGGCTTGTCAGAATAGTCGTGCCCAATGTTCTATTTTACATGAACTTGAAGCATCTGTAAATAGCTTGTTGAATAGCTCAGCAGATGGTTTCACTTGTTATTTCTTGTGGTATGAGTGCTTGAGTGAAAATTGGAACTCAGATTATATTTTCCTACACTTCTCGCTTTTGACACGTTTATTACTGTATCCAGATGAGTTAAAAAAATAAGGCCCACATGCATCAAGCATTTTTGTAGTCGCAAACGGTGCGATTCCTTAAAATCGGCCGTTTGCGAATGCAAAAGTGCTTTTTGGGATGCATGAAGCAATTTTAGAATTCGTAATATTTTTGCGAGTTCTAAAATTGCGGGTGCTTTTAAGAAGTCGCAGATGTGCGACTTCTTAAAAGCAATGCATCATTACTTTGACAAGTGGAAATTCGCTATTAGGGTGCCAAATTTACCGAGTGGTTGAACCACTCGGTAAATTTGGAAAAAGTGTTTTAAATGGTGAAAAAGTATTTTTTTCAACATTCATGTTTAACACACACATGTCTTTAGGACATGTGTGTGTGAAACATGATGCGAAAAATACATTTCAGGGGTGCATGGGGGGGTCCTTTGGACCCCCCCCTGCACCCATGAAATTTTCTAAGTGCCACTCGCAATTTGCATTGACTCCTATGGGCCTTTTGGCCCATAGGAATCAATGGGAATTGCGAAAATTTACTTAAGAATTCGGTATTCATTTGGGATTCGGTAAAAATTGCGATTTTTACCGAATCCCAAATGAATACTGAAAATAATGATGCATAGGATTTTGCACTTCTTAATTTGCGATTCCTTATTTTTCGCAAATTAGGAAGTGCAAAATGTAACAATGATGCATGTGGGCCTAAATGTCTCACCTGCTACCTTCTATGTGAAAGACTTCATAGAATTAGCATGGTTTAGTAATAATAAGCCGTCATTTGCGTGCACATTTTTTGCTGATTAATAATGAAATGTAAATGTATCACATTAGCCGAGTAAGCGGGCAAGACTGTAAATGTTTTAATTTTATGTCTATACTGATTTCCACTCCACCTATAGGGCCAGATGTAGGTCACCAAATACCGGTCGGTAACGGCAGAATTCGGCCGTTACCGACCGGTATTTGGTGATTGAGATGTAGGGGCCATAATTTTACAGAATCGGTAAATTTACCGAATCGGTAAATTTACTGATTCTGTAAAATACCGAATCGGTAATTTTACCGATTCGGTAAATCCATATGTAGGTGACACTCCTAAGAGTGCCACAGGCCCTTAGGAGTCGGTATTTTACCACCCAATCCTATTGGGTGGTAAAATACCGAATTCAGGTGTGCATGCACATCGGTGCATGCACACCTGTGCAATGTGACACACAGACATGCCCTTAGGGCATGTATGTGTGCCACATGTCACACATGCCTGTACTTGCGGTGCTAGAGGGTGTCAAAGTGACACCCCCTGCACCCTTGAAGGATTCGGTATTTACCGAATCGGTAAATACCGATTCGGTATTGCCCATTCATTCCTATGGGCTTCAAGGATACGATTCGGTAATTCAAAAATAAAATTTACCTACATCTCCCACCTTCAAATTTACCGATTCATAAATACCGAATCGGTAAAATTCGGTATTTATGAGTCGGTAAATTGAAGTTACCTACATCTGGCCCATAGTTCCTTGCCAGTGGCCTACATTTTAGATATAAACCTCCAAAATAAAAGCCACTACAAAATGTCTTACAATTATGAGGAGTATCACAGCACTTTTAGACATGAGTGTGTTAACTAAGGGGCCGATTATGATTGCGGATAACCCGCATTCTCCGGGCCGGCGGAATCCACCGCCGGCCCGGAGGTTGCGGATTATCTGCTGCGGGCTGGAAAAAGACCCCCCGCCAGATTAGGATGACTGGGGGTTCTATTTTCCGTCTGCCGCTTTTCCGCCGCGGTCGCCTTCCGACCGCGGCGGAAAAGCACTAACATGGCTGGCGGTGTCTATCAGACACCGCCAGCCATATTAGGATAGCTGCGGTCATATGCCTTTCCACGGCGCCATTTCCGCCGTGGAAAGGCATACGGTGTTGCCTTCGGGGGCCTGTTGCGGGCCCCCAGAGGTGAAGGGGGGTGGGAGGTGCACATGGGAGGTACCCATGGTACCCCCTGCCTTTGCGTGCAGGAAGCGGCAGGCACCACGCGGTGCCTGCAGCTTCGTGCATGCAAAGTTAAACATGCATATTTTTAACATTGCGGCGTGTGCTGTTTCAAGCAGCACCCGCCGCAATGTTAAGAATCCAGGATGTGACCGCCAGGGTGGCGGTCACATCCTAATTGGCACGGAGGGACCGCCGCTGCCCCTCCTCCTCTGGGGTGGCAGACGGACGCAGGTCCGTCCGCCATCCTAATAGGCCCCTAAGTATGGTTCCTACCAGGCACCATTGTAGGACAGTGGATTATTTGAAGGTGGGGTATTTACCTTCAGCTAGTAATATTACCACAATCACCAATACAGTCCAGTCAAGTCTACATAAACTAATCTTTACTCAACCCTTGGTAGCCTGGCAATGAGCAGTCAGGCTTAACTTAGGAGACATGTATGTGGAATATCAACAAAACAGTAATTACATAAATAACACAATACAATAAATATCCAACAGCAATTTAGAAAAATAGAGAATATTTTTATCTTTACAATGACACACAAAATGACAAAATCCAGAGGAAGGAACCAGAGATATGAATTTTTAAAGAATAAATAAACAAATGTGCATTCTTGAGCAAAAAAGCTTAAAGCGCTACTCCTAGCTATCTGGTGGCGCTGGACTGGGACAAAGTAAAAGTTTTAGGCAGACCGCGATGGAGTGCAGGTCGGATAGGATGAGCTCTAGGTCCCAGTCAAAAGGTTACCTTCGGACTTAGGGGGCCATTTATGGGAAAGACAAAAAAAAGAAAAGAGAAACATATTTCTCCTTGTTACGCATCACCTGCTGAGGCCTGTCTTTTTGGTGCATTCTCAAGCTTACCATGTTTGGTAAATCTGGGAAGGTATTAAAAAACCCTTGGATGTGCGTGGGAACACCCAACACAATGCCTATGGGCCACCTCTCTTCCGCAGTGTAAAGCAATACAGTGATTATGTGGCATTACTCCATATTTATGAAGCCATTCAAAGCCACACAAAGTGGCTTGCATGGCTTCATAAATATGACTTGGAGCTTTGCGTACTGCATGTTCCACATTGTGTGGTGCAAGCATGACTCAAGGCCCTCGTAATTACGCCCCTTAGTCTTTTTCTTGGAGCTTTTATCTCAATGTTGAGTCCTTTGGGTTCTTGAATCCAGAGTGGATGATGGCTGCCTGCTGCAGCCGATACCTCAGTGAGCCTCTGGAAATCTTTGTCATCGATGCTAAAGAGTGCTGGAGCTTTCAGTGGGACAAACCAGCTGCTTGAGCTCATTTCGCGGTTCGATGTTGGCGGCTTGATTCTCGACAATGAGTCGGTCTCCTCCTGGATCTTTTTAGTAAACCTTTGTAGAAAGTTTCCAAACTTTCAGAACATGTTCCTTTTTCTTACCTATGGGCAGAGAAGTGTCCAGTAGCACCATCCAAGAGTTTAGACACTCTGGCTTGCCTCTTGGAGGCTAGGAATTCATCTCTCACAGTGCACATGTGCAGTCCGAAAAAATTCAGTTGTAGCTTGTCAGCTGGGGTAGTCCTATCTTTGTCTGCTGCAGGTGACTTCTGCCAGCACTTTTCTACTTGTTTCTGTTCAGGGAGTCCCCTCCTTTTCCTTTTCGTTTGAGTCAGGCACAGCCCTTTCTTGGTGAAGCCTTGAGATTGCAGCAGGTGCAGTCCTTCTGAGTGCAAACCTTCTGTGGTGCAGTCAAAAAGTACAGCTGGGCAGTCTTGCTTCTTCCATGGCATCAAGGCAGTGTTCCGAGGGGCACCTGAAGAACTCCCATATTAGTCTTCCATTCTGGGCTGGCAAGAAGGGGAGACACCCTAGCCAATAGGAGTAAAGCTACCTCCCTCTGTTATGACCACTTCCTGTGAAGTGTGGCATCTTCTTGATCCAGAATGCCCTGTATCCAAAAATCAAAATGGGGACATTCTCTCTGTGGAGTGTGTATCTGTGTAACCCAACCCAGAGGTGTGACTGCACTGCCCTTCCAGCCCCTTCCTAATCTAAATAGGGGGGCTCCCACGTGGCTGGGGATCAAAGAAGTGGGGACTGGCTTGGGTCCTGAGACATCTGTTCTCCTGCCTTTGAAATCCAGCTTATCTCTGTTCCTCTTCCGGGCTTCACCAAGAAGAAAATCTCCCTCCAAATGGCTCTCTTGTTGTAGCTCTAGGCCTCTTCACACCTTCTCAGGTAGCAGCTTGGGTCAGGATGTCAAAGGCTAGCCAATCAGAAGAGGCTGCTATAAGCTGTGGATGTATGACATTACAACGCTTGCTTTTACATCGCATGCTTTTACAACGCGAGTTTTACAATGCATACCATTACAACGCATAGTGCTTTGGGTCGCTGGATAGTGAATAGTTTAATTTACTATTCCAACTCCAGTCCCTGTGGATAGTAGGGAAGGTGCTGGACAGTAAATTAAATCTATTCCCTATCCTAGAGCGCCCCCCAGCGCAATGCGTTGTAATGGTTTGCGTTGTAAAAGTTGCGTTGTAAAGGCACTGCGTGGTAAAAGTTGCGTTGTAAAGGTTGTATACCATAAGCTGCTGTAGGTAACTTCAGCATAGTAAGTTCTAAACTACTTTCCTGAAATAGCTATAATAAATCCAACCTGGGCAAGTTGATGGATTTATTATAGATATTATTTTGATTCTTAGAATCATAATGCTAGCTTGATTACAAGTTCATATGGACTTTATTAGGTGTTAATAAAGCCTTTCCATGTTAGCCTATGAGGCTAGCAGCAATATAATAGGGAAAACAATGTTGTCTGTTTTCCTTACATGGGCATATAAAACATATTTGTTATGGTCCCTGCTCTTTATAACAATGTATCTTAACCTTGGGGCACCTGGGGCCATAGGAGTAATGTATATGTAATAAAAAAGTTAGTTTTCGACTTTGAGAGTTCATTTAAATCCAAAGGCGAATTAGGACATCATTTTATTTTACAACCAGCTCCAAGGTAGGCTTGGTTTTAAAATGTCACCAGGCACCACAGCAGTTCACATGTAAGTGCATTACATCCACCGGGGTCTCTACAGCTACATGCCTTACATATACTAGGGACTTACAGGTAGGGTGCCTTTGGCTAAATAGATTTATACGAATTAACATATACATTTATAGGACAGAGCACTGGCTCTAGGCATAATTAGCAGAGCACAGAGTTAGTAACCACCAGTATTAGTCTCAAAATGGTGATGATCATGGTGAAAAGGATGACTTTCCTTTAATCGTATTGCTTTTATTATATATAAGGGCATTTGCCTCTGGTGTATGACTTGCCAGTCTATCTTGTCAGCAGAGACTCTGTTCTCTGCTCCCTGGCAGAGGACTGTCCACCAAATATTAGGACCCTGCCTGTCTGGAATCTGCATGCTTTCAGAACAACTGCTGGTGTGGTGGGGACTCAGAAGGCAGGGCATTTTGCCAAGTTGGTGCCATGTTGTTTTGGCTCTATTGGGATAGTTTTTGTTTTAAAAAATGCACTCCCAATGCAGGAGTTTGCTTCGGAAAAAAAAGACAACGGTCCTGGTATGAAAAAGTGTTCCCCCTGTAAGTCAAGCTCTTTGTTTAATTTACCTGCTAAGGACCACCTTGCTTTCTCTGATGGCCTCAGGTAGACAAACCTAGTGGTGATCCTTGGCCCTAAATAGGGTGAGATGACAGTCACAATGATGTTGTGGACCACTGGTGAATGGGCCACTGAGTCAATGTTGCCCCCTGGCAAAACCAGCAGAGGCACCAGTGGTGGAAACTCTGCAGTTACTTCACATCTACATGTAGTGGGGGATCCAGAAGTTTGGTGAGGTGAGTGAGCTGCTAATTTATGGTAGTTCCCCCATCCTTCAGAACTCCAAACATAATTTGTAATACTGTCGTGATTCCTAACCGATTTCATTATTAAACTGTGTGTTTTCTTCTCTTAACAGCATGTGGAAATAATATAAATCCCATTTGGGCACTGCGGAAATGTGATAAAGGAAGGAACCAGCCATTGATGTGGTGGCTGCCCTTAAAGGTGCAACGGTGCATGCAAGATTCTTTTTTACCTGGCACTCTTAGATCTGGGAGTGCCAAAACATCATGCAAACCTGGCAGGTTTCATGAGTTTCTATCTCTTCAGAGTTAGTTCAATAGACTTTTCACTGCTCCATAGGTCTTTACTTGGAAATTGAATTCTCTTCAGCTAAAACAATCCCTACAGAGGAATGAGTTAATGATATCATTTGTGTTTTCACAGAAAATGGTAAACATCCTTGGTGGTATTTCCACAAAATCTCCCAGGATTCGCGTTGGTGAGGTATCTTTGGTAGCTCAAACCATTTTGCTTTGGCAATGAGCTGAGGCATATATAAGTAGATTTGTATTATGCTTTAAAATCCATATGAGTTACTTTCTTCCAATTCAATAAAACATTTATCTTATGATCTTGCTTCTGTTTGCCTCCCTCAAATATAGGAGTCACGTTGTACATTCCCATTAGTTCATTATGTTATCCACTCTTACGCCCTCTGCAATGTTACCCTATACTTTGTTGTGAAGTGCTCTGATACACTTCGGGGTCTTGTTCGCACTATACAAAATAAATAAATAAAATAAATAAATGTTCATGAAGAAGTATAACTATCCAGTGCACAGGGTTATATTCCACTTTTGTTAGCTGTTCACAACAAGATAAGTATACCATTTTGCTGTCTTCCTTACTCTTCAATTAATACTGTCATGCTAACATTAACTTACAGATGGGCGCAGGAATCACTCATTGTTTGATCATACTGTGTGATTACTCTTAGGGACCGATTCCATGTCGGACAGACCTGAGTCCGCCCGACATCGGTCAGGAGCCGTAACTGACCGATCTGCTGTTGTCGGTTACGGCCCTGGTAGTACGATGCGACCGAACAGGGTTTGGTTGCACTCGTATACCTCAAAATGCAAGCATGCATTCCGAGCGGAATGCATGCCTGCATTGTGTAGAGCAGGGATGCTGTTCATCCCTGCACCCTCTGGCCGGCACCCCAAGGTGCCTGCCACTGGGTGCAGAAATCAACAGAGGGGCACCATAGGTGTCCCCAGGCCGCCATTTGGAGGCCTCGCACCCATGGGGGCCCTGCTGAGGGCCCCCAGAGACAGTTTCCGACTGCCTTTTCATGTCAGATACACCAGCACGAAAAGGCAGTGAAAAACTGCCATCGTACTCCCTCGGTCGTAAAGAGGCGACCGGGGGAGTGCTGAAGGATTTCCGGATGGCAGACGGGCTCTCCGAGCCCATGGTAGACCATCCGGAAATCCGAGTCGGAATCCATTCCAACCGAGCCCATCGGAATGGCTTGGTCGGAAAGGAATCCGGCCGGCACTAACCGATGTGGTCTGAAGGGCTCCGAACATGGTTCAGAGGCCTTCCGACCGGAATCGGAATCGGACCCTTAATCTCTTATTTTTAACTATTGGAAAAAAAAATCCACCTGTTTTTGTTTATCGTTTTATCACAGACCTATACAAGCTTCTTTAAGAGTTACAGGTTTGTAGTCTTTCATTCCCAGCCTTCCAATAAATGGTTGGATTTAGCATGTTTGAGAATTAAGTTGGCTTTAACACGTTAGATAATTAAATACCCATCAGGTTTAACCAATATTGTATTTCCCGTTTTATTGCCAATTCTCAATAAGCAAACGTCCCCGCTTGCAAGGTGAGGCACGACTTCGTAGATGCCTCACCTCAACTTTTTTCAACAAACTGAGTAATTTTTATTCAAAATAACTCACCGGCCTGCAGCATCTGCTCTCCTGGCAACGCGTGTGGATTTTTAGCACTGAAATTATTGACATTGAAATCTGGTCATCCCCAGACATCACTGAGCTACCTCGCTTGTCCCGGTGACATTTATGTTTACCCTTACATTGCTTCAAAGGCATACAGGTATTAACTAAAAATAAATGATACAATTTTCAATTGAGGACACATTCTTATTTTTCTTGTCCCTCTTAACATGTTCCACACTTTCCTTAATTTTTCCCCTCTAGTATTTCATAACTGAAATTTGAAGAATATATAATGATTTTTACCTAAACGTGATTTACGGTCAGCACCCTTCTTCATATGACTTTAGAGGTAATAATCAGTTATTTACCCAGAACTGGTAATAGTTAAAGATGGCATCTTATACGAAAATTTTCAATATGTGTTTTTTACTTTCACTATCTAGATTACCCTTGAGAACATACATTGTCCCCAGTGACTGTTCAACGTTATAGGTCACCTACCCACATTGAGAGTAGGTATATTCTCTGACACATAAAACTAAGCATGCCACTTTGGACATAAACTGGGGTCACCATTGTTCTATACTCTTAAATTCACTGGGTGTCCTTTCCCTCTTCTTGGCTTTCTCTTCATCGTCTGTTCACCATACACAATGGGCTTGGCATCTAATTCCAGTTTACTTATCGAATTATTCATGTACGTAATAATTATTCTGTGCCACTTCTTTCCATCTTCAATGCATTCTTTTAATTTTCCTTCCAATTTTCATCCCCATTTTCACCCTTTTCAATCCATTCAATGCAAATGCACGCTCCTGTATTTGTGAAAGAACCATTTACTTTTATTCATATAGACAACTTTCATTTCACAGATTCTTCGATTGTCCTCACTGTGACCCTCTTCCTGACGAAAGCACCATGGCTGTGCCGAATCTCGCGTAAACAGTCATTTGAATTTGAGCCACTTGAATTTTAAACTGTCATTGTCCACCATTCATTGTGCTGATTTATCAGTTTGGTACATTATGTCACCACTTCAATAATGTTTTTAACTTGTTTTCAGAATGTCTGTGAGTCTGCATGATTGATATGAAAGTGAATGAATGATTATTTCTTTTTTTCTAATTGTTCAAAAACTTAATAAATGCAGATTTTGTACTTTTGATAAAATGAATTGTTGTCTATGGTTCCTTACGATAATTATTGTCATTGTATCATTATTGACTATGACCTATTCACTGGTTGCCTTAAATCTGTACACTAACACGTGTGGATTTTTCAGGCATGGGCCTGACTCACACGGAGTTGCCATCAGACGTCAGCGGAGTAAGTCCTTCTTCTGTGGTGATGCCCCCCTCCTCCAGCGTAGCCTTGGCGACAGCTTTCACCAAGCTGTAAGGGCGCGCTAGAGGAAACTGACACACGGAGCGATCGACTACCTCCTAGGCTCTTATTTAAGCCTTTTGTGGTTGCATTGCACCAACTTCAGGATATTTCCGGTACTGTTTTACCAACAATTTCTGGATCCATTTTAAATTTCAATAGCTTTTTCCCCCTCCTTAAAAATAAGCTCCTTAAGGCCTTATAGCAAGGATAAATTTAATATAATAATATTTCTTTGCCAAAATAAATTAATGGAGAAGAATAACTCCCAGAATCAGGGAGAATCAGGCCTATTGGGGAACAATATTAAACAATATTTACAAGAGGAGCTTATAGTCTTCCTCAAAGAGGCAGTGGATGCCGCCTTGACCAAAAGGAAGAGGGGATCACCCTCGGAGGATAATTAACTCTCCCTCTCCGATGAGGATCTCCCCGCTACCTCCTTCCCTAAAAAAAGAGGAAAAGTTCCTCATAAAAGCAAACGCCTACCTAAAGCTCATGAACTAGCTTATACTACTGGTAGCCCTCACGCTACAATAGATTAAGGTGCTCGCTGCAGCACAAGAGAAAATGGCCACCTTAACAGGCACAAAGATAGGATGTCCATGGTGACCCTATTGGCAAAAAGGATCAAGAAAATTGAATGTCATCAACAGATAACATCTTTGATAACGACTTAGACAAATGTATTTTTGTTCAACAAGATAAATTTGATCTGCTAGATGATTTGGATGATGACATCGACCAACCCTACTTCCCAGGAAAATAAGGACCCCTTTGGGTAAGAGATGTTTAATCCCACCACCATTAAACACCCACGCAGAGCAGATTGGTGGCCGTTAGAACACGTCTCTCACGTCTCTTGGTCAAGAAACCCCTTGATAAGGACACACGCAATCTCCTTAGAAGCGAATGTCCAAGACCCTCCACGGAGGACAAGGTGTGCACCACACCCAACTTGGACCCTGAGATTATAAGCTTCCTATTCAATTTTGGCAAAGGTCCTAGGAAAGGTATCAAAAGGTGCCTCAAACAATCTCAAGATAAACTCTTGGATATCCCCTCACACGTATCTTGCATATGACGGCAGATGACAGGGGCAAAAATATACCAGTAAACATTGAGCAACTAAGAGGGTGGGCACAGAGGTCCTTATGCATGCAAATGCCAAACTCATTATGGAAAGACATAAAGCCGTTTTGATAAGAATAAATCCAAAACCGGCAGACCTAGCTTCAAAGGCAGATACTAATCACACTAATGGGCTCCTGTTCGGAGACAGCTTCATTAAAACATTGGGTAAATGTGTTTCAACCTTTAGCAAAGTGCAGTATAATATGCATAAAGGTTCACTTATTGGAAGGGATGACAGAACGAGACCACCTGCCAGCTGTGGATCCTTCAAGTCCCAGTTTTATCAACAAGAATACAGAAACCCCAAGTACTATGGGAGAGGCTGCCACCAGAGTTCAAACTTTTACCCTCAGAGGGGCAGGATCCCAAGAAACTGTGGGGAAAGAGCAAGATCTTCCACTCAAGAATATCAAGGTGTGCACCTCTTCTTCTTCTTCAACTTTAAAAGTAGGGGGCAGACTAAGACTCTTTGTCTGAAATTGGGAAATGATATCTCACAATTCTTGGGTCTTAGAAACAGTTACCGGCTTCAAAATAGATTTTTAGCAAACACTGCATCAAGCCAGGGAACCAGAGGAATTACTCTTAGAAAAAGAGAAGGTGACCCTGATAGACATAGAGGTAACTCAGATGTTAAGCAAAGGTACTCTAACAATCGTAGGCAGCCAAGACACTTCACAAGGTTTCATAAGTGCAATATTCCTTGTAAAGAAAAAGGACAAGGGGTGGTGGCCAGTCATAAATCTGAGATACCTAAACAGATTCTTAACTTACAGGCATTTTAAAATGAAAGGTATTCACCTTTTGAGAGATATCCTACAGTGAGGAGATTGGTTAGTAAAACTAAACCTCAAGGACACCTACTTTACGATTCCCACCGACAGGGACAGCCAGAAATATCTCAGTTTCAGATGGAGGGGCATACTTTACCAATTTCTTTGCCTTCCCTTCGGGCTGTCCTCGGCCTGTGGTGTTTCATGAATGTACTTTGTCCAGTAGTCACTTACCTCAGAGAGCGTGGAGTAAGATTAATCATATATCTAGATGACATACTCAGTATGACACAGGACAGAACAGAGGTAAAAAAAATAATTTAGTTATGACTATGAATCTTCTGGAGAGTCTGGGCTTCATTCTAAATACGGAGAAGTTGGTTCTGACTCCCACGCAAAAGATAGATTTCCTTGGCTTTCAGGTGGATTCAGTCCTATCCCACCTGATTTTGCCTCACAAAAAAGTTATAAAGATAAAAAAGACGTGAAGACAGTTTTGTTCAAGGACAAAATACTTCTCAGAGACCTAGCAGGAGCCTTGGGACTCCTCTCGTCCTCCATCTAAGCCATTTGTCCAGGGCCCTTGCACTATAGGGGTTTACAGAGACTAAAGACCTTAGGTCTAAGGAAAGGGCAATGGTACGGAGACTCGATTCCCCTTTCACCAGATGCACTAGAGCTTCTAACGTGGTGAATAAACAACCTTTGTGAATGGAACAGCAGGGCCTTTTTCAGGAATGTGCTGAACTTTAAATTAGAGTCGTCTGCAAGCAACATGGGATGGGGATCCTGCTTCGGAGAAGTAGGGGGAAGATGGTCCCTAGAGGTACAGTCCCTTCATATAAATTGTTTTAAAATGACAGAGGCCCTGAATTCTGTTATGAGCTTTTAAAGAATTCAAACACTCTGATTCACTTAGATAATTTCACAGCTGTTTCTTATATAAACAGATTGGCAGGTGCAAGATCCAAGGTACTCTCACACTTAGCTGGACAAAGATGGTATTTTTGTTGGGAACACAAGATTATCCTAAGAGCGGAATTTATTACAGGAATTCAGAATTTAAGAGCTGCCTGGAACTCCAGATTCCTGAGGTATTCCAGCGATGGGAAGTTACATCCAGAAGTCTTCGCTTTGATTCAGGATCTTTGGAGCCCAATTCAGATAGACCTCTTTGGGAGCAGATTGAACTTTCAGGTTCAAACCTATTTCAGCTGGAAACCAGATCCAGGGACTGCATCAATAGATGCTTTTGTTCAACCTTGGGGCAAGAACATAGCTTATGCATTTCCCGCCTTCTCCTTAATCCAGAGAGTCCTGTGGAAAGTGAGTGTAGATTTCAGCAGTATCATCGTTGTGACTCCCTTCTGGAAATCCCAAGTGTGGTTAAGTGGAATGATGGAACTAGCTACAGATATCCCTCGTCTAGTTCCAGCATCCGTGTGCCTTCTTCAGGACCCAGAAGGAGAGGACCCCCCTCTGGTTTTAGAGGCGAAAATGAACCTTCTTGTCTGGAGTATTTCAGGGGACCTAATAGATTTTCAGACCTTCCATCAGAAGGTAAGAACCTATTGGATGAATTCTGGGCTCCATGAACCAGGAAAAGTTATAAGGGTTTGTGGGAGAAATGGATCCTGTGGAGGTCCCTGTTCAACATATTGCAAACCTATTAGCGCCCCTTTTTAACTATGGTCTTTCTAATAGGTCCATTAATTGATATAGATCCGCAATTTCATCTGGTCATGCTTTAGTAAATAATCTAGCAATAGGTAGAAACTCTTTATTTAAATGAGTTATGAAGGCTATTAGACTTAAAAGACCCCCCCAAAGCACGTTATCATTCCTTGTGGGATGTTAGCTTAGTTTTCAAAGTTTTTGTATCTTTGCAAGATAACACCTTTTTAACTCTTAAACAGATTTCCATGAAATTGACCACTTTACTTTGACTGATATCTTTCAAATGAGTTTCAGATATAAAGGTTCTTGCGTTATCTAACAGATTTTATTCTAGTGAGGGCGTACATTTCGACATTTGGAATAGAACGAAGACTATGTCCGAGTCTGTCTTTTACTCTTTCTTCAATGATTGTGAAAAATGATGTGTGGAAAGGAGCATGAAAGTTTATGATAACAAGATTGCACAATTTAGAAAGAATGGAGTTGATCAACCGCTTTTATCTTATGTAAAACCCCAAAAAACAGTTTCATCAGCAACTCTAGCTAGTTGGATACGTACCATAATGAGTGATGCTGGCATAGACCTGTCAAGATTTACAGCCCACTCATCTAGAGGGGCAATTTCTAGTAAGGTTTTCTGGTCAGGAGGATCTCTTTAGGAGATTCTTAGAACACCTGATTGGTCAAATGCCAACACCTTTGCAAAATGTTATTTAAGACTAATAGAGCACGTTAACAGTGTAGCTCTCAGCAGCTTTGAACATGCATAATGGTAGCCTCCGGTCTTGTAATGAAATGGCAATTCTACAATTGATATGCAAAGAGAATCTTGATTTCATTAAAGACAGCCAGAGTCTAACATTATCCCACCCTCCTCACCCTATGAGGAGAGAAGGGGTATTAAGTTTCTCTGAGTTTGTACATTTTGCTAACGTGTAAGTGTCTAATATGTTTATCATCTAGTGCTCCTTTTTCCCTTCACTTTATAATCACTTTTCTCTTATTTTAGATAATTCCAGCTAGGATTGAGATGTGCTTCAAGATCATTTTACAGAACTTCTGTTTTTTCATACTACCAGAGATGGCTGTCTTTTACTCTTGTATTTTCGCAGCTTAAAGAGGAAGATAGCCCTGTGCACTGGATAGTTATACTCCTTCACGAAGATTCTATATGTTTATGATGTATTAATGTTCTTTAAAGGTATATGCATAATGTTAGCCTCCATCTGTCTTTAATGAAATCAAGATTCCCGCTGCATAATAATTGGAGAATCTTCATTCTCCTTAATTGTGTAGTTGCATTTGATAAAGTTCACCTTGAGGTGCTTCTTTCAATTCCATCTGTTCTCATGGATTTCGTTGAGAGTCCCTTTATTTCTTTCTGGACTTACCACGTTTGTTGTGATTGGAACCTCTGGTCATGGGGAATGTCCATATGGTCCAGTGTGCAATGCATTAGATTTCTACTTTAGCATCTACCTAGTTATTGGCTATCTGTAGTTGCAACGAGATGTGGAATCAGACGCAAGAATATTCACACATGCCTTTCCATATGTTGATGAAAACCAACCAGGTTTGTATGAATTTTTCAGCCTTCCTCTCGATTGCCTAAATAAGATAGAAAAATTGATGTTCTGATAGTAGGCAAACTCTATCCCCCAAGCTGGACTTTTTCGTTTTTTTTCTGATTACATCTGCTTTATCATTTCAATCCTGGTTCTCCAGTCTGCTTTCATGTGGTATACCCTCTTCTTTGAATTGTTCTCTAAACATTAGTTTTACATTTACATTTACAAATTGTATTGAAGTGAACCAATCCAGATTATTAGTTGTGAGTTCGCTGTTAGAATGGCCTGGAGCTAGATATCAGGTGATTTTTAGGAGCTCGTATGTGCAAGCTGGACTGCTGCTTCATAAGGTAAAAGCCAAGTTTTCAATGAATTAATCAAAAGTGGGTGATTATTTTAAATTAGTACTTAGTATTCATACACCACTGTCACCACTAGCACCATAGTTGTTAGTGTTATGGCTTATGGTTACACTTCGAAGAGCACCAAACAGCCGCATGGGCAGTGTCACTCACACCACGACTTAAGAAATCAGTTGTCTGTACAAAACTGTAATGTGACTTGTTTCTCTTCTAATTTGTTTTGTCTTGCAGATTCATTCTGCTTTCAGGAACCCTGAAGGCACTACGGTAACCGTAAGTTAAGCTGTTTATTCTGCTTCCACAGGTTAGGGTACGCCTTAGCGTGCGTATACCGCCATGGCACATGGTCCTGACGAAAGCCTCGCTATGGGCCTTCGGAGGCTGAAACATGTAGACCACACTTCACTTTTCAACCTGGGAGTTAACTAGTCAAACTACCCAGTTCTAAACATCCACCTCACTGTTTTTACTCTTGCCTTATTTCTTCACCGATAAAAATAGTTTTGGGGATAAATAGAGCAATTTAATCCTTTCCACTATCACTTTCTGACCCCCACAGAATTACCAAACCCGCTCTGCTGTAATCAGGCATCGTAGCACACCAGAGAGGCACTCAGCCTCTCTGGTGGGAACCCAATGATGAAGCATGTCACTTACCAGGTTGGTGAGTGAGGGTTCTTCTAGAAAACAAAAGTGTTTCTTCTAGAAAACAAGAGTGGCTCCTCTTGCAAGCTCTTCATCTTTTGGCCTCACTCTTTTATTGTTTTTTGTGATTATTTTAAATACACAAGTTCACATCTTTCTATGTTTGAGCTTCCAGGTTCGAGAATGAGTGCCCTCCCCATGATAAGATGGGGAGACATGCAAGTAATGCAGTGCGAGCCAAAGATAAAGCAGGATGCAGCTTTCTGCACTACCTGAGTCCTGGCTCAGGAGAACTTTGGAGTTCCTCAATACAAAGAATTCCCATAATCGATGTATTTCAGTATCATAGCTTGGACAACAGATTTATGCCTAGTTAGGAGAAGGAGCAGTACACTGTATGCAACATTATGAGGAAGAAAAAGCGTAATAAAGTCACTTTATTGCAAGAGAGTGCTTGATCAAAAAGCTTATGCTGCATTTTCCAGGTAGCAAAGAGGAGCCTATGTCCCTTGCAGAATGCAGCACACATGCAAAAAGTAAGGAATGGGGAGACATGAAGAAATTTCCATTTTAGCACAAACCCATGTTTATAAGTCTTTAAAAATATGGGTTTGCATTAAAAGACATGAGTGAATGCATGGAACACCCATGCTCCACCCATGTAACACGTACCTGGGAAAGGTAACACAAGGCAGCTTTGTGCAATACTTAATTTCTTTACAAAGCCACGTGAATTGCTCTTTGCATGTCTTTGTAAATCCCAAAATTGTGAATAGGGGCTGCACCAAAAAAGTTACACCACCAATTGTTGTCAGGTTGGGCAGAGGCATGAATGTTTCCATGTTCTTTTTAAAAATACTTCTAAATGTGCTGATGTAATCTAATGTACTAAGGTGAAATGCATCTGCATCTTATTGAAATTCACTTTTTTGAATTTTGAGCGACTATCATATTTTTACAAGTATGTTGCAAAATGTCTTAAAAGAAAATAATGCTTTCCTAAAGTTAAGCGTAGAAGGGCACTTTCTTTGCTTCTTCTTTTTTATTTCAGTTAGTATAAATGCATGCTTGCTTGTTATTTAACATCACTCTGAATGCAATGGCTCGATCAAATAAACAGCAGCCCAGTGCAGTTGTTCTGCCGAGGGCCGCATGTGAAGGTCAGGAGGGCCACTTGCAGGCCCCGGCCCATCCTTTAATTCACTGTACTAAACAGAAAAAGAAATCATGGTAACAGGCATACCTGTGTACCCTGACTGCTGCAGCTTTTAAACTTGCAGGAAAAAATAATACATTTTGACAGGAAATAACCCTACTTTTAAATATCAAATAGGTCGACCCTAAGTAGGCATTGTAACACACAAGGTAGGGGGGCTAGTATTAAAAGTAGTGCATGCATGAATTAGGTGTTGGCTGTACCTACAGTGGGGACTAGTCCTGCTATTTTCACTGTAAGTGCAGTAGCCTTCATGAGAAAAACTAAAGTTCAGAATAACATACTATTTTTGATACCTCTGGTTTAGTCTAAACTACAGGATGGTTTAACCGCTGTGTTTAATACATATAAAATATCTAATTCATTTCTGAAATTAGATTTTTTGATAAATAATTAGGAAATGTAACTTTAAAAAGTTAGACTTTGTCTGCCGTAACCTCCAGTAGGCTCATTAGTGTTAGAGTGCCTGCATCTGGCCCCTGTCAGAGCTCCCTCTTAATGAGGTATAAAGACTGCTCCTCAAGCAGAAACAACAGCTTAGGCCTTTTAGCAGGAATACCTGGTTATGAGGTTTGGGACTCCTCTCAGCTGAGGAAGGGCAGATGGAGACGGTTCAGGATCTTCATTAACTTGAAATAGAAAAGAGTGAGAGCTGCCCATTCATAATTAGGTTTAAAGTGAAACCTGGGGAAGGGAAGCCTTCATTCACTGGGTCATCTGTAGCCAGAATGGGAAGAGAGGATGGACTCAGAAGTATTTGATGTAGTTGAGAAGGAGAGGCTGCTCGTTTCCCTGAACATACCACTGGTTGCCAGAACCCTTCAAGGGCAGACAGGTGATGACAAATTGTATTATCCGCAGAATAGTGCATTGTGGAATTGGTTGCAGAAATATATATATAAAGCAAAAGTCAATTTTATGGCAAGGTTAGGAGGCTGCCAAAAATACTTTTATTCTCACCTTTGCAAAAAATGACTTAGAGGTGGTAAAAATATCCAGAGAAAACATGGTTGACCACAGACCACAAGCCCTCTTTTGATTACTCCTCTGGCACAGATAGATAGCACTCTCTTTACTCTTTCCTTTTCATCATGCATATGACAATCATAGACTTTTAGACTTCTATCATTTTCAACTTTGAAAGCTTTGTAAAGTCTGATTATTATGGGAAATATTGCTTTTCGACAGTCATTTTTTCTTGCATTTCTCTGCCAGACTTGTGCTGTGGTCGCAGAGCTGGTTTCCCCTCCCCCTCTGTTAACACAGCATATTTCTAGTACCCTTTACAGTGTTAACCTGGACAGGGGAATGACCTATGCCCTGGTGTAGGAAGGTGGCTACCTGACTATGGTTACCCCAGATTTTTTGCCTTGTGTTTGGCTGGTTTTTGACTTAGTTGGCCTGGTTCCCTGCTAATCAGGGCCCCAGGCTATCTGCTCTCTCTGTAAAATGGATTCCATGTACCCTAGGTACATACCACAATTGGAAATGGACTCCTTGTCAGCCCCTGTACCATGCACTATCGGTGCCCAGGGCATAGGTGCCACCAAGGCCTACCAGGGGCTGCAGTATATCTTTTGCCACCCCTGGCTGGTTCTTAAATTGACACAACTGGCGGATCACTCAGCTGGGGTAAGGTGGTGTAATCACCCCTTGCTTAGATATAGTATACCTATATCTAAACCTATATCTGGACACATATAAACCTGTGAGCCACTCCTATGGAAGGCCTCATCAATCCTGGAGGCAGAGTGCGTGGTTTAATGTGAGATGGAGCTCTAGCATGATCTGAGCCTGTCTGCAGCCTTCTGGAACAAATCCCTAAGCTGTTTCAGGATAATGCCATACCATATACTCTTAAGTGCATTATAATCCTCGCGGTTATATAGCAACTTTGGTTTGGCTTTATAATAACATGTCGTGTAAGGTGTCATACGATTTGGAATACTATCCCCTCGCCAGTTCTGGCGACGGGGATAGCATTCCACCCCTCTAGAGGGGTAAGACATGTTACTTTACTTAAATGCGGTTAATTTCTAAAAGGACCTTGGATCCACAAAATGGATGCTTCTGCCACAGACACACATCTGACCCCCTGAAGCTGACCGAGACTCAGCCAAGGGGGCCTGGACAAAGGGTTTCCTGTCGCAGGGAGGTGTCACACCCCCCCAGACAGGAGATAGTGGATTGTAGCAGGGAGGTTTGAAAGAAACTAGACACTGCTTGGGGCGCACAAGGCTGCCCCTTGCATAATCCGGCAAAACCGGTTCTGGGGCACTCCAGCCCCCGACCCAGTGCGGCCTGGATCAAAGGAAAGGGGTGTAACCACCCCCTTCCTGGGTCCCACCCATAGGAGGGGACCTAGCAGGTAATCCAGCCCCTTAGATTGGTATAAGAATGGGAGCAGTGCCAAAGCACTCAGATTATCCTGATGAAACATAAGAAACGAAACTCTGGACCCTTCGACATCCTACTCAACGTAGAAGACTGAAGAATCTCCCTTGTGGTCAAGGAGGGACCACCCTGTGCAAACAGGCACCATCCAGCACCTCTACGTCTGCTTTGTTGCAGTTCCCGCCGGAACTCGAGCGACAGAGATCAACGAGATCAAGCTTGCCTGCCTTCTAACAGCCCGATCCACAGTCCCTGCAGAGCTGAGACCCGTGGAGGCGACCGGAAGCGTGGGGCACGCCATCTTGGAAAGACCACGAGACGCTGACCGTGCAGCCCACGAGTGACCCTCGAAGTTGTACACTGGGGTTTTAAAAGCCCCAACCCTGAGCCACTCTTGCACCGAAGTTCAGCCCTCCACACTCGACGAGTGCTGCGTGGGGCCCTTCTGCTTCTTTTGGCTCAACGCGTTGGCCCGGTCACTTGCCAGTCGGCTTGTGGCCCCTGTACCGACGAAACTTGAAAAACGACTTGCGATTCTGGTTGCTCCAGATTTGCACCAGCTCCCCTGAAAAGGAGCCCCCACTCTGACCCTCCTGGCCCGAGTGAGAAGCAATCTTCCGGTTCCGCGTGGATTGCTTTTGCCAAGTGTTGTTTGCTCCAATCTTGAAGCCGACAGCGCCGACCGCGAGAGCCTTTGTGGTACAGATTGTGACCTGCTCCTGGACTTCGTAGATGCCCCAGAGCCCACGTAACAGCGGAGCGAAGTTCTTCGACAACCACCTGATTGCGCCCGACATTGCCTGGTTCCGTCCTGGTTCCACCCTGGTCACTGCTGAGTGACCCAGACTCTGTCCCCTCTGCTTTCAGGTACTTTTCAACTTCGATCCACCCTTGGATCCCACCGGATACTTCTCCTTCACAGCATCTGCAGCCTCTTCAGCTCCAAGCACCAAGAATCAGCGTGACGAAACCCGACACTACTTCGACCCTGTGCACCCGCTTCCTGTGGGTGAGGTAACATTGCAACGCCGGTGTTCCCACACTGGTACACACCTCTAGGGTCTGTGTCTTAAGTTTTGTCCCTCTAGGTTCAGCGGAAGTGTCCTTAAACTCTATTTGTGCAACTTTTACGCACCATTGACTAACATTGGTGCATGCGTGCGCTTTCAGCGCTGCACCCGAATCCCGCGGGCTTTTCCCGACTTCAGCATTGCTTGTAACGACTGCTCCCAGCGAATCCCTAGGCCCTAGGCTTAACCACTGTTCGATTGGTATCTCTTATACCACTTTCTTAATATATGGTTTGAGTGGCCCCCGCCCTCATCCATAATTGTGCAACTTTGTATGTTATACTGTGCTTTTGATTTAACGCTTGTGCCCCTTTGTTCATAAAGAGTACTGGGGATTATTGTGAGTAATAAATACATATATTTTTATAATATATACTTGTGTGGTGTCCTTTCATTTGATATTACAGGATTGTGATTGGTAAAACAGCTCGCTTAACACGACCTCTTGAGTTAAGCCTTTAAGGCTGCTTAGTCTATGCTACCCTTAAGATAGCTTGTCTATAAGGTTGACTTACAACCAGACACCATAAGGGGATATTTGGACTGATACAAGGTGGTTCCAGAATTGGAAACATCATATATCAGGCCAACTTCTCACACCTGGGTTGAACACATGCCTCTGTTCCCTAAATAATGCAAGGCATAGGTCCGTGCATATCTTGTCCCTGCATATCTTGTAAAACTGTAACTTTGCCTTACAGCCATGATTCATTAGTTTTCAAGCTTCTTTTGACTACCAGGGAGCTCCTTCCTTTCCCGGCTGACTATTCTAGTCTCACTCTTGCCTCCCTCCTATTTATGTGTGCATCATGACTCTTCAACTTCCTGCACTGCCTAAGGTCTTGATGAGGAACTGCTTTTGAACACATCTTTTGGTTCAGGGAGTGTTTGCATGTCCTAGAGATGGACCAGTTGAGAAATACTGGCTTGTTCACCATTGGAAGAAGGGTCAAATATCTAGTCAATGGACTAAGTGTCCCCAGTCTATACTAATGCACAAGCAGCACCTTACTCCTAAGGTTCATCCAAATTTGGAGTCCTTCTTTTAGGGATCAATCATGAAACCTAGGCAATGTATAGACTGTGCTTTACAATGCTGCCAAGACCAACTTTTAGACACTCCCTGACCTCTAGTTATGCTCCTTTCGATCCCTGACCTCGTGCCCCTTAAACCTCCCATCTCCAAGGGGTTGGCTCAAGCATTGTTGTGCTTCTTGAGTAATGCTAGCATGACTGCCTCTGCTGGACAGTGAAATTCTGTCTTCGTGGTAACAGACAGCAGGATTTCAGACTTGTTTCCTTCAAGTGGATTCTACGGTAGCCTTTTCTTAAGGGATCAAGACCTCAAGTAAACCTCAAAGTATGTTGCTTCCTGAAAAAATCTTGAAACAGCCCAGACCAGCATTCTGAGTCTTTTCTGTAAGCGACATGTCTTTTGTGAGCCAGAAGACAGACAAGGAGCCTACAAGGATCCTGGACTTGCGAAAAGGAGGAAGGGAAAGTTGAGCACAAGCATGAGTCCTTGATCCGCTAAAGAAAAAGCGAGAGAGAGCAGTTTCAGGGAAATAGGGGAACAGGAGCAAGCAACATCGAGTTAAGAGTGCTGGTGGGCTGGTAGGGGGCATGGGCAAACTGGAGGTAGGAGGCAGGGCAGGGCAGGAAGTGAATGTGCAATAGAGCAGATCAACAGGGAATGAAGAGCAATGGTAGCTATGCATGTGGAGGGAAGTACCACAATGATGGTGTGGTATGGCGAGGAGTGAATGAACTATGACTGGCAGTTGCGGGCGTTGGAAGCAACAGAGTGTACAGAGAAGAGACAAGGAGATGAAATAGTCCCTTGCGCACTGTAGTGCAATCAGTCAACATAGAAGAACATAGGAAAAGCCAGGATAATGTGTTAAGAGTGACAATCACTACTGGAAGATCTAAGATGAGATTGATAACATCTCAAGCCAGAGGCTGAAAGAGACAAAACACTATAAGACAATATTTTAAGTAGGCTGATCAAAAAATGCTGCAATAGTATAAAAATATCTATTTGTGTACCTTTCAGCATCTGTATACTTCAGAAATGGTAGGCCGGTGGGGTACAGAGGGCACTTACTATGCTAGAAGGGAGATAATGCCAGGTAGCACTGCCAAATGTAACACCTGTACTGTTCTAACCCTTTTGGAAGTGTTGAATTCATGACACAAATTTGCAATGACTTACATATACTAATTTGTATTCATTTTTGTTCAAGCAAAATGCATAGGTCAAACACACTGCCTTTGTCACTAATGATTTTAGTCTATAAGAAAAACACAATTGGTGTAATGCAGCTGCTCTTTTGGCATGGCAAAAACAGAGCTGGCCTTTGATCAGATATCACCCTGCGTGAAACAACATTTGGCGCCGCGTCTTCCCACTGTTCATTGTAATTGTCAGTGTGATATAAAAATGGGAGGGGTAGGGTGTAGGTGGGGGGTACGAAAAAGGAGAAACACAGACTTCAGAACAGTGATTATCTCACTGCTTTTTAGATCCATGTTGGAGCGAGACTGCAGCAGGCTGCTCCTGCGCCTCTCTTAAAGTTGGCACACTAATCATGGACCCACCTTTCCCATGCAAAAGACCAGCCCTGGCAACAAAAACATATGGAAGATATTGCCTCCCTCCCATCAGTAATATCTGGCAGAGGAGGCCTATGCAGAACCTTGCATTTTCTGGGTGGTACGCAAAGCTAAAGGCAGTATTTAACCACAGGTACACATCAGAAGATTGCAGTGCTGTTATCTATGTTACTTCTGCTTGAGACAGACTAAGCGACTAAACAAGGACATAACGCAATACTTGCAAGCTATACCGTGTCGCAAGGCTGCATGACCAAGTAATGCACATTTTTTCTGATGGTGAGAACAAGGGCAATCCTTTGGATACTATAAAATCTGGATTAAAAAATGGATGATCATGACATTAATGTGCTATCATGTGTGTACTCAATGCCATATATAATATTTTGCCAATGGAGTACGCACTAAAGACTGAGTCTAGTCTAAGTTGTGAGCTTTCCATTGTACAACATGCATGACTGCAGTCTAAATTATAGAGAATACTGAACACACAGGATTCAATAACGTTTAGGTTCCAAGCAGCCAGGTATTTTAGATCCTCAAAATTTCCTTTGACCCTTCCACTCCCACTCCCACATTAGTTTATAGCTTACACCTTCCAAAGTGCTCCCACGTATCCGTCAGTTGTAGCACACCCCGCCCCTCAGCGGGGCAGGAAGAACCTGATGATGACGCATGCCACCAAGGGACCTTTTGGTGGGTGAGGGTTATTTTAGGAAAACTCTTGGTTTTCCTTAAGTATTACCAATAGTACTGGAAGGATACTTTGTTATATTTCTAGTGGACTCTATTTTGTTGTTTATGTGATACAGGATGCTGAGTCCACTACGTACCTCTCTCTCCCCCTTTGATTAACTTAAACATATTACGTTCTTCAACTGCAATTCAGTCGCAAAACATAAATACATACCACTTTGATTGGGTATTTGGAAGGGGCACCCTAATATGACCCTTCCAAAATACCAAACAGGAATTGGGTCACCAAATTGCACTTTCCTTTTTGTACATTAAAAATTAACTTTTATTGCGATTGCAAATGATCCAAAAACACTAAGCACGGTGGAGCAGATGCACATTGTAAGCAGGGGCATAGAGAACTTCAACTAAATTGGCTTGAATGGGGGATAACCCAGTACGAGTGAAGAGGAGCTCAAATGCAAGAGGATCACTCGCCATTGGGCCTCCTCATGCTGCTATCTGCTCAACCCCTGCAACTCTTGGGTCCCTTCCGCCCCAGCAGCTCTTGGGTCTGTTGATGGGTTCCGCAAAGAATCCTGTCACAAGGTGAGTGAAGAAAACCTAAGTGTTTTTCGAAAATAAAGTTCAGCCCATTTTTGTCACGGCTGATCGTGTCCCTAATTTCATGTTCGAAAAACGGGGAGAGGGAGGGATTTCATATTGATCTAGTAGTACAGGGTGAACGGGATCAAACCCAACCATTACTGTAAACTTATGATAACCAAACCCCTGCCTTCGGCTACAGTGGCGCCACTCTCCTTATCTGAAGTTTACAGTAATGGTAGGGTTTGATCCCATTCACCCTGTACTAGTAGATCAATATGAAATCCCTCCCTATTCCCGTTTTTCGAACATGAAATTAGTGACACGGTCAGCCGTGTCGGTTCTTTCTTTTCAACATAATGACTTCATTTGAAGTCGCTGGGTTTGGTGGTCTTTTGTGGGATGGGTGATGCTTCCATTAAACAACGGCTTTTTTCATTAAACAAAGGCATACCCCAAAAGCAGAAATAATGGAATTACCATTGCCAGATTTCACGCCATCAGTCAGGCTTGAACAGGCGTGTTGAGCTGTTGTTTTCCCAGAACACTCTGAATCTGGCCATTAACTGATGGCCCTTTTGTGAAGTTAGCAGTCTAGTCACCACTACCATGTGGATGATCAGCCATGTCTCTTTCTTTACAGCATAATGACTTCATTTGAATTCACGGGGTTTGGTGGTCTTTTGTGGGATGGGTGATGCTTTATTAAACAAAGTGTTTTTTAAACCTAGGCATACTTCAACTGTTGAAAAAACGAAATCACCAATGCCAGATTTCATGCCATCAGTCAGGTTCAAACAGGCATATGGAGTTGTTTTTCCCAGAATTCCATGAATCTGGCTACTAACCGATGACCATTTTGTGAAGTCAGCGGTTTAGTCACTCCTACCATGAGGATCCGAGCGTGAGCCGACCTGGCATTTTAAACGACGGTCTTGGCACTCGCATTCAACTTCGGCGCCAAGGGCTGGTATAATGCGCTGGGCGAAGGTGCAGCTTGGATAAAGTGAGTACGGCGTAGCCGATCCCTTTGACAACGAGAATTTCTCCTCATCAGATCGCAGTTTGGAAGCAACGCCCTGAAATAATTTTGATTTACTTTCAGTGTGTGACTACAAGCCCCCCTCCCCTCCCATGCAGCGCTCATCGGGCCAACATATAGGCAGTAATTATGTACGTTCTAACAGGAACGTAGCATATTTTTTTCCGATCACATCATCTGGGTGAACTTGACAATCCCCTTTTAACTACTGTGATGGTACAGGAATTGTAAAGATAATTGCAGATTTACAAGCTGGTTATACCGATGGACATATATAAGGAACAAGTCCACAGGAATATCAAAAATTTCTCCATAGAGTGTGTGATTCATGTTTCATCTTTTGTATTGTCTTGTTTGTATATCCCAGAAGGGCACTACGATAACGTTGAAAAAAAATAACCATACACAAGAAAAATATATCACATGGTTCCACGGATTGGTGGTGTGTTTCACACTAGATAACTTCATTGACAAGTTAATACTTTTGTAATATCTTATCTTTCCAGATTATTTGAAGAATCATACCAAATAGGTATTGTATGTTGCACTATATTTTTCACCTTAATATTTAATTAGGAAGACTATCCGTTTGGAAATAGGAGTGGTACTAGGCATCAATTAAACTGGTCCTGATGAAAAGCCATAGATGTAAGGCTTGAAACATGTTGACCGGGAGTCACACATCCATTACCCTGTGCATCACCCTGAACCCCTTTTTAGGTCGAGGTAATATCCGGTCTGCCGAAGGCAGAACCGGAAGTACCGAGATTTAATGTTTCTTAGTGTGGACTATTTGTCCCGCCTCTGTTTTTGCCTCTCTCCCATTGGCTGGCTTCCTAAACGGAGGCCAGCCATTGGAGGAGAGAGCTGTCCCTCCGAATAGGCTCCGTCCTTTTCGGATTTGGAGGTGTGTTCGGTGTTCTTCTTTCCACTTTTAGGCCACGCCCATTCTGAGAACACCGAACACGCCCCCGAATCCAAAAAATTTCAGAAGCTTGAGGCCGCCATTTCTGGCCGACCGCCAGATGCGACAGACCCTCAGTTGTCCCGATGCTGTATTTTCCGACCATTAGTATGTCATCCTGCCTTGGTTTCCTTCCTTCCGCCTTTCCTCTCTCAGCCTCCTCCTCTCCCTGCGCTCTTTCCTCCACCGGACCCACATCCCTTCTTCCCGCTTATGCCCACCCAGACCAGTCCTGCAGGTCTGCGCCGTTAAGGGCTTCTCACACCACGCCACTTAGCCGTCTTGTTTTGCTTTCTGTGCATTCTGGCAGTGCCGAGGCCTCCTGCCTTCCCCTCGAACCAGCTCCCTAATTTAAGCCACTGATACCCGCTTTCTCTGCTCTCCCCACCCCCTCCCTCCTTGCAGCATCCACGCTCACACCGTCGCCAGCTGCCCGTGCGTGGCTTCCAAGTTCTCACAGTGTGCAAGGACTTTCCCAAAAAAAACCCTGACTGCCCCCTCCCTCCCTCCTGCGGGGATTTAAGAGCTCCGGGCAGGGGATGAAGTGAAGCCCGTAACTTTTTTTTTGTGCCGTTTGCCGTATTCTGGTTTTGCTTTCTGGGCATTCTGGCAGTGGTGTTTATACAGTCCTGTGGGATCCTGAATATTTACTGGGTATATGACTCTAGCATTCGGTGTAAGTTGAAGAGGTTGCTGCTGAAGTAAAGGCGCCGTCTGTTGCACTAATGCAGTGTACTGGGAGGAGCCTGCAGGCAACAATTGATTTATTTTGGTTGGGGATGCGGGAGTATTGTCAATAGTTTAAATCCAGCAGGCTTTAACTGCTCAAATTTATCATATTCATTTAAACTTAATCTCACCCGGGTGCTCCCGCTAATTAGCGAGTGCGGCAAACTCCTATTCAATTGAATTGCGGCCCCATTCTCAAACCTGTGTGTGCAGGACTGAGTTACCAGAGCACCCATAAACGATGCCCTGTTAGCAGGCTGGAATGTCAGCCGCGAGATAGCGCTGGTATTTCCTGCTTTCAAGTGCGCAGAAGAGCGCCTTGTGCATGCAGTGTGCTGGAAGGCGCTGTCTTCGAAGCCTGACCGCCCCATATGTGAACTTGGTGCCCTCAGACCGAAAACAGTGGAAGGAGAGCACTGGTGATGAATACATATGCCGCAGAGCGGGCCTTTGTGGTGCATTTAATCCCTCAACTGCAAACAGTGTGCAGCCAATTGGCTTTGTTTTGAGTGAGGGCGGCCGCCTGAAGCCCCTGGATTAGCAGATGCCGCTATCAGCAGAGTGGGCCGACACCCTGTGTTTGCTTTGCTTGGAGCTTGCTCGCTGTGTGTGAACATCCTGCTGCACACGTACCTCCCAGCTGAATTTTGGATCACAAAATACTTCAGCGCACTCGCCCCCCTGCAAATGTGTTGCTGCTTGGCAGGTTGTGCCATTTATCCTTGCGATGCCATGGACTACCTAGTATGTATAGATATATCTATATCTCCATGAAAGCGGCAGATGTGTGCTGTGCAGATGCTGGTAATGTGTTATTTAGTACTTCACTTGATACTTTTTAATCCAACTCATCTGTGATCTGTACCAGGGCCTCAGGGGCGAGTAGAAGCTGCAGCGGGCTCCCACGTGTGGGGCATGTTTGTTAATGACCAAGAACTCCCCTGATTGACCATTTATCCGTTTTTGACACACTGACAAATTTCACGCACACAATTTGGAAAATAAATAAACAAACAGCTGCTTATGTGATGGGGTTTGATTGGGGAAAGGCAGTGTAATTTCGTGGCATAATGGCGCAATTTAACGTAACGAGAATTTCCTAACTGGGGTACTTCAAATTTCGCACAGGCCTAATTATAGTGTTTACATAATGTCAAAGTTGCAGACTGTGACAAATGTCCACTGTGTGGTGGATACCGCACAGGACCCACATTCACTTCAGTTGTCTCACATTCTGGTGGACCCCCCAACACACACTTTCCTCTCATTTCTTCAAATTTACCTCCAACTTTATATGTGCAGCATGCTGAAGTAGCAGTGGAGTGACTCGCGGTGCTCTGTAGAAAGTCTAATTGGATAAGTAGGCATGTTCTACTGCATACTTCATTCCAAAAGCCAATTCACCTTAGTATTAATACCACGATCCATATTCATGTCCGTTCTTCACAGTATGCTCACTTGGGACAGACTGATTTTAGCTTGGCTGAGTGTCACCTACTGCTGAGGTACAGGCAATCAAACAGCAAAATATTCCCACTTCTCTGAAGGGCTACTTCAGTTGTTGCACGCTTTTTTCCAGATTTAGACAACTAAAGTGCGAAACGGGTGCGTGTTTTAATGCACCCGAGTGGGGTGTGCAGCAAAAGTCCAGCGCTTGCTGCGTGCAGCAAGTTACCAGGCACTTTAATATTCATGGCAGGACCTAGAACGCTCCCAGCGCCTCTTTATTTCAATCCCTCTACAGGGTCACTTTGTTGTCACGGGGCTCCTAAACTGCAATGCCAGAAGTACCAGAATCAAAGCCTCTAGGCGCTTGCTGTATCCCAGGGGAGTGGATTCTGCCCTCTGTATGTTCAGTGTTGAGCACCGCGGCTCTTAACGTGTGCGTGTGCGTGTGCTTGTGGCTTCGTCCTGCACCCTCAGCTACTTGGTGTCGGCCACTAGACACAGCAAGTGCCCCTCTTATACATTTGGTTCCAATCCAAGCTGGCCTTGGTGAATTATTGTCTTGCCTGGGCTCCGCTTGTGCTCCCTCAAGTGATCTTCCTGCTCTTGAGAGCGCAGCGTCCATGTCTGCCTCCCTCGCAGTGGCTTCGGCTTGCTTGGGTCCGGCTTCTTAGAGGCTTGGAGGAAGGCTCTGTGGCTGCTCCTCCGGCTCGCATGTGTGCGCCTCACCCCTCAGCTGCCCCCACCAAAATATGGAGAGAGAGACTGTGTTGCTGTTAGGCTGAGACTAATCGGAGCACCCGAAGCCCCCACACTCTCTATCTCACTACCTCACTCTCTATCTACCTCACTCACTCTCACTACCTCACTCTCTCTATTTCAATACCTCACTCTCTCTCTCTATCTCACTACCTCACTCTCTCTCAGCTAATGCAATAGGTATCACATATGCAAAAAAAAGCTAATGCCAATAGAAATGACAATGCCATTTATTTAGGGATACAAAAAATATAAAAAAATAATGAGCAATACCAATAGCTCTACCTATAATATTGCCGAGACCATTGCATTGCAAATGCTTGTTTAACAATACTAGCCACAGGATTCAATAAAGTTTAGGTTCCAAGCAGCCATGTGTGTTTTAACCTCACAATTTCCTCTGACCCTTCCACTCCCACATTAGTGTATAGCTTACACCTTCCAAAGTGCTCCCACATATCTGTCGGTTGTAGCACACCCCGTTCCGCAGCAGGGCACGAAGAACCCGATGATCAAGCATGCCACCAAAGGACCTTATTTTGGGTGAGGGTTATTTAAGGATAACTCATCATTTTCCTTAAGTATTACCAATATCACTTGAAGGATACTTCGGTATATTTCGAGTGGACCCGCTTTGGTTGTTTATATGAACGTAATTCTTTGCCATCAGCTCAAAATTGGTGATAACCCATTTGCATGAGACCCCTTCGAGAATGTTAAAATATATTTAAGAGCAGGCAATGGTCGACAGACTGCCTACACTTAAAAAATGAAAAATGAAAATGGGCTGCCTTATTAAAAAAAAAATACTGCTTTATTAAAAAGCAATCACAGACACCATGGTCTGCTGATCTCAGCAGGCCACCATTACTATGATGGCTGCAATTCCTAGTAGGTCGCAAAGTGTGACCTACCTCATTAATATTCATGAGGTAGGTCAACTTGCAACCCAATATTTTTAAAAATAAAACTGTCATACACTAGAAATTGCGATTTCACAATTTGGAAATTGAAATTCCTAATGTTGATACATCTGGCCCTATGAGTAGTGGCTGTGGCCTGCGTGCTGTCTGTGATGAAATGAAGGTAAACTCGGAAAGCTTGATGCAATAATGGAATATAATTCATGTGACAGGAAGGGTTTACCTACTTTATGGCAGTAGGTGAGCTGCCCTGCCGAATGGGCCGCTGGTTTCTAGCAGACACTGCCCGTTGACCTGCAATGTGAAGGCTTTTAAACAATAATGCATGGACTTTCACTGATTTTAGTATGAGGTAGAGGGCTCTGAAAAATGGAAGAGTAGGCCCCACAAGGACTGTGCCACGTGGACTCCTGACAGCAGATAAGGGCATTACCGCGCCAGGCTTGCTGCTCCTGCTGCTGCTACTACTACTGGGGTGAGGAATAATACGAATGATGAAGATTCTTCATAAGGTTGTGGAGCGGTGACTTGACCACTGCAGCTGACTGACCATTTCTTTAAATTTGGCCAAAACCTAAACATCTGTGAAATGCAGACGTTAGCATCAAAATGTTACAGACCCACCATCCAGCCAATGTCTAGCAAGGGCTTCCCCAAACAAGCTAGTGGTAGAAGAGGATTGACCAACACACATTTCTGCATGGGAATGTGAATGTCTGTGTAAGTTGTGTACTGTGTATTAGGTGTTGTATTGGGTTGTGTCGGGTGTGTAATGGTAATAAGTGACATTTGACAATTAAAACTATTGTTAGCCATACCTAAAAATGGTTATAATTGTCACATTTCCTTATTATCATTTTGGGCATTAAATAAACAGGCATTGTAGCATATGTATTTCTCGATTTAGTCACCCATTACACATATTTTAAAGCAAAGACCACTCAGGCGAGAGTTACAGCTAACACAAAATTCACTTAACATTGAAATGTATTTTCAGTATGTTTAGTGAAACAGGATATGTTTTTCTCCAGTATGTGCCTTTTAATTTGACCAAAAAGCATCTTTTTGAATGCATTTATGGGTCAATATTTCTAACTGATCTCTTTATCTCCAGTGATTTCAAACAGGCATTTAGTGTAGTTCATTCTTTTTCTTCCAACAATAAACGTATCTTAAATGAAAGGAAATTGCTGATGATTGGTTTGCCTTATCTCCTCACTCAAAGATAAATTACCCTTTCTTCCGATTTTCAAATTGCATACTTTAGAAGAGCCTATTCTGGCAGTGAATACACTGCAGACACACCACTGCTAGTTGAAAGGACACAGACAGACTGTGTCTTACATTCGAAGTTATCATTGAACCTGTGGAAATCATTGGCATATCTGCCTGGCTTTGATGACAAAGATCTGCACAAAGAATTCTAAGACCATGCCAGTCATATAATTACAGTCCTATCAAACAAAGTTGTCATATAATTACATCATCACTTCTTAACCCCAAAATTCATACAAGGTGAATTAACAGGCATTTTATGAGAGCATCTATTTCCTGTACTCTACTCCTGCCAATGCTGGCGTGCTCTAGTTTTCAGGCCAATCTGCAGAGTGTTAAAAGGTAATTTAATTAAAACACTAAATCAAGATCAATAGCATCCGTCTGTCTATGATACACTTACAAATTCAATTAAACAGAAGCATCCTGCTTTAAGTCAGTTTATGTAGAAAATCGTTCATATACTGCAGTGTATAATTGAAAATCTGCCAGGTCACATTCTCCAGTAATTAATTTAAGGCCACTATTGTCTGTTTTTGTTTCTATGTAAAGTAGGGAAACCCGATGACTCACTTTATGTTGGCTCGGGATTGGAAAATTGACTAAACCTGACACAAATTAATAACTCATTCAGACTCTAGGACCCTCATTTATGGGGGTTTGGTGTAGGGCAGTGCAGCAATTCACCTTGCTGCACTGCCCTACGTCAAAGTGAAAGGGTAGAATCGAACCTTATTTATTCAATATGATGCATTTGTGGCCTTTCTCCCTGTGCTGGTGCCGTTTGAGCAGCCTAGCAACAACACAGGCCCCTTGCATCATGGTGCAAGGGGGCTTGTTTTGTTGGCAGGATTGTTTTGTGAAGCAGGGGAGCCTTACTGCACAAAAACAATACTGGGATGTGTTTCCTCTTTCTATGTGTGCTGCAGAGTACAGCTCACATTGAAAGAGGAATAAACCAGGAGAAATACAGTCATTTCTCCTCGTCACACCTCACCTCGGGAGGAGCAAGGTTTTGGCGCAACCTCAGGTTTACATGGCTTTGTACATTTTGGGAAAGCATCAAAATCCTTGGGTTTTCCATTGGAACACCCACCACAATGCCCATGGAATGGCTGCAGAGCGCAGAATAAAGTAATGCAGCGATTTGTGCTGCCTTACTCCATGGCTATGTGGCCATTCAAAGCCAAGCCAAGCGGCTTTGCGTGGCCCCATAGACATGGGGCCTTATTTACAATGCCCATGTGCTGCCTGTGTGTCACTTTTAATATGGGAAAAAGTGACTTACCAGTGGCGCAAGGGACTTGTAAATAAGCCCCATGATTTCAAGTTTTGCGGCCTACGGAGTAATAACTAAAATGTATGCTCTAGCAGCGCAAGGAGCTCAGAAATATGCCCCTAAGTCCAGGTCGATCGTTCAGTTGCAAAAGCCCAGTTTCAGTAAAATATTATAAGGTAAGAGTTATACAAAAATCTGTCTGCAACTTTACCATTCTAAAATAGTTATATAAAGGAATAGCTCGGTAGATGTCTGTGTTTATTTATCGGTTGTTCAGTTCGGAATTTACTTCAAAGCTAAGCCTTGACCAACATCCGTAGCAGGCGGCACAACGTAAACACAAACAATTTCATCACACTCGAAAAATTTGCTCAATTTGCCATCTAAAATGATCCAACGCAAGGAATCGTCTGAATGCAGAATGTAGATACCATTCAGAAGACAAGGAGTTATTTTGTTTTGTATTGTATTTTCTTGTAATTATAGTTCTTTAGCACTTTTTAGCCCTGACAAGGCGTGACTTTGTAGGTGAGTAGCATGCTACCTAGATGGGAGTTGGTTGTATACTCTATAAGGGTAGTGTAGATGCTGTATTTCTTGGGGCTACTTTGTGCTCTCATCTTGTATTTGTCACTGCTTCTTTTTAAAGCAAAAATGAGTGAGGAACAGCACAAGGTCATACATGAAAGTAGTTGTGAACCCACCATCTGGGAATAGCAGTACCGGAGAGTCGTATGTGGAGACAGCCCAATCATTGGTGGTGGTGTTAAGCCTACAGGAAATACTATGTGGAGTAAACCTAGGAGCAATAGAAGCCTAATTCTGGTGGTAGTAATAGGTCAAGTGGAAATATCACATAGAGCCAACCCAGGAGCTACAGAAGCGCGACTGGCAGTAGAGCCAAAGCAGAAGACAATATTATGGGAGTCCAAATTGATGAGAAAGCACATGGATTTAGTCACAACGCTGTTTCCAAGCCCTTTCAAGAGAGAAGTCATAGAAAGATGCACATTACCTTCCTGTCCTTTACATGGACGCTTGGGATGGAAGACCTGTGAGGAGGGGTTACGAAGCATTCTCTTGTTAAGCAAAGACAGATTGATGCCCACCTTTTACCAAGGATGCAACAGAGAGGAAAGTGGACAAAAGAGCTGTGAGAAAGCAGAAAAAGGCAAAGAAAGGCAAAAGGAGGTGAAAAGTATGCGAGTTAGAGAGAGAATAGAGAGAACAGGCAAACGAGTGGTGAGAGGGCAGAAAAAGGCATTAAAGAAGCGCAAAAGACGTGAAAAGGATGCGTATGAAAGAAACAAAGAGAACCGTGAAGCGGAGAGAGACCTTATTCGCAGGATATCAGGCTGCAGTATGAGAAGCTTTACTTACATGAGGTAATGAGAAAGATGGCACATTGACCTCATAAGTAACAAATCACAGTTGCAGGCTTTAACATATTAGTGATGAATACAGACAATGGCAAATATTTGCAAGGTTAACTTATATATGGCGTTCTTAAGCACTTCAAAATCATCATGAAAAAAGAAAACATTCCCATTATGAATTTTATATTGCAAAAACATTTCATATTCCTTCACCAGGGTTCACAGACAATAGGTCAGAAATATGACTATTCATAAGAGCTCTTGTTTGTAGATAATACAATTTTTTAAAATACGTCCGAGTCGGTTGGCCTCCAAGGAACCTTGTTATTTGAGCTTGGTTTCAATGCATCTAATTCTCATTCAGTCATCCTACCAATCAGAAGAATATTCAGTCAATAACTCTTGAAGTCAAACAATTTTTATTTTCACCAGCTTATATAGTGCAAACTTGGACAAAGAGCATTAGCAAGGGTGCTAAAGTTTTCAAAAGTCTATGGTCGTGGCCAAGCCCTGCGGTGCAAAAAACAAGCAAGGAAAATAGGCCCCCATCATCTGTCTTCTTTGTTCAAAAACACCTTTGGGGTGCAGAGGGCCCTTGTGCCACAGTACCTGCTGCACTAATGCTATTTATGTTGCTGCAACCATGTGGAGTAGTCACAATTCCAATTTCACAATTGCTTTTTTTGACCTTCTTGCTTTTGTCAAATTTGCTTGGAAATGCACCATTTGCCTACTCTTTGTGGGGGTGTCCCCCGCGGAACACGCTTAGGGCAGTCTGGCTCACTCGCTACTCTCCCTCACATGGGACACTCAACCCAAACGTTTACGCCACACCACTTTCAAATTTCACCAGCCGCCACTGTCATCAGCCACAACTTGGTTATATATCATGTGGATCATCTAATGTAACCTCAGTCACTCATATATGATTATGTATATACCACATAAAAAACTCATACCATACTCAATTGCTCACCCGTTTTGTATGAGGATAGGACCTCACCTCTCCCGGTGGCAACTCAGGTCTAGGAGGCCCCGCTCTGGGCAGGAAACAAAAAGAAAAAGAAAGAGGAAAACAGAGAAATGAAAATATATCAAACTGTCTCTCATATTATTTCTACAATATACAATTTGCGGTTTCCAATTACCCTAATACTTATTATTTATAAAAGTGGAGTCAAAATTAAGATCAGCATGGCTCTATCCAGAGTCGATGGCTAAAGACCTCAACTCATTCTTGTCCTGAAAGGCCAAACGCCTCCTTTCAGTATCCTATGTTGCCATCTAGTATATGGGTATTTATACTTGCCTTGTGTCATATATATATTTATGATAGGGTGAGTTCATATCTAGAGTTGTTACCTCTAACTCCCCCTATTCCACAGGATGCCACATTTACGCCCATATCTTTTTGCTCAATGTCATGCCCAGACGCCAGAAAATATACCAAAGTGGGCCGTCACACTAGAGTGCCTTTCGTATAGAGGCTCACTTGCACGCACTGCACTAAAATTCTATCACTGAATCATTGTGGTTATTATTATTCGAGAGCTTTTTTCCTCATTGTCTCCTTCCTTCTTTGACGTGATCGAAACCTAATCCACATTGTTTGCCTCTGTGATCAAGAGGGATAGTGGTTGGTAGGAAGGATTTCCAAATCATTACACTCACCACTCTGGTAGTTGATGGAAATCCTATCTTTCGATAAGGTCCCCGTTCTTTTCTTTTCTTTGTAGTACTCTCTATGTGATGTTTGTCTAGTCCTCTTCCCAACTAACAGACCATCGGATTTATTTGTTATTGTAAGCAGCCTCATCACTGACAATCCTGCTATAATTGGGAGCCCTAATTTCACACCCTGACCTGGAAATTGCCTCTCCAGGTGCAGTTTCTTCTGCGAGATGAGGACAACTCATGAAGCCAGTGACACTGACCCGCGAGGTCAGGGCTGGGGACACAGAAGGCCGCTCATGCAGAAACAACCTGCGAGTGGTGGGCCTTCTGGAAGCCTTAAAGGACATAACCTGTAGAATATTTGGACAACTGGCTGCGGACCCTTTTCCCACCTGAATCCCTCATGCAGTTTTTCTCAATAGAACAGGCTCCTCGTGTCCCAACAAGGAGGAATGCACTTGGCTCCAACCCCAGACCAAGGCTAATTTACCAACTTCATTACCATGATCGGGACATCATCCTACGTGAATCCAGGAAACTTGATGAAATTGTAGTTGATAACACCAGCATCATGTTCTTCCCGGACTATATAGTAGCTGTGCAGCGTCACAGGGCCTCATTCCTAGCTGTCAAATGCCGTTTGTGTGAACAGAACTTGAAATTTTCACTGTTTTTCCCGGTGAGTTTAGGTGTCGTGACAGATGCCGCCGTGGGTGCTGGTGTGTGTTGCAATGCTCCTCTAGGCCTGTGGAGGTCCCAGTCCTGAAACTGGTTTTACAGTAAAGAAGACAGGCCCTCCAGTCTGTATTAGGAACAAGTGATGACTGACCTGATACGAGCCAAGATGACATCTGTGCTCTCATGTGCGAAAATGGCTCCTCCACTGTTTGGCCTGAAGATGCTGATGCCTTGGCACCACCAGAAATCACTTCACAGAGATCTGATAATATAATTTGAACTGCTTCTACTCACACATGCCACTCTCATAGCTTCCATTCTTGACAGATCAAGAGTTATTGCATACTCTTGCTGTTATTGACTGTCACTTCACTCCTCAACAATCAATTTCTAATGTACTACTAATTCCTGCACCGCATGCATGCGCTATACATGTTCACCCTTTTATGCCTCTCACTCTGGCTGGAACACACACGCTTCCATTACATGGGGTTCCCCACCCTTGGCCGCTGCACCCTCAAACGGTAAAATCCTCTGTCACAGTCTTTACTGCTGTATCTCGCATAAGTGTATCAACAAGTTTGAGAGGAAAATACTTTGTTCATCTCCCCAACTAGTATTTAATGGTTACACCTTTCCTTCCCCCCCTACTTGGCATTGCTTCAATGCTCTAGAAAAAGCCCTTACCTATACTCTTCGCTATGCCTCCCCCTGCCATCACAAGCCTGGTCCCAAACGTCACTCACAACAGCAACCGTCCTCCTATACACACACTGCCGACATGACACTTACTACTTTCATAACCTGCAATTTGCGGGCATGCATACCCATATTGCAAATACGCCATCTATGCTTACCCTAAGCGCAGCTCCACATAAGTGCCATGCTCCAGTAAACTCACTTAACATTGAGTGAAGTGAACAAATTCTAGAATCGCTGGCGTGGTCAGGTCTATGCTACTAATTTCTCTTCCTTTGCTCGAGTGGTGCCGCTTTGGATCAGGCCTGGGGTCCCCTTCTCCACTGAGGAGGTGATAGCTGATAGCGATAGCGGCTATGTCATCGTCAAGGTTCGTCTAGATGGACGACACATTCTTATTGGCAGCCTTCTTCACCACGATTTCCCTGCCCTGCCTTGCACCCAACCAAAGAGCGGAGCTAGATGACCCAACAACACTTTTTGAAATACAGGATGCGATCAGAGCACTAGGCACTGGCAAGACATCTGGCTCAGATGGCTTGCCTGTTGAATTTCATAGGATCTCACCCTCCCTTGGGTTCCCTTGTGTTATATAAATGTTGAATTTCATAGGGCATAGGCAATGTTCCTTGCACCCCGGTTGCTCACCCTCAATAAAGAGGCTCTGGCAGCCTCCAGCCTTCCCACTTCCCCACTCAAAGTACTGCTTATATCACTACCTAAGCAACACAAAGGCCATTTACTGGCCCCCAGTGCTGCTTAACACAGATTATAAGGTACTCGTTAAGATCCTGGCATCTCGATTGCCACCCATGGTGCCAGCGGTAGCACACCCTGACCAGAATGGATTCTTGACATCACACATGACGTCCTTGAATCAGAGACACTTTTTTGTATCCTAAAATTCGCACCAGAATTGTGGCCTTGTACAGGCTGTCTGGTGCTGGACTTGGCCAAGGCCTTTGATTAGCTGGAATGGGCCTTCCTGTTCAAAACCATAGTGAACTATGACATCGGAAATCGCTACTTAAAGTTGGTTAAGATACTATACACCTACCCAAAGGTCAGTGTCAAAATTGGCCCATGATATTGGACTCCTTCCAGTTTCACAGAGGTAATTGCCTACGCTGCCTTCTCTTGCCCTTGCTTTTCTCACTGGCCATAGTGCCGTTAGCATTTCCCCTCCGTGCCGGGAGTGCAGAATGGGGTATCCCGCTGGGAGACAGTCTAGACTCTGTCTTTTTCTATGTGGACGATCTACTCATGTACCTCCATGCCCTTCAATCCATCCCAGATGTATTTGCCCTAACACTAGACCTCTTCACCCATCTTTCAGGCCTCAGGGTCAACTGGAGCAAATCTTGTTTGTTTACTTTCACACACTCACTGACAAACCCCCACTTCGTTCTCAACCACACCCATGTCCTCTGGCATCCCTCCACGATCTGCTATCTGGGTATCAGGGTGTACCACATGGACGAGGACTTATATGATTTCAATCTACCAAGGGCTGTTACCTCACTGAGAGCACCAATGACGTTCTGGCATATATTTCTGCTGTCAGTGGTGGGGCGTATAGCCCTCTTTAAGATGGTAGCTCTTTCCTGCTTCCTTTAATATTTTGCCAATCTCCCTCTCTATATTCCTGCTTCCTATTGCCAGTCCATGGAAAGAGCAATTTGGGAATTCATATGGAAAACTCCTGCTGCAGGGTTGCCTTGTCGAAATGATATCTGCCCACAGACCAGGGCGGCCTCTCGTGCCCCATTTTGAGTACTACTATCTCACATCCCAACTTCAATGGGTGGCTAAGTAGATGTCAGGCCTACAACTTGTGGACACAGAAACAGCGGCACCAGCCTAGAGTCTGCTGGATGCATTCTATATGTTTTACCCCTGCAAATGCAAGCCCACACCTAAATCTCTGTTGCTGGCGATAGCATACCGCTGTTATTACCGAGTTCTTTTCCTAAGTCGTGCA
This sequence comes from Lissotriton helveticus, assembly GCF_964261635.1. NCBI lineage: Eukaryota > Metazoa > Chordata > Amphibia > Caudata > Salamandridae > Lissotriton > Lissotriton helveticus. Next base: position 611,231,841 of record NC_136069.1, on the reverse strand, counting down.
GTGACTCCTTATGCTCCGGCATTACTCCTGCTTGGCATGGCCAGACAGCACCACATTACATTGTCAGCAGAACTAACCCTCTGGCAAGTGGCAGGCATCCGCACAATCGGAGACCTTTACCGTGATAAAAGCCTCTTGACCTACGGGTCCCTAATGGAGGAGGATGGCCTCCCACCAGTCCACTTCCTCTTATATACTTCACTAGTAACCGCCATGGGAAGTAGATGGTTATGACACAGCGCAGGAGTTCCCGACACACCTTACCATGCAATACCTGCATGTAATGAGACCAGGCAGACATCAGATCGGCTAGTTTGAGGATTTGTTGCTCTCGCCTGCTGGCACACAGCTCACCCCTTCAGCGACAGGGACTAGTATGCGCTGCTACGAGGCCCGGTCCATGTTCCCCTCTATGCCAGATTTCTCCTTATACAATACTACATAGTGCACAGCGCATATCTCACTTCAGAAAAATAAACCAATACTTCCAGTGAATGGACACCGCCTACCCCCATTGTTCTCTGGTAGATGACAACTTTTTGCACATGCTCTGTGGGTGCCAGCGCCTACAGTGCTACTGGCAGGGGGTCACTACCCAATTGTCTGCATGCATAAGATGATTAGAGCTGCACACCTGGGAGGTGTGCATTCACAGTCTCTATCGCAGGACTAAGAAAAACAAGGTCACATCGCACTTCCTTGATCTAGGGCTAATAATGGCCAAGCGCCTCATCTCTTGTAAATGGAAGCCGCAGGTGTCCTCAGTGTTTGCGGCTTGGACTCAATCTCTTCTGGCCTGGGTCCAGGCAGTTAGTGTTGCCTTGCATAGGGAGGATAATGTAGGACAATGCAAATACTCCATAGCGACCAACCTGGATGCTATCACTTATTATTATTTTGAGAATTTGTAAAGCGCGACTGACACCTTGCAGGCTTCCTGGCGCTGGAAATTACTCTGTTAACGGTAAACCGGGAGAACAGTCAGATGGACAATTTATTAGGGGAAGAGCCAGGTCTTAATACGTCTCCTGAAGGGAATCCGGATCTGATACTAGCTCACCACTGCATCAGATAGATGACACAGTGCACTAAATACCACGCCAGCCTCTGTGGTTGAACGGGATATACACCACTTGCCCTACACAGGGTTCCAGGCCACTATCTGGTAACACTGCATATATGCACACACCAATAAACTACTTAGTATGTATGCAACAGCTTTACTGTGGGGAGGGTAGGGTTGGGACGGGCAGAGAGACTGTTGAGGATTTATTGTAGTTACTTTTACTTTTTAGTCAGTTCACCTGTTTATTGCTGGGTCCACAACTGGCCTCATTGCTGTGCAATATTGGTTGGAGCACACAGCTTGTTTGGAATAGTAAGCCACACCTTGACACCTGTGTAAGCGCCATGATTTGTGAATCATCTTTGATAAGACTAACAGTTGATTAAAGTAATACACTGTAAACGATGCTGTTATGTCTTGTACCACTGCCTCATGTATACTGTACAAATTGTTATACCAAATGTGCGAACCACATACAGTGCTTCTAAAACAAATTTCGATAAACAGATTTAAACAAATAATTAGAGCGCTTTACATGTGAGTCAAACGTTACACCTTTTTTTAGGCACAGGGAGGGTAAGTTATGTGCTTAAAACATTTCAGAATGCTGAGCCTAGGCTAGAATTCAAACCTGCTTCCAAACCACCCAAGTAGGCATCTCTATTTGCTAGGCCACATCTTTTCCAACATCCTCAAGGCGAGGCTATTGCACCAAACGAAGAGAGCAAACGTCAATATGCCTGTGTGTGCAATTGTAACCACCTTGGTATAGTTCGATTTCAATGAATGTTGATTAAATTTTGTACCGTGGCCTTGAGCCACCACCTCGTCGCAAGTGACACTATAATTGACTTTCATCGTCCTGGCAATTAACTATGATCAACACATCAGGGATCTGATGTTCCAGGCATTGCTTCTTCCTAATACTGTTCCATCTCTCTCTTTGGGTGTGAGTATGAGTCCTGCATGTTTATAAAAGACAGGAAGTGGAGGATTTCCTTTCTCCCTCCAAGCCACTACAGGAAACTTGCACGCCTTTGATTCAACCCAGCTGCACACGCTTGAGCATGTACTTCGAGTGTTTGTTTATGAAGTCCCAGGCAATTCGGGTATTATTGGTCTGCCTTTCTCAGTTTCACCGGAATATATTTGCTATACTCTTCAAAGTTTGATTTCAGTGGATAAATCTTTCATGTCTAATGATCTCAAACTGCTGCCTTCATTGCAAGAGGTTGCCAAGGCCACATTATTTATTTCAGCATCAAGCATCTGTGTTCACAAACTAAAAACAGTCAGCATGAATCTGAAAGAAACATCCACTGCATACTAGACAAGCTTTCTAAATCAACCTTAAGTGGTGCTGAAATAAAGCTGCGAAAACAGAGTGTGATTCAGTCAGCTAAGGCCTTTCTGTGCCAACCACATCTGTATACATTAGGCATCTGCTTCCTTGATAATGTCAGCAGTGTCTCAAAAGGAGTGCTGCAAATCACAGTGATTTTCATACAGAGCTCTGGGAGTCCCTGAAGACTTTTTGTTAGCAATATCTAATCTGTGAACTCACTGCTTCCCACCTGTTATAATTTATGGCATAATTAAATCCCTATAAATATGCCTGGCAGGCATGTTCCGGAAGATTCGCCAGCCTCTAAGTCACACTTAAAAGCTTTTCCTCGGTGAGCCTGTTGTTTTGTAAATTAGAATTGATCTAATCGCCACTGTATCTCTAAATGATGGCAGGAGATTAAACGACCCTAGGGAGGATTCAAAGACAATGCAAAACGCCATTGCAGTAGAGCGCATCCTGCTCTGTGCGAGCACTGATTAGCTGTCATGTGCCTCGTGGCGCTGGATGGCTCACAGAGGCATGCATCCGAAACTGAAAATATCGAATTGCACTTATAAACCAATCTCAAGCCCTTTAAAAATTCAGTCTTTCCAAACAAAAGCCTTACATACGGAATAGAGCTCATTTTCACCTACCAGCCAACAATCAACATGTTGCTATTCACGCCCAAACACGGTCGTGGCTGAAAGGCACTATGGGACAGATTTGCGTCACTTTTCCCCTGTTAAAATGACGCAAAAGTGGCGCAAGGGCCTTGTAAATCTGCCCCTATATATATTTTTGTCCTGAGTATGCTAGTCCACCGTAAAATGGCTTAAGCAACTGTTGAATGACAGGGTTATTTGGAGGGGGAATTTTACTAGAGTCGAATTGGACATAGGCTTCGGCACCAAAATAAAAGTGGCTGCCTTTAGTGAATAAAAAGGACAAAAATGTGGTCCATGTATGCGAATTGTACAGTTGTGAACTCGAAAAGCACGCTGTATGGGTGTTTTCCAAAATGTGGAAGACTGCATGGGTTGGAGCTTGCTGCGGGCAATGTTTCTATCAGGGAAATCAACAGTAAATCCGGCCCACCTGACTCTAAAACATGCCCACTAACAGCTAAGAAAAACAGACCACACACTGACCATTCAAACCAGCCAGTCGGGAACTGTCTGATTGTCTTATAGGCCAGCCCTACTAGTCTGCTTGAAAGGAACTCGAAACTGACACTTCAAGTGGTATTGAGCTTTTTGCTGACCGCGTAGAGACGTAGGGAATAACTAGGCATTAAACAAAAGTCCCTTGCACACTCTTCTCATGGAATATTTAATGGGTTATTTTAGCACTGCACTGTGAAATATGGCGATAGGAATTAACTGTTATTATTAATGCTTTCCACGTGAAATAATTAATGAATTCTTTTAGCTGTGCGCTCAAGAGCATGACGATAATTATCAGCTGTTAGCTGAGTAAGTGTTAGTCGTCTCACGTATGTTGTACATATGGCTATAACGTATAGTTTATTGTACAGTTTTTTTATGTTTTATGGGCTTTGAATCAAAAGATAAAATATTTTGACTGATTCCTCTATACGCTGGGACACTTGTGACCTGGTGTACATGTCTGTTGTGTGTTGGCTCCATATCCTTACCAAATGTGCTTTATTTATAATTTGACAAATGGTAGACACGGTGGCTTAACAGGTTTGTGCAAGGCGTTCAAAGTATTTCTATTGCGGGTGGCCTGGGGGAGGGGCCAACTGCTATTAGTAACGATTCAAATGACATTCGGGAAAGTTTTGGTAAGCAAGAACTGTCACATAGCAGCTGTACCTATAATGTCAGAGAGGTCTGGAATATAATGAGCACTAGTTTTTAACGTTCTGCCCTTTCCTTTTCAATTAGAGAAGTCCATTTCTTATAGTTACATAGATTTCAAGTACAAAGTATCCATTAAACCCCTGGTGTCAAAACTGGACAGATTAGCTTCTATCCTTAATAATAGGGGGGCTAGGGATTACAAAGCCTGTAAATCCCCTGGGAAATCCACCACCTTCTGCTTGTGATGGTATACCTAAAAACCTCCCTAGTGCTAGTGCACCTCCAGCAAAAAACTCTGCATAAAAAAAACTCTGCATCACAGAATAAAAGTCCAGGAACTCTAACAACTGCTACCAAGCAAGTACATGTTAGGCTCCCCCCCCACCAAACTATTAGAACCCATTTTCAAATTCACCAACCAGTGGGGAATCCTACTCCCAACATAGATAAACATAGACTAATGCACAAGGAGGGGGTAATTCTGGGTAAAACTAGTTCACCAACAACGAAGAGCGCTCCATTCAAAACCGCTCCCTGTCAGTTGCCAACTATTAACTTGCCCCCAGAAGCTTAACCATATGTGGTCGCCCTAACAGGAGTTCCGGCTCTAGGTGAGGGGAAAAGAGAAACTGAGACCGAATTAAAAAATAAGTGTATTCAGTGGCTGAACACAAACAGACCTCTACCCTTAAATGTTTCAGGGGAGATACTGGCGGTTAGAAGAATTGAGTGGATTGGGAGGGGCCCAAAAACAGAGTCAGGAGATGTTGTGACAATACATTTTAGGGACACCTCTGCTGTGGTCCATGTTTGCAACGCTCCCTCCTGCAGACACAGTTCTCAAATATACCCGCTACACTTGTCTTATTTTTACCCTATCTCCAACTTAAGATCGACCCACCCCAAGAGGGTGTACCACAACAGGGGTCTCTACTCCCCTTCTAACAGAATGCAACACTGGCAGACACCCGGGGAGGGATTATTACCATACACTCCAACATACCCACTGCAAGCTCAATGGAACAGGTTTACTGTGTTGGAGGAGGTAGATTGACTCACACCGAACGGAAATACCTCACCACATATCAGTAATGGAAAGCCCATAGGAGGTCTTGTAGCAAATAAAAATGCTTTACCAGCTACCACTCGAGACAACCTAATTTTTAATACCTTGATGAGGGAGGGGAATGGAAAAGAGGGGAGCCTGGATCGTTGTCTAGTAAATGGAATGGGGGATTCACTAGGCCATGACAAGATAGTGGAAGGATGCTTAAAAATCCTTTCCTGGAATATAGCTGGGATAAAAAACAAGTTGCTCATGCCGGAGTGGTCCTCCTTCATGTCTGCTTATGACATCTGCTTGATGTAGGAAACCTGGGCTCTAGAGGAGAGCGCTAGTCCGGGCTTTGCAACTTTTGACATCCCGGCAGTAGTCAGGGGCCGAGGCCTCTCTTCGGGCGGGCTATCAATATGGATAGGTACACATTTGGGTATCCAGGCTACCCAAATGCAAACAAACTCCCTGGATGTTCAATGTGTACTATTAACGCCTCAAAAAAAAACCAGAGTAGCCATCATAAACATCTACTCTAGGCCAACTAAGAAGGGCCAGGAATCGTGCACAATTAAAGCACTTGATATCTTCATCCAGACACTTGATCCCACTATTGTACTAATCGTTGGTGGTGATTTTAATTGCCAGTTCGAGCCCCTGGGTAGCCCTGAGATGCGCGAAGAGGATGAAGTCGATTCGCTCTGGCGCATCCCCGCCCCTAAGATCATCCCAGTTAGGGCCTGGACTCAGTTGGTACTCCAAATAAAATCTTTCTCCCTTGCAACGTCTATGCGGGCGTGCAATGGGAGGCTGGTTCCCGACTGTCCAGGGCTATCCACGTTTAATCGGACTGACAATTCTTCCATCATTGACTACCTCATGTTGGAAGCTAAACACTGGGACAGACTTAAAGAATTCAGGGTCGTACAAAGGCATGACAGTGACCACAACGCCCTGGTCTTAACTCTTAAGACTGGGTCCTTTGGCTTAACCAACCCGACCCTAATCCCACCACGGTGTGTATACCCCTCCCAGTAACTAACAATAGGAGAAGGATCAAATGGCCCCATTGTGTAAACTCCCCCACCCTGCTCCCAAAAATCTATCAGATCGCTATCCCGCACATAAGTGAGATGGGTGACCTGATTTCCCACTGGCAGGCCATAGAAATTCATAGGCAGTTAGCCGTGATGTTAGGGGATGTATTCTACACAATAGGTGAAAACAAACAGCAAAAGTCTACGACTCACCCCTGGTTTTATCACACCTGCAAGAAAGCAAAGAGGGACCTCCTTGCAGCAATCAAAACCAAAGACACTGTAAAAATCAGGGCATCTAGACTCCAGTATAAGAAGGAACTCACCAGGGGTAAGAGGGAGTGGGAGGAATCAAAGTGGGAAGACCTGAGACATGCACTTCTCTTAAAGGATGCTAAGGCATTTTGGGCTATAGTCTCTTCTGGAGTGAAGGAAGGAGGAGAGGCTGTACAACCGAATATTGCACCCTCAGTATGGGAGGCTCACTACATGGCACTTTATGCAATCCCCGAGTTTGGCGCCCAAGAGCCCCAACGTAGGGATAATATGCCAGAAGCAGACACGTCCCCTCGGATTTCCCCGGCCATAGACCCCCCCACGAGTATAGACTGGCGGGGGCCTCGGGCTCGGGATTCCTGTCGGGCTTGCTGGATGGTCGGGAGACGATCCCTACTGAAAGATTGGAGAGCATTTCTCTCAAAGAAGTGAAATCTGCTATTCAAAGATGGCTCCCAAACAAAGCCCCGGGCCTTGACAAGCTCCCAGGTGACCTCTTTCGCTCCCAGCCCAAAATTTGGGCACCTTACCTGGTAGTCCTTTTTAATGCAGTTCTCCGGGGCCCTGTGTTACCGGAGACCTGGCTGGGAGCGGAGATCGTCCCAATCTTTAAGAAGGATTGCACGCTAGTTCCATCTAACTACAGGCCCATTAGTCTTCTAGATATCACCCAGAAACTAACGGGCCGGATACTATTGGACAGACTATTGGATTGGATGGAGGGACACAATGCATTGACCACCCTCCAAGCCGGATTTAGAACGGGCATCTCGACCTTGGACCAAATCTTCCGGCTGCAGGTCCTATTCTGGAAAACTGCAAGAGTAGAGGGTGGCAGCCTCTACCTTGTCTTCGTGGACCTGCGGGCCCCTTTTGATTTGGTGCCTAGGGAGAGATTATGGCTGGTGCTGGAAGAACTAGGTCTCCCGCCCTACCTATTGGATGTCCTAATTAGACTACATGCAGGGAATTATGCGCAGGTGAGGTGCGGGAGGAACCGTGAACTCTCGGCTCGTTTCCCTGTAACCAGAGGCATACGCCAGGGCTGCGTCCTGGCCCCTACACTTTTAAGCCTCTACATTAATGGTTTGGTAGATGCACTTAATGGTGTTAGGGACAGTGATGCCCCGCGGTTGGCCACTGGTCGGGTGCCTGCTCTGATGTTCGCGGACGACACTCTGTTGCTGTCCCGAACGTCAACGGGCATCCAGCGGGTCTTAGACGGGTTTGTAACCTTCTGTGCCTCGAGGGGATTGGAGATAAACTTGGAGAAAACCAAGTTTATGATCTTCAATCCCCCGAGGCACACCTGTCCGAACCCTGTCTTAAGTGGTATTCCACTTGAACGGGTATAAACACCTTCGTCTACCTGGGGGTTACACTGACTGAACACTTTGATTGGGGCCACCAAGTATCTAAATCTTCCCTGAGACTCTCGCAGATTTTGGGGGGCATTGGTAAATTTCATAGATCCTCTCAATTTAAACCAGTTGCCCCTGTTGTCGAGATTTACAGTACCCAAGCAAGGTCAGCAGCCATGTATGGTGCAGAACTTTGGGGACATACGAACATAGAGAGCCTACTAAAGGTTGAGCAGGCTTTCATGCGTAGTTTGGTGGGCCTACCCCAAAGTACTCCTCTTATACCATTGCGGCTGGACATGGGCCTGGAGTCTATCAAAGAACTGGTGGCCGCACGACCGCTGCTCTACTGGAGAAGGCTCTGGTCTGTACCAGAGCTTGCTGCCTATAGAGTAGAATTTGTTGCGGTCTGGGGCCTAAGAATACCAACATACCGTGGCTACCCCATATTAAAGCTTTCCTCTACCAAATTGGCCTACCACAACTATGGGACACCCCTGAGGAAAGTTGCCTGAGGATCCAGAGGTCAGAGTTGTTGGCCTCTGTGAGATATTACAACTTTAAATTACTACATTGCTCGACCGAGTTTTTGTTGATGAAAACTGAATCCAAGAAAGAGGAATTCTTGGACTTAGTCCAGCCCCCGCTTGCAAGGAAATTATACACTCAATTGAGACATGGTTCTTTGCCTATTAGGGCACTAACTTCTAAATGGGCCAATTCAAATGAGGGTAGTTGCCCTGCTTGTAACAATGGCAGAGAGGACATTGCGCATGTTATGTTCTTCTGCCCGGCACATAGTATAATTCGGAGATGTTGATGACGCTGTGTAGAAATTTGGGAATCAGACAATGCACACAGGCCTGTAGAGTTTTAACATTCGATTCCTCCCCCCTTATTGTTTTCTCTGTTTCCCGTTTCCTCTTTGGTATGTGGCGTAGAAGAACTGTTTTTGTTAATAGGAATTAACTGCCCCCTTCTTTTGATAACTCACTGTTTAATAATTCTTTTTTTTTAAAACTGCTTTTATCTATGTATTTTATCATTGTGCTTGTACATATTTTATTTTATTTGCACTTTTATGGTCAACGACCGAAATAAAGTTATCAAAGAGAGAGTATCCATTTAAAACTTCATTGAGAAACCGAGTCTTAGCCCCACATTTTTACATCTATATAGTGAAAAAAGCAAAACAGTGACAAGTTAATGTCATGACATTAGAAAATGCATGGAGTGTAGGCGTGCAAAAGTAAGTGGATACAGGACGTGGAGAGAAAGGTAAAGCAAAAGTAATTCTTAAAGCATGTTGTGCTTACTCAAGTCTGTGGCCCTTCAAACAGCTCAGCAACTTGCTATGAAATGTAACCATCACCTCTCCTATACCGTAAAATCTAACCACCTAAGTCTAGAAAACGTGGACAGCTAGTTGCCCGTTGAGCCCTACTCTCAAATTCACACTCATGCATACAATGATACACCAATGAGTGTATACAAGTGTATCTTGTAAATAAAACTTAGACCCGATGATTGCTCTGCAATTTGCAGGCCCGAGCACATTGTACTTCAGTAAGTTTATGATAGTGTACCAAGTCCACCTAATTAGGCAGGAATGGTGAATAACATTCAAATAATCCTGGCTTCTGCATGACAAATAACACATGTACACCAATTGCACTCATGATTTGCTAGGTTTCCCCAGCCACAAATGGTGGGAGAAACCTGAATTTCTCACATATGTCATCGTCCTATTTAGGGCATAAACAAGCATGTGTACCCAAAACAGGATTTGTGCCTATTAGACCTGGCTTTTACAGCAAGCAGGTTTATCCCCAGATGTTTTGTTTTGTGGCCTTCTGTTTCTGACCTGTTTTTGTTCGTTTTATGACTCTGTGAACTTTACCACTGCTGGTCAGTACTAAAGTGCCATTGCTCTTCCTGTAAATTGTATGCATGGATTGGTGTTTCCATAATTCGCTGATTTGATTTGCTAGACAGTCCTAGTATAGTGCACTGTGTGCACCCAGGACATGTAAATCAAATGCTGATAGTGGGCCTGCAGCCCTGATTGTGCCACCCTCATAATGAAGCTTGTAAATGTAACTCGGGCCTGCCATTGCAGTGTCTGTGTGCAGTCTAATACTGCCATGTCGACTTGGCAAGTTCACTCACTTGGCAGGCCCTAACCTTCCCTTTTCTTACATGCTAGAGACCCTTAAAGTGGGCCCAAGGTAACTCCGTGGACAGGGTGCAGTGTATGTGAAAGGTAGGACATGCCCTGGGGTGTGTGGCATGTCCTGATAGTGAAATACTACCAATTTTGTTTTTCACTATTGCAAGGCAACTGTTCCCATAGGATGAAATGGGGAGTTTGCTTGTAACTTCTTATAAGCCTAACTAACCCTGGAAACAAGGTAGGGAAATAAAGTTTAGTATGCCTGAACTCAGAATGCTAAAATGCATCTTTTAGTGAGGGTGATTTTTACATTCTGTGATTGAAAATACCACTTTTAGAAAGTAGGTATTTTCTTGCTAAGCCATCCAGTTTGCCTCTGCTAGGATGTGTATTGACTGTCAGGCTTTAAGGTGACAGTGGCTGGGGATGTGCAGTGGCTCCAGAGAGTCTGGATGGGTGCTAGCACTTGAATAGGCCTGTCTTCAGTTAGAGTGGTGGGGGGGGGGATTTCCCCTGCACCTGAATAGGCCCTTACACAATGTTGCCTCCACCTCCAGTCGGGCAGCTGATTCAGAGAGGACATAACTGGTTTTGGCTGGGCAAAGAGCTTCTCTGCTACCAGAGAACAAAGGAATTTGTGCTATAAATAATGGGGCCCAGAACCCAGAACTTTTAGATCACTTCTGGGAAATCAAGAGGAACATTTGCCATGGAGAAGAGCTGGAGAAACTGAGGATGAATACTGCCACTGTGCTTTTTGCTATCTGAGGTTGGCCTGCAGTGGCTACTTTCTGCCAAGGAAAGGGAAAAGTACTTTGCTGTTTGCTGTGTCCCCTGCTTGAGGAAGATCTCCAAGGGCTTAAAACTGAGCTTGCCTCCTGTAATGAAGTCTCAGGAACATGAAGGCTTCCCCCCCAGCTCCCCTGAACTCTCTTGCCGGGAGTTCTGACCTGCCAACAGGTGCATGTAGTTGTTCTGGGCTTCTGGAGGTTGTTCTGGGTGTTTGGAGCCTTGAAAAGCAACACAACAATGAGAAGCATGATGCCGATGCATCGCCGAAGAAAATGTTGCAGCGCCTCCCCGCTGCTCAAGAAATCGCTGCATGCCGCATCGAGTGCACTGATCTCTGAAGTCAGAGATCACCGCACCGATTCTGACACAAGCCCTGCTGTATGGCTGCACGAACTCATGCATTGTCCTGGATCATCACATCGCATTGAGGCGCCAAGACTGTTGCATTGTTGGGGGACACAGTAAGATACCGACGCATCACCTCCCCATGCAGTAAGAAACCGACGCATCATCTCCTCTCCAGTAAGGAACCGACGCATCACCTCCCCTGCGCAGCAGTAAGGAACCAAAGCTTTCAATTAAGGGTTTGTCCGGCTTGTGGTAATCGAATTTGGAAAGTCCTAATAATTAACTTGTGGGTTGGTACGATGTAAAGTGAGCTTTTTGGAATGTAATAATGTATGTGAAAATGTATTCCATTGGTCAAGAATTTGCCGCAATGGTTGTGCATTCGTAATTAATCGAAAACAGCATAAACAGTGATGTCTTGCTCTACGAAAGTTGAGCAGTCTCCTGAGTTGTACACCGTGTTGTATTGCTTGGTTTACTGTTACTAGCTCCAGCTAATAAATTTGATCTCTTACGCCACCTAGAAGTATTCCGTGTCTCTGTATACCAAGACAGGTGGAACCCAAAGACTTCGGGTGTGTCCCTGGCACCGCTGGGTTCTAAGAAAACCCGGTTCTTCAATGAGTATACCTTATTGAAAATATTTTTGGGGCTTTGAAATGCATAAAATATAATTATGGCTAACTCTGACAGAAAAAGGGCAACTGGGTATTTTCATCAGAGCATAGCTCCAAAAAAAATAGGAAGGGCCCGGCATCAGTGTGCTAGAAAAAAAGAATCAAATGATCCTGATACCTTTTAACAAGTAGCACTCACATCCTCAACTCCTTTGTAGACAGTCAGATGCAACATTACTGAAATATCCAGAACATTGAAGAGAATTAGTACTGAATGACTATCTTCAACAGCACAATGCCACACCCCCTGGCCTCTTTAGTATAATAATTTTCCCTTTGTGTTGCAGCTTTCTTCCTCAAGAGGAATTGACTATTGTTCCTAGGTTGTATTTATTTCCATTGTGTATGTTAGATTGAAGACCGTTGCTTGAAACATATGGAATAGCACAGAGAGATAATGTTCAATGCTCCTTGATATGAGACTGATGCTTTACAGATCTTGTGAATAACTACAGCTGTCTGCTAACCAATGGGAGCTCAAACTGGTTACCAAAACTCGCCTTGCTTGAAGTAAATGACAGGCTTTCTCTGTGCTTGTCCTGATCCACCAGGGTGTGATGATCAGAGAGGTGATTGATACCAGATAAGTTAATGATTTCCAATGACTACAACATGGTACATTTGTTACCTGAATTAGAATGCATTCATGGCAATTTATTTGTAATGCTCACTTGTATGATTCCTTTAGATAATAAATAATTAGTGGATCCTTTTATTGCAACCAATGTATGTTGACAATTGCCAGCAAGGAACCAGGCTTTAATGCATCAATAGAACTGCCCTGCTTCTTCATTATGCTTAAGAGACCTCACCAGTCACATCCACTTTTTTGGGATTCAGGAAGTGCACACTAAAGTGGTACAATGCTGTTGCCACTATTCACTTCTATGAACATGTTCTTTCCTGGTTAAGATGCCTATCATGCCCCATCTTCTCTATTATACTGTTGGCATCTAAGTAAATTAAACACTGCTTTCTCCAGATAATATGTATGTGCTTGTTGGAACAGGAAGTCCCTTTGCAAGGTTTTACAAACTTAAATCCTTGTCAGGAGTCACCCACCTGTAGATATCCATGATATTTGTAATGTTTAGCTCCCATCACCCACTTCAAACATGTGTGCATGTGGAACCCTCATAAGTTTAAAAGTGCAAAAGAGTGGAGCTGTCTGGTCTGGTAGGTTGCCCAGCGCTTGCCTTTATTTTATGTGGGACTTTATCCCATGTACACATTATAGCCACATAGTGAGTGGTGACATTATACAAGTTTTGAATTTCTAGCACCATTCAAAGTGCCATGACTGTACCCTTTGCTGACATTCTGAGTGTACTGCATGCATGTTCAAGGAGTATCAAGTTACTGGAATTATGAATCTATATAACATGCAATGGTGTAGTTATGAGACTGGTGGGGTCCCTACTGAATTTCGCAAAGGTAAAAGCTGTCACAAGAAAGAGGCTGGGTTACCACCTCAAAGAAAATAAAAATGCATTGCTGACTTTCCTGAAGCTTTTGCCAAACACCAGATATTAAGGTGTGGGAGAATGGGAACAGGGATCCCTACAGAAATGTAACAGTGGCTTTTCAGCAGAGTTCTGCCTAATTGTTTTTCCCTGAGCACTCTAATTCAAATAGATGGAGAGTGTGAGGAGGTGAAAGTACTGGTCTCCTTTGTAATGCAGGATGGACCATCCTGGTAATGCCTGCTTTTTTCTTTTCCAAAGGTGCTACTCCCAAATTCTAATGGATGTCAGGTGCAAGGACTTCGCTCCGCAGCATGCTCCCCTCATCACTCCTGGCTGTGAGAGCAGCACACTATCTTGTCTCAGAAGAGGAGATACATGAACTGAGCAAACTGCTTAAAACTAGTTCCAGAGCAATGACAGTGTAATCTACATTGCCTATCACGAAAAGCACAATAAGAGAAAGCTTGGAACATCCTCCAATGGTCCCACCAAGATTTTTCATTTACCAATGATTTGGTACTCTGCAGTGTGTAAGGAAAATTATTGAGAACCAGAGCTGTTATCACCGACAGTAGTGAAGGGAGGCCTACATCCTTCCATTTGAGCCTGGCCCATATCCACACAGATTGCAAGTGCTACTTCAGTGGTGGTCCCATCCAAATAGGAAAGAAGTTACAAGAGCCAACCTGAGTGTTTGAGTGGATCTTCCTGCATCTTCTCATGTGATTCTGATGTAGGGCCCTGAGGATCCCAAGTAAGACTGCTGTCTGTGGTATGGTAGTAACATGCACACCTAAGTTGTTGGGGATGTAACTGGGCCAAGTGGGAGCAATATTCAAAATATTAGACAGAAAAGCCTCACCCACGTTAACATGGCATGCTTCATCATTGCAAGTCCTTCTCACCCTGATAGGATAGTACCATCAAGGATGACTCAACCTCACAATGAGGGACCTCAAAATCAATAGAGTTGGATAAGTGTTGGATCCAGATTTCACTTAAAACTACCTAAGTGTAAACCCAAAAGGATTTCCTTTATTCAAAAAGGGCACTGTGCAGAATTAAAATAATTTATTGTGGATCCAATTTAAGAAATAATGTCTCATTCATTCTTAGGCCACATGTTTTGGCACATGAATACGACCATACGGGTATCTGGGCATCATTTGGGTAAGAATGGATTCCTATTGTCCTTGCTCTATCATTGTTCGTGCAGAAGAAAAAGACAAACGTACATTTTAACTCCACCTAATCTATTGGTAACATTCTATTCTTTCAGGATTAGTGACCCACTGCAGTTGACTCCTCCTTTAGTCAAACATTCGTCAAGGAATGAGCCCTGTAGAGTACCTATCTGATGACAACCATGACCCGAGCCTAGCCAATAGACTAGATAAATTATTTTAACAACTTGACATAATATTATTGCATAGCGTGTACTCAGCATTATGGATTACCAGGGCCCCTGGACATCTTTGACTATATTTGTACTAATTAGACACAGTACTATCACCACAATATACTGCACATATAGGCCGCCTCATTTCTGAGATTTGGACTACTTATTGCCACAGCATTCGCCTTCCTCAACCAAACGTTTACATTATTATTTTTGCTAGTAAGACTATTCTTAAAGACACTAATTACATACCGTCATGTCTGAACAAACCACTCAACCTCAGCAGCTCTTCTCCTTGGTGTTTACTTTTCTCCAGCACTTGCTTAGCAACTCATTATCATAACTCAGGACTGGGCAACAAAACTGCCACAACCACAATGCAAAGTGTTTAGCTATCTGGGTGCTAAAGTGAAGCATTCCCCAAAAATCTTGAACATAATTACCAAGGAATAATATTCAAATTTTGGCAATTTCATAGTAAATTGAATAGAAGCAGGTCCTATTAAATTAGAGCATCTACTGCTTACTTTGGTAAAGGTAAGGTTTCTGATATGTTTTTGAGAAACTCACGCCTGGGTGAGACATGTCAGTGCCTCCTCTAATGAGCTAGAGGTTACCCAATATTTAAGGTTTGCGTGAGGTCAGGAATCAATGCCAGTGGTCCAAGCTAAAGGTGACCTGAAGGTCAAAGACATTAGGAACATAGAGGAGGAACCTGAATGAAAAACCAGAGCAGTGATGCAACACTTCCCATGATGCCTCTTTGTCAGTTCTCCTGTCTAATAAAGAATTGAGAAGAAAGGGAGGAAGGGAGCAAGAGGGGGGCGTGAACATCGGTTATTCTCTACTTTGGGTAACTTCTATGCCCTGCCCACAAAATCAAGGCCCTTACGTTGGATAGTGCCTTTCCCTTCCACTGGACTGAACGGCTGATTTATTGGCTGTTAGAAAGACACATGCAGAAAAGAGAGGACCTATACAAACATGCACAGATGTATCATAAACGTGAAGAATCACCTAACCAATAAAAACAAAATAAAATTATGGTAAGACCATCATAGTGCTCAAGCTATTTCTGTTTGTATCAGAAGTATTACAATGCATCTTTGGGAATACACCACTGAGCACATGTAAATTCACAATGCTTTTCCAAGTGACAATGTTATGAGTCGTGACATATGATCATCTTGTGATGATTCACATGTTGAAATGATTTATGCAAACCACTATTCAGACCCCCCAGGATATAGCGGCATGGATTGGCAAATTTAGCGGCACAAAAATGAAAATTTAGCGGCACAAAAATGGAAATTTAGCGGCATTTAGTGGCATTTTATTTTGTGGTTTTTGCAACACCAAACACAGATATCTTACTGTTTGAGTTATTTGACAACATGGAGCTATGTACATTTTACAATTCAGCCCATTTGTGTTAGTTTCTGTGGCTTGGCAAGACCTTTTGCCTCCCATGGAAGCCCCTGAGTTTGCCGCCTGTGGCCGCATGTAAGGGAGGGGCTGCTGGTGATTCCGGTCCTTGCCCCCCGTGACTGCCTCAGGTAAGAGCGGGCGGGGACGCCCCAAAATTCATGCCGCCCGAGGCGGACAGCCCCCACTGCATCGCCCTGCTACGCCAAAGTTGCTTGAATTAAGTGTTCAAAATGTTTAAAACTCTTGCCATGGACTACACAATAGCAAACAAAGACGACTGTGAACGATAAACACAGAAAGCCATACATTTTCAGGTAGGGTGACCAGGCATCCCCGTTTTGCCAGGACGGTCCCTGTTTTTAACTAGCTGTCCCAGCAAATTTCAAGAAATTTAGCTCATGTCCCCGTTTTTAGAGAGGGTCGACTGAAAACGGTGGGAGGTGTTTTTTATGTTTTACAAAGCAGGGATAGTTAGCAGTTGTTTCAAGAAGGCAATTTAAGCAACAGGCAATCTACTGTGCTTAAAAATAGCATTGTATGTATGTTCTTCCTGCATGTTCTGTAATTCTTTGCTGAGGAGCGCTCTCATCCCTTGAAGTAAAACTGTAGTTCTTCTTCTATTTTTGTGAAATGTCCCGGTTTTTGGCTTTAAAATTCTGGTCACCCTATTTTCGGGTCTTTTAAGGTCTGTGACAATGAGAGATCTATATGGTTTGCACACAATCTTGGCAGACATTTTGTATCTTCCTGGCAGTTGCATTTATTGATTCATCCGTTTTTTTTCAAACCACTAGTATCTTGCCTTGCAGCACATTTGCTCACCTATTTTCTCAGATTTTCTGGCCCCTTTTCTTTGTTCCCCTTCGTTTTATATTATGTTGTTGTCGGTAGACATGTGCACTATTTCTCCATCTGTACATTTGTTTCCAATTTTTAGAGGCTTCCGTATGTCACTGAAAACAACTTTACCTCAATTACCCTGTTCTTCTCAAACACTGTAAACGACACAGTTTGGCTTCAAACATAAAACGAAAACGTCACTTGCCAGTGGTTAAGCCGGTGTCTGCGTGCTGTCCCTGCTGAATATGGCGGGTGCTCTCTTTGCAGTTACTATATACAACTGGGCGACTGTGGTAGACTGAACGAGCTATGTAAAGCATGCGCAAGGATCTGAATCACGCTCTACGAGCTGGAGAGTCATTATTTATAAATTGTCTCCAAATTAACACTTGACAACGATTGCGTGTCTCTAATAACACCCTCTCCGCTTCTGCTCACCCACCTGGAATGCGCGAGGCACCCGGGGCCATTATTGCCCCACATAACCTCCGCCAGCATAAAACACGAGCTATAACTAATAAGTGGTAGCTGTGTGGTAGCTGGCGCGCAGCATTTATCATCTTTATGGACATTTCACAAGCAAGTGACGCCCGTTGGCAAACTTTCAACGAGGTGCTCTGCGTCTCATCACAGTAAATCAAGAGAGACCGCAGTCCGCAATTATGACGGTATATAAAGAATTTTCATCATATTAAGGAGGGAGTATGAACTGCAGAAGATTCGGGCCTCGCCTTCGTAATGTTGTGATTTATGGAGGGCAGGCCTCGACAATTCGGCAAGTGAGAGTATTTATACTTAACAGCCTCTTTTCAGTGCACTTTATCGTGCAAAGTAATGTGCATTCAATCGTGCCTGGAGACGATCTGTCTTGCAAAGACTTTCTGCTTGCTGGGAACTGGGAACTCTGATAGTGCAAGCCACCTTGCGCATTTCAACCGAGCACATTCGCCGGGTAGTCCGATATTTCAACAATGATGAACACATTGGTCTTTCAAGGACTAGACAGAGAATTAAGGCGGAAACGGGCGGCAAGACGGCGATCGGGCGGAAACGGCAAATTTCGCGGCCTTTTTTGCAAATATCGCGGCATTTCCCGAGATCGCGAGATTTCGCGATTTTTTTGCAAATCGCGAAATCGCGATAAGCTGGAGGGTCTGACTATTGCCAAAGTTAGTTAAATGAAGAGCTAAGAGGATTATATTAAAGCAAAGAGCCACCCAAAGGAAGTTCTCCTTTGAGGAAAATATCATGGGCGTTGTAAGCTAAGGTGGGTAGTGAGCTTTTTGACACTGTAAAAGTCTCCTATGACAGCAATGCCAATTGTGGAAGCAAACCTGATAACATCTGTAGTTAATGTAATTCTGTCATGAGGTTCTATTTAAGGTCATATGGAAAGACTGGGATAAAACTGCATAGCGGTTTTTATCTGTTGTTTTCCAACGTGGCTAAAATATAATGTTATATTGTTCTGCATGTGGAATGTTCATATCCTTCTTTTTCCTTTGATATGGTAATAAAAAAAGTATCACAAGTATGCAATGTCACTCAATAGTTAGGAACCTTTTTGAAGAAAGAAATGTTATATTATTTTACACAACAAAATTGATCAGAGATCCCTCTTCCCCAGAGGGACCCAATGGATCTATTATGTACAATAAAATTTGAATGGAGGCATCCTGTGTGTTCATAAAAAAAACTATTTCCAAAAGAATTAACAGCAGTGGGAAGTGGGTTGAAACTCAACTGCATCTCGGAAGCCTGAGTATTTATTCACCCATGATAAATTCTATCATTTGCTACCTATGGGCTCATTAAGACCTTGGCAGACTGGCTGACATAAAGCTTTGGCCCATGACCAGTCTGCAGAGTTTAAATCTCTCAACGGTATCAGAAGTGTTTCATTCCTCAGAGGCAGGACTGACCTATAGGAAGAGTGGGGTCTGTTTGTAGGGGAAAATACATGTTCTGATGCACTGGGAGTTTTCTGTGAGTGCCCATTGTTCATGTCTGGGATCAACTAAAATACATGGGGCAGTCTCAGACAGGATACATGCTGCTAGTATGGACCAAAAAGAGCGGCCACTCAAGCACCATTTTCACCATTTTATTTAGAACATTCTCTCATTAGTTGGTTAAATGTTCTAATAGCTTGATAGCCTTTCAATCTTGAGCTGCACTACTCATCTGCCACTTGGGCTTAGAACTCTGGTGGAGGGCCTTTAACAACTGGCATGGCCACCTGAAGTCTCGTTTAGTACAGCATTATAGCATGCAGTGGCCTAAAAGTCTTGTCTAGGAGTTCTGTCAAAAGCTGCAGACATTTGTTGAAGTCTGCCTGTGCCTAATCTTTTAGAATGAGATTAAGTGCCTATAGAAGCCTCAAGTATGACACAAGAAGATAATGTCACAATAAACATCCTGAACGTATGAAAATAACCTGGGCAAGATGGATTAATCTATCTTTTCAATTGGAGATTTAGAGCATTGTTTACAGTTTGGGTAAAAAAATGGGAGAGCTCCTATCTCACAAACTTGTGGTTCACCTATGGGAGCAAAAGGGTACCCCAACATCGAGACACCCCAAACTTTACATTAATCAGATTTCACAAAATTTCCTGGATCTGAGACTGTGTTAAACCTCAATTTCATGAACCACTTCACAAACATCAAAGTTAGGAACACACAATTCATTAATTATTTCATAATTAGAAATTAGTGGTACAGAGTCAATGTCATGAAAGCTCCGAACTGCAGAAGTATACAGAGTATGCAAAACCAAAAAACATTCCAGGTCTCAATGGACAGCAAATCAGGAGCAAAACGTCTTTTGGCTTACCCCTCAAATCGAGTGTTTTTATACATAGTTCTTATATATGAAATCAGAATTGCTGCTGATTCATTGTGGTTTGAGCGAATGTATTATTTTTCAGCCAATCAGAGCCCATGAAAAATAATTACCTTAACACCTAAGCAACCCAATACCTGAATAATTATTCAGCACCCTCTAGATACATTAATATTAATGTGTTATGTGAGTGAATCGGTCTCAGTAAACATGCAGAAGACATAGCAACATGTTGCAAGTTAGATCTGAAATAGCAACATGTTGCAAGTTAGATCTGAACTATGGAAGGTTAATTGTTGAACAACAACAGTGTAAAATTACTCAATACATTTCAGCTTGACTGTGTGTCGTGGAGCTCTTGGGGAGACAATGTGTACAATGAGGGAAGCACAGGACAAGTGACATACAAGACTTCCTTCTTACTCAAGATGGCGTTTTGCACAGAAATGTGGCCTAGTTAACATACTTTAGAAAAGACACATTACTACACATCATAGAAAACTTGTTTCAAAAACAACTCCACTACATCGGCCTGTGGTTAAACAATTTTTGGGGGTTTTATCAATTTTAGACATCAGCAGGATAAGAACAAAAATGGGTAGCATTCTTCCGACAAATTTTTATTTCAGCACATGACCAAGGTTCAGTATCTACACAATCATTATGTAAGAGTCACTACATCAACCTGAATATGCAAAATCATACTTGAAATTGCAATTAAATATTGTTCATAAAGTACAAAAATATAAAACCACAAAATTCTCTTACACACCTGTAGTTATATCTCAGTTCGCTCTGGCGTTAGAAAGCTTTGACATGGCAGTCTGCTTACCAGATGACCACAGTATCATTCTGTCCACCCTATTCAGAGCAGGTCGACTGTCACAGATTTTTTTCTTTCCTGGCAGTGCCATTTCAAACCAGTCTTTGTAAGGAAAATGGTAAAAAATATCCATGCCATGCAGGCAGAAAAATCCCTGAGCATCAGTCACAGAGGTATGTTGCTTTTCACCAACAAATCCCCCCCCTTCGGCTGTTTATAGCTGAAAACCACAAGAGAAGGGAGAGCAACAGAAAAAAGTTATCAGTCACTTAGCGTTCTTGGGTTAAAAGTGTGTCTTTCGCAGTGGCGGATGTACTTTCATTATAGAGCTCCCCACGAGGGAGGTAGGGGTCTCAAAATGTGGCAGCAGTACTTCACCAGGGGAGGGAATCCAGGATTCAATTGAGCAGGAAGGCCTGCCACAAAATTCTAAATGGCATCCTTAAATTAGAACTTTCAAATTGGTTAGTGAACATCTTTAACAAAAAGACCCATGAGCACAAAAGAGATTTGTATAGAGCTGTAAAAAGTCAAAAAAGAAAAGCAATAATACAAATTTGAACCAGGGCAACGCAACAGCAGTTGTGGAGCTAACATTCTAGAATAGCAATGGCATAAGGCAATGTCAATAAATATAAACAACAAATACCCCAAATCACCAATGGCCAGGTGTTTAGAGAGAAAAGAGACTGAAATAGTGGTTGAGTAGAAAATGTTTTGAGTCCTTCCACATAGAAGACAGGAAAGTCATATTGTGAATGGGAGGAGAGAGGGAATCCCAGACTGGTGGCAGAGTCACAGAGCATTTGACAACAAGTATGTTTTTGTTGCACAGTTGACTGCTGTACCCAGAGGTCTTCAGTTTGTTTGTCAGATAGTGCAAGTGATTAGAGTGCATCAGTGTGTGATCAGTACAAGTCATTACGTTGGTGTCTGTACCATCAATAGGAAGCAATTCAAAACATCGAGCCCCAGATGTCACATATGCTGCTGCCTAAAGAGCAGATTTGAGTGTTGCCATCATCATAGTAATAACAACAAGGGGATAGATGGAATGTTTTAATTAATCTCAGCCATTGGCAATTGCTCGGGCCACACTCCAATCCATCATTTTTTGCACACCATGGCGCCTCAATTTGGACCCAGACGTATGCAAATCAGTCCTGTCCCTGCTACTCATGGGAACAGTCCAGCCCGAACTGCCAGGCCAGGTCCTCCCTGAACCGTTACACACACTGGCGTAGCTAGGGGGGGCGGTGGGGGTGGTCCGCCCCAGGCGGCACTAGTTTGGGGGCGGCGGTCACGAATCAGTGGTGGCCCCTCGTGGCAGCCTTTATAATTTATTTGGGGACACGCACTGTTACTCACTGACAGTGTCAGTGTCCCCAAATAAATTCTAAAGGCCGCAGCCACGGACGACCAGTGCCGCGCTGCCTCTGTCCTGAAAGTGAGAGTGATGTACACAGTGCGCTGTCACTGAGCACGGCACGGAGCAAATGCACACATGACGTGCAGTTATGACTGTGTTAAGTGCAAGTGCGCACCTACTTGCAAATGCTTGCTGTTAAATACAATTTTCGGTCAAAGGCAGAGTTTGAGTACCGAAAACTGAAACAAATCTGTGAGCCAAGAAGGCTTGGCAGGGAAGGGCCCTGGATGCTGAACAGCAAGGAATGTGGTGTTCTAATGTTCTGATAACGTGACCCTCTTCTATCTCTGACGACTGCAGGAGTGCAGCTGCCCAAAAGCCTTCCCACAAACCTGTCGCCTCCATACAATGTACCGTGCGTCTATAAATATTCATAAACAATACTATCCTTCTACTCAGTGGAAATAGAGATGTAATAAAGCCATATGTTTGCAAGCATAATATGTGTTGGACACGTATAATTTACATGTAGTAATTCCTACGTTGTAACACAAAGGAGAATTTCCAACACTATGGTCTGCAAGCAGCTACATAAAATACAATATTTTTATGATGCATGGCAGCATCTTACTAAAAGCATTTGCAATACATTAGGTCTCGCATTTGCGGGACTTAGAGCAATTGCTTTTGTATATCTAAACGCGGGCGCAGTGCTTATACAAAGCACGGCGCTGGTGCATGTAAAATGCCACCATGTTGCAACAAAAAAAAAAGTTTGTTAGATGTATTGTTGGGGGCCAAACATATCGCAGCAGTGTTATGCGCCACTTTCAGATCCATAACTTTCGAACTTGCAATTGTTATTTTGGGCTTGGATTTATATAAATACCAGGGATGGATCCCCCCACACACTAACGTTCCAGAAGAACTGCAAGGAAACCATGCTCCGTGAGGGAGTAGACCTGTACCTTCGGACAACAGTTGATATTGGTAAAAACCTCTCTCCCCCAGCCCCCCCCCCCTGCAATGACCAAACTTGATTTTATTCCGAGACCCTAATCTTGGCAAACCGGAAATGCTCTAGTCTTGGTAGGGAAAGGAGTGTTGATGCAGGAGGCCCAACATCACTTTTGCAGGATGAAGGCTGGTTTGAAACTACCCTGCCAAGAAAACATATGTTTGCAAATGATGGAGGATATGAATTCCTGGCATACCTGCTGATTTTTATGCCCCTATTCCTAAAGGTAGCCCTTGTACTGGTAAACCAGCCTGGCATGATTGTGCATAGAAAAAGTTACCACAGTAGACTTAGTTTGTTGCAAACCAGGAAGTGAAATAAACTCTGTGGCATCTATATCTTCAGATTTGATGTCTGGTAACTCTGGAATAACAAACAGCCAGCAGCCTGAGGATTTTGGTGAGATTTTTGCTAATTCAGATTGCCCTCATTTTCTATTGAGGGTACCATAGTATTTTAGTTTGTTAAAATATATGCCTGTATGCTACTATTGCCTTTTTTTCTTGTTATATGATCTTTTGGCCTTACTTCTAATTGTCCCATTGTGTGGCTCAACTGCATAGTTTTTATAATCCATCTTGCTGTAGTACCGTTTATTACTGGTGAGGCTGGTACTTGTGGTGCAGGGGCAAAGAAAAACGATTCAGTTTCATGGATTGTTATGTACAATGCAGGTTTATGCATTGGTTTTGTGTCTTGTATGGGTCTCTTCTGACATCCAATATATGGAACGCCCTTTTAGTAATAATTGTATGCCAGAAGAAAGAGGGTTGATGTATATTTTAATGGACATGTAAGTTGGAGCTCGGACCCATCCCGCTTCACAGCTCCACCGTAACCCACCATCCGAAGTACTGCCTGACAGTCGTACCCAACTGCATCGAGTGCTAGATTACATTCTCTCCATACCATCGACCTACATTTATCCCTTCATCGACTCGTACCATCACCGGTCTCCGATCACGCATCGCGCCGCTTACAGCCCTGATGAGTCACAGGCATTGCCCTGTTGATGAAACATGTGTCGGCTGGCGTTTGTAAAATCCGAAAAAAAGAACTACATAAAGCATCATATACTGACTTTACCATACTACCGGTGTCAATCGCGTTTGTCTCCAACTACTGTACTACCAGAATTGGTAATTACACGTGTGCCGAGTACCTGTTTAATACAAAGACTAATACCACATAAAATTAATATATGAACTAAAACACACTAAAATATTTATAAAACAATATTTTTATAACTACATTATTAAAAATTATTTTAACAACAATATTTTTTACAACAATATTACTTACCTGAAAAAGTGATATTCTTGATAACGACATTTCATCACAATATTTTCTTCTGCTATTTTTGTCTCCCCTGCCGCACACCACCAAGATTCGCTGTTGCCCACCCACCAGATTACAATTTAAAAGTGGTCTGGAGGGTGCGCGGCATGGTGGTTCCGGCACCAGTGCCTTAGAAAAAGGCACCTCAATGGGAAAGCCACACAAGGTTCCTGCAGCGCATGGACTGTAACATCCATACCATGCAGGATCTGGTTTGTAAGGACACCTGGGGGCATAAACATGGCGTGAGGCACCAGAGGGCCGATTTCCTCTCCACCATGGTTTTCATAGCAGTGCTATCTCTATGAAAACCGTGGCAGAGGGGAAACTCGTAATATGCTTGGCAGGACCACGGCTGTCCCACCAAGCATATTGCAGCCTCAGGAGCACCGTGCCCCCTCCAGGGAACTCGGTTCCCTGGTGGTGGTCCCATGGTGGTCCGAACGCCCAAGTCATAATGGAGCAGTCAGACTACCGATGGGACGGTGGCGGGACCACCACCACAAGTCAGAAGGCCAGACTCCTAATCAGGACCTTTGCAAACTATTTGAGAATCAGTATTCCTCTTGATTTCCAGGATGGTATTTTCACTCAATTTAGAGTTATTGATAACACAGATTGCATCAATCTGCCAACTTAATGCCATTACTGCCAAAGAGTTGAGCCCAGATGAATTTAGTGACTTTAAAGGTTCACTTTGATAAGAGCTGTAGTTATTATTTGAAATAGGTACTCACCCGACTAAACCAACACCCCAGTTTGCTTCTGACCAACTACCCATTGGTGTAGACGCGTTTGGAGAAATTTGCCACCCTTAGGGAAGGTTGCACTGCCCCATTCTATTTTAAAGTTAATGGAAAGGTGTAACCGCACACGTGTGTGTCACCTACTTTGGCTCAGAGGGTGATGGACAGAATGGGTGGATATGTAACCTCTGTGGCTGCTTCCACCTATCTTTACAGAGAACTGTGGCTGTTATTTATATATTTGTCCTCCATCAACAAGGTCTGCAAATAAACACTTTACAAGTATGGCACACAAACAGCACATGGATGTGTTTCTTTCATGCACATTATATGGGCTTTCTGGAATTACAGCCAAAAATGGAGAGCCTTTTGGCATCGTTTTAAGTATGTCACAATCGGATATTCCACATAACTCAGAAATAGGTGGTGGTCTCAATCCTCTACGAGTTATCACCAACCAGACCCACAGAGAGAGGAGTGCCACCCAAGGGATTTTTTTCTGTACATGTGAGGGACAAAGGTTTGCAATAATAAACTGCGAGTATTAGCTACAACCATATGATGAACTGGAAGTGTCACACGAGACAATTTTACATATTGTGTACACTCTCCGCAAAGCAATGTTTAGGAAATATTCAGGCAAATGGCACATTGCAAAGCATGTTGAATGCTAAGGATTGTCTTCAATACATAGGATTCAAAAACTATTTTACGCAGGCTGTTTTGAGTCTCCAAACATCAGTTTGTCATTTTCCTACAATACACAATTTTCATGTTACCAGATGAATAAGAAAAAAGATTACGATGCTCATTTGCGTTTGTTTTTGTCTGCGGAAAAGGAGACTAGTATGATAAAAAAATCTAATAATCTTTAAAAGAATAGAAATTAAACATTCCAGGTTTCTCGGGGAACCTTCTTATTTAAGGGTCGTTGCCAGAAACTGGATAGTCACATTACAGTTTAATTCTCAAACTCTCTCTCTTTTAAATATTTAGTAAATTGAGAATGGTGAGGCTCTGAAACTGGGTCCCATGTGCTATTAGCAGCTGAACCTGTTATTTTTGTATATCTACACTGTGCGAATGGACCTGGCATCAGACATATGATATGCTAATTTGCATGAGACACATTAGGATGTGATTGATTTACAAGGGAAATAAATGAATGTATTTCTTCGTTAAGTAAATCATAGGATATAATTTCACAGGCTGCACGTAATCTGATTTCCTGCCAACTACCATGACAAGTTTGCTCGTTAGCTACTTTTACATCACACGTATTTTGAATGTTAGATTTGCACTGTTATGTTTCGTTTCTATGAATGTAGAACTTTCCACCCAACAGAACTTCCTGCCCTCTGCTGATCCAGGCTTTCCTGCCATCTGTTCACTAGGCCTTTCTACCATCTGCTCTGTGACTCCTGCTTGGGTTCTACAAGTTTGCTACTTTCTGTTTCTTCTTTTGCCTTAATTAAAAAAGGAAAGATAGGAAAGTAAACAACCATTGGCAAAGCCAATATGTCTGGCATTGGAAGCCATCCTTTTGACAATTCTTGTTTTGTTTTGTCATGGTCTTTGAAAAGTCTTATTGCTCAGGAAGTTGGTGGACCCTCATCAATCTAAACAAAAAACATTGGCTAAAGTAAAAAATGTTGTCTTCGTGTCACAAAAGTCCATACTTCCACAGTATTCCCTGGAACTGAAGGAAATTACTTTGTGTGTTGATGTACTCCTTATTAAAGGGCAGCAAGCTGTAACTCATAGTGAGGTTAGCCAATGACTGAAGTTGACTAACACATCGCCCCTAGATGCATGGAGTGGGTAGAAGAAAAATGTGAATGACACAACCACAGACTAATGGAAAAAATGTGGCTGAAAACCTCTATCGGTAAACATGTTATATGCATAAAGAAAGAAAGAAGTGGTCAAGAAAGGAAAAGATAAAAGGAAATAAGGAAAGAAAGAAAGAAGGAATGAAAGAAAGACAGAATGAATGAATGAAAGAAGAAGGCATTTTATTGTGGTAGCCTTGTCCTCTGCATGGCATTCCTCCCCATGGACACCTTCTGAAAGAAGCAGTGCTTGGGTGACTTAGTAAAGATCCAGGTGAATCTCATGAAGGCATCCTGTAATCTAGTGTAGGTCATGGTCTTCCAGTCGTTCACAGTGGGCCCCCTTGCTTGCACCCTCTAACTGTGCACTTCTGTAGTTAATAGCATGCGTCATGTGAAAAGCTACTTCTAGCTCACTAATATATTTACCATTTTAAACAACAGTCCCACAAAAAGTATGGTCAACTCATTTTACTTTTCCCAAATGAATGTTGAAGAGAGGTTCAAAGTCACAAAGTGATATAATTTTACATACACGATCAGATTTGAAACTTTCTACTGAAATGAAACGAAAAAATACACCAAATTTGGAAAACATGTAGAGAGAATGGCCATCCTCCTGATTTGGTTCTGAGTATGTGTGGGATGGTGTGAGTAGGAGTCTAGTTTAGTGGAGGATTCTGGGTGGTCGATGGAAAGAGAAGCAACTGTTCAAATGTGTGGGGCCTACGTTGTGTAGTGCCTTGAATGTGTGTGTACGTAGTTTTAAATAGGCATTTGTGTATAGGGAGTCAGTGGATTAACCTGAGGTGTAGTGTGATGTGAATTCTGTGTGTAAGGTTGAGAATGTGTTTGGCTGCCAAGTTCTGTATTGTAGAAATGTTACCACACCCTCTGTTTGGCTTCATTTTTTTAATGTACATGAACATTATAGAATATTGACTAACAAAGCAATTTGCACATGATTGCTTGGATAGCCATGACAATCTGCAAAGGGCAGCCACCAGATTTCCTTCACATTTTATGACAAACATCAAGATGTTCTCAACCAAAGAAGTGAAAAAAAAGAGGTGAGGCATTGAGATTAATTCAATTTAAAAATTCTGAACCAAGGAAAGAGATTTGCTAAAGAATGATGCATATTGTAATAAGTGCTGAGTACTGAACCAGAGCCAAAGTGAAACTCTTACATTCCTCTCCCTGGTCCCGACCGATGCCCCTGTGATGGTTGGTAAGCGAGGCCCTGTCCTCATGTTCACGGACAACACCTTGATAATCTCAAAAACGCCAAGTGGGCTCCAGCGTGCCCTGCGGCGCTTTGAAGACTTTTGCTTGGACCAGGGCTTAGAAATAAATACAGCGAAAACAAAGTTTATGGTCCTTACAGAACATAAACCGCCCAGGCTTGCTAAACCTTTCAGAGGGAGCATATTTATGAATAAATCCCCGCTTGAGCGGGTTGACGCCTTTACATATCTGGGGGTTACCCTCCAGAGAGACATGGGCTGGACTAGCCAATTAGATCTTGCAGTATTAAAACATCACCAGCAGGCAGGTCTCCTCCTGAAAAGGTTTAATGCCTCAGTATCGAAACCCATTAGCCCATTATTGGAGATATACGGGATGAAGGTGTTAAGTTTGGCCCTTTACGGGGCTGAACTTTGGGGGTTTGAAAATTTAAGAAATTTGACGCTAGCGGAAAATGAGTTTTTGAGAAAAGCGACTAGCGTTCCGCAAAGCACCCCCTTGACGCCAATAATGTGGGACCTGGGAAAAAAAGCTGTCCAAGATCTTGCTTCACTACAGCCGCTATTGTATTGGCTTAGGACATGGACCACAGAGGAACTACAGCATTATGCATTGGGCCTAAAGGAAATAATTGCTAAAGATTCCTTCCATAAAATACATTGGCTGAAGGCCATTAGGTCCTTGCTAGTCAGCCTGGGAATGGGTGAATTGTGGAGTGATCCCGCAAATGCGTTATTCCCTTCTAAAAAAAATTTGAAGGCTAAATATTGGGAGATGGTTAACTCAAAAGCATGCATAAAGGGTGTTTCTTCCCATCTAACAGGTCGTTTTCTCGAATTTAAGGCACAACCGAAGCTGGAATTATACTGGGATGCCATAGAGAATCAGTGTGACCGAAAATTCTATTTTCAACTGAGTGTAGGCACTCTTCCAATAAGGTCATTCACAGCGAAATGGGCAGGAGAAATCGACAATGATAAATGCCCTAGGTGCAGGGACGAACAAGAATCCACAAGTCATCTATTGTTCTTTTGTCCCTTATATGCCGCTCCTAGATCAATGTGGGTGAAACCTATCTGCAAACTAATGGGCACCCGCAGACACGAAGAGGCATTAAGAATCTTATGTACTGACCCTAGTCTCCCAATTGCTATAGCTGTGGCTAAGTTCCTAAAATGGGCTTGGGTAATTCGGCAAAATCAGTTACGGCAGTAAAATGGAGGATTTTATATTCATTCACTCAAATTAGTTGCGGAAAAGAAGGGAAGTATTCTTTTAACTGAGCTCTGAGTAATTTTACCCTGGACTGTATATACTGATGAGTTTTAAGGATATAATATATTCGACATAGTCTCTTGAAGTTTAATCATGTTTTAAATATTTATTGTATAAATTTTAATGGATTTTTATATTGAAAATGTGTATTTTATGTATTGCTTTTATGACTTAACTGTCGAATATAGTTTATGAATGGAAACTCTTACATTCATTTTTCACTACAACAAGGTCTGCCTGTACCAGAGGATAACATTGGAGTTACCTTATTCCAATTATTAAGCTATAACTTTCAACTGGGAGCAAGTAGGCAGGCCGAGAAGTTTAATTTAAAGCCTTCTTTAATGTTAAAGTTGGATTTTTTGTCACATTTCTGAAAATGTCACTTTCAGAAAGTTGGTATTTTCTTGTCCTAACCATTTGGTGCCTGCACCCTGATTCCGGTCACATGCTTAGGTGTAGATGGTAGTTGGTCTTTCTGTATTGCTCCCAGAAAGTGAGGCAAACAAAAGATAGGTGTTGGCTGGATGAGCCACTCTGAGTTAACAAGGGGGATGAGCTGTCACCTACCACACATGCACATCACAAAGACTCTGCCTGAGCACTCTCACAAAGGCTTTGTTACTAGTCTTTTGTGACCCCAGATAAGCTGGGGACAAGACAGGGAGGAAGGGGATGCCTGACACCTTAGTGGCTGGAAACCTCTAGAAGCTTGCTCTACTTCAAAGTTGGCTTCAGGTATCTGGACTCTGCCACGAAGAAGTACTGATGTGCTGCTGAAAGAGCTGCCATTCTGCCGGGCTACTGCCCTAAAAGACTGCCTAATCACCCTACTGCTCAATGCATTGCTCTCATCATCGATCTACCGCCTCTGCTGCACAGACTTCACCTCCACTGCACAAACCATCTCCATGCACAGACATCGCATCGCTCTTCGCAGCTGCACGGCACCAATGCTGTGTGACTCATCCGACAAGGACCTGCGATATATACTTGACGTCGGCTCTGCAACTTCTCGCAATCAGGATTTAAGGTACTCTTGTTCAGCGGGTCTAGCCGGGTCCCTGTAGCCTGCCTGCGCTCCATTGTGGTCGGCCTGAACTTGTGAGTTTGTCCCAGTCTAACGCAACCAGATATCCACAGTTGGCATCTGGTGCTGTATTAATTGAAATCTTTAAACTTGCATTTCTTCGATTCTTATTATATTTTTATTGTTTTGGTCTTAAATTATTTATTAAATATTACTCCATTTTTCTAAATTGGTGTAGGATTTTTCTTGTGTTGTCTTTTCACCTTATTACTATTTGAAGTAGTGCATAAATAATTCACACATTGCTTCTAAGTTAAACCTGACTGTTTTTCTGCCAAGCTACCAGAGGGTTAAGCACGGGTTATTTTGGGGTTTGCTTGTGACTTCACCCTGCCAGGGATAGTGGTTGCTGTTTGAGTAGGGTTGCACCTCTCCTCAACCAGTAGTCCAATTTCTTAAATGATTTCAATGGTGAACTGCTATTTGATATCACTGGTGAACTCACCAGTAAAGTAATTGTGGGTGTCATGTGTGGTCATGTGTGATATTGTCAGTTATGTCACATGTAATGTCATTTGTGGTGTCAACTGTCATGCCATATGTGAGGTCAGAAGCAGTGTGTGGAGAGTGGGGAATAAACAAGACAGTTTTTTTAATAAGGGCGTGCAGCTGATTGCATGTAACCATCTCTGAAACTCATCTCAGTTTTTTCAATGAATATATATATATCTATCTACATCTCAAATATTCCTGCATAGTGGCAGTACTATTAGCCGCAAATCGTTGTATTGCCTCCAAATTCTTTCATGTTTGTGGAAGACTTTCAAGCTTTCCTACATCAACTAAAAGCAATGACCAGGAGCAGATGTGCATAGATGTATTGGCGAGAGCAGAGGGGATAGACAATGACCAGACGTAATTATTGCAATGTTGTTCATGCTCTATTTAGTGTGCAATGTGTTATGGAGAGGGTCTTGAAGCTAATGTGTCATGAAACAGCATGTAGGATGAGACTTATATTATGTGAGTGGAGTTGTCTCTTATTCCAATGTGAA
Source organism: Lissotriton helveticus (assembly GCF_964261635.1). Classification (NCBI taxonomy): domain Eukaryota; kingdom Metazoa; phylum Chordata; class Amphibia; order Caudata; family Salamandridae; genus Lissotriton; species Lissotriton helveticus. The sequence continues at coordinate 611,200,192 of NC_136069.1, read as the reverse complement.
GTAATTGGCTGGCTGCTGTATTTTGGATGTCAAAGTCTTTGCAAAAAAGATGATTATGTAAAACATGGGCACAATTTATTTGCAAACTAGAGGATGGGATAGTGCTTTAATGATTATTAAACTCAGTGCAACAGATAAAGCAAGGATAGCAAATGCTTGTTGTAGAAGCCCGAGATGGTTTTGTAATATTTTGAGAACTTATTTGAAGTTGGATACATGAGAAAGGTCAGTGACCACATGTTGTCAATACTTTTTAGGTCGAGCCTAGTACAGCGTGCATGCACTGCTTGCTCAACTTTTAGTAAGGGGATTCAGAAAGCTTCCCAGGCTCACCACACGCGTGCGTGTGTTTTTTTTCCTCACAGGCTAATGGGCTTTGTGGCCATCTTTCAAATAAATATGTAACAAAAGGGACCCCCTGATTCTGCTAGATAGTTCCTAGGTCAGGGCACATATATTTTTCAAAATAATTTATCCTAGGCAACTAGTGAGTCCTACAGTAGATAATAGGTACTAAACAACAACAATTGACCGCAACAGACCCCCATCAGAGGCCGAAAAGCGAGCACGCTAGAAGATATAAATCAAGGACTAGGAGGTCATCCACGCCCCGTCCTTCCTATCAACATTGGGAACGCAGCGCTATCCAAAGATAAGGATCAACCTTAGACAGCGCCCGTACTTTATGGCTACCACCCAATGATTACTGGACACGAACACAAGACTGCATCTTGCTCTCTAACAACAAAAAACGTTGCATTTTGCTAAAATAAAAACCATACTGCGCAGCCTGCCAGACTATTGACGTCTTGTCTGATGAGCCTATGAACATATAGAAATAAAATCTGAAGGGCTTCAACTGTAAACACTAAGAAATGTTAAGTGGTCTCCAGAAGAAGGCGTGAATACGCCGAAACGCGCGTAGAGACAAATCACTAACTCCACTTGTTTGTTTTTATTGAAAAACAATAGTTTTTTAAAATATATGTGCATTAAGTGATAGGATTGTTATCTGAAATGTTGTGACCTGTAACATCAAGGAAAAATCGATTACCAGACAACACCCCAAAATTTTTTTTTAACCGTGTTAATAATATGTTTTAATATTTTTTTTTGTATTTTTAATAAATGAACTATGAATATAATTGTTGTTAACTTTTCATGCATTTGTTTGCTGTGCACTACACTAGAGTTTGTATAGACTGGCTACTCGAATTGTTGTTGTTTAGTACCTATTATCTACTGTAGGACTCACTAGTTGCCTAGGATAAATTATTTTGAAAAACATCTTTCAAATAAAGACAGCACACAATTGGGCAAAGGCGGGTGCATGTCCCACCTTTGTTCCGCCCACGGCCTATTGCTTGCTGTTACCCGCACAGGCCACATCTGTTTCAAATTATCGTGCCCAGACACGGGCGCGATCATTGAAAATAGATGTCTCGCTGTGGCGCAAGCGCACCACTCGAGTGCTTGTTTATTGAAGAAAAGATGTTGCTTCCTCTGGCTTTCAGCAGCAGAACTTTCCATCTGCAGGAGCTGCGGCCTTACTAGGATTCCCCCCACCTCCTCGCTGCCCCGTGCTCTGAAGCATGCACTTGTCACTTCCGAGAATGCCCGGTGGGTGCACGCCGCAGCTTCCCACCTTCCGCTTCGGGCTGGTTATCTGAGAAATCCCATGTTATCATGTGTGCAGAGTTTGTTTCCCTGTTGTTTATGCCATTGCATCTTCACAGCTGACATGGCCAACACTTTTTCACCAGCCTATAGGGAGGGTTCAGCATGCTCAGCCCTCCCTCTTTGTTGGTGGTTCTGCGCTTCTTACTGGTACTGCGCGAACCGCCATGTTGATGCTTGTTGGAAATGCACCCTTTCTAGGAGATGCCTCTTTCACAACGCGGAAACACCCTCATTGTAACACTCAGTTTATGTGTTGCTGCCTCAGACAAGGGCTTGTGCAGCCTTGCAGGTAATTGTTGGAATCAGCGCACGGCCGGGACACAGAGTCCCCGATCAGGTTTCGGTGATGTGGGGGGTGTACACAGGGTTAGTCCCTGCCACACACCGCAGGCAGGGCACATATTCTTCGTACTCTGGGCTGCAATGATTCACACACCTCAGGGGCTTCTATTTACGGGCCGCTTGCTCCCCCCTAGGGAGAGGTCACTGGGGCTGAAAGTCACCTGGTGAGCACCCCCACGTAATTTGTGGGTGAAACACTCACTGTGTGGAAATCAATATGGACAGCTTCTACCAGTTTCGCAACACAAAGCTACAGAGACAGGAGGGGGCGTTCATCGGTGTATGTAGGATGAATGAGCAGCTTGCAACACCTGGGATTGTTCGCATGCCTACAGCGTCCACCACGGGTCTTCTGGGCACTTCAATAATAGGGATGGTTAATACACAGTTGCATTTAGCCACGGGACAGACACTCTTTCATCGTTACACTCAAAGTTTGATTTACTCCAGTCGATGTAAATCTGAATGAAAGTAGAGTAAAATAAGGAGCTACAGAGAGTTCACTGATATGGGGCAGAAAACCCTCCCAACCTCTCTAACAGTCTGCACACTATGCAAATGTTGAACGGGCGAAGTACTGTGTAGAGTATCTTTTTTCGGTGGCAGGTACTTCTTTCATACTGTAGCATTCATATAGCGCTTCACTCTTCTGTGCAGCGAGGAAGCGTGCCAATGTGATTGTTAGTTTCAATCTGCCAGTACAGTGCCCCGATGTCAAACATGTCTAAAGTTACCTAAAGTTACCAAGTTACCTAAAAGTAAGTCATTCGCGCTATGTCTTGCAAGCGCCCGTTTCTTGGCGCTTTTAACCTCAGCCCCGATGGGAGGTCTTTAAGATTCACTGATTGACCGCCGATGCGGTAAAACATGCGCTGCTCGAGGGACCAAATTGCTGAGCGGCAACAAGCGAGGCCTCTCAGCGCTCTATAACAAGCGACTCTGTCGGTAGAGCATTCACCTGTCTTTAAAGACAAAGAAAGGATCGAAGAAGAATTCCACCATATACACAGGAACTAGAATACTGCCTCGGGGACTGACCATCAGACCCAGGTAACTTTGAAGGCCTCCTGGTTACTTCAAGAGTGACTGGACCGAAGGTGTCCGATTATCGGCCCGGGCGCTATTTTACCTCCATGCTGTCCGCACTATCTGCACGAGCACTAGGTTACCACACAGGGACTGAACTAAACACACAGGGATAGATTATCTGTCTGGGCGCTATTTTACCCCCTTGATGTCTGGACTATCTGCACGGGCGCTAGGTTACCGCCACAGTGAGTGAACTAATTACACGGCACTACAGGGGCTGGACTACTGGACTACTTCCAGGGGAATGGGATTACTTTCTGAGGGACTGAACGAAGGGATCTGGACTCTCCGCAGGAGCCTGTTTCACCGCCACAGTGACAAAAATTCCATGGGAACCCGTGTTACCTTCTCAGCCTCAGGGGTGTAATAATTAAATTATTCTAAACTGAACTGGTACCTAGAACTGGGGTTCAGGTTACCTCCAGGGCCACTTGGCCACAGTCCGTTACCGTCCAGTTATTACATCAGTTACAAGGCAGACATCAAAGTAGGTGAATTAGCTCTGCGTCCTTTTAGGACTGCCAGGTGACCAGGACACTACGCTGGCCCTCTTGGTATTTCTTTTAACAAATTAGTGCACTCTGGGAATTGTAGTCTTCAATCAAAACAACTGAACTAACGCACGTAAAATAGTTATTTGTGTAAAAAAAAAAATCTTGAGGACCGGATGCATCCGAGGCCACAGACAGAACATGCCATCCCTGCTCGCCTCCACGGCCCCCGTGGCACACAAATATGGTATTACTGCCACTGCCGCTGGCCCCTTTGCACTTCCTGGACATTGGGAAGCTCTCGGGTGCTGGGTCTTCTAGTCTCCTTGCCCTTCTCTTTCCCTTGTCTCTGTGTTTTTCTCTCTCCCTTCCTGCTGCCTCGTGGTGAATATCAGTCCTGCTTCAGATCTGGCCTTCTAATTTTCCCCCTTCTCTTCAGGTCTCCATACACCTTTCCCTGTGTCTGGCTGCTCCTCTGGTCTTTGTCTGACCCCACTTATGCCTGCTGGCCTATGTCTCTTTATAAGGCACTCTCTGCCTGGTGTGATTTCTGCGCCCCCCCCCCCCTTCTACTGGTCTTTGTGACTGCTGTCAACCTGCGTGCCTTCTGCTCATTATCTGCCTTTGTCTACCTTTTCCATTATCTGCCTCTTTGGATGACTCTCTAACGCTCACTTCCCTAAAACCATCTCTCTCTACGTGCATTCACCCTTGTCCCTGACTGATGCTTGTTCCTGCCCCTTTCTTTAGTGGTCTCTGCCGGCTACTCCTTATGCCTCTTACCCTTTTTTTTTAATTCTATCCCTCTCTCTTGGGTTCTCCTCTTGCCCCACGTCCTACCTTCCTCTGTGCTCTCTCCCCGTCTGCATGCCTTTTCACTGCTCCACTTCTGCCCTTTCCGTATGTTTGGCTCTCCGTCTTCTGGTTTGTCTTTTCCCTGTCCCTGGTGATCCTTTTCCCAGCCTGTCTCCTTGCCGCTATCCTGTCTTTGCCTGGCTGTTGACTGTGCCTGCTATCTTTTGTCTCTTTGTACAACACACTCTGCCTGCTACTTTACCTGTACCCCCATCTCTGCCTGCCACTTTCCATCTGTCTCCGTTCCTGTCACTGCCTCTCTCCATGTGCTCTTCTGCTCTTCCAGTCTATTGTCTCTCTTTCACGTCCATGTGTCTCCCTCCCTGCTTCTGTCCAACTCCTATTGGCTGTTGATTGCCTGGCGTGGATTTCTTCTTCTGTTTTGTCTGTATCTCACTATTTTTCGCTTCTCGTGCTGTCGGACCCATTCCTCTCTTTCGATCTCTGTCCTCCCCTTATCCCATCTCTGTCTTATCGTGTGGCTGTTGGAGATCTGATGCCTGCCTCTTTCTGCTCCACTGTCTCGTCCTCTGGCTGCCTACAGTGGATGGCTCTCCTCTTCACTCACCTGTTAGTATGCTGTGCTCTTCTCCTCTCTCCCAGGGCTCAATGGGATTAGCTGTCTGACACCCCCTCCCTCATGCGGCCTCTCCCCCTGTATTAACATAGCTTTCTCCCCTCCCACTGTCCCTCCTTTCCCTAGACAGATCTCATAATTTACTTTCATCAGGCAATCCCTTTCACCATCTTCCTCTACCACTGTCTCCCTGTTAACATCCATTTCAAACCCGCCTCCATTAATGTGTGCCTCATAGTGTGCCTACCGGGTGCGAGTCGCCCCCCCCCCATAAAAGACATGAAACGGATTGTTGTCGTTCACCGCGTAGTCTTTTTATTAAAACTTCAAGCAGTGTCATTAATCCTTTATTCATCTTGATTAAGGTTTAAGGTAAATCTTTAAAATTACTTGCTTATCAACACAACAGCATTAAATAATCTCAAAGTTATAGATTGTCATTATATTATGCCCCGCTCTCCAAGGGGCCTTTTTGCTTGTCCTTCGGGCTGTGCCAGCAGGCCACAACTAAGATAGCCTGCTCTCCTTAAGTTGACCGCCCTCCGGTCAACAGAGCCGCAGGTAAATAATCTGCCACTACTTGTGACAAACATACCGGGGTATAGCCCCTCCAATGTTTATAAACCAACACCCCGTCATTACGGGTCGGGCAGGAGTGGTCAGGACCACCAGCAGGTCAGTCCCCCCTCTCCCGCCAGCTCAGAGTCCCACAACGACTGCTTGCCCTTTCCATGGGCAGCCAGTCCATACCAAAAGGGGAAGTCCACACCCTTTTCTTGCCTGGGACCCCGCCGTTCACTTCCTTGTTGCAGGGATGGGTGGGTGGGTAATTCTTTTGCTGGTCTGCTGCCGCCGGAGCTTTTGGGAGAGGACAAAGAGGGTTAGTTCAGCCTCCCCCGAGGCTTTTGTACCCTCGGGGGAGGGAAGGTCGGCCCTGCCTTCCTGGTGACGTGTGCTGGCTCTACCCTGTCCTGGTTAACGCCTTGAAGACGTCCCTGCTGGCTCCCGCCCCCGGATGCCACTATGGGCGCCACGCCTCTAGGATCGGGTGCCGCCGTTCATTTCTCTCAGCAATCTGATCGATCCACTATCTTGGATCGCAGCGCACCCTCTAGTGTTCCTTCCCTTGTCCTCTCCTTTGCTGAACCTCAAGCCTCCAGAGGGAAACCGGGTCCTCTCCTTTATTCTCGCCCCTCGTCTCGGCCTCCCTCTTTGACGTTACTGTCCCTCTTCTTATGTTGCCGTTCCAACACCCTCGTTCCTTCCTTGGAACTAGTTAGAAAGCAAAATGCAATTGTCAGGTGTGAAAATGCAGCACGAGTAAAAGTGAGAGGTGCCAAAGAAAGACAAAAGCCTGAAATGCTCAAGATTAATTGAAATTAGGTCAGAATAAACGTGCAGCTACAGATTAAGACGCTAATTTAGACTCCAATGAAAACAAGCATTTGCCATGCAATAGGTCTCGCAGTTACGTGGGTTTGAGCTATTGGCATTGTAAATAACAATACCTTTCATTTATGGTTTGAAAAAGAAAACAAAAATAAAAGGCATTGTTATTTGCAATGTCAATAGCTCAAACTTGCGTCAATGCGAGACCTAGTGCATTGCAAATGCTTGTTACTATCTTGTTTGGGGGAAGGTCTGGAGCCTCAAGAGGCAGCTGCATGAGTTGTGCAGCTAAGAGCAATGCATTCCTTCTAAGGAGTATCTTTGTAATATTTCACTTATGCTTGTATATCGCTAGATTTATTAGTTCACTGATGATCTTAAACATTTCTTTTTGATGGGAGAATGATGTGAACAATCTATGTGCCCCATTCCCATTCCTCTTTTGTGTTGAGGCATCGTAGCATCTGAAATGTCTTGTGTATGTAAGTTGTCATTTTGATTGTAGGTCTCATGCCATGCACATTACAGAGTTCAGTTAACCTATTTTAAGATAGCTAAGACATCAGCTTCAGTAAACCCCATTGTTTTAATTTGCAAAATGCAAAACAATTGAAGAACTAAGATGTTAAAAGCTTGAGAGTGTTTAACCATTTAGAGATGTGTGTTAGGTTGAGGTCTCTGGATATGCCTGTTTCAGATAGGTATTTTGGATTTTCTTTCTGGATAGCTTCCCACATGCAGCTGCATGTCAGGTGTTTGTGAGATAAGATGCAGAAAGTTGGTCACCCAAGGCAAGGAGGTGTGGGGTATCAACTGCTGAGATGCCTTTGATGAAGAGGACAGTGTCAATGGTGTTGAATGTGAGCATTTGGGTCTTTCACCAGGTACTGTGGGTGCAGAACATATAGACTGGTAATAGTGAAAGAGGCGTGGGTTTGTTGGGCTGCTCGAAATTCTTTTTGAAATTAGTTCAAGTTAGTTACAGATAATGGTTGGTGAACCATTGATGAAGTTCTGTGTGAATGTTGTGCTTTGTTAATTGGGTCTACTTATTAGAATGACGTTTGTGATAGGCACTAGGTGGTATCAAAGAAGTAGAGATTCAAAGTGTGATGCATGGAAGATAGTGTAGAAATTGATGCCTATTTGTAGACTGTTCATGATTGCTATGCCACCTTCACATAGGTTTGGATGATTCTTCACTGTTTGTGTTGTATCAGGAGGTATTGCTTTTGAATTATTGGATCAGACTGACCAATGAAGTAAGTTATGTTCCATGTATAAACAAGAAAAGTAGGTCTTTCAGTGAGAAAATATTATGAATATGAAAGCAATGTGTAGATGGTGCCATTCAGGAGTTGATCAGCCTGTGGGTGGCTCATTTAGGAAGGGATTGCATAAGACTGTCCACCTCGATCAAAAGGTTGTGATTGGTGGTCGATGTTTGCCATATGCTGTACTCACCCATGGGATTCTGTGGTCCGGGTGTGCGCATCGTAGGTGAGTTAAAGTGAGTGTGTTTGATTAATTTGGTGGTGTTGGCGGAGCATGATAATAGAAGTATGAATGCATTTTGCTTAGAATGTATGAGTGTTGTGACGGAGATAAGTTGCGAATGTTAGTGAGTGGCTTGGCTGTGACAGGACATGAGGAACAGCGTAGATGAATAATGGTTCTGGGTTGGGTAATGCGGATGTGAGTCAAACGTAACAGTGCAAAACCCCAAAGGATTTATACAAAGTTAACTCAAAGTCATGCACTATTGGTGGACCCAAACTGATGTGGAAATCAAACTTCAAATGAAAACCAGTGAAATCTAAGGGCAAAAGGCAAATGTAAATCACAGAGCTGTCCTTTTTGGTGGGGTGATTCCAAACCTTTTGCCATCTCTCCCTTCATTTGCTGAACCTGTTTCTGTTGGCTTTTAGGGCTTTGTGCACTTTACCCCTGCTAACCAGTGCTAAAGTGCTTCTACCCTCTCCCATAAACATGGGAAATTTGGCCTACACCTGATCAACACACTCAATTTACTTATTAGTCCCTAGTATGATACTGCAAGTACCCAGGGCCTGTAAATTAATAAATTAAATGTTACTGGGGGACCTGCAGCACTCATTGTTACATCCACTAAAGTAGCCTTGTAAAATATGTCTCAGGCCAGCCATTGCAGTCTTCAAGGCATTTTTACACTGTCATTTTGACCTGGCAAAACAAATATTTTGCAAGCCTAAAAACCTTCCTTTTTAATACTTATAAGTAACCCTTACGGTAGGCCCTAAAGACTCATAGGGCAGGGTGCACTGTATTTAAAAAGTAGGACTTGTAAGCTTAGGTTTTTCATGCCTTGGTAGTGAAAAACTCCTAAAGTTGTACGGTAAGACCTGTCACTCCCATTGACTAACACTGGGTTACATTATTTCAATTGATAAGTGCTAACTTTGGATTGGAAGCAGGTAGAAATGACATATTTAGACTCAAGTACATTGTAATTTAAAATCCTCTTCAATGGTACAGTTGTCTTTTCACAATTCTAAAAATGCCTCTTTTAGAAAGTTGTCATTGTTTTATACTAGCAATTTGTTCCTTCTGCCAGTGTCATGTGTAATGACTGTGAATGGCTCTGCAGTTGCATATTCCTGCCAGACAGTGACTGAAAAGACGCTTAAGTATGGACAGGATAGCTGGGGGAAGACCTGATCCCTACCCTGCTTAGACTTCAAATGACTTGCCTTCAGGGCACACAAAGGAAACTGACACCAATCAGATGTGAAGGTAATGCCCCCACACAAAGGCTGGCACCAAGTATCGATCGATGCTCTTAAAGGCTCACTCACGCCAACTGACTCCGTCAAATCTCTGGGTTTCACCCTAGACCCTAAACTAACCTTGACAAACCACATAAAGAACTCGGCAAAAAGTGCTTTCTTCAACCTCAGACTGCTGAACAAAATCAAACCTTTCATTCCAAACAAGGATCTTAAACTTGCCACACAATCTCTAGTTCTATCCAGACTGGACTATGGGAATTCAATCCTTACAGGTATCCCCAAATCACACTTGGCGCCACTAAAAACAACACTACATGCGGCAGCAAGAATGATCACAGGATGCAAAAAATTCGACCACATCTCGCCAGCACTTAAAGAACTCGAATGGCTCCCGGGGGAAATGCGTAGCACCTTCAGAACGGCCTGCCTAACCCACAGGGCCCTCCACACCGGTAAACCAGAATACCTGGCAACCAAGCTCAAAAAAACAGGCCAAAGCAGATATCTGAGAAGCTCCAACTCCCTGCTGCTCATCCTTCCAAAAACCAGAAAGAAGAAAACTGCGGACTGCTCCTTCACTGGAAATGCCCCCAAAATATGGAACTCTATCCCTCCGCATATCAGAACTCTACCGTCCTATGCGGAATTCAAGAACCAACTCAAATCCTTGTTCCTCATCCGCTCCCTAGGTCCCAGATAACTAAGATCTCCTACTGAACTATGTGTTATCTATGTATCCTTTTGGTAAAAGTCCCACTTTACGAACTTTCCCTCCCCCAATATTGCCTTTCGAGGACTGCCTCTACCTGTTACATGTATTTTTGTTCACCCTGTCACGCCTGTTACTGTAAAGCGCTCTGCTACCTTCGGGTCTTGTTAGCGCTATAGAAAACTTCTAAATAATAATAATAATAATAAATATTGAACCTTCAGAGCCACTCTTAAGAACACTCCTGGATGTGTGGGCATTCCAGAAAAAAGACTGCCCTGTTGCCATGGGACTGACTTGATGCTGAGATTGCCTTGCTATTTGAGGAGGAAGACTGGACCTGCCTACCTTAATCAGAGGTTAACTTGTGTGACTCCAGGATTCAGTTGGTTGGCCTTCTATTTGAGTTACAGAGACATACCAAGCACCTGAGGCCTCCTTGAAACTGCCTAGCTGACCTGCTGCATTGGAACTGCCTGGACCTGCAACTGGATCTGCCTGATTCCTGCTGTCCTCTGCTGAATTGAGTCCCTGATCCTCAAGTAGCCCCTCCTCAGGTCCTGGACAATTTGCTGGCATCAGCCTGAGCTGCTCGCAAAAAGAAGAGGTGAAATCCAGAAGTTTGGGTTCTTTGCATTTGCAAAAAGGCCCCCATGCACAGAGACTCTGCTGCCCGCAATGAATACCAACGCAAAGCTCTGGTGAAGACCTGCTCTTTGTGCTACAGCGAATGGCAGCAATGACCAGCAACGTGTGATCTGAACTTCATGTTGCAGCACCAAGAGCTCGCGGTGATCGCCAGTGAGAAGCTCCTGCAATGATTGTCTCTGATATCCGACCTGCTCTTCACCCTACAGCGACAACAGCTTATGGCGGTTGGCCGCTCTTTGCGCTCCAGCAATGACCATCCACCATGCTCTCCCTGCTCCTCGAGGCCTCCTCTTCCTCAAACGGAACTCTTCAGGCTGGACTTTGAGAAAGTAAGCAGGACTAATCTGTCCCTGTAACTGAACTGGGCTCCATCTCGGATACCTTGAACAGTTTAGCGTGACCAGATGACCAAAAGTGGCGCTTTGTGTTTGTAGGTTCTATTTCCACTAAAAGCTATATAATTGCATATCTCCTGTTCTACCGATTGGATTTTTGGTGTTCTGGTATCATTTTGTTTATTGAAGTCCAAATTGGTTTGGGATATTTCTTGTTGTGTGTTTTCACTTTATTTCTATTTGTATGTGGCATAAGTACTTTACACGTTGTCTCTAAGTTAAGCTTGAGTGCTATTGTGCCAAGTCATTAGAGGGTTAAGGACAGGTTAATTTAGTGACTTTTGTGGTTCCCCCTGAGAAGGACTGGAGTTTTTGCTTGAGTAGGATTTTTCACCCCATTCAATCAATAACCCAGTTTCTTACAACTTGATATTCCCAATTGTAATATATGCATTTTGCCTGTAATTACACATATTGGGTGAGTAGCACTTGGGTAATATTCTGTATGTAGAGGTGTGTCCTGGAGAGTTCCCCTAGAGTTCAAATTACATGCATTACATTGGGGGAGATTAAGCAACACTTTGCACCTAATTAGCATCACCAAGACGGTGTTAGGAGTCCACATAAACCCAGTGCAAAAATGTTAGGTTGGCATTTTCAATGCAAAACCCAATTTGTATTAGAAAATTGCCTAAAGTAATGCAAATTCATACTCTATGCTACTTTTGTTACTCTGCATCAAGGTGCATTCCATGGGTGGTGACTGGGTGTTTCTATGCAACCACCCATGGGTTTTGACAGAAATCGTTATCTACTCACATTGGTAGATAGGACTTTGCACAAAAAATTTACTCCTCATAAAGGCAAGCATAAGGTTTGAGAAAATATTTCTTATCTCAAAACCTTTCAAACTTTGCATCTGTGCTGCACATTCATTATTGAAAAAGTACTAACGTCTATTCTTGTCCTGGAATGGTTCCTTTCTTGCACAAAACCTGTGCTTAACATCACACACACACAGACATTTACACAATGATACAAGGGTGGCTGCAGATTTGCATGGTAGCCAAAAGTGTGTTAGACTGGGGAAGAGAAAAACAACACCATAGAATTGGAGAAATGGCTCTGTTTATGTCAAGCCCATTGATGCAATTCAGTGCAGCTGGTTTGGTGGCTGTGCTGCATTCCCCATTGTTCGCTCAACTTTACACCATAGCACAATGTTTAGTCATGTTTAGCATTGCCCTAAGACTGCATTTTTGTGCATGACAACAACATAATCAGCATATGAAGCACAATCATGACCTGAGAGTTTGAAATCAGGGATTTTTTAAATCAATGTTTCGTGGTAAACCAATCAGGGTTTGCTTCTTACTTAGGCATGAGGGATGTATGTCGTTATTCAATGCATTCCAGGTAACCTGTGGGCTGAGAGTGGTTTGGAAGCCCCATAGAGCAGGCAGGGCTTAATTTGTAAAACAAAGAGTGGCAGTCCCCAACACTCTGCTCAGAAGCCCATGGCCATTGCAATTAAATGTTGGCATGCCGAATGCCAAGGTTGGCAATCTGAACTCCACCTCAGGCCTCTTTAGTCCGCTACCAGACGCTCCCTGTCCTTTTATCTAACACATGCAGGTTCCTGTTTTCTCATTTTGCAATGGCTTTGCTGGCCTCCATCTTTCCATATTATGTGTTTTTTGGTCTCTTGTGCTCAGTAAATAACTGATGCAATAACATAAATTCCAGCCCCCCAAAATAAGTGCTGGTGGCCCCCACCTGCAACCATCAAGGTCAGCATTAGTGATAGGGGAAGCAGGGAGGAGTAAAGGAACTGCTGGGGATATCCAAAAACTAAGGGAAGTGGACCGCAGCTTTCCATCTTTCACTTAATTCCCATCATCATAGATTTAAATACTAAGCAGTCGGTATTTGGACAAAATATTTGGTTAAAAATGTCAAGCTACAGAAATATTGTCAAAAGATATTGTTATTAGAGAAACATTTTGACACAGAATATCATTCACAAGAATATTGATTTGTTAGTAAGAAACATTGTTTTTAATATTGTTTCATTATTATATTTGCAAAACATGTAGTTTATTAATTAATTCAATATATTTTAGTTAATATATACGTTTTAGGTGGTAATATTTTTAGAATATTTGCTATGTACTTGTTAAAATATAGTTTGTAATTTCTAGTGTGTTACAAAATTATTTTAAATGTAATGAGTAATTTTATGTTTAGTGATGGGTTACTAGGTTTCAGGGGGAAAGGGTGAGAAGTTCATTAAAATATAATTAATTTCTATGTATTTGTAGGTATTTTTCTAATTGCTAATTTAATTGCTCATCAATTATGTTATATTTTTTGTTTGTTTGCATTTTTTATTTGTAGTTTTTAATTTTAATGTATATTCTAACTATATATTTAATAATATGTTATAATTTAATAGCGGATTGTTGTTTTAAAAAAAATGTGATTACTGGTTGACTTACTATGTTACAATTTAGTAGCGGGCTGTTGAGTTTTCTTGGAAATTGGGTTTCTGGTTTATTGAGGTGTGAGCCCTGGTCAAGCATCAACCACAATCCTAGTCAGGGTATAGCACAAGCAAACTCCGAATTAACCTGTGCTCCCCCCATGTAGCTTGACATAGAGCAGTCAGGCTTAACTTAGAGGTAATGTGTAAAGCATTTGTGCAACACTTCAAACACTAAAACAGTGGAAACCCCAAACAAAAAGGATCCCACACCAGGTTAGAGTATAAAACAAGTCAAAAATGACAAACATCCAATTAGTAGAGCTGAAGATATTGAATTTCAAAGTTTATGGTAAAAATAGCATCAAGAAGCAGAAAGTGCCACTGGGCATAACTGGTCGCACAGGGCTGGGATAAATTCACAAGTTCAGGCTGATTGTTTTGGAGTGACCGCCAGTTACAGGGACCCAGTTAGGCCAGCTGTCAGAATACCTTAAATTATGGTGGTGGTGCATTGTGTGGATCCGTGTCAAAGATGTGCAGTGCAGAAAAATTGATGCATCGGTTCCGAGATGCAGTGAGGCTGTGGTGCGAGGTCCTGTTGAATCTTCGTCAAGGGTCCTGCCAATGGGGCTTGTGATGCAAAGTCCAGCATCTGCAGTACGGTGCACAGCTGGAGATGTGTTAGTTCCGACCAGCTGCAAGTCGAGGATGGGACTTGGATGTGCTGTGCCGTTGGGGTGATGGGTCTGTTCTGAGGACTTGGAGCACTATGATGCGGTTCGTTTGCACAGTAGCGCCGATGCATCAGTTCTGCTCGGGATGCACCACTCAGCCGAGAAGATGCATTAGTTCTGCTTGGAGATGCATTGCTCAGCAGAAAAAAATGTGTCAGTTCCACTGGAAGTACCTGAACCTACTTTCAAAGGTCAAGGACTAGGGTGGCAGTACTTAGTAGGGTTGACTCACAGAAGGCAAAGTCCAGATGCTGGAGATTGGAAGCCTGTATGTCGCTTAGGCTTCAGATCAGTAGGCCCACAAATTAGCTCTAGGTTCTGGGTTCTGGGTCCAAGAGATGCAGATACAGTCCTTTTCACCCATGCAAGAGAGCAGCAGGCAGCAGATAAGCACAGCAAAGCAGGAGTCCAGCAGAGTGCGGTCCAGCACAGTGGCATTCCTTCAGCAGCACAGGAGTCCTTTCCCTGGCAGAGTATCCACAGGTCCAAAGGTGTACTTAAGTGGTGGTGTCTGAAGTCCTTGTTTTATACGCAGTTGTGCCTTTTAAGTGGGAAGATATTTCTAGAGGCATGGCCTTGAAGTGAACAGGTGCCCTGGCTTTCATGCCCTGGTTCTAGACTAACTACAGAGGGTATGCAGCACTTAGTGTGCGGACAGGCACAGCCTTTTCAGGTATAAGTGAGGCTTGGACCAGTTTCTCCCTCCCATCTTGCTAGTGATGGCTCACTCAGTCACATCTAAGCTCCCATTGTGTGCGTCTGTGTAGGAGAAATACTGCAGGCCCAACTGACAACTACACCCAGTCATGTGACCAGAGACAGGCGGCTGCAGGGACCAAATGACTAAGAGAAGAACATGCCAACTTTCTAAAAGTGGCATTTTCAGAACTGTAATTTAAAATCTGATTACACCCTAAGTCAGGATTTTAAATTTTGAATTCCATATCACCAAGCTTGAACCAGTTATATCTACTCATTTGGAAATGACACTTAAAAAATAATAAAGTAATGCCAATGTTATCCTATGGGAGCTGTAGTCCTTGCAGTAGTGAAAAATGAATGTAAGATTTTTTTCACAACCAAGACATGTAAATCTTAAAGGTATATGCCCTGGTATTTACGTGTACTGCCCCCTGCCCTCTGAGCTGTCCAGGGCCTATCATATGGGTGACTTACATGTATTGAAAAGGAAGGTTTGGGCCTGGAAAAGTTTTTTTTTTCCATGTTGAAATGGCAGTTCAGACTGAGCACACAGGCTCTGCAATAGCTGGCCTGAAACAGGTTTTGAGAGTGCTACTTGAGTGGGTGGCACTATCAGTGCTAAACGCCCACTAGTGGCATTTTATTTACAGGCCCTGGACACATGTAGTGCACTTACTAGTGACTTATAAGTAAAGTAAGTATGCCAATTGGGTATGAGCCGATGATAACATGTTTTAGGGAAAAAGCACAAGCACTTTAGCACTAGGCAGCAGCGGTAAAATGTCCTGAGGCCAGCATAAACGAAGTCAACAAAAACAGGAGGTCTGAAGGCAAGAAGCTGGGGAAAACCATGCTAAGGATGTCATGTCTAATCAGATTGTAGGGGAACAGGGGGGAAGTGAATTAAATGCAAAATACTTATAATTTAATAGTATTTAATTGATCATCAATTATGTTAATTACTATATTTTTAGTTTCACTTAAATAAAAATATGTTAATGTATGCTTTGATTTTATGAGTATGGTTTTATTCTAAATTGATCATCATTAATTAAGTTAATTTTTCCAATTTGTTTACATTTGTTATTTTATTTTGTATATTTTAATGTATATTTTTTCTTTTTATCATTACTTATACCCTGTTATATTTTAGTAGTGGGTTGTTGGATTTGTAGGGTAATAAGGTGAGTAGACAATTCAATTAAATATAATTGTTGATTAAAATAAAATGGTAATCGCTATTATAGTGATTTAATTCTTATTGTTTTTATTTTTTTAAGAATGTTGTTAATTGTTGTTTCTTTTCTCTTTATTTCTATACTAAATAAATATTTTTGATATATATTGTTTAATTTATTTTAGTATAAAAAAGAAATACATTATTAAAATATTAATATGTTACTTTTTCTACGTATTTGTATTTAGTGTACAGTGTAAAAAAAACTTTCAATTTTAACATGTGAACTTTAATATTTCACTGAAGTCATTTTGTTGGGGGTGTGTGTGTGTATATATATATAGGTGATCAAGGTTACTGGATAACCGAAACGCGTCATGCCTGGAATACCATTTTGTGAGAGCAAATAAATCTTCCCACTGAAAACTTACCTGCTGCTGGGGGTCCTTCTTTCTGTTTGGTGTGGAATCGCCGAAGAAACAGAATTTGCCACGATATATATATATATATATATATATATATATATATATTCACTGAAAAAACCATAGGTTATAGACCATATATAGTTAGGAATTAGCATTTACAAAACCATGAAAATTCACTGAAAAAACCATAGGTTATAGACCATATATAGTTAGGAATTAGCATTTACAAAACCTTACTTTACTCACACAAAACCATTGAAATTCGCATATATAGTTAGTTGCACTAACTATATATCGCGCACCCGCAATCCACTGCTGATCATGTCACATATTACATCATTCATGACATGGTCAGTGACATCACTGATGACATCACTGATGACATCTCAAATGACATCACTGATGACATCACTGATGACAACATCCAGTGACTGTATGTTTCTGTAAAGTTAAAATATGTCTTACATATTGAAGAATGAGTGGATGTATAAGTGTCTGGATGAAGGATTTAGTAGGTGCATGACTGACTGTATGAGTGAGTGATTAAATGTGTCTCACTGAGTGCATGGGTTAGTGACTAAACTGTCTTAATTTGTGCATCATTATGTCTGTTGTTCTGTAAACTGCTGCATGTGTTGATCAGTATCTATATGAGTAACTATATGGGTTATTGATTGGTTGCCCAAGTATTTGTATGGGAGACTGAGTGTGTGTGTGGGTGGCTGGGAGGTGTATGACTCTGTGCATAGATGTGTGAGCATACATAGGTGATATACAGTAGGTGATATATATATATATATATATATATATATATATATATATATATATATATATATATATATATATATATAAGCTTAAAACAGAGACTGTTTGCACCAGTGGAACCATTTCTACACTTAGGCATCTGAAGAAGGAAGTATCCGAAACGCGTCATGCCTCTTTGAATGAATAAAATGGTGTTTCACATGTCCCCGCTGTGCCGCCTCTTCTACTTCGAGGGAAGAAGAATGCCATGGAACATATTGCGTGGTCTCATTTACACGCGAGGATGGCCCTCCCAGCAAGCGTCTGATGTAAGGGTGTAAATGAGAGAACCCGGACCGCCTCGCACTACGGAGGCTGCAGAGAGAACGTTGTCAAGGACAATCCATACTGCATGGAGGGGCCTCCTTACCTTATCGAAGCCCCCGACCCTGCATGCCGATGTAACTGCGAGGCTTGGGAGTGAGGGAAGTGAACTCCGTTTTTCCCCGTACATGTGCAAAAATCTCCATCTGCTGACATCGCCACCCGGCTTCACGATGGGAAAATGGAGTGTAGGCCGAGTAAACGGACCACCAAACCAGCAAGCACGAACTAATGCATGCTGGGTAATGCAGTCCAAATAATGGGAGCAGTGGTAAATCCGTGCCATGTTTTACAGATAGCCTCAACCCTACTTCAGTGATTGAGCTTAAAACAGAGACTGTTTGCACCAGTGGAACCATTTCTACACTTAGGCATCTGAAGAAGGAAGTATCCGAAACGCGTCATGCCTCTTTGAATGAATAAAATGGTGTTTCACATATCCCCGCTGTGCCGCCTCTTCTACTTCGAGGGAAGAAGAATGCCATGGAATATATATATATATATATATATATATATATATATATATATATATATATATATATATATATATCGAACACAATTCTGGCTCAATTTCTCGTGGTCCTCTGGCGCTCTCTCCACCGGTGTCGGGCTACTAAGCAGAGCCCCGCTTTTCAATTATTGCCACAAATCCCTCAAAGAGAGAATTAGTCCGCACTCACAAAGAGATTCTTCCCAATATACCTTTATTCGTCAAGGTTATTCAGCAATTCGGGTTACAAACACACCAACGCGTTTCACAACACACAGTTGCTTGATCACGGTAAGGTAACATTTGCCCCAGCTCCTCCTATATTCTTTACAGGACGCGCAAAAAAACAAATTAATGCTGACCTCACTTCCTGTCGCCTTGACAGGAAGTAGGTTGGGAAATGTAGTTTTTTTTGATAACTTTTACGTTTTTTTTAAACAAACACCCATGAAAACTTTATACATTTACTGCCCAATAGCGATTCTTATCAGCCATAGCTATGTACATATTTACACCTATATTTACTCATATATTTGTCTGTATGTCAGTAAATAATTACTTATTTATACACTCATTTTCATTTTTATATACACTGGTGGCATCATATTGTTAATAATCGCGCTCTCTGGTGAGCATTTTCATTGATGCAATGTTGTACGGATTATCAAACACAAATTTCCGCCCTCTGGTTGGCTTAACGGTGATATGCACTGATGACATCATAATATTATTAATTGCGCTCTCCAGTGAGCCATATTATTACTGCATTGATATTCTGGTGCATAAGAGTCAAACCCAAAATTTCCGCCCTCCAGTGGGCTTAATCACCTTTTCGTTGTATTATGTGCCCCTGTGTATATACAAAAACTTAAAGTCATTTTCTTACATTGCTAATTTTAGTCCAAATTATACTGACATAGTCTCATTAACATTATCCTTCCATGCTCTGATTCGCCATATCTACTCATTATTTACTGTTAAGCTTTTCATGGGTCAAACAAAGTTAATGTTCTTATTACTACATTCATACATATGTATTTTTCTAAAAATCCGATTTTTTCTGCTGTTGCTCTCATATCTATGTTCAAAAGGGTTATGCTACTCGTGTCTCCAGTTGTCTCCACCCACCTCGTGGGGAAGAAATACAAAGTTAGGTTTACAAATGTACATAAAGTTCTTCGCTCTGGTTCAATCCCCAAGGGGTCATTGTTCGAAAATTCAGTATTTGCCTCGATTCTCTGCATCTCAATTGCTTTTCCTGATCTCCACCCCTTTCATGTGGCAGGATGCATTCCAAAGCATATGTTTTAAGAAGTTTCCAGTCGCTATTGTGCGCCTGCTCCATATGTTTTGCGACGGCATTATTTCTGTCTTTATTTGTCGTCGCCCTGATGTGCTCAAGAATACGTTTCTTGAACTCATTCTTAGTGCTCCCAATGTACTTTAATGAGCACGGGCACTCAATCACATAAACCACATGGGTGCTCGTGCAATCAATTAGTTGTTTTATTTGCCACATCTTTTTGTTGGGTAGCATTACTTCTTTTTTGTTTATCGCAATCTGACAAACTTTACAATGTAAACATTTCATAAATCCTTTTGTATTCAACCATTGTATTCCTTTTTTCTTTTTTGTATGATCCTGAAAATGGCTTTGTATCAATCTGTCTTTTAGACTCCTGGCTCTGCGGAATGTGACTAGGGGATGATTACCCATTATTTTCCCCGTTGTTTGGTCCAATTGTAATATTTTCCAATTCTTCCTGATTATATTTACAATTTGTTTCGATTCTCTTGTGTAGTCCAGAATCAATCTCACCTTTCTTTCATCAGATTGTTGGATATCACTGTTTGTTTTTAAGTAAACCTTATGTTAGATGTTGATGAGTTCAAGATTTGTCCGTATGCCATGCAATTTGTTGTAGGAAATTAGGTTGCCATGGTAGATCCTCTAATGGAGCCGGTGGCTAACTATCTGGATTTCTTTTTGATGCCTTTTGTGACCAACTTAAGCTCATATTTAAAAGATACAACGGACCTTCTCAAACATCTAGAGGATCTACCATGGCAACCTAATTTCCTATTGGTTACTATGGACGTTGTATCTTTGTATACAAACATTGACAATCAAATTGGTTTAAATGCATGTGCATTTTTTCTCAAGGAACGTGACATCCAATTCAATCGCCATAATCAGATGTTGATTGATATGATAGAACTCTGTTTGACCCAAAATGTTTTCTTATTTGGCGAAGAAATATATCAACAAACACAGGGCTGCGCCATGGGTTTCTCTTTTAGCCCTGCCTATGCCTGCATCACCATGGGTTGGTGGGAACAACAAATTGCATGGCATACGGACAATGACTTCTATGTGGAAAAAATTGCCAAATGGACGAGATTTATAGACGATCTTCTAATAATATGGGAAGGAACAAAAGAGGAATTCGAAGCTTACTTCCAAATCTTGAACTCATCAACATCTAACATAAGGTTTACTTACCAGATAAGTAAGGAGAGAGCAATCTTCCTAGACACGGAGATATATATTCGAGACAACAAGGTTGAAACAACTCTCCATAGGAAGAAAACAGCGACAAACTCAACTCTACATTTTGAAAGTTTTCACAAACCATCGGTGAAAGAAAATATACCTTATGGAGAGTTCTTGAGACTGAGACGGATATGCTCAGAAGAGGAGGAATGGATCAAAACAAGCAAATCAATGGCCCATAGATTCAAGAATAGAGGATACAACAACAAAGTCATAATGAAAGGATGGCAAAGAGCAAATAATAAAAATCGAAAAGAAGCTTTGACTACGAAACGGGATGCAAAAACAAACAGTGATATCCAACAATCTGATGAAAGAAAGGTGAGATTGATTCTGGACTACACAAGAGAATCGAAACAAATTGTAAATATAATCAGGAAGAATTGGAAAATATTACAATTGGACCAAACAACGGGGAAAATAATGGGTAATCATCCCCTAGTCACATTCCGCAGAGCCAGGAGTCTAAAAGACAGATTGATACAAAGCCATTTTCAGGATCATACAAAAAAGAAAAAAGGAATACAATGGTTGAATACAAAAGGATTTATGAAATGTTTACATTGTAAAGTTTGTCAGATTGCGATAAACAAAAAAGAAGTAATGCTACCCAACAAAAAGATGTGGCAAATAAAACAACTAATTGATTGCACGAGCACCCATGTGGTTTATGTGATTGAGTGCCCGTGCTCATTAAAGTACATTGGGAGCACTAAGAATGAGTTCAAGAAACGTATTCTTGAGCACATCAGGGCGACGACAAATAAAGACAGAAATAATGCCGTCGCAAAACATATGGAGCAGGCGCACAATAGCGACTGGAAACTTCTTAAAACATATGCTTTGGAATGCATCCTGCCACATGAAAGGGGTGGAGATCAGGAAAAGCAATTGAGATGCAGAGAATCGAGGCAAATACTGAATTTTCGAACAATGACCCCTTGGGGATTGAACCAGAGCGAAGAACTTTATGTACATTTGTAAACCTAACTTTGTATTTCTTCCCCACGAGGTGGGTGGAGACAACTGGAGACACGAGTAGCATAACCCTTTTGAACATAGATATGAGAGCAACAGCAGAAAAAATCGGATTTTTAGAAAAATACATATGTATGAATGTAGTAATAAGAACATTAACTTTGTTTGACCCATGAAAAGCTTAACAGTAAATAATGAGTAGATATGGCGAATCAGAGCATGGAAGGATAATGTTAATGAGACTATGTCAGTATAATTTGGACTAAAATTAGCAATGTAAGAAAATGACTTTAAGTTTTTGTATATACACAGGGGCACATAATACAACGAAAAGGTGATTAAGCCCACTGGAGGGCGGAAATTTTGGGTTTGACTCTTATGCACCAGAATATCAATGCAGTAATAATATGGCTCACTGGAGAGCGCAATTAATAATATTATGATGTCATCAGTGCATATCACCGTTAAGCCAACCAGAGGGCGGAAATTTGTGTTTGATAATCCGTACAACATTGCATCAATGAAAATGCTCACCAGAGAGCGCGATTATTAACAATATGATGCCACCAGTGTATATAAAAATGAAAATGAGTGTATAAATAAGTAATTATTTACTGACATACAGACAAATATATGAGTAAATATAGGTGTAAATATGTACATAGCTATGGCTGATAAGAATCGCTATTGGGCAGTAAATGTATAAAGTTTTCATGGGTGTTTGTTTAAAAAAAACGTAAAAGTTATCAAAAAAAACTACATTTCCCAACCTACTTCCTGTCAAGGCGACAGGAAGTGAGGTCAGCATTAATTTGTTTTTTTGCGCGTCCTGTAAAGAATATAGGAGGAGCTGGGGCAAATGTTACCTTACCGTGATCAAGCAACTGTGTGTTGTGAAACGCGTTGGTGTGTTTGTAACCCGAATTGCTGAATAACCTTGACGAATAAAGGTATATTGGGAAGAATCTCTTTGTGAGTGCGGACTAATTCTCTCTTTGAGGGATTTGTGGCAATATATATATATATATATATATATATATATATATATATATAAAACATTTCTATGGCAAAATGAAACCCCTCATTTTGTTCCTTTTCAAATTAAATGTATTAAGTGTTACCACTTTATTCCAATCAAGATGACTTCAGGTGTGCCATACTTTTGTCATAAGTAAGACTGTTAGCGTTCTAGTTGTTCTTTAGAACACTCTGGGACATTCTGTCATTGGGCTATAGTTGGGCTACATCTGGCTGATATTCGGGCTACATTTGGGCTCTTTTGTCTCTGGTGGCCATCTTGGGAGACTGCATATCAGAATTTTTTTAATGAAATATAAGAGGATTTGAGAAGTCACTCAAAATGTACCCTAATTTTTCTTTCTTCAGCACTAATCATAATTTCTATGGCAAAATGAACCCCTCATTTTGTTCCTTTGCAAATTAAATGTTTTAAGTGTTAACACTTTATTCCAATCAAGATGACTTCAGGTGTGCCATACTTTTGTCATAAGTAAGACTGTTAGCGCTCTAGTTGTTCTTTAGAACACTCTGGGACATTCTGTCACTGGGCTATAGTTGGGCTACATCTGGCTGATATTTGTCTCTGGTGGCCATCTTTGGGCTACATTGGGCTACATTGGGCTACATTGGGCTACATTTGGGCTCTAACATATATATATAGCCCAATGAAGCCCAATATATATTTTTCAAAGTAAATTTTCGTAAAAACAACTGGAGCATATATGTTGAGACATAGCAAAGGCACATCGGGCTACCAGTCTCTACAATTTTCCCAAGTTTCATAGAAATCCATTCAGCCGTTCGAACTAAAAGTGAGTCCAACCGCCCTATGGAAAACTCAATGTTAAAAACACGTTTTGGGACCCCCCTTTTTTCTCGGCCCCCGCTTGACGAAACCCCCCCAAACCTTCAGGGGACGCTCAGAAACAAAATGCGCCATTTTCCTGAAAATTTCAGCCAATTCCGTCCATCAACGCCAAAGTTATTCAACATAGAATTTTCGGAAATCCCTATTCAAAAAAATACTAACTATATATACCTACTGGCGACTGCCAGTAGGTTATATATATATATATATACATATATATATATATATATATATATATATGCAACGCTCTGTTTCCCTGCCGTTTGAAAGACGGGTCACTCGCGAGTGGGTGCAATCTGCGGCGGCGGGGCCCCGCACTAGTATCACGCTCAATTTCCTCAAAGATTGTTCGAAAATCAGCACTCGTAGACAGAAGGGTAATGCCTTTCCATGGGTTTATTTTACAGTGTCAACAGACGCGTTTCAGCTACAAGCCTTCGTCAGTGTTGTCAACGCGCGCCTGGCAACCAAAACATTTAAAGGGATGTCATGTGATCCTATTCACATTAGAAGAAGGACTGATACGTTAGGGGTCGCGCCATATTGGAATATGCAAATGCTGTGATAGCATGTATGCAATTCCACGTTTTGGGACCCCCCTTTTTTCTCGGCCCCCGCTTGACGAAACCCCCCCAAACCTTCAGGGGACGCTCAGAAACAAAATGCGCCATTTTCCTGAAAATGTCAGCCAATTCCGTCCATCAACGCCAAAGTTATTCAACATAGAATTTTCGGAAATCCCTATTCAAAAAAATACTAACTATATATACCTACTGGCGACTGCCAGTAGGTTATATATATATATATATATATATATATATATATATATATATATAAAAAAAATGTAAAGCAAAGGGTACAGGGACATTTTAGTAAGGATCATGTTTTACCCACACAAAACCATAGACGTTTGACAGTTATAGTTATACTTATGTTAACAAACTATAACTCATGGCCTAAAGTTACTTTACTGCACAAGTTATAGTTTCTTCAGATAAGTATAGTTATAAGTATAACCATAACGGCCGAATATCTGTGTCTTTGTGTGGGTTAGCTGTGAACCTAACTATAACCCCCCTGTAACCTCTGTTTTTTTTTCAGTTAATTTCTATTTTCTTTTAAAGCGCAGTAATATATTAATACTGTACGCTGATATAATCACCTCCAAGCATGCCCTTCGGCAGTGATCTAATGGGGGTTGAACGCAGAACCTGGCCTGCAGCCCACTCTGCAGCCATCCCCCCCATCCACCTAACCACATGCTGTGCATGGCCTTCGTGTGCGCAGCAAGTGTATGGTGTGTGAAGTTTTATATATATAAGCAGTTTGTCATGTGATCAAGCCTTCTCGAAGGCGAAACGCGTCATGGCGGCAGCGCTGGCTTTTATGGATTAAATCACCTTGCACCAGCACTTTTGGGTCGACTCTTTGTTGCTTTGAACTAGCGTGGTATCCCGTGTGATGTCCTGCAAGCGGCAAGTTTCTCCATTTAAAGTACCTATGCTTTCCAGGTACGAGTAGGGCCCCTTCCCATTGAGGGCGAGGCAGCAGGAAGCTTCTGTTCCAGCATCCCCGGAACTACATACTATCTCCGGCGAGGAGAGCGCAGCGACGCCCCGGCTCTACCTTAGAAGTGTTTCAGCGAGATTGCGACCGGAGCTTTCGTCTTCCGTGTTACGGAGACCAATTCCGAGTTTTGAACTCCGGAAGACACCCAGGAAACGGCAGAGGGGAGTGTGCGCGGCAGCTGGTAGGACATTTGTTCAAATTACCAGTTTACCGTTCCAGTGCATTTTTTATTAGCCACAAATTAAGCGCTTGTAATTATGGCCGCCGACAGACTGCGCAATCGAGCACAAGCAGCTGATTCCATGTTTCTCGATTCCCCGGCAGGGGGATCATCAATCACTACTTCTTCCGTACAGGAAACGGGAACAATAACGATAAAATAACTTTTTAAGAAATTGGAACGCGCTATGCGCGCTGAACAATCTAAATGGTGGGAACACCGTTCCCTTTCTCGCTACCTATAAGTGGGTCGAGTACCTAGGGGGCTGAGAAGTACCATCGCTCCCAGCTTTGAAAATCCGGACCCTGCTATGTTAGCGGAATGGGCAGAAGCCAATCTGAACCGTTCCAGTGTATATTTGCGTATCTTGGTAAAATACGCCGAAAGTGATTGCCTCAAACTGCAAATACAGATTGACAACTTGGAGGATGAAATAACCAAAATAGAAGTCACCGATGCCATCAATAAAATGAGAGCCGATATGATGACTCGCTTAGCAAAAGAAGAGGAGATCATTAAGAAAAGAAAAACTTTTAAGTTTGAGAGGGATCGTATTGACTATCTCAACGGACAAGTTTTCACTTTCGCCAAGAGATATGATGCAGTAAAGGCGAAAGCACGTTCCAATATGGCTGCTCAGCCCACAAGAGAAGACACGGTAGCACCTGCAACTTCTTTCTCGAGCCTCAGTTCCGCGGTAGAGAGTGATCTGGAAGGAGAACTAAATCGCGAGGCTAATTTGGGGTTTACCAAATTTTCCCTAGCGCAGGAAGTGGACTGCCTGTGCCTGGATTGACGCGAGACCTTAAGGTCCCACAAAATATATGCGCCAAGAAACAGCGGGCAAACCTCAAACGCTGGCAACGCCGCAAACAGCGCACCCGGAACTTCAAACGGCAACAATGCAGGCAAACACGGACATTGGAAACGCTGCCAACGGAAAACGCGGAAAACCAAACAAAATCAGTAGTCAATCTCTCCACCTTGAAACTAACTCCCGCGGAAACTGCTGTGATAAATTTGGGATTATCGTACTGCCCTCCATGCAACTTGAACTATGCGGATACACGCATGGATATATATCGAATTACACGCAAGCTTAAACTTAAAAAGTTTTTTGAAGTACATCCCAAAAAAAGTATTACATCTGAGACACTATTACATCCCGTCCCTACCAGCAGTCAGAGTCAGGCTACCTTTGATACTCTTTGGGATCTTCAAAATGAGGCAACCTTGGATACCACAAGGGAGGTGCCATTGGATTCAACAGGTCAACATGTTACTCCATTCAAACCTAAATCCACTTTTCAACCGATTATGGTTCGTGACAATCTGGATATATTCCAGGAGAGTGTGGTACGTGATGTGAAACAACTTTACATCACAACCAACAAAAAGAAATTCTACATTTCTAAACAAAACCGATGTTATCAACAACTGATCACCAAACTACAAAAGGATCATAACATCGCTGTAAAACAGGCCGATAAGGGCGGAAACGTGGTCCTTTGGCCAAGAGAAATGTATCTCCAACAAGCGGAATTGCAACTAAATGATACCTTTTGTTACCGCAGAAGTAATATCCAGATTGTAAAGAATACGTGGATTGAACAACATCAGAAACTTCAAGTTTGGAGAAGTGCTGGATTACTCACTCATGATGAATTCAGATACTTAAAGAAAGATCATCCTGTTATTCCCTCATTTTATTTGATCCCAAAGATTCATAAAGATTTTGATTTACCACCTGGTCGTCCGATCATTTCGGCCATTGACAGTTCTTTGGAGCATGTTTCTAAATACATTGACTTCTTTTTACAAAGCCATGTCAAACATCTAAAATCCTATGTAAGGGACTCTTTTGACTTTCTAGAGAAAATTGATCATTTTATCTGGGAAGAGAACATGGTATTACTAACACTGGATGTTTCATCCCTCTATACCTCGATCAGACATCATGATGGACTAAAGGCCTTGGACTATTATCTCAATAAGGATGTACTGCAACTGACGGCACATAACAAAATGCTGGTAGAGATGATCAGAATGTGCCTGGAACAAAACTCTTTTATCTTCAATGGCGTAATCTACCATCAGGTTAGAGGTGTGGCGATGGGGGCCTGCTTCTCACCTAGCTACGCGTGTTTACACGTGGGGCTATGGGAGGAGCAGGTCCTGGTCGGCCAACACCACAATATTGTTTCCACCAACATTGCTTTATATTTACGTTACATTGACAATATTTTTCTAATTTGGAGGGGCAGCCATGAAAGTGCAAAGGCTTTTGTTGATTTAATTAATGTGAATAACGTTAATTTGAATTTTACTTCCAACATGAGTTCCGATTGTATTTGTTTTTTGGATGTTGAAGTTTATGTGACAGGTACCACCTTAAACACGAGATTATACAGGAAGCCCAGTGCAGGGAACACTGTTCTGCATTCCAACAGCCAGCATCCGGCTCATTTGATTCGAAGCATTCCATTTGGAGAAGTGCTCCGAATAAAAAGAATTTGTAGCACAGATGCCGATTGTGCGGCTGCACAAGAGGCATGTAGATTACGTTTCCTTGCCAGAGGCTATTCGCCTGAAATTCTCAGCAAGGCGATCAGGCGTTCTAATTCAATTAGCAGACAGGAGGCATTGGTTACTAGAAATAGTAACACTAACCCTGACACAGGTCTATCAGAGAAGGTCCAGACTGGTTCCCCACGCGTAATTTTAACATACAATCGTCAGCATGGGGCGCTTAGAAAAATTCTGAATGCCAACTGGAATTTGGTCCGAAGTGATCCAGTGATTGGTCACAAAATGGATCCTAAGCCAGTTTTAACATACAGGAAGTCTCCTTCAATGTCCAAAGCTCTAGTCAGCAACACCTTAGAGCCCAAAGCCTCCACCACTTGGTTGGCTTTAAAGAAGGGTTTTAAAGCGTGTCCACACTGTAAAGCCTGCCGATTTGGCAGCAACCGGACGCACTTTCAAAGTCCCTTCCATGACCATCCTACTGCTATTTCCAAGTGGCTCACCTGCAAAACTGATTATGTAATCTATGTGTTGGAGTGTCCATGTGGGCTCCAATATGTGGGCAGTACCAAACTGCCCGCCCACAAACGAATACTCCAACACATACGCGCTATAACTGGACATGATCAGAACTACCCGGTTGCCAGGCACTTTCAAGAAAAACATGGTGGCATACCTGATAGGCTCCAATTTTTTCTAATTGATTGTGTCGAAATCTCAAGAAGAGGAGGTGACCGTGAGGCCAAACTCCGTCTTCTTGAGACTAGATACATCTTGGAGCTTAACACAAAAAATCCCAATGGTCTTAATGACAGAGAGGATCTTTATACCTGTCTTTAGTACCACTCAGTATGCCTATAAGTCCTGTCCGGATAGTTCTTTATATGTATATATAGAATTCCTTAATATCCTTATGGGTTACCCCCAACCAGTTCCCGTCCTGCATGGATTTTTGAATATAATGATGATGAAATGAACTCTCATGAGTAATTGATTTTAACTTGTATGTTAGGAATTATCTGTTGATATTTTCAGCACTTTATTGAAACTAATTGCACAATCACTATTTGCACTTTAATTGTTTTTGGCAGACATTGTGACTTGCCCACTTGGGCTCTATTTAGTAATGTATGACTTATGGTGTCATGAATTTGGACTATAGTTGCTGCTTTAAAATTGTATGGATCGACTTCATTACCACACAAATCAAGTATATTGGAACAAAAGCTACGGCTTGTGTACATAGATGAAAACTTTTTTATCATGTATAGATTGTCAATATATTTTTCTACTTAGATGGGAGTCATTGATAATTGTGTGTATTTATCAAAGTATATAATTTTGAACATAATATTTTCAAGACAACATTTTTGTGATGTTTGTGTAAAAAAATGCGCATATAATGTATTGTCGATCGTATTATTGCAGCATTTTACAAACCAGTATTTTTTCCATTTTCATGCCAGATAATTATGCACTGTCACTTTAAAAGTTCTGCTGGCTCTTAAGCAGTTTGTCATGTGATCAAGCCTTCTCGAAGGCGAAACGCGTCATGGCGGCAGCGCTGGCTTTTATGGATTAAATCACCTTGCACCAGCACTTTTGGGTCGACTCTTTGTTGCTTTGAACTAGCGTGGTATCCCGTGTGATGTCCTGCAAGCGGCAAGTTTCTCCATATATTTATATATATAGACATACATATAAGTATTTGCTCATTTTGAATGTATTTTACTGTTACTTTTGAAAAAAAATCTTTACTGTTGAATTATGTTACATTTATAAATATATATGTGCATACATAATTATTTAATGTAGGTAAATATAGTTCAAATTATTAAATTAAGATAATTTCATATTTAAAAAGTGAAATGTTTCAAATGGACTACTTTTAAGACATCATTTATTTAAAAAAAAAATGTTTGTCTGTTTTTAGATTATATTTTTGAAAATGTTATTTTTGACATAATATTTTTGTAATTCACATTATAAGTATGGGATCACAATATTTTTTACAGCAATATTTATGACCCAATATTTCTGTATCGCGATATTTGTGGCTTTGATATTCTGTCAATGATCCCAGCACCCCAGGCTGTTCACTCTGGTCTCTTCGATGAGTAGAACTGGAAGGCAGAGCAGGGGGCAAGCAGGGAGAGCTGAAGTGTTACTAGCTGGATTCGTAATGGTGCAAGCATCAAGGTGTTGAAGTCAACTGATGAGTTATTTTACGTGCTCTGTAGGACCAGTAACTTCCTATTTAAAAATGGCTAACAGGTACAATCATGAGCAATATGATTAGGTGATGAGAAGGGGGAACTAATGTTTGTTTGAGTCATCTCAAAAGCTTCACATTTCTTTAAATATATTAGGTAAAGGTTGAGGGCCTCATTTATGAGGCCTCTTGCACCACCGGATCATCACTTTTTGTGATATTCCGTGGCGCAGGAGCCTGCTCCATATTTTTGAGGCCGCACTAGGCCACTTTTTTTGGCTTAATGTTGCCTCGTAAATATTGATCTCTTTAACACAGTTTTCTACGTTAAAGGGACGTGCAATGGGTGTTTATGGGGTGGGTCCCAGCAACATCCATGGCTTTTTGACACTGTCAATGTCAAAGGTTCTTATATAGCGTGTTATCACCGCAAGGTCTTAAGGCGCTTGCTTTGGGAACTCGTCCTGGCTTTTTCCCTGTGAGATAACCTGTACTGGGCATCCCCAAGGTGAAAGCCAGGCATCCCGCCGCGGGGGGGGCCATAGTGGAGATTAAGCAAGCTATTGCCCAGAGGTGCAGAGTGTGAACCTGTGATTCAAGTAGGCACCGAAGCGAGAATTATTAAGTCCGTGGACATTTGGGCTCAAGACCCTGCCGTGTCGGGAATTGAACACTGGTCCCGGGACTGACCTCTGTTTCAGAGTCTCCCTCCTCTAACCAGTGAGCCACACTTCTCCACGCTGCACCAGATTTACGAGAAATCGTAATTCTGCTTGCACTAGGGCCCATGGCACCCTTGCTAAGCTGCAGAACAGGAGTCTGCTTCACTCTAGTAAAAAAATGCCACACAAATTAACATGCTTTATTTTTTATCTTTATTGTGCATATTAAGTCTACCTGTGTTGTGAAAGTCGGATATGTTATTTGTTTGAGAAGAATCATCTTTGTGCTCACACAAGGGACGTTTTATCTACACTGAGTGAGTAAACGCACATTTTCCGCTAAACAGCCCACTCATTTTGCTCGATGAATTTGATGATACAGAACACCTCATCTCCTGGCAAGGCCACGTTCCTATTATGAGTCAGCATTGCCGGTGGGCTTCTGCTGTTTGTTTACCAAGGCGTAAACAAAGCTGGTGACTACCTATCTTTCCCATGGACGGTCAACATGACGATTATTAGCCTCGTCTTAGGCCAGCATCTGTCACTGGCCAAAGGCAAAGCAATGAACTATGAACTTGTTCTCGTGAACTCAGTACCGCTCTGGGGAAGTAAACAACCCTTCTTAATAGGACTATATAAAAAAAGGTGCATTTAAATACAGTTTCGAAAGACGCATCTTTCAGACATATGCCAGCCATTACATCAATATAGCCTGGTTCTAGTCAACAGCAGTCAGTGAATAATATTTAAATATTAAAATGTCTTCATCTGTGCACGTTAATCTTAATAATACAATTGTTATTTAAGGTAAAGAAGACTTTAAAATCAGGATATGTATGGATCTTTTTCAAAATCTTTGCGTGACCAGCCCATCAAAGCTTCGGATTTCAGCAGGTTAATTTTGCCTTGCATCCTTATGAGTGGACAAAACATCATGGGGCATATTAACTATAAACAGCGATAAACATCGCTAAGCACGCTTAGCGCTATTACATATATCGCCGCCTATCGCTGGAATTTATCACCCGGATAGTGCGTTATTAACAACGCGTTTCTCCAAGGCGATAAATATTCCAGCATTAGTGGCGAAATGCAGGAATATTGCTGAAAATCCAGCGATATTCCTGCAGTGATAGGGAAAACCTTGATGATAAGGAGATGTGGATTCAGCCATTGAACCCACCTCCCATTATATGTAAAGCTAAGTCTGGATTTTTCCAGAAGTTAGCTTGTATTTTCAAGAGGGTATTGATATCCTGGGCCAGTTTGATAATGGGGAGAAGTGCAGTTGGCGATGATTCCTGTGTTTTTTTAGGGAGGAAACGCCTACTTTGCATCTCATTAGAGATGTGAAAAAAGGAGTCGGGAAAACGGCTGCTAACATGCGCTAATGCATGTTAGCACCGCCTTGTAAATAGGGCAAATATTTTATCTCTGCTTTTTTGGCTTTTAAAGCCAAAAAAGTGGAGATATGCCCTTGATGATATGCCCCCACGTATGTCATGAACCCTGTATCATGATGTGCTAAATAAAGCCTGTTACTGCCAGTGTTTCTCATTTTAATTGACTAATTTCTGCATGAATCTTATATCCTAGTATAGTTAACAGCTACATAAAACAACAGTGTTGAAAAAATCATAAAAGGTCTTGAAAAAATTAGTGTAACATTTTTTAAAGATGCTATTAAAAAACTAGAAAGTAATAACATAGGTGAAAGCAGAAGAGTGTTCCATTAGGATTGAATAGCTAAATGCAAAGGTTGTGTATTGATTTACACACACATATATACATATATATTCACTGAAAAAACCATAGGTTTCAGGCAGGTTATAGTTAGGAATTATCATTTAAAAAACCTTTGAAATTCACTGAAAAAAACGTAGGTTTCAGGAAGGTTATAGTTAGGAATTATCATTTAAAAAACCTTAGAAATTCACTAAAAAAAACATAGGTTTCAGGGGTTGCCAAATGTAGCCCACCCTGCCAGAAAGATTGTAATCCTTGGTTGACATGTAAATTCTGCGGCATGCAAATCGCTAAGCAATCACCAGATTGCAAAAGAATGATGCTAAACGAACATGATGCAGCAGGCTGGTCACCCCTCCTGATGTGTCACTGGACCGGCCCACCTAAAATACCACCATAAAGACCAAACCGGTGGCCTCACGGGCAAAGATGTCTGCGCAGTTAGAAAGAGCAAGGCTGTGGCTCCAGGCTTGAAGTTGTTGCAGAGAGTAGGAAAACAAAAACCAAACCCCATTTAAAACAAAAGAAATTATGTGGATAAACACAAAATGTAAAGCATATTTATCAATTGCTCAGATTTTTGCCTCCCACCAAAACCGGCTCGCAAGTGGGTTGGGACCTACAGGTTGGGCTAAGGTAATCGAGACTATCCTGTGCACACGCCCGTGTGCACAGGGATTGGGAAAAGATTGGGATAGTGGCATAGAGGGCCATGAGAAACTCAATGAAGAATATTTTACCCCAGGATGCAGCAGCTTCTCGGCATACGTCATTAAATCGGTGCTATCAAGTCGCCTCATCAGCTCCGCTGCAAAGCGCCGCCTGAATACCTCATCGCGCAGCAGGCCCTCCCTGGTGAGAGCCAACTTGTTGCACATCCACAATGGCAAAGCAGTTGTTCACATCTCCCGTTGCCCCCACTTACACATAACGCTGTGAACCCTGCCTATTACCGCCATAACATTGACCGTACTCCTGCATACGGGAGCGGTCCGTGTGAACTCGCATACAAGGTATGCCAAACTCTATTGCACGCCACAATTATAGTACAGACATGTTGTCCTCCACATACCGCTGCATTTCCACCCATTTATTTTACCCGAGACATTCTACAAGCCGCCTCTCTCTAGAATGCTGGCGTTACCCTTCCAGCGCCGATACAGCGGTGATCCACCATTACCGCTGCCTCCTGCATACCCCTACAATACTGCTAGAGAGGAGGGTGCCGGAACGACAGGAGCTAGGCAGCTCTGCATTGGGAGAGCATCCCGGCCCTCAAAGAAAAAGACGAACAGAACAGGCACAGCAGCCGAGGCAAGGGAAAGGCACCCAGCTGGCCAACGATGCTCCTGTGAGCACTAAGCCCTGGGGAGATGGCGGTTCCCCGGGCTGCAGGGGCTCCGGGGGACCCCGCTTTTATTTTATGACAATGCACTTGAGACCTGGCTCACCCGGGGGGCTCAATTAGATGGGAACCTGTGCTTCATTTTTCTTAAAACTTTCGGCTGTTTTGTGACCCCAGCGCAAATTTCGCAGAAATGTTAAACACAAAAATGCTTTTTTGGCCCTGGGGTTCCTTGTGGGACCCCCTGAGTAGGCCTCGGGGGTCTGGGTGTTTCTACCCTGCCCCCTTTACTTAGTTTTTAAACATTTTATTCACTGTTTTCTTGTGACTCGGTTCTACTGAGTCACAAGATGGCTACCAACACTGGTTTGGAGTGTTGGCAGCCAATCACAGTGAAGCTCATGCTCGTGAGGGGTCCCGACTCCACTGCATCCCTAAACATCAAAACTTTTTCTTTTTCAAATTTCTCAGAAAATACTCAACAATGTACCCCATTTAAAAAAAAAGGCCTCTTTCTGAACCAAGGGCTACCTTTTTGCCAAATTTGGTGTAATTTCGTTCAGCAGTTTGGGCTGCAGTTGTGTCTAAAGTTTCCTATGGAAAATTACATGGGGAAAACACATTTTTGGACCCCCCTTTTTTCTCAGTCCCCCCTTGTTGAATCACCCCGAAACTTTTCAGGACAGGAGCTGACCGGAGCGGGCCACTAGTTTTGAAAAATTCACGAGGATTCGTCAACCGGCGCCAAAGATATTGGGAAATCAAAAAACGCTTTTCCTATGGAAACTAGGTCCCAACTATAACTACCTATCTGCGACTGCCAGTAGGTAATATATATGTATATATTACCTACTGGCGGTCCCCAGTAGGTATATATAGTTAGGATTTTTTCCCTATGGGATTTTTGAAAATTCTATGTCTAATAACTTTGACGTTTGTAGACGGAATTGGCTGAAATTTTCAGGAAAATGGAACATTTTGTTTCTGAGCAGCCCCTGAAAATTTGGGGGGGTTTCGTCAAGGGGGGGCCAAGAAAAAAGGGGGGTCCCAAAACGTGTTTTTAACATTGAGTTTTCCATAGGGCGGTTGGCCTCACTTTTAGCCCGAACGGCTGAATGGATTTGCACGAAACTTGGCAAAATTGTAGGGACTGGTAGCCCGATGTGCCTTTTGTAGGTCTCAATATATGTGCTACAGTGGATTTTGAGAAATTAACGTTCAAAAAAAGATATATATCTAGAGCCGCGCCTGGAGCGCTCCCTGGTACGCGTACCGGGGAGCGCTCCAGGCGCGCCACGCGACTTGCGCACGGCAAGCTGATTGGTTCTCGGGTGTCTGTAAACATTCGAAACAGTCCGCAGGGGCCGCCATCTTGTGTCTCGGTAGGATTGAGACACAAGAGGTGGCAAAAATCAAAGGGGGAAATGAGCAAGAGGGGGCAGGGTACACACCCCCTGACCCCCTAGGTTTCATGTGGGGGCCATAAAAGGCTCCCGCGGGTGAAAAAAAAAATTTAAAAAAAATTCGATTTTCGCGGGGGTGAGCGCCCGGTACGCGCACCGGGGAGCGTACGGGGGAGCGTACCATGGAGATTAAAAATGACAGACTTTTAAAAAAATAAAGCTTCTTTTTAAAAATTGGAGGTAGTTCTGAAAAGAACTTTTTTTTTCATTTTGTTGTTTTATATATATTTTTTTGTTTTTGTTGTTTTATATTTTTTTAGACTTTTTAAAACAATTTTATATTTTTTTTGGATTTTTTTCAAGGGAAAAACAAAAACAAGGATTCCAAAACTGCTCAACAGGAGCAAAAAAAATTGAAAATTTAGGGACTGGAAGAGCAGCGGTGTTGCTGTTTCTTTAGGGCAATCAGTTCAACACTCTGCTCCCCATAGCAGAGCAGTTCGTCACACTCTGTGCACAAAAATTTGATGCCCGCAAACACCGGCTGAATGTTAGGGATCATTCTTCCACGGGGTGGTCCCGAAGGTGTTGCTCCACCAGTGGAGGTGCTGCCGCCATCTGTGGGTACATTCCGTGCCAGCTCTCTGACACTCTCCCTGGCAAAGTTGTTAGGGTGTCTTCTTTTCACATGCCGGATCAAATTAGAATTCCCAAAACTATATTTTTTCAGAGGATTGCCTCTGGATAAACTACTCCCACATATTTTGCATGTTACTTTGGGAGCGTTGACTTTTTTCTGTCCTTCTGGGATTTCGTAAAATTTCCAGATGAAATGGGTTTTTTTCTTTTGCTGAGGAGGGTCCTCATCTAAAAATCCCTCTGAATCACTGCTGGATGACTCTCTTGCAGCCATTGCTGGAGATCAGAAAAGTAGGAGATAGAGTAGACACAACAGCTCTTGCTCTCTCCAAGTACAAAGTAATAGTGAGAGAAATGGGTGGGTTTCACACAATTTGGAAAAAAAAAAGTTCTGAACCAATGAAAAGTGTTATTTTAAAGTCACATGGTTTGACGCGCTTACGCTACGCGCCCCGGGGCGCGTCGCGGGCGTGTATTGTAAGCGCATCGGGGCGCTTACGTTGCGCGATCGTATGCGCTTCCGGGTGCGCTTACGCGGTGCGTCATAAGACGCATCTCGCGGCTACGCGATACGTGTCTTATGACGCAAGGCGTGGCGGCTACGCGATACGTCACGATGTTGTTTTCGTTCTCGGCAATAGCGCTTCCGGGACGCGCATTAGTACGCGCCCCGGGGCGCGCCGCAAGATTGCGCTTACCCGCCGCAAGATTGCGCTCACCTGTCCGCGCCCCGGGAGCGCACTAAAAATAATATTAAAAAAAAAATAAAAAAATTATAAAATATAAAATTAGATTTAAAATGTATTATTTTTATAAAGATTTGCTATTAAAAAACCTATGAAATTCACTGAAAAAACCATAGGTTATAGACCATATATAGTTAGGAATTAGCATTTACAAAACCTTGAAAATTCACTGAAAAAACCATAGGTTATAGACCATATATAGTTAGGAATTAGCATTTAAAAAACCTTATTTTACTCACACAAAACCATTGAAATTCCATATATAGTTAGTTGCACTAACTATATATCGCGCACCCGCAATCCACTGCTGATGATGTCACATATTACATCATTCATGACATGGTCAGTGACATCACTGATGACATCACTGATGACATCTCAAATGACATCACTGATGACATCACTGATGACAACATCCAGTGACTGTATGTTTCTGTAAAGTTAAAATATGTCTTACATATTGAAGAATGAGTGGATGTAGAAGTGTCTGGATGAAGGATTTAGTAGGTGCATGACTGACTGTATGAGTGAGTGATTAAATGTGTCTCACTGAGTGCATGGGTTAGTGACTAAACTGTCTTAATTTGTGCATCATTATGTCTATTGTTCTGTAAACTGTTGCATGTGTTGATCAATAGCTATATGAGTAACTATATGGGTTATTGATTGATTGTCCAAGTATTTGTATGGGAGACTGAGTGTGTGTGTGGCTGGCTGGGAGGTGTGTGACTCTGTGCAGATCAATGTGTACTTATATCAATGATTGTATAACAAGGTAAGTATGTGTTAGTATATGTTTGAAAATATAAGGTGCTCTATGTTTAACTGTATAGACAAGAAAATGGAAGTGTGATTGATTCTTTACAGGACTGACTAGGTGTGTGAGTAACTCCATGGATGAGTGGCAGAGTGTGAGTGTCTGTATAGGTGTATGAGTGCATATGATACTGTTGTAAAGATGAGTGATTGTATGTATGAATGATTGTATGGGTGAATGAGTGAATGTGTGTGTAGACGTAGGAATCAGTGAGTACATATGTAGTAACTAGTATTGGTGTGTCAATGGTTTCAAAAATTATACTCTGTATTTAACACTGGGTGAAACAGAGGTTATATTAAAATATGAGGAGATGCATTGTATTGTCACATGAATGATATCATCAGTGATGTGGTCATTGATGTCAAATGAGATGTCATCAGTGATGTCATCAGTGATGTCATTTGAGATGTCATCAGTGATGTCATCAGTGATGTCACTGACCATGTCATGAATGATGTAATATGTGACATCATCAGCAGTGGATTGCGGGTGCGCGATATATAGTTAGTGCAACTAACTATATATGGAATTTCAATGGTTTTGTGTGAGTAAAATAAGGTTTTTTAAATGCTAATTCCTAACTATATATGGTCTATAACCTATGGTTTTTTCAGTGAATATATATATATATATGTATATATATATATATATATATAGACACGAAGTTGCAGCTGTTCCCCAGCCTCTGTTTCGGCGGGCTCACGGCAGGGGTAGCCACCCCCTTAAATCACTCACGTTAACACCAGCTTGTCCCTTTCCAATCGTCACGGAAAGAACTACACAGGAGCCGCGGCCACAATCAAGGTGCAGATTTATTTTGCAGACACAATCGTCCTACGCGTTTCGGAGTGAAACTACTCCTTCGTCACGGGCAAAAGTTGTGCATTTCAACACTACTAATAAAGTAAAATAATGTGTCACGTGATACAACAACATAAACAAAATACTTTGATTCTTATAATTTTCTTGTGAAAATTCATTCACGACATGGTACATTACTTTCCGATGAGTGACAATTTAGTAATGTGTTCAGCAATCATTTTGCCAAATAATATACTAGACAGTGCTGTCGACCAATGCGATGACACAATCATCATAAGTGTTACAAACATTTTAACAGAGTTGCTGTTCTGCTGTTAATTATACCAATATTTGTGATATTAAGCCAGTCTTTGCCAGATTTACATTAAAGTCATGTAAAAAGAAAATAAATTCTAAATCATTATTTTAACGGCAAGCGCGAGACTCGAACCTTCGGTCTCAAAAGACATACAGTTTCCACAGTCTATTAGCCGCTAGCGCTACAGTGACTGACATTTCACCGAATGACAACCCCCATAGTATCCTGGTGTTTCGCAGAGCATACTGCAAAATAAAGCTAATTAAGGTATTGCCCAAGTGGGCCAAAAGTGCTTAACCGTATGCTCAATATAAAACACTTCATTGTTATCATTCAAATAATTACATGGTGTCAGCAAACTGATCAGCATACCGCTGTATGGAACAAATAAAAGTAATGCCCCAGTGGGCCAAAAGTCATCATAATTGATATTGTTGTTGAATCAAACAAAATCAGGCCCCTTTGGGCTCAAGGTCTTGGTCAGCACAGTAGGGTCTCATCACTCACTCTTGTACATTCATCGGAAATATCTAGAAAGATAAGATAAGGTCCTGTTAAAATCTTCATAGCCAAAAAAAAGGGTTTTTGAAGAAAAGCACAACATTTCTAAAACATTAAAGCGATCTAAGCAGCAGCAACTAATATTGTACACATACTGGAACTAAACTTAGTGTAGATGTACTGATAGTTCCTCGTCCATGTTCAACCCGTGGGGCACCTGGGTGTTGAATCTGATAATAAATTTGGACTCGAGTTTCCTAAGTTCAAGTAATCTATTGCCCCCTCTCACATTGGGAGGAATACAATCAATGGATGCAAATCTGACAAGATTGGCGTTACTCTTGTGGTACTCTTGAAAGTGACGGGCTATCGGATAGGTTTTATCATTGTTACTGATTGCCCTTAAGTGCTCTAACACTCTCTTCTTACCTTTATGGATGGTGCTGCCAATATAATATTTAGAACAGGGGCATTTCAGGGTGTAAATGGCATATTCAGTATTGCAATTAAGGTGTTTTTGTATGACCCATGGAGCCTCATTGTCATGGAATCTCAGAGATTTGACACTCCTGCTGAATTTGCAGACATTACATTGATTACAAGTAAAAAAGCCTTGTACTGCGTTCTTTTTATTAGGAGTTGGTATCATGTTACTACACAACTGATCACGCAGAGATTTGGGTTTTCGGAAGGTTAGGGATGGGTGTTCACCGATACTCTCTTTTAGGTCATTGTCAGTTTTTAAAACCTCCCAAAACTTCTTGAGGCTTTTTCTAATTTCCCACGCGTAAGTATTGTACGTCGTGATGAATCTTATAGTTTCCTTAGGTTTATTCAAAGATTCATCCGACTTAGGAAATATGAGTTCCTGACGTGTCAGAGCATCTACCCTGTTGATCGCTTTTTTGACTATTTTGGAACTATAGCCTCGTGTCAAGAATCTTTCACTCATGATGCTTTTTTCTTGTTCAAATTTCAAGGTTGTACTGCAATTTCTGCGAGCTCGTAATAGCTCACCATAGGGTATGCTCTGTATGAGATTGCAGGGATGGCAGCTGTCCGCATGTAGTAGACTGTTGCCAGCCGTTGCTTTTCTGTATAGAGAGCTAACAATAGTGTTATTGTCTATCTCAATTTTAAGATCTAGGAATTCCATGGAGTCACTACTTATGTGATGCGTGAATTGAAGATTCATTTGGTTATTGTTCAGCATTTCCACAAATTCTAATGCTTGTAAATCAGTGCCACTCCACACACAAAAAATGTCATCTATGTAACGCAACCAGAGGACGGCGTGGTCTTTAAATAGCCCGATCTTGTGGACAACCTGCTCCTCCCACCAGCCCAGGTAAAGACCCGCGAAGCTGGGGGCGAAGCAGGTTCCCATCGCCGTCCCCTGGGTTTGCCGGTAGATGTTTTTATCAAATAGAAAAAAATTGTTAGTGAGACACAACTCAATCATTTTCAATAACATGTCCGTATGATGAGAGAAACCCAATGGCCTACTTTGAAAGTAATGTTTGCAGGCTTCCAGACCTAGTGTTTGTGGAATGCTTGTGTACAAGCTACAGACATCTAAGCCTAGCATTAAGTACTGGGGGGACCATTCTATGTCACTGATATGCTTTAAAAAGTCGCTAGTATCAAGGACAAATGAAGGAAGTGATTGCACCAAGGGCTGTAGAAAGTAATCTACATACTTCGAAGTGTTTTCCAGAGCACTCCCACAGGAGGAGACAATAGGTCTCCCAGGTGGTCTTTGGGCATTTTTGTGCAACTTTGGAAGCAAATACAGAACAGGCAATCTTGGATATTTACAAGCCAAATATGAAAATTCGTCAGCACTTAGGATGCTATCTTCTTTCCACATAGTGATTTGGTTGGCAACCCTTAACATCGCTTGATCATAGACTGCTCTGGTTGTCTGACAATATCTGCTTGTGTCAGACAGTTGAGAGTAACCTTCTTGTCTATACATTTCTAGGGGCCAGATGACTACATTTCCACCTTTGTCACTTTGTTTTATGACAAAGTCACGATTAGATTCAAGACTGTTCAATGCGTTTTGCTGTTCTTTAGTCAAATTATTTTTCATCTGCAATTTACGTGATTTCAACTTTTTCAATTCACTGACCATTCCTTTCTCAAAGCAATTGATTGCTTCACAGTTAATTTGAGGTATGAATATTGA
The DNA here is from genome assembly GCF_964261635.1 of Lissotriton helveticus. NCBI lineage: Eukaryota > Metazoa > Chordata > Amphibia > Caudata > Salamandridae > Lissotriton > Lissotriton helveticus. The sequence continues at coordinate 611,159,042 of NC_136069.1, read as the reverse complement.
TTTGGGTTTAAATGGGGTCACTGCCCTCAGATCTAAGGTCAAATCATTATTTGTTACATTCAGGATGGGCTCTTCAACCCCCCCCCTCCGCCAATTCATATACCTCACGTAAAGTCTCAATGTCATCAATACAAAGATCTGGTTGTTCCTTGGAACATTCAGTGGTTTGTTTCCTGGGTTTATTCGAAAACCATTTTTTAAGTTTCAATTTTCTTATATAATGGAATAGGTTTTACTTGTAATCAATGTAAGGCCTGCAAATTCAGCAGTAGTGTCAAATCTCTGAGATTCCATGACAATGAGGCTACATGGGTCATACAAAAACACCTTAATTGCAATACTGAATATGCCATTTACACCCTGAAATGCCCCTGTTCTAAATATTATATTGGCAGCACCATCCATAAAGGTAAGAAGAGAGTGTTAGAGCACTTAAGGGCAAGCAGTAACAATGATAAAACCTATCCGATAGCCCGTCACTTTCAAGAGTACCACAAGAGTAACGCCAATCTTGTCAGATTTGCATCCATTGATTGTATTCCTCCCAATGTGAGAGGGGGCAATAGATTACTTGAACTTAGGAAACTCGAGTCCAAATTTATTATCAGATTCAACACCATGGTGCCCCACGGGTTGAACATGGACGAGGAACTATCAGTACATCTACACTAAGTTTAGTTCCAGTATGTGTACAATATTAGTTGCTGCTGCTTAGATCGCTTTGATGTTTTAGAAATGTTGTGCTTTTCTTCAAAAACCCTTTTTTTTGGCTATGAAGATTTTAACAGGACCTTATCTTATCTTTCTAGATATTTCCGATGAATGTACAAGAGTGAGTGATGAGACCCTACTGTGCTGACCAAGACCTTGAGCCCAAAGGGGCCTGATTTTGTTTGATTCAACAACAATATCAATTATGATGACTTTTGGCCCACTGGGGCATTACTTTTATTTGTTCCATACAGCGGTATGCTGATCAGTTTGCTGACACCATGTAATTATTTGAATGATAACAATGAAGTGTTTTATATTGAGCATACGGTTAAGCCCTTTTGGCCCACTTGGGCAATACCTTAATTAGCTTTATTTTGCAGTATGCTCTGCGAAACACCAGGATACTATGGGGGTTGTCATTCGGTGAAATGTCAGTCACTGTAGCGCTAGCGGCTAATAGACTGTGGAAACTGTATGTCTTTTGAGACCGAAGGTTCGAGTCTCGCGCTTGCCGTTAAAATAATGATTTAGAATTTATTTTCTTTTTACATGACTTTAATGTAAATCTGGCAAAGACTGGCTTAATATCACAAATATTGGTATAATTAACAGCAGAACAGCAACTCTGTTAAAATGTTTGTAACACTTATGATGATTGTGTCATCGCATTGGTCGACAGCACTGTCTAGTATATTATTTGGCAAAATGATTGCTGAACACATTACTAAATTGTCACTCATCGGAAAGTAATGTACCATGTCGTGAATGAATTTTCACAAGAAAATTATAAGAATCAAAGTATTTTGTTTATGTTGTTGTATCACGTGACACATTATTTTACTTTATTAGTAGTGTTGAAATGCACAACTTTTGCCCGTGACGAAGGAGTAGTTTCACTCCGAAACGCGTAGGACGATTGTGTCTGCAAAATAAATCTGCACCTTGATTGTGGCCGCGGCTCCTGTGTAGTTCTTTACGTGACGATTGGAAAGGGACACGCTGGTGTTAACGTGAGTGATATATATATATATATATATATATATATATATATATATATATATATATATATTTTTTTTTTTTATATATAAACAAATGATCCCCGGTTCCACCGCATAGGAAAAAAACACACACGCACAGATTCCAACTGAAGTGTAGGTTTATTTCAACAAAACAGGGTCCAAATGACGTGTTTCGGCCGCTGTCCTGCGGCCTTGCTCACATAACGCACTACGTGCAAGTTATGTCTTAAATAGTCAGGTAAGTTTGTTTCTACTTTTTTAAATGTTTTTTTCACCTTATTTTCACCACAAAGTGCATTACGACCAGGCCCCATGTGGTCACAAATGGATGACATATCACTTGAAAAATAGCCATTGTAAGCAGACTTGCTACATAGTCAATATGCATGAGACCGCTAAAACAAAAAATAAATACATGTATAATTCCGTTGAAGTCACCAGAACAGATCATACATGCCTAACTGCACAATGCATAGATTGAGGTAATTAACAGAGGAATTCAGCAGATCAATTCACATGTGACTTGCATACAATGAAAATAGAGGAAAGATGTTAAGCCGTATAAGGACAATATAGCTGAGTCAGTAGTTTACAGGGCAGTAAACACTGAAATACGTTTCACCCTGGGATGGGTTGAGGTCTAATATGAGTGCAGACAATTGTATTACAACATAAATAAAATACAAGTGAGTAAGTATAAAAAGAAAGACGGGCTCAAGTGTGAAAAAAGTGTATATACAGAAGGAAAACCAACTGGTAAAGAAATCTACTATGGAATTCTCAAACTCCGAGTAAATGTTAAAGATGGATGTCCAAAGTTATAGACGGATCATATAATACATGGTGTGCAATACATAGCCTGGTCATACTCAAACAAACTAATAGATGTTAGGAACATATGTAAAGGATATAGCCAGAAGGTTTATCCCCATATTGCTGCTTAAATGTAAGAGTTCAGAAAACAGAACCCACAAATAATGGTGCTGTAGGGAACCGAATGTTGTCCCACTAGAGCAAATCTCTGCATAGCTACCTGCACAAATACAGATAATTAAATAACAAGACACCAGAGGAATAGCCACAGACATGTATAATACACAGATACAGAAAGAGAAGTAGAGCAGGAGAAACAATTGTTAATTAATGCAGTGATTAACAGTAGTTGTGTAAGTCCTCACTAAAGTTAACCCCTTCGCTGCGATTGTCAGCCAAAGACCATCGCAAGCACTACCTCTGTAGTGCAGCGAACGTCCGTTGGCCGACGTGGCCCCGCCCACTCCGCTAAACCGTCGCACCGCGGCGGAATTGCCGCATTGGTTAAGCGGTTAACGTCAGACAGTGACTTCGCATTGAGTTCCAGTATGTACTGTGTCTCTAACTGTCTACGTTTTTTTTCACGGTTGCCACCACGTCTGAGTATAGGTAAATTGTCTATGACAAAATATTTAAGGTGTTCAAGGTTGTTATTATGAACATTCTTAAAATGTCTAGCACCTGGGTAAGTGGGGTCCTTGTTGACAATCGCCTTAAAGTGCTGTAAGGTTCTCAAGTTGACTTGGAGTTTGGTGCTGCCCACATATCTGAGACTGCAACTGCATTGCAATACATATACTGCAAACTCAGTTCTGCACGTGAGTCTGCTTTTGATCATGATGGGATCAGTGTGACAGTAACTTGAGAGGTGTTCATGCCAAACTTACAGGCTCTGCAGGTACTGCATTTAAAGAAACCTTTGATGTCAGTGATCCAATTGGTTCTAACACTAACTTCGGGCTGCTCTTCACTAATGAATCTCTCATGGAGAATGCACGGCTGTATGTGATCGTGGGCCGCTTAGCTACTTTAGGTCCAAGGACAGGATCGGTCAGGATAATGCGCCATTGATTATTAACAATCGATCTAATGGCACGTTCTTCTTTCCTATAAGTAATGATAAGACGGGTTTCAACCGTCCCATCATTACTGGCACCAGGAATGGTACTAGGGTCGCTAAGTATATTGCCCAATTTGCCAACCAAAAGTTCTTCCCTAGGTATACTGTTGGCATGTGTTCTCGCTGAAACCACAATGCGTTCTGAGTACCCGCGTAAAGTATATATATAAAACCAAGTTTTCACTACTCCCTTAGGCCATTGATACATCGGCTCAAATGCCGGGCATAGAAAAGTCTGTAAACATAATCCGCAGGACAATGTGTTCTAGCCTTGCAGAACACCAAGATACGAGCCCGTGTGAGTGTTGCAGGTGATTCATTTCGCTGCAGCCAAAATGCTCAACCCGTTTTGAGGAACACTTCCTCTGTTTCCAGGGAAACACTTCCTCTTTTTCCAGAGACAGAGAGTTTGCACAGCACCTACGATCCATGATTAGGGTAACAGTGCATATAATCCAACATAAACAAAGGACTATAACTTAGGTGTTGAAAGGGTAAAAACACAGAAGTAAGTGAAGTAATCACTCGTTGTGAACTTGCTAATAAACATTGTTAGATTTTCAGCCAACATGTAGAAACAGCTATTAAAGCTCATAGCCAGTATCATACTTAAGTAGAATATCCGTATAGCTCATGCAGAAATAGAACATGCCTTGTAAAGTGAGCGCTATACCCCTTCTAATAATAAACTTGCATGCATAGCGTAAAAACATTTAAAGAAAGTTGTTTAGAAACTAATTATGAAACCGGGCATGAGGCACATTAGCAAATTAAAGTAAATAACGTGTAAGCAAAGCACATCACACCCTTGCTAAAAAGGAATATATGATGATACAACGAATTCCGTTGCAACGCATGCCTTTACCACGCATGCGTTACAACGGAATTCGTTTACCACGGATAAACTTTTCCTCGAATAATTGCGTGGTGACGTCATACGTCGTTAAGAGAAAACGGCATTTTTTTCCGATTTCTTTTAAACGACGCTGAATCCGACGTGACTTATGGTGAGTTGTTTTATTTGGGGGGAGACCCCCCCAAGCCCCACTTTTTTCCTTTTTACCTTTACCACATATGCCTTTACTACAAACATCGTAGTAAAGGTATGCGTGGTAAAGGCATTAGTGGTAACCACGCATGCGTTGTACTGCATGCGTGGTTAAAGATTTCGGGGAAACGGCTTCGTTGTAAAGGCCGTTTCCCGCTAAAAAGCAATACATTATAACATTTGGCCCTTTAGAATGTAAGGGTGGCTATCTTGGAATTGTTACGTGGGACTCATTTGACATATTTGAATTAGAATTAGAGTTTGAATTTGTATTGCGCGTAATCACCCATAGGTCTCATAGCGCTTGCAGAAATTCAGTGAGAGGACAGGGTAAAGGGTTCACCAAGGGTCTAAAAGAGCCAGGTTTTCAGGTTCTTGTGGAATGTGTTGTGATTCGGATCTATTCTCATCGGTAGGGGTAGAGAATTCCACGTTTCTGGGGCTATTTTAGAGTAGCATCTGTCCCCGTTTCTGACCGTGCGGACTTTTGGGACTGTTAGGAGGTGTTTGTCTGAGGAGCGGAGGGTTCTAGTCGGGCAGTAATCGGAGAGTTTTCTTTCCATATATTTCGGTCCTTGGCCATTGATAGTTTTGTGGACTAGGCAGCATATTTTAAATTTAATATGTTTTTTTATGGGAAGCCAGTGTAATTTTTTGAGACAAGGGGCCGATGAAGTGCGGGGGGGGAAGATCGAGGACCAGCCTGGCCGCTGTATTTTGAATGGTCTGGAGTTTTGTCAGAAGACTTTCATTGATGGCGGCGAGCAGTGCATTACCATAGTCCAGGCGACTTATGATTAAGCCCTGAATTAGGGGCATGCAAGATGATATGGGGATCCACCTAAAGATCTTCCTGAGGCTGCGCATTAGTCCTAAGCTGGTGTGTACTACTTTGTTGACATGGGATGACATGGACAATTTATTATCAATAGTGACTCCCAAATTCCGAACTGAGTTTCTCGGGGCAGGACAGGGGCCTAGTGTTGATGGCCACCATTAATTTGACCAGTATTTCTGATCATTTCCAAACAGCATAATCTCGGTCTTTCCAGCATTAAGCATCAGGTAGTTACTGGTCATCCATTCCTTTATAGAGGTCATGCAGTGTTGGAATCTGGATTTAGTGTCTGCAGGGTTTGGGCCTATGGTGATTAACAGCCGAGTGTCGTCAGCGTAGGACACAGTTTCAAAGCCGTAAGCTCTGATTACCTTTGCCAGTGGGGATAGGTATAAATTAAAAAGTGTGGGGCTCAGTATTGATCCCTGAGGGACACCCTTATCATTTTCCACATTAGCTGAAGAAAATGGTCCAAGTTGGACCCTAGACCGCCTTCTGCTCAGGTAGCTCTGGATCCAAAGTAGGGCTGAGCCCTCGACACCAATCCCAGCCAGGCGCTCTAAGAGAATGCTATGTGAGATGGTGTCGAAGGCCGCCGACAAGTCGAGTAGGATCAGGATGGCCGATTGCTTTGCGTCGATGGTCAGCCGAATATTATCCACAATCTCAAGCAAGGCAGTCTCAGTGCTATGAAAAGCTCTGAAGCCTGACTGGGATGGATCCAGTAGCTTGTTATCTTCCAGGTGTTTAACTAGCTGTTTATTTATTAGTGATTCCATGATTTTCCCAAAGAGTGGCAGGAGGGAGATCGGACGGTAGTGTAGGGGTTGTTTTGGGTCGGCGTTGTTCTTTTTTAGTATTGGTCTGATTGTGGCTTCTTTCCATTGGGTGGGTACCGTACAATGGACTAAAGAAAGGTTCAGGGTAGCGGTCAGTTCGGTGATCAGGGCCGGTGCAATTTTAGCTAGGATTTGGGCGGATGCGGGGTCTGCTGGGGACCCTGATTTGATTTTCTTTATTGTGGTGCCTACTTCTTCATCTGAAAATTTATGAAATTCTTTAAGGACATTATAAGGGGGAGGTTGTTCTTTAGGTGATTGATCAGTTGTCCTTATGCCTATAGCTGGCACAGTCGGTTTGGGAAATAGTTTGTGGATATCGTTTATTTTGTCCGTAAAGTAAGTGGAGAGGACATTAACCCATTCTTGGGACTCCATGAGTGGAGGTTGGCAGGATGGGGGGTTTGTGAATTCTTTTACTATTGAGTACAGTTCTCTATGTGAGTTCCCTGCCTGGCTAATCCTGTTTCCAAGGTAGACTTTTTTTGCTGATGCTATCTTGTTCATGTAGTCTTTATGTAAGGCTTTATACTGTTGTTTGTCGGTTATATTTTTTTATTTTCGCTATTGTCGTTCGGCTGTTCTAGCAGCCTGCTTAGCTGCTTTTAGGTTAGGGGTGAACCAGGGGGAAATTTGTTGGGGCATTTGGTTGCCTGTTTCGGGGCTATAATATCTAAGGCGGTAGTGACGGCCCAATATAGGTCGGCAGCCGCCTTATTCGGGTCGGTGGACTGAGTCATTGGAGGGGGGACAAAGTGAGTAGAGAACGAATCAAGGTTGATCTTATTCCAAGAGCGATTCATTTTCACTTCCTTACTATGGTGGGGTTGGGTGAAGTTCACAGAGATGCTAAACTTAATTATGAAGTGATCTGACCATATAACAGGAAAGAGCTTGTTGCTCTGAATTCCCTGAGAATTTGTGGATATAAGATCTAGGGTGTGTCCTGCTTTGTGTGTGGGACCGGTCTCTAATATTGTTACACCTAGCGAGTTGATGCTGGAAATCAGCTCAGTCGTGTGAGGGTCATGTACGAGTTCTGTGTGATAGTTGAAATCCCCTAATAGGAGGAAAATACTACACCCCAGAATATGACGAGCTATAATTTCCATAAGCTGTGTAGCAAAGTTGGTTTTATTGCCAGGAGGTCTGTAGATGAGGGCTCCTTTCCATGATTCCTTATTTTTTAGGTCTAGAGAGAAAATAAGGATTTCGCCCCAGGTTGCCATGCGGGTGTCTGTTGTATGAATTTGAATGTATGATTTATGGATAATTGCTGTGCCCCCGCCTCTCTTGCCAGTCCTGTCCAGTCTGGAGATGTTGTACTCCGTGGGAAGGGCTACAGCTATATCAGGGGTAGACGAGTCTTGGAGCCATGTTTCCGTGATAAAGAAGAAATCGTGTTTTTCTAGATATAACAATGCCCAGATTTCACGCGAGTGTTTGGGAAGCAAATGGGCATTGCCATATAGACAGTTAAGCTGTTTGAGTGGCTGCAGAGGGAGCTTATTATAACTGTGTTTGCCGTTATCGTGTGGCTTAGTTTTTCGGTTATTGGAAAGTAAAAGGTCTTCCCTGACGGGGCTGTCTGTCTGTCTCAGTTGAGAGGCAGTATTTAAGGAGAGGAGCTCCAATCTGGTATATCTCAGAGTGGCCATATAAGACGGTCTGGCTTGAAACCGGAAAGGGGGATGGTGCCTGTCGGCGGTCAGGCGCGGACGGGCGCAGACGGGCTTGCATTTGGCGCACCTTTGGCGCGCCGCTGGTGCGCCGCCGCGCGCTGCTGCGCGCGCCCGCTCGGCGCACTCGATTTTATCACTGAGTGAGCGGGACCGCTTGCAGCAGTGCGAGGAGTGCTAACCGTTTTGTCTAACCGGAAGTGTGTCTGATTGGTGCTTTGACCCCTCCGTAAAATCGGCACACGCCGTGACGGACCAGGGGGACACCAAGATGGCAGGTGAGAAAGTAGTAGCAAAGAATATATTTGTTTTTTGAAAATTCAAATCAATTTTACATGCGGCGCAAAATGTGGAGCAAATGGTTAAAAACCTGACAGGTCAAGAGCTACCTTTCATTGGTTCTCTGGGTCTCACTTGTGTTTCATTTCTGGCTGCGCGCGTCTGCTCGGCACACTTGATTTTATCACTGAGTGGGCGGGACCGCTGGCAGCAGTGCGTGGAGTGCTAACCGGTGTGTCTAACCGGAAGTGTGTCTGATTGGTGCTTTGACCCCTCCATACAATCGGCACACGCCGTGACTGACCAGGGGGACACCAGGATGGCAAGTGAGCAAGTAGTAGCAAAGAATGTATTTGTTTTTTAAAAATTCAAATCAATTTTACATGCGGCGCAAAATGTGGAGCAAATGGTTAAAAACCTGACAGGTCAAGTGCTACCTTTCGTTGGTTCTCTGGGTCTCACTCGTGTTTCATTTCTGGCTGCGCGCGTCCGCTCGGCGCACTTGATTTTATCACTGAGTGGGCGGGACCGCTAGCAGCAGTGTGTAGAGTGCTAACCGTTGTGTCTAACCGGAAGTGTGTTTGATTGGTGCTTTGACCCCTCCGTACAATCGGCACATGCCGTGATGGACCAGGGGGACACCAAGATGGCAGGTGAGCAAGTAGTAGTTAAGAATGTATTTGTTTTTTAAAAATTCAAATCAATTTTACATGCGGCGCAAAATGTGGAGCAAATGGTTAAAAACCTGACAGGTCAAGAGCTACCTTTCGTTGGTACTCTGGGTCTCACTCGTGTTTCATTTCTGGCATATCGCTCCACCTTGTCATCGCAAAGTGGTTAATGATACTATATTAAAGTTCCCAAGGCAAAACAAACTAAAACTAATGAATAATAATGGTGAGCAATAATAAACAGTGAATTAGAAAGAAATAATAATAATGGCAAATACTGCCCCAGTAGGCCATTATTGTCGGTATTCAACTGGCTCATATTGGGCCAATGCTTCGTGTTGTATGACAGGACTTGATTTATTGGCAGGTCAATAAGGGGTCAACTGCCAGAATGGCTTAGTTTAGTATCATGGCATTTTAAAACTTTCAAATAGTGCCTTATGTAGACACATAGATTGAGCCCAAACGGGCTTATCATCAGACACCTTACCAATTTTCTTTGAATAGACTAGATGGAAAGGTAATTTGTAGCACATGCAAAAGAAAATACATGGACCTTGTCTTCAAATTTGTTATGGTGGCATTCTCCCTTTTCTAACACCTGTAAAGAAAAACACATTAAAAATTATTCAAACCGAAGTGCCACCAGTTCCCACCAGTACAAAGCACACATCCTAACATTCAGAAATATGAGAGTAAAATTCCTAAAAAACTGAACATCAGTATTGAACTGGCCAAACCCTAAATTTAGAAAAACCCTTTAAGAAAATGTAATGCTTGTTATCTCAACTTAAATGTACAAATACCAAAGGCCAATCGGGATCATGGTGTTGGATTGAATAATAGACCTTGATTCCAAGTGTCACAGACTCTGAATTCTATTTCCTCCTCTGATATTGGAGGCTATTGTATCTAAAACCACAATCTGAAGTTTTGTAATGTCACTGGCATGATGTTGTTGGACATGTCGAGCCAGCAGATACCCTCTATCATTTTGTGTGATAGCTCTGATGTGTTCAATGATGCGTTTGTTAGCTCTATGCACAGTGCTTTCGATATAAAACTTGTTGCAACTGCACCTTAAGCTGTACACACAGTGATTTGTGTAACAGGTAAGCAGTTTTTGAATGGTGAATTGTTTAACTGTTTCTGGAAAGACTGTTTGTTTGACAATTGTACAGTAGCTACAGGCTTTGCATTTGGTGCCCCAGGAGAAGCCTATATGGAGAGTGTTCTTGGCAGGTTCCGAAAGTGTCACCATATTCTTGCGAGGCATATTTTTGAGTGATTTACACTTCCTAAATAATTTGGGATGGTTTTCAAGATGTTTGACCATTAAATCATCCGTGCGAAGAATGTGCCAGTTCCTCTTGAATATTTGTCTCACTTTAGGTAGTTTGGTACTATCAACCACGGCCGGTGGTAGGTGTAACTGCAGGGCGGTGACGTAGGGAGGGGGAGGGGCAGGGTGGGTGGTTGTAATGTATGGATTACGGACATTTACAGATAAGTAAACATATAAATAAATAAAACGAATTTCGTTGCGCGCACTGCATCGCATTTGGTGATGCAGTGCACTTCGATATATTAAATATCGGGGTTGAATCATATCCTACAACATCTTATTGTGGAAGAGATATGACTATGATTAGGCACTCAAGAAATGACAACAGCCTTCAAGTCCAGGTCATGGGGAATACAGGCATAAAGGCTGATGACATGAAGACTCATTAAGTAGAAATCCTCCTCAAATTGTATACCCTCTATTATTCATAGGAATTCCCATACATCTTTACCATAAGATGGAAGGGTTTCAGAAAGTAATCCACATAGTGGGATGTATTTTCTAATAAGCATCCCTTGGAAGACACAAATGGTCTACTGGGGGATTGACAGGGTCCTTATGTATTTTTATTCTTGTTCATGGTTCCATGATAAAAATATTCACAGAAAATCTTCTTCAATCTTTTCAAACGTCAGCCTTGATACTACATCCTCATTGACAAAATATAAATACAGCCAAGCCAACATGTGTTTTTCTTGTATATGTTCGCTTCTTCAGGGCTGTTAATAGGAAAATGCATTGTATTAGAACATAGAATATATACATAGGCTATTTACATGAACCAAAAAGGGGAAAGAAAGAAAATCACAAAGGAGGAAACAAGAACGTTTTTAAGGATAGTAAGCAAATATCCCAAAATTCAATCATGAAAAAGCTATCCCTCATGTCCTTCATACGTAGATTGTTGTAAAATTTCAACATCAAAAAAATCGACAAAAAATTGTGGAACATTTTAGAGCAGCGGTGCAGAGCGTGTAGCATAGGCCAGGACACTATCACCTTTTTGACTCCATTTGGATGAAAAAGTAAGAGGGTTATGGGATCTTACAATTGTAAAACAGAGTTAGCAGAATACGTGTTGTCTTGCGAGTGTGGACTGCAGTACGTGGTTAGCACCATGCTACAAGTCAACAAAAGAATCCTTAGTTTTTTTTATAAGAGACTCAGTGCCAACTGACAGAAGAGGGGGTGACCGCACTAGAAAATTGCATGAACTCACACTTACAGCAAGGCTCCGAATTGCCTGAATTTTGACAAAGAATTTCACTCTTGTCTGTAGTTGGGGAGAGGGGACACAAACATTAGTGCAACATAGCGTTTAGGGGGCACTAAATGCATAGAAAATGAATAGGCAACAAACCCTGTAAGTCCGAAATCACACAAATCAATTGACAACATCACATGGAGTTACTTAATGATGAGGTAGAGATGATTTGATTGGATTGGGGCACTTGCCGAGTTGCATTAACTGATGTGGCAGCAAACTATGTTACAAATTTAGGCAAAAGCGAGGAAGGAAGGTAACGATAATGAGTTAAGAAATTATAGTAACAGGTACTATGGGCACTTTCCCATGATTCTGGTTGAGACTGTCAAGTTTAGAATTACCCGTATGTATATTAAAATATGTATATTGTGTGCCAAATACTACGTTGTAAAAATAGTAAACATGGAATACTTCCGTACACCCGCCAACTAAGCACAAATGGTGGTGTGGTAACAGGAGTGATTAATCAGCCCAAAGCATTATGTAAAGTAAACAAGTTGCAGTCCAATGTGGAAAGATACTGAGTATCAATGTAATCTGAGATGTTGTCAAGAGTCTCTCTTCAGTGCAAGTCAATCTCATGAGATTGAATAGTCAGTCCAGGATACGTGCCTTTGTAATAGCATGTGATCAAGGTAGCTGATACGATCTAAACGCCTTATGCAAGGCTGACCGTGAAAAAATAAAGGAAAACCTTACCGCATTTGAAGTCTGCTTTGTTTTATATATATATATATATATATATATATATATATATATATATATATATATATATATATATATATATATTCACTGAAAAAACCATAGGTTATAGACCATATATAGTTAGGAATTAGCATTTACAAAACCTTGAAAATTCACTGAAAAAACCATAGGTTATAGACCATATATAGTTAGGAATTAGCATTTACAAAACCTTATTTTACTCACACAAAACCATTGAAATTCGCATATATAGTTAGTTGCACTAACTATATATCGCGCACCCGCAATCCACTGCTGATCATGTCACATATTACATCATTCATGACATGGTCAGTGACATCACTGATGACATCACTGATGACATCTCAAATGACATCACTGATGACATCACTGATGACATCTCAAATGACATCACTGATGACATCACTGATGACATCTCAAATGACATCACTGATGACATCACTGATGACATCTCAAATGACATCACTGAAGACATCACTGAAGACATCACTGATGACATCACTGATGACATCTCAAATGACATCACTGATGACATCACTGATGACATCTCATTTGACATTACTGATCACATCACTGATGACATCATTCATGTGATAATAGGATGAACCTCTTCAGACTCTAATATAACCTTAGATACACTCAGTATAAACAGACACTCACAGACTGTCACTCATCCATGGAGTTACTCACACACCTAGTCAGTCATGCAAAGAATCAATCACACCTCCATTTCCTCAACTATACAGTTATACACACCTTACTTATTCAAACATATACTAACACATATTTACTCTCTTATACAATCCCTGATACAAGTTCACAATGATCCATACAGCCACTCACACATTCACTGGCTCTTATGCACAGTTATTTATATATGTCAACTCTCACATGTACTGTGTTTTACATATGTACTTACTTTGACATGTAGCACTGAGATATCCATTCACTCACCAATACACTCATGCACACAGTCAACCGCCCATACAGCTGTTTCCACATGCACTTTTGAACCCATACATCTAGTGAATCAACTGCTCACATATCTATGCACAGAGTCATACACCTCCCAGCCACCCACACACACACTCAGTCTCCCATACAAATACTTGGGCAACCAATCAATAACCCATATAGTTACTCATATAGCTACTGATCAACACATGCAGCAGTTTACAGAACAACAGACATAATGATGCACAAATTAAGACAGTTTAGTCACTAACCCATGCACTCAGTGAGACACATTTAATCACTCACTCATACAGTCAGTTATGCACCTACTAAATCCTTCATCCAGACACTTATACATCCACTCATTCTTCAATATGTAAGACATATTTTAACTTTACAGAAACATACAGTCACTGGATGTTGTCATCAGTGATGTCATCAGTGATGTCATTTGAGATGTCATCAGTGATGTCATCAGTGATGTCACTGACCATGTCATGAATGATGTAATATGTGACATGATCAGCAGTGGATTGCGGGTGCGCGATATATAGTTAGTGCAACTAACTATATATGCGAATTTCAATGGTTTTGTGTGAGTAAAATAAGGTTTTGTAAATGCTAATTCCTAACTATATATGGTCTATAACCTATGGTTTTTTCAGTGAATTTTCAAAGTTTTGTAAATGCTAATTCCTAACTATATATGGTCTATAACCTATGGTTTTTTCAGTGAATTTCAATGGTTTTTTAATAGCAAATATCAAAAGCTGTAAAATGTATTCTTCTTTTAAAGGAAAAATATATTTTATATGTATTTAATATAACTTTTTTATGTATATACATTTTTTGAGGGAACGAATTTATCAACTATCATGCTGAAGAAGAGTGTGGGGAAAAAAACAAAGAGGAGAACTAAGAGGAAAGAACAATCAGTTCAAAAATACAATTGCTTTAAAGCATGAAGTGCTTTTCCACACATTTACATTTACATAACCCATATTAGAACATACAAAATATCTACAGAGGAGACAGTGTACATTGAATTTTAGACTCTTCATTGGTACCTACATGTTGGTACTTACATCACCCACACAACACAACAGCTCTATTCAGAGCTACCCTACCTCAAAGCACTCTAAAATATTATTTTAATATTTCCCTTGGTTTTCCCCTTGTTACGCTTTCCGGAACGCTACCCGGTGCGCGGACGGGGCGCTAACCGTGCGAAAATTTGAAAAAAAAAGGTTGTTTTTTTTACATATATGGGCCTCCTCAGCCACCCTCAGAAAACCTAGGGGGTCAGGATATGTCTCCCGTGCCCCCTTATACCCATTCCCAACATTGTTTATCCTCCATCTTGTGACTAAATTCGTCCGAAACACAAGATGGCGGACTCCCGTTACGCTACCGGTGAGCTACCCGGTTCGCGTACCGGGTAGCGCTTCCACCACGAAAAATCGAAAAAAAATTTATTTTATTTTTTTGCCCCGCGGGGCCCTTTAATAGGACCCACATCAATCCTAGGGGGTCAGGAGGGGTCTACCTTGCCCCCTTTCATTCATTTCCCCCTTCGTTTATTTCCACCTCTTGTCTCTCAATCGTACCAAGAGACAAGATGGCGGCCGCTCCGGACTGTTTAGAATGTTGACAGTCAACGGAGAGCCAATCCGCTTCTCCTCGCGAAGTTCCGTTACGCGTCTGGTACGCGAACTGGGGCGCTAACCGGGACGCTGTCACAGATATATATATTTTTTTGAACGTTAATTTCTCAAAATCCACTGGAGCACATATCTTGAGACCTAGCAAAGGCACATCGGGCAAACAGTCTCTACAATTTTCCCAAGTTTCATAGAAATCCATTCAGCCGTTCGAGCTAAAAGTGAGTCCAACCGCCCTATGGAAAACTCAATGTTAAAAACACGTTTTGGGACCCCCCTTTTTTCTCGGCCCCCGCTTGACGAAACCCCCCCAATCTTTCAGGGGACGCTCAGAAACAACATGTGCCATTTTCCTGAAAATTTCAGCCAATTCCGTCCATCAACGCCAAAGTTATTCAACATAGAATTTTCAGAAATCC
Organism: Lissotriton helveticus; assembly: GCF_964261635.1. Lineage (NCBI taxonomy): Eukaryota > Metazoa > Chordata > Amphibia > Caudata > Salamandridae > Lissotriton > Lissotriton helveticus. Next base: position 611,143,650 of record NC_136069.1, on the reverse strand, counting down.
CTATTCAAAAAAATCCTAACTATATATACCTACTGGCGACTGCCAGTAGGTTATATATATATATATATATATATATATATATATATATATATATATATCGCGCTCCTGTTACACCATTACGAGTCACTCCTGCGGCGGGTGCCGTTTTTTCGCAGTGGTGCACCGCGATACAAAATGACTGCTCCACTTACTCCAAATTGTCCCAGCCGGGATTGGAAACAAAGTAAGGCACTCACGGGGTCAAAGAGTCTCAGCAACAGTATTTATTAAACAGACGCGTTTCGGGAGAACGCTCCCTTCGTCAGTGTTTCACAAAGAACGCGCGCATTGGCAGCATGTTATAACTTTACATTTCCGGTTTAGCAGGCATAGACATCAACATAGGACGAACTGCAAGTTTAGTCATACGCGCCATCTTAAAGTGTCTAATGCCATCATTTGCAAACAATGGGTGTTTAGTTACATTTAACCTTCAACCTTTTCGCCTGAATAAAAGTTGTTATTCATTATTCATTTTATACAATGTGTATGACCTTGAGGCTTACCAGTGAATCACGTACATCGTGAACACTTAAAGCGTCACTTTGCGTATTAATCAGATAATCACCGTGTATCGGTTTTAGCAGAAATCATACTGCCCTTTGATTACAAGCACCACTATGGTGCATAACGACTACAGACCAACTGGTCTGCCTGTCACAATCTTGCCGTGGATCGGCATTGCAGCCCATACGGCTGCTATCTAGGTATGCCTCATGGCCATATCTCCACAGTAAAATTAAATTTAAAGGCTGGTTACTAATACACACCCAAACAGAATAAACTTTCAACAAGACCAAAGCTTCAGTTATCAGGACAGGACCCAAGCATTTACCAAATATCACTCAGTCAACAAATGATTCCAAAATCAACAGATTAGTCCAAACATCGATATGATCCAAACAATGTCAGTTTGTTCTACTGACATTTACTCAAGAGCATTTAACAGCAACAACTGTTCTCTTTAAACTAGCCCAGATGTGTTGACAATTCCTCCCCCATATTGAGCCCCCCAGGGGCCTTAGTTTCCATATCTAATATGTAGCGGGATTCCAACCTTCTGAGCATCTGAAGCTTATTCCCTCCTCTGGGATTATCCACTATGTAATCCACACAGAAGAACCTTAGCAGATCCCTATTGCTGTTGTGCTTGATAGCGAAGTGACGCGCGACTGGATAAGAAAAATCCTTGTTCGCGATCGCTCGCATGTGCTCGAGTATTCGCAGTTTGACCGGATTGATTGTGCTGCCAACGTATCTAAGTTGGCATGGACATATCAAACAGTAAACTGCATGATCAGTGTGGCAGGACATAAATTTCTGTATCTTCTTTCCCCCTTTGACACCTCGTACCTCATATGACAAAGTCCGCCTACTGAAGGCGCAGGCCTTACATTTGCCACATGGGAAGAAGCCTTTAGTTTCATTAAGGGTCCCAGGACTCTTTTTAGTGGAGCTAAGATGGCTACGGACCAAATGATCTCGTAGACTCCTGGCCTTGCCGAAAGTGATCAAAGGAGCAGCTGGCAAATCTGGTCCAACGATCTGATCGGTTTTTAAAATGTGCCAGTGTTTTTGCATAATTGCTCTCAATTGCCAAGAGTTGGCTGAGTAGGGGGTAATCATTCGAAATTGATTTTCCACATTGGGTTTGGTTTTAGTCTTGGGTATAAAAAAATTTAAGCAAAGGGTACAGGGACATTTTAGTAAGGATCATGTTTTACCCACACAAAACCATAGACGTTTGACAGTTATAGTTATACTTATGTTAACAAACTATAACTCATGGCCTAAAGTTATACTACTGCACAAGTTATAGTTTCTTCAGATAAGTATAGTTATAAGTATAACCATAACGGCCGAATATCTGTGTCTTTGTGTGGGTTAGCTGTGAACCTAACTATAACCCCCCTGTAACCTCTGTTTTTTTTCCAGTTAATTTCTATTTTCTTTTAAAGCGCAGTAATATATTATTACTGTACGCTGATATAATCACCTCCAAGCATGCCCTTCGGCAGTGATCATATGGGGGTTGAACGCAGAACCTGGCCTGCAGCCCACTCTGCAGCCATCCCCCCCCCACATCCACCTAACCACATGCTGTGCATGGCCTTCGTGTGCGCAGCCAGTAGGTAATATATATATATATATATATATATATATATATATATATATATACATATATATATATATATATATATATATATATATATATATATATATATATATATATATATATATATATATATATATATATATATATATATATATATATATATATATTCTGGACTCCGCTGTCTCGCCTTGCTCCGGGATAACACCAGCCAGGGCATAAAGAAGCTCACGGACACGGACCAATGAAGTTTTCCTTTACCGTTTATTGCAGTGCAGGTTAGTCAAAGACGTTTCGGCTCCACGAGCCTTGTTCACATGACGGTCGCCAGTAGGTATATATAGTTAGGATTTTTTCTCTATGGGATTTTTGAAAATTCTATGTCTAATAACTTTGGCGTTTGTGGACGGAATTGGCTGAAATTATCAGGAAAATGGAACATTTTGTTCCTGAGCAGCCACTGAAAATTTGGGGGGTTTGTCAAGGGGGGGCTGAGAAAAAAGGGGGGTCCCAAAACGTGTTTTTCCCATGTTAATTTCCATAGGGCGGTTGGCCTCACTTTTAGCCCGAACGGCTGAATGGATTTGCACGAAACTTGGCAAAATTGTAGGGACTGGTAGCCCGATGTGCCTTTGCTAGGTCTCAATATATGTGATCCAGTGGATTTTGAGAAATTAACGTTCAAAAAAGGATATATATCTGTAAGCGCGTTCCGGGTAGCGCTCCGGTTCGCGTACTTGACGCGTAACGGAACTTCGCGTAGCGAAGCCGATTGGCTCTCCGGTATCTGTCAACATTCTAAACAGTCCGGAGCGGCCGCCATCTTGTCTCTCGGTAGGATCGAGAGACAAGAGGTGGCCAAAACAAAGGGGGAAATGACCATAAGGGGGCATAGTAGATCCTCCCTGACCCCCTAGGTTTGATGTGAAGGCTTTAAAAGGGCCCCGTGGGGCAAAAAAAAATAATATTTTTTTTGTTTTTTTTGCGTGGGGAGCGCCCGGTACGCGCACCGGGAAGCGGTCTGGGGAGCGTACTATAAGGAAAAAAGAATGATAGACTTTTCAAATATTGTATGTTAATTGATTGTTTGTTTTGTTGATTTTTTTTATTTCTTTATTTTTTAAGCAATTATTTATTATTGTGATTGTGTTTCAAAATTTTATAAAATGTCTAACATTTCACTGTCTGAAATGTCGTTATTTTCATTGAACATAGCTTGTAATGTTTGAGTGTGTAAAATGTCCTCATTTTCAAGGAGGACGTCTACTGATTGCACACATTGCAGTAGTTCTTGGTCCCAAGTTTCATCCATAAAATCAATGTAATTTGGATCAATGATTTCTTGGTTGGTCTCTGCAAGGACAATTTCAAATGAAATTTTCTGTTCGCCTTCCATTTTGCCTGAAATTTGCATAAAAAAAATATATATTAGTAGAGATAGGGCACTGTTGGGATTAATTTTAGATAGGCAGTTTTTAACAGTGAATTTATCTTTGGGCAGTGTATAGTATCAGAGTGGAAGTAGGAATATAAAAAAGTGTATGTGATTTAACGTAAGTAAATTCATAATTATACAAGACAAGCCTAACTCCATCCATTACTATAACAGAGAAGTCTATCTAAATGTATAACTACTACAGAGGGATAGTATATAACTATCAGAAAAAGTTTACCATATTAACTTAAAGTGCACAATATACTTCAGTTTTTAAAATAACAACTTACCTTTAAAAAGAAGTTGAAGTTATTAGTGAAAATCCTATTGAAATGTACACCAGGAAGTAGTAGTCAAAATGGCTGTGTTTCCTTCTCTTCCTTTATATATATTCAGGTACATAACCAATCAAATGTCAGGTAAAAAGAAATAGAAAATGAAAGTAACATTTTAATTGGTTGTCAATTCCAACACTTCAGATGTGTTTTGTGAAGTAATTTACCTCAGGGTATTTAGAGAGGTCTACAGGCTAAATGGCTAAATGGAATTCCAACCAAATTTGTGAAAATGGTAGGGATTGGTATGTAGTATGGGCAAATCTATATTTGGTGAAAGTGTCTCCAGGGTTTCTTCTGTAAATTACTTTCCCACCTTTTTTAATGGAGCGCTTCCCGGTGAGCGCCCCGGTACGCGAACCTGCAGCGTTACGGGAGTCCACCATTTTGTGTTTCGGTCGAATTAAAATACAAGATGGAGGGCAAATAATGTTATGTTATGTTATGTTACGTAGTTTTTATATAGCGTACGGCTACTCGAAAGAAGTGTCCCGACGCTTTTCCACCAGCGGCTCATGAGAAAGTAACACAACACAGCTAAAAACAGAAAACATAAAGGAAAAGTAAAAAGAAACAGTGGGCAAAAGAACAGACTAAGAATTAAAAAGCCAAGTCTTCAGGCCCCTCCTAAACTGGAGCAGATTGGCAGTACTGCGCAGTGGACTAGGAAGCAAATTCCACAGCTGGGGAGCTCTGCAGCTGAAAGATCGCCCTCCGGGCCTTCCTCACCCGTGGGACCACAGCTTTAAAAAGGGATTCCGAACGGAGGGAACGGACTCGACGATAGAAATTCAGTCTCCGCTGCAGATATCCCGCCCCTGATCCATGCAAAGCTTTATGCATCAGGGTCAGGGATTTAAACAGGATCCGCTTCCTAATGGGGAGCCAATGAAGCGTCTGAAGCAACCCCGAAGCACGGGCTCGTCTACCTAAACCGAAAATCGCTCGGGCAGCAGAGTTCTGCACCACCTGAAGGCGCTGAACCAAGTAATCGGGGAGGCCAAGAAAGAGGGCGTTTGCATAATCCAGCCTCGAGCCGACAAGAGCCTGAACAGTAATCCTCCTGTGCTCCTCCGACAACAGAGGCAAAAATTTGCGGAGCATCTTCAGGATTCCGTAGCAGGTGCCGGCCAGGCCAAGGATATGAGTTCGCAACAGCAGCTGGTTGTCTAGCTTGACGCCCACATTTTTGGCAACCAGGGAGGCCTGAGCAGGAGGATTCATGTCGGACGGCCACGAGTGCTGCCACTCCGGATCGGCAACGCAACCAAAAAATAAAATCTCAGACTTGCCCGAGTTGGCCCTCAGACTGTTCCGTTGGAACCAGTCGAAGACCAGCGCAAGGCAGTCCCGGATTCTCTCTCCATCAAACTCTTGGTCTTTCCCGCATGTGAAGAGGAGTTGCGTGTCGTCGGCATAGGAGACGATCTGGGCCCCATAAGCCTCCACCAAGGCCGCCAAAGGGGACATAAAGATGTTAAATAACGTGGGGCTCAACACAGAACCCTGTGGAACCCCAACTCCCAATGGCGGCATCTCGGCGGCGCTCTGGGAAACCCAGACCGTCTGGCGGCGGTCTTCAAGGAAAGAAGTAAACCACCTGAACACCGTCCCCCTGAGGCCGATGTCATGAAGCTAATAATGAAGATAATGTTCAGAATGGGTAGAAGGGGGCACGGTAGACGTATCTTGACCCCCTAGGTTTTCTGAGGGTGGCTGAGGAGGCCCATATGTGCGGGAAAAAAAACATTTTTTTAAAGAATTTCGCGCAGTTAGCTTCCGGTTCGCGTACCGGGTAGCGCTCCGAGGAGCGTACTTTGTTGAAAATTTGTGAAAAAAGTTAGAGTAAAATAATAATTGTGAGTGATCAGATGTAGGGTAGCTCTGAGAAGAGCTTTTGGGTTTATGGTACATTTAGGTACTTATAAGTAGGTACCAATGCACAGTCTTAAATTCAAAATGAAAACTCTGTTGCCCTCATCTGAGAAGTGAACTCCATCTCCTCTGTAGATATCTTGCATGTAGTAACGCAAGTTATTGTTGTACATGGAGCCCATTCCATGGTCTCTCATGTAAGCTGAAACAGATTTGTTTACATGCTTCCTCGACTTCTCAATTTGTGGACAAAATTGGTTCGACCACCTCCATTTCTGTCTTTGGCATATATTTGAATATACCAAGGCAGTTTGAGGAAAAAGTGCCATCAATTGCTCAAAGGTGTCCTTTAAAAGCATTTCCAGACCTACCCCAGTCAAAGTGCCCAAGTCATTACCTCCACAGTGCACAATTAACAGGTCAGGTTTAGGCAAATGCATAAAGGTTTTCACCAATGGTATCAATTGGTGACATTTTAATCCTCTGTGGCCAAACCACTTAATTTCCACATCTTGTAAATTGAGGTTAGGTAAATTTCTGTTCTCAGCATACCTTTGAGCCCAGTAGATGTAACTATGTCCAACAATCCAGACAGAAAACATGGTGAGAGAAGGTTCTGCTGCAGTCAGATGAAGTGTGGCAATGAAATGGCAGTTGGAAAAATAAGAGTTTAAAATGAAAAAAACTGTGGAGTTTCTGTGTTAAGGAAGCAGTAGAAGTGATTGGTGGATTTTGATTGCTGAAAACAGAAAGTTAGGGTGCATGGATGTGTTCTTTGAAAGATGTAATTTGAATGGTCAAGAAAAAATCATTTAATGAAAGATTGCACTGGATATGCAGGTGCACTGAGAGTTCAGAGTTCAATTGAAACATTGTTGTGTGAACTTGCAAACATGAGAGGTCTTTCAGGAGGTGGTTGCTATGCAAAAAAGGCAGAAAGGCCAGAGGGGGGAAGGGTGTTGATTTGAAAAAAGTGAGGGAAGAGTTTTGATTGGGTGACATGAGAGATATGTGTGATGAGTTACAGCATTTCTGTGCTTTTCATAGCTGCAGACTCTGGAGTGCATACCTTTTGCTCTGCTAAAGACAATTTGGTGTGTTTCTGAGACTGTTTTGAAACTCATAAAGTATTTGCTAAGGTGAGAAAAGATTCATTTAATTTAGATAGAGAATAGTATGGTTTAGGGAGAAAATTATGAAGAAAGTTGTGTATTTTAAAATGTTGCTTTATGTCAAGTGTTTTACAAATAAGTGCAAGGGTCTTACAAAAATGCTTTCATGTGTCTTCGGGTATTTTAACTCACTTCCCCATGAATGTATGAATATAATTGCTTTACAAGATGTGTTTAAAAACGTTTTTTTGAAATCAATTAGGTTTCTTGATATGTACTGCTAGAGTTTCATAGGTTGCTTGGGGCATATTTTCAAGGCTTTTGAGTTCCTTTTGATGTAATTTTTCCCATTTTAATTTAAGACCTTTCCCTGTGGTGCAAGGTCCTTGTAAATATGCCCCCATCTGTGCTTGGCAAATTTAGATTTTAATTCTTTGACTAACATAGCCATGTTAAAAGTGACCCAAAAATGTTGCAAGGGCCTTAAAAAAAACGCTTTCATGTGTCTTAGGCCATTTTAAGTCATTTCCCCTTGAATGTAGGTATATAATTGATTTAGATGATGTGTTTAAAAACGATTTTTTAAAACAATTAGGTTTCTTGATATGTACTGCTAGAGCTTCATAGGTTGCTTGGGGCATATTTATAAGGCCTTTGAGTCTCTCTGATGTTATTTTTGCCATTTTAATTTAAGACCTTTCCCTGTGGTGCAAGGTCCTTGTAAATACGCCCCCATCTGTGCTTGGCAAATTTAGATCTTGATTATTTGACTTACATAGCCATGTTCCATACAGTTCTAACCTACTGCGTAGTCTCTGATATGCTAGACTCCATCTGCACTATGAGATACCTAAGCAAAGGAAACACAGGTGATGTGATTGTGAAATGAGGAAAAGAAACTCCATATTTTTCAATTACATCACCTGTGTTTCCTAAGTTTACGAATGACATTGTGCAGATGAGGTTTAGGTCTGTCCACGGACACAGAAAAGGTCTGGCCTTTGTTCAAGAGTGAAGTGGACATGACTTACTTCATTGGTAGGTCTTCACATGTATTATCTCCTCTGTACTCTTCAACAAGCGTAAATTTAATCTGCAACCCTGAGTAGGCCTCACCTTAAACAAACCTCTGGATAGGCCACACCTTAATGTCATCCTGAATCAATCATTTAACATGTTATGGACAGATTTATGATAGGTGTATGACTCTTTTGCGTCACTGTGCGTCACTTTTGTGACGCAGCGGTGGTGCAAAAGATTTCCTATGTGGTGACATATTTACAACTTGATGCATCTTGGCAGATGTGTCATGCTGTAAAGTCCCGTGCCACATGAAACCGATGCAGCAGTGATGCAAAACATGCACCATGTTGCAAGACAGGCCTCATTTCATCTCCAACAAGATAAGAAGCTGAATCTTCTGTAAATGTCAAAATTGTTGTATACACTGCTCAACTTATGTGTACTCTTTGATATGCTAGAGTCCATCTGCACTATGAGATACCAAAGCAAAGGAAACACAGGTGATGTGATTGTGAAATGAGGAAAAGAAACTCCACATTTTTCAATTACATCACCTGTGTTTCCTAAGTTTACGAATGACATTGTGCAGATGAGGTTTAGATCTGTCCACGGACACAGAAGAGGTCTGGCCTTTGTTCAAGAGTGAAGTGGACATGACTTACTTCATTGGTAGGCTTTCACATGTATTATCTCCTCTGTACTCTTCAACAAGCGTAAATCTCATCTGCAACCCTGAGTAGGCCTCACCTCAAACAAACCTCTGGATAAGCCACACCTTAATGTCATCCTGAATCAATCATTTAACATGTTAGGGACAGATTTATGATAGGTGTATGCCTCTTTTGCGTCACTGTGCGTCACTTTTGTGACGCAGCGGCGGTGCAAAAGATTTGCTATGTGGCGACATATTTACAACTTGATGCATCTAGGCAGATGTGTTATGCTGTAAAGTCCCGTGCCACATGAAACCGATGCAGCAGTGATGCAAAAGATGCACCATGTTGCAAGACAGGCCTCATTTCATCTCCAACAAGATAAGAAGCTGAATCTTCTGTAAATGTCAAAATTGTTGTATACACTGCTCAACTTATGTGTACTCTTTGATATGCTAGAGTCTATCTGCACTATGAGATACCAAAGCAAAGGAAACACAGGTGATGTGATTGTGAAATGAGGAAAAGAAACTCCACATTTTTAAATTACATCACCTGTGTTTCCTAAGTTTACGAATGACATTGTGCAGATGAGGTTTAGGTCTGTCCACGGACACAGAAGAGGTCTGGCCTTTGTTCAAGAGTGAAGTGGATATGACTTACTTCATTGGCAGGCCTTCACATGTATTATCTCCTCTGTACTCTTCAACAAGTGTAAATCTCATCTGCAACCCTGAGTAGGCCTCACCTCAAACAAACCTCTGGATAGGCCACACCTTATCGTCATCCTGAATCAATCATTTAAAATGTTAGGGACAGATTTATGAAAACTGTGTGACTCTTTTGAGCCGCTGTGCGTCACTTTTGTGACGCAGCGGTGGTGCAAAAGATTTCCTATGTGGTGACATATTTACAAGTTGATGCATCTAGGCAGATGTGTCATGCTGTAAAGTCCCGTGCCACATGAAACCGATGCAGCAGTGATGCAAAACATGCACCATGTTGCAAGACAGGCCTCATTTCATCTCCAACAAGATAAGAAGCTGAATCTTCTGTAAATGTCAAAATTGTTGTATACACTGTTCAACTTATGTGTACTCTTTGATATGCTAGAGTCCATCTGCACTATGAGATACCAAAGCAAAGGAAACACAGGTGATGTGATTGTGAAATGAGGAAAAAAAACTCCACATTTTTCAATTACATCACCTGTGTTTCCTAAGTTTACGAATGACATTGTGCAGATGAGGTTTAGATCTGTCCACGGACACAGAAGGGGTCTGGCCTTTGTTTAAGAGTGAAGTGGACATGACTTACTTCATTGGTAGGCTTTCACATGTATTATCTCCTCTGTACTCTTCAACAAGCGTAAATCTCATCTGCAACCCTGAGTAGGCCTCACCTCAAACAAACCTCTGGATAGGCCACACCTTAATGTCATCCTGAATCAATCATTTAACATGTTAGGGACAGATTTATGATAGGTGTATGCCTCTTTTACGTCACTGTGCGCCACTTTTGTGACGCAGCGGCGGTGCAAAAGATTTGCTATGTGGCGACATATTTACAACTTGATGCATCTAGGCAGATGTGTTATGCTGTAAAGTCCCGTGCCACATGAAACCGATGCAGCAGTGATGCAAAAGATGCACCATGTTGCAAGACAGGCCTCATTTCATCTCCAACAAGATTAGAAGCTGAATCTTCTGTAAATGTCAAACTTGTTGTATACACTGCTCAACTTCTGTGTACTCTTTGATATGCTAGAGTCCATCTGCACTATGAGATACCTAAGCAAAGGAAACACAGGTGATGTGATTGTGAAATGAGGAAAAGAAACTCCACATTTTTCAATTACATCACCTGTGTTTCCTAAGTTTACGAATGACATTGTGCAGATGAGGTTTAGATCTGTCCACGGACACAGAAGAGGTCTGGCCTTTGTTTAAGAGTGAAGTGGACATGACTTACTTCATTGGTAGGCTTTCACATGTATTATCTCCTCTGTACTCTTCAACAAGTGTAAATCTCATCTGCAACCCTGAGTAGGCCTCACCTCAAACAAACCTCTGGATAGGCCACACCTTATCGTCATCCTGAATCAATCATTTAAAATGTTAGGGACAGATTTATGAAAACTGTGTGACTCTTTTGCGTCACTGTGCGTCACTTTTGTGACGCAGCGGCGGTGCAAAAGATTTGCTATGTGGCGACATATTTACAACTTGATGCATCTAGGCAGATGTGTTATGCTGTAAAGTCCCGTGCCACATGAAACCGATGCAGCAGTGATGCAAAAGATGCACCATGTTGCAAGACAGGCCTCATTTCATCTCCAACAAGATAAGAAGCTGAATCTTCTGTAAATGTCAAAATTGTTGTATACACTGCTCAACTTATGTGTACTCTTTGATATGCTAGAGTCTATCTGCACTATTAGATACCAAAGCAAAGGAAACACAGGTGATGTGATTGTGAAATGAGGAAAAGAAACTCCACATTTTTAAATTACATCACCTGTGTTTCCTAAGTTTACGAATGACATTGTGCAGATGAGGTTTAGGTCTGTCCACGGACACAGAAGAGGTCTGGCCTTTGTTCAAGAGTGAAGTGGATATGACTTACTTCATTGGTAGGCCTTCACATATATTATCTCCTCTGTACTCTTCAACAAGTGTAAATCTCATCTGCAACCCTGAGTAGGCCTCACCTCAAACAAACCTCTGGATAGGCCACACCTTATCGTCATCCTGAATCAATCATTTAAAATGTTAGGGACAGATTTATGATAGGTGTGTGACTCTTTTGCGCCGCTGTGCGTCACTTTTGTGACGCAGCGGTGGTGCAAAAGATTTCCTATGTGGTGACATATTTACAACTTGATGCATCTAGGCAGATGTGTCATGCTGTAAAGTCCCGTGCCACATGAAACCGATGCAGCAGTGATGCAAAACATGCACCATGTTGCAAGACAGGCCTCATTTCATCTCAAACAAGATAAGAAGCTGAATCTTCTGTAAATGTCAAAATTGTTGTATACACTGTTCAACTTATGTGTACTCTTTGATATGCTAGAGTCCATCTGCACTATGAGATACCAAAGCAAAGGAAACAAAGGTGATGTGATTGTGAAATGAGGAAAAGAAACTCCACATTTTTCAATTACATCACCTGTGTTTCCTAAGTTTACGAATGACATTGTGCAGATGAGGTTTAGATCTGTCCACGGACACAGAAGAGGTCTGGCCTTTGTTCAAGAGTGAAGTGGACATGACTTACTTCATTGGTAGGCTTTCACATGTATTATCTCCTCTGTACTCTTCAACAAGCGTAAATCTCATCTGCAACCCTGAGTAGGCCTCACCTCAAACAAACCTCTGGATAAGCCACACCTTAATGTCATCCTGAATCAATCATTTTACATGTTAGGGACAGATTTATGATAGGTGTATGCCTCTTTTGCGTCACTGTGCGTCACTTTTGTGACGCAGCGGCGGTGCAAAAGATTTGCTATGTGGCGACATATTTACAACTTGATGCATCTAGGCAGATGTGTTATGCTGTAAAGTCCCGTGCCACATGAAACCGATGCAGCAGTGATGCAAAAGATGCACCATGTTGCAAGACAGGCCTCATTTCATCTCCAACAAGATAAGAAGCTGAATCTTCTGTAAATGTCAAAATTGTTGTATACACTGCTCAACTTATGTGTACTCTTTGATATGCTAGAGTCTATCTGCACTATGAGATACCAAAGCAAAGGAAACACAGGTGATGTGATTGTGAAATGAGGAAAAGAAACTCCACATTTTTAAATTACATCACCTGTGTTTCCTAAGTTTACGAATGACATTGTGCAGATGAGGTTTAGGTCTGTCCACGGACACAGAAGAGGTCTGGCCTTTGTTCAAGAGTGAAGTGGATATGACTTACTTCATTGGTAGGCCTTCACATGTATTATCTCCTCTGTACTCTTCAACAAGCGTAAATCTCATCTGCAACCCTGAGTAGGCCTCACCTCAAACAAACCTCTGGATAGGCCACACCTTATCGTCATCCTGAATCAATCATTTAAAATGTTAGGGACAGATTTATGAAAACTGTGTGACTCTTTTGAGCCGCTGTGCGTCACTTTTGTGACGCAGCGGTGGTGCAAAAGATTTCCTATGTGGTGACATATTTACAAGTTGATGCATCTAGGCAGATGTGTCATGCTGTAAAGTCCCGTGCCACATGAAACCGATGCAGCAGTGATGCAAAACATGCACCATGTTGCAAGACAGGCCTCATTACATCTCCAACAAGATAAGAAGCTGAATCTTCTGTAAATGTCAAAATTGTTGTATACACTGTTCAACTTATGTGTACTCTTTGATATGCTAGAGTCCATCTGCACTATGAGATACCAAAGCAAAGGAAACACAGGTGATGTGATTGTGAAATGAGGAAAAGAAACTCCACATTTTTCAATTACATCACCTGTGTTTCCTAAGTTTACGAATGACATTGTGCAGATGAGGTTTAGATCTGTCCACGGACACAGAAGAGGTCTGGCCTTGGTTTAAGAGTGAAGTGGACATGACTTACTTCATTGGTAGGCTTTCACATGTATTATCTCCTCTGTACTCTTCAACAAGCGTAAATCTCATCTGCAACCCTGAGTAGGCCTCACCTCAAACAAACCTCTGGATAGGCCACACCTTAATGTCATCCTGAATCAATCATTTAACATGTTAGGGACAGATTTATGATAGGTGTATGCCTCTTTTACGTCACTGTGCGTCACTTTTGTGACGCAGCGGCGGTGCAAAAGATTTGCTATGTGGCGACATATTTACAACTTGATGCATCTAGGCAGATGTGTTATGCTGTAAAGTCCCGTGCCACATGAAACCGATGCAGCAGTGATGCAAAAGATGCACCATGTTGCAAGACAGGCCTCATTTCATCTCCAACAAGATTAGAAGCTGAATCTTCTGTAAATGTCAAACTTGTTGTATACACTGCTCAACTTCTGTGTACTCTTTGATATGCTAGAGTCCATCTGCACTATGAGATACCTAAGCAAAGGAAACACAGGTGATGTGATTGTGAAATGAGGAAAAGAAACTCCACATTTTTCAATTACATCACCTGTGTTTCCTAAGTTTACGAATGACATTGTGCAGATGAGGTTTAGGTCTGTCCACGGACACAGAAGAGGTCTGGCCTTTGTTCAAGAGTGAAGTGGACATGACTTACTTCATTGGTAGGCCTTCACATATATTATCTCCTCTGTACTCTTCAACAAGTGTAAATCTCATCTGCAACCCTGAGTAGGCCTCACCTCAAACAAACCTCTGGATAGGCCACACCTTATCGTCATCCTGAGTCAATCATTTAAAATGTTAGGGACAGATTTATGATAGGTGTGTGCCTCTTTTGCGCCACTGTGCGTGACTTTTGTGACGCAGCGGCGGTGCAAAAGATTTGCTATGTGGCGACATATTTACAACTTGATGCATCTAGGCAGATGTGTCATGCTGTAAAGTCCCGTGCCACATGAAACCGATGCAGCAGTGATGCAAATGATGCACCATGTTGCAAGACAGGCCTCATTTCATCTCCAACAAGATAAGAAGCTGAATCTTCTGTAAATGTCAAAATTGTTGTATACACTGCTCAACTTATGTGTACTCTTTGATATGCTAGAGTCTATCTGCACTATGAGATACCAAAGCAAAGGAAACAGAGGTGATGTGATTGTGAAATGAGGAAAAGAAACTCCACATTTTTAAATTACATCACCTGTGTTTCCTAAGTTTACGAATGACATTGTGCAGATGAGGTTTAGGTCTGTCCACGGACACAGAAAATGTCTGGCCTTTGTTCAAGAGTGAAGTGGATATGACTTACTTCATTGGTAGGCCTTCACATGTATTATCTCCTCTGTACTCTTCAACGAGTGTAAATCTCATCTGCAACCCTGAGTAGGCCTCACCTCAAACAAACCTCTGGATAGGCCACACCTTATCGTCATCCTGAATCAATCATTTAAAATGTTAGGGACAGATTTATGAAAACTGTGTGACTCTTTTGCGTCACTGTGCGTCACTTTTGTGACGCAGCGGCGGTGCAAAAGATTTGCTATGTGGCGACATATTTACAACTTGATGCATCTAGGCAGATGTGTTATGCTGTAAAGTCCCGTGCCACATGAAACCGATGCAGCAGTGATGCAAAAGATGCACCATGTTGCAAGACAGGCCTCATTTCATCTCCAACAAGATAAGAAGCTGAATCTTCTGTAAATGTCAAAATTGTTGTATACACTGCTCAACTTATGTGTACTCTTTGATATGCTAGAGTCTATCTGCACTATGAGATACCAAAGCAAAGGAAACACAGGTGATGTGATTGTGAAATGAGGAAAAGAAACTCCACATTTTTAAATTACATCACCTGTGTTTCCTAAGTTTACGAATGACATTGTGCAGATGAGGTTTAGGTCTGTCCACGGACACAGAAGAGGTCTGGCCTTTGTTCAAGAGTGAAGTGGATATGACTTACTTCATTGGTAGGCCTTCACATATATTATCTCCTCTGTACTCTTCAACAAGTGTAAATCTCATCTGCAACCCTGAGTAGGCCTCACCTCAAACAAACCTCTGGATAGGCCACACCTTATCGTCATCCTGAATCAATCATTTAAAATGTTAGGGACAGATTTATGATAGGTGTGTGACTCTTTTGCGCCGCTGTGCGTCACTTTTGTGACGCAGCGGTGGTGCAAAAGATTTCCTATGTGGTGACATATTTACAACTTGATGCATCTAGGCAGATGTGTCATGCTGTAAAGTCCCGTGCCACATGAAACCGATGCAGCAGTATTGCAAAACATGCACCATGTTGCAAGACAGGCCTCATTTCATCTCCAACAAGATAAGAAGCTGAATCTTCTGTAAATGTCAAAATTGTTGTATACACTGTTCAACTTATGTGTACTCTTTGATATGCTAGAGTCCATCTGCACTATGAGATACCAAAGCAAAGGAAACACAGGTGATGTGATTGTGAAATGAGGAAAAGAAACTCCACATTTTTCAATTACATCACCTGTGTTTCCTAAGTTTACGAATGACATTGTGCAGATGAGGTTTAGATCTGTCCACGGACACAGAAGAGGTCTGGCCTTTGTTTAAGAGTGAAGTGGACATGACTTACTTCATTGGTAGGCTTTCACATGTATTATCTCCTCTGTACTCTTCAACAAGCGTAAATCTCATCTGCAACCCTGAGTAGGCCTCACCTCAAACAAACCTCTGGATAGGCCACACCTTAATGTCATCCTGAATCAATCATTTAACATGTTAGGGACAGATTTATGATAGGTGTATGCCTCTTTTGCGTCACTGTGCGTCACTTTTGTGACGCAGCGGCGGTGCAAAAGATTTGCTATGTGGCGACATATTTACAACTTGATGCATCTAGGCAGATGTGTTATGCTGTAAAGTCCCGTGCCACATGAAACCGATGCAGCAGTGATGCAAAAGATGCACCATGTTGCAAGACAGGCCTCATTTCATCTCCAACAAGATTAGAAGCTGAATCTTCTGTAAATGTCAAACTTGTTGTATACACTGCTCAACTTCTGTGTACTCTTTGATATGCTAGAGTCCATCTGCACTATGAGATACCTAAGCAAAGGAAACACAGGTGATGTGATTGTGAAATGAGGAAAAGAAACTCCACATTTTTAAATTACATCACCTGTGTTTCCTAAGTTTACGAATGACATTGTGCAGATGAGGTTTAGGTCTGTCCACGGACACAGAAGAGGTCTGGCCTTTGTTCAAGAGTGAAGTGGACATGACTTACTTCATTGGTAGGCCTTCACATATATTATCTCCTCTGTACTCTTCAACAAGTGTAAATCTCATCTGCAACCCTGAGTAGGCCTCACCTCAAACAAACCTCTGGATAGGCCACACCTTATCGTCATCTTGAATCAATCATTTAAAATGTTAGGGACAGATTTATGATAGGTGTGTGCCTCTTTTGCGCCGCTGTGCGTGACTTTTGTGACGCAGCGGCGCTGCAAAAGATTTGCTATGTGGCGACATATTTACAAATTGATGCATCTAGGCAGATGTGTCATGCTGTAAAGTCCCGTGCCACATGAAACCGATGCAGCAGTGATGCAAAAGATGCACCATGTTGCAAGACAGGCCTCATTTCATCTCCAACAAGATAAGAAGCTGAATCTTCTGTAAATGTCAAAATTGTTGTATACACTGCTCAACTTATGTGTACTCTTTGATATGCTAGAGTCTATCTGCACTATGAGATACCAAAGCAAAGGAAACACAGGTGATGTGATTGTGAAATGAGGAAAAGAAACTCCACATTTTTCAATTACATCACCTGTGTTTCCTAAGTTTACGAATGACATTGTGCAGATGAGGTTTAGATCTGTCCACGGACACAGAAGAGGTCTGGCCTTTGTTCAAGAGTGAAGTGTATATGACTTACTTCATTGGTAGGCCTTCACATGTATTATCTCCTTTGTACTCTTCAACGAGTGTAAATCTCATCTGCAACCCTGAGTAGGCCTCACCTCAAACAAACCTCTGGATAGGCCACACCTTATCGTCATCCTGAATCAATCATTTAAAATGTTAGGGACAGATTTATGAAAACTGTGTGACTCTTTTGCGTCACTGTGCGTCACTTTTGTGACGCAGCGGCGGTGCAAAAGATTTGCTATGTGGCGACATATTTACAACTTGATGCATCTAGGCAGATGTGTTATGCTGTAAAGTCCCGTGCCACATGAAACCGATGCAGCAGTGATGCAAAAGATGCACCATGTTGCAAGACAGGCCTCATTTCATCTCCAACAAGATAAGAAGCTGAATCTTCTGTAAATGTCAAAATTGTTGTATACACTGCTCAACTTATGTGTACTCTTTGATATGCTAGAGTCTATCTGCACTATGAGATACCAAAGCAAAGGAAACACAGGTGATGTGATTGTGAAATGAGGAAAAGAAACTCCACATTTTTAAATTACATCACCTGTGTTTCCTAAGTTTACGAATGACATTGTGCAGATGAGGTTTAGGTCTGTCCACGGACACAGAAGAGGTCTGGCCTTTGTTCAAGAGTGAAGTGGATATGACTTACTTCATTGGTAGGCCTTCACATATATTATCTCCTCTGTACTCTTCAACAAGTGTAAATCTCATCTGCAACCCTGAGTAGGCCTCACCTCAAACAAACCTCTGGATAGGCCACACCTTATCGTCATCCTGAATCAATCATTTAAAATGTTAGGGACAGATTTATGATAGGTGTATGCCTCTTTTGCGTCACTGTGCGTCACTTTTGTGACGCAGCGGCGGTGCAAAAGATTTGCTATGTGGCGACATATTTACAACTTGATGCATCTAGGCAGATGTGTTATGCTGTAAAGTCCCGTGCCACATGAAACCGATGCAGCAGTGATGCAAAAGATGCACCATGTTGCAAGACAGGCCTCATTTCATCTCCAACAAGATTAGAAGCTGAATCTTCTGTAAATGTCAAACTTGTTGTATACACTGCTCAACTTCTGTGTACTCTTTGATATGCTAGAGTCCATCTGCACTATGAGATACCTAAGCAAAGGAAACACAGGTGATGTGATTGTGAAATGAGGAAAAGAAACTCCACATTTTTAAATTACATCACCTGTGTTTCCTAAGTTTACGAATGACATTGTGCAGATGAGGTTTAGGTCTGTCCACGGACACAGAAGAGGTCTGGCCTTTGTTCAAGAGTGAAGTGGACATGACTTACTTCATTGGTAGGCCTTCACATATATTATCTCCTCTGTACTCTTCAACAAGTGTAAATCTCATCTGCAACCCTGAGTAGGCCTCACCTCAAACAAACCTCTGGATAGGCCACACCTTATCGTCATCCTGAATCAATCATTTAAAATGTTAGGGACAGATTTATGAAAACTGTGTGACTCTTTTGCGTCACTGTGCGTCACATTTGTGACGCAGCGGCGGTGCAAAAGATTTGCTATGTGGCGACATATTTACAACTTGATGCATCTAGGCAGATGTGTTATGCTGTAAAGTCCCGTGCCACATGAAACCGATGCAGCAGTGATGCAAAAGATGCACCATGTTGCAAGACAGGCCTCATTTCATCTCCAACAAGATAAGAAGCTGAATCTTCTGTAAATGTCAAAATTGTTGTATACACTGCTCAACTTATGTGTACTCTTTGATATGCTAGAGTCTATCTGCACTATGAGATACCAAAGCAAAGGAAACACAGGTGATGTGATTGTGAAATGAGGAAAAGAAACTCCACATTTTTAAATTACATCACCTGTGTTTCCTAAGTTTACGAATGACATTGTGCAGATGAGGTTTAGGTCTGTCCACGGACACAGAAGAGGTCTGGCCTTTGTTCAAGAGTGAAGTGGATATGACTTACTTCATTGGTAGGCCTTCACATATATTATCTCCTCTGTACTCTTCAACAAGTGTAAATCTCATCTGCAACCCTGAGTAGGCCTCACCTCAAACAAACCTCTGGATAGGCCACACCTTATCGTCATCCTGAATCAATCATTTAAAATGTTAGGGACAGATTTATGATAGGTGTGTGACTCTTTTGCGCCGCTGTGCGTCACTTTTGTGACGCAGCGGTGGTGCAAAAGATTTCCTATGTGGTGACATATTTACAACTTGATGCATCTAGGCAGATGTGTCATGCTGTAAAGTCCCGTGCCACATGAAACCGATGCAGCAGTGATGCAAAACATGCACCATGTTGCAAGACAGGCCTCATTTCATCTCCAACAAGATAAGAAGCTGAATCTTCTGTAAATGTCAAAATTGTTGTATACACTGTTCAACTTATGTGTACTCTTTGATATGCTAGAGTCCATCTGCACTATGAGATACCAAAGCAAAGGAAACAAAGGTGATGTGATTGTGAAATGAGGAAAAGAAACTCCACATTTTTCAATTACATCACCTGTGTTTCCTAAGTTTACGAATGACATTGTGCAGATGAGGTTTAGATCTGTCCACGGACACAGAAGAGGTCTGGCCTTTGTTCAAGAGTGAAGTGGACATGACTTACTTCATTGGTAGGCTTTCACATGTATTATCTCCTCTGTACTCTTCAACAAGCGTAAATCTCATCTGCAACCCTGAGTAGGCCTCACCTCAAACAAACCTCTGGATAAGCCACACCTTAATGTCATCCTGAATCAATCATTTAACATGTTAGGGACAGATTTATGATAGGTGTATGCCTCTTTTGCGTCACTGTGCGTCACTTTTGTGACGCAGCGGCGGTGCAAAAGATTTGCTATGTGGCGACATATTTACAACTTGATGCATCTAGGCAGATGTGTTATGCTGTAAAGTCCCGTGCCACATGAAACCGATGCAGCAGTGATGCAAAAGATGCACCATGTTGCAAGACAGGCCTCATTTCATCTCCAACAAGATAAGAAGCTGAATCTTCTGTAAATGTCAAAATTGTTGTATACACTGCTCAACTTATGTGTACTCTTTGATATGCTAGAGTCTATCTGCACTATGAGATACCAAAGCAAAGGAAACACAGGTGATGTGATTGTGAAATGAGGAAAAGAAACTCCACATTTTTAAATTACATCACCTGTGTTTCCTAAGTTTACGAATGACATTGTGCAGATGAGGTTTAGGTCTGTCCACGGACACAGAAGAGGTCTGGCCTTTGTTCAAGAGTGAAGTGGATATGACTTACTTCATTGGTAGGCCTTCACATGTATTATCTCCTCTGTACTCTTCAACAAGCGTAAATCTCATCTGCAACCCTGAGTAGGCCTCACCTCAAACAAACCTCTGGATAGGCCACACCTTATCGTCATCCTGAATCAATCATTTAAAATGTTAGGGACAGATTTATGAAAACTGTGTGACTCTTTTGAGCCGCTGTGCGTCACTTTTGTGACGCAGCGGTGGTGCAAAAGATTTCCTATGTGGTGACATATTTACAAGTTGATGCATCTAGGCAGATGTGTCATGCTGTAAAGTCCCGTGCCACATGAAACCGATGCAGCAGTGATGCAAAACATGCACCATGTTGCAAGACAGGCCTCATTTCATCTCCAACAAGATAAGAAGCTGAATCTTCTGTAAATGTCAAAATTGTTGTATACACTGTTCAACTTATGTGTACTCTTTGATATGCTAGAGTCCATCTGCACTATGAGATACCAAAGCAAAGGAAACACAGGTGATGTGATTGTGAAATGAGGAAAAGAAACTCCACATTTTTCAATTACATCACCTGTGTTTCCTAAGTTTACGAATGACATTGTGCAGATGAGGTTTAGATCTGTCCACGGACACAGAAGAGGTCTGGCCTTTGTTTAAGAGTGAAGTGGACATGACTTACTTCATTGGTAGGCTTTCACATGTATTATCTCCTCTGTACTCTTCAACAAGCGTAAATCTCATCTGCAACCCTGAGTAGGCCTCACCTCAAACAAACCTCTGGATAGGCCACACCTTAATGTCATCCTGAATCAATCATTTAACATGTTAGGGACAGATTTATGATAGGTGTATGCCTCTTTTACGTCACTGTGCGTCACTTTTGTGACGCAGCGGCGGTGCAAAAGATTTGCTATGTGGCGACATATTTACAACTTGATGCATCTAGGCAGATGTGTTATGCTGTAAAGTCCCGTGCCACATGAAACCGATGCAGCAGTGATGCAAAAGATGCACCATGTTGCAAGACAGGCCTCATTTCATCTCCAACAAGATTAGAAGCTGAATCTTCTGTAAATGTCAAACTTGTTGTATACACTGCTCAACTTCTGTGTACTCTTTGATATGCTAGAGTCCATCTGCACTATGAGATACCTAAGCAAAGGAAACACAGGTGATGTGATTGTGAAATGAGGAAAAGAAACTCCACATTTTTCAATTACATCACCTGTGTTTCCTAAGTTTACGAATGACATTGTGCAGATGAGGTTTAGGTCTGTCCACGGACACAGAAGAGGTCTGGCCTTTGTTCAAGAGTGAAGTGGACATGACTTACTTCATTGGTAGGCCTTCACATATATTATCTCCTCTGTACTCTTCAACAAGTGTAAATCTCATCTGCAACCCTGAGTAGGCCTCACCTCAAACAAACCTCTGGATAGGCCACACCTTATCGTCATCCTGAATCAATCATTTAAAATGTTAGGGACAGATTTATGATAGGTGTGTGCCTCTTTTGCGCCGCTGTGCGTGACTTTTGTGACGCAGCGGCGGTGCAAAAGATTTGCTATGTGGCGACATATTTACAACTTGATGCATCTAGGCAGATGTGTCATGCTGTAAAGTCCCGTGCCACATGAAACCGATGCAGCAGTGATGCAAATGATGCACCATGTTGCAAGACAGGCCTCATTTCATCTCCAACAAGATAAGAAGCTGAATCTTCTGTAAATGTCAAAATTGTTGTATACACTGCTCAACTTATGTGTACTCTTTGATATGCTAGAGTCTATCTGCACTATGAGATACCAAAGCAAAGGAAACAGAGGTGATGTGATTGTGAAATGAGGAAAAGAAACTCCACATTTTTAAATTACATCACCTGTGTTTCCTAAGTTTACGAATGACATTGTGCAGATGAGGTTTAGGTCTGTCCACGGACACAGAAAATGTCTGGCCTTTGTTCAAGAGTGAAGTGGATATGACTTACTTCATTGGTAGGCCTTCACATGTATTATCTCCTCTGTACTCTTCAACGAGTGTAAATCTCATCTGCAACCCTGAGTAGGCCTCACCTCAAACAAACCTCTGGATAGGCCACACCTTATCGTCATCCTGAATCAATCATTTAAAATGTTAGGGACAGATTTATGAAAACTGTGTGACTCTTTTGCGTCACTGTGCGTCACTTTTGTGACGCAGCGGCGGTGCAAAAGATTTGCTATGTGGCGACATATTTACAACTTGATGCATCTAGGCAGATGTGTTATGCTGTAAAGTCCCGTGCCACATGAAACCGATGCAGCAGTGATGCAAAAGATGCACCATGTTGCAAGACAGGCCTCATTTCATCTCCAACAAGATAAGAAGCTGAATCTTCTGTAAATGTCAAAATTGTTGTATACACTGCTCAACTTATGTGTACTCTTTGATATGCTAGAGTCTATCTGCACTATGAGATACCAAAGCAAAGGAAACACAGGTGATGTGATTGTGAAATGAGGAAAAGAAACTCCACATTTTTAAATTACATCACCTGTGTTTCCTAAGTTTACGAATGACATTGTGCAGATGAGGTTTAGGTCTGTCCACGGACACAGAAGAGGTCTGGCCTTTGTTCAAGAGTGAAGTGGATATGACTTACTTCATTGGTAGGCCTTCACATATATTATCTCCTCTGTACTCTTCAACAAGTGTAAATCTCATCTGCAACCCTGAGTAGGCCTCACCTCAAACAAGCCTCTGGATAGGCCACACCTTATCGTCATCCTGAATCAATCATTTAAAATGTTAGGGACAGATTTATGATAGGTGTGTGACTCTTTTGCGCCGCTGTGCGTCACTTTTGTGACGCAGCGGTGGTGCAAAAGATTTCCTATGTGGTGACATATTTACAACTTGATGCATCTAGGCAGATGTGTCATGCTGTAAAGTCCCGTGCCACATGAAACCGATGCAGCAGTATTGCAAAACATGCACCATGTTGCAAGACAGGCCTCATTTCATCTCCAACAAGATAAGAAGCTGAATCTTCTGTAAATGTCAAAATTGTTGTATACACTGTTCAACTTATGTGTACTCTTTGATATGCTAGAGTCCATCTGCACTATGAGATACCAAAGCAAAGGAAACACAGGTGATGTGATTGTGAAATGAGGAAAAGAAACTCCACATTTTTCAATTACATCACCTGTGTTTCCTAAGTTTACGAATGACATTGTGCAGATGAGGTTTAGATCTGTCCACGGACACAGAAGAGGTCTGGCCTTTGTTTAAGAGTGAAGTGGACATGACTTACTTCATTGGTAGGCTTTCACATGTATTATCTCCTCTGTACTCTTCAACAAGCGTAAATCTCATCTGCAACCCTGAGTAGGCCTCACCTCAAACAAACCTCTGGATAGGCCACACCTTAATGTCATCCTGAATCAATCATTTAACATGTTAGGGACAGATTTATGATAGGTGTATGCCTCTTTTGCGTCACTGTGCGTCACTTTTGTGACGCAGCGGCGGTGCAAAAGATTTGCTATGTGGCGACATATTTACAACTTGATGCATCTAGGCAGATGTGTTATGCTGTAAAGTCCCGTGCCACATGAAACCGATGCAGCAGTGATGCAAAAGATGCACCATGTTGCAAGACAGGCCTCATTTCATCTCCAACAAGATTAGAAGCTGAATCTTCTGTAAATGTCAAACTTGTTGTATACACTGCTCAACTTCTGTGTACTCTTTGATATGCTAGAGTCCATCTGCACTATGAGATACCTAAGCAAAGGAAACACAGG
The DNA here is from genome assembly GCF_964261635.1 of Lissotriton helveticus. Taxonomy (NCBI): domain Eukaryota; kingdom Metazoa; phylum Chordata; class Amphibia; order Caudata; family Salamandridae; genus Lissotriton; species Lissotriton helveticus. The sequence goes on along the minus strand of NC_136069.1, from coordinate 611,119,521 downwards.
TGATGTGATTGTGAAATGAGGAAAAGAAACTCCACATTTTTAAATTACATCACCTGTGTTTCCTAAGTTTACGAATGACATTGTGCAGATGAGGTTTAGGTCTGTCCACGGACACAGAAGAGGTCTGGCCTTTGTTCAAGAGTGAAGTGGACATGACTTACTTCATTGGTAGGCCTTCACATATATTATCTCCTCTGTACTCTTCAACAAGTGTAAATCTCATCTGCAACCCTGAGTAGGCCTCACCTCAAACAAACCTCTGGATAGGCCACACCTTATCGTCATCTTGAATCAATCATTTAAAATGTTAGGGACAGATTTATGATAGGTGTGTGCCTCTTTTGCGCCGCTGTGCGTGACTTTTGTGACGCAGCGGCGCTGCAAAAGATTTGCTATGTGGCGACATATTTACAAATTGATGCATCTAGGCAGATGTGTCATGCTGTAAAGTCCCGTGCCACATGAAACCGATGCAGCAGTGATGCAAAAGATGCACCATGTTGCAAGACAGGCCTCATTTCATCTCCAACAAGATAAGAAGCTGAATCTTCTGTAAATGTCAAAATTGTTGTATACACTGCTCAACTTCTGTGTACTCTTTGATATGCTAGAGTCCATCTGCACTATGAGATACCTAAGCAAAGGAAACACAGGTGATGTGATTGTGAAATGAGGAAAAGAAACTCCACATTTTTCAATTACATCACCTGTGTTTCCTAAGTTTACGAATGACATTGTGCAGATGAGGTTTAGGTCTGTCCACGGACACAGAAGAGGTCTGGCCTTTGTTCAAGAGTGAAGTGGACATGACTTACTTCATTGGTAGGCCTTCACATATATTATCTCCTCTGTACTCTTCAACAAGTGTAAATCTCATCTGCAACCCTGAGTAGGCCTCACCTCAAACAAACCTCTGGATAGGCCACACCTTATCGTCATCCTGAATCAATCATTTAAAATGTTAGGGACAGATTTATGAAAACTGTGTGACTCTTTTGCGTCACTGTGCGTCACATTTGTGACGCAGCGGCGGTGCAAAAGATTTGCTATGTGGCGACATATTTACAACTTGATGCATCTAGGCAGATGTGTTATGCTGTAAAGTCCCGTGCCACATGAAACCGATGCAGCAGTGATGCAAAAGATGCACCATGTTGCAAGACAGGCCTCATTTCATCTCCAACAAGATAAGAAGCTGAATCTTCTGTAAATGTCAAAATTGTTGTATACACTGCTCAACTTATGTGTACTCTTTGATATGCTAGAGTCTATCTGCACTATGAGATACCAAAGCAAAGGAAACACAGGTGATGTGATTGTGAAATGAGGAAAAGAAACTCCACATTTTTAAATTACATCACCTGTGTTTCCTAAGTTTACGAATGACATTGTGCAGATGAGGTTTAGGTCTGTCCACGGACACAGAAGAGGTCTGGCCTTTGTTCAAGAGTGAAGTGGATATGACTTACTTCATTGGTAGGCCTTCACATATATTATCTCCTCTGTACTCTTCAACAAGTGTAAATCTCATCTGCAACCCTGAGTAGGCCTCACCTCAAACAAACCTCTGGATAGGCCACACCTTATCGTCATCCTGAATCAATCATTTAAAATGTTAGGGACAGATTTATGATAGGTGTGTGACTCTTTTGCGCCGCTGTGCGTCACTTTTGTGACGCAGCGGTGGTGCAAAAGATTTCCTATGTGGTGACATATTTACAACTTGATGCATCTAGGCAGATGTGTCATGCTGTAAAGTCCCGTGCCACATGAAACCGATGCAGCAGTGATGCAAAACATGCACCATGTTGCAAGACAGGCCTCATTTCATCTCCAACAAGATAAGAAGCTGAATCTTCTGTAAATGTCAAAATTGTTGTATACACTGTTCAACTTATGTGTACTCTTTGATATGCTAGAGTCCATCTGCACTATGAGATACCAAAGCAAAGGAAACAAAGGTGATGTGATTGTGAAATGAGGAAAAGAAACTCCACATTTTTCAATTACATCACCTGTGTTTCCTAAGTTTACGAATGACATTGTGCAGATGAGGTTTAGATCTGTCCACGGACACAGAAGAGGTCTGGCCTTTGTTCAAGAGTGAAGTGGACATGACTTACTTCATTGGTAGGCTTTCACATGTATTATCTCCTCTGTACTCTTCAACAAGCGTAAATCTCATCTGCAACCCTGAGTAGGCCTCACCTCAAACAAACCTCTGGATAAGCCACACCTTAATGTCATCCTGAATCAATCATTTAACATGTTAGGGACAGATTTATGATAGGTGTATGCCTCTTTTGCGTCACTGTGCGTCACTTTTGTGACGCAGCGGCGGTGCAAAAGATTTGCTATGTGGCGACATATTTACAACTTGATGCATCTAGGCAGATGTGTTATGCTGTAAAGTCCCGTGCCACATGAAACCGATGCAGCAGTGATGCAAAAGATGCACCATGTTGCAAGACAGGCCTCATTTCATCTCCAACAAGATAAGAAGCTGAATCTTCTGTAAATGTCAAAATTGTTGTATACACTGCTCAACTTATGTGTACTCTTTGATATGCTAGAGTCTATCTGCACTATGAGATACCAAAGCAAAGGAAACACAGGTGATGTGATTGTGAAATGAGGAAAAGAAACTCCACATTTTTAAATTACATCACCTGTGTTTCCTAAGTTTACGAATGACATTGTGCAGATGAGGTTTAGGTCTGTCCACGGACACAGAAGAGGTCTGGCCTTTGTTCAAGAGTGAAGTGGATATGACTTACTTCATTGGTAGGCCTTCACATGTATTATCTCCTCTGTACTCTTCAACAAGCGTAAATCTCATCTGCAACCCTGAGTAGGCCTCACCTCAAACAAACCTCTGGATAGGCCACACCTTATCGTCATCCTGAATCAATCATTTAAAATGTTAGGGACAGATTTATGAAAACTGTGTGACTCTTTTGAGCCGCTGTGCATCACTTTTGTGACGCAGCGGTGGTGCAAAAGATTTCCTATGTGGTGACATATTTACAAGTTGATGCATCTAGGCAGATGTGTCATGCTGTAAAGTCCCGTGCCACATGAAACCGATGCAGCAGTGATGCAAAACATGCACCATGTTGCAAGACAGGCCTCATTTCATCTCCAACAAGATAAGAAGCTGAATCTTCTGTAAATGTCAAAATTGTTGTATACACTGTTCAACTTATGTGTACTCTTTGATATGCTAGAGTCCATCTGCACTATGAGATACCAAAGCAAAGGAAACACAGGTGATGTGATTGTGAAATGAGGAAAAGAAACTCCACATTTTTCAATTACATCACCTGTGTTTCCTAAGTTTACGAATGACATTGTGCAGATGAGGTTTAGATCTGTCCACGGACACAGAAGAGGTCTGGCCTTTGTTTAAGAGTGAAGTGGACATGACTTACTTCATTGGTAGGCTTTCACATGTATTATCTCCTCTGTACTCTTCAACAAGCGTAAATCTCATCTGCAACCCTGAGTAGGCCTCACCTCAAACAAACCTCTGGATAGGCCACACCTTAATGTCATCCTGAATCAATCATTTAACATGTTAGGGACAGATTTATGATAGGTGTATGCCTCTTTTACGTCACTGTGCGTCACTTTTGTGACGCAGCGGCGGTGCAAAAGATTTGCTATGTGGCGACATATTTACAACTTGATGCATCTAGGCAGATGTGTTATGCTGTAAAGTCCCGTGCCACATGAAACCGATGCAGCAGTGATGCAAAAGATGCTCCATGTTGCAAGACAGGCCTCATTTCATCTCCAACAAGATTAGAAGCTGAATCTTCTGTAAATGTCAAACTTGTTGTATACACTGCTCAACTTCTGTGTACTCTTTGATATGCTAGAGTCCATCTGCACTATGAGATACCTAAGCAAAGGAAACACAGGTGATGTGATTGTGAAATGAGGAAAAGAAACTCCACATTTTTCAATTACATCACTTGTCTTTCCTAAGTTTACGAATGACATTGTGCAGATGAGGTTTAGGTCTGTCCACGGACACAGAAGAGGTCTGGCCTTTGTTCAAGAGTGAAGTGGACATGACTTACTTCATTGGTAGGCCTTCACATATATTATCTCCTCTGTACTCTTCAACAAGTGTAAATCTCATCTGCAACCCTGAGTAGGCCTCACCTCAAACAAACCTCTGGATAGGCCACACCTTATCGTCATCCTGAATCAATCATTTAAAATGTTAGGGACAGATTTATGATAGGTGTGTGCCTCTTTTGCGCCGCTGTGCGTGACTTTTGTGACGCAGCGGCGGTGCAAAAGATTTGCTATGTGGCGACATATTTACAACTTGATGCATCTAGGCAGATGTGTCATGCTGTAAAGTCCCGTGCCACATGAAACCGATGCAGCAGTGATGCAAATGATGCACCATGTTGCAAGACAGGCCTCATTTCATCTCCAACAAGATAAGAAGCTGAATCTTCTGTAAATGTCAAAATTGTTGTATACACTGCTCAACTTATGTGTACTCTTTGATATGCTAGAGTCTATCTGCACTATGAGATACCAAAGCAAAGGAAACACAGGTGATGTGATTGTGAAATGAGGAAAAGAAACTCCACATTTTTCAATTACATCACCTGTGTTTCCTAAGTTTACGAATGACATTGTGCAGATGAGGTTTAGATCTGTCCACGGACACAGAAGAGGTCTGGCCTTTGTTCAAGAGTGAAGTGTATATGACTTACTTCATTGGTAGGCCTTCACATGTATTATCTCCTTTGTACTCTTCAACGAGTGTAAATCTCATCTGCAACCCTGAGTAGGCCTCACCTCAAACAAACCTCTGGATAGGCCACACCTTATCGTCATCCTGAATCAATCATTTAAAATGTTAGGGACAGATTTATGAAAACTGTGTGACTCTTTTGCGTCACTGTGCGTCACTTTTGTGACGCAGCGGCGGTGCAAAAGATTTGCTATGTGGCGACATATTTACAACTTGATGCATCTAGGCAGATGTGTTATGCTGTAAAGTCCCGTGCCACATGAAACCGATGCAGCAGTGATGCAAAAGATGCACCATGTTGCAAGACAGGCCTCATTTCATCTCCAACAAGATAAGAAGCTGAATCTTCTGTAAATGTCAAAATTGTTGTATACACTGCTCAACTTATGTGTACTCTTTGATATGCTAGAGTCTATCTGCACTATGAGATACCAAAGCAAAGGAAACACAGGTGATGTGATTGTGAAATGAGGAAAAGAAACTCCACATTTTTAAATTACATCACCTGTGTTTCCTAAGTTTACGAATGACATTGTGCAGATGAGGTTTAGGTCTGTCCACGGACACAGAAGAGGTCTGGCCTTTGTTCAAGAGTGAAGTGGATATGACTTACTTCATTGGTAGGCCTTCACATATATTATCTCCTCTGTACTCTTCAACAAGTGTAAATCTCATCTGCAACCCTGAGTAGGCCTCACCTCAAACAAACCTCTGGATAGGCCACACCTTATCGTCATCCTGAATCAATCATTTAAAATGTTAGGGACAGATTTATGATAGGTGTGTGACTCTTTTGCGCCGCTGTGCGTCACTTTTGTGACGCAGCGGTGGTGCAAAAGATTTCCTATGTGGTGACATATTTACAACTTGATGCATCTAGGCAGATGTGTCATGCTGTAAAGTCCCGTGCCACATGAAACCGATGCAGCAGTGATGCAAAACATGCACCATGTTGCAAGACAGGCCTCATTTCATCTCCAACAAGATAAGAAGCTGAATCTTCTGTAAATGTCAAAATTGTTGTATACACTGTTCAACTTATGTGTACTCTTTGATATGCTAGAGTCCATCTGCACTATGAGATACCAAAGCAAAGGAAACAAAGGTGATGTGATTGTGAAATGAGGAAAAGAAACTCCACATTTTTCAATTACATCACCTGTGTTTCCTAAGTTTACGAATGACATTGTGCAGATGAGGTTTAGATCTGTCCACTGACACAGAAGAGGTCTGGCCTTTGTTCAAGAGTGAAGTGGACATGACTTACTTCATTGGTAGGCTTTCACATGTATTATCTCCTCTGTACTCTTCAACAAGCGTAAATCTCATCTGCAACCCTGAGTAGGCCTCACCTCAAACAAACCTCTGGATAAGCCACACCTTAATGTCATCCTGAATCAATCATTTAACATGTTAGGGACAGATTTATGATAGGTGTATGCCTCTTTTGCGTCACTGTGCGTCACTTTTGTGACGCAGCGGCGGTGCAAAAGATTTGCTATGTGGCGACATATTTACAACTTGATGCATCTAGGCAGATGTGTTATGCTGTAAAGTCCCGTGCCACATGAAACCGATGCAGCAGTGATGCAAAAGATGCACCATGTTGCAAGACAGGCCTCATTTCATCTCCAACAAGATAAGAAGCTGAATCTTCTGTAAATGTCAAAATTGTTGTATACACTGCTCAACTTATGTGTACTCTTTGATATGCTAGAGTCTATCTGCACTATGAGATACCAAAGCAAAGGAAACACAGGTGATGTGATTGTGAAATGAGGAAAAGAAACTCCACATTTTTAAATTACATCACCTGTGTTTCCTAAGTTTACGAATGACATTGTGCAGATGAGGTTTAGGTCTGTCCACGGACACAGAAGAGGTCTGGCCTTTGTTCAAGAGTGAAGTGGATATGACTTACTTCATTGGTAGGCCTTCACATGTATTATCTCCTCTGTACTCTTCAACAAGCGTAAATCTCATCTGCAACCCTGAGTAGGCCTCACCTCAAACAAACCTCTGGATAGGCCACACCATATCGTCATCCTGAATCAATCATTTAAAATGTTAGGGACAGATTTATGAAAACTGTGTGACTCTTTTGAGCCGCTGTGCGTCACTTTTGTGACGCAGCGGTGGTGCAAAAGATTTCCTATGTGGTGACATATTTACAAGTTGATGCATCTAGGCAGATGTGTCATGCTGTAAAGTCCCGTGCCACATGAAACCGATGCAGCAGTGATGCAAAACATGCACCATGTTGCAAGACAGGCCTCATTTCATCTCCAACAAGATAAGAAGCTGAATCTTCTGTAAATGTCAAAATTGTTGTATACACTGTTCAACTTATGTGTACTCTTTGATATGCTAGAGTCCATCTGCACTATGAGATACCAAAGCAAAGGAAACACATGTGATGTGATTGTGAAATGAGGAAAAGAAACTCCACATTTTTCAATTACATCACCTGTGTTTCCTAAGTTTACGAATGACATTGTGCAGATGAGGTTTAGATCTGTCCACGGACACAGAAGAGGTCTGGCCTTTGTTTAAGAGTGAAGTGGACATGACTTACTTCATTGGTAGGCTTTCACATGTATTATCTCCTCTGTACTCTTCAACAAGCGTAAATCTCATCTGCAACCCTGAGTAGGCCTCACCTCAAACAAACCTCTCACACCTTAATGTCATCCTGAATCAATCATTTAACATGTTAGGGACAGATTTATGATAGGTGTATGCCTCTTTTACGTCACTGTGCGTCACTTTTGTGACGCAGCGGCGGTGCAAAAGATTTGCTATGTGGCGACATATTTACAACTTGATGCATCTAGGCAGATGTGTTATGCTGTAAAGTCCCGTGCCACATGAAACCGATGCAGCAGTGATGCAAAAGATGCACCATGTTGCAAGACAGGCCTCATTTCATCTCCAACAAGATTAGAAGCTGAATCTTCTGTAAATGTCAAACTTGTTGTATACACTGCTCAACTTCTGTGTACTCTTTGATATGCTAGAGTCCATCTGCACTATGAGATACCTAAGCAAAGGAAACACAGGTGATGTGATTGTGAAATGAGGAAAAGAAACTCCACATTTTTCAATTACATCACCTGTGTTTCCTAAGTTTACGAATGACATTGTGCAGATGAGGTTTAGGTCTGTCCACGGACACAGAAGAGGTCTGGCCTTTGTTTAAGAGTGAAGTGGACATGACTTACTTCATTGGTAGGCCTTCACATATATTATCTCCTCTGTACTCTTCAACAAGTGTAAATCTCATCTGCAACCCTGAGTAGGCCTCACCTCAAACAAACCTCTGGATAGGCCACACCTTATCGTCATCCTGAATCAATCATTTAAAATGTTAGGGACAGATTTATGATAGGTGTGTGCCTCTTTTGCGCCGCTGTGCGTGACTTTTGTGACGCAGCGGCGGTGCAAAAGATTTGCTATGTGGCGACATATTTACAACTTGATGCATCTAGGCAGATGTGTCATGCTGTAAAGTCCCGTGCCACATGAAACCGATGCAGCAGTGATGCAAATGATGCACCATGTTGCAAGACAGGCCTCATTTCATCTCCAACAAGATAAGAAGCTGAATCTTCTGTAAATGTCAAAATTGTTGTATACACTGCTCAACTTATGTGTACTCTTTGATATGCTAGAGTCTATCTGCACTATGAGATACCAAAGCAAAGGAAACAGAGGTGATGTGATTGTGAAATGAGGAAAAGAAACTCCACATTTTTAAATTACATCACCTGTGTTTCCTAAGTTTACGAATGACATTGTGCAGATGAGGTTTAGGTCTGTCCACGGACACAGAAAATGTCTGGCCTTTGTTCAAGAGTGAAGTGGATATGACTTACTTCATTGGTAGGCCTTCACATGTATTATCTCCTCTGTACTCTTCAACGAGTGTAAATCTCATCTGCAACCCTGAGTAGGCCTCACCTCAAACAAACCTCTGGATAGGCCACACCTTATCGTCATCCTGAATCAATCATTTAAAATGTTAGGGACAGATTTATGAAAACTGTGTGACTCTTTTGCGTCACTGTGCGTCACTTTTGTGACGCAGCGGCGGTGCAAAAGATTTGCTATGTGGCGACATATTTACAACTTGATGCATCTAGGCAGATGTGTTATGCTGTAAAGTCCCGTGCCACATGAAACCGATGCAGCAGTGATGCAAAAGATGCACCATGTTGCAAGACAGGCCTCATTTCATCTCCAACAAGATAAGAAGCTGAATCTTCTGTAAATGTCAAAATTGTTGTATACACTGCTCAACTTATGTGTACTCTTTGATATGCTAGAGTCTATCTGCACTATGAGATACCAAAGCAAAGGAAACACAGGTGATGTGATTGTGAAATGAGGAAAAGAAACTCCACATTTTTAAATTACATCACCTGTGTTTCCTAAGTTTACGAATGACATTGTGCAGATGAGGTTTAGGTCTGTCCACGGACACAGAAGAGGTCTGGCCTTTGTTCAAGAGTGAAGTGGATATGACTTACTTCATTGGTAGGCCTTCACATATATTATCTCCTCTGTACTCTTCAACAAGTGTAAATCTCATCTGCAACCCTGAGTAGGCCTCACCTCAAACAAACCTCTGGATAGGCCACACCTTATCGTCATCCTGAATCAATCATTTAAAATGTTAGGGACAGATTTATGATAGGTGTGTGACTCTTTTGCGCCGCTGTGCGTCACTTTTGTGACGCAGCGGTGGTGCAAAAGATTTCCTATGTGGTGACATATTTACAACTTGATGCATCTAGGCAGATGTGTCATGCTGTAAAGTCCCGTGCCACATGAAACCGATGCAGCAGTATTGCAAAACATGCACCATGTTGCAAGACAGGCCTCATTTCATCTCCAACAAGATAAGAAGCTGAATCTTCTGTAAATGTCAAAATTGTTGTATACACTGTTCAACTTATGTGTACTCTTTGATATGCTAGAGTCCATCTGCACTATGAGATACCAAAGCAAAGGAAACACAGGTGATGTGATTGTGAAATGAGGAAAAGAAACTCCACATTTTTCAATTACATCACCTGTGTTTCCTAAGTTTACGAATGACATTGTGCAGATGAGGTTTAGATCTGTCCACGGACACAGAAGAGGTCTGGCCTTTGTTTAAGAGTGAAGTGGACATGACTTACTTCATTGGTAGGCTTTCACATGTATTATCTCCTCTGTACTCTTCAACAAGCGTAAATCTCATCTGCAACCCTGAGTAGGCCTCACCTCAAACAAACCTCTGGATAGGCCACACCTTAATGTCATCCTGAATCAATCATTTAACATGTTAGGGACAGATTTATGATAGGTGTATGCCTCTTTTGCGTCACTGTGCGTCACTTTTGTGACGCAGCGGCGGTGCAAAAGATTTGCTATGTGGCGACATATTTACAACTTGATGCATCTAGGCAGATGTGTTATGCTGTAAAGTCCCGTGCCACATGAAACCGATGCAGCAGTGATGCAAAAGATGCACCATGTTGCAAGACAGGCCTCATTTCATCTCCAACAAGATTAGAAGCTGAATCTTCTGTAAATGTCAAACTTGTTGTATACACTGCTCAACTTCTGTGTACTCTTTGATATGCTAGAGTCCATCTGCACTATGAGATACCTAAGCAAAGGAAACACAGGTGATGTGATTGTGAAATGAGGAAAAGAAACTCCACATTTTTAAATTACATCACCTGTGTTTCCTAAGTTTACGAATGACATTGTGCAGATGAGGTTTAGGTCTGTCCACGGACACAGAAGAGGTCTGGCCTTTGTTCAAGAGTGAAGTGGACATGACTTACTTCATTGGTAGGCCTTCACATATATTATCTCCTCTGTACTCTTCAACAAGTGTAAATCTCATCTGCAACCCTGAGTAGGCCTCACCTCAAACAAACCTCTGGATAGGCCACACCTTATCGTCATCTTGAATCAATCATTTAAAATGTTAGGGACAGATTTATGATAGGTGTGTGCCTCTTTTGCGCCGCTGTGCGTGACTTTTGTGACGCAGCGGCGCTGCAAAAGATTTGCTATGTGGCGACATATTTACAAATTGATGCATCTAGACAGATGTGTCATGCTGTAAAGTCCCGTGCCACATGAAACCGATGCAGCAGTGATGCAAAAGATGCACCATGTTGCAAGACAGGCCTCATTTCATCTCCAACAAGATAAGAAGCTGAATCTTCTGTAAATGTCAAAATTGTTGTATACACTGCTCAACTTATGTGTACTCTTTGATATGCTAGAGTCTATCTGCACTATGAGATACCAAAGCAAAGGAAACACAGGTGATGTGATTGTGAAATGAGGAAAAGAAACTCCACATTTTTCAATTACATCACCTGTGTTTCCTAAGTTTACGAATGACATTGTGCAGATGAGGTTTAGATCTGTCCACGGACACAGAAGAGGTCTGGCCTTTGTTCAAGAGTGAAGTGTATATGACTTACTTCATTGGTAGGCCTTCACATGTATTATCTCCTTTGTACTCTTCAACGAGTGTAAATCTCATCTGCAACCCTGAGTAGGCCTCACCTCAAACAAACCTCTGGATAGGCCACACCTTATCGTCATCCTGAATCAATCATTTAAAATGTTAGGGACAGATTTATGAAAACTGTGTGACTCTTTTGCGTCACTGTGCGTCACTTTTGTGACGCAGCGGCGGTGCAAAAGATTTGCTATGTGGCGACATATTTACAACTTGATGCATCTAGGCAGATGTGTTATGCTGTAAAGTCCCGTGCCACATGAAACCGATGCAGCAGTGATGCAAAAGATGCACCATGTTGCAAGACAGGCCTCATTTCATCTCCAACAAGATAAGAAGCTGAATCTTCTGTAAATGTCAAAATTGTTGTATACACTGCTCAACTTATGTGTACTCTTTGATATGCTAGAGTCTATCTGCACTATGAGATACCAAAGCAAAGGAAACACAGGTGATGTGATTGTGAAATGAGGAAAAGAAACTCCACATTTTTAAATTACATCACCTGTGTTTCCTAAGTTTACGAATGACATTGTGCAGATGAGGTTTAGGTCTGTCCACGGACACAGAAGAGGTCTGGCCTTTGTTCAAGAGTGAAGTGGATATGACTTACTTCATTGGTAGGCCTTCACATGTATTATCTCCTCTGTACTCTTCAACAAGTGTAAATCTCATCTGCAACCCTGAGTAGGCCTCACCTCAAACAAACCTCTGGATAGGCCACACCTTATCGTCATCCTGAATCAATCATTTAAAATGTTAGGGACAGATTTATGATAGGTGTGTGACTCTTTTGCGCCGCTGTGCGTCACTTTTGTGACACAGCGGCGGTGCAAAAGATTTGCTATGTGGCGACATATTTACAACTTGATGCATCTAGGCAGATGTGTTATGCTGTAAAGTCCCGTGCCACATGAAACCGATGCAGCAGTGATGCAAAAGATGCACCATGTTGCAAGACAGGCCTCATTTCATCTCCAACAAGATAAGAAGCTGAATCTTCTGTAAATGTCAAAATTGTTGTATACACTGCTCAACTTATGTGTACTCTTTGATATGCTAGAGTCTATCTGCACTATGAGATACCAAAGCAAAGGAAACACAGGTGATGTGATTGTGAAATGAGGAAAAGAAACTCCACATTTTTAAATTACATCACCTGTGTTTCCTAAGTTTACGAATGACATTGTGCAGATGAGGTTTAGGTCTGTCCACGGACACAGAAGAGGTCTGGCCTTTGTTCAAGAGTGAAGTGGATATGACTTACTTCATTGGTAGGCTTTCACATGTATTATCTCCTCTGTACTCTTCAACAAGCGTAAATCTCATCTGCAACCCTGAGTAGGCCTCACCTCAAACAAACCTCTGGATAGGCCACACCTTAATGTCATCCTGAATCAATCATTTAACATGTTAGGGACAGATTTATGATAGGTGTATGCCTCTTTTACGTCACTGTGCGCCACTTTTGTGACGCAGCGGCGGTCCAAAAGATTTGCTATGTGGCGCCATATTTACAACTTGATGCATCTAGGCAGATGTGTTATGCTGTAAAGTCCCGTGCCACATGAAACCGATGCAGCAGTGATGCAAAAGATGCACCATGTTGCAAGACAGGCCTCATTTCATCTCCAACAAGATTAGAAGCTGAATCTTCTGTAAATGTCAAACTTGTTGTATACACTGCTCAACTTCTGTGTACTCTTTGATATGCTAGAGTCCATCTGCACTATGAGATACCTAAGCAAAGGAAACACAGGTGATGTGATTGTGAAATGAGGAAAAGAAACTCCACATTTTTCAATTACATCACCTGTGTTTCCTAAGTTTACGAATGACATTGTGCAGATGAGGTTTAGGTCTGTCCACGGACACAGAAGAGGTCTGGCCTTTGTTCAAGAGTGAAGTGGACATGACTTACTTCATTGGTAGTCCTTCACATATATTATCTCCTCTGTACTCTTCAACAAGTGTAAATCTCATCTGCAACCCTGAGTAGGCCTCACCTCAAACAAACCTCTGGATAGGCCACACCTTATCGTCATCCTGAATCAATCATTTAAAATGTTAGGGACAGATTTATGAAAACTGTGTGACTCTTTTGCGTCACTGTGCGTCACTTTTGTGACGCAGCGGCGGTGCAAAAGATTTGCTATGTGGCGACATATTTACAACTTGATGCATCTAGGCAGATGTGTTATGCTGTAAAGTCCCGTGCCACATGAAACCGATGCAGCAGTGATGCAAAAGATGCACCATGTTGCAAGACAGGCCTCATTTCATCTCCAACAAGATAAGAAGCTGAATCTTCTGTAAATGTCAAAATTGTTGTATACACTGCTCAACTTATGTGTACTCTTTGATATGCTAGAGTCTATCTGCACTATGAGATACCAAAGCAAAGGAAACACAGGTGATGTGATTGTGAAATGAGGAAAAGAAACTCCACATTTTTAAATTACATCACCTGTGTTTCCTAAGTTTACGAATGACATTGTGCAGATGAGGTTTAGGTCTGTCCACGGACACAGAAGAGGTCTGGCCTTTGTTCAAGAGTGAAGTGGATATGACTTACTTCATTGGTAGGCCTTCACATATATTATCTCCTCTGTACTCTTCAACAAGTGTAAATCTCATCTGCAACCCTGAGTAGGCCTCACCTCAAACAAACCTCTGGATAGGCCACACCTTATCGTCATCCTGAATCAATCATTTAAAATGTTAGGGACAGATTTATGATAGGTGTGTGACTCTTTTGCGCCGCTGTGCGTCACTTTTGTGACGCAGCGGTGGTGCAAAAGATTTCCTATGTGGTGACATATTTACAACTTGATGCATCTAGGCAGATGTGTCATGCTGTAAAGTCCCGTGCCACATGAAACCGATGCAGCAGTGATGCAAAACATGCACCATGTTGCAAGACAGGCCTCATTTCATCTCCAACAAGATAAGAAGCTGAATCTTCTGTAAATGTCAAAATTGTTGTATACACTGTTCAACTTATGTGTACTCTTTGATATGCTAGAGTCCATCTGCACTATGAGATACCAAAGCAAAGGAAACAAAGGTGATGTGATTGTGAAATGAGGAAAAGAAACTCCACATTTTTCAATTACATCACCTGTGTTTCCTAAGTTTACGAATGACATTGTGCAGATGAGGTTTAGATATGTCCACGGACACAGAAGAGGTCTGGCCTTTGTTCAAGAGTGAAGTGGACATGACTTACTTCATTGGTAGGCTTTCACATGTATTATCTCCTCTGTACTCTTCAACAAGCGTAAATCTCATCTGCAACCCTGAGTAGGCCTCACCTCAAACAAACCTCTGGATAAGCCACACCTTAATGTCATCCTGAATCAATCATTTAACATGTTAGGGACAGATTTATGATAGGTGTATGCCTCTTTTGCGTCACTGTGCGTCACTTTTGTGACGCAGCGGCGGTGCAAAAGATTTGCTATGTGGCGACATATTTACAACTTGATGCATCTAGGCAGATGTGTTATGCTGTAAAGTCCCGTGCCACATGAAACCGATGCAGCAGTGATGCAAAAGATGCACCATGTTGCAAGACAGGCCTCATTTCATCTCCAACAAGATAAGAAGCTGAATCTTCTGTAAATGTCAAAATTGTTGTATACACTGCTCAACTTATGTGTACTCTTTGATATGCTAGAGTCTATCTGCACTATGAGATACCAAAGCAAAGGAAACACAGGTGATGTGATTGTGAAATGAGGAAAAGAAACTCCACATTTTTAAATTACATCACCTGTGTTTCCTAAGTTTACGAATGACATTGTGCAGATGAGGTTTAGGTCTGTCCACGGACACAGAAGAGGTCTGGCCTTTGTTCAAGAGTGAAGTGGATATGACTTACTTCATTGGTAGGCCTTCACATGTATTATCTCCTCTGTACTCTTCAACAAGCGTAAATCTCATCTGCAACCCTGAGTAGGCCTCACCTCAAACAAACCTCTGGATAGGCCACACCTTATCGTCATCCTGAATCAATCATTTAAAATGTTAGGGACAGATTTATGAAAACTGTGTGACTCTTTTGAGCCGCTGTGCATCACTTTTGTGACGCAGCGGTGGTGCAAAAGATTTCCTATGTGGTGACATATTTACAAGTTGATGCATCTAGGCAGATGTGTCATGCTGTAAAGTCCCGTGCCACATGAAACCGATGCAGCAGTGATGCAAAACATGCACCATGTTGCAAGACAGGCCTCATTTCATCTCCAACAAGATAAGAAGCTGAATCTTCTGTAAATGTCAAAATTGTTGTATACACTGTTCAACTTATGTGTACTCTTTGATATGCTAGAGTCCATCTGCACTATGAGATACCAAAGCAAAGGAAACACAGGTGATGTGATTGTGAAATGAGGAAAAGAAACTCCACATTTTTCAATTACATCACCTGTGTTTCCTAAGTTTACGAATGACATTGTGCAGATGAGGTTTAGATCTGTCCACGGACACAGAAGAGGTCTGGCCTTTGTTTAAGAGTGAAGTGGACATGACTTACTTCATTGGTAGGCTTTCACATGTATTATCTCCTCTGTACTCTTCAACAAGCGTAAATCTCATCTGCAACCCTGAGTAGGCCTCACCTCAAACAAACCTCTGTATAGGCCACACCTTAATGTCATCCTGAATCAATCATTTAACATGTTAGGGACAGATTTATGATAGGTGTATGCCTCTTTTACGTCACTGTGCGTCACTTTTGTGACGCAGCGGCGGTGCAAAAGATTTGCTATGTGGCGACATATTTACAACTTGATGCATCTAGGCAGATGTGTTATGCTGTAAAGTCCCGTGCCACATGAAACCGATGCAGCAGTGATGCAAAAGATGCTCCATGTTGCAAGACAGGCCTCATTTCATCTCCAACAAGATTAGAAGCTGAATCTTCTGTAAATGTCAAACTTGTTGTATACACTGCTCAACTTCTGTGTACTCTTTGATATGCTAGAGTCCATCTGCACTATGAGATACCTAAGCAAAGGAAACACAGGTGATGTGATTGTGAAATGAGGAAAAGAAACTCCACATTTTTCAATTACATCACCTGTCTTTCCTAAGTTTACGAATGACATTGTGCAGATGAGGTTTAGGTCTGTCCACGGACACAGAAGAGGTCTGGCCTTTGTTCAAGAGTGAAGTGGACATGACTTACTTCATTGGTAGGCCTTCACATATATTATCTCCTCTGTACTCTTCAACAAGTGTAAATCTCATCTGCAACCCTGAGTAGGCCTCACCTCAAACAAACCTCTGGATAGGCCACACCTTATCGTCATCCTGAATCAATCATTTAAAATGTTAGGGACAGATTTATGATAGGTGTGTGCCTCTTTTGCGCCGCTGTGCGTGACTTTTGTGACGCAGCGGCGGTGCAAAAGATTTGCTATGTGGCGACATATTTACAACTTGATGCATCTAGGCAGATGTGTCATGCTGTAAAGTCCCGTGCCACATGAAACCGATGCAGCAGTGATGCAAATGATGCACCATGTTGCAAGACAGGCCTCATTTCATCTCCAACAAGATAAGAAGCTGAATCTTCTGTAAATGTCAAAATTGTTGTATACACTGCTCAACTTATGTGTACTCTTTGATATGCTAGAGTCTATCTGCACTATGAGATACCAAAGCAAAGGAAACAGAGGTGATGTGATTGTGAAATGAGGAAAAGAAACTCCACATTTTTAAATTACATCACCTGTGTTTCCTAAGTTTACGAATGACATTGTGCAGATGAGGTTTAGGTCTGTCCACGGACACAGAAAATGTCTGGCCTTTGTTCAAGAGTGAAGTGGATATGACTTACTTCATTGGTAGGCCTTCACATGTATTATCTCCTCTGTACTCTTCAACGAGTGTAAATCTCATCTGCAACCCTGAGTAGGCCTCACCTCAAACAAACCTCTGGATAGGCCACACCTTATCGTCATCCTGAATCAATCATTTAAAATGTTAGGGACAGATTTATGAAAACTGTGTGACTCTTTTGCGTCACTGTGCGTCACTTTTGTGACGCAGCGGCGGTGCAAAAGATTTGCTATGTGGCGACATATTTACAACTTGATGCATCTAGGCAGATGTGTTATGCTGTAAAGTCCCGTGCCACATGAAACCGATGCAGCAGTGATGCAAAAGATGCACCATGTTGCAAGACAGGCCTCATTTCATCTCCAACAAGATAAGAAGCTGAATCTTCTGTAAATGTCAAAATTGTTGTATACACTGCTCAACTTATGTGTACTCTTTGATATGCTAGAGTCTATCTGCACTATGAGATACCAAAGCAAAGGAAACACAGGTGATGTGATTGTGAAATGAGGAAAAGAAACTCCACATTTTTAAATTACATCACCTGTGTTTCCTAAGTTTACGAATGACATTGTGCAGATGAGGTTTAGGTCTGTCCACGGACACAGAAGAGGTCTGGCCTTTGTTCAAGAGTGAAGTGGATATGACTTACTTCATTGGTAGGCCTTCACATATATTATCTCCTCTGTACTCTTCAACAAGTGTAAATCTCATCTGCAACCCTGAGTAGGCCTCACCTCAAACAAACCTCTGGATAGGCCACACCTTATCGTCATCCTGAATCAATCATTTAAAATGTTAGGGACAGATTTATGATAGGTGTGTGACTCTTTTGCGCCGCTGTGCGTCACTTTTGTGACGCAGCGGTGGTGCAAAAGATTTCCTATGTGGTGACATATTTACAACTTGATGCATCTAGGCAGATGTGTCATGCTGTAAAGTCCCGTGCCACATGAAACCGATGCAGCAGTATTGCAAAACATGCACCATGTTGCAAGACAGGCCTCATTTCATCTCCAACAAGATAAGAAGCTGAATCTTCTGTAAATGTCAAAATTGTTGTATACACTGTTCAACTTATGTGTACTCTTTGATATGCTAGAGTCCATCTGCACTATGAGATACCAAAGCAAAGGAAACACAGGTGATGTGATTGTGAAATGAGGAAAAGAAACTCCACATTTTTCAATTACATCACCTGTGTTTCCTAAGTTTACGAATGACATTGTGCAGATGAGGTTTAGATCTGTCCACGGACACAGAAGAGGTCTGGCCTTTGTTTAAGAGTGAAGTGGACATGA
Organism: Lissotriton helveticus; assembly: GCF_964261635.1. Lineage (NCBI taxonomy): Eukaryota > Metazoa > Chordata > Amphibia > Caudata > Salamandridae > Lissotriton > Lissotriton helveticus. The sequence continues at coordinate 611,101,061 of NC_136069.1, read as the reverse complement.
CTTACTTCATTGGTAGGCTTTCACATGTATTATCTCCTCTGTACTCTTCAACAAGCGTAAATCTCATCTGCAACCCTGAGTAGGCCTCACCTCAAACAAACCTCTGGATAGGCCACACCTTAATGTCATCCTGAATCAATCATTTAACATGTTAGGGACAGATTTATGATAGGTGTATGCCTCTTTTGCGTCACTGTGCGTCACTTTTGTGACGCAGCGGCGGTGCAAAAGATTTGCTATGTGGCGACATATTTACAACTTGATGCATCTAGGCAGATGTGTTATGCTGTAAAGTCCCGTGCCACATGAAACCGATGCAGCAGTGATGCAAAAGATGCACCATGTTGCAAGACAGGCCTCATTTCATCTCCAACAAGATTAGAAGCTGAATCTTCTGTAAATGTCAAACTTGTTGTATACACTGCTCAACTTCTGTGTACTCTTTGATATGCTAGAGTCCATCTGCACTATGAGATACCTAAGCAAAGGAAACACAGGTGATGTGATTGTGAAATGAGGAAAAGAAACTCCACATTTTTAAATTACATCACCTGTGTTTCCTAAGTTTACGAATGACATTGTGCAGATGAGGTTTAGGTCTGTCCACGGACACAGAAGAGGTCTGGCCTTTGTTCAAGAGTGAAGTGGACATGACTTACTTCATTGGTAGGCCTTCACATATATTATCTCCTCTGTACTCTTCAACAAGTGTAAATCTCATCTGCAACCCTGAGTAGGCCTCACCTCAAACAAACCTCTGGATAGGCCACACCTTATCGTCATCTTGAATCAATCATTTAAAATGTTAGGGACAGATTTATGATAGGTGTGTGCCTCTTTTGCGCCGCTGTGCGTGACTTTTGTGACGCAGCGGCGCTGCAAAAGATTTGCTATGTGGCGACATATTTACAACTTGATGCATCTAGGCAGATGTGTCATGCTGTAAAGTCCCGTGCCACATGAAACCGATGCAGCAGTGATGCAAAAGATGCACCATGTTGCAAGACAGGCCTCATTTCATCTCCAACAAGATAAGAAGCTGAATCTTCTGTAAATGTCAAAATTGTTGTATACACTGCTCAACTTATGTGTACTCTTTGATATGCTAGAGTCTATCTGCACTATGAGATACCAAAGCAAAGGAAACACAGGTGATGTGATTGTGAAATGAGGAAAAGAAACTCCACATTTTTCAATTACATCACCTGTGTTTCCTAAGTTTACGAATGACATTGTGCAGATGAGGTTTAGATCTGTCCACGGACACAGAAGAGGTCTGGCCTTTGTTCAAGAGTGAAGTGTATATGACTTACTTCATTGGTAGGCCTTCACATGTATTATCTCCTTTGTACTCTTCAACGAGTGTAAATCTCATCTGCAACCCTGAGTAGGCCTCACCTCAAACAAACCTCTGGATAGGCCACACCTTATCGTCATCCTGAATCAATCATTTAAAATGTTAGGGACAGATTTATGAAAACTGTGTGACTCTTTTGCGTCACTGTGCGTCACTTTTGTGACGCAGCGGCGGTGCAAAAGATTTGCTATGTGGCGACATATTTACAACTTGATGCATCTAGGCAGATGTGTTATGCTGTAAAGTCCCGTGCCACATGAAACCGATGCAGCAGTGATGCAAAAGATGCACCATGTTGCAAGACAGGCCTCATTTCATCTCCAACAAGATAAGAAGCTGAATCTTCTGTAAATGTCAAAATTGTTGTATACACTGCTCAACTTATGTGTACTCTTTGATATGCTAGAGTCTATCTGCACTATGAGATACCAAAGCAAAGGAAACACAGGTGATGTGATTGTGAAATGAGGAAAAGAAACTCCACATTTTTAAATTACATCACCTGTGTTTCCTAAGTTTACGAATGACATTGTGCAGATGAGGTTTAGGTCTGTCCACGGACACAGAAGAGGTCTGGCCTTTGTTCAAGAGTGAAGTGGATATGACTTACTTCATTGGTAGGCCTTCACATGTATTATCTCCTCTGTACTCTTCAACAAGTGTAAATCTCATCTGCAACCCTGAGTAGGCCTCACCTCAAACAAACCTCTGGATAGGCCACACCTTATCGTCATCCTGAATCAATCATTTAAAATGTTAGGGACAGATTTATGATAGGTGTGTGACTCTTTTGCGCCGCTGTGCGTCACTTTTGTGACGCAGCGGTGGTGCAAAAGATTTCCTATGTGGTGACATATTTACAACTTGATGCATCTAGGCAGATGTGTCATGCTGTAAAGTCCCGTGCCACATGAAACCGATGCAGCAGTGATGCAAAACATGCACCATGTTGCAAGACAGGCCTCATTTCATCTCCAACAAGATAAGAAGCTGAATCTTCTGTAAATGTCAAAATTGTTGTATACACTGCTCAACTTATGTGTACTCTTTGATATGCTAGAGTCCATCTGCACTATGAGATACCAAAGCAAAGGAAACACAGGTGATGTGATTGTGAAATGAGGAAAAGAAACTCCACATTTTTCAATTACATCACCTGTGTTTCCTAAGTTTACGAATGACATTGTGCAGATGAGGGTTAGATCTGTCCACGGACACAGAAGAGGTCTGGCCTTTGTTCAAGAGTGAAGTGGACATGACTTACTTCATTGGTAGGCTTTCACATGTATTATCTCCTCTGTACTCTTCAACAAGCGTAAATCTCATCTGCAACCCTGAGTAGGCCTCACCTCAAACAAACCTCTGGATAGGCCACACCTTAATGTCATCCTGAATCAATCATTTAACATGTTAGGGACAGATTTATGATAGGTGTATGCCTCTTTTGCGTCACTGTGCGTCACTTTTGTGACACAGCGGCGGTGCAAAAGATTTGCTATGTGGCGACATATTTACAACTTGATGCATCTAGGCAGATGTGTTATGCTGTAAAGTCCCGTGCCACATGAAACCGATGCAGCAGTGATGCAAAAGATGCACCATGTTGCAAGACAGGCCTCATTTCATCTCCAACAAGATAAGAAGCTGAATCTTCTGTAAATGTCAAAATTGTTGTATACACTGCTCAACTTATGTGTACTCTTTGATATGCTAGAGTCTATCTGCACTATGAGATACCAAAGCAAAGGAAACACAGGTGATGTGATTGTGAAATGAGGAAAAGAAACTCCACATTTTTAAATTACATCACCTGTGTTTCCTAAGTTTACGAATGACATTGTGCAGATGAGGTTTAGGTCTGTCCACGGACACAGAAGAGGTCTGGCCTTTGTTCAAGAGTGAAGTGGATATGACTTACTTCATTGGTAGGCCTTCACATGTATTATCTCCTCTGTACTCTTCAACAAGTGTAAATCTCATCTGCAACCCTGAGTAGGCCTCACCTCAAACAAACCTCTGGATAGGCCACACCTTATCGTCATCCTGAATCAATCATTTAAAATGTTAGGGACAGATTTATGAAAACTGTGTGACTCTTTTGAGCCGCTGTGCGTCACTTTTGTGACGCAGCGGTGGTGCAAAAGATTTCCTATGTGGTGACATATTTACACTTGATGCATCTAGGCAGATGTGTCATGCTGTAAAGTCCCGTGCCACATGAAACCGATGCAGCAGTGATGCAAAACATGCACCATGTTGCAAGACAGGCCTCATTTCATCTCCAACAAGATAAGAAGCTGAATCTTCTGTAAATGTCAAAATTGTTGTATACACTGTTCAACTTATGTGTACTCTTTGATATGCTAGAGTCCATCTGCACTATGAGATACCAAAGCAAAGGAAACACAGGTGATGTGATTGTGAAATGAGGAAAAGAAACTCCACATTTTTCAATTACATCACCTGTGTTTCCTAAGTTTACGAATGACATTGTGCAGATGAGGTTTAGATCTGTCCACGGACACAGAAGAGGTCTGGCCTTTGTTTAAGAGTGAAGTGGACATGACTTACTTCATTGGTAGGCTTTCACATGTATTATCTCCTCTGTACTCTTCAACAAGCGTAAATCTCATCTGCAACCCTGAGTAGGCCTCACCTCAAACAAACCTCTGGATAGGCCACACCTTAATGTCATCCTGAATCAATCATTTAACATGTTAGGGACAGATTTATGATAGGTGTATGCCTCTTTTGCGCCACTGTGCGTCACTTTTGTGACGCAGCGGCGGTGCAAAAGATTTGCTATGTGGCGACATATTTACAACTTGATGCATCTAGGCAGATGTGTTATGCTGTAAAGTCCCGTGCCACATGAAACCGATGCAGCAGTGATGCAAAAGATGCACCATGTTGCAAGACAGGCCTCATTTCATCTCCAACAAGATAAGAAGCTGAATCTTCTGTAAATGTCAAAATTGTTGTATACACTGCTCAACTTATGTGTACTGTTTGATATGCTAGAGTCTATCTGCACTATGAGATACCAAAGCAAAGGAAACACAGGTGATGTGATTGTGAAATGAGGAAAAGAAACTCCACATTTTTAAATTACATCACCTGTGTTTCCTAAGTTTACGAATGACATTGTGCAGATGAGGTTTAGGTCTGTCCACAGACACAGAAGAGGTCTAGCCTTTGTTCAAGAGTGAAGTGGATATGACTTACTTCATTGGTAGGCCTTCACATGTATTATCTCCTCTGTACTCTTCAACAAGTGTAAATCTCATCTGCAACCCTGAGTAGGCCTCACCTCAAACAAACCTCTGGATAGGCCACACCTTATCGTCATCCTGAATCAATCATTTAAAATGTTAGGGACAGATTTATGATAGGTGTGTGACTCTTTTGCGCCGCTGTGCGTCACTTTTGTGACGCAGCGGTGGTGCAAAAGATTTCCTATGTGGTGACATATTTACAACTTGATGCATCTAGGCAGATGTGTCATGCTGTAAAGTCCCGTGCCACATGAAACCGATGCAGCAGTGATGCAAAACATGCACCATGTTGCAAGACAGGCCTCATTTCATCTCCAACAAGATAAGAAGCTGAATCTTCTGTAAATGTCAAAATTGTTGTATACACTGCTCAACTTATGTGTACTCTTTGATATGCTAGAGTCCATCTGCACTATGAGATACCAAAGCAAAGGAAACACAGGTGATGTGATTGTGAAATGAGGAAAAGAAACTCCACATTTTTCAATTACATCACCTGTGTTTCCTAAGTTTACGAATGACATTGTGCAGATGAGGTTTAGATCTGTCCACGGACACAGAAGAGGTCTGGCCTTTGTTCAAGAGTGAAGTGGACATGACTTACTTCATTGGTAGGCTTTCACATGTATTATCTCCTCTGTACTCTTCAACAAGCGTAAATCTCATCTGCAACCCTGAGTAGGCCTCACCTCAAACAAACCTCTGGATAGGCCACACCTTAATGTCATCCTGAATCAATCATTTAACATGTTAGGGACAGATTTATGATAGGTGTATGCCTCTTTTGCGTCACTGTGCGTCACTTTTGTGACGCAGCGGCGGTGCAAAAGATTTGCTATGTGGCGACATATTTACAACTTGATGCATCTAGGCAGATGTGTTATGCTGTAAAGTCCCGTGCCACATGAAACCGATGCAGCAGTGATGCAAAAGATGCACCATGTTGCAAGACAGGCCTCATTTCATCTCCAACAAGATAAGAAGCTGAATCTTCTGTAAATGTCAAAATTGTTGTATACACTGCTCAACTTATGTGTACTCTTTGATATGCTAGAGTCTATCTGCACTATGAGATACCAAAGCAAAGGAAACACAGGTGATGTGATTGTGAAATGAGGAAAAGAAACTCCACATTTTTAAATTACATCACCTGTGTTTCCTAAGTTTACGATTGACATTTTGCAGATGAGGTTTAGGTCTGTCCACGGACACAGAAGAGGTCTGGCCTTTGTTCAAGAGTGAAGTGGATATGACTTACTTCATTGGTAGGCCTTCACATGTATTATCTCCTCTGTACTCTTCAACAAGTGTAAATCTCATCTGCAACCCTGAGTAGGCCTCACCTCAAACAAACCTCTGGATAGGCCACACCTTATCGTCATCCTGAATCAATCATTTAAAATGTTAGGGACAGATTTATGATAGGTGTGTGACTCTTTTGCGCCGCTGTGCGTCACTTTTGTGACGCAGCGGTGGTGCAAAAGATTTCCTATGTGGTGACATATTTACAACTTGATGCATCTAGGCAGATGTGTCATGCTGTAAAGTCCCGTGCCACATGAAACCGATGCAGCAGTGATGCAAAACATGCACCATGTTGCAAGACAGGCCTCATTTCATCTCCAACAAGATAAGAAGCTGATTCTTCTGTAAATGTCAAAATTGTTGTATACACTGCTCAACTTATGTGTACTCTTTGATATGCTAGAGTCCATCTGCACTATGAGATACCAAAGCAAAGGAAACACAGGTGATGTGATTGTGAAATGAGGAAAAGAAACTCCACATTTTTCAATTACATCACCTGTGTTTCCTAAGTTTACGAATGACATTGTGCAGATGAGGTTTAGATCTGTCCACGGACACAGAAGAGGTCTGGCCTTTGTTCAAGAGTGAAGTGGACATGACTTACTTCATTGGTAGGCTTTCACATGTATTATCTCCTCTGTACTCTTCAACAAGCGTAAATCTCATCTGCAACCCTGAGTAGGCCTCACCTCAAACAAACCTCTGGATAGGCCACACCTTAATGTCATCCTGAATCAATCATTTAACATGTTAGGGACAGATTTATGATAGGTGTATGCCTCTTTTGCGTCACTGTGCGTCACTTTTGTGACACAGCGGCGGTGCAAAAGATTTGCTATGTGGCGACATATTTACAACTTGATGCATCTAGGCAGATGTGTCATGCTGTAAAGTCCTGTGCCACATGAAACCTGCGTCCAGTTTCATATAGGTGTTTTGTTGCAGGGTGGGCATTCATTTGCATGAAAGCCCTGTAAAACTAACACAGTGAAATTTAGAAGATTTCACTGAGTCAGATTTATAGCATTGCTGAATCAAATCCTTACGCCTGTTTGAAACAGGCATAAGGAGTGAAGCACCATGCAATTTTTGGCTTCCTCCTGTGCATTGCAGTAGACATGTCGTGTTTACGACGTGATTTGTGCAATGTGCTGCTTTTGCGGCACAGATGCATGACGCATCTGTGCTGTTTTTACTCAATGGTGCTCCACATTGTAAATGCGGCACACCATGGGTGGCAGAGCAGCGGTGCACGTTAACTGGTGCATCCCTGGGGATGTGCCAGTTAACATAAATTTGCCTCTTTACATTTAAGTATGTGCAGGGGACACAGAGTCAGTGAGGCTTATCCAAGGTTATGAAGAGATGAGTCCTGTTTACTGAAAACTTGGACATAGGACTCACCTCCTGAGCATCGCTGGACATGGCTAAATAATAGCTGCAAAATGTTACTCTTGTTAAACAATTTTACTATTATAGTCTCTGAGATTTGTGCCTTACTCTGCAACATCTCATTGTTGTTCTCTTTTTTTAAAGATAACGACAACATCAAGTATGAGTGATAATGAGCAATCAGTTGATCTTGATCTTATCGTTGAACTTGTGATTGAAACGTCAGTGGAAGTGGATCCCTTAGATGATTTAAATCCTGAGGATGATGAAGACTATGATGAGGATGCTGATTTGTCAGAATTGTATGACATAGTCTGGGAAGCTGACCTGCTTGAGCCTATGGAACTACAAACATTTATTTTTAAAATTTAGAAGAAATGAAAAGTAAAAATGTAAACCGTTTCATTTAAAATTAAACACACCTTCAAAAACAGGTTATGTGTAGTGTCTTCAATAAAATATTAAAATATGCTGATAAAATTAGTTCAGATTCACATATAAAACAACACAGGTAAAATGTGGAAGCATTCAATTTCTTTGCTACTATTTGTGATTTCTAAATTTGCCAATGCACTAAAAATTGTTCTATGTAAAAATAACAAGTAGTGTGTTAAGTTTTTGATGACTGTTATTGATTTACTGTTTGGTAATAGTGGTTAATAACATTTTTTATTATATTTTACCACAGATTCAACTGCAGATCATTTCAAAATTTCAGAATGCCAACTAAGGATAGAATCAGAAAGGCTACAAAACGTCAAAGACAGCAGGTCCATCAGTTAGTGCAGCAGTCCTCTACAATAAAAAATCGTCAAGTCACCAAGAAAGCACCGGGTAAGAGCACGAAAACATTCATAAGAAACATTTGTAGAATAAAAAGTAGTACTACAGAAAATGTTGTTGTACAGAAAAAGAGAAGCAATTTAAACGGAAAGGAAAGGCCAATCAAAAATGTTACTGCTAGAGCAAGAGATAACTCTGTGCATGATAGTAGAAGGAAACAACAGTTTAGAGACATTCGTAAACGAATGTTCCGCAACAGGATAATTGGCAATTTGTTAAAAAATATTAAGAAAGGTCAACAGAAAGTGGTTTTTTATAAGAGAAAAAAAAAAGTTGAGAAAATTATTGATCAGGCATTTGAAATTAAACGAAAGTTATTTATTTTGATAATCAATAGAATTAGGAAGCTAAACAAGGCAATTTATGATTTCAAAAGAAATAGTAGATGGAAGAGAATAGTTAATCGTAGTAATTTTTGTGAAGTTTTTTCCGGAGAATGGATGCATAGTTCAAGTTGTGAGGCATTTTTCAATGAGGAGAGTTATTTCCAGGATAATGATTTGGTGCATGCAGTTGACACCAGCGGTCGAGCTTATGAGGTGAAAGATGGTTGTCCAGTTGAAAAAGAAAAACTTTTGACAACAGAGGCAGAGGAGGTGTTAGGTAATGAGGTTTTAGGAAGACATCCTAAGGGACCTGTGTACACCTGGAAGTGTAGTAGTATTTGCAGTGTGCGACAGGATTCCATCAATTTGCTTTGTGATTTTGTACGGACATTTAATAAGAAAAGTTTGAAGCAGAAAATGAAGTTGTTGCAAGAATTAGATCCTTGCAGAGTGAGAGAAGTGACAGGTTTGCATGGTCATTCACTGGCTTGTCTTTCCAGGAGAGTATGCCAGAGTGTTTTTCATCATTTCTGGATGCTAGCAGTGCATCATAATAAAGTGAGGAAATTAGTTAGAATGTTGTATTATGCTAAGAGTCCAGCAGTTATGCTTAAACAATTATGCGCTGCTCTTTTGCATGGTTCTGAAATAGATGTGAAGAATATGTGTGAAGAAATTGAGTTTTGTTACTTTGGAAGTAAAGAGGAGAATGTTGAAATTGACCCAGAAGAAGAGGGTAATGTGGAAGATAGTGTACAGGTTTCCAGTACAGATAATTTTCAGAAGGAAATTGCCACGTTTCAGGTGAAATCAAGTGAGAGGCCTAATTTCACTTGTGTGTGTTGTAGACACACTTATTATAAGAATCAGACTAAGTTAGTGGATTTATATGCAAAAAGTGAAAGGGAAAATAATAGTGAATGGAAGGATTTCGCTACAAACTTGATGGTAGAAAATTGTTTTGATTTGGGATTGGATCAACGTGTGTGTACTTATTTAACAAATTAAATCAAAACCAGATGCCTGCTAGAGCGGTTCAGAATAATCTGGAATTGGTTGAGATTCCTTCTGAATTGAAGGATTTAAATACTTATACATCTATTTTGATTCAAAGTATCCATCCCTTTCAGGCTATTGTAAGAATGGAGCCAAAGACAGGGAAATTGCCTCCATCAGATTTACAGAGAGGATTAAAGGGAAGAGTTGTTTATTTGCCTCTAGATTTGAAGAAAAACATTAACACAATTGGAGTAGAAAAAGTGGAAGAGGAACCTCTGGTTATCTTAGTTAATGGGGTTCCGACAAAGAATAAGAAAATATGGCAAGATTTAGTGGATGTTAGGAAAGTCAAAAAGGCAACATTGTATTTGAAAAAAAATAATAAGTACTATAAGAATGTATATGTTGCAGAAGAGGAAGTAAGTGAGGAAGAGGATAGCGATTTGTGTGCTTGTCAAATTGAGAAAGTAGAACCCTCTAAAAGTGAAGAAATATATGAACATTATAGTGTTCATCCTTTGCATTCCAAGGAAGTCATGGGGAATGCTATTGAGTTGTTTCAAATGAAACAAGCCAAAGGGAGTCCCATTAGTGTCTGGGAGGAAAGTTTGGAAGCTCGGTGTTTCCCACAGCTATTTCCAACAGGTCAAGGAGGAAGATATGATGAGCGACCTCATCAAATTCCTGCTTCTGAATACCGGACTTTACGATTGTATGCAGAAGATGCTAGGTTTCGATAATGCATTCCCTATTTGTTTCATCTCCTGTTTGAAAGCGATCTGTCTGGACTGTCATATGCAGTGAACCACATCTTGAAAAGTGGTATACAGATGCAAAACATCTCGGCAAGTGACTTTATGGATAAAGTCAATGTCCAAGACAGTATTTTGGATTGTCACCTGATTAATCTCATGGCGTGTCAGCGTGGTACTAATGAGTACTGGTACCGTCGTCATGGTGATTTAAAATGTATGCTGAGGAACTTAGGAACTCCCACATGGTTCCTCACTCTGAGCTGTGCCGAGTATGGCTGGGAAGACTTACTTGAATTTCTACGAGAGGCAAACGGAAACATCGAAAACATCGAATTCAAGACACCCAGAGAACTGTGCTCTTTGGATCCAGTCAATGTATGCAGGTACTTCAATCATAGATTTGAAGCTATGATGTCTTTTATCATGAATAAGAAGAATCCACCTCTTGGAGAGGTGTTGGATTTCTTCTGGAGAAAGGAGTACCAAGCAAGAGGTGCTCCTCATATACATATGCTGCTGTGGATCAAGGATGCACCTAAATTTGGAACAGATCCAGAAGACTTAGTGATGAGTTTCATAGAACAGTATTCTACATGTGCTGTTCCAAACGCAAAGGAGGACAAAAGCCTAAGAGAACAAGTTCTACGCTTCCAAAGCCATCGTTGCGGAAAGTACTGTCGTCGTAAATTCAAAAACAAGGACAAGTTCTACACCAAATGTCGTTTCGCCTTTCCACGACCGGTGATTTCTAAAGGAAGAGTGAACAGTTTGATGTCTTCGCTGCGACATAATGTGATGAAGAAATCACCTAAAAACACATACAATTTGAAAAGGAACGAAGAGTCCAAGTATATCAACGACTACAACCCAGTGATTTTGTCCATGTGGAATGCTAACATGGATATACAGTTCGTGGCTGATAACTGTATGGCTGTGGCTCGGTATGTGACATCTTACATCACCAAAAAAGAAAAGACAGAATTGAAGGATATGTGGGATGACATTTCCCATGAAAACAGCCTCAGTAAGAAGTTGTACAGTTTCAGTCTGAAGATGTTGTCACATCGAGAAATCGGAGCTTACGAATGTTCTGACCGGTTGTCTTCAGCAAGTCTCTATGCCAAATCCAGGAGTATCGTTTGGGCGAGTCTTGGTCTTGCTGCAACGCGTAATCGAGTTCTGAAACCTGTGCGGGAAATTGAGTATTTGGCGGAAAAGGAGCCAAACAGTACCGATATTTTGAAGACCAACATGTTGGATACATATTATCCAAATCGAAGCAGTCACCTCGAGAATGTTTGTCTGTATGAGGTTCTACAAAATTACATATTCAAGAGAAACATCAAAGAAGATATTGATAAAGGAGTGTATGCTGTAATTGGAAGTGAGGGATGTCTGGTCAAGCAAAGAAAATGCCACTTGGTAAACCATCGAAAATTGAGTGGCGAATCTCCTGAAAAAAAGGAGTTTTTCTATTTAGCACTTTTGCAACTTTTTAAGCCTTGGCGTGCAGAAGAGGAACTGCTTGGAGATTTCCTCTGTTACGTAGACTCTTTCACTGCTGCCAAGGAGACCATAGAATGTTCTGCTTTTCCCAAATATCTTGAAATGTTGAATGCGGAAATCGAGCAGGAAGCAACGATTGCCGCCGAGATTGCCAGAGACAGTTCTCAGGACAGTCAGAGTTCTGTTTCATTGAGTCAGGATCCACTAGGAGGACCTGTTATCGAAAATGAAGCTGCCACTGCCATGAATGAAGTGGAAAGAGCCATGGCACATGCTCAGGAGGATGTGGTTAACTTAGAAGACTTGGAAAGACAACTCAACGTTGAGCAGAGGAAAATATATGACGAAGTTACCAAGCAAATTGATCATGGATTAAGTCATGAGAAGAAAGAGTGCTCATGTACGTCGTTGAAGCCTGTCCGACTGTACGTGAGTGGAGAAGCGGGAACTGGAAAAAGTTTCCTCATTAAAGCAATTTCATGTTATTTGCAGGAAAGGACTGAGTCATCGCTGTCTTGTGTTGTCACCGCTCCAACTGGACTGGCAGCACATAACATTAAAGGTATTACTTTGCATCGTCTATTGATGCTGCCAGTGGAGCATGATAACAAATTACAATACCACAAGTTATCTGGAGATGCTTGTTGTGAAGTTTCAAGAGTCTTGAGGAAAATGAAACTTCTTATCATTGACGAAGTAAGCATGGTTTCCAATGTCATGCTTGCCTTTGTGCATTTGAGAATGCAAGAAGTTCTTAAAACAGAGTATGATGTGTTATTTGGTGGCAAACACATCATTGTTTTCGGAGATCTTCTGCAACTGACACCAGTGAAAGGACAACCTGTGTTCAAAATGCTCACGCATGAAGATACCAGGAAGTGCCTAGGGAGCATTGGCAACGTCAATATATGGTTAAACTTCAATTATGCTGAACTGTATGAAAATATGCGTCAGGCAAAGGATGAAGATTACAAGAATATTCTACAAGATGTTAGAATTGGAAAAGTGACCGAGCATGGGAAAGAAGCTTTACATGCACGATTACTGTCAAATTTATATCCAGAACAAGACGTTGTGCCTGAGAATATTTTTCAGAAAATTACTGAGAAGAAATCTGGAATATGTTTGATGCCAACTCTTGCAGAATGTGCCATCTTCAACAACAAAATGTTGCATTTAGAAAACCAAGAGATTGGTGAAACTGGAAGCTATTGACAGAGTAGAGCATATGGGATCAACAATTATGTTGTCTGAGAATTTGAAAACAAAATTGGATTCATTAGAGAAGACTATATCTAAAACTGCAGGTTTTGAAAAGACTCTGAATGTGTGCTTAAACTGCCGTATAATTTTAAGAAGGAATTTACATGTTGAAAGAGGTCTGGTAAATGGATCAATGGGTAATGTTGTTGATTTTGTGAAATACAGAAATAGAGATGGAATTGAATTTTTAAAAATTAAATTTGATGGCATTGAGGAAGTACAGCTAATTGGTCGTTGTTCTGCTAGATTTTTGCTTGTAAAAGACTTATATGTTCGCCGTAAGCAGTTTCCTGTTTGCTTGACATATGCGGTGACAATCCATAAATCACAAGGTTTAAGTGTAGACAGTGCATTGGTGAATATTGGCAGTTCTGTGTTCAAGGAGGGTATGGCATATGTGGCATTGTCACGAGTTAGAACTTTATCGGGATTGTACTTGATTGAGTGTGATGTCACAAACATTTGTGCGGATCTAGATTGTGTTAAGGAATACAATAGGTTAAGAAGAGAGTATGCGCCACATTTGCCTCAATATCCTTTGTTTGAGAAACGTGTGGTAGGCCGGAAACGAAGAAATGTGACCAATACTAGGGAGGTTGTAGCAAAAAGACGAAAAGTCGATGAACCTGAAATTATAAGCAGAAAGAAAAAGGATTCTGTTGAAGATGTTGTTGGTTTTCAATTTGAAAACAGTTCTGGTGTCAACTGCTATGCTAATGTAGTGGTTAATGTTTTGTTTTCTCTAGAAAATGTAAAAGAAGAGATTGTGGTCAATTCGGATCACAGATTTTGCAGTTTGTTAAATTCTGTGTTAGAGAAATGTAGCACTGATAGAACAAAAATAGAAAGTGTGTCTGAAATTCGAAATCTGTTAGATAGATGTTCAGGTCAAACACAATTCTCTCAAAATATTCAGCAAGATTGTCAGGAGTTTTTAATGTATATGCTTGATGTATTGCATGCTGAAGGTGTAGATGTAGATCACCTGTTTGGGCTTTCTTATCAATGGCAGCATGACTGCGAGAACTGTAGGGTATCAAGTACTACTAGTGTAGACTCAGAAAGATTTATATATTTAACTTTGCCAGGCAGTAAATCAGTGTCCTTTAATAAGCTAGTAAAAGCAGCTGATCACAACATGGAGTGTAGCCAATGTAAATCTGAAATGATGTCAACATTATTTATACGAACATATGGCCAGTATGTCATTTTAATGTTCCAACGATGTAGGCCTGATGGAACAAAATTGACAACTTTAATTAAAAATGTTGTAGCTTCGCAGTTGTCAATATCAGGAAGGACTTTTGTAACTGCAGCAATTATATATCATGACGGTCCTTCAATAACATCAGGACATTACACAGCTTATTTAAAGTCTAGAAACGGCTGGTCATTCTGCAACGATTCTGTTTTAACTTTCAAAAAAAAATTGCCGTATGACCTTAAAAATTCTTACCTGGTGTTTTTAAAACCAAAATTTTAGGGAAAGAATCTCGGGATGTGCTCTGAGGAATTTCAAGAGGTTCTAATGGCTCCTACACGATTTGGCCTTGAGGATAAGTGTAGTACAGAGACATAAGTTATTTTTGAGTATTAAATAGTTCCTGGAAAAAAAGAAGATTTTCTTACAGAAAGTGGTGGGCACAGATTAGTTGAAGGACAACAGAGTATTTCCCAAAGCAAACGGTCTTCTTACCATAACACTTGACGTCATGGAAAAATAACTGCACTTTGAATGAGTTCAGAAAAACTGTTTCTTTTTATAACCTAATTCAAGCAGCCAATCAAAACATGGAGTAGAGGGAATGTAAGTCTGCAATGCTGTCTAGATTATTGGTCCAAACATTTGATTATAATGTCATTTTAAAAATCCAACTATATAAACCTGATGAAAGTAAGTCTTCAACTTTAATTACAAATGTTGTGGCTACACAGTCGTTGATTTTAGGAAGAACATTTGTAACTGCAGCTATTATATGGCATGATGGTCATTTGACAAGATCCGCTTATTACACAGGTTATTGAAAATGTAAATAAATTTGCTGTTTCGGAAATTATTGCCATTTGACTACGATACAATGTTGCCTTTATACTTAAAAATATTCTTACTTTCTGTTTTCAGAAAAGAGAATTTAGGGTAGGTAACTGGCGTATAATGAGTCTAGGGGTTGATATAATTTTATCTACTGTTTTATATTGCTTTGTGATTAAAAGTGATGTAGAGAATTAAATAATTGTAGTAGTCATAGAGGTAGTGTAAGTCTGCTTCATAGTAAGCAGTATCAGTGTCATAGGAAATGTAGAACATGAGTGAGCAAGAAGGGTAAGATATTACTAGTCTAGGATTGTGAAAGTGATCTTGAACGTTTTCTTTCTGAAAGTTGCGGAAATAGAAAATGACTGGATTTGCTTACAAGAATTCCAAGAGTTATAAATGGCTCTTACATGATTTGGCCTTGTGGAAACGTGTGGTAGAGAGCGAGAAGTCATTTATTGCATGTAACATATTTCTCAAAACGATGGAGGTTTTCTTTCAGAAAGTGGCGGGCTGAAAATAAAAACAGCACAACCGAGTGTAAGCTGTTCATAGGACATCATTCGACGTCATGGAAAGTAAGTTACTTTTGAGGAGTTCTGATTTCTGATTGGTTATGTTATATGGGTTTTTTAAACACAATCATTTTGATTGTGTTTTTTTTTCCCCGCTGTTATATGATGAATACCTTCAAGTCACTGTTTTTAGTGAAATGTGATACATTCTGAGAACAGCAAAAATAAACCATTTAACATGTATAATTAATTCTGTACTGTTTGTATTTATGATGTACATTTAGAACTGTGTAGGAGGCATGGAGAAGGTGAGGCTTTTGTAAGTGTCAAAGTTGTTGCATATAGTGCTCACATTCTACGTAGTCTTTCATATGATAGACTACATTTCCACAATGAGATACCTAAGCAAAGGAAACACAGGTGATGTGATTGTGGAATGAGCAAAAAAAATTGGACGTTTTTCTATTATATTACCTGTGTTTCCTAACATTACACATCTCATTGTGTAGATGAGGTTTAGGCCTGTTCCAGGAGACAGAGGAGGTCTGACATTTGTTCAAGAGTGCAGTGGGCATGACTCACTTCGTTAGTAGGCCTGCACATGTATTATCTCCTCTATACTCTTCAACAAGCCTAAATTTCATCTGCAACCCTGAGTAGGACTTACCTGAAACAAATCTGTGGATAGGTTACACCTTATCAGCATCTAGAAACAATCATTTAAAATGTTAAGGGCAGTTTTATGAAGGCTGTGTGCCTCTTTTACGCCGCTGTTCCGTCACTTTTGTGTAAAAGATGCACCATGTTCTAAGATACGCCTCAGTTCTTTTCCAGCAAGATACCGTCAGTTTAAAATGTATATAATTAGGACTGTGTAGGGGGTATGGAGAAGCTGAGGCTTCAGTAAGTGTCAAAGTTGTTGCATGCAGTGCGTACTCTTTCATATGCTGGACTACATCTGCACAATGAGATACCTAACCAAAGGAAACACAAGTGATGTGATTGTGAAATGAGCAAAAGAAATTGCACATTTTTCAAATACATTACCTGTGTTTCGTAACATTACGAATCAAATTGTGCAGATGAAGTTTAGGCCTGTCCAGGGAAACAGAGGAAGTCTGAACTTTATTGGTTGGCCTGCACATGTATTATCTCCTCTGTACTCTTCAACAAGGCTAAATTTGATCTGCAACCCTGAGTAGGCCTCACCTGAAACAAACATCTGGATAGGACACACCTTATTGCCATCCTGAAACAATCATTTAAAGTGTTAGGAACAGTTTTATGATGATTGTGCACCTCTTTTGCGCTGCCATTGCGTCACTTTTGTGAGACAACAGCAGTGCAAAAGAAGCACCATGTTCCAAGATAGGCCTCACTTCATCTGCATCAAGATACTGTTAGTTTAAAATGTATATCTTTAGGACTGTGTAGGGGGCCTGGAGAAGCAGAAGCTTCTGTAAGTGTCAAAGTTGTTGAAAAACTGTTTGTCCTTCAATCTTTTCCCTTGTCTTTTCTAATTTTTAAATACATGTTTTAATATTTTTCAAATGTTTGTTCTCTCTTTCACAGATTGAAAGTATAAAAATAACAAGTGACTAAGTTAACGACAATTATAAGGTAAATGTTTTGTACTCTTTTCATTACATTTCTATCACATTTAACTACTATTAGTTCCACTGCTTCAATTCTTTAACCCTCACTTTCCTGCCTTTGCTACTTCCCTCATTCCTTTCTCTATTACTTACTTACTCTACTCCTTCCACTCCTTTTCTCAGTCCCTCTCTTCTCATAGTTCCTCACTCTTGTTCACTCACTCCGTCTCTATTACTCTTAGTGTCTTTGACTGATCACTCTTTCACTACTTGTTCATTATGCTTTCTCTGTGTAGTTGAAGCACACTAAGGGGCATATTATGAACATAGCCAATAAAATTATTGCTGTTTTTATCGGCAGAAAACTGCTGCAAAAGCGGTTTTAGCGGCAGTTTTTGCCGCAAAAGCGGCTTTGGCGACACATTTCTGCCGATAAAAGCTGCAAAACTTTTATTGCCTATGTTGATAATATGGCCCTATGTTATTTACATTTCTTTGCTGTTTCAATTATTCTTTTTCTGTTACTTCTTCTTTTCTGCTTTCTGTTTTTTCTCTCTGTTATTCCACATGTTTTAATCTTATTTTGAACATTCACTCACATTCTCTAAGAAACTCTTCTTTGTTATTCTTCTACTCTCCTTTTTTTCTTTCACTTCCTTATCTATTTTGTTTTTCACAATTATATCCTCTTCCATCTTTTCTTCGGTAAATAAATCTATTAAACAGTATCTCTGGTTTAGTCCCTATAGCTGTCTTTCTTTTAACATTACTCTCTGTTTACTTCCCTTATCGCTCCCGGTTCGCGTACCGGCGAGCGAACCGGGAAGCGAACCAAAAGAAATAGAGCTTGCCAGAGTGCTAAACATTCTAGCAATTTTTTTATAAAGGGGAGGTAGTTCTGAAAAGAACTTTTTTTATGTTTTTGTTGTTTTATATTTTTTTTTATTTTTCTGAACATTTTTTGGGGTTTTTTGTATTTTTTGAACAATTTTATGTTTTTTTTGGTTTTTTTGGGGGGAAACAACAAAAAACAGGCATTGGAAAGGGCTCAACAGGAGCAAAAAAAAAAATTTTTGGGGGGGCGTTTAGAGCACTTGTGGTTTTCAAATGCTCTGTTTATTAAGTTAATGCTCATATTGGCACATGAGAGTAAGGTACCGCAATATAAACAGACAATCTTCATGTGGACAAAGTTTTCCTGAATGATTGGCACTGTTTCCCGTGCCTCTGGCCCCGACAGAGATACCTGTGCCGATGTCCTGGCTACAGGAGTTGGTGGGTTGTCCTCAAGGTCACGTATCTCTGCCCGGCTGTAATTTAGTGGATGCCACCTCTGCATCTGACGGTGCATAGTATAGTTGCCGTAACTATACTTCTTATCTGTGCCTCTAGATAAGTCCTCTTTGCATATGAGGCACGTCACATACCAAGCACTAACTTTTTTCTGTCCTTCAGGAAAAGAAAAAAACTGCCAAATGAAACTATTTTTATGATGAGATACCCGGGGCTCCTCTTGTAAAAACTGTGTTGTCTGTATTTCCTCTTCCTCTTCTTGATCCTCTTCCTCCTCTGTGTTGAGAAGAACCATAGGTTATAGACCATATATAGTTAGGAATTAGCATGTAAAAAACCTTTTTTTACTCACACAAAACCATTGAAATTCCATATATAGTTAGTTGTACTAACTATATATCGCACACCCGCAATCCACTGCTGATCATGTCACATATTACATCATTCATGACATGGTCAGTGACATCACTGATGACATCACTGATGACATCTCAAATGACATCACTGATGACATCACTGATGACATCTCAAATGACATCACTGATGACATCACTGATGACATCTCATTTGACATTACTGATCACATCACTGATGACATCATTCATGTGATGATACGATGAACCTCTTCAGACTCTAATATAACCTTAGATACACTCAGTGTAAACAGACACTCACAGACTGTCACTCATCCATGGAGTTACTCACACACCTAGTCAGTCTTGCAAAGAATCAATCACACCTCCATTTCCTCAACTATACAGTTATACACACCTTACTTATTGAAACACATACTAACACATATTTACTCTCTTATACAATCCCGGATACAAGTTCACAATGATCCATACAGCCAGTCACACATTCACTGGCTCTTATGCACAGTTATTTATATATGTCAACTCTCACATGTACTGTGTTTTACATATGTACTTACTTTGACAAGTAGCACTGAGATATCCATTCACTCACCAATACACTCATGCACACAGTCAACCGCCCATACAGCTGTTCCCACATGCACTTTTGAACCCATACATCTAGTGAATCAACTGCTCACACATCTATGCACAGAGTCATACACCTCTCAACCACCCACACACACACTCAGTCTCCCATACAAATACTTGGGCAACCAATCAATAACCCATATAGTTACTCATATAGCTACTGATCAACACATGCAGCAGTTTACAGAACAACAGACATAATGATGCACAAATTAAGACAGTTTAGTCACTAACCCATGCACTCAGTGAGACACATTTAATCACTCACTCATACAGTCAGTCATGCACCTACTAAATCCTTCATCCAGACACTTATACATCCACTTATTCTTCAATATGTAAGACATATTTTACCTTTACAGAAACATACAGTCACTGGATGTTGTCATCAGTGATGTCATCAGTGATGTCATTTGAGATGTCATCAGTGATGTCATCAGTGATGTCACTGACCATGTCATGAATGATGTAATATGTGACATGATCAGCAGTGGATTGCGGGTGCGCGATATATAGTTAGTACAACTAACTATATATGGAATTTCAATGGTTTTGTGTGAGTAAAAAAAGGTTTTTTAAATGCTAATTCCTAACTATATATGGTCTATAACCTATGGTTTTTTCAGTGAATATATATATATATATATATATATATATATATATATATATATATATATATTACCTACTGGCGGTCGCCAGTAGGTATATATAGTTAGGATTTTTTCTCTATGGGTTTTTTGAAAATTCTATGTCTAATAACTTTGGCGTTTGTGGACGGAATTGGCTGAAATTTTCAGGAAAATGGAACATTTTGTTTCTGAGCAGCCCTTGAAAATTTGGGGGGGGTTCGTCAAGGGGGGGCTGAGAAAAAAGGGTGGTCCCAAAACGTGTTTTTAACATTGAGTTTTCCATAGGGCGGTTGGCCTTACTTTTAGCCCGAACGGGTGAATGGATTTGCACGAAACTTGGCAAAATTGTAGGGACTGGTAGCCCGATGTGCCTTTTGTAGGTCTCAATATATGTGCTACAGTGGATTTTGAGAAATTAACGTTTAAAAAAAGATATATATCTGTAACAGCGGACCGGGCAGCGCTCCAGGACGCGTACTTTTCGCGCAACGGAGCTTTGTGAAGCGAAGCTGATTGGTTCTCCGGCGTCTGTCAACATTCCAAACAGTCCGTAGCGGCCGCCATCTTGTCTCTCGGTAGGATCGAGAGACAAGAGGAGGCCAAAGCGAAGGGGCAAATGACCATAAGGGGGAATAGTAGATCCTCGCTGACCCCCTACGTTTGATGTGGAGGTTTTAAAAGGGCCCCGCGGGGCAAAAAAAAAACAAAATAATAATAATCGAACGGCTGAATGGATTTGCACGAAACTTGGCAAAATATTAGGGACTGGTAGCCCGATGTGCCTTTGCTAGGTCTCAATATATGTGCTCCAGTGGATTTTGAGAAATTAACGTTCAAAAAAAGATATATATCTGTAACAGCGCTCCGCTTCGCGTACTTTTCGCGTTACGGAGCTTTGCGAAGCTGATTGGTTCTCCGGCGTCTGTCAACATTCCAAACAGTCCGTAGCGGCCGCCATCTTGTCTCTCGGTAGGATTGAGAGACAAGAGGAGGCCAAAGCGAAGGGGGAAATGACCATAAGGGGGCATAGTAGATCCTTCCTGACCTCTTAGGTTTGATGTACCATTTTGCCAAGTTTGGTGTAATTCCGTTCAGCCATTCAGGCTGTAGACGTATGTAAATGTCCTATGGAAAATTGCATGGGGAAAACACATTTGAAAGTGTTGAAATTTAGAACCAATTAAAATGTTACTTTGGTTTTGTATTTGTGTGTGATGAAAGTTAATTGGTTATGTATATATGTCAAATGAGAGGAAACCACAGCCATTTTGTGATACTACTGTCTGAGGTACATTTGTGAGGAATTTTTGGTGGTGAATTTCTGGTGTTTGATTTACACAGTACTAACACTTCTGCTACTTTTAAAAAGGTGAGTTGTTAATTTGTAAGGGGAACTATGTTGTACACTTGAAGATAATTTGAAAAATGTTTTCTGTTATTTATTTGCAGTCCTTCTGTTATACTAAATACTTGATAAAGTTAGTTTTATATTATGTATTACTAAAAACGATAAATGAAAGTGATTATTTTTTTCTGCAATTTACAGCAAGCAATTTCAAAATAAAATGGCTCACAATGAAGAGACCGTGGCAATTTCTTTTGAATTGTCCACTACATTGATTGAAATTGAGAGCACCAATAATGAAATATTGTCACAAGGAGGACATGACTTGTATGATTCCATTAGATTGATTGAAATGGACAGCACCAAGAATGAAATATTGTCACAAGGAGATGACTTGAATGATTCCACTACATTGATTGAAATTGAGAGCACCAATAATGAAATATTGTCACAAGGAGGAGATGACTTGTATGATTCCATTAGATTGATTGAAATGGACAGCACCAATAATGAAATATTGTCACAAGGAGGAGATGACTTGAATGATTCCACTACATTGATTGAAATTGAGAGCACCAATAATGAAATATTGTCACGAGGAGATGACTTGAATGATTCCACTACATTGATTGAAATTGACAGCACCAATAATGAAATATTGTCACAAGGAGGAGATGACTTGAATGATTTTTTTGATCAATCTCTTGATGGCGAATTTATCGAGTGTTTGGAGACCATAGAGTTACAAGAATCATCATTGGAGACTTTTAATGAGGACATTGCTGATGAGGACATGTTACTAGTTCTTTCAAATTTAGAAAATTCTGAAGAATAAATTTATATTTAGAAATCAAAAATTGTTTGAGACATTATTCATTTTTATTTTTAATTTATGAGGTTGTAGCGAAGTGATTGTAGTATAAAATGAGACTTATAGTATAGAGTGCAACATTTTTATGTTACATGGTAAGTTTACTCATATTTACTTCCCTTCTGCCACTATATTATCTCCAATGTGTATTTGACATCTCTTCTTCATCTCCGGCCTCCTTTCTCTCACTGTGTGTCTCCGATGCATCTTATCGCTGCTATTTTGTGTAATTACAGAAGAGAGTAAAATAAAATAGTTCGGAACGTGAAAAGGGGGCAAAGTAGAGTACTCCTCACCCCCTAGGCCTTTTTAGGCGGTCCCAAAAGGATCAGTTTCTGCTTTCCTGAGAGATTATGGTATGAGTTCCATATACCACAATAACTTGCATTACAACATGCAAGATATCTATCTCCTATTACCAACTTTTGGAGATATTCGCGCTAAGCGCGAATATCTCCAAAAAGTAACACCTGCCCTGAGCAGTTCTTAGCCATGTTATCCAATGGGAGGTGGATAACATGGCTAAGAGCATTAGCTCGGTAATGCATGAATATCGCTGAGTTTTTAGCGATATTCATGCATTGCGGCCGTTTATTATCGCATTTGCGATAAACCTTGATAATAGCAAGGTTTATCTTCGATAATTTCTGACGATGCTTAGTGGTAAAAAATTGGTTGGTAAGCATCGTTAGCGATAAATATCGCTTAACTTTGGTAATATGCCCCAACGTCTGTTAACGTTCGATTCGAAGGAAATGAGGAAGTGTTGAAAAACATTGTCTGCGCCATCTTGCCTTTTTTGAAATGCCACACTTTTGTCGTGCACGGCAGCCATTTTAGATGTCTTGACCAGACCCACTCTCTGCACGCTGTCGATTCGTAGCATGGCTCCTCACCCACGCAAGCATCTTCCCTAGGCACTGGTCACCACCGCTCTCTGTCTTATGCATGGGCAATAAACCTCCCCCCATCTGCGCTGCTCTTCCCTGAGAATCACACTCTGTGCCCGCCCGACACCTCCCTTTCGCCCTATTCACTACCGCACCCTCTGACACTCCTCTTTCTCTGTGTCCGATTGTCCAGGCTATCAGCTAGCCCTGCAGATGTAGTTTATGGCCCCAGCTGTAAAGAATCACCCCTCTTCAAAGGAGTTATAGTAGATCAAGGCCCACACCCGATGAGATCCGTCACACCACACGCGTTCCTACTATCTGAAAACCATCCTGTATTGTGATTGGGGAGGGGACCGAGCCTGAAGCGGAAGATTCCAGGGATGACTCTTTGTACATCAAAGTTTTTACAATTATGTGTCACATTAAAAATATATAGCACTCCAACAAAGTAGTAGGAATATAAAACTTTAATAACATATAAATATATACAAGAAAACAAAAACAGTAAAAACATTTCAACAACGAAGAGACCGTGGCAATTTCTTTTGAATTATCCAATAGATTTATTGAAATTGACAGCACCAATAATGAAATATTCTTGTCAGTAGCGGTCTGTTGTGCGAATAGTTCCAAGGCAGCAGAACGCGCTGAAATCTAGATGGCACGAAAGTGATGTCTAGTAAGTTGCCGCCCAGCAAAAAACGGCGTGGGGCGCCGCGGGGGTGAGTGAGTCCAGTAGGCACCACAGCTATTCTTACCGGCATTGCAGAATTACTGCTGGGGACAATGCCTGTGCTGTAGCAGGGTCACAGCAGAAACAAAAAGGA
The DNA here is from genome assembly GCF_964261635.1 of Lissotriton helveticus. Lineage (NCBI taxonomy): Eukaryota > Metazoa > Chordata > Amphibia > Caudata > Salamandridae > Lissotriton > Lissotriton helveticus. Next base: position 611,077,027 of record NC_136069.1, on the reverse strand, counting down.
TTCTGTTGAAGATGTTGTTGGTTTTCAATTTGAAAACAGTTCTGGTGTCAACTGCTATGCTAATGTAGTGGTTAATGTTTTGTTTTCTCTAGAAAATGTAAAAGAGGGGGAGGCAGTCCAAAGTTCCGTTAAAAGGGCAAAGGAAAGGATCGGTGGTTTGAACTATCAGTCAAAAAGGGGAGGGGGTGCAATAATTTTTCCTACCGGGTCACACTGTGCTTTCACCGGAAGTGAGGTCTGCAGGATTCTAGTAATTCAAAGTGAGGCTGGCGCCAGCATGGGAGCGCCGACGTCCCGCGGATACAGTTTCGTCACTCCACGGGCGATCATGGCAGTCATTCCCCATCGGGGGTCGGAGACTCCAGCGGCTCCTCTAGAATCTTCAAGGTCGTGGAGGACTACGGTGGTGGAGTCAACCAGTGACCGGGCCATTTCTTTATGCTGGGCCCGCTCTTGCCAGGTCGACCGCCATTTTGAGAGTTCGGCAGCTACCGGCGATCGCGGGGTCACATGAGCGGACGGGCTCCACCCTGCCGGGCGAGACGTTGCAGCATTGCCACAGTGGAAGAACCCTTTTCCGGGCGCCTGGAGCGCTGAGGGTGCAGCTGGGAAGCCTCCACCTGGGGAGGCGGGAGAGGCCTGTTCGCACCGTCTCTCCCTCCCAGTGCACCCCACGGCGTCTCGCTTGAGATTTGTTATGGCCGGACCAGGCGATGAGGACGAGGGGGGGGGGTCGGAGGCATGTGCAAGACATCCCCCCCCAGTGTTGTCGCAGCCATTATAAAAGAAAGAAGTGTCCCGTCCGTCTTCGGGCCGGGCTTCCGGTGGATGTCGGCCGGACGCCCCTGGCTCTGGCCCCATGAACGGGTTTCTTGGTTTATCGGCTGCAGCCGGATCCCGTCGGCCTCGGCCCCCCGACCGTTGGTGGCCGGACCGGAAGAGCATGTGGCGGGACTACCTGCAACTCTCAAGGGCCACCGCGGCTGGACTGGGAGAGAGAGGGGAGGGTCGAGGAGACATTCCCCCCCCCTGCAACTGTTCAGCGTTGTAAAGGCAATCCCCTGGCCGGGTCCCGCTGGCCTCGGCCTCTCCTCCGGCTACACCCTACGTTAGGATCTCCTGGCCGAGGCGTGGCAGCAGGACCTGCCTTATATGGGCTGCTCCCGGCTGGGCGTAGCCGGAACCCTGCCCCACCTTGGAAGTTTCCAGAGTGGGGGCGGATGTTCTACTGACTTGCATTTTCCCTAGTCTATCGATTTTTTTGGCGTGGCAGGCGGTGGGACAGCGAGGGGTGATTTGGTTTCTCTTACTGTTTTTCTGGTCTCTCACCACTGGCATATTTTAACGTTTTCTTGTTTCTAGGACATTAATAGGTTTTATCATTACATTATGTTATCGTTTCTTTGTTCGTTGTTTAATAAAAGTTCATGTTCATCAGTGGCCTACTGATTTTCGTTTTCCTATTTTTTTCTTTCCAGGTTGTTTCATGGTAAAGTTTCTGTTAACAGGATACAGTGATCACTTCGTTATTATTGCATATGTCCTTTTCACTAGGGGTGCTCTCTGGTCGGGCCAGATGACGTATCTCTAGTAAATGGTCCGGGTGAAAAAGGTGCATCAATCAGTGGGGAGTAGATAGGCATGACAGATTACAACGGGGGAGAAAGGTCCGCATTACGTACCCTTTCACTACTTGCAAAGATTTTCCTACGTTTATTTGCAAACAGGGAATACCTCCAAAAAGAACTAATTCCCAAACAGTCAATGTTCGGACAATCAATCAATCAATGAGGAATGAAATAGGTACGACGTGTTAAAGGCTTGCGTTACCTACCCTTCACTATCTGCAAAGGGAGAGAGAATATTCCTATTCTTCCTCGTTTGCAGGTAGAGAAGATCCTTAAGAGAATTAACTTCGAACAATTCAATGCTCGATTGAAACAATCAACAAGGGGTACTGTGAACACAAATGAACGCCGCTTATGTACATACGCATTGCTATTTTCAACAGGTTGTTCCTAATGTTTCTATTTTAGCGAGGTCAAAAAGAGATCCCATTAGTGGCCTACTGATTTTGCTCGATTCCTTTTGTTTTTTTACACGATTTTTCGCTATCTGCAAAGACTAAACAGAGTATTGCGACTCTGTGCTTGTTTGTAAATAGAGAATGAACCAAAGAGAACAATCAATCAAATGGAGAGAGAAGCAGGCACGACGGATTACAAAGGGGGCAAAGGGCTGCGTTAACTACCCTTCACTATCTGCAAAGAGAGAGTACTCCTAATAGAAATGAGGGGTGGGGGGCAGCATTCAAAGCAGATCAGTGTGCATAAACACGAAAATGTTTTTACTTACCACGTACTTGACATTCGACAGCTTATGATATTTGCTATTAAAAAACCATTGAAATTCACTGAAAAAACCATAGGTTATAGACCATATATAGTTAGGAATTAGCATTTACAAAACCTTGAAAATTCACTGAAAAAACCATAGGTTATAGACCATATATAGTTAGGAATTAGCATTTAAAAAACCTTATTTTACTCACACAAAACCATTGAAATTCCATATATAGTTAGTTGCACTAACTATATATCGCGCACCCGCAATCCACTGCTGATCATGTCACATATTATTACATCATTCATGACATGGTCAGTGACATCACTGATGACATCACTGATGACATCTCAAATGACATCACTGATGACATCACTGATGACATCTCAAATGACATCACTGATGACATCACTGATGACATCTCAAATGACATCACTGATGACATCTCATTTGACATTACTGATCACATCACTGATGACATCATTCATGTGATAATATGATGAACCTCTTCAGACTCTAATATAACCTTAGATACACTCAGTGTAAACAGACACTCATAGACTGTCACTCATCCATGGAGTTACTCAGACACTTAGTCAGTCATACAAAGAATCAATCACACCTCCATTTCCTCAACTATACAGTTATACACACCTTACTTATTCAAACATATACTAAAACATATTTACTCACTTATACAATCCTGGATACAAGTTCACAATGATCCATACAGCCACTCACACATTCACTGGCTCTTATGCACAGTTATTTATATATGTCAACTCTCACATGTACTGTGTTTTACATATGTACTTACTTTGACATGTAGCACTGAGATATCCATTCACTCACCAATACACTCATGCACACAGTCAACCGCCCATACAGCTGTTTCCACATGCACTTTTGAACCCATACATCTAGTCAATCAACTGCTCACACATCTATGCAGAGAGTCATACACCTCCCAGCCACCCAGACACACACTCAGTCTCCCATACAAATGCTTGGGCAACCAATCAATAACCCATACAGTTAATCATATAGCTAATGATCAACACATGCAGCAGTTTACAGAACAACAGACATAATGATGCACAAATTAAGACAGTTTAGTCACTAACCCATGCACTCAGTGAGACACATTTAATCAGTCACTCATACAGTCAGCCATGCCCCTACTAAATCCTTCATCAAGACACTTATACATCCACTCATTCTTCAATATGTAAGACATATTTTAACTTTACAGAATTATACAGTCACTGGATGTAGTCATCAGTGATGTCATTTGAGATGTCATCAGTGATGTCATCAGTGATGTCATTTGAGATGTCATCAGTGATGTCATCAGTGATGTCATTTGAGATGTCATCAGTGATGTCATCAGTGATGTCACTGACCATGTCATGAATGATGTAATAATATGTGACATGATCAGCAGTGGATTGCGGGTGCGCGATATATAGTTAGTGCAACTAACTATATATGGAATTTCAATGGTTTTGTGTGAGTAAAATAAGGTTTTTTAAATGCTAATTCCTAACTATATATGGTCTATAACCTATGGTTTTTTCAGTGAATATATATATATATATATATATATATATCCAACAAAAAGTTTGGCATTAAGCTGCAGTGGCCTCTATCAGCGGCGGGCCGTGGACGGGATTGCCACTCCCTACATACCAGACACACACGTTCACGGTTCCCAAGAACGGAGTCCAGGCCAGCATTAGTTTTCAAAACCGGATTTATTCCAAAGCTTTCACTCGACGCGTTTCGGGAATAGCCTTCCCTTTCTCACGAGAAAAGGAAGGCTATTCCCGAAACACGTCGAGTGAAAGCTTTGGAATAAATCCGGTTTTGAAAACTAATGCTGGCCTGGACTCCGTTCTTGGGAACCGTGAACGTGTGTGTCTGATATATATATATATATATATATATATATATAACATTTCTATGGCAAAATGAAACCCCTCGTTTTGTTCCTTTGCAAATTAAATGTATTAAGTGTTACCACTTTATTCCAATCAAGATGACTTCAGGTGTGCCATACTTTTGTCATAAGTAAGACTGTTAGCGTTCTAGTTGTTCTTTAGAACACTCTGGGACATTCTGTCATTGGGCTATAGTTGGGCTACATCTGGCTGATATTTGGGCTACATTTGTTTTTTTTTGTCTCTGGTGGCCATCTTTGGGCTACATTGGGCTACATTGGGCTACATTGGGCTACATTTGGGCTCTAACATATATATAGCCCAATGTAGCCCAATATATATTTTTCAAAGTTAATTTTCGTAAAAACCACTGGAGCATATATCTTGAGACATAGCAAAGGCACATCGGGCTACCAGTCCCTACAATTTTGCCACCTTTTGTGGAAATCCATTCAGCCGTTCGAGCTAAAAGTGAGTCCAACCGCCTTATGGAAAACTCAATGTTAAAAAAACTTTCAGGGGACGCTCAGAAACAAAATGTGCCATTTTCCTGAAAATTTCAGCCAATTCCGTCCATCAACGCCAAAGTTATTCAACATAGAATTTTCAGAAATCCCTATTCAAAAAAAATCCTAACTATATATACCTACTGGCGACCGCCAGTAGGTAATATATACATATATATATATATATATATATATATTACCTACTGGCGGTCGCCAGTAGGTATATATAGTTAGGATTTTTTCTCTATGGGTTTTTTGAAAATTCTATGTCTAATAACTTTGGCGTTTGTGGACGGAATTGGCTGAAATTTTCAGGAAAATGGCACATTTTGTTTCTGAGCAGCCCTTGAAAATTTGGGGGGGGGTTCGTCCAGTGGGGGCCGAGAAAAAAGGGGGGTCCCAAAACGTGTTTTTAACATTGAGTTTTCCATAGGGCGGTTGGCCTCACTTTTAGCCCGAACGGCTGAATGGATTTGCACGAAACTTGGCAAAATTGTAGGGACTGGTAGCCCGATGTGCCTTTTGTAGGTCTCAATATATGTGCTCCAGTGGATTTTGAGAAATTAACGTTTAAAAAAAGATATATATCTGTAACAGCGGACCGGGCAGCGGCCCAGGACGCGTACTTTTCGCGCAACGGAGCTTTGTGAAGCGAAGCTGATTGGTTCTCTGGCATCTGTCAACATTCCAAACAGTCCGTAGCGGCCGCCATCTTGTCTCTCGGTAGGATCGAGAGACAAGAGGAGGCCAAAGCGAAGGGGCAAATGACCATAAGGGGGAATAGTAGATCCTCGCTGACCCCCTAGGTTTGATGTGGAGGTTTTAAAAGGGCCCCGCGGGGCAAAAAAAAAAAATAATAATAATAATCGAACGGCTGAATGGATTTGCACGAAACTTGGCAAAATTGTAGGGACTGGTAGCCCGATGTGCCTTTGCTAGGTCTCAATATATGTGCTTCAGTGGATTTTGAGAAATTAACGTTCAAAAAAAGATATATATCTGTAACAGCGCACCGCTTCGCGTACTTTTCGCGTTACGGAGCTTTGCGAAGCGAAGCTGATTGGCTCTCCGGTGTCTGTAAACATTCCAAACAGTACGTAGCGGCCGCCATCTTGTCTCTCGGTAGGATCGAGAGACAAGAGGAGGCCAAAGCGAAGGGGCAAATGACCATAAGGGGGCATAGTAGATCCTCGCTGACCCCCTAGGTTTGATGTGGAGGTTTTAAAAGGGCCCCGCGGGGCAAAAAAAAAAAATAATAATAATAATCGAACGGCTGAATGGATTTGCACGAAACTTGGTAAAATATTAGGGACTGGTAGCCCGATGTGCCTTTGCTATGTCTCAATATATGTGCTTCAGTGCATTTTGAGAAATTAACGTTCAAAAACAAGATATATATCTGTAACAGCGCTCCGCTTCGCGGAGATAAAATTATATCTGTATTACCTAGCTGTTGCTAACACCAGTTAGCGACGGCTAGTAGGAGATAGCGACCATCTTGGGTCCCACTTTGCATGTGAGTGATATTTATCACTAATGACATGCAAAGTGGGCATGCCAAGATGTTAGCGACTGGAAACAGTCGCTAACATCGCTATCTCCTAGGGACTGGTAGCCCGATGTGCCTTTGCTATGTCTCAATATATGTGCTTCAGTGCATTTTGAGAAATTAACGTTCAAAAACAAGATATATATCTGTAACAGCGCTCCGCTTCGCGGAGATAAAATTATATCTGTATTACCTAGCTGTTGCTAACACCAGTTAGCGACGGCTAGTAGGAGATAGCGACCATCTTGGGTCCCACTTTGCATGTGAGTGATATTTATCACTAATGACATGCAAAGTGGGCATGCCAAGATGTTAGCGACTGGAAACAGTCACTAACATCGCTATCTCCTATTATCAACTTTTGGAAATATTCGAGATAAGCGCGAATATCTCCAAAAAGTAACAGCTGCCCTGAGCAGTTCTTAGCCATGTTATCCAATGGGAGGTGGATAACATGGCTAAGAGCATTAGCTCGGTAATGCATGAATATCGCTGAGTTTTCAGCGATATTAATGCATTGCGGTCGTTTTTTATCGTATTTGCGATAAACCTTGATAATAGCAAGGTTTATCTGCGATAATTTCTGACGGTAAAAAAATCTTTGCAATGCATCGTTAGGGATAAATATCGCTTAACTTTGGTAATATGCCCCAACGTCTGTTAACGTTCGATTCGAAGGAAATCAGGAATTGTTGAAAAACATTGTGTGCGCCATCTTGTCTTTTTTCAAATGCCACACTTTTGTCATGCACGGCAGCCATTTTAGATGCCTTGACCAGACCCACTCTGTGCACGCTGTCGATCCTTAGCATGGCTCCCCACCCTCGCAAGCATCTCACCCAGGCAGTGGTCACCCCCGCTCTCTGTCTTATGCATGGGTAATAAACCTCCCCCCATCTGCGCTGCTCTTCCCTGAGAATCACACCCTGTGCCCGCCCGACACCTCCCTTTCACCCTATTCACTACCGCACCCTCTGACACTCCTTTTCCTCTGTGTCCGATTGTCCAGGCCGGTCCTAGGCTATCAGCTAGCCCTGCAGATGTAGTTTATGGCCACAGCTGTAAAGAATCACCCCTCTTCAAAGGAGTTATAGTAGATCAAGGCCCACACTCGATGAGATCCGTCACAGCAGAAGCGTTGCTATTATCTGAAAACCATCCTGTATTGTGATTGGGGAGGGGACCGAGCGTGAAGCGGAAGATTCCAGGGATGACTCTTTGTACATCAAAGTTTTTACAATTATGTGTCACATTAAAAATATATAGCACTCCGACAAAGTAGTAAGATTATAAAACTTTAATAATTTATAAATATATACAAGAAAACAAAAATAGTAATAACATATAAACATTTTTAGGGAAAAACAACGAAGTAGCGGTCGGCTGTGCGAATAGTCCCAACGCAGCACAACGTCCAGATTTCCGGCGTGGGGCGTCGCGGGGGGTGGGTCATCAGTAGCAAACTGTTGTGCGAATAGTTCCAAGGCAGCAGAACGCGCCGAAATCTAGATGACACGAAAGTGATGTCTAGTAAGTTGCCACCCAGCAAATAACGGCGTGGGGCGTCGCGGGGGGTGGGTCATCAGTAGCAAACTGTTGTGCGAATAGTTCCAAGGCAGCAGAACGATGGCACCAAGGTGATGTCCAGTAAGTTGCCGCACTGGTTTTGGTATCCTACAATGCTGCTCCGAATAACGGCGTGGGGCGCCCCGGGGGAGGCGGCGTGAACGGGCCTCTCCAGGTGGAGTCTCATCTGTTTTAGTGGGGCGCCCCTTTACCGTTTCAGTTGCCATTCCGTCCGCTTTTGGTCCACTGTGTCAAAATCCGCCATTCAGCTGAGTTGCGCCCACTCTTGCGGTGCAGCGATAGGCGGCTGCCACAGGACTCTCAAAATGGCGGCAGGCTCTTTCCTTTTTGGGCGTGGTCCACTGAAATGGCCCTGGGACACCTTGGAAATCGGACGCTTGTCTGCTAGGTCTTGGACCCCATTCTCGAAAGCGTCCCCTCCGCCTTGAGAATTCATCAAAAGTTTTGGGGGCCCCGACTCCTGCAGGCTTCTGGTGGGGAGCGGCTGCCATGATTGCTCGCGGAATGACCACGACGGAGCTACGAGATGGTGGTGCTCTCATGCTGACGCCAGTTTAGTCCGAAACATCCAGAAACAAGGTGGGGCTTTCATCGTTTGGGGGGAAAAAAAAGTTTTCATCCAATGAAAAGTGTTGTTTTTAGGTCATATGATCAAGCCTTCCATCATTAGGAAACCAAAAGTAAAATGAACCAATGAAAAGTTTTATAAACAAGTCACATGACCTGTTATGCGGCATAGGGTATAAAATGCGGAGAAAATACGTTGGCACGTGAGGCGGCGTCAGTAGCGGACCGATGTGCGAATAGGCCGAAGGCAATACAACGCGCCAAGATCCGGATGGCACCGAGGTGGTGTCCAGCAAGTTGCAGCACTGGTGTGGCCATCCTACAATGCTGAAAGTCGGCGTGGGGCGCCCCGTTGGCCTGTGAGATGGCGTCAGTAGCGGACCGATGTGCGAATGGGGCCAAAGGCAGCGCAACAATATTTTCTGACTGACACCACAAGGCGCTGAGATGCCAAGATCCGGATGGCACCGAGGTGATGTCTAAGTTGCGGACTGATGTGCGAATGGGGCCAAAGGCAGCGTAACAATATTTTTTGTATGGAAGATACCACTAGGCGTTGAGATGCCAAGATTCGGATGGCACTGAGGTGATGTCTAGCAAGTTGCTGTACTGGTGTGGTCATCCTACAATGCTGAAACTCGGCGTGGGTCGCCCCATTAGCCTGTGAGATGACGTCAGTAGCGGACCGATGTGCGAATAGGCCGAAGGCAGCACAACGCGCCAAGATCCGGATGTCACCGTGGTGGTTTCATAGTTGAGAGGCACTTCATCTGCAGTGGGGCGCCGAGATCCGGATGGCACCGAGGTGATGTCTAGCAAGTTGCTGTACTGGTGTGGTCATCCTACAATGCTGAAACTCGGCGTGGGTCGCCCCATTAGCCTGTGAGATGGCGTCAGTAGCGGACCGATGTGCGAATAGGCCGAAGGCAGCACAACGCGCCAAGATCCGGATGTCACCGTGGTGGTTTCATAGTTGAGAGGCACTTCATCTGCAGTGGGGCGCCGAGATCCGGATGGCACCGAGGTGATGTCTAGCAAGTTGCTGTACTGGTGTGGTTATTCTACAATGCTGAAACTCGGCGTGGGGCGCCCCATTAGCCTGTGAGATGGCGTCAGTAGCGGACCGATGTGCGAATGGGGCCAAAGGCAGCGCAACAATATTTTCTGAAGAGAAGACACCAAAAGGTGCTGACATTCCAAGATCCGGATGGCACCGAGGTGGTGTCTAGCAAGCTATGCAGTTGAGTTGTGTGCGCACTTGCGGCGAATAGGTCGAAGGCAGCATAACAATGTTTTCTGAATAGGAGACACCACAAGGCGTTGAGATTCGGTTACCACCGAGGTGATGTCTAGCAAGTTGCCGCACTGGTGTGGCCATCCTACAATACTGCTCCGAATAACGGCGTGGGGTGCCCGAAGGGGGGGGGAGCCGGCGTGAATGGGCCTTCCTAGGTGGAGGCTCGTCTGCTGTAGTGGGGCGCCCCTTTACCGTTTCAGTTGCCATTCAGCTGAGTTTCGGCTGCTCTTGATGCTACAGCGACAGGCGGCTGCAAGAGGACTCTCAAAATGGCGGCCTGTTCTTTGGATTTGGGCCTGGTCCACTAAAATGGCCCTGGGACACCTTAGAACTCGGACGCTCGATTTTTTTTTCCTTTCCTGTACATGCAAAAAAAGGTAAATGCCCGGTACGTTACACGCTTCATCTGCCACGATGAACTCTCCAGAGGAACCGAAAAAAAATATAGTTGTGGTAACTATACCATGCATCGTCATATGGAGAGGTGGCACCAATTAATTATAGTGCTGCATAAAAGAGAGATTTGGAGGAGAACCCCTGACCTGCTAGTACATTCATCAAAGAAGTGGCACTGAGAGCTTCAGAGGCAAGGGAAACGGTCCCAAATATTTAGAAGAACTTTGGAAAGATTAAAATGACATGTTTAGATTGTGGCAAATTAATTTCATGTGGACAGATGAGTGTTACTCTAATAAATACAGCATATGAACATCATCATAGTCGATGGTTGGTAGAGACATTTTGACTATATCCTGGACCTGCCCGTCCTCGCCCAAAATGGCGCCGGAATAAATGGGACTCGTAACTCCTTGTTGTGTACTGGTTGCAGAACCTTGAAATCACGAGATACGTATGCAGTTTTGAAGCACATGGCGGGCGGGGACGAGAATTGATTGAATATTTCGACATCCCTATTGATATTAAGTTCTGATGTGTTATTGATTACTGTACTGTTGAAAGTTCGAATTAACGTCACCCATGGTACTTGCCCGCAAATGTATATCTAGATCATTTTATTGTAACTGGCCCTGTCGTATTTTAATTATAAAATGTACGTCCACCGATTCCGTAACTGTTAGACACCTTAGTTCTTGCAACCTAATGGCCCGCCCGTTACGTTCCTCTACAGTGTAAATGTCTATTCATCATATACGATTACAGTTTGCTCTGTGGCAGGCCCACGTGGTTATAGGCTCGTATTTGTATAATGAAATTTTCACAATAAAGGTTTTTAAAAGAAAACATGGTAGTAGTATATACATTGGTAAAGTTTTTAATAATAGTGACTGTTTTAGAATCATTAAAAGGCAAGTGAAATAAAGCAGACCAATTACATGAAGGGTAAAAGGTATAATACGAAGGAACGCAGTAAAGATAAATGGTCAAGGGCTGTTGTGTTTTCTATTCCTGCAACATAAAGTGATCGATAAGAATCTCATATTCAGGCGTATCGGCGACTAAGACAGCAGGTCGACCCTCTTTTGCTCAACGGCTCCGTCATGGGACGAAGAAACGCTCTTTTTCTCGAAAAAAGAATATATTTTACTTGCAGGACAGTTGTAAAATTTCCGGGAAAGTACATTAGCCTGGAACATTATAACATATATTTAAGAAAAAATAATGTTCGGAAGTAATGAAAAGCGTAATTTTTAGGTCATATGACCAAGCCTTTCATCATTACAATAAGAAAAGTAAAATGAACCAATGAAAAGTTTTATTAACAAGTCACATGACTTGTTATGCTTACGTTACGCGCTGCGCGCCCCGGATGACTTCCGGATGCGCTAACGTGGCGCGTCATATGACGCATTACGCGACAACGCAGGTACAGAATATAGTCAAAATGTCTCCACCAACCAGCGGTCGGAACACAACCCCTTTCAGCAGGCTAAATAGTTCTGTTAAATGACAACAGAAGGGACAGGCAACAAGAACCATCAGTCAAAGAGGGGAGGGCTAGTTCTTCTCTACCGGGTTACATTGGGGCGCTACCGGAACTGATCGAATTGGTAGTCTACAGTGTTTCTGGATGTTTCAGACTGAAGCTGGGGTTAGCATGAGAGCAGCACCATTTCGTAGCTCCGTCGTGGTCATTCCGCAACCAATCATGGCAGCCGTTCTTTATCGTTATTTTGGGCGGGGTGGGTGGCGGAGCCGAGCTGTTTTGCAGCCATCATTGTGTGGAGTTCAGTTCATCTCACTAGTTTTGTATTTGTCATGAGGGGTTGTTCCTAATGTTTCTATTTTAGCGAGGTCAAAAAGAGATCCCATTAGTGGCCTACTGATTTTGCTCGATTCCTTTTCTTTTTTTTTTACACGATTTTTCGTTATCTGCAAAGACTAAACAGAGTATTGCGACTCTGTGTTTGTTTGTAAATAGAGAATGAACCAAAGAGAACTAATTCTAAAACAGTAAATACTTGGATAACAATCAATCAAATGGAGAGAGAAGCAGGCACGACGGATTACAATGGGGGCAAAGGCCTGCGTTAACTACCTTTCACTATCTGCAAAGAGAGAGTACTCCTAATAGAAATGAGGGGGGGGGCACCATTCAAAGCAGATCAGTGTGCATAAACACGAAAATGTTTTCACTTACCACGTACTTGACATTCGACAGCTTATGATATTTGCTATTAAAAAACCATTGAAATTCACTGAAAAAACCATAGGTTATAGACCATATATAGTTAGGAATTAGCATTTACAAAACCTTGAAAATTCACTGAAAAAACCATAGGTTATAGACCATATATAGTTAGGAATTAGCATTTAAAAAACCTTATTTTACTCACACAAAACCATTGAAATTCCATATATAGTTAGTTGCACTAACTATATATCGCGCACCCGCAATCCACTGCTGATCATGTCACATATTACATCATTCATGACATGGTCAGTGACATCACTGATGACATCACTGATGACATCTCAAATGACATCACTGATGACATCACTGATGACATCTCATTTGACATCATTCTTGTGCTAATACGATAAACCTCTTCAGACTCTAATATAACCTTAGATACACTCAGTGTATACAGACACTCACACACTGCCACTCATCCATGGAGTTACTCACACACCCAGTCAGTCATGCAAAGAAACAATCTCACCTCCATTTCTTCAACTATACAGTTAAACACACCTTACTTATTGAAATATATACTAACACATATTTACTCTCTTATACAATCCCTGATACAAGTTCACAATGATCGATACAACTACTCACTCATTCAGTGGCTCTCATGCACAGTTATTTATATATGCCAACTCTCACATGTACTGTGTTTTACATATGTACTTACTATGACATGTAGCATTGAGATATCCATTCACTCATCAATACACTCATGCACACAGTCAACTGCCCATGTAGCTGTTTCCACATGCACTCTTGAACTCATACACCTAGTGAATAAACTGCTCACACATCTATGCATAGAGTCACACACCTTCCAGCCACCCCTACACAAACTCAATCTCCCATAGAAATACTTGGGCAACCAATTAATAACACATATAGCCTCTCGTATAGCTAATGATCAACACATGCAGCAGTTTACAGAACAACAGACATAATGATGCACAAATTAAGACAGTTTAGTCACTAACCCATGCATTCAGTGAGACACATTTAATCACTCACTCATACAGTCAGTCACGCACCTACTAAATCCTTCATCCAGACACTTATACATCCACTCATTCTTCAATATGTAAAACATATTTAAACTTTACAAAAACACACAGACACTAGATGATGTCATCAGTGATGTCATTTGAGATGTCATCAGTGATGTCATTTGAGATGTCATCAGTGATGTCATCAGTGATGTCACTGACCATGTCATGAATGATGTAATATGTGACATGATCAGCAGTGGATTGCGGGTGCGCGATATATAGTTAGTGCAACTAACTATATATGGAATTTCAATGGTTTTGTGTGAGTAAAATAAGGTTTTTTAAATGCTAATTCCTAACTATATATGGTCTATAACCTATGGTTTTTTCAGTGAATATATATATATATATATATTTGTACAAAGAAAGAAATACACATATTATAAATTTACAAATGTTTACATACACAGGCATATGATGTACATTTATGTTTGAGTATGGTGGTTGTATAAGAAAGATTCATCTCTTGAGTAGTCTTCTAAAGATAAGATAATTCTCTGAGGATCCTATGTTTGGAGGTAATAAATTCCATATTTTGGATGCCTGAACAAAAAATTATGTACCAACCGTTTTTTTTTTCTTGTATGCTGGGGTTTTGAGGCGAGGTGCCAATCTGGAGCAGAAGGTTCCTTTGTTGTATGTATTTTTATTCCTGATGAAAAGTGGTCCTGTTCCATGTATCGCTTTAGGCGTGATACATAGCAGCTTGAAGGTGGGTCTTCTTGCAACCTGTAACCAATTTAGGGCCCTCAGGGGAGATGTAGGCTTGTGGCTTTGCGTTTAGCAGTAGTCTGGCAGCAGATTTCTGAATTCACTGTAGTCTTTTCATAGTTGACAAAGATGATCTGTGGCAGAAGCCACTTGCGTAATCAAGTTTAGACAGTACAAGAGAGATCGTAGCCTGAATCTTGTTTGGAAATCTTAGGGGGAGTAAGATGCGTTGCAGAGTTTTCATAGTCATAAAGCTTGATCTTGCTAATTCGTTCACTTGGGCATTCATTGATAACTTTGAGTCCATGGTAATTTCAAGGTTTCCTACTTCCTTAAATACTTTAGCAGGTGTTCCAAGATCTTTAGACTAGGTGCAGAGTGTGTCATCATTTTTCCAGTCACCACATGTGAGCATTACAGTTTTGGAAGCATTTATTTTGAGATGGCTCTTTTTTATTCACTGATCAACTGCTCAGAGGCAACTGACAATTTTTGAGTTTCCAATGTCATTGGGGCTTGCCAGTTTAAGGAGTTTGTATGTATCATCTGCATAGTTATAGCATGTGAGCTGAAATTCATTAATGATTGCCAGTAATGACTTCATGTTAATGTTGAAAATCATGGGTGAGATCATGGAGCATTGATGGCCCCCTGTTTTTGTGAAGTATAGTTTGGATGAGAAAGAGTGAGTATGGATGACATTTGTTCTTTTTTGAAGGTAAGGTGTGATCCATTCGAGAGCAGACCCCTCCATGCCAGCTTTGTAGAGTCTTTGGATTACAGTGTCATGATCAACTATGCCGAAGACAGCTTATGGTCCAAGAGAAAAATTACAGTGATGCCATTCCGGTCTACTGTGTTTTTAAGGTCATCCCAGATGGTGATGAGAGCAGATTCTGTGCCTCTTCCTGGATGGAATCCTGTTTAGAAGTCAAAAAGTATAGTTATCATCAATAAAGTATGATATCTGGGTGAATGCTGCTCTTTCTATCAGTTTGCCTAGGAAAGGTCCATTTGAAATTGGTTTGTAGTGGTTAGAGTCATTGTTTTCTTTAATAATGGGCGTACATGTGCCTTTTTAAAGTTTTCTGTAAAGATTCCTGTAGTTAAAGAATTCTTAATGATTATTCCAGCAGGTTTGGCAGCAGAGGCAGTTAAAAGAATGTTCTTGTGGTGGACAAGGGTTAGATGGCCAAACAGCTGGCATGCTTGCTTTGAGAAGATCCATAAATTCACTTTGAGATAGTTGTTTGAATGAATGCAGAGGCTAGGTTAGCCTACTCGTGGAGAAGATTGTTGGAAATGGGATGGTGCTGGTGGTTTTCCTTTGTTTAAATAGGAGTACAACATGTCTGGTTTGGTTGTGTAATGATTTGCCAGTTTGTCAGTACATTATTGAGTAATGTGATGAGTTCCTTCTATGCATTTAAGTTGATGAAACTCTGTGAGAATTTTATAAAAGACTATATTTGCACATTTTGCATTTTGAATTCAGTCTTAATAGTGCAATTTTTTAATCTTTTTTGTTTGTTGACTTGTATATCCTTTTAGGTTTCTATCGGTGAGGTTTGTCTTGATTACTATTTGTATTTAGCCAGGTGTGTTGTAGCATAGGAATTAGTTGTTTTTTTAATTTTTATTTCTGCATTCCTCCAAGAGGCTTGTTTTTTTTGTCCTGCTTTGTATTAGGATATCAAAAGCTTCCTGGAGCCACTTTAAAGTTTTTGAATGGAATTTATTGTGTCTAGATCTGTGCTGGCTGTTTCTAAGTATTCAAAATTGAGTTTGTTTAACTGTCTATAGGTGGATGCATCTAAGGTGGCCTTAGGTGTATTGAGTTGTGATGTTTTGTGTTAGAATGCTACCAAATGGTGGTCTGACCTTGTGACAAGAGTAATCCCGTCAAAGGTAACTAGTTCTGGTTTTGCAAAAATGTAATCTGGGATGTGTCCAGAGAAGTGTGTAGGTTTGAGGACAATATGATATAGGTTCAGTGTGTCTAGGCCAATGATGATAGTTTTTGGATGGGGGATATTGGGTTTGTCAAACCATGTGTTTAGGCCACCAAGAATGCATAGGTTGGAGTGTAATGTTATACTGTTTGGAACTGTGTTTAAGAATGTGTCAGGGAAAAGTTGCATTGCTAGGTGGTGGTCTGTAAAGAAGGAGGAAGTTACAGGAGGAAGTAGGTGTAGTGTTGCATCTGGTAATAAGGACTTCACAGTTTTGTATGGAAATGTCCTCAGTTTGGTGATATTTGTTGTTTCCTTGAATAATACATCTAGTCCACCTCCTCTTTTGCCTATGCAATTTTGTGTGAATGTTTGATAGCCTGGAGGAACTGCTTCATGCAATACTGGGGCTATGTCATCTCCCAACCATGATTTAGTCATGAAGAGTAAGTGTGGTTGTGTGTCAGTGAGTAGGTCATAGAGGTGGAGCTTGTTTTTAGAGAGTGATCAAGCATTTATTAGTAGGCAGACTAGAGATTGTGTTTTGGTGGTGGTATGAGTTTGTTTTCTAGAAACCTGAATAGTATTATTTGAACGTGTAGCAGGTGTGTTATTAGTGCTGGTATTTACTGTATACAATAGAGTTGTTTGTCTATATTGTAAATTTCGTCCAGCAGGCTTAGAAAGCATTTTGTTGGGGCTGCGTGTGTAAGTGATGATGATTGGGGTTGAGAGTGAGTTGGTGAGCTGTGCTATTTTTGTAGAGTAGTCTTGTATGATAGAAAAGGAGATGCAAAGTTGTGAAGAGTGACATGTTCTTTATTTTTGTTTGCATCTGTTTAGGGTGCAAGATGTATAGGTTACGGGTGGTGACAGAGTATGTGTGCCATGTTTTAAGGCTCTAAATTGTGCAATGGATGAGAGGCGGGTGAATGCCATTTGTTGTGTTGGGGTATATGTGGTAGGTGTTAGTGAAGATCAATAATGTATGAGTCAAATTGGTTTAGGATCTGCATTATGTGTGTAGTCATGAGAGTGGGAGCGTTTTTTTCCCATTTTGTGGATGAATGTAGTATGACATTGTGTGTGTTTATAATTCGGATATTCTGGTATCTGTGTGATGTTTTGTTTTTCTGGAAAAGCGAGATGAGAGATTGATGTAGTGGATTTCAGTGAAAAATGTACCTGTAATGTACTGTTGGTGAGTAGTAGTTGACTGGTAAAGGGGCTGGTGATGTTCATTGGAGAGGAGTGTATGTTTTGTGTGAGAGGGAATGGACAAGAGTTATGACTGTTTGTGGTAGATTTGATAGCTGGAAGAGGTAATATGTGTAGTGGAGTGGAATGTAAGGATTGTTTGGTGTGTGTTTTGGGTAAAAATATAAGGAAGATGTTGGTGGATGATATGAGGGGGGTTGAGTATAGTTTTGATGGTGATGGAAAGGGGTCTGTTAGAATCATGTAGAGCGTAGAGCTAGTGTTTTGTATAAACAGGGAGTGTGTGTTTGAAGGGATTATGGTTATGTATAATGTGGGTTAGTGTTGTGTTGGTGATGTGTGGTATAGGACAGAGTGGAGATTTGTATGAAAAGGAAGATGCTATTGTGCGGCAGTTGGGGTAGAAGGGTGATTATGTGTGGTTTTTGGGGTTCCATGGTGGTTTTTGAGTCATTAAAAGCTGGATTGGATTTGTTTGTTGTAAGTGAAGATACCGGCCAAACTCATCCACTCTTTCCACAGCTTTGGTTAATCATTGCAAGCACAATATTATTGAAACTTTTGAGACCACATTTGACTCAGATTCCATGGTGCTGAACTCTTCAGTTTGTTCACTGTCTTGATCTGCTGCCCCCAGCATAGAAACTGTATCTACTGTGAGAGCTATCTGGTGTTGTAGAAAATGCAGAACATGGAGGATTCCTTATGCCAGAGGAGCAATATACAGGAAGCCCTATTATACAGTGTTGATACTGGAAACTAATCATATACTTGCATTATATAAGCCTAGCAAGTTTTGAGTTTGGTTCAGGAATCGTTGGTGAATCATTCCCAGTGCAAGCTGAAAGACATGGCAGAACAGTTCTACAGTCCGATGAGCATGCTTTTCATGTAGGCAATTTAGGGAGAACAAGTGATGGTATAACTGATGGATTCCATGAACTTCTGGATTTATTTTCTTGGCCTCCAGATCATGAAGTATCATGAAGGTATAAACACTAGTCATGCAGATCAGCGAAAACCTACATGTGTTCCATAAATTCCTCCCTTACAACATATTGACAGAAGGTCACATGTTGAGCATACAGTCAGGGATGTATGACATTACAACGCATGCTTTTACCACACATGCCTTTACAACGCGGTATTTACAACGCATGCCTTTACAACACATAGCGCTTTGGGGTGCTGGATAGTGAATAATTTAATTTACTATTTCAACTCCAGTCCCCGTGGATAGTAGGGAAGGTGTTGCATAGTAAATTAAATCTATTCCCTATCCTAGAGCGCCCTCCAGCGCAATGCGTTGTAATGGTTTGCGTTGTAAAAGTTGCATCGTAAAGGCACTGCGTGGTAAAAGTTGCATTGTAAAGGATGTTTCCCTGCAGTCAGTTCTGCAGGAGATCTGACAGGTTAGTTTATGAGTTCCATGGATCCACTCATTTACATGCCACACACAACGATGAAACTTATAGTTTGCAAACTGTAGGTTTTTATTATGAACTACCACAGTACAGAATATATGCAGCAAAATGGTAGCAAGTTTCACAGTTATATTGGTAACAGCGAACATGATAAAAGTATTAATTTATTAATGGAAAATTTGGTGAACAACAACGTGTTGCTTTCCAATGTTTTTCTTGCATTAATTGTAAATTACTTGTTAAAAATGATTTAAAGGAAATTAAGTAATTCACCCACTGAAACATAAATGATCACTTTCATGAAGAATGATCTAATGAAGACTTATTTACATTGCAGATGGATGATTTGTAAATTATTCAGTATGGCGAGATCAGTATTGAGGAGCCTGAAACAAAATAATTATATTATTTTGCATTGACAGTGCCACAAGCATATTATTCAATAAATTATTCCATCTCGCATCCCTCTAATTGCATCACAGTTAAATGTTTCCTCCCATAATTATGTTTTACTAAAAAGGAAGAAACACATTAACTGAGACTTCGGACAGAATACTTCGAGCTATGTTGAACTGCCCTTCACTTCAGCTTACTGTACAAATCATTCAATGATACCCTAAGGAAAACGTTAACAGCATCTTGTCAGTGTGCAGGTGAATCTCTATAAGCATATATTTACACCAGTAACTTATTATCCAAGAATACAAATCCAAAATGAAAATGAAAGGATGTCTGGTGGGATTTACTAACCACCTTTATTTTGCTGCATGCCAGGAGGGTGATCATTGTTTTTGTGGGGTTGGGAGAGCAGACAGAGACACAAGACAAGAACATCTATCTGTTTGTGAAAGAGAGACTCGCGTACTGTGCTAACCTCACCAATGGGCAAGTCCGTTCAGTACAAATGTGAATGCCATGCACTCCTGACACTTCCTTGTTCAATTTGTGTACACACACACACACATACACATTAGTACTTTAAGAAGATCCTTCAAGGGTGATGAATTTAAATAAAGCATGATTACCTAAGATGAGATAAGCTTATTTTCAGGTATTATAGTGCCCTCCAGAAAATATATACCATTTATAAATTACGGAAAAAAGTTATAAAAATCTACAAATGTGTATATGAATTTCACAAAGTATGTGTTGGAAATGGCCCTTTCCGCAGGGTCATCCCTAAACTTTCTGCCTTCCTCCTCCCCTTTTTTCTGAATTTGTTTTTGTTGGCTTTAGGACTCTGTGCGCTTTACCACTGCTAGCTAGTGCTAAAGTACGTGTGCTCTATCGCTAAAACCTGGTATACTTGGTTTGCACCTGTTTGGCATATTTTAGTTGCTTGTAGGTCCCTTGTAGAGTGGTATACCATATACCCAGGGCCTGTAAATTAAATGCTAGCCATGGGTGTGAAGCACTTATTGTGCCCCCCACTTAAGTAGCACTCTAAAACTTGTCCCAGGCCTGTCATTGCAGCCTGAATGCACTGTCATACTGCCATGTCAACTTGGCAATTAATACCCTCTTGCCGAGCCGTAAACTCTCCTTTTATTACACATAGATCACCCCTAAGGTAGGCTCTAGGTAGCCCATAGGTCATGGTGTGGTGGAATTATAAGGTAGGGCATGTGCTTTTAACTTTTACGTGTCCAAGTAGTGAATATTCCCAAATTAGTTCTTCACTATTGTTAGGCCTAACCCTCCCATACGTTAACATTGGGGATTCCTTGCAACATCTAATAAGCTGTAATTCCCAAAGGGAAAAAGGTAGAGCTTTATTGTTTAGAACCAATAATACCAGTAATGGTTATCCCAGTAATGTTTAGTACCAATGGAATGGTAATGATAAATACTTTTTAATAGTAAAGGCAAATTTATCATTACAATTTTTAAAATTCACTTTTAGAACTTAGAAGCAATTTTCTGCTCTTAGCCCTGTGTGCCTGCAGCCTGTCTCAATACACACCTGGGGTTGTTTGAAGCTGGACTTTGTGCATTCTCCCTAGACAGCCACACACAAAGGGAGCTTAGGTCTCCCTTGATGGCCATCCACATCCTGATGTCCCATCCTGGGCAGGATGGGAGGGAGGAACTGGACACAGCCTCAAACGTACACCTGAATAGGCGGTGTCCTGTCCCCACACAAAGAGCTGCATATCCCACAGTAGTGGGTCTGGAACCAGGGCAGGACGGAACGACCTGTGTGCACTTCAAAGCAGTTCATTGAAGTCTCCCCAAATTCAAAGGCACCACTGGGTATTAGAACTGGACTTCTGACCCGACCCCTTCAGTACTATTGTGGACCTGTGGATGTTATGCAATTAAGACAGACTACTGTGCTAATGAAAGACTACCACTCTGCCTGACTGCTGCTCTGGTGGAACTGCTATTTTGTTCTGCTTGCCTGCTGCCCTCCTTGCCTGGTTGAGAAGGCATTGACCAACATCACTTGAACCCAGAACCATAGTGACTCCAAGGGCTTGCTGGCTTGCCTCTTGGTTGAAGTCTCAGGGTGTAAAAGACTTCCAACTCACCTGACTCAGCCCTGGGACTCTGACATCTGTGGGTTTGCCCTGCCAAGTGGTGCAATGCCTTTCCTGAACCCTTGGAAGTGGGTTTAAAGTGCTGCTCTACAGAATCCATGTATCGCAGTCGATGCAAGGACTTGCAACCGGCATATCTTCTCAACAACGGATACATTGGCGCCATTGTGAGGATCACCTTTGACGCATCGCCGACTGCATGGCACATAGACTCCATTCTCGACGCATCATTGCTGTTGCACTGCTCGGAACTGATGCATTGCTTCCTTCGTTAACCAATGAGGGCGCACCACCTCATCTGTACCACGCCTCTCTGAAACAACCATGAAACTATGATACTTTGCAGCAGGCCAAGACTTGTCCCTGTATCAATAACGCACTGCATTGCGGTCGGCCTGAACTTTGGGATTTGACCCGGTCTAGAGTGACCAGATGTCCCCGGTTGGCACATTATTCTTTTAAGCACTTCATTTCAGTTTATTCCTTAAAAATTCATTACTCCGGTTCTACTTATTGGATTTTTATCATCTTGATCTTGTCTTGTTCATCAAAATAAGCTCTATTTTTCTAATCAGGTGAGGTATCTTTTTGTGTGGTGTTTTCACCATTTTACTGTTTGAAGTGTTGCACAAACACTTTACACATTGCCTCTTAGATTAAGCCTGGCTGCTCTGTGCCAAGCTATCAGGGGAGGAGCACAGGTTAATTTAGGGTTGTTTGTGACTTACCCTGACTAGGATTGTGGTACGTGCTTGGGTATATACCTCTGTTAACCTGAAACCCAATTTCTAACAGTATGTTTACAATTTAATCCCATGACTTGTCGGATTTCCTATTCAGCTTCACAATCAATGTAGTAGCAAAAAGCCCACACAAATGATGTCTTTATTTTGATTTCCAGGTCATTTCACAACAGGTTCGTTTCCTATAGACTCATTTGGCTCTAAGAAGTTTGCCTGTTTGTCTTCCAGCTGACGATTATGGTTAGTACTGTATACCACGAAGAAAAGAGAACAGAACACACGCGGCGTTTGAGAGCCTGGCAGTTGTTCAGATACAAATAGCTTATCTGACAGGCTGAGGTGTGCCGTTCACTGTCGCCTTCACCAGACGCTATTTCGTTGCTGCTGAGCGAATTCACATGTGTATTAAAATTCCTGGGGCACTTCCGTGACAAAAAAAAACACTCCCCTTAACGATGCGCACTATTAAACACTCTAGTTTTCTCTGACTGCTGTGGTACATGCAGCCATGCATACAAGACTCTTTGTCAATGCCGCACTTGAATATTTTAAATGAAATCGCATTCTTAAGAAGAGATGACGGCATGAATATAAAGTATTGCCATGGTGGTTTATATGTACTCTCACAAAAATACACATATTCTAAAGCACTACAGTATCAAGACCATGCTAGATTGTCAGGAAAACCACTGAATATGTATAAAAAAAATGATTAACATTAATTGTCTGCAAATGTATCTTATGAGGAGATTTTGGAATTCTGGTAAGGCTCCGCCCCCTGCACTGGCATCTGACGGCACTGTTTAGAGCAGACATTAATAAACAGTGTTTAAATCTGCATGATTCAAACACATGTATAGGGAGTGCCCAGGGCTGCTATCGTTTGCATAAACGTTACAGGCCCGTTAATTATGTATTAATTATGACCAGGGCCATTCGATTTATGAAGCCGCAACGTTCCAGATTATGCTTTAAAATCAACTACGTTACGTTGCAAAACATTTGCAACCTGCGCAACAAAGAATTGTGAAATATATAAATAGCATCATCCTATGCTATTAAAAACAAATTATGCGTCATATCCTATACCAATATAAATGTAGGTATTTTGACGTTTCACCACACGTTGGTTCAAATGGAATCCAAGAAAAAAGATGTGTTTTTGGCACATCCTTTTCAAAGTGTTATTCGCCAGCAGTTACGGATTCTGCCTTGCACGAAACACAGGATCATTTTCATTAACCTTCCTGCACCCCAGAACAAATTGGTTTATGTAAAACTTACGCATTGTTGCTATAAGTAGAAAAGCCCAGGAGTACACTATTCTTTTATCAAAATGTGCACCTATTTGACTCTGTGCATCCTATCTGTTTAAAGTTGCTCCTAGTGTCAGTGTTATTCTGTGCTCACACACTAGGGCATTAATGTGCAACCAGAAACGACACACCAAAATAGTATTGTGCACTAATAACGAGAAACAAAATGACTGGTATTCTGAGTGCCCTCTCAAAATAACTGCAGTTATATTTAACACTTTATATTGATTTTAAGCAGTGCTTTAAATGGGAAAAAATAAGTGTAGGTACTCATTAAAATGAGCTAAAGGTGTAGTGAGTGGGCGGGACTAGTGGCGGGCTAAGGGCAAGACATAATGATACTTAACAACTTCCATAATAGTTGCAGCACACACCAAAACACATGATAAATGTGTTTATATAAACAAAGCAGGTTAACTCATTACACAAAATGAAAGAGAAATGCGATAATATGTTAACATTTCAATTTTTTGCAATATTTGACCTTTTTAATGCCATACTGTTAATTGATGTTGTTTGGCACAATACTATATATTTTTGAGCACGTGAGTAGGAAGAAACTGAAAATACCCGCACTTCAAACCAAAGCTCCTATGGCACCAAGCAAATGAAGCAAATCATCATGACCTTCCCCAGAAGATATCTCTTCCATCGATCTAGCCATTCATCCTTTCATCCTACCATTTACCTGCTGATGTCCACCATTTACCCTTTACATTCTGTCGTCTATTCAGTTTTTCAACCATCATTCAGATTTTCACCATTCCATCTGTCCACCCTTCATAGCCAAACCTATCCATCTTTGAACCTATCCATTCATCATTTCACTCAGCCATCTCTTTATCCACCCTTTCACTCATTCATCAATCCTTTCGATGATCTATCCATCAACCCTATCACTCCTTTATACCATCCACCCTTTCATTCCATCCACCCTTTCACTCAATCCCTCATTTCACTCATCCATACTCCCTCCCTTCCATTCATCCTCCCTCCGTTTCATTCATCCATCCAATCTTTTACTTATCCACCCATCATCCGCCCTTTTATCCAATCATCCACCCTCTTTCATCCATACATCAATTCACTCATCCATCCATTCACTCATCCATCCATCCATCCATCTATACAGCCACTCTTTCTCACTCATCCATCCGCTCACTCACTCACTCACCCACCAGTCTTCCTTACTACGTTATTCATGAACCTTTGTCGCCGCAGACATGTACACACACAGTGCCTCCCATTTTCTTTAAAATACCTCCTGAGAGTGTCTTGATTCTCTCTCTTGCTTTTGTCTTACAAAAAACAGGCATACAAATGCAGGCAAATACACAAACATAAGCAGACACACAAAAGACTCCGATTTGTTAAAAGCCATGTTATACTCTTCACCATGGCTTTTTTAATTGCCACTCCCATTGGACTGCCATGATACCTGTGTTTGCGCAAATGCATAGGATAGTGTGAATGTGGTTGACAGCACAGGGCTTCAATGAACTCAATAGCTGCCAATTGCTATGTGTAACATTTTCATTGTAATTATGAGTGACATTTCAACGACTATGAATGACACATTCCCACGAGCAAAATTTAGCAATGAAGATGAGGCAATCATAGAAATATCAGAAAGGACACTCGTTTGAGTTTAGCTGCTAATGTTTCAGATTGCTTAAGTCTGACATTTTCATAGATTCAGTGGATTTATGAGAGTCAGGCAACAACTAGATGTGTAATACTTAGAGTGGCACTTTCTAGCGACCAAAATCTTGGAATGAAGTCAATGGAAATAGACAAATATCAGAAATCACACTTATTTGAGCAACAAGGAAGTCAAACTCTGCAGCAGGTGCTTTTGAAGCTATTATTTAATTTCTAAAAAACAAAACAGAACCCTCCACCCCAACCCCAGCTTCAGGTGCGGCTGAATCACATGTAACAAAGGGATCTCTGTAACAAAAACAGCAACTCACTGAGCTATCCACATACAATACAATACAATATGGTTTTTTGAAGGAGGCGTATTAACCCTCTATGCTACTTAATGATGAGAGTGAAAACTGCCAGTAGAGAAAATTCTGACCTCTCTACAGCTAGAGCAATCTCTTTACAGCTGTCAGAACGATCCACTCAGAGGAGTTGTTGGCCTGGCACTGCGTGGATCGCTAGCTTGTCTCTTCTTCAGAGTCAGACAGCGAGCCCTGCTGCAGTGTCTCATCGAGAAAGCCATTTATGTACAGACATGGTAATTGAGGCATTTGGCATTAGGAAGGTAGGTGGCTCAGTGCAGAAAGCAGTTAGATTAGCGCTCAATGGTAAACAACCTTTACAACAAAACTTTTACAACGCACTACCATTACAACGCGGTCATTACAACGCAAACCATTACAAAGCATTGCGCTGGGGGCGCTCTAGGATAGGGAATAGGTTAATTTACTATCCAATAACCTTCCCTAGTGTACACGGGGACTGGAGTTGGAATAGTAAATTAAACTATTTACTATCCAACACCCAAAAGCGCTATGCGTTGTAATGCTATGCGATGTAAAAACCGCGTTGTAAAGGTATGCGTGGTAAAAGTATGCGTTGTAATGTCATACATCCGCGCTCAATGGGCCTCTTGAATTGCATTAACCCTCTGATCGAGAGAAAGTACGGGAAGTGTGAGAATCCGCCATCCTTGCCCCTGATAACATTTCTATGATTAAAGTATTACCCTGCACTGACTTTTCACTACCTAAAATGCTTCGGTTTGAAAATCACACGTGCACACTAGCAGGTAAAATGAATTTTGACCTGCTCCTCTGTCAAGAACAACGTGACAGTGAGCACCAGACATTATTCAAATGAGCACTGCCGAATAGCTCAGCAGGGGCTCAGATCAGGGCAACAGAAGTGGTGCCTTGGCTGCCAGACAGTTCCACTCCTGCTCATTAGCTCTCTCAGCCAATGAGCCTACCTTTTCATGAGTACTGGTATTCTCCTCTGCAGTAGAGAAGTGCTGGTAATCAGAGTGACAAATCTAAGAAGTGCCCGTACTCAGTACCAGTGATTACAGGCCTATTTAAAGCACTAATTTCAGGTACAAGACAATAAAGCAAAAATTCCCTGTAACCGGAACAAATACAACAAAATAACTGAGACACAGTAAATGGTGATAGAGAAGAGGTTGATATTCTGTGTAATCGATTCTTCCTGACCAGGTCGGGATGTGTCTCACCATTCGCCAAACCCCTGTCTGGTTTTTGATATACATTTGAAAGGACTTCCATGTTTTTTTTTCAAGACTGTACATCTTGTCTGTGATAATCACAGTCAATGTTTCCATTGAGTTGATGTGCCAGACTTTGGTTCCCCATAGGCCAATTGGGGTCCTCATTTACAACGAGGCTGCTCCACCGGAGCGTCACTCTTTGCGATTCTCCTGTGGCGTAGGGGCCTTCTCCATATGTAGGAGGCAGCACTAAACCACTTTGCTTTGCTTAATGCGGTCTTGTAAATATTATTCCCAAAGGGGCGTGCAATGGGTGTTGCTGTGGGTATTCTCAGCAACACCTCTGTCTTTTTGACACTGCGCCAGATGTACGAGGAATCATAACTCTGAGGCAAGGCCAAAAACTTAAACCTGCATATGATGATAAATTAAGCTGCTTACTTTGTTTTTTAACTTATAATAGGTATTTTCGCCCATGAGTCTTTAATATAGTTTTAATAAATATTTTAAAAGACATCATCATGGGTAACAGCCAGTCAGCCAAGTTGTGCTCTCAAGCCACAAGCGAGTAGCATAGGGTGAGGGGCAGTTATCTCACGATTTTTTCATGTAGAACATTTAATACTGCATCAGCATTGCTCATTAGGAGTAGAAATGGCTCAGCAAACTCACGATTCGTTTTTTTATAAGGCTAGCATAACGTGTCTACAGTCGTCTAATATAACTGCTACTTATATCTTTAAATGTTTGATCTCTTCACACTGAGATGAAGATATTCTGTGAAAATAATTGGAATTCATGGAGACCTACATTCACATTTAACTGCACGGCACACATTAGGTGGTCATTAAAATATATCCTAAACCTCGTTTATACACTTTACTCTGCTGTCTCCCTTCATTAAAACTAAAGGCATGAGAAGTTCAGTGAAACACATCGCTTCTAATACCTCGCATATGAATCACATTTAGTGCCTCAAAAACTGGACAGAAGACACCTGGTTAGTACTAAATGGCTTAAAATCAGATATGAATTAATTATTCAGGTAAAGTGTTCATATACTCTTCGTGTGTTACAAGACTCTGTTGGTGGCTGGAGTCCTAACAACCACCCAGGAGAATGTGAAAACGCTACTTAAGGGCCAGAACAACGATATGGGAAACAACAGGCATTTTAATGAGATTCAGACCGGACATACTGAAATATATATTCACAGACCACTTTTGCAATTTTGAAAGAGTCAAGAGTGAGCGCTATAATGGGGTAGGCTTCTAGGAGGATCCTGTCTAAAGGCAACACGTGCAGAACTCCTAAGTGAGTTAGTCAATGAAGCATATGTAATACACACAAGTCAAATTATTAAACCAATTCTTGGAATCCTGGCACAAGCAAGAGTAGAAATCCCTCAAAATACTAGCGTGTTCATCTGAGTGTCGGTTCACCATCCTTGAAGGCAGTTCCTGTGGAAGCTAGAAATATTCATTGCCCAGGTCTTTGGCCGTGCATGACATGGGGCTGACAAAAGTGAATTAGACACAGAGCGTGGCATGGTGTTGTCTTTAAGTATAGTAATAAAATATTAGGTTACATTAAAAAAGACTGAAGTTTACCGAAAAAAAGGTTAAAGTGAGGTTATAGTTAGGGACTGTAATTATATATTACTTTATATTTTTTTTTAACTTAGAAATTCGCTGAAAAAAAGAAAGGTTAAAGCGAGGCTATAGTTTGTTGGAAATGTCAGTTAAAACATATTGTTTTAAAGTAACAAAACCACTGGATTTCACCAGTTACTGTTATCTGAAGAAACTAGAAACACGTCCACTAAAGTAACTATGAAACACAGCACTGTCATATGGAAAATACCATTCTAGGCTTAAAGTGCAGAATAAATTATGCAAAATAGGAATCAAGGAACTCTATGTAGTTCCAATGTTTAGGAGGAGAGCAGGTCCTATATATAGAGCACTCTACAACACCAGCGACATTCTGAATCTGATCACGCAAATGTCTGTTTTTCTAGCAGAGGTTTAAGCACAGGACTAGCACAGTGCCATCGACACCAAGCTAGAAAGGAACAAAGTCTTTTGTCATTTTTACAGCAAAGTCTTTAAACATTGGATTAGCACAGTGCCATCCACGTCGAGCTGAAAAACTACAAAAACCTTTCAAAAATTACAAAAACCTTTTACCACTTCAAGCACAGTATTACAACATGTGTTTCACTCTAGATAGAGCTCATCAGAGTGGTACAGGATTATCCAGACACAAGGTGTGTTTTAAAGAACGATAAACCTGTAATATTAGTCAAAACCTATGGCTTTACATGGGGGCTTGTCTAGTCTTTGATTTTGCTTTTATAAATAGGGACACCTAATGCAGTCTAAATCATTATGGCCCAGTAAGTGGAGATAACTGATATAGGTGTACACTGGGTTTGGATGTGTTGTGGTGAAACATACTTTTTAAAAAACATTGCACCAATAACCTTAGTCATGAATGAGTCACTGAAGTGCTATTATTTAGAAGGATTCAATGTTTTGGATGGGTGGCAGAAAAGCTCAGATTGGTGGAAGATAAGCCAAAGGTGGACTTTGGTTGGGAAATCCCCATAGGAATTAAAAAAGTTTTCTAGGATGGTCTGAGTAGGTCTCAGGAAGGCTGATCCAGGTCCTTCTGGAACAAGGTTACCACATTTTTATCAAAAGAATTTGGGATGCCATGAATCTGTTGTTCATTGAGCTTGCACTTACATTCACATGTGCCTCTTTCAACAATGCTCAGATATTTATTGAAAATTTCTACTTTAGGCCAGGTTTAAATGGTGTAGGTGAGAAATTGGGTCAATGGTTGAGGTGGTGAAACCCTAGTCAAGCAGCATCCACAATCCTTATCAGGGAGAGGCACAATCAAACCCCAAATTAACCTGTGCTCAACCCTCTGGTAGCTTGGCACAATGCAGTAAGGCTTAACTTGGTGGCAATGTGTAAAGTATTTATGCAGCACTTCAAACAGCAATAAAGTGAAAACACAACACAAGAAATATCCCTCACTAATTCAGAACAATAGAGTATATTTTAATAAATACATTGAGACTAAAACTACCAGTAGAAGTGCAGATAGGCAGATTCAAATATTTTAGCAAAATATAGCACAAAGCATATTGGGTCATGCCATATTGGGACAAGGAAACGAGTTCAGGCTGACCGCGATGAAGCACAGGCTGCCTACCAGGAACCAATTAGGCCTGCTGAACAAAAATACCTTCAATCCTAGCGGCTGAGCATTTCGAGGTCCCATGTCAAGGATGCTTTGCCCAACTGCGGCGATGTGTCAGTTCCGGGGAGCTGTGAAGCTGCAAAGGAAGGTTCTGCGTCATCATTGAGGATCTTATCAACGAGGACTTGCAATGTGGAGTCCGTTGTCGACAATGCATTGCGCAGTCGAGGCTTTGCATTGGTTCTGAAGAGCTGTGAGGCTAGGATGTGAGAACCTGCATTGTCATCGAGACTGCTGTCGATGAGAGATTTGGGATTTGAGGGATCGCATTGTTGAAGTTTCACACAGCTATGGTTCGTTCCGATGCAGGCTGAGAGGTCAATACAGGGTCTTTGCGCTGGGACAACCCTTGCAGCAAAGGCAATGTGTTGATTCTGCCCGGGATGACTCTGTGCATCACAGGTGATGCGTTGGCTCTGTTGGATCCCTAGATGGGCTGGCAGGGCAGTTGAAGCCCACTTCTAAGGACTAGGGTGGACCACTTGGCAGGATAGGACTCACAGATGACAGAGTCTAGGTGCTGGGTTCAATGTTGTTGAAGCATTCTGTCCCTAAAGCTCTAGTTAGAAGGACCAGCCAACTAGCCCTTGGAATTACTTTGGGAACCTGGGTTCAACAGCTGCAGGTCCATTCCACACCCATGCAAGAGTGCAGTGGGCTGCAGGTCAGCACAACAGGGCAGTAGTCCTTCAGAGAAACAGTGCATCAGAGTGGCAATCCTTTTCAGCTGCACAGCAGTCCTTCTTCCTGACAGAGTATCCACAGGTCCAGAAGTGCACTGATGGGTTGGTGTCTGGGGCCAATTATTATATGCCTGGACCTCCCTTTGAAGTGGAAGAAGCTTCTAGAGGCTTCACTTTGAAGTCAAAAGGCATCCTGCCTTCCCTTTTTTTGGCTTTAGACTAACTGCAGGGATATGCAGCCCTTTGTGAGGAGGCAGGACACTGCCTATTCAAGTGTAAGTAGGGCTGTGCCCAGCTCCACCCTCGCATCCTGCCAGCGATCGCATATCCAGGCACACCTACGCTCTCTATTATGTGTTGCTGCCTGTGAGGAATACACAATGCCCAACTGTCAGCTACACCCAGCAATGTGATCCAAGGATGGTCTGCAGGCACTAACTGGCTAAGACTGGAAAGTGATAACTTTCTAAAAGTGGTGTTTTCAAAATTGTAATTTAAAATACAACTTCAACACAAGAAAGGATTTTTCATTACAAGTTGGAAATGATCACTTATTAGCTACAATAAAGTAGCTCCAATGTTATTGTATGGGAGTGGTAGGGCTTGCAGAAGTGAAAAACAAATTTAAGAGTTTTACACTGCCTGAACTTGTAAAACCTAAAAGTTAATGTCCAACTTTTTAAATACACTGCAACAGGCAGTGCAGGGTCTTCCCTAGGGGTCGCTTATAGGTATTTAAAAGGAAGTTTAGGACTGGCAAAAGGTTTATTTTGCCAAGTCAACATAGCATTTTAAAACTACACACACAGGCTGTAATGGCAGACCTGAGACACGTTTAAAGGGCTACTTAAGTGGGTGACACAAATCAGTGCATCAGGCACACTCTTTGCATTTATTTACAGGCCCTGGGCATAGGTAGTGCCACTGTACTAGGGAATTACATGTAAATTAAATATGCCAATTGGTATAGGCCAATTCTACCATGTTTTAAGGAAAGAGCACAATCACTTTAGCACTGGTTAGCAGTGCTAAAGTGGGCATAGTCCTTAAGTCAGCAAAAACGAAGTCAGCAAAACAGGAGGATTGAAGGCAAAATATTAAGGGGAAAACCACACCAAGGATGCCAGGTCTAACAGTATATTATAAAGCAGATTTTACAGGTACATTACTGAATGAAGCATAGTTTTTATCTATTGCCGACCGC
The DNA here is from genome assembly GCF_964261635.1 of Lissotriton helveticus. Lineage (NCBI taxonomy): Eukaryota > Metazoa > Chordata > Amphibia > Caudata > Salamandridae > Lissotriton > Lissotriton helveticus. The sequence continues at coordinate 611,045,261 of NC_136069.1, read as the reverse complement.
CCTGGGAACCGCTCCAACACCCACCGACCACGCACGCAACCTAGGGGTCATCCTCGACTCCACCCTCTCCATGACTAAACAGGTCAACGCCGTCTCCTCCTCCTGCTTCAACACCCTCCGCATGCACCGTAGGATCTACAAGTGGATCCCAACTGAAACGAGAAGAACAGTCACCCAGGCCCTTCTCAGCAGCAGGTTGGACTGTGGAAACGCCCTCTACGCAGGAGCCTCGGCCAAACTCCTGAGACGGCTCCAGAGCATCCAGAACGCCTCTGCATGCCTGATCCTAGACATCCCTCGCTGCAGCCACATCACACCCCACCTGAGAGACCTGCACTGGCTCCCGGTCAACAAGAGGATAACCTTCAAGCTCCTTACCCACGCACACAAGGCACTCGACAACACCAGACCAAAGTATCTCAACAGACGACTCAGCTTCTACACCCCCACCCGCCAGTTGCGCTCTGCCGTTACTACAGTCCTCCGCTTCCGAAGAGCGACCTCAGGCGGCAGATCGTTCTCCCACCTCGCACAAGAAAGGACACCCTCCGTATCCACCTACGGCAGACCCAAGACCTGCTGACCTTCAGAAAACTCCTCAAGACCTGGCTTTTCGAGCAGTAGCAGCATTCCCCACCCCAGCGCCTTGAGACCCTCACGGGTGAGTAGTGCGCTTTACAAATGATATGATTGATTGATTGATTGACTGATTGATTATAATGTGCATCAATAATATTGTAAAATGGACAGGAGGATGATTTATATGCCTTTGTCAGAGATATAAAACTGAAAAAATGTAAAAGGATTTTTGAAGATATACACAAAGATAAACATTGTGGTAAGAAAGAATTTGCCCGTTCGATGAATAATGTCTACAGAGTGCCTTGCTACTTCCACTCTCCCACAGGCTTATAAGACGTACATTAACTTCATTATTTTTATTCGATCTGGTAAGGAAATGTAAGGAGAATGTTATCGAAAGCGGTGGTCTTGTTGGAAGTTGCTGACTTCAGCATTAGTGTTGTAGTTTAAACCCCTACCTCTTCATTAAGCAAAAACATTTGACCTTGGGGAAACATCCCTGTGCCTTAGGTCTTTATTCTGAATGATAATGGCTAAATGTGAGTTTGTTGATTGGACTAAACGATAATATATATATGAGTATGACTAAATGGTTGGAGACTTGGGGGCCTATTAGGATGGCGGTCAAAAAACCACCCAGACTGCCATGGAAGCGGAAAACAACCGCCCTGCGGGACCATGGAAGAACCGGCAGTCGAGTTAGGATCATCCACCAAAAATGACCGACCGCAGCGGAACTGGACCTAGAAAATCTGCCCACAGCTGGCGGTGATGTTCAAAATCCAACCGCAGTGGACGTAAACGTAGAGGAAAAACAACCCGCCACAAGCATAGTGGAGACACCGCACGGGAAATTAGGATATCCCCGATGGTCCTGCGGTATGTTCCTCTGTATCCGATCGCCGCGGTCGAACACTGGAAAGAATGGCAGAACCAGCGGAAGAACTGCAGCATATCCACCGCTGAGGACGACCCATGAAAAAAATTGCGGACGATGCAAAAACCACACAATAAGGCCAAACATTGCACCAAGCAAACTACCCATGTCCCCCAAAAACACAAAAAACATCCCAATGACACAAACACATGCCAAAATGAAAAATACAATTCCCAGGAGAACACACACAAAACACCTGACAGAAACACCCCATTTGGACACACTCCTATAGCTGAGTATAAAACCAGCTCTTTCACTGACCATAATCCTTTGCAACACCCTAGAATAGAAGGGCATCTACCAGATCTGAGAAGAGAAGCAAAAGAATACAGCACACACACATCACCACCACCACCATCACACCTGCACCACTAACCCCCACCACATAACACACCGTACACACCACCCCTACCCCCACCACTCACACCCCTGCACCCAAAAACACTTTGCACACTACACACAATGGCAACTCACAAAATGCCCAAATTCACAGAGAGTTAGTTGACAGTCATGGTAAATGAGATAGTCAGAGTGGAACCACAACTGTTTGGTAGCCTGGTCCAACAGACACCATTAGCCACAAGGACACAAATGTGGGCCAGGATAGTCCAAAGGGTCAATGCAGTAGGGACCACCCCGCGATCTAAAAAGGAGATCATGAAGCGTTGGCATGAAATGAAGAGGATTGTCAAAGAGAAGAGAAGCAAGATCCGGGAGCTGGCTGACAGGACTGTCAGTGGCCCTCCCATTCCACCAAAACCATTCACACCATGGAAGGGGAAGGTGCTTGTCATACTGCATCCAGAGAGTCTCACAGGAGTAGCCAGGGGAGTGGAGGCTGCCAAGTACAAACAAATGACTAACACCACACTGATATGTACTGTCTTGCTCAACTACAAAGCCACACCACCTAGGACAAATCCCATTCATCTGCACCACACAATCACAAAAACATGTCTCACAGGGCCAACATTCACACACTCCCATTCACCCCAAACATAGCCAGGAACATCACCATATGGGCATGTGTACAGGCAGCCAGCACTACGACTCCCACCAGGCACCCTTTTCCTACAGCATCAGCAAGATGGAGCCCTCCCACACCCCAACCTGAAGCATGTGTCAGCCACCACATTACCCAAATCAAACTCACAGCTAGGTAGTCTGCTTCCCAGGGAGGTATGTTTGGGGGTGGGAGACCTGCTATACAACTCCCAACAGCCCCCCTTGTCCCACCCCTGAGCGGCATGTAGCCCTCCCCCTACCCAGAAGCGCTTGGAAGCCATTGCAATACACCAAATAAGCTTACAGGTAGGTAGCCATCTGCACTGGGATGGCTGTCTGGGGGTGGGAGGTCTGCAATACAACTCCCAACAGTCCCCCTTGTACCACCCCTGAGCAGGATGTAGCACCCCCCACCCAGAAGCACTTGGAAGCCATTGCAGTACACCAAACAAACTTACAGGTAGGTAGCCATCTTCACTGGGAGGGCTGTCTGGGGTGGGAGGCCTGCAATATAACTCCCATCATGCCTCCTGTCCTACACCCCAGCATGATAGAGCAGTCACTCCCACCAAGAAACATGTGGCATTCATTGCATTGTTCACCTTCACCTAACAGGTAGGTAGCCATCTTCACTGGGAGGGCTGTCTGGGGGTGGGAGGCCTGCAATACAACTCCCACCATGCCTCCTGCCCCACACCCCAGCATGACGGAGCAGTAACTCCCACCCAGAAGCATGTGGCATTCATTGCATTGTTCACCTTCACCTAACAGGTAGGTAGCCATCTTCACTGGGAGGGCTGTATGGGGGTGGAAGGCCTCCAATACAACTCCCAACAGTCCCCCTTGTCCCACCCCTAAGCAGGCTGTAGCACTCCCCCCCACCCCGAAGCACTTGGAAGCCATTGTAGTACACCAAACAAACTTACAGGTAGGTAGCCATCTTCACTGGGAGAGCTGTCTGGGGGAGGAAGGCCTGAAAAACAATTCCCACCATGCCTCCTGTTCCACACCCTAGCATGATGGAGCAGTCACTCCCACCCAGAAGCATGTGGCATTCATTGCATTGTTAACCTTCACCTAACAGGTATGTAGCCATCTTCACTGGGAGTGCTTTCTGGGGGTGGGAGGCCTTCAATACAACTCCCACCATGCCTCCTGTCCCACACCCCAGCATGATGGAACAGTCACTCCCACCCAGAAGCATGTGGCATTCATTGCATTGTTCACCTTCACCTAACAGATAGCCATCTTCCCAGGGAGGGCTGTCTGGGGATGGGAGGCCTGAAATACAACGCCCAACAGTCCCCCTTGTCCCACACCCGAGCAGATGGAGCAGTCACTCCCACCCAGAAGCATATGGCATTGTTCACCTTCACCTAACAGGAAGGTAGCCATCTTCCCAGGGAGGGCTGTCTGAGGCTGGGAGGCCTGTACCATAACTCCCACCATGCCTCCTGCCCCACACCCCAGCATAATGGAGCAGTCACTCCCACCCAGAAGCATGTGGCATTCATTGCATTGTTCACCTTCACCTAACAGGTAGGTAGCCATCTTGCCAGGGAGGGCTGTCTGGGGGTGGGAGGCCTGTACCACAACTCCCACCATGTACACTTGTCCACAGTACAGCAAGATGGAGCTCTCCATACCACACAGATGCATGTGGCACATAACTGACCACCTCAAGCTAATTACTAGATAGGTAGACATACTATACTGCCTCATGACACCACTGAGCAGAATGTAATCGTCCTCCACGCACACACAGATGGGCCACCACACAAAGTCAAATGTGAGCACGTAAACGGTAAGTAGACAGTATGTGCAACCACACATTTTTCATAAACGTAATGGCGCCAAATGACAACACCAGCCCTCTCATTGCACAAATATGCACACCGACCCCCCTTGCCACGCACAGTTTACACACAGGTAAGCAAAGAAAACTGTCACAGCTGCCAAAGTGTAACACACCAATGCACATGTACAAGAAAGAATGGGCACAATCATGCATATCACTCACTGATTACTGCATCGCCATGGGGCCCAAACAACAGGGACCTTTTCAAAAATGAGAAAGCATGTGTGGTGGTAGAAATCAAAATATGCACATGACAGGACAAAGGAATGCAGGAAAGTGCCACCTGCCGCAGAGGATGACCACCCCAGATCACCAACTGAGGAGGGCAGGGAGAGTGTAAGGGGACCCACAGTGGCAAGGCGACAGGTCCTTGGCAGCAGGGTAGGAGGGAGGGCAAGGGTCACCCAAAGACACCAGGAGGCTGGGACCGAATCCCTGGACCACATCACCAGAGTCCTTGGGGCATACCAAAAGGCCCAGGGACAAAGTGGCCAGTCAGATGACCTCTTATGCTAGCTCATACTGCTGATGAGGTCCATCTACACCCACATTGGACAACTGTGGCATTACTGAGGGACAGGCCTGCGCCACAACCCACACCTCCACCTCCCTCTAGTGGGCCGCAGGATGACAGTTCACCTTCTTCCCCTGTGCCCACAGAGGCAAAGCACCTGCCAAATGCCAGTCACGGAGCCAGCCCTGATGGCAAACCTCTTCACCACTGCATTGACTGTTTGGACTGTCCATCCCCACACTGCCTTGTGAATGGCATCTGTCTGTTGGACTGGGTCACCACATCAATGTGGTAACTACTCTTTCATCTCATTTAGCATGACTGTCAACTCACTGCTCCACCACCACCTCAATATAAATGTACATCCCCCCTCACATGTCAACTTTGAAATTAAAATAACTTACACACATTTGTTCGTGTCACCTCTGTCTTTAGTGCAGGATGTACAATCTTCAACATGTCCACAATGTATCAGGAGTATGTACTGTATGCAGGCAAGGATAAGTTCAAGGCACCTAGGGAAACACAACAGAACAAAAATCACTGATGTGAGTGTGGCATTACAGACATTACACAACACATACCATCTTCATTAGCCAACATGCAGACATCACAATGTGCAACAAGTATCAACATATACGTCCCGTATACGTTCACAATAACATGTCCCAGTAACATAGCCACCCACTGCTGAGTTTACAACTGGCTGTTGTTACAATTCGCACATACCCCTTCACAACAAAAGCAATATCACCGGACAATGTGTATGTTGTACATTGTCACCCACCTTCAAGAGAAGTATGAGCTGTCGAAGCATGTCATGTCACCACCATCCTCCTCTCCACTGTCCTCATCACTTGACTCAGGTTGTTGTGCAGCCGGGGATCTTGGGTCCTCATCATCATCCAGGAGCAGGGGAATCTCCTTGCGAATGGCCAGGTTGTGGAGCATGCAGCACGCCACTACGATCTGACACACCTTCCTGGGCGAGTATGCCAGTGCACCTCCGGTTTTGTCCAAGCAGCGGAAACATGACTTCAGCAGACCAAAAGTACGCTCCACCACATGACGTGTCCTCCCATGGGCCTCATTGTAGCGATCGTCAGCCGGGGTCCTGGGATTCCACAGTGGGCTCAGCAGCCATGTATGGTTGGGATATGCAGAGTCACCTAGGTATGACAAATAGATATTTCAATGTTGCACAGGCCGAGGGCAGCAGGTCACACACCCAGCACACCAGACAACTAGGCATACTCACTCACAATCCATGCACGCTCGGGAAGCAGATTAGCCATCAGCCGGGGCTCAATGCTTTTCCGCAGGATGTAGGAGTCATGGGCTGAGCCAGGGAATCTGGCACACACATGCGAGATGATCATATCAGCCTGGCACACCACTTGCACATTAATGGAGTGGTAATTTTGGCGATTCTGGAATATGTGCTCACTTTCCTCTGGTGGCACAAGAACGACATGTGTGCAATCAATGGCACCAACAACATGGGGGATTTGCCCAAGGGGATAGAAGTCTCCCTTCATATCTGGCAATTCAGCACCCCTGGGGAAATGGATATATCTGTCCTTGTATAACATCATGGCGGACAGAACATCACGCAGCACCAAGCTGAACATTGGTTGAGACATCCCACCAGCACTGGCCACTGTCTCCTGGAACGATCCAGTGGCAAAAAAATGTAGGGCTGCCATCACTTTATAAGTTGGGGTGAAAGCTTTTGGATAGTTCTGTTGAGGCTGCTGGTGGGGCCCCAACATATCACAAAGTGTTTTCAGGGCTGCTCTATCAAGACGGAAGCAGATTTGGCCTACTTCTAGTTGAGATGAAAGTGGACACATGTCAATGCAATACATCAGCAGATGTGCACAGCATATCACGTTATGGATGACACAGGGAAAACAAATACAGCCTCAATAATTGAGTGACACACCACCTTACATGTGTGAACAATTGACCTACACAAAGGGCACACCGCTCCAAAGACAATACACAAGTACCTCAACCATCACATAGATTCATTGTGATGTGGCCACATTTCACTCGTGCATGCGTGGGAGCATGGCATCCAGCAAACGTGTGACAAATCAACACCACTGGCTCATACTTGGCTGTTGTACACATCCACAACACAATGACCACAGTTGGTGCAGAACTGACAATTGTGTGTAGGAGCAGACAAAAGAGGCCGTGCAAGTGACTACATCATACAGTGAGATGAGCATTGTTGTAAATATCACTGCAACTCAACACATTGACATGTGTACACATTATAGAGTCCACTACAACACTGTCCTGCATCATTGACCATCAAATTCATATGTGACATTTGAGGGAGTACATACCAATCTACCACGCACATACACAAACCTGGCTTGTGTAGTGACCAGTGGAATCAATGGAATATTGGCATTGTGTGAAAAATGATGTGCCATTGAACCATGTGGCCAGTGTGCACTGTTGATGTTTGCCAGATCGCCATTGCCATCGTATGGCACCAAAATTGTGGTAGCTACCGCCTGGACCCGGCGGTGTGTCACCAGCACCCCCCATTCACACAAGTGCAGTAGTCATAGCCATATACACATGCCCAAATGGCAGTTGGCATGCTCCGCTACCCAAATCGCTGTAGCTACCACCTGGCCCCGGCGGTGTGTCACCAGAACCCCCTATTCACACAAGTGTGGGAGTCATAGCCATTTACACATGCCCAAATACCGGTTGGCATGCTCCGCTACCCAAATCGCGGTGCCTCATGTCATTGTCCGGCACCCAAATCACAGTAGCTACTGCCTGGCCCCGGCGGTGTGTCACCAGCACCCCCGATTCACACAAGAGCGGTAGTGATAGCCATATACACATGCCCAATTGGTGGTTAGCATGCTCTGCTTCCCAAATCGCGGTAGCTACCGCCTGGCCCCGGCGGTGTGTCAGCAGCACCCCCCATTCACACAAGTGCGGTAGTCATAGCCATATACACATGCCCAGATAACGGTTGGCATGCTCCGCTACCCAAATCGCAGTAGCTACCGCATGGACCCAGAGGTGTGTCACCAGCACCCCCATTCACACAAGTGTGGTAGTCATAAACATATACACATGCCCAGATGGTGGTTGACATGCTCTGCCATCTAAATTGCGGTGCCTCATGTTATTGTATGGCACCCAAATCGCGGAAGCTACCACCTGGCCCTGGCGGTGTGTCACCAGCACCCCCATTCACACAAGTGCGGTAGAGATAGCCATATACATATGCCCAGATGGCGGTTGGCATGCTCCGCTACCCAAACCGCCGTAGCTACTGCCTGGACCCGGTGGTGTGTCACCAGCACCCCCATTCACACAAGTGCGGTAGTGATAGCCATATACACATGCCCAGATGGTCGTTGGCATGCTCCACTACTCAAATCGTGGTAGCTACCGCCTGGCCCCGGTGGTGTGTCACCAGCACCCCCCAGTCACACAAGTGCGGTAGTCATAGCCATATACAAATGCCCAGATGGCGGTTGGCATGCTCCGCCATCCAAATCACGGGGCTTTATGTCATTGCATGGCACCCACATCGTGGAAGCTACCGCCTGCTTCCAGCGGTGTGTCACTGCCATGGAGCATGCCCTAGAGCAAATGGGAGCATTGCTTGCGGTGGCCTGTTGCAATTTTGAAAATCGCGGTAGGCGTGCTCTGCCACCACGGAGGCGGTCATTGGATGCTTTTGAAAGATGCACCATCACGGTAGCGCACACCGGGCCCATGCTGTGTGTCACTACCATGGAGCATGTCCTTGAGCCAATGGGAACGATGCTTGCGGTGGCCTGATGCAATTTTAAAAATCGCGGTAGGCCTGCTCCGCCACCACGGAGGCGGTCATTGGATGCTTTTGAAAAGATGCACCATCACGGTAGCGCACACCGGGCCCATGCTGTGTGTCACTGCCATGGAGCATGCCCTAGAGCCAATGGGAACGATGCTTGCGGTGGCCTGATGCAATTTTAAAAATCGCGGTAGGCGTGCTCCGCCACCGAGAAGGCAGTCATTGGATGCTTTTAAAAGAGGCAGAGCTGGACCACCAATTGCTGAAGCTTGGCACCTTTGAAATGACCCCAGGGGGCTATATATGTGTGGTAGGGAGCCTCACATATTCACTGCTCCCAGAGCCTGCTGCCGGAGACCCCTGACTTGCTGCTGCTGCCTCCAGGGACTGCTGCCAGAGACCCCTCATCTGCTGCTGCCTCCAGGGACTGCTGCCTGAGACCCCTCATCTGCTGCTGCCTCCAGGGACTGCTGCCTGAGACCCCTCATCTGCTGCTGCCTCCAGGGACTGCTGCCTGAGACCCCTCAACACCCAATTCCAATGCAGTCGTTCCGTGTCCACAGTGATGGCAAGGACAGAGAAGATCCGTGCTAGTCCATTCACAAGGGAGGAGCTGGAGGTCCTGGTGGATGAGGTGCTCACACAGTACCCAAGGCTGTATGGTGCCCAAATGTCGTGGTAGGTCCTCAGAATTGGAGGTGTGGGGTAGGGGGCACACATTTAGTTGGACTGATGCAGCATGTGCCTGAGGGTGTGAGGTTGTGTTATGCACTGACAAACCTGCTGTCTCCAGGGCGAGGGTGTGTATCCCAATGTCACAGGTTTCCCTGCCTGCAGTTGCAGGTATGAGTGGACTGTGTTGCGTTGTCAGCTATGCAGTGACACAGTAGGTTGAGCATGCAGGAGTCTGGATAGTGATCGCTTGGCTGAATGGCTGTGTGTGCCTCTGTTGTCAATCTCAGTGTGAGCCCAGATGATCAGCACAGTGCCCGCCCACAAAGACAAGGACACATCACTTCACTTACTGTGTATTTCATAAGTTTTTTCTCAATGCACTCCAGCTACGCACCGCTGTGGAGATTGCACACTACCGGCCTTGTGTTGAGGAATTTCGGTTTGTGAGTCCATGTCCCTTTAAGTGACACCCATGACACAGTTATTGATTCACAGGGCAGGGAAATTGAGTGTTGCAAAGTCTTGGACACAGTGAGTCCACCCCCAGACACAGGTCGATATGTGATGTATGTGTTGATCAACGAAAAAATGGACTGGCAATGTGTGCAGGCCACATAGGGGCTTCAGTGTTGGCATCCGGCACGTGTGTGAGATGTGCAGTGACTGTGTGCCCCCTCACAACTGGATGCAATCACATCAGCTTATCCCATGCAGATATCCCATGTGAGATGTCCCCTAGTCTCGGATGGACATATCGTTGAATTTGTAATGAGTTAATATCTTGCTGCTATACTGATAGATGTTGGAACATAAGACTGTGTCACTGATCATTTCTCCCTCTTGTCTCCCATGCCTACAGCTCAAGGTGCACCAGCGTAAGGCCATGTGGAGGGTCATTGCAGCAAAGGTGCGAGCTCTAGGGGTCTCCAACCGACGGCGCACCCACTGCTACAAGAGGTGGGAGGACATCAGCCGGCTGGCAAAGAATGTGGCAGAGATGACCTTGGGGCTGATTCCTCGCGCTGGGGGGTTGGCACGGCACAGCATGACACCACTGATGGGCCTCATCTTGGCGGTGACTCAGCCTGAGCTGGATGGACGCCTGAAGGAACATCTGCAGCAAGGCAGAGGTGAGTATTTGGGGAGGGTGACTTTGGCTGGGAGTGGCTGCATGTGTACAGGGCCTGTGCCAGTGCTGTCCCGTGTGATGTTGGTGGAGTGATGCAGTGTCTTGTAAGTGGCTGCGGGGCTGGATGCCAGTGTCATGCATTTGCCCTAAATGTTCTTACAAAGGTAATTCTCCAGGTTGTGCATTCCCATTGCAGTCTGAGTTGTGCTCTTCAGGTTTCTTCAACATTGGGTTAGTCTGGGTAATCATACTGGGAGTGAACTGCAGTGTTCCCAATCTGAGTGTGACTTCATCAATGCATCCATTGCATGCACCCAGAATGTTGAGGCCTAGACATCTGAAAACAATGTGCACTAGTGTTTGGGCCTCAGGGTACAACATGGTGGTTGGCATGGGCTCTTTGCCATTGTGGACTGTCATGTTGTAGTCTGTGTCAGTGTTGTCCCATCCTGTTCCATCCAGGTCTGACATTGGCAACACGTGTTGTCCCCCCATCATGTCCCTAGGTGGGCGCAGAGCTAGTTGTGTGTCTGGTAGACTACAGCCACAGGAAAGGTGTTGTGCTGTGTGGCCATCACATGGCTCAATCATAACAGATAATCAGGGTTACATGCACTGTTGGAATCTTTGTAGTGAGTTGCCGCAATGTGATTGCAGAGTGTGGTATGCAACATGTAGATTAGGTCCTATTTTGTACTGCATTGATTGCATTGGTTTGTTCTGTTGCTGCCACAAATCTAACCCTGCATCTCTCTCTCATGTAGATTCATCAGTGGTCACGGAGGAACAGGAGCCAGACACCACTGGGGGTGAGACTAGCACTACAGCTGCACAGGAGCCCAGTGACACAGATGTCACCAGTGCCTCAGAGGGGGATCGGAGTCTGCAAGAGGAATCCCAGCCTGAGACGCAAAGTACCACATCATCTGATGCCAGCGGGGATGCATCCATGTTGGCGGGTACATGAAATGGAGACTTTGCTTCATCTTCAACCACACAGCGGCCGGTGCCCACCCGCCCTGCCACTTCCTCTGGTGCTGCCCGTGTCCGGGTCAGTCAGAGGGAACGAGTTTCATTCACACCTAGCACTGCTGCCCCTCCCCTGTCTCCCCTGCTGCCCTCAGTGCTGAGTCTTTTGTGCCAGCTGTGTGTGGGCCAGACAGCTCTCCTCAATTACTTCATTGACCATGACAAGAAATTAGCCCAGGTGGTTGCTTACATGGAAGGCATATATTCCGACGTGGGTGGGCTGCACCGTACTGTCCAGGCTTTGTCGTCCACAGTGATGTCTGCCCTTCAACAGGCACATACTTCCTTACCTGCTCCCGGGCCTTTGTCCACTCCCCAGGTAGTGGCCATGTCTGATGATAGTGACCATGGTTCACATACGTCACAGTCACGGTACAGCACACGAAGCACACAGCAGAAACAGCCCAAGTGTTCCCGGCCGCAGACACCATCACCACAGAAGAGCAAGTCCACCCCAGAGTGCAAAGACAAAAGCCCATCAAGCAACACCAAAGCCAAAAACCAAAAAAGCAGACTTCAAGCTCACATGCCTCAGAAGCATCCCCAGCCAAGGACTCTCCTGTCCCTAAAGCATCTCACAAAGATAAAGATACAGTTTCTGTGCCCACCGATAAGGTGGTGCATGGCAAGGGTACACCTAAGAAGGGCTCCAAGGCAGATTCAACCATCACATCGACCCCCATTCCAAGCCCAGTGAAGCAAGGGAAGGAGAGCACCAAAGGGGTAACACCTAGTAAACAGGGGATGGAGGGGCAAAGGTGTGGCCAGGTGAAGCATTCCGCTGGTTCCAATACATCCCCAGTGGGTGTGCCAGTGTCTGCACCTGATGCAGCTTTGGTGGTGACTGTGCCTGTTGTGTCCACACCACCTCTAGTTGATCCCAAGTCAGGGATGCCATTTAGAATCCCAAAGAAGTGGAAAGGCACACTGCCACAATATCCCAGCCACACTGTGTCTCAGGTCTGCATGACTCCACCTCCATGTGCCACTACACCACCTAGTCCAAGCAGCCCTTCGGCTTGCCAAGCCACTGATAGCACTACCTCACCTGGGCTGCTCTCTACCCAGTCAAGTGCTCCAAATGTCCCCAACACACTGCAAGCTCCCAGTCCGCCTGACAGCCAAGTCTAAGTGGTAGTCCCCCTCACACGCCTGTCTCTCACACAGGTGGCCAGGTACTGCCCATTGTTACCCCCTGATTGTGTTGCTGCCCATGGAAGGGAACAGTCGCGCACACTCCCTGTGCAGATCATGTACTCGCTCTGCACTATGCCCTGCCCACTGGCTGTGTTGCTCTTTGCTGTGTTGGACTGTTCCCTGTGCAGCCTCTCATGTACTTGCCCTGAACGTTAGTGTATATGTAACAAGGACCCCCTGAATTCATAAAAAATAAGATTCCTAGACCAGGGAAATAGTAAATAATTGGTATGTAACAATCTAGGCAATCATCCAACACAATGTCAAAATTATTAGTAACAAGGAAATTAAGCTACAACAATATTTAAAGTTCCAAGGTTTTAATAATGATTAGACAGAAGATCATATTTCAAAATATAAAATACATACAAGTTAAAAATTCTACATAGAGAGAATCAACATAAGAATAGAGACATATTACATATTAAAAATTCCTTTTTTTGAAAAAGAAGGTAAAGGTGAGGGAGTGGCAAATTGGTACTCTACGCGCGTTTCGGCGACCAGCGCCTTCTTCTGGAGCAGCCACGAAAGATTATCTTAAAATTTTTTGTCGACCATGGGCTTGAGTTAATGTTGAGCCAGCGCTGATATCCTATATTCTAACGATTACACTCGAATGTCCGACTAAATTCTTGGTATCAGTCTTTGCAGATTGATGCTATTGGATCGCCCGTCTTGGGTTTTCTGTTCTGATAGAATAAAGAGATTGTAAAATTGATCCTGCCGTCCGGAACCGTTAGATCATTTAGATCAATGATGGATATCCTAACTTGGCTATAAGACGATAGAAATCCACCTGATATGGGGATCTTATTGAGGAAACTTTCCTGTGCACTTATTTGATTTACTCCGGTTTTAGCAGTGATGCGGTAATTAAAATAACTCCCTGTCCAAAAAGATTTAACAGGGCTCTAAACTTCCGGCGGCGGGACAACAGCGTTTCAGCAATCTAGGCGACGATGGAAACGTTGCCATGGACACTGGCCTTGTTGCTCTTTGCTGTGTTGGACTGATCCCTGTGCAGCCTCTCATGTACTCGCCTTGCACTTTGCCCTGCCCACTGGCCTACCGGTTATGCCCTTGCCTGTGCAGATTCTCCTGGATATGCTCTGCATTTTGTGCCTTGCTCTTCTCTGCTGTTAGTGCCTATCTGTGCAATATGTGACTAAAGACAGTTACTCCTGTTGTCTGTTTTGTCAGTGTACTTACTTAATAAAGTTTTATTCGTGTGTGCATATGGTTGCCTGTGCCCCATGCTCTGTGTGGCACTTCAACATTGCCAATATCTTAGCTCGCCTACTCTTTTTTCACAGGGGTGAAAGGGACTTCACTTCTTTCTGTCACTGATAGTTGTGGTGTCTGTGATGTAAATTTTACCTGTAATGCAGTTGTCATTTTCATTGTTTGTAAATGTGTGCTACATTCTTCACATGTCAGGTTGGGGGACACTGCCAGCACAGAGTGTGATGCTATCCACTGATTTGCAGGCAGGCTGGCCAGTGTCATCATGTATATGTGTTCTTCATTCATGTGTGGCTAGCAGTGTATGTGTGTGGTCATCTTGTGATGGCCAGTCATCCTGGTTCCATGGCCTACCTTCGATGTGTGCTATTGGGTAGTCAAGAAGTGTGAAGGGGGTGACTTTGTCGTGAGTGTTGATGTGTGTGTGCCCCTGCATTGTCAACTGCGCACGTGTCATCCAGGAGTTGAGTGCCTGTTGTTTGGATTGTTCTGCCCTGTGGATGTGGTTACATGCACATGTGTGAGTTGTATGTTGTGCACTGTGCAGTGTGTTGTTGTGTCCATGCAGTTCTGCCTTACTCCTACTTGTTGTTTTTGTCACTTGTGAGTGTGCAGTGTGTGTGACTGGCACGTTAGTGTTGTGTTTGGTTGAACATCCATGTGTCTTGGTTGTGTTTCTGTAGACTGTGCAGACCTGCTGCTCAACACCTCCATTGTAGTTGTGTTTTGTCATGCATTGCTGTCACATGGTGCCTTTTTGCCTCCAGTATGGCATGTTGTTTGAGATGTGGCGCCATCCCCTATGTGTGCTTCTTATGCCTACCCTTTGTGGATCTGGACTCCCTCTGTTTATGTTTGGTGCATTCCTGCCATGTCCACTACTGACTACACTTCACTTACATGAAGGCTGTCCCCTTGCTTTGTATGTGTATGTGTGCCACCTCATCATTTTGTTTGTGACATTGTGCTGTGTGGTGCATTTCTTTGGCCAAGGGCTATGTGCCACTCAGGATATTTCCCCAATTGTTTATTTGTGATGTTCTTGTGCAGTTCGTCAGTCATGGTTGTTCATCTGCTGTTCAGCTGTATGTGCTGCCCAGTCCTCTGGTCAAGTTGATTCCACCTTTGTGTCCCAGAATTGTGCATCTGTTGTTGTTGGGTTGAATGTAATGTGTGTTGGCTGCGGTATTGCTTTACTTCCAGGGTGTGGTGTTGTGTTCGTGCTGTGGTAATTTGTGTTGTGTGGGTTGATGTTGTGTCACTCATGTCTGTGTGTGACTGGTATGCTTGGTGTGCACACCTTGCTTGTTGTGCATACAGTGCTGTGTGTATGTTGCCTTGTCATTGCCTGGTGTGCATCCCCTGATGTCCTGCAGTGTTTGTTCTGTTTTTTTTGCCAGTGCATCTGTTGTTTGTTTGATGTGGCTGTGTTGTTCTGTGATGGTGCACTTCTTGCGTGTGTTGTGGTATGTTGTGTGTGCATAGTTCCTGAGTGATGAGGTTGTGCACTCCTGTTGTGTCTGTGCTCCTATTGCCTTTCCACAGTTTGGCTGACAGGGTATGTCTGTTTTTGTTGTGGTTCTGTGTGTGTTTCTATTGTGTTGTTTTTATGCAGACATTTGTTGTGGCATCCCTGTGTGTGTGTGATGGTTGTGGCTGCACCCAGGGTGTGTGTTTGTTTGTGTCTGTATGTACTGGTAAGTATTGTCAGCCTTCAGTGTGTTTGGCACTGGTGTCTGTGCTGCTGGTGGGAGGGGGGTATGTGTGTACAATCCTCCTGGTGTTTGGCAGTCATGGAGTGTGTCAATGAACCCTGTGTGTTGTGCTGCTGGTGTACTCCTGTGAGGTTGTTGTATGTATGTGTGGCTATTCCCAGTCTGACTTCTGGGCCTTCCTTTCATCCTTGTGCCTATACCTGGTTTGCCTTGTCTCCCTGTGTTGTTGCAATGTTTTGCCTGTGGTTTGACTTCACTGCCTGTAGCAGCCATGTGTTATTTGATGGTTAGAGGGGGGTGTTCTGTGTTCCTTGTCTTGCTCGTGATGTGCACATGCTTGTTTTGTGTCTCTTTCAGTCAGTCAAAATACTTTATTGCGATAACTTAATATCATACAAAGACAATGGCAAAATACATATTACATTAAGACAAATACAAAAATTACGTACATTAAAAACAGGTAAAATACAACAGGATAAAAGTCATCATAGACCATAATACAGTTCATATCAAGTACGAAGTATAAAGTGCAAAGTGCTAATGTGCAAAAAGCTTAGAGAAAGAAAAAGTTACGAATAAGATCCCCAGCAAAATAATCGTTACCAACACCAATGTCCCTGTTACAATAGTTTTTATAATTACAGTCCCAATATAATTACAAATAGCCTAATTAAAGTGCACAATCCGTGCTACAAAGGGAGGTAGACACATTCTTTAATCTAATATTCCTGCTCCTAATAGCTCTCACCAGAAAACGAGCCACATGAAACATAATCCTGGGAGTCTGTAACAGTTGTAAAAAAATAAGAGCAGGTTTAACTAGGATAAATCCACCTTCCTTAAGTATAGGCACAAGGAACATTCTCCGAGCATCAATGTAGTGACTGCAAAACATTACAAAATGCATAGTATTTTGTTCAGAGAAATGATCGCAAGAACATGGTGGCGCCTTATTCACGACTGATGCAGTAGTATTGGTATAGAACAGAGACCCTGACGAAAGCCGAAGGACTAATCCCTGAGTGGCTGAAACATGTTGGTCTCCCCGCAGCTATTTGTATGTACTGCGGTGACGATATTTCACTGTTCTTGTTTTTAGCAAGGAAGGGGCAAACAATTATTAAAGTTTTCTGGGTTGAGCTCCCTATCCTTTTTTAAAATCACCACTTATTATATTTTTACACTGCACTTCCCACCACATCAACAACATGTGGTAGTACCAAGTGATTGTGGGTCGCTACCCCTTATCTGGTTTTCGGGGTATGCCGGTCTCAATGATCTAGAGACACAATACCCGATTAGGACTACCAAATGATAATATTGATCATCACAAGACCGTTGATGGGAATCCTACACCAGAGGGGACTCACGCTACTGGTTCTTCACATCTGGTGATCTGGTTTGTTAGCATACTGCATTCATACCTCTGTACTATTGACAAGGTTTTGAAGAGTAGAGGACTACGGTTGAATCCTCAATTTAGACCCCTAAGTTTGTTGTTGTTTGTTGATTCCTTTGGGGGATAATACTTAGGCTTGGTCGTTAAACATCCCTCTAGCCCTGCACTAACTCGTATTTTTTCATGTATATTGAAATCACCCAAAAATATAATTTCAAAAGAGTTAACATCTTCACTATAGACTGACAAAAAGTGATCCAATTTATCTAGGCTATATGATGTACAGTCTGATGCATTGGAATTATAAACATTTATGAATAAAATATTGGGAGATTCTACTGAAGAAAGTTCAACAATTAAACATTGCTCTAATCCTGAGTCACATTTCTTGAGGCTACCTTTGATGTCTAGTTTAAAGAGGCTTAACAATCCTCCCTTGGCTCTTCCCGCTGCGCTGGACACTGCGGGAATACAGAAGTAACTATAGCCATCTAGAGAAAAACTATTATTTGTATCCCAGGTTTCCTGCAATGCAATAATGTCGAACTTAGTCATAAAATCTGTCCATGCCACATTGCCTACTTTAGCCCTAATACCCGCAATATTCCAAGTAAGCATACTGAGTACTGACACATTATTCTCTACTCGACTTGTATGTTCAGGCGAAATATGTTCAGGGAAAAGTCAGTCGTTTTGATCCAAAGAGGATAGGGGGGCATATTGGTTGGACAACAAAAGAGGTTGCGCAAAAGGATTCTGATGAACTGAATGAGCTGGATGGTTTACAATGTTTTGATGTTGATCACAGCCCCATCTTTTATTTGAGTCCCAGTTATTATCCCATCCAAAGGCTGGAGTCTTAGGGTAGGTGACATTCTGCTGTTCTCCATAAAAGAATTTTAAAGTTAATGGGACAACAGAACCCTGCCTGCGTTGGGGTGGGAGTAAATTAGTGAGGATGTTTGGCAAAACGCCAGTATGTGAAAAACTTACTGCCACACAATCCCCTTTAAATTTTTTGGGCCGATTTCCTAACCAGGAAACCCTTTTAGCTGTCTTAATCTCTTGGGCCAACTGTTGGCCCCCCCTGGGGCTAGCCTCATGTTGTTAGTAAGCCATTGTAACGCCTTATTAGACAAAGAGGAGGGAGATTCTGCTATACCAGCTTCTAGGGGCGGTACATTAGCTAATACTAGGACAACCGGTGAGGCTTCAACTATGAATTGTAGAGGGTCAATTAGCTGAACTTGTGCAGTGGGAATCTCAACTGTTAGAGGACTATCCCCTCTACCGTTTGTTTCATTGGCTGTCAAGGCCGGTATCTGGGTTGGGGGATTATTAGGTAATAAATCGTCTGTGTCCTCACCCTCCAGATCATCGTGCTCTCCAATAATATTGTCCAAGTTTGCTACCAGCGTTGTAACGTTATCAACACCCTCCATTATTTTGTTCAGCTGGCCACCTAACTTTTTAACCTCAGTTTGTAATTTGTCTATTTTAATAATTAAAGGTTTAACAAAGACTTTCATTTTACTTTCAAATAGCTCGGCAATTCTGACAAACAGTTCATCATCAATAGTTACATTGCACTTAGCTCTTCCCTCTCCGTTTTCCTTCAGATTAGCCTTTGGGGTATTTACCCTCTTCCTTCTTGTCCCCGACCTTAAGCCTCCCCGTTTTGGCTGAATTTTTGCCTTAGAAAAATCTGACCAGGAAGCTTGATCCGAAATAGATTGGTCATCTTCTGATGGCCTTCCATTTGTGTGCATTCCACTTTATTTTTCCTATTTGTTGTGCTCCATTGCTGTTGTTATTTTGGGTGTGTATGTGTCTGTGGGTCAGTCTGTGGTATGTATGTGTGACTATGCAGGCTGTGTGTCCATTAGTATGTTTGTTCCTTGCATGTGTTCATTTGGTGCTTGTACTCCTGTTTGTTTGCATGAGTGTGGTGGTGTTGTGTGTGTGTTTCCCTGGCCCTGTGCTACTGTTCTGTGTGTTCCTGTGCAGCCCCTCCTTCTATGGCTGTCTCCCTTGTTGTTTGCTGTGTGGTACAGGGTGTGGTTTGACCTGGCTTGTAGTTGTGCATGGTGGTGCACGGGATGGGCACATGGCATGTGCCTTCATGGGGTGTGCTAATGTGTGGTGGGAGGAGGTGTGGCCCTGTGGTCTTTGTTACCTTCCCATGACTTGGACTGCCCCTGCCTTCTGCTTTGTGTGCATGTTTTCACTTGTGTTCTCCGCTGCGGTGATGTGACCGGGAGATTTCTGCAAGATTGCGGTGGATGTGTGTCCAGGATGCAGAGGGGTGACTTGGTGGTAACCCATCTGCCAAGATCTAAATCAGGACCTCAGTCTTTTTATCTCCCCCATCCTTCTTCTCTTTGGGACCCTGACCATCCCTTTGGGAGTCCCCCCTAGATACCTTGTTGGACATTCTGGTTCTGACCCAGAGGTCCACCTCCTCAGCAAGCCTCCTGGCCTCAGAAAGCTTTCCATTCACCACGTGTTTGTGCAGCTCTGGAAAACATCTTTCAAGAATGTGCTCCTTCAAAAACAAGTTATTCAACTCTTCACTGATGTCAAGACATTGTATGTGGGTTTGTGCAAGTGACCACAGCCTTAGAGAACTTCCAGACCCACAACCTCGGTGTCCCCAACATCCTGCCCCCACCTGAGATGCATGCAGTACCAGTGGCGGTTTGTCCGGTTGGGCGTTGCCCCACTAATAATTATTGCGCATTCAAGAGTGCGCCGTTGTGGTGTTATTAATACAGTTTCAACTTTCAAAGTTAATAATTTAAAGTGGCGCGCTCCATCTCGCAGCGGCGTGTAATGTCACGTGACAACCAGCCTGGCCTCCAATGTCGGATCACGTCATTGATGGTGAATCAGCTCAGCATTGTTCAATGACGTCACTATTATGCAGCAAAACATACATGCGCACTTTGCGCAGCTCAGTCAGTGCATACTGCGTATGTTGGGTTGGGCCGGCTGCCTTTTTGCGGCCGGGAACCCAACATGCGCACAGTGGCCTTGCGAAAGCAAGAACAAAGTGAGTGGGGGTACGCCCAAAACCACAGACCTCAGTTGTTGCAAAATGAGCGGCGAATTTGCATGCTCACCCCAATCCTGACGCTGCTCTCTCACAGAGAGACCCTCTTTCTATAAGAGAGCAGCGCCAGCATTGGCTGGAGTGCTGCTGCAGCATGCAGTGTGCAGAGGCGCTTGCCAGTCTAGTCTGTGAGCAGAGATTGATTGACGACTTGTTACCACGGGGGTGGTAGGAGGGCCAATCACTGTAATGGCTAATTGTTAAGCTATGCAGTGATTGGTCATTGTGCCGTTGCTGGGCAAATCGGGCTGCCAGTCACCTAGTGGGCCTTATGGGCTATTGAACTGAACCCGTCCCTACTAAACCCTAATTAGTTGGCAGCCAGAGCACCCAGCTCGCTGAGCGGTAAGCGCAGCCCCAAGGACTACTTGCCCTCCTTTCTGCTTGGCTTGATGCCCGCTGGCGCTGAGCATTGTAGAGCCAAGGACAAGCTACACAAGCCCACCTGCAGCGGATAGAGCAGCTGTGGTTGTTGCAACCGCTACATCCCACTGGTTGTGTGGCGAGAGCGCAGAGGAACACCAGCTCCCTGCCAAGCACCTACCCACGGCCAGCAAGTTGCCGCAGGAGCTTATCAGCACGTTCATCCATTCTGGAGGATGACGGTAGTTGCATGATCAGTGGGCATCGTAGCCTGAAACAAATGTACATACAACAAAGCCGCCACCCTGGTGGAATTATAATGGCATCGGTCGCCATAGCCTGAATGCTTCCACAAAGTATAGATGAGAGTTTGGATGAAAAAGTGCGATAAAAAAGTGTAATAAAAAAGTTAAAACACAATTTTAGATCACTTTTTCCTCACCTTCCACTCTAGAAGTCTGCATTTGTTGTGCAGCTGTAACCACCTTTTCTCCGCTGGTGTGGAAATGGTTTAAATATGAGGAAAAGTGCGAGCCTGGAGCTAGGCAGAGGTGAATGAATCATTGGTGTAGAGTTCATTATTCAGGTGGTGACGGGGGTCAGGAGAATGGAGCGGGTGGGTGGTGTCTGCCCTTTTAATCCCTGTCACCCTCCCACCCATGGCTGTCACCCTCTTCATCACTGTCACCCACCCAGCTCTGTCACGACGATCGTGAACTTGTACTGGAGCATGATTTCAAGAAAGTGAAATGGGACCCAGCTTGATGTTCTAGTTGAGGAAGCGTTAATCACCCTTTAGCATCTGCTTACAAGACAGCAGCAGTTTCTTTCATTTAATTCTACGTTTGAACGGCCTCAGTCAACGTGGGTGTCCTGTGTCTTCAAAAGGTTATGTACCAAGAAGGAAGACAGCCACATTTTCTCTGGGAATGCAACAACAATAATTATGCTTTGCTTATTGCACGTGGGGAAATTATTCACAGCAAATTAATCACATATCCTAATACCAAGTCCCCTCTATATTTCTCAAGCTCAGAATGCACTGTAGCACTGCCGAGGGTCTCCCCAAATGTGTCATTTCTAAATAACCACAAACACATCCAGCTTGAGACTGCAATAAAACCAAAGGTCTTTCTAAAATAAAGGCGTTTTACTAGATGCACACATAGTGAGTCACTTGGGCAGAGCATCAACAACAAACAAATAAATGGGGGGTTAGCAACAGGTCGAACAATAAATTAAAATGCAGTCACACAGACACATTGTTCAGCTGTATTCGCCTCTGAATGTTGTCTGAATTACACTGAAGAAATTATGCTGATTTGTAAACCCTAATGTGCTCTGTAAAACGTGTGGTGCCTATGTTCAATCCAGCTGTGAATTTGTACTCCTGCTGCTGTTTTTAGGAACCAACTGGCTAGCACATGTGATAGAAGTGGAGCAATTCTAGGCATTATTTTAATGCTGGTTTTCTTTGAAGGGCGTCAGCTAGCTGTAAGCCGCCTGGTTTCGCTTAGGGAGGTTCAGAAGTGCGGGTTCAGGAGTAAACTCAGGGGTATATTATCAACAACTAGCGATAATTTTTGTCTCTAACTTGTTTAGAGACAAAAATTATCGCCGCACATCGGCGATTTTTATCGCAGATAAACCTTGCTATTAGCAAGGTTTATCGCAAATGCGATAAAAAACGCCCGCAATGCATGAATATCGCTGAAAAGTCAGCGATATTCATGCATTATCGAGCAAATGCTCTTAGCCATGTTATCCACCTCCCATTGGATAACATGGCTAAGAACTGCTCAGGGCAGGTGTTACCTTTTGGAGATATTCGCCCTTAGCGCAAATATCTCCAAAAGTTGGTAATAGGAGATAGCGATGTTAGCGACTGTTTCCAGTCGCTAACATCTTGGCACGCCCACTTTGCATATCATTAGTGATAAATATCACTGACATGCAAAGTGGGGCCCATGATGGTCGCTATCTCCTATTAGCTGTCGCTAACTGGTGTTAGCGACAGCTTGGTAATAGGGAGATAATTTTATCTCCGCTTTCTTGGCTTTTAAAGCCAAAAAAGCGGAGATAAAACTCCTTGATAATATACCCCTCAGTGTCTCACGTAGTTGTAGAATTCTAACCAACAATGGTATGTGCGATGGAGGAGCCTTGATAAGGATAAAAGCGAGGAAGCGCTTTCCAAGGAGAAGATAATTGTTCAGACTGGTCCTTATAGCGCTGTCACCCCTAGAGGTATTTGGTTGCTAACTTAGGGAGCGCCGGATCTGTCAAAGAGCCAGTGAGTTTTGTGTGTCGGCAACAATAACCCTAGATGTTTCAAGATATGAGGAGAACCCACTCCAAGTGCTTGTGATCGTTTCTCCTCATATCTTGCCATATAATGACTGTATTAAAAAAAGAAGGGGGATTTTGGAAATTGTATGACAAGCAAATAATTAATTTTATATGATGTTCGTTTTGAGAAAAGTGCATGCAACTGCTCAGGGAAGTTTGAATAGTATGATAATGTACGGCAAATTGGGATTTGGCAAAGGAGTACCTATAACTTCATTTTCTTTTTTGAACGCATCCCATTTTCCTTTAAGGAAAACAGGCCGCATTTAAAAGAAAGAAAAAGATTAGTTTATTTAAAATAAATCGGCATTAGAATAAAGAATAAATTACACCCACATCAGCATATTTTTGGGCAATGGGTAGAACAGATGTTTCTAGTAGAACGTGTCTGCACAACTTGACTCTGAAGTCACAGGATGAATCTGTTTTAAGTATGATCCGAGGCCTGGGGTTCTTTACGATTAACAGTCTATGTGTTTGGTTGACACAACAACATTTTGTTATATTTGCTTTTCAGACAATAAGGCAAAAAAGAAGAGGCACCAACCTACTTTGCTGCCATTGCGCCTCCCACAGTCAAAACCCCCAGCGGTTAAGGTAAGGAAACTGCTGCTATATTTTACATTCTAATAGTTAAGGGCTATGTAAGTTGTATACATAGTGGGTGGCGTCTACATGCACAAAACCTCATATGTTGTACTTTGATTATTGACAGGTAACATTAACATGAGTAACACCATAGTGGAGCAACTACTTGCAAAGCCTTTCATTGGATTGAAACGTGAAGAGAAACTAATTGTAAAACAATTAGGACCTCACCGGCCAGACCTAAACCTACAACAAAGTTCTCAAGACAGAGGGAAGATTTACACCTGTTCTTTCTCAAATACCTGGTACACTAAAGTTGATTGGCTTACAGGATGTCCTTCAAAAAAGTCTCTGTTCTGCTTCCCCTGCATGCTGTTTGGTGGTGAAAATCATTGGACAAAAAAAGGAGCAAAAGACTTGACGCATTTGTCAGATAAAGTAAAGAAGCAGGCACACACAAAAATACATATGGAAAACCTCACGAGACTGGGAATGTTGGGAGACACACCGATTGAAGCCCACATAAGCGACGCGTACCGCAAAACAATAAAGAAACACAATGAAGCAGTTGATAGGAATAGACACATACTATCAAAAATCATTGATTGAATTCGTTTCTGTGATGCTTTTGAACTGGCATTACAAGGGCATGATAATTCGGAAAGTTTGGCAAATCCTGGAATATTCAGAGGCCTTGTGAACTTAATAGCAAGCATAGACTGAAACGGAAGCACATCTATCAAGAGCTACAGTCTTCAAGGGCACCTCTAAAATAATACAAAATGAACTGCTTGGGTGCATGCTAGAGATTGTAACAAGCAATATCGTACAAGAGTTAAAAAACACCGGCTTTGTGGCTATTCAGGCTGATGACACCACTGATGTGGCCACTAAAACACAGTCAGTATTAGTCTTTCGGTACCTCCCTCCAGTGGCTCCACCCACTTCCCTTTTTTGGCTCCACCCACAGCCACAAGCCTCAACACATCGGAGTCACCTCCTCCCTTATGAGTTCTGCAAGAAGACGAAGGGCTGGCTCATCACAAAAGCAACTCAGGCACCTCATACCTACACACCTGCCCAAATCCCCAGGTACCCTCCAGGGTGATTAGTGCGCTATACAAATC
This sequence comes from Lissotriton helveticus, assembly GCF_964261635.1. NCBI lineage: Eukaryota > Metazoa > Chordata > Amphibia > Caudata > Salamandridae > Lissotriton > Lissotriton helveticus. The sequence goes on along the minus strand of NC_136069.1, from coordinate 611,020,617 downwards.
AATATAACATATTGGGAGTCTATGACAAAAACTTAAAGGTGAACTCAAATTAGATAAAGGTCATTTGAGGACTGTAGGCAGCTTTGCAAACAAAACAAATGTGCTTGCACTGCGCTGTTTAAAAGAAAGAAAAGAATGAAGGGAGGAATACATTAAAGAAGGCAGTAACAAATGCAGGCAGGAAAAGGAGCACTGGAGTAAGGAAATAAATAAGTAATAGATGAAAGAAGGAGGATATAAGAAAAGAATGTGAAAGGAAGAAATGAAGGGATAGAGGGAGAAACACACCATGTATGTTTTTAAAGCACGTATTCACTAAAGGGGGCGTTGACACCAAATTAAAAATGTTGTTATCCAGCTCAATTGCACTAATTTTATCTAAAGGCCACATCAAGATTTCAATTTATGACCCTGAGATAGAACACAGATTCCTGGAGTAGATATAAACATATTTGCAAGAAGGAAAACATTAAAAGGGAGAGTGATGGAGGAGGAGAGGTCTAAAGGCAACGATAGATGCAGTAGACACTGTAAAGAGAAATGTGGAAAACAGAGATTGGGATTGCAAGATTGGAGTGGAACGTGATGAGAAGGAAAAGTGAAAAGAGGAGAAAGGCAAGGGAAGAAAAGCGGACAGTGGGGAGCATGTGAGAGCAGAGTGGAAGGGAAAGATGGAAAGGTGAACAATGAAAAGCATTTAATGAGGGGAGGTGGCGATTAAGAGAAAACATAGATGTAGGGCAGAAAGTGAAGTAAGATTGGAGAGAAGTGAAGGAGTGAGGTGTGAAGGGGAGGAAGAAAAGCAGATACTGAGATAAAGCAAGCAAAGAGTACAACTCTGCTTTATTAAATATGCAGTCATTAATTATGTAAAGTTGAGAGGTAACAGGAGTGTATCATTCTTGGCCTGTCTCATCAATGCACAGCAGTGTTGTCCAAGACACACAATAGTGATTCTTTAACTGCGTTAAGTTTTATGCCATAAAAAGATTTTTTGTTATGTAACAATAGGTATTCCTGATAAAACATAATGAAGTGTCAGTTATACCATTGGGATTATGCAACAAACAAATAGTTCTATTACATGATAAGTCGCAAAATCCCACTGCCACCTATTTTCAAATGAAGTCAGACATTTAACTGCATTCAGACAGGCTTCCACGCATACTTTTTAACTAATAAAGCACAAAATTCAGCTGAGTCGACTGCCTGTGCTATATTAGGATTGTAATTTATGATCAGCGAGTAATAAAAGCACATCTGTGACAAAAAAAGAAACCCACTGAGCTATCCACATAAATATAATTCTGTCATCTGCATGGTACATGTTCTATATTACCCCTCTGTGCTACAGTCAAAACTTCAACTAGACAAAACTCTGATCTCTCTCCAACAGGGACATAAGGCTGTAAGTATGCAGCAGGGGTTTACAGGACATGGGTCTTCGGAGGTGAAGAGAAGGTGTGAGGCAATAAATCTCAGCAGGCTTGTGGGGGTGGGGGGAGGTACAGAGCGCCCAACACAGCCTAGCCCCTCTGATAGCATGTTTTGAATCAATGCTTTTTTTCTCCAGGTCAAAGCTGAGAAATTCCCTGTGTATCCTCTCTCTGGTTAGGGGGTAATTGGGAAAGCCTCCTGGTTCCGTGGCCAAGACTGGGAAGGGCTTTGCGGTCTCACGTGCAAACTCAAAGTATGGATACTCAGGGCCTGGTGCATGCTTTAATACAAAGCAATGGTGGGGAGGGGTGCTTTGAGAGTGAGGGAGGGAGCCAAGGTGTACTCTAACAGGAGTGAGCGAGTGTTGTTGCAGGGAGGGGCATTGTGATACAGAGGGGAAGGGGACTGTCAGCTGAGGGGCACTGTGATACAGGTGAGAAAGGCACTGTGGAGAGATGGGCACTGGGATAGTGGGAGAGGCCACTGTGGAGAGAGGGGGACTGTCGGAAGTAGCGGTGGGGCACAGTCACAGTGGCAGGGATGGGACGTGTTCTTCATGTTGCTTGTGGCTGCAATGGTGCCCATTGCAGAAGAGAGAGGACGGGTGTGATAGAGATGAGATAGTACTGGGACAGGTAGGAGCGTGGTACTAATACACTGACTGGCAAGAAGAAATGTTTTCACTTTGGGACCACCCTCAGCTGCTTCCCGTATTTTGTTATTACGCTGCAAGGCCTTGTCTAGGCTCCTGAGGCAGGCATCTACTGGGCAGTTTCCTGCAGGTGCCACTGTGCAAGAATTTATCGATGGTGTCCCAGGGTCAAGCACTATTCTGTCACCTGTAGGATAACAGTTATGCATAAAATAACACACACACAACTCACCTAACCTTGCAGCTTTGGCTACACTGGAAAGCGAAGACTGCTGGGTAGCGCAGCTGAAGTTATGCTCCCAGTTCATTGGTCATGCAGTTTATACTCGCATGACACAACACACCTGCCCTTTCCCCCACCCTGAAGACCAGACACTGGTGAGCGCCAAAGCAAGCACACTAGCAGCATGCACCAAATCTGAACGTACAGCTGCACAAGCCTCGCTCGTGGCTGGGGCTTTTTAATGGCCTGTGCACAGTGCTGGCTGTGCATGGGAGAAAAATTCAATAGACCCGGCCCTGAGAAATAGGTGCCGGTGCTCAGCACCTGAAAGCACATGCACAAATTAAGCACTGTGAGGGGTATTGGGGAATGATGGTATATTTGTTGACAGCCGCGGGCCGTGGAGGGAGTTACGGTGGGGCAGGGAGGTGGGGAGGGGGAGGGGCCGGGTGTAGGAACCTAAAAACTGGCATATGGATAATTGCAGGTAAGTACACAATTTAATTAATAAAACGAAATTCATAGCGCGCACTGCATTGCAAAATGCGATGCTGTGCGCGCTACGAAATTCGTTTTAATAATTAAATTGTGTACTTACCTGCAATGATCCATATGCCGGTGTTTAGGCTCCTCCACCCTGCCCCTCCCCCTCCCCGCCTCCCTGCCCCACCGTAACTCCCTCCACGGCCCGCGGCTGTTTGTTGACCTTTCTCACCATGATGTCAAAGAACCTGTGAAGGAACCTGGAAAAGGCCCTTTGTGACAACCCCCTGCCACCGCTATGACCCCCTGGTAACTGCCCAAAGCTAAGGAGGTAGGCATTACAACACCTGCATATGTGGTGGTGTTGCCTTGCTTCTGAATGTTGGGGCCTGTACCGGTGGTCGTAACTCACCAATTAAATCAAGTATTATCTGACTACACAGTCTGTATCTCTCAGTAATCTCATCCTCTGTCTGTTCAAACAGGGTGACTGTCAGCCTAAATATCCTCTCCTGTCTCCTTCTCTGCATCACAGCCAAAATTCTCATACTCCTCGCCAGAATGTACAAAGTTGACATTGTATTTTGGGTGCCTTTTTATAGTTAACAGCTGGTTGCAACCTGATCTAAATTAATGGTAATTGCCTTTCCTAAATGGGCATTATGCAACTAGTCTCATTTAGGAAATCCTTTGTACACGCGATTCGCTATTTGGAAAACCCTATTTGCGAATTCCTTTTTAGCGATTTCCGAAATGTAATTTCTCTAAAGTAGAAATTGCATTTTGCATCAATGCAAATGCCTTTCGTATGCACAGAAATTGCATTTTGAATTTCCTTAGGGGCCGGAAATAGCGATTTGCAGTTGAGAAATACAAAATGCCTTACAGTAAATATGGTTTAGGCAACAGGTAGGACAAACTGAACCTGGAGAGCCTAAAGCAAATAAAGCCAGCAAATAGAAATCCAGAACATGTGAGTTACAACCACAAAGCCATTGGTAATCAACAGGCGGAATACATTCCTAGTACAACTTTCTGAAAGTCCCCAGGATGTCTTTAACAAACCAGACAGCTGTTGCTGTCTGGTAGGCTGCGACCTAAAAAAAACGGCAGGTATCAAGGGTTTTAATGTCAGAGAGTCAATGACCTTAAACTAATAGACTACCATAGTTTTCCAGAAAATGTTAATGTTCGACATTTGCAAAAGCAATCAGTGTTTCCAACATATAACCATTTAAATTAAATATTTTTGGGCTACCACATCTAATTAGTTGGCTTATCTTGACCCTCTGTAGTTGGAATGTTTCAAATACAACAGGAAGGTCCAGAGATATAATTAGTTGATTTTCAAGCTTTGGACACCTTGAACACTAAACAGAAAACATCAGAGGCCGAGAAGTAGTCCTCTCATATTTCTTGGATTATTTTCTGTTTTTTTAAGTTTGAAAAGCTTTATTGAATAATAAAGACAAAGTAAAACATCATTACAAGAGCAAAAATTGAAGTACAAAATAAGAATAAAGGTAAATAAACCGAGCAATCAAAATACAGAAAAACCCCATAAGAGGCTAAGCTTATACTGAGAGAAAATGCTTTTATAACTTTTGTAATTTTGGGGGGAGGGAGAAGAAGAAAAAAAGAGGGAGAAGAAGAGGGGGACGGAGGGAGAGAAAAGAGAGATAAAGTACATAATGAAACAATGCAATGAACTGGCAAAAAAAAAATGCAAATGCATGTTTAGAAAGAAAAAACAAAGCATGGAGATAAGCATCAATAAAATAAATAAATTATGGGGCACATTTAGGGAGAAAATCTGTTAAAGGGGACCATAATAAATCACGTTTCATCAAAAGAGAGGTAGTGGAGGCACATGCACGATCCAACCTATGGTGGTGACAAAGTAAATTCCACCAAGCATTATAACAGACATTCTTGGTGTCTTTCCAATTAGCAGTAATAATTTGAAAAGCAATAGCAATACATAAATCAATAAACTTACGAGTAAGAGGGGGGACATCCCAAACAGAAGCTAAACCACCCAAAAATACAGTGGAAATATCAAAAGGAGCATTGGTAGATAAAACTTTGTTGAGAGTAATCCATATACGAGACCACATAAGTTGTACTCTGGGACATAAAAAGAACATGTGTTTTAAATCACTAGTTATACAGGAGCAAGACCAACACCTTTTGGAGACTAGAAGTTTAAATTTAAAAAGGTCACAGGGGGTATAAAATAGCTTGTTATAAAAATAAAATAAAGTCTGTGTGGTGCTAGCAGAGCGGGAGGTGTAATGCAATTTGGACCAAATAGAATCCCAGGTAGACTCAGAAAAAGGGCAACCAAGGTCGAGTTCCCAAGAGAGTTCGAGCTTTGATTTGAATCTACATGAGGGTGGAAGGGAAAGTAATTTATAAATGGCAGAGGCTTTGTGAGTAGTGTGAAAGTTAGGGGGGGAAGGTAAGTGCTGGGCGGTATCAGCAGGGGGGGCATCTTGCATTATAACAGAGCGTAATGTTGGGATGAGAGCATGGAAATGTGAGAAATACTTATTAGAGATACCAAAAAAGTCACGAAGTTCATGAAATGACATAAGAGAGTCATTGAGAAGAAGTTGATTGTAAGTAAGAATTCCTTTATCAATCCATTCCTTCCAAAAAAGAGCTCGATTGCGGAGTTTAAGAGATTTATTATGCCACAGTGGGGTGTTGAAATGAAGAGAGGAAGGAGAAGAGAACGAACGAAACAGAGAAAGCGATAAAGCTTTAGAATGTTTGAAAATAGGTGAGGAAAACCTGGAAGGAGACTGCGTGAGATTAGAGGCAACAAGAAAAGAGAAAGGAGAGATTTGCGCTAATTCTAGCGAACTCCAGGCAGTATTGGGCAAGGAGGAAGAGTCTGACAAAAAAGGCCAAAGTTGCTTAAGGGAGAACGCAGAATGAAAGCGTGAAAGATTCAGGAAGTTAACCCCACCAAGATGCTTAGGTTGTTGAAGACGGAGCAGAGCGACTCTAGCTTTACGGTTGTTCCACAAGAATTTGGAAAAGAGACTATTAATAGACTTGAAGAAGAAGTGAGGAAGAGAAATTGGAAGCATAGAAAGACAGAAGTTCACGATAGGAAGAAGCATCATTTTAATGGTAGAGAGCCGACCCCACCAAGAGAGAAAGAGAGGGGACCAGCGTTCAATAAGAGAGGAGAGTTTTTTAAGGACGTCAGAATGGTTGATTTTAATAGTCTCCCTGATTGAATTGGCATATAGGACACCAAGACATTTAATGTGGCCAGAGTTCCATTGGAAACCAGAGTTATGAAACATATGGGGAAGGCAAAATTTATTTAGGGGGAGAACCTCTGTTTTATCAATATTTAGTTTGTATCCAGAGACAGAAGAGTATTCTTGTAATAAGGAGAAGAAAGCAGGAAGGGAAACCGATGGATTAGACATATAAAGCAAGATATCATCAGCGTAAGCGGTAAACTTAATCTCCACATCCTTGAAATTAAACCCAGAATAGGAAGAGGATTGACGAATTTTAACTAGGAAGGGTTCTAACGCCAAGATGAAAAGGAGAGGGGAAAGTGGACAACCTTGTCTGGTTCCTCTATGGAGGGGAAAATAGTCGGATTGCAAACCATTAATCCAAATAGAGGTAGAGGGGGCAGAATAAAGAAGTTGAACGTATTTGAGGAAAGTGGGGCTAAAACCATGCCATCTCAAAGCACCGAACATAAAGTCCCAATTGACACGGTCGAAAGCCTTCTCAGCATCGAGAGTAATAGCGGCAAGTGGAGAGTCCATTTTGGCGGAAAGATGAATAATGTTGAGCAGAGTCCTAGAATTGTCTGTAATAGATCTACCCTTAACAAAATCAGATTGGTAGATATTAACTAGATCAGGGACAAGGGAGTTTAAACGAAGGGCCAGAAGCTTTGCATAAATTTTACAATCGGTGTTGATTAATGAAATAGGTCTATAATTCTTGCACAAGGAGGGATCCTTATCTTTTTTAGGAAGAAGTACTAGCATAGCCTGTGTGAAGGAACCTTTAGACTCACCGGAATTAATGAAGAGATTAATTAACTGGAGTAAATAAGGGATCAGAACCGATTGGAAATGAAGGAAAAAGCGAACTGTAAAACCGTCCGGGCCGGGTGTTTTATCTTTGGGCAAAAGAGAGAGAGCAGTGAGAATTTCTTTATCTGAGCTAGGGGTATCAAGAGAGGAGAAGTCGACCGATGTAGTAGTAGGAGCAGGGATTGACCGAAAGAAGGTGTCTAGTTGGTCGGCTGAGGGTGTAGATTCAGGGGTGTAGAGGGAGGAGTAAAATTGTACAAAGCAGTCAAGAATTTTTGCATCAGAGGACTGAATAGTACCTTGTGGATCTTTAATAGAGACTATTTTGGATTTTTGCTTCTTAATTTTAAGATAATTCGCTAAAGATCTACCAGCCTTGTTGCGACCGCCATAAATTTTGGCATTAAACTGGAGGAGATGATTAGAGGCTGAATCCCAAGTATGTTTATTAAATTGCATCTTCGCGGAGATGAGAGAAGATAGAGAATCTGGAGAGTTAGAAGTGTAGTAGAGATGCTCGAGTTCTTTGATACGTTTTAGAAAAGAGGAAGCCAGAGAGAGAGCCTTCTTTTTTTTGCGTGATACATAATCAATAATCCAACCATGAGCGGTGGCTTTGAAGGCATCCCAAAGAAAATGAAAATCAGAAGTGGAGTGTGTATTATTTGTGAAAAATTCATCCATAAAGTGAGTGAAGTGTTCTGTGAAAGCGTGTGTCCAGTAAAAGGGAATTATTAAAACGCCAACGGGAGGACTGAGGAATGGGAGAGGGGTAATCCATATCCAAAATAACAGGGGCGTGATCAGAGATAAGGATGGAGCCTATTTCGGAGTTGGTCATGAATTGGAATGCATGATGGGATAAAAAAATATAATCGATACGGGAGAGAGAAGAGTGAACGGGAGAAAAAAAAGAAAATTCCAGGGAATCGGGGTGTGAGATTCTCCATGAATCAATAAGGCCTATGGAGGAGATGGATTTATGAAATAACTTCTGCATTTTATTGGGAATGTAGCGAGATTGTGATTTGCGGTCCAAGAAGGGGTCCATCAATTGATTACAGTCCCCACCGACAATCATATCCTCGCTAGCATTAGAGGAAAGAAGGGAGGAGAAATCATGCCAGAAGGGGAGATCAATACATTACAAAGAGAGAAATGAACATCATTCCCAATACAATCAAGTAACAACCATCTACCATCGGAATCAGCAGTTTCCTTTTGAATTTGAACTGATAAAGACTTGTGGAAGAGAATAACCACACCATTTTTATGATTGACAGCGGGAGAGCAAAACACTTCACCAACCCATTGTCTACGTAACGTTGACAGATCTTGAGAAGAAAGATGTGTTTCTTGTAGAAAGGCAATATGACATTGTAGACGTGCAAGGTGAGACAAAACTCGCTGTTTCTTGATCGGGTTACGAAGACCCTTAACATTCCAGGAGATAAGTCGGAAACCTTTCATGAGGATGGAGTAGAGTAAATATAGAAGGAGAAGGTAGAACAAGTAAATGGAGAAGAGAAGAAGAAGGAGAGTAGGAAAAGAAGGACATATGTAAAAGGAAGGAAAGGAAATCGTAGAAGAGACCAAGTGTGTTGAGAAGGAGGAATACAGGCAAAGCACTGCATGAACAGCAAAAAAAGGAGCGGAAAGAAGCAATAAGAAATGAGGAAAAAAAGGGTGGAAAAGTTACTAACAAGGTGCCAGAGTAGAAAGAGATAAGAAAGCAGCATAATATCAAAAAAAGGAGGAGGGGGAGATAAGAGTGAAGTACAGAACAAGAATAAGGAGAGGGAAAGAGTAATGCGAGGGCATAAAGAAAAGGATGAGGAAGGGAAGGAAGGGGAGGAGACACCTCCCGAAAGGAAAGATAGGAAAAAGAAGATGACCAAAAGTTGGGAAACTTTAGCCATGAAGTGAACACCAAAGAAACGGAACAGACAATAGATTGAGAGCGGGAGTGACAAGAGAAGAAGGCAGCCGCACCACTTAAAAAGAGAGCGAGAGCTCGGACACAAGAAGGAGTGAACAAAGGAAAAATAGAGACAAAGAAGAAAAGATGTGTCCAGGCCCGACAATTTACTACAAATGAACGAGACTTACCAGACAACCATGAAGGAAAGCGGCGTACTGGGTATAACAAAAACAAACGCACAGTGAGGCAACGAGACTGGGGAGAGAAGGGACCAGTGGAACCAGAACGCTCGACCTAAAGAACAAGGAGGGGAAAAAAAGACAACACATTAATAAAAAGTAAAGAGAAGTGGGCCACAGCCAAATAGAGAGAGCAAATAAAAACATAAAACATTAAGAACCACTAGGATCCATGCTATCGGCCCTATGAGTGTCAATGAACTTGCGAAGATCTGCCGGATCATCGAAGCTGTAGGATCTCTCCTTGTACGTGACCTTGAAGAAGCATGGGTGAATGAGTCCATATCTCGCATTCATGGAGCGAAGTGTAGGTCTTAAGTCTAAAAATTCCTTGCGACGATCAGCAGTCGGTTTTGAGACATCTTGGGTGAAGAAAAGTTTATGACCAGACCATACCAGCTGCTTGTGTTATTTAACAGAATGAAGAACTTCCATAAGGTCGGAGTAAAGGAGAAAGTACGCAATGATGCCTCTAGGTTTTGAAGAGCCAGAGGATTGTTTCGGACCAAGTCGGTGGGCTCTCTGGATGTTGACATCTAAATGCTTTGGAATACCTGTGAGTGGCAGAAGTTGAGATTTCAGGAAGAGAATGATATCAGACCCTTCGGAATTTTCTGGAACACCATAAACGCGTAGGTTGTTACGCCTATTCCTGTTTTCCAAATCCTCTGTGGTCTTTTTGAGCAAGGCAACTTCCTTTGTGAGAACATCGACCTTGGAAGCAACATCTCGAACGTCACTAATCTGTTGTTCAACATCAGTAACCCTTTTGTCAAGAGAGGACCATTTTTCGTCGATTCTCTGCAGGGTGGTGGTGGTATCCACCATGAAGGGATTGATGAGACGAAGGGTCTCCATGATATCCTCGAGCGTTATAGGTAGAGGAGACTTGGAAGGCGAAGGAGGGTCTTTTTTAACGCGCTTGCCGGGAGGAGCAGGGTCCTTGCGCGTCACAGGAATCGCAGAGGAGGCCTTGGAACCCTGCGCATGCTCCATTATGGATGTAGAAGGAGTATAGTCCAGGAGTAGGAGCGGAAATTCACCCAAAAATGCGAAGGCCAGAGAGCACCAGGAGAACCACTGCAAGAAATCAGCGAGCAGCCAAAAAGGAACAGTGGAAGCAAGGAAAAATAGGCAGCAGCTTCAAAAAGGCCACGTTAATGGAACAGATGAAGTGCCCAAAAGACCAGAATATCCTAGAGTCATTAGAGAAAAACAGGCGGTACTTGCAGAGATGTAAGAACAGCAGCAGGTGATTGATAGGGCAGGCGAGTCATGGCCAAGAAAAAGGAATATAGAGGCCCTCAATGATATATGAAAAATGAGCAGAAAATGTGGACAGAGGACAAAATGGCGGCTGCTGACAGGGTAAACAGTATCCACATATTAGTCAGTCAAAAAAGAGAAAGGACGAAGCACAAAGAGCAGGCAATGATATTAGACCACCAACAGCAAAAACCATCGTTGTGTGAAAGTAATTTCGTCCACCGAAGATTACACCATGTGTGAAGCGTCTAGCAGTCACGAACGTGGAAGAGAAGAAACAAAATGGCGGCCGAAAACGAGGAAAGTGGAAAATCCACTCAAAAGTCCGTGAAAACATGAGCGCAGGGAGCGGCAAGCATACCTAGCGCCACACGGGATCTTCCGACATCAGAATCCGCAGTTTATTGAGGAATTCGCCGAGTAAAAGCGGGTCCTTCGTGATCAAGGCGCCGCCGAGGTTGCGGAGCTCAGGTGGGCGCGGCCATCTTGGCTGCCGCGTCGCGCGCTCTCCCATTTCTTGGATTATTTTACTTCTTAAATTGGGTTTGTTTCTCAAAAGGTACCATAAAGACTTCACTAAATTACGGGAGATTATTTTCTGTTGTATACCCCACAGCATCTCAAAATGCTAATGTCTGTCATTGTCTATGTAGATTTGGGGCTGGGGGGGCTACAGCTTAATAACATTTAGATAACTGTTTTTCTAAATTATTTTTAATATTTACATTGTGAAAATACATTAGTATAATTATTTTTCCATTCTTTTTTTTACTGGGTATTTTATGTTTATAATGATTCTAATGATGATATTATGCCATTCCTGTTCTTAACCTTCACACCATGCTCATAGAGTTAGGCCTTGACCAGGGGCATAGCTATCAGCGGTGCAGCTGGAGCAGAGGCACTGAGACCCAAAGGTGAGACTGGCCCATTCTGCTCTGCACCAGCTGCTGCTTATTTGAAAGGTAGTCAGCTCAGAATTATTTCTGTCAGTGCTTTCCTAGATACAGTCTCTCTGTGGTCTGTTTCTCATGGGTTTGCGGGAGGAATCACTGTCACGGGGAGTGGGGGAGGTCCCAGGCGGGCTCAGGAAAACCCTGGAAACAGGCTACAGTGGTCAAGTGAACAAGCACTGCATTCAGACACTGTATGCAATGGGTTCATCATAAGTAATAAAACAGAGGAAAAATACATTTAGGAGAAAGTAAAGAAAGTGAAGTGTCGGAAAGAAGATGAAAGAGGGGTAGACATGCGAAGAAGGCAATGGGGGAGGAAAAAGAAATGGAACATCGAAGTATATATGAACCAGAAAGAAAGAACAGAAATGATAGATAGCATTGGGAAATTCACATATGGGAAAGAGAGAATGTAAAGATAGAGCAGAGAACATGAGAGAAAGAGTCCCTTCTGTAATACATATAAGGGCAGATTTACAAGCCTTTTTTGCGCCGCCATTGTGCCGCTTTTTGTGACGCAACGGCGGTGCAAACAATGTGCCCTATTTACAACGTGGCGATCTAAGGAAATGAGCTACGTTGTAAAGCCCTGCGTCACATTATACCTACGTCAGGTATAATGTATGCAGGGGGCGTTCCCACACAGGAAAGCCTTGTAAAAGTGATGCGGTGATATCTACAAGATTTCACTGCATCCCTTTTAGGACGCCACTGCGTCAAAACCATACGCCTGCTTGAAGCAGACGTAAGGATTGATGCAGTGTAGTGGGAATGAATAGGCCATAAAATGCATTGCTGGAGTTGCGTCGTGCTTGCGACATAACTCCAGCAATGCATGAATTTTGCCTTAACAGATACGTCAGAATTTGTGATGCATCTGTCAATCCTTCTGCCATGGTGCGCCGTATTGTAAATATGGCGCATCCATGGTGGCGCAAGCACTTTTTAGGGTGGCGCAAGTGAAGTTGTAAATCTGCACAATAGAGACGCCAAACATATAGTGCTTGTGCTATCTTATGACATGTTCCGTCATGTACATTAACCCCTTGGCCGCGGCGGTAATTCTGCTGCGGCGCTGGGGGGGAGGGAGGGCCGCGCGGCGCCGCCATGCTTGTGACGGAACCACTCCGTCACAAGCCACGGGCGCGCTGTGCTTGTGACGGAGTGGTTCGTCACGGCCCCGCCCGCTCAATAGAATGCTCAGCGCAGGCGCGGAATTGATGCCGAGCAGGCGCAGCAGCCGGGCCGTGACGGAACCACTCCGTCATTAGCACAACGCGTCCGTGGCTGGTGACGGAGTGGTTCCATCACCAGCACGCATAGGGTTAAGGTGTGAACCCATGCAATTGAGGGAACTAGTATACCTCTGTACTGGACCATATTATGGTTGTGGGCACAAAGGCTAAGAGGCTTTTAGAAAGTGAACCACTGAGTGCGCACCACAAAGAAGTGGAGCACAGTCAATGTCCCCGTAAGGGCACCCTCTGAAAGAGGAGAAAGGGATCCCATGGACCCCCAGATATCCCCTTGCAGGTGTGTGCAGTCACTCACTGGCCCCACTTGCGGGGGGATCTTTTCTCCCCTTTGACGTGTAGGTTGTTGGCCATTTATTCTATGAAAGACAAAGCATTTGCTTCAAACAGCCACTCTTCCTTTCACTAATGTGCTGTGCCCTGGGCAAAGGCTCTATTCAGTCCAGGGCCTAGGAATATCTGTGAGATATTGCAATCTCAGGGGTCCCTCAACCCATTCTGCAGGGGGGCTCCATCACTTGCGTTATATCACTGGTTTGTGCCAAGCACATCTTATCAAAGTAAGTACAGACAGTGCAACATAAGTATAATATAACCCCAAGTGGGCAAACTCCAAGGGTCCATTAGAATGTCGGGCGGTGGCGGTGCTGGCGGTGCGAGCAGCTGCACTCAAGTCCGCCATATTAGTATGGCCATTTCCCATCCGCCGCGGTGCGATGCGCACTGCCATCGAAGTGCGTCTGCCACCACGGCGGTGGGAGCCAATAGAGACTCACCACCGTGCAGAATGATATCTGCACCGCTCCACAAATTAGGATGCCCCAAACAAGCAGACGCACTGCAGCGGAGACACCGCCCAACCAGAGATGGCGAAAGCTCGACTGAGGAGCGCAAAACCATAGTCCCAGTCCACACCACCCGGTCACGACTGCCATGGCCCAGCTCTACATGTTTTACCGGTGCTGTACCTGCTACATCACCAGCAACTCATGGACTGCCGCGGACGCCGCCGCAGTTATGCAACTACACAACACACAACACATGGGCTGACACAGACTCCAAATCCACATCAGACACCCTTCTGGGGACAGGACCACATCCACAAGGGCACCGACATATGACCCACTGTCACAACAGTGACGATTATCCCGCCCACCGAAATATAAATCCCATTATATCTTGTCACAGTCCTAGGAACAGCCACACCTTCTATGTTATATTTACCGTCCTTCCTGATAGGCATATTTATTCTCAAGTATGGGTTGCTGTGTGTTCTTTTCAATCAGGTGATGTAGTGACAATCATTGGCCTTCTCAAAATTGATGCTCAACGGTTTGGAAATGTAGCGGGCAGCAGAGCCCTCTAGAAGGCTCCAACCTTCCATCAACCCAGTGGGTGCTTCTGTTTTCAATTAAAGTTAATTGCTTTTGCCATTATGGCAACTGCTGGAAGTTCCTGTCAATTAACCTCAAACATTGCCCGAAGCTGTTCTGAAAGATCCATGACCTTGCAGTGTTTCCTGGCAAATAAAATCACCACTCATATGCATGACTCAGCTGCTAGCAGATTCTAGTATTTTCCTCATCACGTGCTATTATAGGCAGCTGGCAGTTTCTATAAATAGGCCGCCTCATCCCATTAGTTTTTCTTGGAATACCTGCTATTCACTCACCTGTTTCCTGTGACGAGCTCCTCTTCAGGCCTTCTCCAGAACACTGCTCCAGCTTCTCCTGCATCAAGTGGCACTCAGCAGCTTATGGCTGAATCAGGAATTCTGAAAAGACAAGAAGAGAAGATAATAACGAAAACAATAATACAGTTCCAGCTTCAAGGCACTCTTGTTATAATTGATATATACATTCATGCTCCATGTATTGTATTGTATTGTATTGATGATTTGTAAAGCGCGTTGGCTACCCAGGGGCGTCCCAGCGCCATGCTCAGTAGACTTCTTGAGTAGATACTTTCCTTGAGACAAAAATTTGTAAGCACTCATTAACATTGTCTGACAGGGTTCTGTCAGACTCTAGGTATTCATTCGACCTCTATTAGTGCCAATTCCTCTATTTTTTAAGCCTGCTGTTCTCAATAATTTTACTTGCCATGAGTACTACAGCTTGTGACACAGCAAATCACAGAACTATTTTAGAACACTGTGTTAGGAAATCTTGAGTGTTCAACTGTACCATCCTCCGGGGAACCTTGGTGAGATTCCAATCTCTAGCCAAGAGAGAGTTCAGAAGACTCAGTCATCGGAAAGACAGTACCTTGTAAATACCTGTGTAAGTTATGGGTTACTACTAATGGGCTATATAATATAAAGAAAAAAAAATTGCCTCAGAATTGTCTACTCACTTATACCCTTGTGCCTTGCAGAGACTTTATGTCAAGAAAATTTCCCTTTAGGTAAATCAATTTAACGAACATCAACTTCTCGGTGACATAGAAGAATAACATATATTTTAGACAAAAACACAATTACAACCTTGGAGACTAGGAAACTAAGAGCAATGCATAAGGTTTAAAAACATGAGATAACAGTGATTTCAAAATAAGCACAGTTTATTCATACATAAAATTTTAATAAAAATTACATAAAAACACAATAAATTTGGGAACACAGAGAATATAACAAAGGGATGAATCAAACCATAAATACTCCTAATCAAATTCATACACCTAAAAGCAGGAAATACACAGAAAATCCTAAATCAAAAGTTAATACTATTATTCCCTTCAATTCAACGCGTTTCGACGGACATTTAACCTATCGCCGTCTTCATCAGGAAATATAGTCTGTATTCCCAAGCAATCTGCAATCACATAAAAAATGTCTTAGTGCTTTCACCATGGCATTGTTAAAATTATCCTGTACATTAAATCAAAACACAGTATCACTTAAATAAACCCAGCTCTTGCTCAAAATAACGCAGCCTTTCCATAGTTTTTCAACACAGATTGTCAGACAAATCAGTTTTTTACACACAAAAAGTTATTACAGCCACATTTCTTTCTACTTAGATGTGTACATCTACATACTAATAACATAATATTGATAACATAATGGTTATGAAAGTCACTTCAGTAATACATGAACCTGGATTGAATGCAATCTAGATATAGCATTTCATATTCTATTTATCCTTATTCAGCATGGTTCATCCTGAAGAATACCAGGTGGTATAATAACCACATCTTATACACTGGTTGTAGACTAGGGGCTATCCCCCTCTCTCACCGAATATCTAGCGAGAATACCCGTACACCCACCTTATATATTAAGCACGTCACCCACGTGAGGCGAACAGTTGCTATTTGCACGGACGGTATGCCCTCTCTCCGTAGGGCTGCAGAGAGATATAACTCCGCAACTGCATAGGGGAAGAGAAAAAACACCAAAATGTAGATCATTTCGTCTGACTGCCTAGCTCTCAGACACCTAATAGTGCAAGAGCAATGTGACCTGACCCCTTAGCCTCACTATTCTGAAATTAAGTAGCGCAAGCGCAAGCGAACTTACATTCAAAATCCGAGGTTCACAAAACCCCTTCAAGTTTAAAGCAGATAATGATTCGGCGAATAATCTCTCTGTGGGATAACACGAAAAACGCATTGTAAATCAATTCTGAGAAATTTTTTAATTGGCAAAATGACCACTCTTTTTAATTCCATATACTTACATCTAATGTATTAAAATCCAGAGTACTCGCGGTACATTTCTTGGATCTCAGCTAGTTTGTCATAGTTGAATGGGCTCCCAGCCGGTTTTATCGCTGAAAAACGAAAGTTCGACCTCTTTAGAAAATTATTATAATAAAAGATACCTGCATTCGCCCTAATGTCAGAGATCACTTACTGAACAGCTCGTAAATAGCGTCACTGAACACCGACGTTTCCTTGCTCTTGTAGGGTAATAATAATTCCTCTACGAGCTTCTGTGGGGAAAGATAAGGGGCTACATTCAGTAACACATTTGCGCCACCCAGGACTAATATCCCTATCTCCCACCAGGCATGAACATACCGTGTTTGCTGGAGCCACTGTCGACCCGCGAGTTCCTCCGCTCGTATCCGGCTGCAAACCTATTGCCTGCAAGGCTGTTTAATTTAAATACCTGAAAGCGCGCCAATTCCAAAAAGGGGTGTGGTGTTCGCTTTGATACTATCCCCGGAAGCACTCCGTTAGAGATAAGAGGAAGGACCACTGAGAGTCCTACGTTCCTCGCCGAACTACACTCAGCATGGACATAGAGAAAAGCCCGCCTCACAGTGTCCAAACGGCTGAGCGTGAATAAATAAAATTTCCACACAGGAGCACATATAATTGTTTAATTATGTTACGGCTACTTACAGGAAGAATCGCCGATATTTAGTATTATGTATGCTACAAATTCCCTGTCTATTTACTAAATCTCCTAAATTAGTGGAAAGTCCACCACAGCATATTTCTTGCAATATTACGAGTACATGTTGGAATAATCATATCTCTCACCCAAACCCTGATACAACAGTAGTTGAGAGACGTAAGCTCGCCGAGACAAGGCATTTAATGATTACAGTCCTACGTTACAGGTAGAGCCCCATCATTTCTGCTTATAGATGGTATATTGGATATCTACTGATAAAAGATGGTATTTTTAGCGGTAAGCTCTATGTAATAAGTGAGCTTATAAACGATGGTACATTTAGCGGTAAGCTCTATGTAATAAGTGAATCCTCAAGAATTCAACAATCTGGTAATACAGTAATCACTACTGATAAGAGAGAGTAAATATAAGGCAACCAGCCTATTTGCCACCAATAATACGCTCCAATTCCTCACGGGAATTCAGTCCTTGTCTGACTGTATTTAACAACGATATGTACCACTGTTCTCTCTTTTTACGGACATTAACCAGGTTCCCACCTCTTTTTCCTACCTTCACTCTCTCCAGTATGAACCATCTGAATTCATTTTCTCCATGTTGTTTTTCCAAAAAGTGAGAAACAATAGGGGCAGTGAGCTTTTTTGTTTTTATCGCGGACCTATGTTCCTGGAGCCTAGTCCTTACCTCTCTACCAGTTTCACCAACGTAGTAGAGCCTGCAAGGACACTCCAGCAAATAGATCACACTTTTGCTTCTGCAATTATTATGAGTTTTACATTTGACAATTTTGTCATTACAGGTAATTTCAGCTGCCACAATACACTGTTCGCAGATATTACACATGCCACATTTCGTTGTACCCACCACTTTGGTATTATCTAGGGTTCTCTGTGTCTCACCCACTTCCTCTCTGTAAGTGTGCACTAGCAGATCTCGCAAGTTCTTGTTTTTTTTGAAGGCAAAAAGTGGTTTTTCTAGGGCATTCTCCTCTTCATGATTTAAAATATGCCAGTGTTTATTCACCACATTTTTAATTTGGTTACTTATATTGCAGAATTTGCTCACATACACTACCTTTTTTACTGATTGTTTCTCTTTAGTGGTTTTCTGTATCAGCGCGTCACGGTCGTAAAACCTAGCTCTCTTCATTGAGTGAGACAGCAATTTCTTAGGGTACCCTCTCTCTCTGAAATTCTTTTTGAGAACTTCAGCATGTTTATGGTAGTCCTTGATGTCAGAGCAATTCCTCCGCAGACGGAGGAATTGGCTGAAGGGTATATTTTCTCTTTGAGATTTGGGATGAAAACTTGAAAAATGGAGAAGGGTGTTTTTCGCCATTGGTTTCGTATAAAGTTCCACTGATAACACACCTTCAGAGCTCTTAATCGAAATATCAAGAAAGTCCACTCTCGTAGTACTATATGTGTGAGTAAACTTGAGATTGGGGTCACCTAGGTTAATCCAACATAAAAACTCCTCTAGCATTTCAGTAGTACCTTCCCAAATAAAAAAGATATCATCTATGTAGCGGTACCAGCCCGCTACATTCTCAAAAAAGGGTGCCATCTCATTTTCAATATGTTTGGACTCAAAGCTACCCACATAAAGGCAGGCCAGACTTGGGGCACAGGTAGCCCCCATGCTGGTCCCCTTCAGTTGTTTGAAGTATTCATTTTTAAAAAGAAAGACATTATCAGTCAGGATGAGTCGTACACAGTCAACAATGAAGTCTATATTCGCACCCTCCAGATCTTGATTGGATAGGAGTTCCTGTATAACCTCGACCGTATCTGCCTGGGGAATATTGGTGTAAAGAGACTCAATGTCAAGGGTAACCAGACACTGAGTCTCTTCACAAAACGCTAACCCTTCAACCAGGGAGATAATATGAGCGGAGTCCCTCACATATGACTTAAGGTTACAGACCAACGGTCTCAGGAAGTGATCTACATATTTGCTAACTGGCTCAAGCAAGGAGTCAATACTGCTTACTATGGGCCTCATAGGAGGGTTCTCCCTATGTTTATGAACTTTCGGGAGGCCATAGATCGCTGGGGTCTTGGGCTCAGTATTATTTAAGAATCTAAACTCCTCCTCACAAATATAGCCATCATCTCTAGCGTTCGTTAAGAGAGTCAGGCACTCCCGAGCTATTCCTACAAGGCTGTTAGCGTTGGTACGTGCATAATGTTCCTTCACTTCTAGCATCTGAAGCATCCTTGCTTCATAATCTAGAGTGTCAAACACCACAACACCACCACCCTTGTCTGCGGGCTTTATAGTCAATGAATTATCATTTCTTAAAGTTTCCAACGCCTCTTTCTCAGCTTTTGAAATATTTAATGAGCAAGGTTTTTTGTCATTATCTATTAATCTGTGTATCCCACTCTCTACTGCCATCTCAAAAGCCTCAATATTCTTGCCCACCATACCCAACGTAGGTGTAAACACTGATTTGGGTTTAAATCCAGAGATATTTTCATGGGCCCTATTCTCTCTATTTTCAAAGAATCGCGTAATTCTAATTTTCTAAAAAATGACTTAAGATCCTTTTCTAGTTGAAATTTGTCTAGGTTAGTGGAAGGGACAAAACTAAAGCCTCTACTCAGGATACTTATTTCCACAGGACTCAGCTCCCTACTAGACAGGTTAATTACTGGTAGTTGGCTGGTCTCCAATATTGCTTGCTCCGTGTGTTCAAGTACTCCTGCTGAGGAGGTGCTCGGTTGTACTGTTGTTGTCGGCCCCGATTGTATTGGCCACGCCCCTTGCAGAGACTCCCTGACCGGGTGCATCATAAGATCTGAGGCAGGTCCTTGTGAGGTTCACTGCTGTCACCATGGTGGAGAACCACAACATCTTGTGTCTTTCCAAACCCCAACGCCCTTTTCCCGTGGGGCTTGTGATTGATACAACGTTACACCCTGGTGTCAAGCACAGACCCCTAGGAAAAATTTGGGGATCCAGCATCACCTCATCGGAACCACCTGGGATTCAAGTGAGTAGCTTATTACAATATGCTATAGGATTCATGATTCGGCGGACAGGATATCTGTCACTTTTGTGACGGAGTAACCTGTCTGCCAAGATCTGAATTAGGTCCTATATTCTCTAAAAGCCCCCAAAAACCCACAAGGGAAAGGGTCTGGCTTACATTCCCAATCTGGCAACCAGAAGAAATCTTACCCTGATAAAAGTGAGCAGTTCAGGCCCATCAAGTGCTATGACTATTGCGAGTGTGAACATTACAAAGGGGATCCAAGTGTCCAAAAAGAACACCTCCTCCCAGTGGAGCAAAGTTTCCAGGGGTGGCTAGTACAATGCTTGGGAAGGAGTTTGTATCAGTTAATTGGGGGAGTTTACAGGGGTTAACCTAGTGTCCCTGGGTGACAGTGAGATGGTTCCTAAGATCCATGTGCTCTTCAATACTACAAAGTATAGGTAATGGGTCATCATCAATGGGCAAGGTGTTGAGGCTCTGAGGGATGCAGACATCAGTATGACTATAGTAAGGAGTCATAAACAACTAAGGAGTGACTCAGTGAAAACGTAAATAATCAGTGAAACAGAAAATAAGTGTAAGAGTGTCAAGTTTATCAAAAGGCCCCAATCCGGTTCAGGTAACTACAAGATTATGCAAAACAATAATCTTATTAACCAAGAGGTTGCAACCCAGGTTAAAAACGTGAAAGGCGGACACCACTAGGTTCACGGGAGGGTGTGCCTTAGCGCGCACATACCACGGGAGAGCAATTATTTCTGTGGTCCTGACGAATGCTGTGCGATCCTGCTTTTTAACAGCAGAAACATGTTGACCTTATATACTAATTAAGGACACAGGTCTCCTAATCTAGAACCTAGTGGTGTCCGCCTTTCACGTTTTTAACCTTAATACAGGTTGGCCCACATTAAATATTTTGGTTGGGTTTCAACCGTGTAGTTTTTTAATTCTGCACACACATATTTTACACTTTTTTGAGTTATACCACTGTTACACTCACCACCAACCCGCTCCGCAGTAAATCAGGCGTTGTAGCACGCTGGGGGGGCATTCGGCCACCCCAGCGGGGACCCAATGATGAAGCATGTCACCAACTAGTGGTGAGTGAGGGTCCTTTTAACACAGAGGTTTACTTGCCCTTCCCAGTTGTGTGGGAATACCCTAAGTCTACTGGGTTGCAACCTCCTGGTTAATAAGATTATTGTTTTGCATAATCTTGTAGTTACCTGAACCGGATTGGGGCCTTTTGATAAACCTGACACTCTTACACTTATTTTCTGTTTCACTGATTATTTATGTTTTGACTGAGTCACTCCTTAGTTGTTTATGATATACTTGGTTGGGGCATAGGAGTGGTTACTCGCGCCCTTTCTCTCTTGTTGATGTTGTTGTTATAGTAAGGAGTCAGCTAATTTCCTCAGAACTGGTAATTCCTAAGTGGGGATGGGTTTCAGGTCTTCTGAAAAATGCAGTGAGCCCTGCAATGCCTGTGGGCTGGTGTTAGATAAGGACCTGGAGCACACTACCTGGAACGAAGTCGAGCTCAAGGCTCATGTGGGGATGCTAGGGTTACCTGAGTAGATCTGTGCATGACAAGATGCATGACTGCCCAGGAAGGGAGTCAAGAAGGGCTGGAGTCTGGTGTAATGGCCCAGCCACGCTGCTAAGAAGGAGAAAGGCAAAGATTGTGGCAATCCAGCCCCTGTCTCTACCTCCAGTGAGATAGATGGGGCATCTGCGGTAGCCCCGGAGGAGGATATTGCTTTCCGTTGGTGACCTGCCTGAGCTTGCTGGATGACATGTGGAAGGAGGACCTACCAAGGAGGAGTTCTGTAGGGCACAGAGTGACAAACCCTTGTGGGCATGAGGCAACAGGCTGAATCCCAAGCAGCAGGTGGTGCCTCTGATAGTCACCACATTTACTGAGAGTCCAACCTCCTGTACAGGGAGCCTAAACCCCCTGGGCATGGGACATCAAGGTCCCAGGTGGTCCCCCAATGCTACAGGGCCTTCATATTGGATCTGGCTCGTGAGATTCCCTTGGCAGGACACCTAGGCCAAGGCAAGACCTTTGCAGGGCTTGCCCCCCACTTCTATTGGCATAGGATCAAGAATTTCACAAATGCATTCTGTAGGACTTGTGTGACCTGCCAGGCTAGTGGGAAGACAGGGCAGAGGCAGAAAGCCCCCTTACCTCCCTTCCTGTCGTTAACACCCCATTTGAGAGGGTGGACATCAACATTTTGGGGCCTATGGATCCCCAGACTGCATCAGGCAACAGGTTTATCCCGGTTCAGATGGATCATACCACTAGGTACCCAGAGGCAATCCCTCTGAGGGTGAATACTGCACCAACAGTGGCCAAGACCTTGCTGGAGAATTTTACCATAGTGGATTGCCCCGAGAAAGTTGTGTCTGACTGTGGCACAAACTTCATGTCTGCTTATATGCAGTCAATGTGGAAGGAGTGTGGTGTAACATACATGTTCTCCAACCCTTACAAACCACAAACCAATTGCCTTGTTGAGAGGTTCAACAAGACCCTGAAAATGCATGATCAGAGGCCTGTCTGAAGACCTGAGGAAAAAGTGGGATATCCTTTTACCATGCATGTTGTTTGTTTACCATGAGATGCCATAGAGAGGAGTGAGTTTCATCCCACTTGAGTTGTTTTACGGACACCCAGTAAGAGGATCTCTGAGTCTAGTGAAAGGAGGGTGGAAGCAAGCTCTCAGGAAGGTGGCCCAGGATGTAGGGAGCAACATGCTGGCCTTCAGTAGCCAGATGGCTAAATTATGGAAGTAACCTTACAGTACCTTGAAACCTTTAAGGAAATCATAAAGGGTAGTCTGACAAAAATTATACCACTGTGGAATTTCAACCTGGTCAGAAAGTGTAGGAGCCCAGGGCCCTCCAATATTGCTGAAATTGGCAAAATGAGGTGATTGAAAGTAAGGGTGAGGTCGCATACCTGGTGGACCTCAAGACCCCATGACATCCCTAACAAGGTGATCCATGTAAATCACCTCAAATCACACTTTGAGAGATCTGAGCTCACCATACTACTGGTGACTGATGAAGAAGTGGGAGCGGCAAGTGAACCGCTCCCTGGCCTTGTGGACTACAATGAGAAGGATGAGCCTGTGGAAGGAGCAATCCTTTCTCCCACTCTAGCTCCTGAATAACAGATAACTGCCACCAAGTGTTTGAGCAATACTCTTCTCTGTTCTCCCTTATACCTGGGACTACCCACCTGTATACACATGGTTTGGACACAGGACAAACTCCCTGTTAAAAATAAATCGTACAGGTTGTCAGCTAAGGTAGGGGACAGAATTAAGTTGGACTTAGGGGGATAGAATCCTTCAGTAGCCCCATGTCCAGTCCTGTGCTTCTGATTCCAAAAGCTGCCCCAGCAGGTACCACACATGACTGACCTGAGGTTCTGTGTGGATTACAAAGGGATACATTTTATAAAAAAAGACTGATGCTCAACCCATCCCCAGGGCAGAGGAGCTCATTGACAAGTTGGGCTGCCCAGTACTTAAGTACCTTTGATCTTACATCATGGTACTGGCAGATTGCCCTAACAGGGGGAGAAAATGAGAGGTTAGCCTTCTCCACTTCAGAGGGATACTCTCAGTTTAGGTTGATGCTCTTTGGATTAATAAACTCCCCTGCAACCTTTCCTTGTTGGTATGGAGGCCTTCTCTACTGAATATCTGGATGACATAGCTGTCTTCAGTAGGAGCTGGAAGGACCATATTTTGCACCTCCAGGAAGTGCTTCAAGCCCTGCAACGGGCAGGCATGACTATCAAGTCAAGCACGTGCCAGATAAGGCAGGGGTCTGTGGTGAACTTGGGAAACCTAGTGGGCTGGGGGAAAGTGCAACCTTTTCAGGCAAAGATAGAAACAATCATGGCCTGGCAGCCCCCCCCCCCCAAACCCCAGACTGATGTCAGAGCATTCTTGGACCTCACTGGGGACTATAGGAGGTTTGG
This sequence comes from Lissotriton helveticus, assembly GCF_964261635.1. NCBI lineage: Eukaryota > Metazoa > Chordata > Amphibia > Caudata > Salamandridae > Lissotriton > Lissotriton helveticus. The sequence goes on along the minus strand of NC_136069.1, from coordinate 610,996,738 downwards.
CAAGTGTTATGCCATAAATGTGATTTGGACAGAGGCATGCCAAACTGCATTTGACTCTCTGAAGCAAGCTATGTGCATTGCTCCTGTGCTCAAGGCCTCTGATTTCTCCCAGGGGATATCATGCAGACAGATAATTACCTCAGAGCATGTGGTCAGAGGGGTGGTACTATCCCAACTCAGCCTCAGAAGTAGCCTTTCAAACTTGTCTTAGGCCTGATACAGCTGTGCCTATGTGTGACTTTTACTGCTACCGTGACTTGGCATTTAAAACGACTTGCCAAGCCTTAAACTCCCTGTTTATTACATATAAGTCACCCCTAAGGAAGACCCTAAGTAACTGTAAGGGCACGGTGCGTGTGGGTAAAAGGTAGGACAATTGCCTTTATGTTTTACATGTCCTGGTAGTGACAAACAGCCTATTTCATGTTTCAAAACTGTGAGGCCTACCCCCTCAGAAGCCAGCATTGGGGAATTCTTTAATAGACTTTAAAGCTGTAATTCCTGATCAGAGAGGAGTAGCTTTTGCATGTTTGATATGTTTGAACTGGCAATGATAAATCCTCCTTACTGGTGAAGTTGGATTTAACATTACTGTTTTAGAAATGCCACTTTTAGAAAGTGGACATTTCTCTGTAGTTACTGTTCTTTGTGTCTGACGGCATGTCTTCAATACATTTCTGGACTGGGTGACAGCTACACTTTGTGCATTCCCTCTAGACAGCCACAAACACAGAAAGGTGAGGCACATCTGTATTCTGGGCACTCAGCTGCAGTAAGCTACATTCTGATGGGTCTTGCTGGGCAGAAAAGGGGAGAGATGGCTCACACTTCCATCTTAATAGGCTGTGTTCTGTCCCCACACAAAGCACAGATTTACCCCCAAGGGTTAGCCCGGTAGACAGGACTTGGCTGAAAGGGATCATTGTGACCTTCAGAGAGTTCATTTGAAGTCACCCTCTACATCAGTGATAGTCAAAGTACGGCCCAGGAGGCGCATGCAGCCCTCCTGACCTTTACATGCGGCCCCTTGGGCAGCAGCAGCACTGGGCTGCTGGTTACTCGACTCAGCACCAACATGGATACAAATGTTGAGTATAGAGCAAACACGTATTTAAAGGTTAATTGCAGTTAGGGAAAGAAAGTAACTAGGTCCTTAACTTTAGGAACACTTTCATTTTTAAAGACAGCTAGTAGATATACATATTTTGCTTTCCCTACTTCCACTTTACAACCCCACTGGCATCAGTGCTGCTCTTGGTCATACCATACACCAAACTTGGCGGCCCCCGGGAAAATATTTGGGAGTACCCATGCGCTACATCAAAGGCACTTTGGGTATAAGTACAGGCTCTCTGACCCACACAAATCAGACACTTAAGGTTCTTGAACTGAGCCTCTGTCAGAAGGACTGCTGAGCTGCTTAAAGGACTCAGCTGGACTGCTTTTCAGGAAGGACTGCTTTTTTGCTTGTTGCCTTGCTGCCTGCTGCTCCTTGATTCTACTGGAAGGAGAGCTGGACTCTGCCTTCCCTTCAAGTTATCTCCAAGAGCTTGCTGGCTTGCTTTTTGTTTTATGAAGTCTCAGGGACACAAATGACTTCCTACAACTCTGATGCTGCTAATGATCTCTGCCTTCTTTTAGTCCTAGCCTTGCCTGAGGTGACCCCTTCCAAGCCCTGAGCCTCAGAAGTGGGGCTGGAGCTGCTTTCATCATCTACAACCCTGAAATCAAGCTTTAGGGCTCCTCCCAATTGTGAACTGGCCCATTCACACTGGGACTGCACCACTTGCTCAAAGGATCAGCGAGAGCTGGTGCAGCATCATGTCCTCACACAGCCAGCATCGCCACCTGGGACTGCAAGGCCCCGTTTGCCATCCAGGACACCCGGACGTCCCTTTGTGCCCACAGGATCATCAGTGGCAATTCTCTACTTTCTCCCTGCGACCGTCTCCCCCCGCTTATGAGGCACTTAGCTCAGCTTGAGAAGGTAAGTCTTCAGCAGGACCTCTTTGGAACTGTATCCAACTCAGGCTCTATCGCGGTCGGCCTAAACTTTGGATTTTCTCCGGTCGATGGTGACCTGAATATAAATGTAAAAATGTAAATGTAGGAATTTGTAAAGCGCACAGCTACCTCCACCGGAGGTGTCCCGGCGCTGTCCGTATACCGCTTAGGAACCCTTCCTGGCTTTCCTGGGAAATTTCCACTCCTGGGCACCCCCCAGGTGCAGCCAGGCATCCCAGCGCTTTTGGGGCCGTTGTGGAGACTAAGCAAGCTATTGCCCAGAGTTGCAGCATGAGACCCATGATCAGAACAGGCACTGAGGCGAGAATATCCAGTCAGGGGAATTAATTAACCGGAGACCCGCCGAGGCGGGAATCGAACCCTGGTCCCTGGCCAGAGCTCTGCATCAAGGTCTGCCTGCTCTAACCATTGAGCCACACTTCTCCACCTAAAGTAACCTTTTAGCGCTATTGACTTCTAAGCAGTGTTTTCCAGTTTATTCTTTGAAAATTCATAACATTGGTTCTACTTATTGGATATTTCTTTATTCATAAAAATATCCTCTATATTTTTAACTCTGTATGGAATATTTTTATTTTCATTGTGTTACTTTGTATGTGTGTGTGTTTTGCACAAATACTTTATACATTGCCTTTGTAGATAAGCCTGACTGCTCGGTGCCAAACAACCAGAAGGTGAGCATAAGTTATCTTATTGTGTATCTAGCCTACCCTGACTAGAGTGGTAGTTCCTACCTGGCTTGGGTGCACACCTCAGCCAAGCAGGAACCGCATTTCGAACAGTTTCTGACACATCCAGGCTGTGATTTGTGTAAATAAATGTAAATAGTTAGTGAAGATAAATGGTTAAAATGGTTAAAGTTTGCCCACAGTATTTTTGTGACCCTGCGTCATGAGTTTATTACATGTTAATGTTGAACAGATATGTTTGGTGCAGTCATCAAAACACAGTTCAGCAAGCAAATGATGTGTACTATAACTCCCGTGATGCATTGCCAGGGTTGGGGCAAGCATCTCAATTGAGTTATTCATGCTGTTATGAATGATATATAGATTTGCTAACATTTTGTTTTGCTAGGTAAGTAAAGGGAAGATGGCTTACAATGGATGGTGGCTGCTGGAGTGGAGGTCTTGATGTCAGGAACTCCCACCACACTCTCCAGTTGTAGCCAGTGCAGGTAAGAGCTATGGGGCGGTGAAAGTCGGCAGACAACCGAAAAGGAGCAATATACATATATATTTTTTAACTTTTATTTATTGATTTTCATAATAAACAGCAAACAAAAGACAGTACAGTTAAGCATTAGCTGTGGTTGACAATGATTTCAGGTCCATATTTGTACATTTGTTATCTAGACATTCAGTGATAATGATAGTCCTGGGTAAGGGGGAAACACACAAATATTGCTATCGGTGAACAGACATATTATCGAGTTGGAAATATCAACTTGTACTATTAACGGGTGCAAAATGTCGGACTGCAAAAATATCGACTGTCAGAATATCGTTGTGAAGAATATCGAGTTGAAGGTAAGTAATATCGTTTTTCAAAATATCGAAGTAACTATTTTCGTTAGCAAAAATATGTTGTTAAAAATATCGTTGTTTGATTTAGTGTTATGTATTTTACATCTATGTGTTATATGTTTTTGTAAGTATTGCATTTCTGTTTTGATATATGTGTTATTAATTTCTTTTTAAGTACATTTTGCGTTTTAGTTCTGTAGCTGGCTGTGGGTTTATAGGGGAATAGGGTGGAACGTAATTTAATTGTAAAAAATGTATTGATAATTTTTACAAGTTATTTATTTGTTTTAATTACATTTTGTGTTTTTGTTCTGTAGCGGGTTGCGGGTTTACAGGTGAAGACCGTGGGAAGCAATTTAATATTTTAATTAATTCATGAATAATTGTTATTAATTAATATTTATGTATTTAATATTTTGTATTGTTAATTGTGGTAATTAATGTATTATTAATTAGTTTTAATTGGTTGTTAAATATCAATAATTATTTAGTAAATATCTTAATTGTGTTATTCTTTTAGGAGCGGGTTGTGGGTTTATAGGGGGATGGGGTTGGAAGTAAGTTAATTATAATTAATTAATTAATATGTTTTTTTTAATTAATAATTAAGTATTTATCATTTACTATTGGGAATTGTGGTAATTAATGTATTATTAATTTGATATTAATTGGTTCTTAATTATCAATAAATATTTCGTAAATATCGTAATTGTGTTAATTTTTTAGGAGCGGGTTGTGGGTTTATAGAGGAGTAGGGTGGGAAGTAATTTGATTATAACTAATTAATGTATGTTTTTTATTAATTAATTATTTGTGATTTTATATTGTTAATTGTGGTAAATAATGTATTATTGATTAGTTATTAATTGTTTATTAATAATTAATTGGTAAATATATTAATTGTGTTATTTTTGGGGGGTTGTGGGTTTATAGGGTAGTAGTGTGGGAAATAATTTAATAATAATTAATTCTGTGGTATTTTTTATGATTTAATATTTATGTATTTAAAATGTAAAATTGTTTATTGTTGTAAATATTTTACTAGTAATTATTTATTAATTGGTTATTAATACATATTAATTCATTATTAATTATTACCCTCCGCTATCCTACAATTTCCATACTGTTGCACTTCCTGGAGTGGGAATAGTAAATTATTCCCCTTCGCTATCCAACACTTTCCCTACTGTAGAATTTGCTGGAGTGGGAACAGTAATTTTATCCCCTCCGCTATCCAATACCTTCCCTACTGTTGCACTCTCTGGAGTGGGAATAGTAATTTTTAACCCTTTGCTATCCAACATTTTCCCTACTGTTGCACTCTTTGGAGTGGGAATAGTACATTTTATCCCCTCTTATATCCAACACTTTCCCTACTGTTGCACTCCCTGGAGTGGGAATAGTAAATTATTCCCCTCCGCTATCCAACATTTTTCATACTGTTGTACTTCCTGGAGTGGGAATTGTAAATTATTCCCCTTCGCTATCCAACACTTTCCCTACTGTAGCATTTGCTGGAGTGGAAATAGTAATTTTATCCCCTCCTCTATCCAACACCTTCGCTACTGTTGCGCTATTTGGAGTGTGAATAGTATTTTGTAACTCTTTGCTAGCCAACATTTTACCTACTGTTGCACTCTTTGGAGTGGGAATAGTAAATGTTATCCCCTATTAATCCAACACTTTCCCTACTGTTGCACTCCCTGGAGTGTGAATAGTAAATTATTCCGCTCCGCTATCCAAAATTTGCCCTACTGTTGCACTCGCTGGAGTGTTATTAGTAATTGTTACCCCTTCGCTATTCAATAGTTTCCCTACTGTTGCACTCTCTGGAGTGGGAATAGTAAATTATTCCCTGCCGCTATCCAACACTTTCCCTACTGTTGTACTTTGCTGGAGTTGGAATAGTAAATTATTGCCCTTCGCTATTCAACACTTTCCCTACTGTTGCATTCCCTGGAGTGGGAATAGTCATTTTAACCCCTCCGCTATCCAACATTTTTCCTACTGTTGCTGTTAATGTAGTGTCAAATGTAATTCTAAAAGAATAAAAATATTTTTATATTTTAAATTATTATATATACATTTTATTTTATTTTTATTTTACTGGTGTATGGATATATATGTGTTTATAATTTTTAATATGTTTCTAACTTTTTATAATTTATTGAAATAATTCTGTATTAATACTATTAAGTACGTTTATATATTATATTTTATTTATATGTATGGTTAATGTTTTAACATTATATATATTATTTATCATTTTAAACATTTTCTAATAATTCTATAATTTTTATATTATATGTATTATTTACTTTATTTGACATTATTTTTTAAACCTTTTTTTAAGCTCGATATTTTTAACAACAATATTTTTAACAATATTTTTTCGATATTTTTGTACTTACCATTTTGTAGATAAGACTTCGATATTTTGGACAATTATATTTTTGTCCCGATATTTTTGTAGCTCGACATTTTTGGTGTTGATATTCTGTCAGTGATCCATCGCTTCCAAGTCAGTGTCTATCCAAGAGGTGATTGTGTTCTCCGTTTCTCCCAATACTTTGACGGCTATGCTGCTGCTGAGGGTGTGTGCCTCCCGGGTCCTGTACGGCCAAAAGATATCAGTGAAATGGCTGCCATATGTCGAGGGGCCTAGAAGCAGGCAGTTGCATCTGTGCATATATATCAGTCAGTCAGTCAAGATCACTTTAGTCAGTTTCTTAAAACCATAAAAGCATTTTAAAATATCCATGACATAAAAGCCAAATATTACACAATCATAAATTGAAAATCAATCATAGTTAATATACAATCCTGGTTAAAAATTCGCATGATTAGAAAAGTTCTCTAAGAACATCAAATAATGTAATAAAAAGTGCATATTATAAGGGAGAAAACCATTTCACATTAAAAAAGGATAAACATTTAATAGGTCAGATCACATGGGCCCTCTTTTTTCCCTTGCTCTGACTGCCGCTACTTAGAAGGCAGCAATGTTAAAAAATTTCCCTGGGATTATTCAGCAACTTCAAGTATGTTCGGTCTGGCCTAACCCACAAGATGCCTTTGTCCTTTAAAATTGGAAAAATAAAACGTTTATTCGTGTTGCAGTATGTCATTCTACGTAACCAGCCTTTTTTCGTGGGTGAAAGTGTGCTACCTGAGTTTATAGCTAGTTCCCTTTTGGCAATGAGGAGCACAATTGCGACAAAGAGTCACTTAGGTTTAGGGGGATCGTGTATGTACCCCATGAGGGCCAGTAGTGGGGAAGGTGTGATTTCCATATCAATCATGCGAGAGAGCTCAGCAAAAACTGCTTTCCAATATTTAGTGATCTTATCGCAGGTCTATGCCATGTGTGCAAAGTCTGCCTCTGGGGCGTGACACTTGGGACACGTGTGGGGATGGGACGGTCCAAAGGGTGCACCCTACTCGGTGTCATATATGCCCCCCAGAGAAACTTGAAGTATAACAACTTGTGCCTGTGATTAGGAGAACTCAGCGTATCTATACACAGGAGCGACGCCACTGTGAGTCGAAGATGGGATGGCCCAGGACCTGCTCCCAGGCGGCGCGCACCCCCGCATCCCGGCTTGGGAGTAGAGATATGGCAGCTTTGTACAGTTTGAATATAAGATGGAGCCCACTCGTATCCTGAGGCTCCCTGTCAACAGAGGGAATACAGGGGGCTCAAGTGGGTAACTGGGAATTCTGGCCTTCAATGCCCCTTGCAGTCGCTGCAATATAAAATGATCCATCACTGAGGCATCGCCAAAACGGGTGTCTTCCGTGCATAAACAGATGTGCCCACTGGGAAACAGGTCTTTAAACATTGTCAGGTGAAACTTTGCTAACATATGCTTCACCAAGGCTTCCTGCAGGATAGGAACCCAACCTTTCCCTGCCAATGGCAGTGAGGGGGAATAAAGGAGATGGGACCCATTCATGCTAATCAGACATTGCCAGGCACAACTCGTTGTGGAGAGCGTCTGAATATCCTGCAGGCGGCGGGGCCCCCCGCCTGCAGAAATGTATTTAAGGACATCGGGTGCACGAGGTCCACTTCTGGCCTGAGATAGGGGCTCCTAGAATCCGCATGGTACAAGTGCTGCGCAAAGCTGGCCTGGGCTACAAGGTAGTATATGCGAGATTCGGAACCCCGAACCCTCCCCGCTTGTACGGCAACATCAGGGTGTCCCAGCTTATCCGGGGTTGCCCGCCTCCCCATACTACCTAATTAGGTGTGACCAGCGATTAGAGAAGAAGCTGTTGTATAATGGGATTGGGATATATTTTGAAATAAGTACAAAAATTGAGGGAGAATGACCATTTTAATGATGGCGATACGCCACGCCACAGTCAGGTGTAACGTTAGCCAGCGCCCCATGCTACGCCCAGCTTCTCAACCACTGGGCCGTGATTGAGCTGCAGGATATGGGTCAAAGTTTAAACACATAGGGGCCGATTATGATGGCGGACGGACCTGAGTCCGTCCGCCACCATAGAGTAGGAGGGACCGTCCGCAGGGGCTGCGGCAGTCCCTCCGTGCAGATTAGGATGTGACCGCCAGGGTGGCGGTCACATCCTCAATCTTTAACATTGCAGCGGGTGCGGCTTCAAGCTGCACCTGCCGCAATGTTAAAAATGCATACATTGTATTTGTATGCAGAAAGCGGCAGGCACCGCGCGGTGCCTGCCGATTACTGCATACAAATGCAGGGGGGTACCATAGGTACCCCCCATGTGCACCCCCTACCCCCCCTTCACCCAGGGGGCCCGCAACGGGCCCCCGCAGTGAAGCTCCGTATACTTTTCCACGGCGGAAAACCCGCCGTGGAAAAGCATTTCTTTTTGGGCATCCTAATATGCCTGACGGTGTCTGAGAGACACCGTCACCATATTAGTGCGTTTCCGCCGCGGTTGTAAGCCAACCGCGGTGGAAAAGCTGCGGACGGAAACCAGGACCCTCCAGCCATCCTAATGTGGCGGTGGGTCTTTGGTGGGTCCGCTGCGGTTTTTCCGTATCCTCCGGGCCGGCGGTGGCTTCCGCCGGCCCGGAGGATGCGGAAAAACCGATATCCTAATCTACCCCTTAGTTTGGAAAAAATATAAGAATTTAGGAAAAAATAGCATTTTGATTAGATTACATCTTCCGATAATGGTTAGATGTAGATTATCCAATCTACTCAAGCTTTTTTCTGTTTGTTTCAAAAGTGGGTTCAGATTAAGTTTAACTAGGTTATTTAATTGTGAGGTAATATTAACTCCTAAATACACTGTGTTATCAACTACCCTAAGGTCGTAATAGTTGCTTTTGTTGTTGATTATGATCTGGGTTTTATTTTGATTTAGTTTATAGCCAGAAATTTCTCCAAAGTTATTTGCTTCTTCTTCCATTAAGTTGACTGCTTCCTTTTGGTTGGTTGTGACTATTGCAATGTCATCCGCGTATGCCAGTGTCTTGGTTTTCTCCGTTAGGGGTCCTCATTGGTGTTATGGCTAAGTTGGTTTCTCGCCTCCGAATGAACGGGTCTATAAATATAGCGAATAGTAGAGGGGAAAAAGGGCAGCCCTCCCTTGTCCCTCTGGTCACTTTGATGTTGTCTGAAATGTCCCCGTTGATCATAACCACTGCCTCCGGATTTACATACATCATGTGAACAGTGTTGATGAATTGTTCCCCGATCCCACTCTTTGACATAGCAGTCCATAGATATTGCCATGAGACCCTATCGAAGGCCTTTTCAGCATCTGGCAATATCAGCGCCATAGGGTCTCCTGTTCCTTCTGCTATGTCAAAGAGTGTGATCACCCTCTGAATATGATCAGTAGTTGATCTGCCTGGAACGAATCCATGTTGCCTGACTGAGATGATTTTATGAATTACTGGGGCAAGTCTGCTAGCTAGCAATTTAGAATATATTTTAGAGTCATTATTTCTTAACGTATTTGGGTGGTAGGCCCCTAGCTCTGTGGGGTCTTTGTTTTTGTTGGGGAATACAATAATTTTAGCCCGAGCCTAGGATTCCGGTGGCCACCCTCCCTGGTAAACAAGAGTCATCGATCTAGTTAAAATTTCTTTCAATTGCTTGCTAAATCTAGCATAAAATTCTGTGGGAATTCCATCTAGGCCGGCTGCCTTACCAGATGAAAGGCTGTTTATTGAAAGGAGGATTTCTTCCCATTGTGGTATCTCTGCCAGAGTGTCGTGGTCGGTTTGAGGTAGCTGAGTCCCCATAACTGAATCCAGATATACCTCAATTTTGGACTGGCTTTTGCTGGTCTCAGTGTATAGATCCGCATAGTAACTCTGGAATGCATCCCTGATCTCTTTGGGGTTTTGTGTAAGGCCATTAATAGGGTCTCTAATCTCTTTGATCATGTTTTTCATGTTCTGCTGTCTTGTTCGGACTGCTAGTTGGTGTCCTACCTGCTCACTTAGTTCATAGATTTTTTCTTTATTCAGAGTGGCTTTACATATGGCTTTTACGGTGAAGGTCTCTGCTATTTGGTTTCTTGCAACGGCAACATCTCTTACAGCCCCTTCAATGTTAGTGCCTCCCTGAACTGCTCTCACAAGATCTTCTTCCTTTCTTGCTAGATTGTCCTGTAGATTTTTTAAGTTTTGTTTAGCCTCTTGGTTGCTTTTAATTGAGAATCTAAGTGTTTCTCCCCTGATTCCCACCTTGAGAGTGTCCCACACCACTTCCAGCGGAGCACTACCTAGATTATACTCTAGAAATTCTGGAATCCAGTTTTCTTTGAGCTGGCAGTATTTTTCATCAACCAATAATGCCCATTTGAATGTCCATCTACTGTGGTCAGGTTGTATCTTCCCGATGTCAATACTTACGATAAGGGGATTATGATCTGATAGAACCCTAGGTAATCGATCTATAGAGCACTTGGTTTTGATAGTGTGTGAGACAAATATATAATCCAGCCTGGCAAATTTAAAGTGTGGGTGGGAGAAAAAGGTATAGCCAGGATTATTTGGGAATTTCATCTGCCAACAGTCAGAGATCCCATGTGTGTTGCAAAGTTCCTCAAGGGCTCTAAATACTTTTGGTTTCTTACCCCGGTAAGTGAAATTGTTCCCCGTCGACCAGTCCGATGGTAGATTTAGATTAAAGTCGCCACCTACAATCATTGGGAATGACCAGTGTACTAGCTCAATAAACAAAAATTCCAAGAGATCTGGATCATCTGTGACACACCCATACATCGAACAGATAGTTAATTTTTTCCCCACACCATGTTGGCACTCCGTAATAGCCCACCGTCCAAATTTATCAGCGGCTGATCTCGTAAATTGGAGCCCCCCTCCACGTGCCAAAATAGCCACCCCTCGTGTTTTATTTGCCTGAGTTGAAGCTGTGACCACTCTATATCCGAGGGTTTTCAGAATGTGTGTTTGGGAGGGTCACCAATATTTGGTGCGTATACATTCACTAGGAGCACTGTGTGCTCCAACAAGCATCCTTTGACCAACAGAAAGCACCCCGCTGTGTCCCTGTAGATAGCCACCTCCCAAAAAGGCCCTTGTTGATGGATCAAAATTGTGACCCCTCTGGCGTAGGTGCTATAGTCTGCGAAATATCTATGTGCTCCCCAGCTGGCAGCCAGATTGGATTGGAAAGTAGGTGACAAATGTGTTTCCTGGAGGAAATCAATGTCAACCTGGTGCCGTTGCAAATAATTAATTACTTGTTTGCATTTACGTGTACTATTTAGGCCCCAGATGTTCCAGAACATCATTGTGATAGTCGCTTCTGGTTGTATCCTATTAACCCTTATCTATACTGTGAATGAGTGAGCTGAAAGGACCTGCGTAGTGATTGCTGTACTGCAATAAAAACAATTGGATAAACAATGCTTCCAAAACATTCCCAATCTTCTCCAGCCCCCGCACCCCCACCCATCCCCAGCAAGAATCTTCAGGGGAAAGACCCATACCCCAATTGTGAAAATCAAACAATAAAAGAAAATAAGCAAATTGCACCACAATGGTAAACATAAGATGTGAGAACGCACTGGGGGGGTGTCAAAGCCACGCTGGACCACCGATGCTGTTGGACTAATGAAACCTGAAAAGGCTAAATATGATCAGCCATGGGTGGCAGTAGTCCCTGAGATAGCGTGAGAAAGAAAATAGGAAGAAAGAATCAACATGATGTCAAAAGGACTCAAAGCAGCAAACAATTGGAATGGGGGCGGCTTCCTCCTGGCTGGCTGTAAAAAGGTCCGCACTGGCACCAGAGTCTGGGATATTTGGGGAGTGGTGTGGTGAGGGGGACCCTCGCTGGCCCCTCGACTCGGAAAAAGCAAGGCAAAACTCCTGAGCAGCATGTGGACAGTCAAATATGTGTGACCGGCCGGCTACATCTACCTGTAAGCGGGCAAGGTACAACATCCCTTATCGCAGTCCTAACTTGCGAAGATTCACTTTAACTCCTACATATTTCCACCGAGCCTCCTGCACCATCGTGGTGAAATCTGGATAGATGGAGGACACCTGCCATTCAAGTAAGCCTTTCACATGAGCCATCCACAGTGTGATATTCCTGTCTTGAAATTAAGAAGGTGGGCTATTATCAGTTGCGGGGGGCAGCTGGGTTGGGGCACGGTCTGAGCATGCGAAGGTGGTGGTGAAGGAGTCTCGTCCAATCACGTCAAAGAGTGTTTCTATGAAACCATCCAGTCGTCCAGTGTTGGTGAACTCGGGAGACCAAAAATGCGAATGTTGTTGCGCCACCCCGTGCTTCCAAACCTTCATTCTTGATGGCAATTGTTTTAAGTAGTTTCTCCATGCGTTCAAACTTTTTGGTGGCTTGGGCAGCATCATCCTCCCAGTCGGAGATCCTGCCCTATGCTTTTGTAAAGCGCCCTCATGTGGTCAAGCCTGATGCCCATGGTGTTCAGGTACTTGTCAAATGAATGAAATCCTGTGTCTAGGGCCTTGAAGCCCGCTCTGGGTTCCACCATCATGGCATCCTCCCTTGGCACTATGACCACGGGCAAGCCACCTTCCACTGCCATTCCAGATCTGGGCCCTTTGCACAGTGGCTGTTTTTTTTTGAATGACAGTTTCCATTGCTTCGGGTCACCCTGAACCATGCCCAAACTCGCGGTGTTAGTATGTGGCCTCTGAGCGATGCGTTCTCTGCCGACGCTGTAGTGCTAAGAAAATCAAGTTGTGACGCAGGCCAATTGCAGCATGTAACCCGTTCTTATGTTTGTGGGGCCAAACATGTTGCCTTCCACCTTATGGTGATGCAGTTACGTCCTCTAAGGGAGTGGGGGGAAGAGGGGCGGCAGCCAAGGACCGCCGTGCCCTCAAACTGGGACCGCAGCAGCGCAGCACCAGGGAAGCGCCCAAAATGGCTATGGCAGCACGTCCTGTTGGCTGGCCCCCAGGCTCACCTGTGGACCCTGTCACCACGGGCCTTTGGGAGATTGCTGGTGGGTGTTACTAGGATCACGTTGAGGGGGTGAGGTGCCTCTGTGCTGCTGCTCACTCCATAGACATGGCATTCTCTCCATCCAATTCAGGCCAGTCCCTCAGACATCGCCGCTTCTCCCCCTATGTGTTGATCACCTGTGCCAGGCCACTTGAACTCCCAGCTTTACTCAGGTCTGCAGAACCCAATGCCTCTTTGCCTTTGGGTAGTGAATCTGACCCAGACGGCGGATATTTGAGGGAAAAAAGACACCGGTCAATACAGCCACTGTTCCCGCATCTCAGCCGTCGTCTCCGCTTCCAGGGCTGCCACCCGGACAGTAGGATCTCGGGGATGTTGGTGGAGCTCCAAGCCTACACGGCCATCTTGGTTGGCAGCGTGGCATTGCCCCCAGGAAAAAAAATGTTTAAATAAATAAAACCACTTACCTTGCACTCGCTTCATTGCTGAGTCAGCGATGCGGCGAGCCCAAGGTAAGTGGTTTTCTTTTTTAAATGTTATTTTCCCTATTCCGTCATCTGTCGACATTCCCCCACCCACCCCACAGCTCTTACCTGCCCCGGCTGCATCTGACACTCTCTGGTACCAGGGTCCCCTCTATGAGCGTCTCCATAGGAGTCAGAGAGGGGGTATTTTGAGGATCCTCCACCGGTTTCATGTCCCTCTGCCATCCTGCTGACCTTCTTCTCCTTCGTACAAGACCTCAGGTCATACCAACTTTTACAAATCTCAGGATTGGTCCTCTGGGTAACTAATAGGGAGTTCACCTTCTCCAGGATGCCGGTCCAGATCCAGGTCTTTTGGCTTTCTGGTACAGAGAAGGAGGTCTTTCAAAACAGTTGGTCCACAGGGGCAACACATTCTTCTGTCAGGAGCTAGATCTCCTTCTCAGTAAATGTTGTTTTCCTCTTTCTGGACCCTGAGTCCCTGCTCCCATCTTCTGTGGCCAGGGCTTCTCTTGGGATGTTGTTATTCAGTGGCAGTGGTGATGCAAAGTGCACTCCTTTCTTCCAGCCTGGGCCTCTGTGTTGTAACCACACCCTATATTTGTAAACTTCCTAATCTGACATCATCTTTCTGCATTCAGAAGCTCTGTTTCCTACATTTCGATTTACTGTTATGAAATCGCAATTTAGCCATTTCCTATCTTGCGATTTACTAATTAAGAATGCAAATCCGTAGGAATTGCTAGTTGTGGAATCACTGGGTGCATACAGTTACACACCGTTTTGCAATTCCTAATTAGCTATTTCTACAGATTCGCAATTTGAAAATCACAAACGCTAAATTTTGTATATATGGGCCTTTGCCACTTCACTCTACTCTGAAACAATCTACTATACAGCACTGCTCTCTACACCACTCTACACCACTCTACTCTGATACTCTGCTTTGCAACAGTGCACTCTCTGCCACTCTACTCTGCACTACTCAACTCTACGCTGCTCCAATCTACGTCACTGACTCTATGACTCTGCACTCTACATCCCTCTACTCTACTCTGCACTCTATGTCACTCAACTCTACTCTGCATAACTGCCCTCTGTATCACTCAAGTCTGTGCCACTCCACTCTGCACCACTCAATGCTAATCTGCTCTATGTCACTGCATTCTATTCCACTGCGCTCCGCACCACTCTGCACAACTCCACTATGCGCCACTCCACTCTACTATGCACCACTCTAATCTATGCCACTGCATTCTACAACGCTGCTTTAGATGCCGCTGAATTCAATGCCACTGCACTTAATGCCACTGCCCTCTATGACACTATACTCTGCAACACTCTATGCCAATGTACTCTACACCAGCCCACTCTGCTCTCTGCCACTCTAGTATTGAGAACAAAGAAGGCTCGGGTCCTAAAACCTCCTGGACTGGACCACTGTAAATACAAGAGAAAAAAAAAGTGTGTCCAGAAGGACTAGTTCAAGAACAACTTTCCCTATGGGCAATTCTTGCGTATCCGGCGGAATTGCTCAAGGAGAGAGGACTTTGAATTACATGCCGAGGGGCTAGTCAACAAACTGAAAGAGAGGGGATACCCTAGAAAATTGTTAAATAGTCACTAAAAAGAGCATGGTTTACTCCGCGAGAGCACTTACTAACAAAAAAGACAAAAAGGCAAACAGATCGAAATGTATGTGTGTCCACATTTGGACCACACACACATCCCGTTAAAAAGTTATCCAAAGCAACTGGCATCTGATTGAAGGAGCCATAAAAGATGTGGGGTTGCCACTTTTTGCACTAAAAATGAATCGGAACATAGGGCAGCAAGTTACCAGCTCTTTGAGGCTTTTCATCCACATTATGCACCATGATCAACCTCCAACCGATACAGGGAAACCACAAATGTGGTATCTGTTCAGTGTGTGATTCGACACAAGAAGGGACATTATTCACAGACGGACTATGGCACTGGTGCCATAATGAATTTACGAATTGTAAATCTAAAAACATGGTATACGCCACTACATGTCAATGTAAACTGATTTACATTGGCAAAACAAGTCAGGAGGGAAGTCACCGCATTGTCTGACAGTGCAGATTATGGGATGTTGGGCGGGGAGTGCATCTGGGCCCAAGGAGGCTGTAATCTAGCTGGGTAAACATTGTTTGCTTCCCTGGTGTAGTGGAGGGTTGAGTGAGGGCCAGACTGTGCCTATGCCGCAGTCCCTATCCATTTTCACTTTTATCAGTTGAGGATCAAGACCCAGTAAAATCAGATCTGGGGCCGTATTTCACACAGTGCCCCGGGGTCACAACGGGCATTTGCGCCCATTTTGCGCACCCCAGGGGCACTTTGGTATTACAGAGAGGGCCACAGATGCCTCCGCGGCCCCTTCTCTAATACCGATAGCGCTGGCAGGGGGTGTTACCCTCATTTGCATGGGGGCGTGCCCCATGCAAATGAGGGACTCCGTTTGCCTCTGCGCCGTATTACGGACGTGGGTGCAGAGGCAAAGAAGGTGGCGCACTGTCAGTACGCCTTCAGATGGCAGCCCTCTGGAGGGGGTGGAAGGGGTCCCATGGACCTCCAGACATCCCTTGCAGGTGGGTTCAGTCACTAATTTTAGATCTAGAAACAACAGACCACTTCTAGTATGATGGAGTATTATCCTTCCAGGGATACCACTTCCCATAATCCTAATGAGGCTCAGGGTATTCAAAGGAGGGGCCAACCATGGGCAATCATTGCCTTTTAACTCCTTGTCAGCCTTCAACAGTAAATGAGGCCCTTAGAGTATGTTATATGTTAAAATATTTTATACCGCGCACGGTCACCAAATGGTTTCATGGCGCTCAAAACATATGCGTTAGGGCAGGGCAACAGAGGAACTCAATAAGCTAACTGAAAGAGATGAGTCTTGAGTAGTTTGCGGAAGCAATCATACCGAGGGCAGAGCCTGAGGGAGGTGGGGAGGAAATTCCACATAGTGGGGGCCAAAAAGGAGAAGCACGAGCCTCCATGCTTTTTACGTTTAAACCTTGGGATCAGCAACAAGTTGTGAGAGGCAGACCGAAGGTCTCTAGAGGGGGTGTAGCGCTGAAGGCTGGAGGTAGTAAAAGCAGGGGCACGATCAGCGAGGGCCTTAAAAACAGTACAGCCAAGTTTGAACTGGCAACGATAGACCACAGGGAGCCAGTGCAATCTTCTCATTAGAGGCGAGACATGTTGGAATTTGGGCTGATGGAAGATCAGCCTGGCCGCCTGGTTTTGCACCAGCTGCAACCGATGGAGATGGTATGCAGGAATACCAACATAGAGAGTGTAGGCGTAGTCTATACGCGAGGTGACCAGAGCCATGATAACAAGAGTGAGTGCCTTAGTATTAGAGTAACAATATTTGTTCCAGTAGTCTGCTTTCTCTGTGATTTTCAGTTTTTTTTAGCAAACTGTGAATGTAGGCTGGAATCTTGTTGCTTTTAACGAAATAAAGAACATTCCTAATGTGCCAAAGCTGTGATGCCTCGATGATAGATTTTAAACGGTGTGTTATGTTCTTTAAGCACGAACTTTTACAAAGCTAGCACACGGCTAATCGGCTCTCCCGCAGGTTATGAAAATAGAAGCAGAACTGTTTAAAACCTTCAGTAATGGGTATTTTCCGTTTCCTTGCGGTTAACAATCTCAAGCAGGATGCTCTCTTTCTAACCTATAATCTAAGAGACGCCAATGTTTTTTCAATGTCTAATGATCAAAAACCGTAAATATTTTTTTCTGAGTAAGTCATAAAGTGATGCAGCAAGATCTAATCAACTTTGAGGGCAGTCACATGCATTTCCAACACACTAATGCGTGCTACGATTTCAGAATGATGTGGGTTGGCTTATTTCTCTTTGTACTTGAAGAAATTTCTCCACTGAGTAAATGTGAACTCATTGTGCTGAATCTATCTATTCATCCACCCACCCACCTACCCATCCATTCATCCATCCATCTTTCTAATTGCACTATGCAAACAGCGCTCCATAATCTAAAAGAGCAGCTGTGCAGTAATAAACCGGTGCATGCCAAATACATTTAAAATGTCGCTATACAGAGACACCCATATATTATCACTAGATTTTGTTATGGCAAGAAAAAGTCTGAGGCTCAGATGTACTAACATTTTGTGTCATGGTTGTGCCATTTTTTTGGTGCAGCCATGATGCAAAATGCTGGTCGAGATTCACAAAACCAGGCAAGGGTCGATTTGCATCGTCTTTCATTGCTTTGTAAAAAAAAAAAGTAACACAAGACAGAAACTTTTCCTACAAAGCATTAAACTGCATTGGATAGCAGTTATAAGGGTGGAGCATGGGGGTTCCACTGCATCTTACCTTGCATTTTGATGCAAGCCCAGATTTACTGAAAACAATAAACCTGGGTTTGCACCAAAATTATGCAAATACCCGAGAGAGATGTAAAAACAGTGCTTAATTTGAGCAGGTGCTTTCAGATGCTCAGCACCGGCACTTCTTTCCCAGGGCCGGGGCTACGATTTCTGGTCCTGCAGGTGATGGTCTCAATATTAAATGCCCAATTTAAAATAAAAAGAACCACATACCTTGCATGGTGACAGGCTGGTATTGTTTCATAGGGAGGCGTACATCTGTTCAGGCAGGCGTGTTTGCATATCATCACTTTAGTGATGATGTTGTCACGCCTGTCATGAATCCAAGAAGTCATCACTAACGAATGGCTTGCATTCTATTCCCCGAGTCCGCTGCACCCTGCCACTGCCTGGGCCTAAGCTAATTGCTGAGTGTGCTTGAGCCCAGTAAGTGCAACAGTCATACTCACGTCTCACAGGCATTGCAGCATTACGGTTGGGGACAGTGCTTTTGCTGTAGCAGGCAGTGTCACAGCAAGCTGAGCAGTGGATGCCTATGCCGTCGTCATAACTGGGCCAAACTAATTACAGGCAGTGATGGAGCGAGATAGAAAACAGAGTTTTGTTTAAACTCGTGAAGTCACATTTCCATAACATAAATAATATTATTAACGTTTTGTGGTGTGTTTTGTTAACACAATCTAGATTAAACTTTACACATGGGGTTGGTAACACGTGTGCTCATAAACGTGCATAAATGTTGCATCTTTTGTTTGTGCAAGAATAATAAATTAATTTGTCGTTTTCGTTTTGTCATTACTAAACTGCAGCAGATTTTAAAGAGCATGTGCTTATTTTGCTTTCCTTGTCTATGTGATGTCATTTCTACTATTCTAGGTGCACATAAGGTTTCATGGATTCATGAGGACTGGTAGATATAAAATGCTGCTTATATGTTGCTTGATGCTAGGTAACGTTAGACTAATTGGGTGGGTTAATCAATTAGTAAGTGAAGGGTGGATACAGAATAAATGACAATTCTTACATTAATACTTTTCTTGTGTTTGTTTTATACTAGAAAAATAAATTGCCTGCTTTTGGGCCTAGTTTGCTCGAGTTTGCTAAGCGATGAATTTAATTCTGCAAGGAGCACGAGATGTCTCTGTGAAAGAAAAAGCTTTCCATCAAAGTTGCATTCATTCAGCAAAGATGATGTGTTGTCATTATTCTGGCGGACGTGGCCAAGGTCAGAAACCGGTAGAAAAGAACTTTGCTAACTTGGCATCCGCGGAAGTGCAATGGAGTCAGTATGAACTCTTGTTCAAATTGTTGCAAACCAAGGAAGCTTTGGAACACGTACAAGAAAGACAATGGTCCCAAAGAATATGACTGAATGGAAGTTTTGAAATGTAGGTGACATGTCACTTGTCACCCTTCGTCCAATGAGACCTCGTTATTTGCAGAAAATTTTCCTTTACTTAGATTAGCTAGCATAGAAAGGTATAAAAAGTCCATGCCCTGGGGATGGGCTGGCTGCTGCTTTCTGACTTTCCGATGAGGGTGTCGTGCTGATGAACTTTGCGTGGAGCACGTAAGAATCCTCAAAGACTTTTACTTTATCTTCATTTTATTTAGCTCAGTTAGGGACTTAGGTTTTTAGAAATGCTAAACTTATATTTCTTTGCTTAAATCGTATTTTTCTTATGATACATTGCAATTATGCTTGCTATAATGCTAATAAAATTACATTTATAAAACTATATTTTGAATTATCTACAATTAGTTAATAAAATCTTACTTTTGAAACAAGCTGGTCTTGGTTATTCAGAAGAGTAGGTTACTATTAGCTAGATACCATCGCCATGGTGGTCATTTAAATAGTTAGATTTTGTTCAAATGACGTCAACATTTATCGCGGTTGTATATATTATGTATATAAATTGTGAATAAGGTGTATATAGATTTAATTTGATCACCTGATTCAGTGGGTCAAATATGTCATGTTTGATTAATGGGTCCATGAGTTAGAGTAGTATTTTAGGTAATAGGTTATAGAGTTGGGTAGCGTTGGTTAGCGTTGGTTATGGCATATTTCCTATAGGCCGCTGGATCAATTCTTCTGGTAGCAGAGGATGGTTGCTAAGGGTAACCAAGGCGTTGCTAGGGGTAACTAAGGTGTTATTGATATGTTATGGTATAGAAATAGGATCGATGTTTAACATATGTTGAGTTAGTTTTCGTGCTATACGTGAATTGTACCGGTACAGATTGTGTGATGAGAAGGTAGTCACGCAAGACATCTGATCTGTTTGTGATATCGTCGTGTATCACAAGTGATATCGTCGTGTATCACGTGTTGTGGTCGTGCAACACAATGTTGTGGTCGTGCAACACAGTTTTAGGGCTAGGTGTGAATCTTGTTTAGTGAGGGTTTTCTAAGAAATTAGAGCAGCATGAGAATAGGGACAAAGGGCCTGTTGTAAAACTCACTGTGATAAGAGTATTAGTTATATTCGAGCTTGAGTGAAGGGTAGGGTAATATCGGTACATGATTACCTATAAACAGGTGAAAGTCCTGTAGGGGTACATGTTTTATATCTAGAAACAGGTGAGAGTCCTGTACGGATAACGGCATTATTTTGCTAACGGTGCATGATTTCTATAAACAGGTGAGAGTCCTGTACGGATTTCGTGTGTGTTTGAAGTTAGGGATTTTTCCGTGTGAAAGTGCGTGATTGTTTTGTAGGGTATGTTCAAGTGGAACTTTCGGACAGTCACTTAGTTGTGCGTTCAGAGGGAAATGAGTTCATATTTTACTCGATAGAAGGGTAGAGTAAAAGTTGCTCTACTGGCGAGTGAAAATTATTCTATGAGAATAGCGTCGACTATTCCAAGTTGTGAATACTTGAATGTATGCAAACTATCCTAATTAGAGAAACAGTCAGATGAGTCCTTATTGTCATTGTTAAAAATTAATTTTAACAGAGAAAGCGTTCTCAAAATGGCGCTGTGAAAAGATTTTGTGAAGGAGGGGTAAGCGCAACGAGTGAGAAGCGAGAAATCGCAGCTGCTGTGTACGTCACAGAGCCGCGCTGAGATTGGGTGACATACGTCACAAGCTGTGCTCTGATTGGTTCTTGAGTCTCTGACGAATTGTAATTTGATTAGTTCTTCAGAAAATCTTCATTTTTATTGGTTGAGTAGAAAAGTGACGTAGCTCAACCCTCATTGGCCTGTTGGTGTGTTTCGCGCACGGATTGGTTGTTATAGCGGAACATCCCGGAAATATTTTACGAACAATTTTGTTTATTGGAAATAACTCGTAAAGATGAGTTATCATTTTAAACACGTTGAGAAAAAGCCAACGTTGTTTCAGAAACTTAAAAATTTTATATCGCCTGACAAGAAAATTGAAACGCGAGGTGGTAAATTACTTCATAAGTGTAAAACACCTGCAGCGTATATGGAAGGTGAATATGGTTATCATACTGTTTTGTGGTTTGACGCTTGGAAACAATATACAAAGGATGACGGTGTTTTAGCATGGCCTGATGATGGTTCATTTAATGTAAAGGTTTTGAGAAATTTGCGAGAGAAAATGAATACTCTTAAACCCAAACCGAGACCAACTCAATTTGAGGCTTTAGTTGAGTGGGAAGATGAAATGTACCAATTACAAAGGGAAGCAAGTGGAATGAAAAGATCTTCTAAACCTCCAAGTTGGAAGAGAGAGACACATGAAGACAGGATGCGAATGTGGAGACAGGGAAACATGAGTGAGGGACTTTTTGTATTTAGAGAAATGGTTTCAGGTTCTCCTGATGGGAAAGAAACTGAAAAAAGAAATAGTGCTCCTTTGGAAAGTGAATCGGAAGATGCAGTTTTAGAAGAAATATACACTACAGATAAAAGGCATCAGCCTTTTAGACCTCCTAGGTCATGGTCTACTCCGGTGGTTTCTACAGAAACTTCACCGAGTGCACCTCCAATGAATGAAGCTCCGAGACTTTATCCAAATAATTGTGAAATTGTTGAAACTCCAAAAAGACCAGAATTTGAAAATGTCCGTAATGAGGGTAGATATTTTTCAGCGACTCCAAGAGCAAGGGAAGCTCCAAAAAATTATGTAAGAGAAACAAGAAATGGTGAGGCTGTTGAGTCTTCTGAGTATTTACGATCAAAAGAAGAATTAATTCGACAAATAACAAAAAGCATGGAAGCTGTGACAGTTCCAGTAACTATTGGTCCTGTTCAACCTGTTTTTGAACAAAGAGAAACTAATAAGACAGGGTTAACTGTTCCTTTAAATGCAGAAATCCAGAAGGTCGCTGAAAATTTTTATTCAGATTTATCTGAAATAAACTCTTCAAAATCGAGAATGCCTGATTTAACTTTTAATGAGGATTTATCTCCAAAAACACCGATGGGTGCAGAATCTGATGCTGAGAGTCCTGAAGTTAGGGTGACAAAACCTAAACTTGATGTTGCAAAATTAAAAGCAAATATTGAGGAATTAATAATTGGTACAATTGGTCCTGACAGTCTAAATTATTATCGAGATGATGAACTACTGTTCATTTGCAAGAGTATGCAATGGAAAACGAAAAACAAATATGACCAGTTGGAAGAACTGGCAGCTGAACTGGAAATTGATGTGAGCAGACAGAAGAATTTTGCAAAACATTACAGATTAGACTTTTCAGAAAGCGATATTGAAAGTTTGAATTCTATGGGAAGAATAATGCACATAAAAGATCTGATTGTGTACATTAAAAAATTAGGAGAACTGAATAAGTGGAGAGTAAAATGGACTA
Organism: Lissotriton helveticus; assembly: GCF_964261635.1. NCBI lineage: Eukaryota > Metazoa > Chordata > Amphibia > Caudata > Salamandridae > Lissotriton > Lissotriton helveticus. Next base: position 610,974,082 of record NC_136069.1, on the reverse strand, counting down.
AAAAGAAGGAAGATGAGAAATTGGAAAAATTGTCAAAACAATTTCCAATGAGAGAGATTGCAGGTGGAGGATATGTTCATGTCCCATGGTCAAGACAAGACATACTACTGTTTACAAATGATTTTCCGAAACTGAGGGAAAAGCCAGTGGAGTGGTATAGGCAAGTGGATAGATTTATCAAAGTCTCAAAAGTTCTGTGGATCGATCTGGATGGATTTTTTGACATAGTTGTCCCATCAGATCTTTGGACAGAATGTAAAATATCCATAAGTTGGCCAAAAGCTGAACCTGATCGGGTTAAGGAAACAGGTGCTCCAAATCCTCTTGTAATGGATTTCTACGAAAAAGTGATTTACTGGTTGAAAAACAAAATTCCACCAAAAGAGGTTGATTGGGTTAAAATAGAAAGAACAAATCAGGAAACAAAAGAATCAGTTCATTCGTTTTATGAAAGGTTACTGTTGATTTTTAAACAATACAGTGGCTATGAAAAATTAGACGAGAAGGATATGAGTCATTTTGTCTACAGATTTGTTTATGGTTTAAAACCAGAAATAGCAGATATGATCAGGAATAGTATTGTCGGATGGCAAGCACTATCTGTTGATGACATTTTGAGAAAGGCAAAATACTGCAGTGATGAGTTGGAAGTCAGACAAAAGAAGCTCAAGGAAAAAGCCATGTGGGCTCAGGTAAAGGTGGCTGAGCAACAGATTGCCAGTCTTGGTAATAAAAACACAAATTTTGTGCAAACTGCAAATCCGAACCAAGGGCAAGGAAAGTTTAAAAATAATACTTTTGTGAGAAATTTTAATCCAAAAATTGAGGAGATGAAACAAAGGTTACCTTGTTTTAATTGTGGCGAAATTGGACACTGGAAAGACGAGTGTAAGAAACCGCCTAGAAATTTAAAAAGCCCATTATTAAATCCACAGATGCAGAATGATGTTGACCTGCAGCAACAGCTACAGTTGCAACAGAGTTTAAACGAATTGAGTCTTCAACGACAGTTGCAGCAACAGGTAAATCAGCAACAGGTGAATCAGATGAATAACCGTCAGAACCAATTGCCTCAGGCACCGTTTCCAAATTGTGGGGGAACACAGAAATATAATGTAGGTGTGGGATTTCAAGGAGAAGATCAGGTAATAAAACCGAAAAGGCTATCTCCTATTACCAACTTTTGGAGATATTCACGCTAAGCGCGAATATCTCCATTAGCTAACACTTGCCCAGGAGCAGTTCTTAGCCATGTTATCCAATGGGAGGTGGATAACATGGCTAAGAGCATTTGCTCGATAATGCATGAATATCGCTGACTTTTCAGCGATATTCATGCATTGCGGGCGTTTTTTATCGCATTTGCGATAAACCTTGCTAATAGCAAGGTTTATCTGCGATAAAAATCGCCGATGTGCGGCGATAATTTTTGTCTCTAAACAAGTTAGAGACAAAAATTATCTCTATTGGTTGGTAATATGCCCCAGAGTTTCCTAATATACCTCAATACAAAATGAAAGCAGAGACAATTGAGGGAGTCATACCTGTGATTGATAAATTCATTAAACAAGGTGTTTTAAAAGAAATTGAGAGTAGCTCTTGTAACTCACCGATTATGGGAATTAAAAAATCTAATGGAACGTATCGGATAGTTCAGGATTTAAGAAAAGTTAATCAAATCGTGGTTCCATGTTGTCCTGTGGTTCCAAACCCAGCAGTGATTTTGTATCAGATTCCACATGATGCTGAATGGTATACTGTCATTGATCTTTGCAATGCATTCTTTACTGTTCCTCTACATCCAGAGAGTCAGGAAATTTTTGCTTTCAGATTCCAGAGTAGGACCCTCGCATGGTGTAGAATCCCACAGGGGTATACAGAGAGTCCTTCTATCTTTAATGAGCTGTTGAAAAGATCTTTGGAAAATTTGGACTTACCTGGTAGGTCTACATTGGTGCAGTATATTGACGATCTGTTGATAGCTGCTAAAACGAGAGAGAATTGTGTGACAGACACAATAACACTTTTGAATCATCTTGCAGATGAGGGACATAAAGTGTCTCCAGCAAAATTACAGTTTTGCAAACAAGAGGTGAAATATCTTGGTCACAGAATTGCAAAGGGAAAAAAACAGGTGACAGTTGAGAGAATTAATATGATTCAAGCAATGCAACCACCCAGAACACAGAGACAGGTTCAAATGTTTTTGGGAATGGTTGGCTACTGTCGACAATGGATGAGTGGATTTTCGGTAATTGCGAAACCACTACAGAGACTGACAAGATCTGATGTGAAAGATCCAATTATTCTCAATGAGGCTGAGATGGAATCTTTTGAAAACCTGAAAAAGAGCTTATGTCAAGCTCCTGCTTTGGGTATGCCGAATTATGAAAAAGATTTTGAACTGTATTGCAGTGAGAGAGAAGGATGTGCATTGTCTGTGTTAATTCAGAGACATGGGAATCTAAAGAAGCCCATTGCATATTTCTCTGCAGTTCTTGATCCCATTGCAAAAGCATTACCGGGTTGTTTAAAAGCAGTTGCAGCTACAAGTGTCAGTCTTGAGCAGAGTGAAGGAATCATAATGGGATTTCCTGTGAAAGTTTTTGTGCCTCATTCAGTTGAAATATTACTGACAAGGGGTAAAACTCAACATTTAACAAGTAGCAGATTGACAAAGTATGAGAAAATCATACTAGGAGCAGATAATGTTTCTATTTCGAGATGTTTAAATCTGAATCCTTCTACATTACTGCCTGATTCTGAAATAGTTGATGAAAATGAAGTGGAACATGAGTGTTTGGATGTCATGGAATTTTGCACCAAACCAAGGCAGGACATTAAAGATGTACCTTTGCCTGAATCAGATGTTGTCTACTTTGTGGATGGCTCCTGTCTGAGGACAGAGGGAGGTGTTTTGAAAGCATCATATTCTGTCTGTACAGTTGCAGATGTTGAAGAAGCATCATGTCTTGAAGGAATTCGTTCAGCACAGGTGGCTGAATTGATTGCTTTGATTCGTGCATGTGAAATATCAAAGGATATAAGAGTTACCATCATTACTGATAGTCAGTATGGGTACGGAGTTGTACATGATTATGGACAGCTCTGGTCTCAGAGAGGTTATTTGACCTCAGCAGGCTCACCAATTAAAAATGCAGTCTTTATCAAAAGATTAATTGAAGCCATACAGTTGCCGAAAGAAATCGCAATTGTAAAGTGTGCTGCGCACACAAAAGGAGTGGATTATATCTCAAAAGGCAATGCCTATGCAGATGAGACAGCAAAATACTGCGCAAGAAAGGGTTGTGCATACAATCGGGAAAAGAGTAAAGAAACTGATTCAAATTCATTAATGCTAACAACAGTGGTAGAAACATGGAATGAAATCAGAGACTTACAAAATGAAGCAGATGATGAGGAAAAAGATCTATGGTTGCGATCAGATTGTAGACCACGTGATGAGGATGGAGTGTGGGTCTATAAAGATGGCAGAGTAGTTTTACCAAATTGTTTGATTGCTGATATGGCCAGATTGTATCATGGTCCAGCTCACCTTGGAAGAGATTCTATGATCAGACTTTTCCGAGAGACTTGGTTCAACACAAAATTTAGAACGATTGCAGAGTCTTTTTGTCAAAGGTGTTTGGCATGCCAACAAATGAACCCAAACAGGAAATCAGTTGTGGGTACAGGGATAATTGGTCGAGAAGGTGGTCCCTTTACCAGATTGCAGATGGATTTCATTGAAATGCCCCTACACAATTGTTTGAAATCTGTTCTTGTAATTGTTTGTTTGTTTTCAAGGTGGGTGGAAGCATTTCCTACACGACATTGTGATTCAATCACAGTGGCAAAATTGCTACTGAGAGAAATTATCCCAAGGTACGGTTTTCCAGTCACTATTGAGAGTGATGGAGGAAGCCATTTTGATAACAAACTGATGAAGCTTATATGTGAGGCATTGAGCATTGAGCAGAAAATACACTGTGCATACAGACCAGAGGCATCTGGGGTGGTTGAGCAGATTAATGGAACAATTAAAAACAGAATTGGAAAAATGTGTCTAGAGACAGGTGTAAAGTGGACTGATGCACTTCCAATTGTTTTAATGTCATTGAGAAGTACACCTGATAAAAAGACAGGTTTGAGTCCTCATGAAGTACTGATGGGAAGAGTCATGAGACAGGCTTTTGTACCTGTAGGCAAATTGTTGAGTATAAATGACAGTGCTATTTTGGATTACTGTAAAAGGTTATCTGATATAGTGACTTCTGTGTCTAATCAGGTGGGAACTGAAGCACAATCAAATGAGAAGGTTCTAACACATGATTTGAGACCTGGTGATTGGGTCAGAACAAAAGTACATCGGAGAAGAAATTGTTTGGCTCCTAGGTGGCAGAAGCCTAGACAAGTAATTCTGGTTACTACAAACGCAGTGAAATGCAGAGGATTGAAAAGGTGGATACATCCTAGTCATACCATTCCAGTGCCTACTCCTGAGAGTTCTGATGTTGAAAGTGATACTACAGATGATTCTGATTCAGAAGTAGAAGGTGAAACAAATCCAGAGACTGAAGATCGACAAGGAAGTCGACATCTGGAATCTGTACCTGTGCCTGTGAATGAAGGATTAGTAACAAGAAAAAGCTCTGAAATAATTGAAATAGATTCTGGAGAAGAAGAGAATCTATCAGAATGAAAATCGACTGAGGAGTCAGTCAAGAAGATTAATGGAGTGATTTCCATTGAAGACAGTGAGGCTGAACCGAAAGAAATTTCTGACCAGGAGAGTATCGAAAAGCAGAAGTTAAGCTCTGAAGTAAGGAACAGAAGTCCAGAATCTGGGAAGTTGGAGGTAATTGAAGAGGAGGAGGAAGACGAATTGCCGAGTACCAGTGATGGAAGACAAAGTGTTCCTGAAGGAGTGAAACTGCCGAATAGAGAAGTTCCTGAGTCAATAATTGAAGTTTCAGACAGTGATACTGGAGAAAGTGATGTGGATGGTGAAAATAGAAGTCCAAAGAAAAGATCTTGGAAGTCTGAGTTGAAAACTTCAGAACCAAAAAGAAAGTTTGTGAAAAAAGCAGATTACTGGCCTGGTGGAAGATTGAGAGTTAGGTTGATAAAGAAACCGAAGGACCAGGTGGAAGAAATCAGTAGTCAAAAGGATTCTGAAAAGGAAGTTGGAGTTGGAAGGAAGATTGAAGTTGTGACAAGAAAAGGAAAGAGGATTATAAGGCCAAATCAAAAGTACAAATCACCTGAGTGGACTTATTTAGTAATTCCACCTGTTATTGACATTTACGATAGTAGTCAAGAAGAAGAAGAAATCGAAGAAATTAGTGACAATGATTGAAGTATAGAAATGTTGGGTTTTAGTTTTTGGCAAAAGGCCGAAGAAACCTTGTTAGGTGACACAAGGTCGAAGAAAAGTTGTTTAGTTGAAGAAAATTCATTTGTGACATAAGGTCGAAGAAGTATTGTTAGGGTTTTAAAAAAAAAATAAAAAAAAAATAATATTTTAAAAAGGGGGGTATAAATAATTAATTAATAATTCTTTAGTTTTTAAAATAGTTTAAATTTTTCTTTTTAAAGATGCCTTACGTTATGGAACAAAGTACTTCAAGATGTTCCATTTTTAAGAGATGCTGTAAGATGGCTCTGGTGTGTTTGCTCATTTTAATTCTGCTCTGGGTAGTTTTAGCTGTTATTATTCCATTTGAATATAACAAAGATTTTCACAAAGCCAATATGACAAGCAAAGTTTCAGCTAGTCAAAACAAAATTAGTGCAACTGGCAAAGTTATTGATCATCAACCTAACATTCATCAGGATAATTCAATTAGTGATTTTTCAAGCAATACATTCACAAAGCTTTTGAGTGAATATGTCAAGGTAATGGATGCAAAAGACTGCTATGTCTGTGTCAAGTTACCTGCTTCTGTTTCTGAGGGAGTGACATACAATATGCTTCCTCTCACATATGGTGTGACATGCAGTGTGTTAGCTAGTCTGTTCTATCAGACTGGACGTTTAGAATACTATTATTCAGATTTTGACGAGATTTTTGCTAATTTAAAAATTGAGGGTGCTTTGAATAAGCATAAGAGAGCTAAACAGATGAGGGAATTTTTCCTTGTCACTAATGAACTTACCTATGAGTATGCTTACAAGAATAATTTAACTTGCAAACTAAGTGCTGAGGGAAAGAAGTTTTTGAACCTGGTTGAAGAAAGGAGAGCAATTTACAAGAGAAATGAGATAGTCAAGCAGACTAAATCCAGGTTCTGGCAGAAAGAAGACGAGAAGCTTAATGGCAAAATGCTTGATAATGTTGCAATTCACATAGACAAACCAGTTAGTGGTAAGCTTTGCATTAGAAGAGACAATACACTTTTTGATAACTACTTTGTGGGTGCGAGTAATTGTGAAGATACTTATCAAATCATGGGAGGTTGGGGATTCAAAGGTGGAAAAGATCCAATTTTCCCTGGGATTTATTTTGTGTGTGGTGACAAAGCTTATTATAACCTTCCGGATCATTGGTATGGAACTTGTTATGTTGGGATTGTGTTTCCTAAGATTTTCCATGTTGACAGAGAGTCAGAGGGTTTGTTCAAAATTCATAATCATGTAAATAGAGTTACAAGAGAATCCTTTACAGAAGTAATGGGAGATATTTTCCAAGCAGTAATACCTATTGTAGGTATAACCCTGAACTCAGGTAGAATCAGAAAATTGTCTACAATTGTTGATAGACTGTCAACAGATACAGCTGATGGTTTCCAATTAGTAAATGTTGAGGTTATTGCAATTAGATCCATGGTGATTCAAGATCGCCTTGCTTTAGACATACTCCTGGCAAAAGAGGGAGGAGTCTGTGGCATATTACATGCGCAACATTGTTGCACCTATATCCCTGATGAGAGTAAGAACCTTGAGATGTACATTAAAAACATCACAGAAATGCATTCAGAAATAATTCCGTTAGAAGAAGAAGATTTTTCAGAAAGACTTTCAAAAAGATTCCAATCAATCAAAAATTGGTTTCCTGACATTGGAAGTTCAATTCTTGGCAAGATTTTGGCACCTTTGATTGTGATAATATTCATTTTCATTTTGACAAAAATTGGTTGTTTGTTGCATAAGAGAAAGAGACAAATGAAAGAAAAGAAAAGAATTTATAAACTCAAAAAGGAAGAGGAGAGGGAGATTGAGTTGCAGGAATTACATAGAGCTCGTTATGATAATTGCAAGGATTTTGCAGAAACAGATTTTTAGAAATACTGACACAAATGAATTTGAATCATTTTCCAGAAAGTTTAAATGTCCAAATTTTGGGTGGTGGTGTGGTGATTTGTTAATCACCAGATGAGGGAGTTGATGGAGCGAGATAGAAAACAGAGTTCTGTTTAAACTCGTGAAGTCACATTTCCATAACATAAATAATATTATTAACGTTTTGTGGTGTGTTTTGTTAACACAATCTAGATTAAACTTTACACATGGGGTTGGTAACATGTGTGCTCATAAACGTGCATAAATGTTGCATCTTTTGTTTGTGCAAGAATAATAAATTAATTTGTCGTTTTCGTTTTGTCATTACTAAACTGCAGCAGATTTTAAAGAGCATGTGCTTATTTTGCTTTCCTTGTCTATGTGATGTCATTTCTACTATTCTAGGTGCACATAAGGTTTCATGGATTCATGAGAACTGGTAGATATAAAATGCTGCTTATATGTTGCTTGATGCTAGGTAACGTTAGACTAATTGGGTGGGTTAATCAATTAGTAAGTGAAGGGTGGATACAAAATAAATGACAATTCTTACATTAATACTTTTCTTGTGTTTGTTTTATACTAGAAAAATAAGTTGCCTGCTTTTGGGCCTAGTTTGCTCGAGTTTGCTAAGCGATGAATTTAATTCTGCAAGGAGCACGAGATGTCTCTGTGAAAGAAAAAGCTTTCCATCAAAGTTGCATTCATTCAGCAAAGATGATGTGTTGTCATTATTCTGGCGGACGTGGCCAAGGTCAGAAACCGGTAGAAAAGAACTTTGCTAACTTGGCATCCGCGGAAGTGCAATGGAGTCAGTATGAACTCTTGTTCAAATTGTTGCAAACCAAGGAAGCTTTGGAACACGTACAAGAAAGACAATGGTCCCAAAGAATATGACCGAATGGAAGTTTTGAAATGTAGGTGACATGTCACTTGTCACCCTTCGTCCAATGAGACCTCGTTATTTGCAGAAAATTTTCCTTTACTTAGATTAGCTAGCATAGAAAGGTATAAAAAGTCCATGCCCTGGGGATGGGCTGGCTGCTGCTTTCTGACTTTCCGATGAGGGTGTCGTGCTGATGAACTTTGCGTGGAGCACGTAAGAATCCTCAAAGACTTTTACTTTATCTTCATTTTATTTAGCTCAGTTAGGGACTTAGGTTTTTAGAAATGCTAAACTTATATTTCTTTGCTTAAATCGTATTTTTCTTATGATACATTGTAATTATGCTTGCTATAATGCTAATAAAATTACATTTATAAAACTATATTTTGAATTATCTACAATTAGTTAATAAAATCTTACTTTTGAAACAAGCTGGTCTTGGTTATTCAGAAGCGTAGGTTACTATTAGCTAGATACCATCGCCATGGTGGTCATTTAAATAGTTAGATTTTGTTCAAATGACGTCAACATTTATCGCGGTTGTATATAATATGTATATAAATGGTGAATAAGGTGTATATAGATTTAATTTGATCACCTGATTCAGTGGGTCAAATATGTCATGTTTGATTAATGGGTCCATGAGTTAGAGTAGTATTTTAGGTAATAGGTTATAGAGTTGGGTAGCGTTGGTTAGCGTTGGTTATGGCATATTTCCTATAGGCCGCTGGATCAGCAGCACCAGCAGTGACATGACCTGCTGTGCTGAAGCAGCCTCCTGACCTGCAACAAACCCAGTGAGTCCGCACTTATTAATAGGTTAAAAAAAACGCATTTTCATTTGGTGTACATTTTGTTTCCGCACTCATCTGTTGGTGTATGTAAAGAAGTAAAACGCATGTCTTATGGGACCGACAGCATAGCATGGTTACAGTATAGAGGCTGAGGCAGTGTGGGTGTTGACAGTTGGGCACACTGGAGGTAGAAGTGAGCTGTATAGCCTCCTCGGCAGCATTTTCAGCCCCGGCACTTCATTTTTTACAAATTAAGCACTGCGTAAAAAAGAAAAATATGTTAATTTCTACTTGTTACTTCCTCTTCGTCTGTGTTCTCCATTCTGCAGCAAACATGCAAATAGGTATAAGACACTAAGAATGGTTTTGATACAGAAAGTACCACTTCCTGCACAAAAAGCAATCTTGCCCGGAATGCAAGCATCCTTACACCATGGTGCAAAAATGCTTGTGTCAGTGTTAGCCTACCTGAAGTGTGCCAGAACAATAAGGGCCTCATTTACTACTTGTTGGCGTAGGGCAATGCTGCAAGTCTCCCTGCTGCACTGCCCTGCATCAAAAGGAAAGAGCAGGAATGTGCCATGTTAATAAAATCTGTACCAAAGGGGGTGGTGTTGGACGGAGCATCTGAACCAATCAAACACTCATACCCAGTCAACAGATCTGGGTTTAATCCATCACCGTTCTTTAGCCCACTCTGCCACCCCAGTTCAGACATGGCCATATGCAAATCAGTCTGACCCTGTGCCTCATGGGAACAGTTAAGCCCGAACTGCCAAGCCATGCCTTCCCTGGACCAGAAGCAAGCTTCCTAGGACCGGTTTCTGGCATTTCAGCCGTCTTCAGCCAGGCTTGCTTGAATCCAGTGGCAAAGTGAGCAAGGGACTCACATCTGAGCATACCCTGCCAACTTATGGCGAACAAAGCGGTACAAAAGGGGGTGGTGATGGACAGAGCATCATCCCCTTTTGTATCGCTTTGTTAATAAAATCTGGCACATACACTGTCCTCTCTACCTGCACCAGTAGACAAATTGGTGCCTTGTGCCAATGTAGGGACCCTAGGCCCATGCTGCAAGGGTGTCTGTGCTGTTGGGACAATTGTTTTTGTGCAGGAAGGAACACCTTCCTGCAGAAAAACAATCAATGGAGGCATTTTCCTCTTTCAATGTCTGCTGCAGAATGCAGCACACATAGGTGAAAAAACGAGGAGTAATATAGTTATTTCCCCTCATTACGCCTTACCTAGGCAGCCGCACAGTTTTGACACATTCCCAGGTTGATCGATCCTTGTGAATCTGGGAATGTGTCAAAATCCATGGGTGTTGCATGTGAAAACCCACAGCAACGCTCATGGAATGCCTTCTTGATGCAGAGTAAGGCAAGGCAACGCTTTGTGCTGCCTTGCCTTACTCCATATCAATGAGGCCATGCAAAGCCACTAATGGTTCTGCCTGGCGTCATATATATGATTGAGAGTCCTGTGCCATCAGAGCATCATAAAAAGTGATGCTCTGGTGGTGCAGGACTCTTTAAATGAGGCCCTAAGAGAGCAGAAATGCACCATATCTTAGTAGATATGACATCTCACCCAGGCTCGGATTTAGATGTGCTCAGCACCACCAAAGGTGTTTGCGTGCTTTGATTTACATAGTCCGATTTTCATCTGGCTCTACCAAGAGAACATTTAAAATCAAGACAGGACTTTTCATGGAAGTAAGTGTTAGTTGTCAAACTAAGCCGAGTGTGGTAGGATCTGACTATATGGAGACATCATGTGGAGGAAGGATAGAATAAATAAGGTGACTCTATAACCTGGCTCCGACCAAGAACCAGGCAGCTGCATGCAAAGCAGATTTTAAAAGCTGAGGGGTACACTTTGGCCTATTGATAGGAAGAGCAGAGTCTCAAGCAACGCTAATTAATAGGAGCACCTGAACAACGGATCTAAAGGTATATAATGGCTACAGGATCAACCAGGGGTTTGTAAAGCACTAGCTACTCACCCAGAACGGGTCTCAAGGCACTGAGGGAGGGGGTCAGAGGGGGGTCCGCAGATCCAGGAGGTTCACTGAGTTCCATCGAAGATCCAGTTCTTGAGGTCCTTTAGGAACTTGGGGAGCGGTGCAGTCTGTCCGAGGTGGAGGGAGAGGGAGTTCTAAGCCTTGGCCGCGAGGAAGGAGAAGGAGCGTATTGGTAATGGGCGATCTTGGATTTCTTGGCACTGTGTGAAATAAGAGTCAGATAAGGAACAAAAGAATACACGGAGACTGGGCACAGGCAACATGTCTGGCGGAAACATCCTCCGATGCTACAAACAAAGGTCATGGCTGCTGCTGGTCATAATACTTTCCATACAAGAATAGCATTAAACTGCACCCGTACCATGGAAATCCATGACTCAATAACAGAGAGGCAATTCTGAGGGCTGTGGGTGTTCCTGTTGCATGACATTGGGATTTAGTGTTGTATGTTATAGGTGTGTTCATGGATGGAAATGCCTTGTTAGGCCACAAGATGCTACTGTAGCCTCATACAAAGGTTAAAGGTTACGGGTGACAGGAATGACTTCCGGACTATTGTTATTCACAGCGTGATAAAGGTAGGCTGATGGGATTTTGTCAACTTCTTGTGGTCATTGTTGGGCCCAGAGAACATTTTCATTAGGAGGGCACTGTTGGAACTGGGTAGCCTGGCCTAGGGCAAGACAAACATTTCAGAGGCACAGTGTTAAGGTTGCAGACCACCCAAAAGTAAATCCACGCAATATCACACAAAAATAACGCTACACCAATAATGTGGAAAAATAAGTACTGTTTTATAAAAATAATATACTCTCTGTTTTCAAAATATACCACTTATTACATTTCAAGTTGTCTCAGTAATAGCAAACACTTTTAACCGGCTAAGCAATTTACCAAGTAGTTTTAACAAAACAGTACATTTGTCATTAAATCAATTTTGACACTCTCAGACCTGTTAATGTAAATTAAACTTCAACAGTGCATTTGGTTATACTCCAGAAGCAACTATATGTGGGTACTTTGCAGTGCACTATATCTGACACCCACAGCATCAATAATCCCTCCTTCTTCCTAATACATAAACAATGAGGGTTACAGATATACCAGCTTTATATAGTTATTAGCAAACTTTCCTGGATTATTCAAGAACTCTACTCCATTTGAAGAAGAAGGGGCAAGCTGTCATTACTTATCAGGAGCCATGGGTTGATTATTGACTTTTTAATCCTGGCACCCCCACTGGTAATCAGGCTTCCTGAGTCAGGCAATGTTATAAGTGTTAAGCCTTTCGTTTCCAGGCTTCCCTCCTCTTTCTCCCAGTTATAAACAGTGTAGGGAGGAAGCCAAACGCGTGGGAGGCCTGACCAGCTCTCCCACGCTACCCCTCACTCCTCCCTGCTTACTTGTAAAGGGGGCCGGCAGGCGGATCTTCCGCTCACCCCCTGTACCTGATGACTGCTTCTCTCCTCGCACTCGCCCTCTCCGCCCCCTGGAGAACAGAACCGGAGCGCTAAACACAGCGCATCAGCCGCTTGACAGGCTGCTCCTCACACACGGATCTGTCCCTCGGCGCGCAGATCAGTTGCAATCACTCGACGAAGCCGCCTCCTCACAGCGCTCCTCAGCAGAGAGCGACGACGTCAATTTCCACACCCCCGGCCTCCACTGCGCATGCGCGGGGGAAAAGCGACTCCGCTCCGGGCCTGCTTAGTCCTCGGCCCCTTCTCTCACCACAGTCCCCCAATCCAGTGGGGAATTAGCGCGCTGGCACTGGGAAGGAGCACTGCGCTCTCACTTATCCCTGGATTCACCGGACACCGACACCAAGCGCGACAGGTGCCCCCGGGGTCCCGTCTTCGGCGCTGGCCTCACAAGGCTGCCCAGGCTCAAGGGAATCCTCCACCAGTCTCCAACCACTGGTCCATCAACACAGGGTCGGCTCCCTGCCAGTTCTGACCCAGGTAAGATGTGCCCAGCGCCACCCAGGTCAACAGTTATCTTCTTGTTATCAACAGGAAAAGGGGGATCAAAGGAGCTTCCACAGAATAAAGCCTCAGGGCGCTTTTTCCTCACTAGGACCCCAGCCCTCTTCACTGGACAGTTAATAGGAACCCTCTCAGTTCAGTTTCCAATGCTGGGCAGAGGACTGCGCTCCACTACGCTGCAGTCTCCTTACCCTACCTACACCCTACTATTTTGAAGCTAGGGGTCAGTCAGGCGCCCAGGGTCTCCCTTAAACTTTCACAGCGGGGACAGGACAAGGAACCCACAGGAGGAATAGAGAAGTGGAATTATTAGGCTGCTTCCCAGTCCAGGAGTTCAACCCTTACACTAGTCTCCTCCCACCTGCCAGGATAGCCTGTCCTCCAGCTGACTCTCACAGGTAGACAAAATGGCTGCCCCGCATTCCGCCTTTTATAGGCTGCCCTTCAGTGGTCCAGAATGGACCAGAAGGTTCTGGAATGCCCTATGTTAAGCTATGGCCAAGTTCTAGGTGCGACAGTTGGGGCAGTTGGTGGCCACCATTTTAGGTGGTGCCAACTTTCCTGTCAGAACAGGCCTCTGGGCCTGAGGTAGAAGACTATGCAGGGGAGAAAGAACACCTATCCCCTTGACCAACACCTATAAAAAATAGTAGACAGAAAAATATTAAAGGTATGAGGGGCAAAAAGGGGACAAAATAAAGAATAATGAGGAGGGACTGCGCAAAAAAATTCCAGACAGGTCTAACACGCGTCCCCCCCAGCTGAAAGTGAGGAGAACTACCCAACCCCTTGGGAGTCCTCTTCACTAAGGCGGAAATACCTGGAGAGACCGTCTGCATTGGCGTGGTCCACTCCAGGCCGGTGTTCCACCCGGAAGTCCATTCCCTGTAGGGAGATGGACCACCTCAACAGCTTGGGATTTTCCCCCTTCATTTGCATCAGCCAACGAAGGGGGCGGTGGTCAGTCTGAACCAGGAAGTGCGAGCCAAAGAGGTATGGCCGCAGCTTCTTCAGAGCCCACACCACCGCAAAAGCTTCCCTCTCAATTGCACTCCACTTCTGTTCCCGGGGAAGCAGTCTCCAGGATAGGAAGACTACAGGCTGATCCAGGCCCTCTTCATTTAGTTGCGATAACACTGCCCCAATGCCATGTTCAGATGCATCTGTTTGAACAATGAACTCCTTGATGAAATCGGGAGCCTTCAGGACCGGTGCTTCACACATTGCCTGCTTCAACTTTTCAAAGGCTTGCTGACAAGCCTTTGTCCAAACTACCCGTCGAGGTTGTTTCCTAGAGGTGAGCTCTGTGAGGGGCGCTACAATAGTGCCATACCCCTTCACAAAGCGACGGTAGTAACCTGTGAGGCCCAGAAAAGCTCGGACCTCAGTTTGTGTCTTGGGGGGTTCCCAGGCCATGATTGCCTCAATTTTTGCCTGCAGGGGCTGCACTGACCCCCTACCCACCAAGTGTCCAAGGTACACAACCGACCCCTGCCCAATCTGGCATTTGCTGGCTTTGATGGTCAATCCAGCTTGTTTCAGCGCCTGAAGAACTGCTTGCAAATGTTGCAAGTGGTCCTCCCAACTGCAACTGAAGACAGCAATGTCATCCAGGTAAGCAGCCGAGAAACCCTCCATTCCAGAGAGGACCTGGTTCACCAGTCGCTGAAATGTGGCAGGAGCGTTCTTGAGACCAAAGGGCATCACACAGAACTGGAAGTGTCCCTCGGGCGTGGAAAAGGCTGACCTTTCCCTTGCTCCATCTGTCAAGGAGATCTGCCAGTACCCTGAAGTGAGGTCAAAGGTACTGAGGTATTGGGCAGCTCCTAGCCGGTCAATTAACTCATCCGCCCTGGGGATTGGATGAGCATCAGTTTTGGTAACTGAGTTCAGTCCTCGGTAATCCACACAGAACCTCAGTTCTGGTGTGGTGCCCGGTGGGGCGGCTTTTGGGACTAGCACCACCGGACTGGACCAAGGACTGCTGGACGGTTCTATCACTCCTAGCTCCAACATCTTGGCAACTTCGCCATGGATGCTAGCCTTCACCTTGTCCGACAGCCTATAGGTCTTGGATTTCACTGGGGGGCTGTCTCCTGTGTCCACATCATGGGTACACAGGTGGGTTCTTCCTGGGACAAGGGAAAACAGTGAAGAGTACTGCCCCAATACCTGTCGGCAGTCCTCTCGTTGCTCAGGAGTGAGAGACGGGGAGAGAATCACTCCCTCCACCGACCCATCCTTCTCTTGACATGAAAAGAGGTCTGGGAGAGGCTCGCTTTCTGCTTCCTCAGCACCATCAGTCACCAACATCAGGATGACCTCTGGCCTCTCATGGTGGGGTTTGAGGCGATTGGCATGCAGCACCCGTAGGGGCTGCCGCGGGGTCTTAAGATCCACCAAGTAAGTGGCCTTACCCTTTTTCTCCAACACCTCAAATGGGCCTGTCCAACGATCCTGAAGGGCACTTAGCTCTCCAGGTTCCATCACCCAGACTTTCTGGCCAGGCTCCAACTCCACCGGGTGAGCATTTTGGTCATACCATTCCTTCATGACTGCCTGACTGGCCTCCAAGTTGTCAGCAGCCTGCTTCCACAACTTGGCCATCTGGCTTCTGAAGGCCAACATGTAGCTCACCACATCCTGGGGAGGTTTTCTGGGAGACTTCTCCCATCCTTCCTTCACCAGGCTGAGAGGCCCACGCACCGGGTGCCCATACAACAATTCGAATGGGCTGAAGCCCACTCCTTTCTGTGGCACCTCTCTGTAGGAGAACAGTAAGCAAGGTAGGAGGACGTCCCACTTCCTCCGTAAGCTCTCTGGCAGACTTCTTATCATGCCCTTCAGGGTCTTATTGAACCTCTCAACCAGTCCATTGGACTGGGGGTGATAAGGAGTGGTGAACCGGTAGGTCACCCCACACTCCTTCCACATGGTCCGCATGTAAGCAGACAGGAAGTTAGTCCCCCTGTCAGACACAACCTCCTTTGGGAATCCTACCCTAGTAAAGATTCCCATCAGGGCCCTAGCTACCACAGGTGCAGTAACAGTCCTCAGAGGGATGGCCTCTGGGTACCGTGTGGCATGATCCACCAGAACCAGGATGAACCTGTGACCAGCTGTTGTTGGTGGATCTAATGGCCCTACAATGTCGATGCCCACCCTTTCAAAGGGGGTGCTAACGACAGGAAGTGGTTCCAGGGGAGCCTTTAGCTTCACCCCTGTCTTCCCACTGGCCTGGCAGGATACACATGTCCTACAGTATGTGTTGGACGCCACTTTCATCTGAGGCCAGTAAAAGTGGAGGACAAGCCGTGCAAAGGTCTTGTCCTGGCCTAAGTGTCCTGCCAGTGGTATCGCATGAGCCAATTCCAGCAGAAAGGCTCGGTATTGCTGCGGGACCACCAAGGCTCTTGATGAGCCAGGTAGAGGTATCTTGGGTTCACTGTAGAGGAGGCCATCCTCCCAGTAAATATGGTGGTGTCCCGTAGCATCACCTGCTGCCTGGGCTTCAGCCTGACGCCTCAGTCCCTCAAGGGTAGGGCACTCCCTCTGCCCCTTACAGAATTCCTCTCTGGTAGGACCTCCCTCCACATGCCATTCAGCAGGGATGGGTAAATCCTCCAGAGAGTCTACTTCCCCCTCCACGGACTCCTGGCCTACCACTGCAGGTGGCCGATCTGTCACATGGGGCGTGGAAGCCGAAGCAGGCTGTCCCTGTCTCCGTTTCTGACCCTTTTTGGCAGCGGGTTGGGCCATTGTTCCAGGCTCCAACCCAGGCGAACTCCCTCTCCGGGCAGTCGCAGACCGTGTGCTTACACAGGCCCAGTCAGGTGTACCCAGCATCGCAGAATGCGTCCGGTATTCCACCTCTCTCCAAGTGTTGTGCTCCATGTCATTCCCCAACAGACAATCAACTGGCACGGCAGGGCTTACGGCAACTCGAAGTGAACCTGCAACCCCTTCCCACTCAAAGGGAACCTCAGCCACTGGATAGTGGCCCATTCTGCCGTCAGCCATCGCGGCGGGGTGGAGTACATTAGGAACAACCTGCTCTGGAGACACCAGTTGACTTCTCACCATAGTCATACTGGCTCCTGTATCTCTCAGAGCCTCCCCTCTTTGGCCATTGATGGTAACCCATTGCCCATACTTTGTAGTATTTGGGGGCACCTGGATCTTTGGTACCAACTCCCGCTCTCCCAGGGACACTAAGGTGACACCCGCCCACTCACCCCCCTTATCTAAGGGCAACTCCTCCCCGAGCGCTACACTAGCTACTCCCGGTGACTTTCCTCCGGTGGGAGGGGGTGGTCTCTTTGGGCATCTGACATCTCCCTTATAATGTCCAACACCACCACATTCAAAACAGTGGGGATCCCTTGGCTGCTGGCTTTGGCCAGGATTAGGGTTTCTGGGCGGGTTTGCCCTAGAGGTGAAACCTGCTCCCTTACCTTGGAAATTATTTTGGGGACCTTTGGAGAACTCCTTCTTTTTATCTCCTCCCTCTTTCTTCTGGGGGCGCCCTGTCCGGCTTTTTGAGAATCCCCTCCAGTCCCCTTGGAGGACACCCGGGTACTTGCCCAAGTGTCCGCCTCCTCTGCAAGCTTCCGGGGATCGGTCAGCTTGCTGTCCACCAGGTGTTGGCGCAACTCGGGAAAACATTTCTCGAGGAGGTGTTCTTTCAAAAATAGATTGTACAGCCCCTCATAGTCCTTTACCTCGCTGCCCTTGACCCAACCCTCTAAAGCTTTCTTGGCGTAGTCTAAAAAGTCTACCCAATTCTGGGTACTCATTTTGTGACTTCCCCTGAATTTTTGTCTGTACCTTTCAGGGGTAAGTCCAAACTTTTTCACCAGTGCCACCTTCATGACAGGGTAGTGGGTTTGCTCATCCTGCTCCAGAGCCAACAAGGTGTCTCTGCCAGCAGGTGGCATGTATTTATACAGCCCACCTCCCCAATGAGTTTCCAGGATCCCGTGAGCCCTTAAAGAAACCTCATAAGCGGCCAACCATTTGGCAATGTCATCACCTGGGGTGTAACTAGCAATGACATCTTTGGGTAGGTAGGGTCTAGATTCCCTGGTGTCTACTTTCTTTTCGCTGCCACCATTGTCTGGAGTGGGAGGCCTTTGTATTAGGACCTGTAGGTCCATCTCCTTGAGGGTTCGCTCATGAACTAACCTCCTTTCCTCCCTTTGCATATCCATCCTAGCTAACTCCAGCCTCATTCTCCTCTCCTCCCTCCTATCTTCTAGCTCGGCTTCGGTTAAACCCCTGTCTGAGACGCTGCTGCTTGCCCTTGAAGGTATCCTGGGACCTGTCAGAAGATTCCCTCTCCCCACTTGGTTCAGCGATGCAGCCTCAGTAACAGTGTCCCCTTCACCCACTTCAGTTTCTGGTTCCTCCCTCAAACGAGCTTCCACCCATGCCCTTATGCTTGTCAGCAACTCTCCTTTCTTGGCACCTTTGTTAAAAAATACCCCTTTCTGCTGACACCAATCCCTGAGTTGGGCCACAGTATTGGCTTCCAGCTCCTTAAGATTCACCTCCATCTTTGCCATGGAATGTAATTACTCGCAGGAGAAAACCACGAAGTGATCTGAGGTTAACCTCCACCCACCACCAGAAATAAATTTAGAAAAAACAAAAATGTAAATTAGGAGGGCCGCAAGGAGAAAACTCCTGGTGTAGGTTTAGTGTATTGCGTTGAATTACTAGTGAGTAGCTGCAACCAAGTCAGTGATCCCACCGCTAGGCACCAAATGTTGGAACTGGGTAGCCTGGCCTAGGGCAAGACAAACATTTCAGAGGCACAGTGTTAAGGTTGCAGACCACCCAAAAGTAAATCCACGCAATATCACACAAAAATAACGCTACACCAATAATGTGGAAAAATAAGTACTGTTTTATAAAAATAATATACTCTCTGTTTTCAAAATATACCACTTATTACATTTCAAGTTGTCTCAGTAATAGCAAACACTTTTAACCGGCTAAGCAATTTACCAAGTAGTTTTAACAAAACAGTACATTTGTCATTAAATCAATTTTGACACTCTCAGACCTGTTAATGTAAATTAAACTTCAACAGTGCATTTGGTTATACTCCAGAAGCAACTATATGTGGGTACTTTGCAGTGCACTATATCTGTCACCCACAGCATCAATAATCCCTCCTTCTTCCTAATACATAAACAATGAGGGTTACAGATATACCAGCTTTATATAGTTATTAGCAAACTTTCCTGGATTATTCAAGAACTCTACTCCATTTGAAGAAGAAGGGGCAAGCTGTCATTACTTATCAGGAGCCATGGGTTGATTATTGACTTTTTAATCCTGGCACCCCCACTGGTAATCAGGCTTCCTGAGTCAGGCAATGTTATAAGTGTTAAGCCTTTCGTTTCCAGGCTTCCCTCCTCTTTCTCCCAGTTATAAACAGTGTAGGGAGGAAGCCAAACGCGTGGGAGGCCTGACCAGCTCTCCCACGCTACCCCTCACTCCTCCCTGCTTACTTGTAAAGGGGGCCGGCAGGCGGATCTTCCGCTCACCCCCTGTACCTGATGACTGCTTCTCTCCTCGCACTCGGCCTCTCCGCCCCCTGGAGAACAGAACCGGAGCGCTAAACACAGCGCATCAGCCGCTTGACAGGCTGCTCCTCACACACGGATCTGTCCCTAGGCGCGCAGATCAGTTGCAATCACTCGACGAAGCCGCCTCCTCACAGCGCTCCTCAGCAGAGAGCGACGACGTCAATTTCCACACCCCCGGCCTCCACTGCGCATGCGCGGGGGAAAAGCGACTCCGCTCCGGGCCTGCTTAGTCCTCGGCCCCTTCTCTCACCACAGTCCCCCAATCCAGTGGGGAATTAGCGCGCTGGCACTGGGAAGGAGCACTGCGCTCTCACTTATCCCTGGATTCACCGGACACCGACACCAAGCGCGACAGGTGCCCCCGGGGTCCCGTCTTCGGCGCTGGCCTCACAAGGCTGCCCAGGCACAAGGGAATCCTCCACCAGTCTCCAACCACTGGTCCATCAACACAGGGTCGGCTCCCTGCCAGTTCTGACCCAGGTAAGATGTGCCCAGCGCCACCCAGGTCAACAGTTATCTTCTTGTTATCAACAGGAAAAGGGGGATCAAAGGAGCTTCCACAGAATAAAGCCTCAGGGCGCTTTTTCCTCACTAGGACCCCAGCCCTCTTCACTGGACAGTTAATAGGAACCCTCTCAGTTCAGTTTCCAATGCTGGGCAGAGGACTGCGCTCCACTACGCTGCAGTCTCCTTACCCTACCTACACCCTACTATTTTGAAGCTAGGGGTCAGTCAGGCGCCCAGGGTCTCCCTTAAACTTTCACAGCGGGGACAGGACAAGGAACCCACAGGAGGAATAGAGAAGTGGAATTATTAGGCTGCTTCCCAGTCCAGGAGTTCAACCCTTACACTAGTCTCCTCCCACCTGCCAGGATAGCCTGTCCTCCAGCTGACTCTCACAGGTAGACAAAATGGCTGCCCCGCATTCCGCCTTTTATAGGCTGCCCTTCAGTGGTCCAGAATGGACCAGAAGGTTCTGGAATGCCCTATGTTAAGCTATGGCCAAGTTCTAGGTGCGACAGTTGGGGCAGTTGGTGGCCACCATTTTAGGTGGTGCCAACTTTCCTGTCAGAACAGGCCTCTGGGCCTGAGGTAGAAGACTATGCAGGGGAGAAAGAACACCTATCCCCTTGACCAACACCTATAAAAAATAGTAGACAGAAAAATATTAAAGGTATGAGGGGCAAAAAGGGGACAAAATAAAGAATAATGAGGAGGGACTGCGCAAAAAAATTCCAGACAGGTCTAACAGGCACCATCTACTTTTGCACAAAATGCCCGAAATGACATCAGGTCGTGTACTTTTTGTCCATTGAGAAAAATCCTATTGTGAGGGGATGGGAACAACATGAACAAACAGCGACGAGTGTTTTTTCCTCACGTGAGTGATTGAGTACTATTTTTGGGCACAAAAGTTGCTTCGCATAAATGTTGCTTTCCATTATGCTGAGTCTGCAGTTCACGCAATTTTGAGTACAGTCTCATAATTTTCCTGGCATTTAGAAGAATTTCACAAAGGCAAATGACATGACTTTTTCACACCTGTAGCTGAACGCGTAGCAACTGCCTTTTCACTATTGTCCCGAGGTAAGGAAGATTAGTTAAAGGTCAATGGATGAATATATGAAATCATGAAAAAACATTGTTAATACGGAATCAATTTGAGACACATTGTGAAGTAAAATCACAGCTCGGCAGAGTTCATGAACGTGAGAATAATAGAAAACCCAAGCGGGTTATTAGTCTACCGTTATTAGCTAGAAGGCCAGATCACAAGAAAGCTTGTTTTAGGAAGCTACTCTGCAGAAGAAATGACTCCCTGAAGTTCCTGGAAACAATGAGAGATTCCATTTGCATTGATTTATTATTGTACATTAATGTTAAACCAAATAGTATGTCCCAGAGTGACAGTGACAAAAGGTTTCAACAGCTATCTTGGGTTTGAACAATTATATGCACACACATTCTAAAGCTTTGAAGAAGCGTGCGTCAGGATACAAGGGCACAAATGAGCTAAACGTTCAAAAAGACGGAGAAAAAAGATTGCATGACCGGTAGATATTACACAAGGCAAAAAACACCACAAAAATCCAGATGTCCAAGTAAATCCAGGCTGCGTGGATTCAAGCAAACTCATTCATAGTTTATAAAGCCAACATATCCGCATTGAACGTTAGTCTGTTTTCCCTTTCTTTGCATCAGAAAGGTTGAGCACTTGACTTTTCCTGATAATTAAATTTGCAAAAACCACCCACAAATCAGGCTGATGACCTGCACATCTGGACATTTACTGCTCTGCAAATCATGCACTTTTCTAGCTTGTAAATTAAAATGTGATTTGTGTCTTTCCCTAATTAATCTGTTTTATTATTAACAGATTTGTGTTTAGCAAAGATTGATCTATTATTGCTATGGATTATGTCAGCATTTATGAAATTCTTAAACTAATATCCTTCACAAGCATGGACTTTCAACTAATCTCTGAACACATAAGTTGGCAAAGAACCCCACTGTACCCACATATTTCATTACTTAATTTGAGCCAGTTATTACTGGTGGGGACCACCAGCACTCTTTTCTGCTCATCAGAACAGTTTCTTCTCCTCCGGCTGGTACCATCCCTAAGACATGGCTGTCTGTTTCAGACTCCCAATGCCTGCCTTGTCACTCTGTACATCCCAGGAATAGAGAGCCCACGCCATAATTGAGTCTTTTCTTGTTGTAAACTTTTTATTTATTTTATGGAAGGTTTTTAAACTTACTTTTATTCATTATTTTCATAACAGACATGGGAAAGGGAAGATGTCAGAGAGAAAGTCTGTATACCAAGTGCTTCCTTTCCTCGGGCACAAGAAGCCATTCATATTGCATGGTTTGGACATGTAACTAGCATTTTATTTTGCTTCTGTATAATTGTGTTTTTTCTTAAATGTTTTCTATTGTCATGGTTTTCAGTAATCTGCACAATAAACTTTGTATTGACTGAATAGAGATTGGATCATTGATCCCAATGATTACAACTGGCTGGATGATATGATGCTGTTGAATTGTCAATCCTGTGCAACTTCATTAGGTATAGAAAAAAAATGATTTTGAAAAGTCCGACAATGTGTTTGTGATCCCTCGCTTCCACTGCCATGATTAGTTGCCAAAAGTGATACTACTCTGGACAGTGTAATGGTTGACTCCCCGGCCCAGCAGGAGTGGTTCAAGCCATTTTCGTTTCTGCTTGCGCTTTGAAGCTAGTAGGGCTTAGCTGGGCTGCGACACAGGTGCACCTGAACGGCCCTGCACTGCTTCCTCTGCCCACATTTAGCATCACAAACTACCTTGATGCCTCATGTAGCGTTCTAGTGTTTCACGGGTCTCGGCTGAGACCCGGAAACACCTGCAAACTTTGTAACAACTTCTGGCCAGGCATGGCCAGGAGTCTTTAAATAAAGGAACGGTGGTCGCTCGAGGCTTCCGGTCCATGTCACCATCGCTTGTGTGTGGTCTCCTTTATTGTACTGCGTGTGTGCCCCGTTAGCCCGTAGCCCTAAGTTGTAAGAGTGACGTCTTGCTCCCCTACACTGGCAACGAAGGTGGGGACACGTGTGTGGAACCCGGCGAAGGAGCAAGCTGTTGGTAACTGGTCAGTGTCGGCGTCCACGTGGGTCTACACGTCGGAGGCGCTGCGGTGCCGGTGAAGTCAGGGCCGCTGGCGGAAGAAAGACCGGTAAGCAGCGTGAGTGGAGCTGCGTCAGGGACCGGCAGTTCGAGTACCCTGCGGGAGTTGTGTGCGAGACCAGCGGCAGGCTGTGCGGAGAAGGAGGCCCGGCTGACGCCTCGAGTGGTGCGCGCATGCGCAGTGGGTGTGACGGTGTTCCCCAGCGCTGGTGACGCGCGAAGAGGCCTCCGCTAGTTGAAGGAGCGGTGTGAGCCCACACAAGGTGCAGTAGACCCCGGAGAGTGGAGCACACGCGACAAGTTCAAGTTCAAGTTCATGCATTTATAAAGTGCACTACTCACCCAGAGGGTCTCAAGGCGCTGGTGGGAGGGGTTTACTTTTTATCGAATAGCCATGTTTTCAGTTCTTTTCTGAAGGAGATGTGATTCTGAGTAAGGCGGAGGTGGGTGGGGAGTGAGTTCCAGGTCTTGGCAGCCAGGAAGGAGAAGGATCTGCCACCCATGGTTGTTTTTCGGATGCGCGGGACTTCGGCGAGGGCTTGATTGGATGATCTAAGTTGGCGGGTGGGATAGTAGAAGGACAGTTGGGTGTTGAGGCATTCGGGTCCTAGATTATAAAGGGCCTTGTGTGCGTGGGTAAGAAGGCGGAAAGTAATTCTTTTGTTGACGGGAAGCCAGTGGAGGTTTTTTAAGTGACCGGTGATGTGCTCTTGGCGCGAGATGTCTAATATGAGTCTCGCTGATGCGTTTTGGATGCGCTGGAGCTTTTTCTGCAATTTTGTTGTAATTCCTGCGTAGAGTGTGTTGCCATAGTCCAGTCGACTCGTGACCAGTGCATGGGTGACAGTCTTTCTTGTTTCGAGGGGGATCCAGCGGAAGATCTTTTTGAGAATGCGAAGGACGTTGAAGCAGGAGGACGATACGGCGTTGACTTGTCTGGACATTGAGAGGGAGGAGTCTAGAATGAAGCCAAGGTTACGTGCATGGTCTGTGGGTGTGGGCGCAGATCCCAGAGCGGAAGGCCACCAGGAGTCGTCCCAAGCTGAGGGGGAGGATCCTAGGATGAGCACCTCCGTCTTGTCTGAGTTGAGTTTTAAGCGGCTCTGTTTCATCCATTCGGCTACTTCTTTCATGCCTTCGTGAAGGCTGTTTTTGGCGGTGTTGGGGTCTTTGGTGAGGGAAAGGATTAGCTGGGTGTCGTCGGCGTAGGAGATGATGTTGAGGTTGTGTTGACGTGCGATGGAGGCGAGGGGACTCATGTAGACGTTGAAGAGGGTGGGACTGAGTGAGGAGCCTTGAGGTACGCCGCAGATGACTTCGGTGGGCTCTGAGTAGAATGGGGGGAGTCGGACTCTCTGTGTTCTCCCGGCTAGGAATGAGATGATCCAGTCCAAGGCTTTTCCTTGTATGCCGATGTTGTTGAGGCGTTGTATGAGGGTGTTGTGACAGACAGTGTCGAAGGCGGCAGACAGGTCGAGTAGAATGAGGGCCACTGTTTCACCGTTGTCCAGGAGTGCTCGGATGTCGTCGGTCGCCGCAATGAGGGCGGTTTCGGTGCTGTGTTTGGCTCGAAAGCCGTTCTGTGAGGGATCCAGGGAGTTGTTGGATTCAAGGAAGGCTGCTAGTTGGCTATTGACGGCTTTCTCGATGACTTTGGCCGGGAAAGGGAGGAGGGAAATGGGTCGGTAGTTTTTCAGATCTGAGGGGTCTGCTGTTGTTTTTTTCAGAAGGGCGCTGAGTTCGGCGTGTTTCCATATTTCTGGAAAGGTGGCGGAGTCGAAGGAGCAGTTGATGACATCGCGGAGTTGGGGAGCAATGATGGAGTCAGCTTTGTTGAAGATGTAGTGGGGGCAGGGGTCAGAAGGTGAGCCAGAGTGGATTGAGTTCATGAGGCGAATGGTGTCTTCAATGGTGATTGGGTTCCAGGAGTTGAGGTAGTTAGTTGGAGGGGTGGGATCTGAAGGGGGTGGGGTGAGTTGGTCATTGGGAGTGTTCTTGAAGCTGTTGTGGATGTCGGCAATTTTGTTGTGGAAGAAGGAGGATAGCGCATCGCAGAGGTCTTGGGAGTTAGTGATGTCGTTGGACGCTGCGGGAGGGTTGGTGAATTCTTTGACGATATTGAAGAGTTCCTTGCTGTTCTGAGAATTGTTGTCGAGACGGTCCTTAAGTGCTGATTTCTTGGCGGATCGGATCAGTTGGTGGTGTTTGCGGGTGGCTGTCTTGAGGGAGGCCATGTTGTCTGAGGTTGGTTCTTTTCTCCAATTCTTCTCCAGGGTGCGGCATGTCTTCTTGGATTTTTTAAGGTCATCATTGAACCAGGGAGCTTTTTTGCTGGATAATTTCGACTGGTGTTTTTTCAGGGGTGCTAGTTCGTCCGCACTGTGGGTAATCCATTGCCTGAGGTTGGTGGCCGCTAGGTCTGGGTCCGTTGCCAGAGTGGGAGTGTTTTGGCTGAGTGATGTGAGGAGTTGTTCGGTGGTGATTTTGTTCCATTTTCTTCGGGGAATGGGTTGTGGGTCAGGGTTGTTTTGTAGCTGAAGTGAACACAGCTGTGATCCGTCCAGTGGAGAGCTGTAGTGTGGTCGAAGGAGATGTGCTTGCTGGAGGTGAAGATAGGGTCGAGCGTGTGTCCGGCTATGTGAGTGGGGGTGTCAACAAGTTGTTTGAGTCCGAGATTGGACAGGTTGTCCAGAAGGGTGGTGGTGTTGATGTCGAGAATGTTGTCAAGGTGGTAGTTGAGGTCTCCTAGAAGAATGTAGTTCTCGGAGGCGAGGGCGTGCGGGCTGACGAAGTCAGTGATGTCGTCGCTGAATTGAGATCGGGTGCCTGGGGGCCTGTAAATGAGGGTTCCTCTAAGTGTGGTCCTGGGGTCGGTGTGGATCTGAAAGTGGAGGTGTTCGGCGGTTGCAAGATTGACGTCAGAGCTGGTTGTAATTTTGATGGTGTTTCTATGGACGATGGCGATGCCTCCTCCGTTTTTTTTATTGGTGCGGTCTTTTCGAATGATCTTGTAAGTGTCCGGTATGGCTATGGCGATGTCGGGGGCAGAAGATGCATTCATCCAAGTTTCAGTAAGGAAGGCGATGTCAGGTGACGCAGTGTCGATTAGGTCCCAGAGATCGGTTGCATGTCTGTGGACCGAGCGGGTGTTCAGTAGGATGCATTTCAAGTCGTTGGGTTCGGATCTGTGTGTGGAGGAAGTGTGTTTGGTGAGGGTCCTGACGCAGTTGAACTTACAGGAGAGGCAGGAGAATGGGCCGTGGGTACGTCCTGGGGTAGCTTCGCAGCAAAGTGGGGTGCGTCCGGTGCTGAGGGCGAGGAGAGTAGCGGCATCATAGGTTATTCTGGGGGGTTGGGAGCGGCATAGAGCAGGGGGTCTGGCGCTGGGCGCGGTCCAGGCGCGGACGGGCGTAGACGGGCTTACCTTTGGCGCACCTTCGGCGCACAAGGGGCGCGAAACGCTGCGCGCTGATGCATTTGTCATATATGGATAGTGGAGGGGGCAGAGCGTGGGAGGGGCAGCAGGGAGGTGGGAGCGAGATTCAGGGAGGGTCAGGGACGGTCAGAGAATCAACAAAATGGCAGTCAGGTAAACAAAGGTTGCGAGCGTCTCAACCAACAAAAGCCACAATGTGAATGGAGCGCTATGCAGGGCAAGACTATCTCAGGCCTGCAGAAGGAAAGCGCTATATCAGGTGAAGCCAGTAAGCGCTTGTGCAGGGCTAATCACTAATCACCACACTCGAAAAGTTATTCAATTAGGCAGCAAGGCACAGCAGTGTCACAGAGCGCGGCGCAGCTTTCAATTCCTAAATTAAATGAAATGCGAGGCAGTCCAAAATTAAATTAAATGCGAGGCAGCAGAATTCAGCAGCAATAGGTACGATACCAGCCAGGAGAGGAGAGGAGAGGAGGAGGGGGAGCGACCGTTTCTGGTGTTAGCAGGGCGGTCACGACAAGGTTGATTGTGCTTGCAGAACATGAACAAGCATTGGCAAAATACACGGATATAGAAAATATATATATATATCAAAACAGAAACAGTGGGGAATGCAACAAAGTTAATTGAATAAAAGGAGGGGAAGCACACAACACGCATTCGAGAAGTAGAGTGGACATACCACACGAGCAAAGAGGAAGAAAAGAGCATAAGCGTACAGCTAAGGCCACAGGTGCTGGAGTAAGCCCCCACCCATTGCAAGGATGTCAGGGCAGGATGCGGCAGCCACAGGAGGGGCCCAACAGGTCGCACCCCCGGCGCAGGTGGTCGGACCTGTGGGACAACAGGCAGTGGGACCAGTAATTCAACAGTCGCCGCATTCCCAGATTAACCCAATCCCACCGTTCAGCGCGCTGATTGACCCAAGCACAGCAGCACCAAGATGGACAGTATGGTTGAGCCGCCTAAACAATTACTTCACAGCGACACGAGAAAAAGACAATGAGGTAAAAAGGTCCTTACTGTTGCATTTTGGAGGAGATGAACTCTATAAACTGTTTATACACCTACCAAATACAGGGTTAGCAACAGACTATGATGCGGCAGTACAAGCGCTGAACGCACACTTTGATCCTCAATTGAACCCCCACTATGAAAGATTCAAATTTAGACAGTCTAAACAAAGGGAGGGGGAAACGATGGACGCTTTTCACGCAAGGCTAAGAGAGCTAATAAGTACATGTCCAGACGATGATCAGACGAAGGAGGTAACAGCTCAACTGATTCAAGGGTGTAGAAGCAAGCATTTGAGGACACTGATCTTAAGACAATCCCGCATCACACTTGATGAAATATTAATGTTGGCCAGGTCACATGAGTTGTCGGATGCACGTGCCACGGTGATTGAAGCAGCGATAAATCCGTCCGCGAGCGCCGAGGTGACCGTGAAGACGGAAAGAGTGGATGCCCTGCGAAGCAGTAACCGCGGAGGCAGAGGAAGATGGCCGACCCGGACACACCGCCGCACGCCATGCGGTGCCTGCGGATACGATGAACACAGCCAAAATGGCTGCCCTGCACGTGGCAAGGCATGCACCAAATGCGGCGGGCTGAACCATTTTGCCAGTGTCTGCAGGGGTGGTGCAAGAGGGAGTATCAGAGGTCAGGAGACGGCGGTAAAGAGGGTGCCGAACAAAGCAGTCAGGCAACTTACTCTAGAGGACACCCGTGATACAAATCCCTCGAGAGGACACAGATCGCAGCCCCAATATCCGCAGCGGTTAGATGACTCATCAACAGACGATGAGGAAGAGTGCTACTACGTGTCATTTGTGAGTGAACTGAAGAGGAGGCGAAGACCGCAACCAAAATGCCAAATTCAGATCGACGGATCGACAGTGACTGGAGTAATAGATACTGGGGCCACAATTAACGTGATGGGCAGTCAACACTATAAAGCGTTAAAGCCAAGACCACAGCTAGTGCCATCGAAAGCACGCATTCTAACATATGGCAGCACAACGCCACTACCCCTGAAAGGAAAAATGACTGTACAAGTAAAGGCAGAAGGGCAAGAGCTGACGACAACCTTTCATGTGATCAATAGAGAGGCAGATCTGCTGATTGGGAGTCACACGGCGGAGGACCTCAAGTTAATAGCTTTCGCAAATGCGGTGAAGGCGCTGCACACGGAAGAAATCCTTCAAATGTTCCCGTCACTTTTCCAAGGGCTAGGCACCATCAAAAGGCCACCAGTCAAACTGCATATTGACAAGGCGATACAACTGGTGGCGTTACGTCATAGGAGAATCCCGTCCCATCTCCGGTCAGCGGTGGAACAAGAACTGAGGAACTTAGAAGAACAGGGGGTAATAGAGAAAGTAACCGGACCGACACCATGGGTATTGCCAATGGTGATTGCGGAGAAACCCCGACAACCCGGAAAAATCCGGATATGCATTGATATGCGGATGCCAAACAAGGCAATCAAGAGGGAGAGACATCTCACGCCCACAGTCGATGACATTTTGACAGACTTGAATGGAGCACAGTGGTTCTCCAAGCTAGACCTCAACGCAGGTTATCATCAGCTCAAGCTAGCAGAAGAGAGTCGCTACATTACGATGTTTTAGACACACTTAGGGCTGAGGAGGTATAAAAGGCTTAATTTCGGCATCACCTCTGCAGCGGAGATCTTTCAGAATACGATCAAAGAGATCTTGTCCGGACTGAACGGAGTACTAAATGTCAGTGATGACATTCTCATCCATGCGAAAACCAGCGAAGAACACCACAAGAGATTGAAAGCCACGCTCAGGAGGCTAGCAGAGTTTGGGGTCACGTTGCACAAGGAGAAATGTCAGTTCTTTAAACAATCTATTGAATTTTTTGGGTATGTCTTTGATTCAGAAGGAGTTAAGGTGGACCCCAGGAAATCATCAGCGATAAAATGTGCTACGGCTCCGACGACTGCCTCAGAGGTGAGGAGTTTCATGGGCATGGCGCAATACTGTGCCCGATTCATTCCACAGCTAGCTACGATCGCTGAGCCCCTAAGAAACCTGACGAAGAAAGAAAACGCGTGGAGATGGTCTCAAATCGAAGTGGAGGCGTTCGACAAGATCAAAGCGGCCCTGCTGGACAGCACAACAATGGCGTATTTTGACACTGCAAGATCAACGAAAAATTCTCGTAGACGCCAGCCCGGTAGGTTTGGGTGCGCTTCTGACTCAGGAATCGGAACCAGGTGTGTGGGTTCCCCTGGCCTTTGCAAGTAAGGCCCTCACGGCGACTGAAGCAAGATACTCTCAGATAGAGAGAGAGGCGTTAGCAGTGAAGTGGGCCTGTAATCATTTCCACCTGTATATCACCGGACAGCCCTTCAGGATGGTCACGGATCATCAACCGTTAATACCGTTGTTTAGAGGGACGGCCCCACATCCTCCACCTTGGATTGAGAGATGGGCTATTCAGATTCAACACTACCAAATGGAACTAGTCTATAGACCTGGAGCAAAGAATCCAGCGGATTTCCTGTCACGACATCCCCCGGAGGAAGGGGAGGCTGAGCGTGACCACAGCGGAAGAAATCGTAGGTCAAGATGACAATGATGCTGTCATTGCCAGAGTCAAGACAGCGATAGACGCTGGGTCATGGGAGAACTTTCTACGGAATGTCAGTGACTGGAACGAAATAGAACGCATTCGTTTGTCTCAGTTCTGGAGGGTGCACAATGAGCTAAGCAAGGCAAGCAATGGGCTCATACTGCGGGGATCACGGGTAGTAATCCCGGCCCCTCTCCAAGACCAAGCGACCCTGTTAGCCCACGAGGGGCACCAAGGAACAAGAAGGATGAAGGCAAGGATGCGGGAGAAGGTGTGGTTTCCCCACATGGACGAGAAAGTGGATAATGTAGTGAAGAACTGCCGATCTTGCCAGTTGACTAGTGCCCCAGAGACACCAGCACCCATCATCACAGAAGAACACGCCCCATCTCCATGGAGCTGGATCAGCTTGCACTTTGGTAGTTTTCCCGATGGGCGAGTGACAGTGGTGATGGTAGATAGCTACACCAAATACCCGGTGATAGAAATAGCAGCATCTACCAGTTTCGCAAATGTACAGCCCCTGCTCAGTAAGACATTTGCAATGTTTGGCATTCCCCAGCAGATTAAAACAGACAATGGGCCACCATTCCAGGGTAACGAATTTAAAGAATTCCTAAAAAGTCTAGGAGTGAAACATCATCGGGTCACTCCTCAGTGGCCCCAGGCCAATGGAGAAGCAGAACGTTTTATGAGGACCGTTAACAAAACTCTGAGAATTGCAATGGCGGAAGGAGAGGACCCAGAGACAGCACTTCAACTATTCTTGAGGGAATATCGAAGCACCCCCCACAGCACCACCCAGAGATCCCCGTGGTCGCTAATGTTCGCCGGACCCAGGCTAGATTGGCTACCCATGGCAGAGAACTGGAAGCCTGCACCGTATGTGCCCGCGGACACCCAAGAGAGAAGGAGGAAGACCAATGAACGGGCAAGCCAGAAAAGGAGGGCACAAGACAAGGAACAAACCCCAGGTGACACTGTACTGATAAGAACACGACGACCGGGAGGAAAGTTCCGGACACCCTATGAGACTGAGCCGTGGGTCATCAAAGCAACCAAAGGCACAGCAGTGACGGTGCAGAGGGATGAGGAGGAAGTAACCAGGAAGGTATCGTGGTTTAAACGCATTCCAGCAAGATCTGAAAACCCATCAAGTGGTGAGAGGCAGGACGTCGATGCTGCGGAGCAGCCAGAGAACATCATCCGCACAGAAGACACTGTCGACATAGCTGAGTCTCCAAGAAGGCCAGAGCCTGAGCTACGAGCAACCAGAGGAAACGGTGGTCACCATCTCTGACCAAACCCCAGACCAAATTCGAGGCTGGCTGATTTTGCATGTTGACTATGTCGCATTGTTTCAGAAGAAAATAAAATACCAAGTTTGAAAGGGATGTAGCGTTCTAGTGTTTCACGGGTCTCAGCTGAGACCCGGAAACACCTGCAAACTTTGTAACAACTTCTGGCCAGGCGTGGCCAGGAGTCTTTAAATAAAGGAACGGTGGTCGCTCGAGGCTTCCGGTCCATGTCACCATTGCTTGTGTGTGGTCTCCTTTATTGTACTGCGTGTGTGCCCCGTTAGCCCGCAGCCCTAAGTTGTTAGAGTGACGTCTTGCTCCCCTACAACTCACCCCTCAATGCTTGAGTGCCCTTACTGCAATGGCAGCAACCTGCTCTTCACCTGGATTTGCCCCGAGCTGGTACCACACAATTGAGGGAGTCAAGGTGTGGACAGGCTGCTGGGGCACACGCAGTAGGCTTGTGGTGTAATGTGGGCAGGCGAGTCAGAGCAGGAGTGGGCGAGCTCTGGAGCATTAGTTTCTCCCCATTGCAAAATCACCTGTTGACTAGCTCTAATGGTTTGGGTGAATTCAGAATTTGGAGTGTTCATGTGGGGACGACCGAGAGCTCTGAAGTTGAGGTTTAGTGCACTGAGATTTTATAACAAGGCTGTGTCATAAAGGTGTTGCTTCTACATGCCCAGTCAATCCTTGGCCTCTTTCCGATTACATAGAGCAATGGTAACATGTATGCCACTTGCGATTGCAATTCAATGGGAAAGTGTTTGAAAGTGATATACTGCTGTAGTTCTGTGGACTGTGTGAGTTTTGCATCCTGTGAACTGAGACGCCAATCGGTGTTTGGGTGGCTTTAGGGTATTAATTGATGTTAAAGCAGCATGCTTTTGAAAGCTATAAAGTTGAAGCTGCATGCAGTGAGGTTTTCTGACAGCACCTCTCACTGTGTCATAACAGTGTTTTGGCTAAGTGCTTATTATATCCCGGACCTCTTTACAGAGCACACAGTGAATTAGACACATATGTGCGAATTGTACTTACAATTATGCAGAAAAGTTCAAAGTGGACCTCTTGTGTGAAAGAGGTATGCAGATGTGGAACAATGGACGTGCACGTCTTGTATAGTGCATAATGAACCATATAGCGTGAACTGGGTTGCCTCACCACTATCAACGAGAGAACTTACCAGAGGGCTAATGAGAACACCAAAGGCTTTGGGAGATGTACTTACCGGCAGTGTGTTGTGTCAGTGGTTGACAAGATTGGCACCAGTGGTGAAAGTAGGTGGTGCCAGCAGTCGTAGTGGGTTGTGCATATGGTGCAAATGGACCATGCGAATGGTGGACTTGTGTTGCGTCACTTTGTAGAAGTTGACCGCATCAATGGTGGAAGTGGGCAAAAACAAAGGTGAAAGTGGGTCTTGTCAAAGATGGAAGTGGGCGGCTTCCTAAGAAAAATATTGAGCACCTGTCCTTATATTTTTTTTTTAAATAAGCTACAGTCTTTTGGCCTCAGCACCTTAGACTATAAGGAGCTTATAACCCACCCAGAGGATATTCTCCTGTTATTTATGTGCAAGATCAACTCTAATAATTTATTATCGGGGGTCTCTGTTCATTTCTGAAATGAGTAGACATTCATAGAATGTTACATAATCTTAACAGCCTTCGTCTGTACAGTTACACATGCTCTTTGGAATAATACCCAGGAGGCATGAGCTGGTGCTAAATGTTAGCAGTGATTGATGCAGTTATAACATGAAACCTCATATGTGGCAATCATGATTCTTTCCTAATAAGTAAAACTAACGCTACCAATTTACCATCTGACAGTTCGAAGCCTAAATTATGCGTCCATGAATTTGTAGTTTGCTCAAATCAGCTTGTTCGTGGACTGTGCTCCATGTGCTGATTGTGTAACATGTCATTTCTTTAGTTATGCTAATTTTGAAGAAAATAGACCATACAAGTTCCAGCTTTGAAGTGCAGTTATACCTAAAACTGGAACAATTTGTGCATGTTGTGTATCCGTTGTGTGTCTCTGAGAAGCTCTCACAGCTGCTGCCATTACCATTCCTGCTCTGTTACTGTTTTTATAAAGCTCATATTTGTGTGTGTGTGCGCATACGTGTGTGTGTGTGTATGAGAGAGCGATGTGCTGCACATGTTGTGTGAGTGTGTGTCCGTGTCTCAGGATGTGATGAAAGCTTAAACTGCTCTGTCTCTACAGTACCTATTCAGTGTGTGAGGGAAGCATGCACTGCTGCCGTTCTTCCTTGGATCTCTTCAGGGTGTGAAAGTGAAGCATGACGCATAAAAATAGATGTTCATCATCTTAAAAGCATTTCTAGTGGCTTTTTCCAAATTTGGATATTTCCACTTGCCAAGGATTTGTCGAGAAATATTGCACACTTAGGGGGTCATTACAATGGCGGGCGGACTTCAGTCCATCCGCCTTCATTCCGGGGATAGGGACCACCCGCCTATAAGGCGGCGGTCCCACACATGTAATTACAATGCGACTGCCACCATGGAAGTCGCACCTGCCATATTTAACATTGCGGTGGGTGCTGCTAGTTACAGCACCCGCGGCAATGTTATAAATGCTCCTTTAACATTTCCCTGCACTACGTGGCAGGCACCATGTGGTGCCTGCCACATTGTGCAGGGAAATGTAAAGTGGAAATTCTAAGTGCCCGGGGCCAAAGTGGGCCTGCTACGGGCCCCCAAAGTCCATCCCTTCCAGCCTTTCCATGGTGGGTGAACCTCCATGGAAAGGTTGGTGGGGATCCTGCATCCTAATCAGGCGGGCGGTGCCTGCTAGGCACTGCCACCATTCTGTGGTTGCAGGGTGGTTCCACAGGCAATCGGAACGATTGTTACTGTCGGACCCGTGGCGGTCGGGCTTTCCCCCCACCAGCACACCACCCGCCATCACAATCAGGCGGGTGGGAAATGGCCTCACGATGGCGGTAAACCCATCATGGACAGCCTGTTGGTGGCAGGTTCACCGCCATCGTAATCTGGCCCCTTAATTATTGATCCAACGACTCGAATAATAATAGTCACTTAACCAATTCAAATTTGCTAATTAATGTTGGGAAGGTCAGCAGACAGTCAAGTTGCTCAAGTGATCAAATAGATTTTTGTGGAAAAGGTTGATTTCAAAAGTACCAAATTTGAGGTCAGTGAGGAACTTGGTGGTAAATTATTGTTGCAATTCAGTTAAGCTGGTTTACCCGATGCTTAATCAGAGCCATGACGTTTTTACTACCCAAGATATGGAGTGGTGTGCTTTATGGCTAAAGTGAGTGCTAACACTAGTGGAATATGCAGAGATGTTTGTGCCACAACACAATGAGCTAGTCTATGGGTGCTCTTCAGTTATCACTCCACATGGCCTACCTTCCTGCTGTTCTGCCACAATTCAATACAATCTAAGTAAGTAGCAGATATGTAACATTGAGCATCCCTGAGGTCCATGGCTCTCATTTGTGGGGTAACCGGGATGATGCACGAGAGGGGAGGTCCTTTACTGGTTGGCGCTGATGAAATAGGGAGAAGTAATAGTATTACTTCTGTTGACATCAGTGTCCTGGCTGTTTCAACTGCTAATTGCTACCATTTGCTTTAAACACATGTAAGTGTAAGGCAATTTAATGCTTTCTAAGACTGCATGTCTATCAAATAGCTGCTGTGATAAAAAGAACTTAAGGATAATTTTAGGGGTGTGAAAGGTGTAAAAGGAAAGTGAAAAGAAGAGCAAATTGAAATAAATAAATGCATTACTATTCTCTTCACTGCCTTGCACTGATTTACTCCTAAAGACCCACAGAAGTGTCCCAACCATTTCTGATAAATGGTGAATCTATATACCATGCTTTGAGGTTCCATTTTCACTGATGTCTGAGCCCCTTTCCCCAGGAGACGCTCGGGGAGTTACCAATGCCAATCTTCTTCAATCCAAGGAGGATTTGATCTCAGGATGGGATGGCTTCAACAGAGTGAAAATGGCAACCATCAGGCAAGGGCATGAAACAGAGTCCCAGCAGAAGCAGTTAAAGTAGAGGAAATAAGGAAAGCAGCCATAGATCTAACAGTGGGAAGTGAGAAAAAGTAATGCCTGGTTGTTAGAAATGGGGGTCTCTAGTTGGCAGGTTGTTACGCTGTCCAAGTAGGGACCCTTCTTCTCAGTCAGGATAAGGGGGATACACTACTTAAATAACACCTGTACATCCCCTTGGTAGCTTTCCACAAGCAGTCAGGCTTATCTCAGAGACAGTGTGTAAGGCATTTGTACATAACCAACAGTAATACTGTGAAAACATTACAAAAGGACACCACACCAGTTTTAGAAAAATAACCAATATTATCTGTGCAAACAAGACCAAAACGATAAAAATCCACCATACAGTTCTTAGAAGTATCAATAAGCAAAAATAGACATAGATTACAGTTCCTTGAAGTTGATTGCTCTGTCTGGGGCTATCACGGTGTTGTGATAAACAAATCCAAACAGTTCCAGCTGACCGCGGTGTCGCGGGCCAGCTGCAGTGTCAAGAAGACCGGCAAAACAGTACCTTCAAGATTGCAGGGTGTCTGTGACCTCTCGTTGAGCTCCGAAGAGCTGACATCAGCGGGCGTCCGTTCTGGAAGTCGGAACAGGAGTCGTAGGGCCCTTGAATTCACATTTGTTGCAGATTTAACTCCTCGCGGTTGAAGTAAGGTGCGCCGGCGTCTGCCGGTGTCAGGGCTGCAGTGCAAAGTGCAGTGGTACTGCGTGCAGTACCCTTAGGTCATGGTGCAGGCAGCAGCTCAGAGACAGTCTTCCAGCGCCGTTGGTGAGACCATAAGCGGTACAAAAGGGGGTGGTGATGGACGGAGCATCTGAACCAATCAAACACTCACACCCAATCAAAAGATCTGGGTTTAATCCATCACCGTTCTTTAGCCCACTCTGCCACCCCAGTTCAGACATGGCCATATGCAAATCAGTCTGACCCTGTGCCTCATGGGAACAGTCCAGCCCGAACTGCCATGCCATGCCTTCCCTGGACCGGAAACAAGCTTCCGAGGACCGTTTTCTGGCATTACAGCCGTCTTCAGCCCGGCTTGCTTGAATCCAGTGGCAAAGTGAGCAAGGGACTCACGTCTGAGCATACCCTGCCACACTTATGGTGAGACCATGGCTGCGGTGCGAAGTGATGCAGTGCTCGTCTTGGTGCTGGCGGGTCACGGTGCAAGCAGCAGAGTCGTCATTGCGGAAGGAATGTCATCGGCTGATGAACCAGAGTCAATGGCACCGGCGCTGGTAGGCCGAAGCTGGGGTGCTGGATGAGGGCGGTGCATCATGTAACTTACGAGTGGTGCACTCAAACCACGGTGCAAGCAGCAGCGTCGGATTCGGTGTGGAATGGTGGTGTCAGGGATACCAGGGTGGCGGCGTGAAGCAGGGCGGTGCGAAGTGCAGTGCCCACAGGTCGAGGTGCAAGCAGCGGCTTGGTGGCAGCGAACAGAGCCGTCGGTGAGACCAGGGTTGCGGTGCGAAGTGCAGTGGTTCCCTCTGCAGTGTCTTACAGACACTGAGCCAGCAGCGGCAACTTTGATGGTATTGGGTTGCTTTTTCCTCTGTTGGAGCTCAAAACACACAGTTCTCAGTGCTGAGAGCAGATAAAGTTGAAGACTTTGCTGTCCCTGAGACTTTTTGAACAGGGGGCAAGCTCTACTTCAAGCCGTTGGAGAAACTAACATAAAGAAGTTGTAGAATGTTCAGTCCAGTCCTCTCACTGTCCAAGACAGAAGCAGCCACTGCAGGCCAAAACAGCAAAGCACACAGCAAAGTGGTAGTTCCTTCTCACAGTTTCACCAGCTCTTCTTCTTAGCAGTCATCTAGGTCCAAAAGTGTTCTGAAATCCTGGGGTCTGGGCCCCAATATTTATACCAGATTTCCTTTTGTTTTGTTGTGGTAGAGAGTGTCTGTGCTAAATCCAAACCAGTTTGGTCCTTCCTGGCCCAGCTTCCTGGCAGGAGGTGAGGACAGCATTGTCCAAGTCAGATAGGTCCATTCAGGTGCAAGGAAAATTTCCTTCCACTACTCTGAATGCAGCCCGGGTCTAATCGGCCCGCCCTGCTTCTTCCAGAAAAGGCAGGACACACCTCAACCCCCCAGTGGCTGTATGAAGAGAATGCCCATCCTTAGTCCCTGTCACTCCAAAGCCAGACAGTCAATCCACAACCCAGCAGAGACACACAGGATGGCTAAGCAAGAAAACACCCACTTTCTAAAAGTGGTATTTTCAAACACACAATATAAAAATGATCTTTATTAAAAGATGCATTTTTATATTCTGAGGTCAGGCCTACTAAACTCCATATTTCTATTTGGTCCACATGGGTAGTTATACTTGTAATATGTTACAAAGTATTCCCCATTCTATTCTACGGGACAGATAGCTTTCCACTATTGAAACACTAATTACACTGTATTTTATTATCAAGACATGCTAACCATAACAGTACATGTTCAACCTTTCACATATACTGCACACCACCCACAGGGGTACTTTGGGCCCACCTTAGGGGTGACTTACATGTAATAGAAGGGAATGTTAGGGCTTGGCAAGTGGGTGCACTTGCCAAGTCGACATGGCAGTAAAAATTGTGCATAGACACTGTAGTGGCAGGTCGGAGATACCTTTACAGTGCTACTTCTGTGGGTGGCAGAATCTGTGTTGCAGGCCCACTAGTAGCATTTGATTTGCAAGCCCTGGCACTCTCAGTGCCCTTTAGTAGGGACTTACCAGTAAATCAAATATGCCAATCATGGAAACACCAATCCATAATACAATTTACAATAGAAGCACTTGCACTTTATCACTGAACAGCAGTGAGAAAGTGCGTAGGAACACTAAACCAGCAAAAACAGAGTCAAAACCAGGAGGTCAGAAAGCAAAAAGACAGGGGAAACACGGCAAAAGTTGCCAGATCTAACACTGGTGAACCATACAAACCATGAAAACATGCAGATTGGAATGATATTGAGACAGGGAAATACCTAACTATAGAACTCCCAGGGGGGGGGGCGTGGCCAACTGCCGAACATGGTGGTCGCCTCTTGAGGGAATTCTGGACCCGGGCAGTAATATATCCTGCAGACTAGCCGTATTCCGCGGTGTTTGTCACCCTCTGTGACTGGCCCCCGCGGAGTGGGGTCGGCGCCAAACACTGGAGCAACATTTGGGTTCCCGGGTGGCTCGGCGGCAGAGCGGTGCGGCCCCTTGCTGTAGGGCCTTTGTAATGGCGTGGGACAGAGGCGGCCCGACCCGACGTAATGGGGAGGCCTGCTGGGAGACGTCTGCAGCCGGGAGGTGCACCGAGGTCCCGTGGTGTGCGGCCCCAGGCGGTGCCGCGGAGACCTAGCTCAGATGCGCGGAGAGGCCAGAGAGCAGCCCGAGGCTGGAAGAGCCCAGAGGAGTGCACACCAGCAGGTTTGAAACACGGGGCCCGCGTCGCAGCCACGCGAGCACCGGGGTGGCGGCGCGGCCTATACTGCCCCCACCTTGCATAGTGGTGTGTAGCGGGACCACCCAACTGGCAAACAGCAGCAGGCCACTGACGGGAGATGCCATAAAGGGGTCGTGAGGTAGCAGACCCTGTGGCATGGAGAGGACAAACGCCTGTGGCAGTATAGTCACCTGGAACTTCTGCGGGGACCAGTAAACACCGGGTCGTGCGCATATTACCCGGCTGGGAAGAGCAGCATAGAACACGGAGGGCAGCCCTAAAGCACTGGGGTGCTGGCGGTGGTGCGACAGACTGGGGACTGCCCAGGAGGGCTACAAGAGCACACGAGGCTTGGAGTGGCCCCAGCCACTAACCCCCAAGAGGACCTGGGCCTGTGCAAATAGACAGGGCCATGCAGCTGCAGCAGGAGGGGGCAGAGCGCAGTGCAGCGCAGGGAGACAAAGACCAGTAGCAGGCAGGCCCGGGTCTAACGGAGTGCACTGCGGATAGTCTGGGGAAAGGACAGAGGGGCCGTCTGAGACAACTGTGCAACCGAAGGGTCCTGCAGCGAAGCCTAGTGGTATATGGGCCTACCCGACGAAGAGGGAGAGGGCAAAGACATCGTCGTCGTTGAGGACAGGGCGCCTGTAATACAGTATTGGGGCGAGTGAAGGGCAAGCAGCAGGAAGAGGAGCTTGGGATCGACCACGTCCCAGATACTGCAGTGTCCTTGGACTCCTCCCAGCAGTCCAGCTGCATAAAACCTAGTAATGCGGCAGAGATTGCGGACAAGTTGAACTTAATCCTACAGGAGGTGCGAGACTCCAGGAAAGCTATAGAGACCCAAATCGGCGCTCTCACGACTGGACAATCGCTGCTCCGGGCCAATCATGCCAAACTCGCCAACAAAGTGAAGGATCACACGGTAGTAGTGGATGCCCTGCCCCCCCAGCAGACCCAGAACACCGCCCATATCAAGCAACTACAGTCCCAGGTCGCCACCCTAATGGATCGCATGGAGGATGCAAAAGGGAGAGCGCAGAGAAACAACATATGCGTAATAGCGATGCTGGAGAGAAGTGAGGGGGCCAATGCAGCCAGATATATGGAGGGTTGGCTCAGGGAGCATGTCCCTTTGGAGGGCCTTTCGGATCAATTTTGCATTGAATGGGTGCACAGGATTCCTACGGGTCATCCGAAGCCGGGGGTCCCAACGCGGCCACTCATAATTAAATTATTAAACTACAGAGACCGGGACGCCCTG
This sequence comes from Lissotriton helveticus, assembly GCF_964261635.1. Classification (NCBI taxonomy): domain Eukaryota; kingdom Metazoa; phylum Chordata; class Amphibia; order Caudata; family Salamandridae; genus Lissotriton; species Lissotriton helveticus. The sequence goes on along the minus strand of NC_136069.1, from coordinate 610,933,739 downwards.
CAACGGAAGTCAAGAGAGGTGCCCCAAATTAACTTTGAGAATACCAAGATCTCACTATACCCAGACTATACACTTCTGGTACAGAAGCAGGGCTCCTCCTTCCTGACAGTTAAGAGGAAACTACGAGAACTAAACCTGCAATACGCCCTCCTCTTCCCGGTGCGCTTAAGGATCATTTATGAGAGGAAAACATACTTCTTTGAAAGTCCTGGTGGCGTGGAGGAATGGCTGGAGGTGATGGAACCAGAGAAACAATTGAGGGTCGCCTCCCAGACTTCGACTTCCACTGTGCGAGATGGCTGGCAGGCAGGACGCTGCAGCTCAAGACGATTGCGCAAGAGGAACACACAGCTTCAACCAACGACCCAGCAGATGCAGAGTGGCGAGGAGACGGCGATCCTTAGTTTCTTCCTTCCATACTACGGCGCAGATCGGCGACTTGCCCCCTTCCGAAGTGGACACCCAGAAATCGGACTCGGATGGGAGTATGGCTCTGTTTCCCTCCATGACACCACAGACGACAGATGGTCTGATCCCCTAGCTGGGTGGACGGTATTGCGAACTTGGCATCAAAGAGTGAAGGACCTGATTGCTCTATTCTTATCGATATATTTGTTATAACGGCATTGAATTGTATAAAATAATGGCCCAGGGGCTGTTTGAATATCACTGTAACCCTGAATAGGAGTGTGCACTGCATGGGTAGGTTTGGCCACATACCCCAAAATGCGAAGGCTTTGTATAGATGCAATATAGGTTTAAATGTTTTCTGTTTAGTTGGGTGGTCCGGTACAGTTCCACGACCGGACTGAGTATTGGGAGTTTCTGGAGAAGGAAATAGTCCTGCGTTGAGCACTCTCTTGCATTGGCACGACACCACACCTGCCTTACTGGCTGCACGGCGGCCACATCCAAATACATGATGCATGTACAGAATAAGTATACCATAATAACGTGGAATGTCAGGGGCCTGGGCTCAGTTAAAAAATGGCATAGGATACACGCGCAGCTATTGAGGCGCAAGGCGCAGATAGTCTACCTGCAAGAGTCCCATATGGTTGAGCGGGAAGTGGGGAAACTTCGTAAAAAGTGGAAGGGGCAGGTTTTTTCTACTACATGTTCAGGGTTTGCGCGTGGCGCTACGATTTGGGTCAGACATGGAGTTCCTTTGTATGGAGAAGTACGTAGATGTGTGAATGTGGTTAAAATAAACTGATTAGGTGAGTGATCAATCACACTTACCTTAACAATGTACGCTCCTCCATCTGTAGTGAATGTTTCTGATTTTAATCTTAATTTCAGACATAAGGTTCACAGTTAAACGATTGTCAACATGAGCATGACCACTTGACTGCTCACTAAGGATTTGCATGAACACCTGTTCAATTGTAATCACATGCTAGTAGCACTGGAATTAGCATGACACCAGGAATGTACGAAACATGTCGACCAACCATAACACACACTAGACTGTCACTCGCGACCTTGAAGCATAATATTCAAACGAGTAACAGATAGTTCCTTTTAATTAGAGCAAGGGGACCACCTGAATAAATGTATCCCTGGTACTCTTGGCTTTATTTTAACCACATTCACACATCTACGTACTTCTGGCCCCACACCCGCACTTCATCTAAACGGCAGTTGGATAAAAGATCTCCGCTAAAGAGCCCCTCTTTGAGGTGTCGCCCGTTGGGTGTTGCACCGCCGACCCAACGAGGAGCAAGCCCAGATGATGAAGCATGACACCTGAAAGGGTGTGAGGGCATTACATCCAACATAATAGATGCCCAACTGTAGGAGTCCTCTTGGACCCTACGACATCCTTCGCACCATAGGGACACGTACACTCTCCATACAAAGGAACAGCCGAGTAATTTTGCATCTATACATGTTCTCAGGGCACTACTGAGGCTGGACCTACCACTTATTAGTAGTGGTGAAACGCCCTCCTTTTAAAAGAACTTTCCCTCCCTTTGTAAAATATCTAAATGCACGGCTAACTACCGTGGGAACTCCTTCAGGTGGGTACGATCAGTTCTATCCCCCACGTGGACCCTTCATCCTTCTCTAGGGCCCCACTGGTGTCCACAAATTGTGTGACTCCTTTTACTCCACTCACTTCCGACCATCTCACCATGGACGGCCAAGGGCTGAGCTTTGGAGAAGATGACGCAGCAGCTATCCTTAGAACACCATCGATCCTAGGTCTTGAGACTGAGAGTGCCACAGGAAGTAACTCTTCTGACTGGCAAACTCTCACGGACCTGAAAAGAGAATGGGTGAGAATTTTTCTCCATGGCGCACTCATGGCAGAGTACTTCAAAGCCAAGATAGCACCTAATGGCTTGATTGTTAAAAACTTCCCCAGGATCTTTTGGGAAGATGGCCAATTCAAAATAGAATGGTCGCAGATATCATGGAAGTGCACCCATGATTTACTGATTCTAATAGTAAACACTGCCAAACGCCTAGCAGATGATTTATTAGTACGCATCCAAGCTTTAGAGAGCACCCTCAAGAACGCGGTCCAAACTCCTGGTTTTAAAACCAAACTAGCGGAAATTAACAAAGACCTCACTGAACACAAGGAATACCTGAAGAAACAAAAAATAACCAAACTCCAGAAGGATATCCAGCGCTTTGAGAAAGAAAAGGTTTACCCTTACCTGAAAGCGGACTATGTTCCCCCAAGCACGGGCTACCTCTCGGACTCAAGCGCCAATTCGTCTAGGAGAAACTCTAACAGCGACAGTAACTCCAGTGGAGATGAATGGCAACCACGACAACGTAGAGGGGCGAGAGGAGGGAGACGAGGAAAATACACCTACCCACAACCACCCTACCAGGGACCCCCCTTCTGGCCATACCCCACATTCCCCCAAACAATGCCACAGTTTGGTCCCCAATACCCACCCCAGTTCGCCCCACAAGGTACAAACCGACCTTTTTTAGACAGAGGTTGGGGCAGAGGGCGAGGACGAAAAAGAGGCAACGGGCCGGACAAGAGGGTCCAATGGGAGGACACGACAACACAGGGAATGGACACCAGGAGCAAGACAGCCAAGAAGTGAGTTTGGTGGTGAATCTCTCCACACGCCAACTCAACCCAGATGAGGAAAGAGTGCTACAAAAAGGCCTAGGGTTCGTGCCAACCCAGAGAGTAGACAACTTCCATCAAATAGTGGAGGTACAGAAATTCTTCCGTAAAATTAGGCTCCAATCGTTCTTCGAAGGGAAACCTAGGGAAGACTATGATGACTCTGGGCTCAGAAATGCCTCTACCTTTACACCGCACAGCGGGATGGTTCCAAACGAAATCCTGACCTTTGAACAGGCAGTATTGAAAGATATAAAAACCATGACCAGTCATAGTACCCACACCAATATCTCTAAGAAAGAACTTGAGATATTAGAAACCCTAGCCAATAATCCTGAAATCACAATCAAACAAGCAGACAAGGGGGGTGCAACAGTGTTGATGGACACAACTGACTATGAGACTGAATGCCTTAGACAATTTAGCAACGCACGCTACTACACACCCATTCCCCGTAATCCAACTGAGCATCTGAAGGACACCATATCTGGTATGGTTGAGTCAGCCGAATGCCAAGGGTGGGTCAGTAAAAAGGAGGCAGAATTTTTTACCAAAAAAGATCCCAAGGTCCCTTATTTCTACATTCTCCCTAAAATATATAAGGAGACCACCCCAGTCCCGGGCCGCCCAATAGTGTCCGGGATTGATTCTGTATTGGAACCCCTGTCGCAATTTTGCGACCATTTTCTACAACCTTTGGTGCGAAAAATTCCCTCATACATACAGGACACCACAGATATGTTACGCCTCCTGCATGAGTTTGAAGATTGTACCCAATTTGACTTTCTCATGACGCTCGACGTGGAGGCCCTCTATACTAACATCCCACAGAGGGCCACACTTAAGGTCATTGAGGAGGTACTGAATACAGGCCCATGGGAGTCACCAACACCGAGTGCATTTATTATGGAATGTGCAGAAATGGCCTTGACTAAGAACTATTTCGAATTCAAGGGCCAGTATTACCACCAGACACAGGGCACGTCAATGGGCAGCACCTTTGCCCCAAGTGTGGCCTGCCTATACGTGGCAGACTTTGAGGGCAAACATATTGCACCACAGTCCAACCCCTATAAAGCAAACATAAAACTGTGGAAACGCTTTATAGATGACATCCTGGTCTTCTGGGCAGGGGATAGAGAATCATACACTGAATTCTTCAGATGGCTTAACACACTGAACCCCTACTTGAAGTTCACCATGACAGCATCAGCTTCCCAGATTGCATTCCTAGACCTTACAATCCAGAGGAGGGTAGATGGGAGACTGAACACCACTATGTTCAGAAAGAGCACTGACCGCAACAGCCTATTGCACTTCACGAGCCACCACCCTAGAGCTCTCAAAAACAACCTACCCTTTGGGCAGTTTCTACGAGTCAGACGCAACTGCAGCAGCCTTGAGAACTACAGAACAGAATCCTCAATTCTATCTAGGAATCTAGAGGAGAGGGGATACCCTACCAGAGAAATCACAAAAGCTAGGAAAAGGGCACAAAACAACCACAGGGAGAGTTTGCTGGAACATAGGGCCAAAGATCCCCTAGTCAACCAACCAATAACAGGTGTCACAACTTACACACCTACCTCTAATGAAATAAGGAAGATTGTGAAAAGACACTGGCAGATCCTCAACACAGGCACCCTACAACTGGAACCCCCAAGGTTTGCCTTTAAGAGATCAAGAAACATAAAAGATATGCTGGTACACACGAGACCTAAGACACAAAAGGCGAAAAGCGTACAAACTACCCTGTGGCAACTACCCCCAGTCAAGGGACATTACCCGTGCGGCAGCTGTAGCGCATGCCCATTTACCAAAACATACAAGACTATAACCCTGTGTAATACTTTTGATTGGGATATGAGAGGGCACACAAACTGCAATAGCTCCAATTGCATTTACTTGTTGATATGCCCATGTAGCCTATACTACATCGGGATGACAACCCGAGCCATTAAACTACGCATTTCAGAACACAGAAGCAATATCCGTTGCCAAAAGACCAACACGAAAATGTGCAGACACTATCTTGAGTTAAACCATACACCTGACTCATTACAATGGCTGGTATTAGCAGCTAGCCCGAGAACTTCTAAGCAGAATTTGTGCTATGAGGAACAACGCTGGATACATAGGCTCTCCTCTGACAGCAGAGGCCTCATTGAAGACATTCCATGGAGCGCACTGTGATTTAACCTAACTCCATGAGTTGTCCAGAGCCAGCTACTCCTGCACACTGAACACTTATGGGTATTACCGCCACCACTGTGAATTAATACGACCACTGATCATCACAGTAGAAATCATGTCCATTTCGAAGCATCAATTGAGTACCATGTGCAGGGGCTAGCTGCTTAATAGCCAACATCCCCAGCGACCATACAACCCTGTAATATGGCCTTCAACATTGATTCTATATGCCATATGATCTTGGTCATAACCCACGAGGAACTGAACGGAATACTTTTCATTTTGTTTCCCTTAATTAAAAAATCTTGATAAATGATGAGGCACAAGGATTGCTATAAGGGTGGGGACATTTTCTATAAATCCCGGTTACATCACCAACCAATATGCTTATGCTTTGTGAGCATACAGCACTGTAAGATGGCCGCCAGCATGAACACCTCTAGACATGAGTTTTTGCCCACACCTTAACAACTCACAATGTACTCAACGAGAGAACTAGCTAGCTGTACCCCCACTGCCACCTCCAAAGGAAAGGCACACTAGCTATATCCTATTACTCAAGTCAAGTCTGGTATTCCACGAGGCATTTATAATTTACAATTTACATGCGTAGGATAGGTTGCGGGAACCCCCTTTCTTACAAAAGGAACACTTATCACTAAGCATGGGCGGCAAATCCGTCACGTCCGCGGATTTTGGGGATTTTTGGTGAATACGCAATCCGTGTATTTTACGTATTTTCCACAAAATCCGAAAAAATCCGCGGATGTAACGGGTTCAAAAGTTGAACCCCCACCCACTCATGTAATGGCGCCAGCAAGCTGCCAGCGCCGTTGTAAAATAGTTACAAAGTTAGCTTGCACAGGAACCACTAGATAAAACGAAGCAGGTGCTGCTTTATTTTATCTAAGTGCTTCCTGTGCAAGCTAACTTTGTAACTATTTTACAACGGCACTGGCAGCTTGCTGGCGCCATTGTAAACACACACATGGTCGCTGGAACTAGTTGAAGCTCAAATGCAGTGACTCATTCATCAGCCCAGAAACAATCGAGAGCGTCGTCGAGGCTGGGCAATGTGCCTTCTTTACCACATCTACGGTCGTAAGTCAGCTGTGATGCTGGATAGAGGCCTTTGCATCCTTGACTTTCACAAGCACAATCCCTGTGCTGTTCCTGTGACCAGGAGTCTCTGTATCTTCATCTGCTGCTCTGATCGGCCTCTGACCTTTTATACACAAAAGAGGCATGTGCACTCGCATGGAAGCCCCGTCCGTTTGGCCATGAGTAGGCACATTGTGTTCGCACGGGTTTCTGCACGTTCGCGAGCGTTTTGTACAATAAAACCCTCGCGAACTTGCAGAAACCCGTGCGAACACGCAAAAAAAAATACGCTAGGATCCGCGGATTTTGCGTATTGTCGCAATCCGCAAATCCGCAGATCCGCGGATTGCCAATACGCAAAATCCGCTCATGCTTACTTATCACCCCCTACTTTATGGCAAGCACCTCACTGAGTAAAGTCTTACCCCCACATACACGGCAAAGGCACTCCACGCTAAGATGGCCGCCATGGTACCATAGATATCAGACTGACACTACGTTTCGTAGAGTCACGGCATCACGTGACCGCGGGACCGGGTACTAGAGAGTGCTTCGCCGGACCATTAACCTCCACCCGGATCCGGCGGCGAGGGGTAGGTGCTGAGAGGGAACCGCGCTGAAAACACCAAGTAAGTGCCTTAGGTAATCGAGGGAGACGGATTCTTTATTCGTCGGCCCCCGACCACCGAGCGGAATCCCCGCTTGTCAGCGTTAACTTAAGGGGTTATGTGATCTGTTTTACAAAGGGCTTTCCGATAGCTTCGGCGCCTCAAATGGTTTGGCTAATAGGTTAAGATGCACACCTCATACTACAAATAAGGGCACGGATAGCCGGGCCGCATTCAGGTTGAGCACAACATGTAATAATCCCTGCCAGAGCATAATAGAGATGCCTCGCTCCAAGTAGGAGCAACAGAGACACAGCGCCAGCGAAACTATTATTCCATGAAGCTTAGGATTATACTACGAGAGAATTATATAGCGTAATCCCGTAATTATTGTTTCCTACTATAATCAGCCAGATACTTGGAGGTCCTTCACGTTTTTACAGCCCGCCGGATACTGTTGGGGTCTGTATACACAACTGATTAGGTGAGTGATCAATCACACTTACCTTAACAATGTACGCTCTTCCATCTGTAGTGAATGTTTCTGATTTTAATCTTAATTTCAGACATAAGGTTCACAGTTAAACGATTGTCAACATGAGCATGACCACTTGACTGCTCACTAAGGATTTGCATGAACACCTGTTCAATTTTAATCACCTGCTAGTAGCACTGGAATTAGCATGACACCAGGAATGTACGTTCTCCACCCTATGGTTTTATTACTATACCTGTTGTGATGTGCTCCTTTTCTCCCAATCCAGGTAGATGCAGCCCGACAGGAATAGGACGCAGGAAAAACTTATTTTTCTGTGAGCTATACACTTACTTACCTGTCTGATACACTGACACCTTTTCACAACAACGTAGATAGTCTTCATTTTAGATACACAAATTTCTACATTCGGTCCTGAAGAATCGCTAGCTAATTGCAACAAGCGAGTAACATGTCGACCAACCATAACACACACTAGACTGTCACTCGCGACCTTGAAGCATAATATTCAAACGAGTAACAGATAGTTCCTTTTAATTAGAGCAAGGGGACCACCTGAATAAATGTATCCCTGGTACTCCTGGCTTTATTTTAACCACATTCACACATCTACGTACTTCTGGCCCCAAACCCGCACTTCATCTAAACGACAGTTGGATAAAAGATCTCCGCTAAAGAGCCCCTCTTTGAGGTATCGCCCATTTGGTATTGCACCGCCGACCCAACGAGGAGCAAGCCCAGATGATGAAGCATGACACCTGAAAGGGTGTGTGAGGGCATTACATCCAACATAATGGATGCCCAACTGTAGGAGTCCTCCTGGACCCTACGACATCATTCGCACCATAGGGACACGTACACTCTCCATACAAAGGAACAGCCGAGTAATTTTGTATCTATATATGTTCTCAGGGCACTACTGAGGCTGGACCTACCACTTATTAGTAGTGGTGAAACGCCCTCCTTTTAAAAGAACTTTCCCTCCCTTTGTAAAATATCAGACATGGAGTTCCCTTCACGTCAGTGGAGCAAAGAGTAGACCAACAGGGGAGGTATATCTTGGTGAGGGGCACCCTAGATGGCCAGCCGGTAGTACTGGGTTCAATATATGCACCAAACTCGGAACAGGTGAAGTTCCTAAATACACTGTTGGTTGCCCTGGTGGGGTGGGAGAGTTACCCATGGATAATCGGTGGGGATTGTAATGCTGTGATGAATGTTACACTTGACAGGGTGCACCCTCTCTTGCATGGGATGGGGGTTTGTAAACAAGCGAGTAAGCTGTGTAATTGGGCATAGGGATGGGGGCTTTGTGATGTCTGGCAGACGAGAAACCCAACACACAGAGAGTACTCCTTCTACTCACCAGTGCATTTGTTACACACCAGAATCGAGAGAATGTTCTGTTCCAATAGCATTGCAATGCAGGTGATGACTACTACATACTTGGCGAAGTCCTTCTCTGACCACAGTCCATTGGAGTTGGTGATTGGGTGGGGCAGAGTACCCACCCCAGTGCCAACATGGAGGTTGTAGCCTCAAATGTTAAAAGACCCAGTGTTCCGCACTATGTCAGACACTATCCAGCATTACTTTTCAGACAATAGTAACACAGGGTCTACCTGACTGATTGAGTGGGACGCCTTCAAAACTGTGGTCCGTGGGAAGGCGATAGGGGTGACGGTAGGGGCGAGACAAGAGGTTCATAAGTCCCTGATGGAGGTAGAAGAGAAGCTAAATAGACTGGAGCAGGAAGCGGTGCAGGATGCTGGCAAAAGGGCCACCTTCAAGGCGGCTAGGATCAGATATGCCGAACTGCTGGAGTCTTTACATGTCATAGATTATCAAAGGTATACACAAATGAGCCACACAGAGGCAGACAAGGCGGGGACCCTGTTGGCAAAACTACTGAGGGATGACCCCTCAAAATTGTTATCAATGAGGTTACCACGGGTGGTAGAGTATCGACCCACGGCGAGATTAACGAATCTTTTAGACAATACTAGGCCAGTCTGTATAGTGAACCTGAGGAGGAAGTGAGTACACACATAGATGAGTTTCTATCCACCACACCATGCCCTCAGTTGTCAGAGGCTGTGCAGAAAGAGTTACTGGGCTTCATCACTCAGTCAGAAATTAAGGCAGCTATAAAGTCTCTCCCCCAAAACAAGACCCCAGTGCTGGATGGCCTGCCAGACGAATTTTATGCCACTTATGCGGCTCTCCTTGTACCCCAACTGGAAATTTTATATAGAGAAGCATTGAAAGCGGGTGCTCTGTCACTCACCACAGCGCAGGCGCTGGTGGTGTCGCTCCCGAAACCAGGCAGGGATCCCAGTGACATGGCTAGCTACCACCCCTTATCACTATTATCGTCGGAGTACAAAATACTCTGTAAAATCCTGGCCAATAGACTTCTGACGTCGCTAAACAAACTGATCCATGTGGACCAGACAGGCTTTCTGACAGCACGCAGCACGTCCTTGAACACTAGAAAGTTGCATCACCTCCTTGCAGAAGCCCCGAAGGATTATACGGGCTGTATTTCATTTAATATGCGCCAAGCGTTCGACACAATTAAATGGGACTACATATTCAAGGCTTTGTCGAGATTTGGACTGCCAGAAGAGTATGTCCAGTGGATCCAAATCCTATATAACTCTCCCACAGCTCGAGCGAGGACGGGAGGGCACACATAGGCGGAATATCGATACGCAGGGGAATGAGGCAGTGGTGCCCGCTCCCACTGCTTATTTTTATATTGTCGCTCGAGCCTTTGGCGTTAAAGATAAGGGCGGAGCTGACTGACATGGGGATAACAGTGGGTGGCACAACACACTTGTCGGCGTACGCTGACGATATCATCTTGTACCTACGCAACCTTCGCACCCCTATGGGTACCATGGCTGCAATGTTTGAAAGTTTTGAAAGGCTGTCAGGTCTCGCTATCAACCCAGCGAAATCAACAATATTCTTCTTTAATGAACAGGCGCCCCGCTGGACTTTCACTACAGTTCAAGGTTGCACCTAAAACTTTTAGGTATTTAGGTATCCAGGTATACAGCACCCAATTGGACATGCTAGAGGGCAACTTGAATAGAGCTCTGAGAGCTTTACGGTCTAGTATTAATTTCTGGATCACTCTACCTCTATCAGTAGCGGGCAGGGCAGCAATCGCAAAAATGGTGGTCCTCCTGCGGTTGCTCTATTACTTTACGAACATACCACTCATGCTCCCAGGCAAAACTTTAAAATTAATGAACACATTGCTAATTGAACTTTTTTGGGGGACGGGTAGGAGAAGAATTAGCCTAAAGAAATTGCAGAGCAGCAGGCCTGGAGGGGGTCTGGGTGTGCCTGATCTCAGGGCGTATTTTTATGCCTGCCAGCTACAATGGCTGTCCTATTGGACAGCGCGGCATAACTTTCAGGAGATAAGGATGACTGAACAGGACGTAGGTCAAGGGGTACTACACACCCTCCTACTGCCACATAGCATGATCCCGCGGGATCTCCCCCCCTTCTGCACCCGGCACTGCAGTGCTGGAGGACGGCTCTACAGTACACCAGAGAGTCCCCTGCGTATGCCGGGAATATACCTCTGCTGGGCATTCCCTTGCAGGGCGGACACCTGTCCATGCACAGGCTTTCACCCTGGCAGGAGGTGGCGATCACCGCGGTGGCAGAACTCTTTGACGAGGGGGTGTTGCTAGACCATGATAATTTTGTGCAAGCAACGGCCGCACCAGCCCACCTATACCTCTTGCACGCAGTGCTGCTGCAATACGTCTGAAAGTAATGGACCCCACAACGGCAAGAGCCCCCCACTAATGACCTAGTGAAAACACTGTACTAGATGGGTAAAGGCCGACATCTCATTAGGTCGTTGTATGCAGGGCTGCGCTCCCATACACAAGTGGATCTGACACCGCTACGTAATGCCTGGGAGGGGGACATCGACAGGGCCCTTGGGGACAAGGAGTGGGAAAAAGTGTTGGAACACCCTAAAAGGTATCATGGAATACGCATTTTAAGTATATCCAAACTATGATCATACATAGGGCGTATCTTACACCATGTAAGCTAGATAAGATGTACCCGGAAGCTCGTCACTACTGCCCCAGATGCAAACTGGAGGGCACAGACCTAGCCCATATGATATGGTTCTGTCAGCAGATCGGTGAGTACTGGGACTCGGTCAGAAGACACACAGCGGAAATCACAAGCAGAGAGGTACCTGTAACGGTTGAGGGCTGTACCAGCTTCCAAATACAAGGTGCAATATAGATTCGAGAATCTGGCGCTCATACTGGCAGTAAGGGCGATCACCATGCGGTGGAAGACAAATACACCGCCCCCTGCACATGCATGGCACAGCGAACTGGTGCGATGGGGTGGGGGGGGCAGAAAGTGCTGCACTGAGGCGGGAAGTGGCGCGAGGGCTGCGAAAGACCCCGATCGCAATGGACTGGGATATTATGTTGGAAACGTGTAGATACCTGGACAGAGCCTTTGATACTATTGCTCACACCACACAAGGGGGTGATTAAAGCCACGACCCAGGAGGACATGGACCTAGGCATAAGCAACAACACGTGGTGTAGGACGATGAAAGCAATTATGTCTGTGCCACTGCACGAACTGGGAGAAGTGGTTGTATTTACGCAGGATCTGAGGGTGGGGGGAGGGAAAAGCATTGTTGTGGGTTTGCATATCATTTGCTGTGCAGAGACAGTAACTTAATTGCATACAGGGGCGTGGTGAAGATGTGAAACAGATAATAAGATGTTGCTGCACTGTTGATTTGAGCTGTCAGTAAATTGGTTGCGGAGGGATTGAGAAGCAGTGGTAACATGGAAAAGATAATCACCTTGGTTCTTGCAGAACGGAATGTATGCACTGTTATACCATGTTACTTGCACTGCCGCCAGTTGAATAATGTAAAGCTATGTATTGCTACGCCACTGTATGCTACGAAGAAAAGTTGAAAATCAATAAAATTATGTTTAAAAAAACAACTATAAAAAAACTATCATACTCCCAATAGATAGAATGATATCTTAACATATTCTAAGAAGAACAAAATAGGTGATGAAAAAATTTAAATAACTAAAGTAAAGAAGAAAGCAGAGCAGAATAGACATCATCCACGAACCTGTTTCTAGGGATCATGAAACTGGGTTAGAATTTGAATATGCCCCATACTTTGAAATTCAATCACAATAAACATCAAGTAGACAATTTCCACAATTTTGCTTTTGGCTTCAAGTGAAGCAGCAATAAACTGATTATCATTTCACAAGTAGGCAGTGTTGTCAGGCATCCAGAATATCTTCTCTAAAAATTGTACCTTGAAATTAACTGATTCATTGGATGAGTGTACAGTACCGGCATGTTACCATGTGTCTTCTCAGTGGTTTATGCTATATGTATTTGTAGACGCAGCTTTTGACCATCAAGTATAAGTATAACCAGTGTAGGACAGCTCTTGACAAGTGTTTGATTTTGGTTAAACGCCATGAAAAGTGTGGCAGTGAGGAAACAAAGGGGGCCCTACAGGCCTGCTGGTGGCTAATACTATGTGGATGCACATTCCTCCCTGTGTGCATGCACACTAGTACCTGCACGGCATGGACAACAGCAGTTCATGCCGTGCAGGTACCCTTGACGTTCCCATTGCAGTGCCTATTTCATAGGCACCGCCCCAGGAATGCCACAGGACTGCCCGCCAGACAGGAGCAAACTCCTGATCTGGCAGGCAGCTCCTATATGGGTTTGGTGGTGTGGGAGAGGGGTGGTCCCGCTCTAGCACCGCCAAACTTCGAAGAAGGCCCAAAGCTATAGTGACAAAATTAGAAGCACACTCCATTACACTACAGGCAAAACTTTGCCACTGGATTCAAGCAAGCCGGGCTGAAGAAGGCTGAAATACCAGAAACCGGTCCTCGGTAGCTTGTTTCCGGTCCAGGGAAGGCATGGCTTGGCAGTTCGGGCTGGACTGTTCCCATGAGGCACAGGGTCAGACTGATTTGCATATGGCCATGTCTGAACTGGGGTGGCAGAGTGGGCTAAAGAATGGTGATGGATTAAACCCAGATCAGTTGACTGGGGGTGAGGGCTTGTATTGTCAACGCTCCGTCCATCATTTCCTTTGGTTTTTCTTTGTTCGCCATAAGTTGACAGGGTATGCTCAGACGTGAGTCCCTTGCTCACTTTGCCACTGGATTCAAGCAAGCAAGGCTGAAGAAGGCTGAAATGCCAGAAACCGGTCCTCGGTAGCTTGTTTCCGGTCCAGGGAAGGCATGGCTTGGCAGTTCGGGCTGGACTGTTCCCATGAGGCACAGGGTCAGACTGATTTGCATATGGCCATGTCTGAACTGGGGTGGCAAAGTGGGCTAAAGAATGGTGATGGATTAAACCCAGATCAGTTGACTGGGGGTGAGTGCTTGTATTGTCAACGCTCCGTCCATCATTTCCTTTGGTTTTTTTTTGTTCGCCATTAGTTGGCAGGGTATGCTCAGACGTGAGTCCCTTGCTCACTTTGCCACTGGATTCAAGCAAGCCGGGCTGAAGAAGGCTGAAATGCCAGAAACCGGTCCTCGGTAGCTTGTTTCCGGTCCAGGGAAGGCATGGCTTGGCAGTTCGGGCTGGACTGTTCCCATGAGGCACAGGGTCAGACTGATTTGCATATGGCCATGTCTGAAAAGGGGTCGCAGAGTGGGCTAAAGAATGGTGATGGATTAAACCCAGATCAGTTGACTGGGGGTGAGTGCTTGTATTGTGAAAGCTCCGTCCATCATTTCCTTTGGTTTTTCTTTGTTCGCCATAAGTTGGCAGGGTATGCTCAGACGTGAGTCCCTTGCTCACTTTGCCACTGGATTCAAGCAAGCCGGGCTGAAGAAGGCTGAAATGCCAGAAACCGGTCCTCTGTAGCTTTTTTCCGGTCCAGGGAAGGCATGGCTTGACAGTTCGGGCTGGACTGTTCCCATGAGGCACAGGGTCAGACTGATTTGCATATGGCCATGTCTGAACTGGGGTGGCAGAGTGGGCTAAAGAATGGTGATGGATTAAACCCAGATCAGTTGACTGGGGGTGAGTGCTTGTATTGTCAACGCTCCGTCCATAATTTCCTTTGGTTTTTCTTTGTTCGCCATAAGTTGGCAGGGTATGCTCAGACGTGTGTCCCTTGCTCACTTTGCCACTGGATTCAAGCATGCCGGGCTGAAGAAGGCTGAAATGCCAGAAACCGGTCCTCGGTAGCTTGTTTCCGGTCCAGGGAAGGCATGGCTTGGCAGTTCGGGCTGGACTGTTCCCATGAGGCACAGGGTCAGACTGATTTGAATATGGCCATGTCTGAACTGGGGTGGCAGAGTGGGCTAAAGAATGGTGATGGATTAAACCCAGATCAGTTGACTGGGGGTGAGTGCTTGTATTGTCAACGCTCCGTCCATAATTTCCTTTGGTTTTTCTTTGTTCGCCATAAGTTGACAGGGTATGCTCAGACGTGAGTCCCTTGCTCACTTTGCCACTGGATTCAAGCAAGCCGGGCTGAAGAAGGCTGAAATGCCAGAAACCGGTCCTCGGTAGCTTGTTTCCGGTCCAGGGAAGGCATGGCTTGGCAGTTCGGGCTGGACTGTTCCCATGAGGCACAGGGTCAGACTGATTTGCATATGGCCATGTCTGAAAAGGGGTGGCAGAGTGGGCTAAAGAATGGTGATGGATTAAACCCAGATCAGTTGACTGGGGGTGAGTGATTGTATTGTGAAAGCTCCGTCCATCATTTCCTTTGGTTTTTCTTTGTTCGCCATAAGTTGGCAGGGTATGCTCAGACGTGAGTCCCTTGCTCACTTTGCCACTGGATTCAAGCAAGCCGGGCTGAAGAAGGCTGAAATGCCAGAAACCGGTCCTCGGTAGCTTTTTCCGGTCCAGGGAAGGCATGGCTTGGCAGTTCGGGCTGGACTGTTCCCATGAGGCACAGGGTCAGACTGATTTGCATACGGCCATGTCTGAACTGGGGTTACAGAGTGGGCTAAAGAATGATGATGGATTAAACCCAGATCAGTTGACGGGGTGAGTGCTTGTATTGTCAACGCTCCGTCCATCATTTCCTTTGGTTTTTCTTTGTTCGCCATAAGTTGGCAGGGTATGCTCAGATGTGAGTCCCTTGCTCACTTTGCCACTGGATTCAAGCAAGCCGGGCTGAAGAAGGCTGAAATGCCAGAAACCGGTCCTCGGTAGCTTGTTTCCGGTCCAGGGAAGGCATGGCTTGACAGTTCGGGCTGGACTGTTCCCATGAGGCACAGGGTCAGACTGATTTGCATATGGCCATGTCTGAACTGGGGTGGCAGAGTGGGCTAAAGAACGGTGATGGATTAAACCCAGATCAGTTGACTGGGGGTGAGTGCTTGTATTGTAGACGCTCCGTCCATCATTTCGTTTGGTTTTTCTTTGTTCGCCATAAGTTGGCAGGGTATGCTCAGACGTGAGTCCCTTGCTCACTTTGCCACTGGATTCAAGCAAGCCAGGCTGAAGAAGGCTAAAATGCCAGAAACCGGTCCTCGGTAGCTTGTTTCCGGTCCAGGGAATGCATGGCTTGGCAGTTCGGGCTGGACTGTTCCCATGAGGCACAGGGTCAGACTGATTTGCATATGGCCATGTCTGAACTGGGGTGGCAGAGTGGGCTAAAGAATGGTGATGGATTAAACCCAGATCAGTTGACTGGGGGTGAGTGCTTGTATTGTCAACGCTCCGTCCATAATTTCCTTTGGTTTTTCTTTGTTCGCCATAAGTTGGCAGGGTATGCTCAGACGTGTGTCCCTTGCTCACTTTGCCACTGGATTCAAGCAAGCCAGGCTGAAGAAGGCTGAAATGCCAGAAACCGGTCCTCGGTAGCTTGTTTCCGGTCCAGGGAAGGCATGGCTTGGCAGTTCAGGCTGGACTGTTCCCATGAGGCACAGGGTCACACTGATTTGCATATGGCCATGTCTGAACTGGGGTGGCAGAGTGGGCTAAAGAATGGTGATGGATTAAACCCAGATCAGTTGACTGGGGGTGAGTGCTTGTATTGTCAACGCTCCGTCCATAATTTCCTTTGGTTTTTCTTTGTTCGCCATAAGTTGGCAGGGTATGCTCAGACGTGAGTCCCTTGCTCACTTTGCCACTGTATTCAAGCAAGCCGGGCTGAAGAAGGCTGAAATGCCAGAAACCGGTCCTCGGTAGCTTGTTTCAGGTCCAGGGAAAGCATGGCTTGGCAGTTCGGGCTGGACTGTTCCCATGAGGCACAGGGTCAGACTGATTTGCATATGGCCATGTCTGAACTGGGGTGGCAGAGTTGTTGAAAGTTAGGCTGAAACCGTCAACATTATCGGCGCCCTCTTGCTCTTCTCGAACCCTTTCATGCACGTAAACAGCCGCCATTTTGAACACCATGGCTTCCCTGCCCTTTGCTGATAGCCAGCGCGTCTCTCTCCCTCTCCTAAGCCTCGCAGGCATCCCCCCGCATGCTGACAACCCCCTCGCCCTCACATGCCTCGGGTCATAAACCCCTCTTCAGCGCAGCTCTGCCTCGGAACCCCATCCTGTTCCCAGCACGACGCCTCCCTTCATTCCTTTCATGGTCCCAGGTCCTTTGATACAAACCCCCCTTTTCCTGTGTGCCCGTTTGTCTTCCTCGTTCCCAGGCCACCACCTGGCTCTGCGGATACTGTTTATTGCCCCCGTAACAGTAGGGAGCTTCCTCCCATTAAAGGACCCTCGGGTCGATCAAAGCCCCCACCCTACGAGATCCGATCGAACCCCACACATTCCGTGAATCGGCGGAATATCCAGCTGCGCGATAATCATCACCTGTTGTGACCGGGGTGGGGACTTCAACTGTAACTATGTGTGGGAACGGACCTGAAGGGGAGATTCTGAGGATGTCTTTTCGTACATCAAAGTATTGACGAGAATGTGTTTCATGCAATAAAGTGATTAACTTGTGTATAAGAGGCCAGGCCTCAGAGATGCGGGTAGAGCACCTCAGTACGATACCTGCTGTCCAACTGATGTGTTTCTCCTCCGGAGAGAATAAAACCTCGTTTCCTGCCTTCCAGCCTCCAGCGCCTGCCTCTTCATTTGGTAATATCTTGTGGGTTCAAGAGGCGACACCGCCGGGCAATACTTAAGGATCTTATATTCTGGTTGGTAGCGTCACCCCCTTTTACAATTGGCGTCCCAAGCGTGGGGCCCATCAGCGACTCGTGGATCCAGTGGGAGAGGTCCTGACGACAGAGTGAACGACTGCAACGATCGGGAGCGCGCCTGTCCGATAGACCCTCGTCTGACAGCCGATCATCCGAACTTCACTGGTTCCGAACAGACCTCTCTCGAGTGATCTACGGTCCTGACTGGGAACCATCAGGAGTGCCGCGAGGATAACGGAGAAGAGAGGACGATCGGGCGCTGGATTCGGAAGACAAGAAACTGTCCATGCGGTCCGGGTAAGGTCGTGTAAACACGACGAGTTGCGAAATAATTGCTTAATTGTTTAGGAAATACTAGTATTGCTCTTTTTATTTATTTGGAGATTCGCTGTCTGCAAACGGAGAAACAACAGGCTCTCTCTTTGCAAGCAGTGGAGGATAGGTAAGGCAGCCGTCGTGCCTATTTTTTTCTCCCCCACTGAATAATTACTTGAAACTGAACTGTCGTTCGCAAAACTATTGTTTTCTGGAGATTCTCTGTCTGCAAACAGGAAAGAGACCTCCCTTTTTGCAGATAGTGAAAGGGGTAGGTAACGCAGACCTTTGCGGGCCTACTTATTCTCCCCATTGAATATTTATTGGTCATTTGTTATTGATTCATGAGGTATTCACTGCCTGCAAACAACGTAGAATAGAAATATTCTGTCTAGTCTTTGCACACAGTGATAAGATAGGCAGTGCTGACTTTTTGTCCCTCGTTGCGAGCCGTCATGTCTGTCTTCTCCCCACTGATTAGTAGCCTGTTTAGCCCGGACCGCTTATTAGAGGTGGACCATCCAGCCCCACTGGAAGGCACCCCTAATAAGGACATGTTCATGAAGTATGGATTGATCGCTATAGCCTATAACAAACTGTGGCATAAATATACGAAAAAGGATCGAGAAAGACAGTGGCCACTGGTAGGATCCTTTGATGATGACAAAATAAGCGCGCTAGAAGTAGCCCTTGGTAAAAACAAGACAACGGCCACTATGCACGATAGTTTCGGCATGTGGCGCAAAGAAACTGAACAACGTAAAAAGAGAACTCAGAGTAGGTTGGGAAAAGAGCTGCGAAAAGCAGCCCACCTAGCTGCCCAGAAACTAGAAAAAGAGATAAAGGAAAGAGAGAAAGCTAAACAGAAACTAGAAATGGAAACATCGAGCCAGTGTCCGGTTAGAACTTCCTCCACGCCCTACCCTGACTTACCCTCGAAACAACGAGCCAACGATGATCTGCTGTTAGGTCCTCCTATCATCTACATGCCCCCTCCATATGCCCCTTCCCAACCCTTAGCGCAGCACGCACCACCCCCAGGTGCAAACGAAAGTACCGCCACAGCTTCGGCCCCCATGGCCTCTGTGCCAGCCGAACCCCTTGTATTAAATACTGCATCAACGACAACGTTAGGCGAGCATGAGGCT
This sequence comes from Lissotriton helveticus, assembly GCF_964261635.1. Lineage (NCBI taxonomy): Eukaryota > Metazoa > Chordata > Amphibia > Caudata > Salamandridae > Lissotriton > Lissotriton helveticus. The sequence continues at coordinate 610,914,594 of NC_136069.1, read as the reverse complement.
CGAGGGGCTGGCCCTGCAAGAACAAACAGACTAAACAAAGATGAGCGAGCAGGGATCGACAGGATAGTAAGAGCACTGATAGGAAGGAAGGAAGGTGAGGAGCACATCACGGATGTGTTTAACTCATATACTGGGAGTCACAGACGACATTTTACCGTACGACTGTGTTACCATGTCTTGAATGCATACGAGGACCGATATCGAGACCAAGGTCCCGAGAGCCTAATGACTCTGTACCGGAAGGTCGATATCGGGGAAGAGGGTGAGTGTGATGTGTCGGACCTCCTTACGCGTACGCTTGAGGTTTTCCGCCACCTCACTGAACAAGAATCGGGGACTAAACCCGCGACACCCGTAGCAACCGAACCTCAAACTGAACAACCTGACACCATGATGCCAATACGAGAGGCTGCCCCTTACTGGGTTCCGCCCCGAGGTTCAGGGACTAACGATGATGCAAACCACCAGGATGCAAAAGGAAGGGTAGTGTACAACTGGGTCTACCAGCCCTGGGACCGGCAAGAGATTCTGACATTCCGGAAATCTCTGCCCGACCTACGTAAAAACCCCACTGCCTTTTATACTGAATTGGGTACAGCCCTGGGTTCAACGATTATGACCCTGGCTGACATCGACTTGTTCTTCGGGTTATGTCTACCAGCTGATGTGTGGAAGCAAATCCGGAAAGTCGACCACCTTGAGCTGTTTGGACATACCTGGTCACAACTCGATGACCTGGATAAACGACGGGGACCAGGACAAAAGCCTTTGAAATCCATTCTAGACCTTCCAGATAAAATCGTAGAGAAATTAAAAACCCTGATTCCAGAAAAGAAAGTGGACTGGTCGATAGTAACGGCCTGTCGCCAGAAACCCCAGGAGGATGTATCGGAATACTTCTCCCGGTTTGAAACGGTGTTCTCCGATTACAGCGGCCAGGACATGACCACTGCGACCGGACACCATCTGTTTGTCCAGAATTATGTTAAGGGCCTGTCATCGGAGATCTCCCAGAAACTACAGGCCAGCGAGAGTAGTTGGGCAGCCTCCAAACCTACAGCTATTCTCCAAATGGCCCAATATTATGAACATCAGAAAAATGAAAACGATAGGGCAACAGAGAAAAAGAAGAAGGACCTGAAAGAGAGGGTGATGATTGCCAAACTGCAAGGGGTGACTATAGGACGAGACCAATATCGGGGAAACTACCAGACGAACGTCCCTAAGACTACATTTCCCCAGAACCGCACTCTGACTTCCTACAGTGGACGTACAGACCTCAGAGAGGACCAGTGTGCTTTCTGCAAAGGAACTGGCCATTGGAAATCCCAGTGCCCAGTTCTTCTGGAAATACTCAAAAACAGAGACCCCAGGGACATAGCAAATGGACTAAGAAATAAGGGACAACAGCGAGGGCCCCCAAATGACACGACTAACGACAGATCAGGCAGACCAAACACGTTTGATCGACCCCGGCAGAACCAATATCAGCAATCCGACTATGAGGACGCCCACAACTTTGCATAGGACAGCCAAGGGCAAGGGAGGGATCCAGTCGAGCTCTATGTTGACCAGCAGGGCCCTTACGTCACTGCTAAGGTCCTGGGTACCAAGTCTCCATTTCTGGTAGACACTGGCGCAACACGTAGTGCGTTATCTAAACGACTGATTCCAAGGGCACCCTTGTCTGGCTCACTCATAACATCGACAGGTTTCGATGGAATGCCCTCCACTAACCCTTTGTCTGCCCCGATTCTCTTTGACGTAGAAAACAACACCACTGACACCACGTTTTTGCTCTCCTCCAATAGCCCTGACGCCATTATGGGACTTGACTTACTGAAACACTTCCGAGCGACGATCAGATGTTCTCAAGATGGAGTTCGAGTGTTTCTTTACGACAACCCCGTTCTGCTTAGACATTGCTCTCCCCGACACATGTTTTCCATCACCGATGCTGACGCATCCCTGCTTGACACTCTGCCTCCGTATCTGTGGGCCAAAGCGGATTCGGACGTAGGGCGTATGTTGATTGACCCAGTGCACATTACTGTCCGACCAGACGCAACACTCCCAAAACTTCCACAATATCGGATATCGCCCGAGGGCGAGAAGGCATTGGTAAAGATTATCCAGTCACTGATAGACGCAGGAGTGGTAGAGGAAGTGGTTAGCAACATTTGCAACAGCCCTATCTTGCCCATCATCAAGAAACAGGGAGAGGGAGATGAGAAAGCATACCGTTTTATCATCGACCTCCGAGAGATCAACAAAGTGGTGGTACCCCAGTACCCTGTGGTCTCAGACATCACCACCATCCTGACTTTGATTCCTTCTACTGCCACCACCTTCACCGTCATCGACCTCAAAAATGCATTCTTTTCCATCCCCATCCACCCAGACAGCCGATATCTCTTCGGCTTTACCCTAAAAGCCCGCTCATATAGGTTTTGCCGAGCACCCCAGGGCTACACAGAAAGCCCTAGCATCTACAGCCAGGCCCTCAAAAGACAACTGGATCAAGTCCAGTTACCCGATGGAGTGGTGTTGGTACAATATGTCGATGACATCCTTTTGGCAGCCGACACTACCCCATTAGCGGTTACCGCCACCCTTCAACTCCTGCACTTCCTTGCGGAAAATGGTCACAAGGTCTCCAAGAAGAAGTTGCAATTCTGCCAACCCCAAGTCACTTACCTAGGCCACCTTTTGTCCAAAGAAGGAAGGAAACTCACTCCCGACCGGATCCAAACCATTCTTGAAACTCCTGTCCCTAAGACCCAGAAACAGGTTCGCTCCCTACTAGGCCTCACCTCCTTCTGCCGACAGTGGTTACCAAACTTTAGCCTCATTGTGAAACCGCTGCTTTCTCTGCTAAGTAAAGACATCCCCTTCCCACTCCCTTGGACCCCTGAGTGTCAGACCTCCTTCACGGAACTACGAGATGCCCTTTGTTCGGCCCCTGTCCTAGGTACCCCTGATTACAAAAAGCCCTTCTCCCTTTACACTCACGAAAGGGAGGGGTGCGCTTTGTCCGTCCTGACCCAGGCCATTGGCCCGAGACAACGACCGTGCGCTTACTTCTCTGCCACTCTTGACCCTGTAGCCAGGGCCTTACCTGCCTGCCTTCGAGCTGTGGCTGCTGCCGCAATCTCCATCCGACAGAGTGAGGGGATCGTACTCTCGAATTCCCTCACGGTACTGGTACCCCACGCAGTTGACACCCTCCTGAACCAAACCAAGACACAACACCTGACGAGCGCACGACTGACCGGATACGAACTGACTTTGCTTGCACCCCATATCACCCTGAAAAGATGCACCACACTGAACCCGGCAACTCTGTTACCCTTACCAGAGAACGATCCCAATGTGCACCCTATACATGACTGCGTGACTCTCACAGACGAACAGACTAGAAGTAGGGTTGACCTCAGAGACACGGCTTTCCCTGACCCCGACGGGGAGCTGTGGGTGGACGGTTCTTGCATCAAACTCCCCGATGGCACCACTTCCGCTGCCTATGCAGTCACCACGGCTCGAACTGTAATCGAGACAGCCCGCATCACGCAACGATCTGCCCAGGCAGCGGAACTGATTGCCCTGACACGAGCTTGCATCCTAGCAGCAGGAACCACAGCGAACATCTACACCGACAGCCAGTATGCCCTCGGGGTGGTTCACCATTTTGGGCTCCTTTGGAGGGAAAGGGGATTCTTGACCTCACACGGCACGCCCATTTTGCACGGGGATCTAGTCTCCGCCTTGATCGAGGCTGTCCTTCTCCCCAAAAGGCTTGCAGTCATCAAATGCCAAGCACACAAAAAGGTGACGGACGTTATTGGACAGGGAAACGCGCTAGCCGACATCACTGCCCGAACGACAGCCGAAAATAGGACGACAACACGTATGTACGTGACCAGGTCACAAGCAGAAAACTGGACTGACGCTAAGGACACTATTAGAGACATTCAAACGGCTAGCACACAACACGAACTGACTGAATGGACACGGGTGGGATTAAAAGATGACGAAGGCTGCTGGCGGACAAAAACCACAAACAAATGGTTGCTACCTGAGTCATACCTGATTCCCATACTGACCATGGCACACTCCCCTGCCCACATAGGGTCAGCCCCCATGATCGAACTTGTCTCCAGAGTTTGGCACAATGATAAAATCCCAGATTCCGCCAAACGCCTGGTCCAACAATGCTTAATATGCCTGCAACACAACCCCGGGAAAGGAACTGTAGTACCCCGGGGGGGATTTGGGGTCCCAAACCACCCATTTGAAGTCCTGCAGATGGACTACATCCAGCTAGACAGGTGCCAAGGCCTAAAATATGTACTTGTTGTGGTGTGCGCATTTAGCAAGTGGGTGGAAGCATATCCAACCCGTGACAACACCGCTATGGCCACTGCTAAGGTACTGTTAAAGGAATTTTTCCCCCGTTACGGCCTCTGTCGTATTTTATGGAGTGATAATGGCCCCCACTTCATAGCCGAAGTTATCCAGCTCATCTTAAAGGGGTTGGGCATCAGACAGAAATTTCACGCAGTCTTCCACCCCCAATCTGCTGGACTTGTTGAGCGACACAATGCCACACTAAAGCTTAAACTGGCCAAGATAGTGGCTACCACGGGTCTGAAATGGCCAGACGCCCTCCCACTGGCATTGCTATCAATGCGCTCTACCCCCACCCGACATCACTTAACTCCTTATGAAGTTGTCTTCGGTCGACCCATGAGTGTCTGGTCTGCCCCAAAACCAACCTCCATTCATGACGTCCCGGACGTCCTAATGTCTGATTATCTGTATAAATTGACTGAAACTCTGTCTGTCATTCATCAGCAGGTGCAGCAGGCCATCCCCGATGCTTCCAGGGGTCCGGGTCACACCATCCAACCTGGGGATTTCGTGCTGATCCGAAATTTTCAGCGATCGAAGAGTTTGGAACCCCGGTGGACGGGCCCCTGGCAAGTGTTAATCACCACCCGGACGGCTCTTCGTGTGGAGGGGAAGCGGCACTGGCTGCATGCACACCACTGCAAGAAGGTCTCCTCGACCCTGGCCACGACAGAAAACATCGACAACCAAGAAGAGCTCCTGAACAAGGACCGACCGTCACTGGCCTGCTATCCGGATACTGAAGCACTCGAACTTTCAAAATTCTCTGATCCCACTGTGCCATCCAGAGAAGGGTATTTCCTGCGTCGAAAGGAGGGAGCTTCGGCTAAGTAGGCCGCGGACCGAGTTGAAATCTCAGAACGGTGACCTAAACACAACCAAGGGTCACCGGGAGAGAACTAAACGAAGTCTGTGGTTCTGCCCGCTACCGAGCACCTTGAAGAAGATGGAAGCGCCAGATAAGAAGATGATGGATGCAACAGGAAATACCCACTACAGAAACCCAAGAACAGACAGACTCCACAGCTCAAAGACAATTGTACTCTTCATCACAATCCTCTTCTGCTTTCTCCTCATGACCACGCTCTGGATTATGGAAGAACATGCACCTGCTCACGAAACATTCCTAACCACTGCTCAGCCTACCACCATGAAGGAACATTATCTGATTTCGCTCTCTCCTCAACTAAGAGAGAGGCGAAAGGAGTTTTGGAATAACTCTTTCGTGCAGCTACTTCACCAACACAATCTTGCCACCAATGCCACCAACTGCTGGATCTGTGGGTTGCTACCCCATGCCACTGGACATTCAATACCATTCATCCCTTCACCCTTCTCTGTTCACGGCTCCTGCCTTGCTTGGCTGATCCTCCTGCAAGAAAGCTACAAGGACAATGCCACCTCCAGCAGAACTGCAGCGCATTTTTCTCACGGGGTCGGGCGAAACAAAACAAAGACACACTTCTGCCCGCTGACCCCCAACGACTCAATCCACATGGACATCCCTGAAAAGGAACGAATCGAAATGCAGGTGTTCAACAATCCAACCAGACCCACCTTCTCCTATCTGCGGAAATGAACGGCTGCCACTCTGACTGTGGCCCTGTCGGTCATCAACGTCACAGGCCACATGTGTGTAGAAGGACTTGGGACACAGCTGGTGGGCCGCAGCACTTGTCGCTTTACCAGAACTTTGGATTCCACGGATCCACCTTCCTTTGTGTCATCCCCAAACATGTATTTCGTCTGCGGCACAAAGGCCTACACCTGGCTCCCCAAAGGCTGGGGGGGCACTTGTTTCATCTCCTTCGTCCTTCCCCCGACTTACGTGGCCCCAGCGAATCACCATAGACAAAAACGAGCCAAAGACATTGAGCAAGCCGACTCAACAGGAGCGCAGTTCCTCGATGCTATGAAAGGACTCGTCCCCCTCTGGGGCCCGATGGCAAACAGCCGTGCCATCCGACATCTGACTCAGGCAGTTGAGACAACCATGAACATCACAGCTGGTATCTTTGCTAACAACACTGCCGAGCTCCAAGCGGTCCGTCTGGTGGCTCTTCAGAACCGCCTTGTTCTAGATGTGGTTCTGGCGGACCGTGGAGGAGCATGCCGCATCATTGGGTCCAGCTGTTGTACATACATACCGGACAACTCACCCTCAGTGTACAAAGCCATCGAACATCTTCACAGACTCTCTTCAGAAGTCCACCAAGAACAAGAAGAATGGTCGCTTGGTGGTTGGTTCTGGGACACCGTTAAGAACTGGGGCGGGAGACTGCTCACCATTATCCTGATTCCTGTAGTTGTAATATGTGGTCTATGCTTAGGAATTCAATGTCTACCACCTCTGTGTTCTTTATGTGCGAGTTGTATTTTCCCCAAAACTGTGGACTTTGGAAGCGAACACATGAGAGCATTGTATGATGCCGAGATTAGGAATTTGATGAAAATTGACATTGAGTAAGCAAGTTGGCTAGATATGTTGAAAAGGGAGGACTGTTGAAAGTTAGGCTGAAACCGTCAACATTATCGGCGCCCTCTTGCTCTTCTCGAACCCTTTCATGCACGTAAACAGCCGCCATTTTGAACACCATGGCTTCCCTGCCCTTTGCTGATAGCCAGCACGTCTCTCTCCCTCTCCTAAGCCTCGCAGGCATCCCCCCGCATGCTGACAACCCCCTTGCCCTCACATGCCTCGGGTCATAAACCCCTCTTCAGCGCAGCTCTGCCTCGGAACCCCATCCTGTTCCCAGCACGACGCCTCCCTTCATTCCTTTCATGGTCCCAGGTCCTTTGATACAAACCCCCCTTTTCCTGTGTGCCCGTTTGTCTTCCTCGTTCCCAGGCCACCACCTGGCTCTGCGGATACTGTTTATTGCCCCCAGTACAGTAGGGAGCTTCCTCCCATTAAAGGACCCTCGGGTCGATCAAAGCCCCCACCCTACGAGATCCGATCGAACCCCACACATTCCGTGAATCGGCGGAATATCCAGCTGCGCGATAATCATCACCTGTTGTGACCGGGGTGGGGACTTCAACTGTAACTATGTGTGGGAACGGACCTGAAGGGGAGATTCCGAGGATGTCTTTTCGTACATCAAAGTATTGACGAGAATGTGTTTCATGCAATAAAGTGATTAACTTGTGTATAAGAGGCCAGGCCTCAGAGATGCGGGTAGAGCACCTCAGTACGATACCTGCTGTCCAACTGATGTGTTTCTCCTCCGGAGAGAATAAAACCTCGTTTCCTGCCTTCCAGTCTCCAGCGCCTGCCTCTTCATTTGGTAATATCTTGTGGGTTCAAGAGGCGACACCGCCGGGCAATACTTAAGGATCTTCTATTCTGGTTGGTAGCGTCACCCCCTTTTACAGAGTGGGCTAAAGAATGGTGATGGATTAAACCGAGATCAGTTGACTGGGGGGGAGTGCTTGTATTGTCAACGCTCCATCCATCATTTCCTTTGGTTTTTCTTTGTTCGCCATAAGTTGTCAGGGTATGCTCAGACGTGAGTCCCTTGCTCACTTTGCCACTGGATTCAAGCAAGCCGGGCTGAAGAAGGCTGAAATGCCAGAAACCGGTCCTCGGTAGCTTGTTTCCGGTCCAGGGAAGGCATGGCTTGGCAGTTCGGGCTGGACTGTTCCCATGAGGCACAGGGTCAGACTGATTTGCATATGGCCATGTCTGAACTGGGGTGATAGAGTGGGCTAAAGAATGGTGATGGATTAAACCCAGATCAGTTGACTGGGGGTGAGTGCTTGTATTGTCAACGCTCCGTCCATCATTTCCTTTGGTTTTACTACAGGTAAAATGCCAGAGACTCAGTCAGAGAGTAAAGTTTGTATTGAGGCACAATCTAAGGGATATTGCGGCATAGATATTTGCTCCCCACTACTCAGAAAGATACAAAAAAAACATCAAGACAAATACGCTGAAGGGGAAAAATAAAACTGTGAGAGCGCTCTCGAAATCCTATTTAAAAATGTAAAATATTGATGTGAAATTAATATATCATGTTTTGCAGTTTTGCCTGATATCCACAAAGGCAACTAAAACATTTAGAGACCCCTACCATACACATACTCACGTGTGCATATGTACACATTCACAGACATACAGGCACACGATGACATGCTTTTAAATACTATTTGACAATCTTCTAAACTAAAAAGAAAACACTGAAAAATGCCAGTTATAGTCATCTCAACTAACTGTTACTCACACCCCAAGGTAATTATAACTCGTGTCTTCGCCGTGCACTTGTAATCATGCCACATATTGCATCACTCATGACATGTTCTATGACCACACATCTGAAATGAAGACATTGATGAACTGTGTATGGAGGGGGCGCGAGTTATAGTTACCTTAGGGCATGAGTATTTTGAGTTTAAAATGTTAACATTGTCATTAAAAATTTCACCTAACTATAATGTTACTTTAACTTTAGATTTTTCAGTACATTTCTATGGTTTATTTTGTGTGAAGTAAAGATTTAATTACAATTCCTAACGTTTACATCACTTTAAACTTTGTTGTTTTCAGTGAATATATATGCATATCCACAAAGAGAGAGATGGCAACTTCCAAGTAGCAGCCTGACCACAGCTGGTTCATGGGACACCGGCTCGCGAATCCTGTGCATTAAATCAAAAAAGGAGGTATCTGCACTTGTATGCATACAGACACTGGCACCCAGTGAAAGGGTGCTCTAATTTCAATACATTTATTTAAGATTACATGGCAGCAAAAGATGGCACGTTTTTGCTGAAGCCGATTTTGCTGAAACCACAGCCTTGTTCATCTTGATCACCCACTACCTGTGCCACCTCTGATGCCCCACTACCTCTATTACTGAATCTTTCTAGGTCCCCTATCCCCGCTGCCCCATGCCTTTCTGTGCTCCTCTCCCTCTCTATCATCTCTGGCTCCAAATGGTTTCTGTGCCCCCACCCCAATGTCTTCACTCGCCACCCCACAACACGGTGCCCCATGCCTCACCTGCCACTAGTGGTGAACCCTAAGTAACAGAGGCAGAGACCCCTGTTTTGGGGCTGTGACTGGAGTGCTGAGAAGAGCAACAGTCAGACTGAAAGCATTGGTGTGTACCAGCATGAAATATTATTGACTATACACCTGACCTCCTGGAACCTTATTATATATAGAGCGCGCTTTCCCTGTTTGGGCCCGGGGCACCTTAAAACTGAAAAAGTGTGCCCTGTTACATAGCATTCAGGTGAAAAACGGAGTGGCTTTGAAGCAGCCACTCTGCGTTTCACTGTGCAGTGGACAACCTGCCTACACTTTTAAAGGGGATTAGAGACCTCCTTGCAGTGAATGGCTGCACCCACCTGCAGGGACATGTCTGGGGGTCCATGGGACCCCTTGCCCCCTCCAGAGGGCTACCACCAGTGGGGCGTCATCAGCGGGCGCCCTGACAGTGTACCAAATTTTAGGCCAGTACGCCTCCTGACAGCTTCTTTGCCTCTGTGCCGCGTCTCTAATATGGCGGGGGCGTAGAGGCAAAGGGATTCCAACAGTTGCATAGGGCCACACCACCATGTAAATGAGAGAAAACCCTCTGGTGATAGCGCTGGCGTATACGTGTGCCAGCACTATAGGTATTACATAAGGGGCCGCACAAGCATATGTGGCCCCTTCTGTAACACCAAAGTACTCCAGGGGTGCAGAAAGCGGGCGCAAATGCCCGTTGCGCCGACAGGCATGTGATAAGGTCCCTGGTCTCTGTGAAGCAGAACATTTAGCTGATAAATTTTTATTGTCTTAAGTTCTGTTGCAAAAGTGGGCTCTGGTGGTCGTTTTTGAGTAATTTACAGAGATTGGAAATTACCTTTAATTCTACATGGCTCTTTTGTGTTGCTGTTAAAGTTTTCAAAACCACCTCTCTGGCAGCTCTCTTTGGATTTGCAAAGTTTTGAAGTCTGGCTTAGTAATCTCTTCTTGATTTTTGAGAATTGGTTCGGAAATGTTATTTTCTTTGCTAAATAACTTCAATGTTGTTTGATACTGCTTGCACTTCGCATACATTTCTCTGGTGAATTGTCTGCTGCTTGAACCATTACTAGAAAGAAATGAGCCGGCCTTTTCTTAGAATTGCATTGTTGTAATCTAACCAGATTGTTTTTATTAATTTGATAGGTACATACTACTGCCAGAATAATATTCATATTTCTGACATTCTTCCTATCTTCATTATATAGTTGTTTTTACAATCATACACACTTTGGACTTTCTTTTATTTGAATATTAGGTAATGTGTCTCCTTTATTTTGAACTACGGCTGTTTCCTTCATGCTCATGTTATGTTATGTTATGTTATGTTAAAATATTTATATAGCGCAACGTTCACCTGATCGGTTTCTTGGCGCTTCTGAGATTGAGCTCTATGAGGCTGGTGGCTTAGGAGGAGTAGGCTTGCTGGAATAGCCACGTTTTGAGCAGCTTCCTAAAGTGAAAATGCGAGTTAGTGGAACGGATTGAGAGAGGGAGGGAATTCCAAATTTGGGGGGAAAGCGTGGAGAACCGGATCCCGCCATATTTTAGGTGCTTATATCTAGGGACGGTCAGTAAATGTTGACCAGAGGAGCGGAGGGTGCGGGAGGGAATGTATTTCTTGATCCGATTGGAGATGAACCTTGGGCCTGTGTCTGATAGGGCTTTATGCGTAATGCAACTGAGCTTGAAGATACTTTGTTGTTCCACAGGGAGCCTGTGCAGTTGTTCAAGCAATGGTTTTATATGTTGGCGAGCCGGAAGTTGGAAGATCAGTCTGGCCGCCTGGTTCTGTATCAGTTGCAAGCGATGCATCTGGTAAGCAGGAATACCTGCATACAGTGCGTTGGCATAATCTAGCCGCGAGATGATGAGCGCAAGAACGACCAGAGTTAGGGCTTCTATTGATAAAAATCTTTTTATTTTTTTTATTTTCCGTAACATGAGAAAGCAGGCTGACACCACAGAACTAATCTGAGGGTTCATCGATAGATCGCTGCTGATTTTGATGCCCAAGCTTTTTGCCGAAGAGACTGGGGAGGGCGGAGAGCCCAGAGCGGGAGGCCAGAAGCTGGCATTCCAGGGGTTAGAAGGCGTGAGTGTCAGGACCAACTTCGTCTTGTCAGGATTAAGTTTTAATTGGTTAGTATTCATCCATGTACTAATGTAGGTCATGGTAGTCTGTAAATTGGATTCTGATAGTCTCGTAGGTTGGATGTTAAAGATGAGTTGCAGGTCATCTGCATAGTTATAGACCAGGACTCCCATTTCCTTCAAGGCCGATATTAAAGGTTGCATGTATAGGTTGAATAAGAGGGGGGATAATGAGGAGCCCTGTGGGACTCCGCAGGAAAGCCGGCCTTTTTTTGAGCAAAAATTACCCAATCTGACTGATTGATGTCTATCCGTCAGGAAGGAGCGTATCCACCTCAGGGCCTGGCCTCCAACGCCAGCGCTGCGGACACGGTCGATCAAGATGTTGTGATCGACTGTGTCAAATGCGGCGGAAAGGTCAAGGAGGATCAGGTCCTGGGGGAGTTGTGGTCAGCCCCCATACGAAGCTCATCCATGACCGTCACAAGAACCGCCTCGGTCGAAAGGGCAGGCCTAAAACCGGCTTGATGAGGGTCTAGATGATGGGACTTCTCAATAAAGGAGCTCAAGCATTCCGCCACATGTGTCTCCAGAATCTTACTTAAGTAAGGTAGGAGGGATATTGGGCGATAATTACTCATCACTTGGGGTCCGCCCCAAGTTTCTTGAGGATGGGAAGGATCTCTGCACTTTTGAACTTATGAGCTCATGCATTTTTTTCAGATCCTTGGCTACTTTGGAGAACATTTGGCTCACTGCATTTTGCAAATTGAAAGGTATGGGTGCAGTTCAAGTCCAGAATTAGTGCGGAAACTCCACTACCAAATCCCCCCCAACATTGCCCCCCCCAGATTAGATTGGTCAAATCATCATAGATGGTGCTGATCTTTAGCTACAAATTCGAATTTTTTATTTTCATTTTGTAATGCATCCTGGTCTGCCTTCCAATTTTTCTTTTTAAATCTAGAACTTAATTTATTTCTCTACTTATTTATTCATTTAATTTTGTTCCCAAACCACTGTTCTATAGGATAGCCATGTGTTTGACCTATTCTGAGCACTACGGTGACTTTGATGAATTCATGTCCCTCCATATGAAGTCTAGATTTTCTGTGACCACGGTTTCTGGTTTCCTTGCAGACAATTGATTTCACTCACCGAAATACTGGTTGTTAAAAGTTCTAAGCCGACAGTGGAGTTAAGGAAAGGCTTCCTGGCACAAAGAGACACCTTGCGGAGAAGAGGAGCCACGTTCAGCTTCGTCAGCCCAACAAAATTCAAGGTAACAGACAAATGGAAGACGATGTTTTTTGAATGCCCAGAGGCGCTAAAACGATACCTGCAAGGTCCAGAAGTGGAGGACATGGAGGAGAACAAAAGCCCAGGGGCAGCAAAGAGGAGCGCGTCGCCGCTGAACGAACAGTCAGAGTAAGAGACACACGTCAAGCTTCAGCAGGGGAACACAGAACAGCGTATCTACCTCACAATGTAAAGACAAGGAATTGCCCCGGCAATGGAGAGACTGAAGGGCATAAAAGAGACCCGAGCAAAGAGACACACCAACAGCCAAAGAAGAAACCAACTCTACCTCAGGGATGATGCGGGCAGAGGAACTTTGTCGTCGCACACCCTTTTTGCAAGTAAGGGAGGGAGGGGGGCGGGAAGGCGAGAATGGGGGAGTGGGGAGGGGGGGAAAAGGGGAGGGGGGGTTCTATACATGGGCTTACTGACTATCTTTCATTTCTCTGCAACTCTTGCATCTTTTACTTCTCTTTCATCACACTCGCACCAAGTAGGAGCAAAGGGAAACACGAAGACATGAATAGGCACATGGCGAGGAGAGCAAAAGAGCCTAATGGTAGCCCACCAGCACAGCGAACACAAAGCAGAATTAATGACACATAACAGCCAGAATAGCATAGGGTCAGATATCAAAATAGTCTCCCTAAATGTCAAGGGGCTGAATAGCCCTGTAAAAAGAAGGAAGGTGCTCGAACACTTAAGGAAACTTAAAAGCGACATCTACGTGCTCCAAGAGACGAGACTAGAAGAGGCAGACATCCCGCGATTAAGAGCTAACTGGATAGGGGAGGTGGTGGGATCTCCAGCCCAGAACAAAAAGAATGGGGTAGTAACACTAATCAGCAAAAACTCGAACCTGTCTCTTACAAGCTACCAAGCAGATACCCAGGGTAGGACACTAGTGACCAGTCTCAAGAGAGCAGGAGAGACATACCATGTCGCGAACATATACGGCCCTAACAGTGAGGATAAACAATTTTGGGAGGGGATAGGTGCCCAGTTACACAACCTACCAATGGAAGACCTATTGATCGTCGCCGGAGACTTTAACCAAGTTCTTGACCCAGCAATTGACAAGCACCCCTGCAGACGCTACCCAACTACTAGCCCTAACATCCTTAGAAACCTGTGCTCAAAACTGAGGATTAAAGACCCGTGGCGCCTAAGCAACCCGGACGCCAGAGAATATACATTCTACTCCAACCCCCACAACTCCTACAGTCGAATAGACTATATACTAATGTCAGAAACACACACCCACCTCATAGACCACACAGAGATAGGACCCAGAACAATATCAGATCACGCACATATAAGCCTATCCCTATCAGGCAGACACAACGAAAAGCCAACACGCAGGTGGCGATTCGATGATGGCCTTCTTCAACACACATCAGCGAGGGCAGAGATAGACACAGCAATTAAAGAGTATCTGACAATCAACGATACACCAGAAACACCCAGAGAGGTACTATGGGACGCCCTAAAAGCGACCATACGGGGGACAGTAATGACAATAAAGGGGAAAATGAACAAAGCAAGGAACAAAAGAATAGCCGACCTAGAGAAAGAGATCAAAACACTAGAGAACAGCCACATCGCCAGCCTAGAAGACAACAACACACTCACAAAGCTAACCAAACTGAAGTATGAGCTCAACAGAATATTAAGCGAAAGAGCAGGGACCTGGATCAACAAATACAAATCAGTCAACCTATGCATTGCCAACAAAGCGGGGAAAAACCTAGCAACCTACCTAAAAGGGAAACAAAAGCAGCACACAATTGGGGCAATCAAAGACAAACACAACAAGGCCCAGACTGCTAATAAGGACATCCTGGAGGTATTCAGGGACTTCTATGAGGGTCTATACACAAGAGATGACGCGCTAAAAGAGGACGGGGGCGAGGAACTCCTTAACAGCATAGCCACACCCACACTAACAGACCGAGAAGGAGACGTCCTAGAGCTAACAGTTACGGAGGATGAGATAAGGAAAGCCACGGCCAGCCTCAAAGAAAACAAGGCACCAGGGCCTGACGGTTTTACAGCAGGGTTCTACAAACAATACCTGACCACACTCCAACCCACTTTGAAACAGGTATTTGAGGAGTGCGTCCACAAAGGACGCATGACCCCATCAATGGCTGAGGCAAATATAATAGTCATACCAAAGGAAGGGAAGGACACGACGGAGGCGAAGAACTTCAGGCCGATCTCACTCATAAATGTAGACTGCAAGATATACGCGAAGATACTAGCCAACAGACTTAACGCCTACCTACCTAAACTCATACACAACTCCCAGGTAGGATACCTCAAAAACCGCATGTCCCATGACAACACCAGACTACTATGCCATATAATCAACCACTCGGCCCAGAGTAGTAAAGCGGCCGTAAGGATAGCCCTGGACGCCGAAAAAGCGTTTGATAGAGTCTCATGGCCCTATCTAGATCACTGCATGGGGAAATTCGGGCTAGGACCCAACTACAGGAGGATGGTGATGGCGCTTTACCACAGCCCCAAGGCGCGAGTGGTAGTGAACGGCGGCACCTCAAACATACTAAACCTGGGCAGAGGTACGCGACAAGGCTGTCCACTCTCACCTGGCCTCTTCCTATTGGCAATAGAACCGCTCCTAACAATGATACGAACGAACGAAGATATAGCTGGGGTGCCAATAGGAGGAGAAAAATTTAAGCTAGCGGCGTATGCGGATGATGTCTTAATAATGACAGAAGACCCTGAGAGATCAATCAAGGCACTGACAGACACAATTGAGAGGTACGCCCAGGTCTCAGGGTACAAACTCAACAAGGACAAATCAGAGTGCAAGCCCCTAAACATCCACACAACAAGTGCAGTACTAGGAACGTCAGGCCTAGCGTGGCAAAATAAACCTATTAAGTATCTAGGCATTCTCTTTGAGAGGAACCTGAGCACGACACTAGAAAATAATGATCAGGCTATAATCCAGAAAATCAAGGCCAAAGTAGACGGGTGGTCACCCAAGTTCACAACATGGTGGGGGAGGGTAGAAACAATAAAAATGATGCTCACACCAATGGTGAACTATATGCTAGCCATGCTACCCCTAACCAACACAGATGACTTCCACAAAAAGGTAGACAAGATACTGAACGATTTCCTATGGAGAGGGAAGAGGGCCAGAATAAGCATGCAAAAACTCAGATTATCAAAGGAACAGGGGGGGCTAAACATAACAAACTTCAAACGATTCCACGAGGCGTGCTTAGCTAGACAGGGACTACACTGGCTGGACCCAAGACAGGACTACACACCGGCATGGCTAACACTCGAACAGGGGTTGCTAAAAGGTATGAAACCCATCACCCTCCTCACGGCCACCAAACACCCGGCAATCAAAGACAACCCGGTACTCAGAAACACAAAACGAGCTCTGCTGAAAATTGACAAACTTCTAAACACGAGCATCAAAGGAGGGCCCTTTGAATCCATCTGGCACAACCCATCCCTAAAATACAGGGGTAAGGTCCTAGACATGCACGATTGGTATAGCCAAGGGATATCCACAGCCAGGGACCTTAAGAACAAGGGCGCTGACGTAACATTCGACACCCTGAAGGGAGAGTACAGCCTAAACAGCGTAGAACTATACAACTTCCTGAAGATAAAAGTCGCAATAAGGAAGGCGAACCTCAACACCCAGACACCCTCGATAATACAGCTGGCTAACAGCCTGAACACGCTAGGACACCAGGTAGCACACCTCTACAAGATCCTAGGCCCCAAACACACCAAACTTAATGACAAGGTCATAAACTTCTGGGGGGAGGCAGCAGGTCAAGCACTCAGTGAGGACGCTAAAGCAGAGCTATGGAGGTCCACGAGTCGGAAAAAAGTGACGGCCACACTGAACCAGACAAAATTCTGGCTGATACACAAGGCATACTGGACACCAGCCCGATTAGCCACCGTAGGCATTAGAGACAGCGACGTGTGCTGGAACTGTGATAAAGAAAGGGGAGACTTAGAACACCTCCTACTAAAATGCCCAAAAATCAAGGACTTCTGGGGGAAGATCAGAATACTTATCCACGAGATCACAGGCATAGACATACAAACAGACCTCACAAGCCTGGCCCTAGAGTTCACGTCCCAGGCAATCACAAAGGCAGAGGACCGAGACCTCATTGATCTCCTGCTAACAGCCGCAGTCAAAATAGTCCTAACTAACTGGAAGGACACATCAAAGGCGGCGCCACAGGCGTGGCTCAACTGGGTCACGTTCCTCAGGGGGGCGGACAACATCACAGCAAAACACACACCGAAAACGCACAAGCAGTCGACCATGTGGGGGTCCTTAGACCACTACCTGTCATCACACAAGCCACCGTAGGCGTGAACAAGATACATCTGAGGGCGCTTGCTGAAACAGTTTTGTGATAACAGAACACCGTGCACATCTCCTACTTTATCTATATCTCTCTCCACTGTCCCCCCGGGGCGCGGGGCAGACGATCGATCACAGAGACGTACAAATGCCATGGAACACCAAAAGGACGGAATACGAACTATGAGACTATGAGACTACGAACTGGCGAATAATCTCAAGAGTACGGACTACCGCTCCCCCCCCCGCCCCCCCCCCCCTTCTTTCTTTATTTCCTCCTTTCTCCTCTTTAGCCTATTTTCTTCTTTCTTCTTCCACTCATGTATAAGCCTCGTCCATGTATGTAAATTTATATTTTTCTATATACAATAAAGAATTTCGGAAATAAAAAAAAAAAAAAAAAGTTCTCACAAGGCAGTTAGACCACATTCAACTGGGCTCAATGTCTCAAGCAGTACAATTTAGTAATAAAATATGTGACACCCAAGATTAGGTGAAAGAATTAGAACTTTTCTACTGATAGCCAATTTCCAGTGATCGAGCCTTGCCCTTTTATTGTGCTGAGAGATCTTGGCACTGTGATATACGACAGGAGAGACAGTATTACATATTGTCATTGTTTGCTCCCAGCGCACCTTTTGAAAGGTGCCCGGGCGCAAACAATGACAATGCGCCCCATTATGGTGTATGCACTGCCCCCAGGGCAGCCGCGAACTCACTCTGCCCTGAGGGCAGGGCATTCATGTGAAAACACGGAGTGGCTGCCAGCCCGTGTTTTCACAGTGCAGGCTGCGCAACCCACCTGCACTTTTAAAGAGGATAGAGATTCCCTTGCAGGCGGGTGCAGTCGGTGACCTCACCCTTCTGCAAGGTTATGTCTTTCTTTCCTCCAGAAGGCTGCCTTAAGCAATGAAGCACTCAGGGGGCGCACTCACAGCGTGCCACCTTTTAGGTGGAACACTGTGAGTGCCCCCCTTGAGATCTTCTTTGCCTCTGCCCCCCCCCCCCCCCATCTGTAATATGGTGCAGGCGCAGAGGCAAAGGAATTCCCTCATTTGCATAGGGCATGCCCCTATGCAAATGAGGGCACGCCCCCTGATGGTAGCGCTGGTGCTTTGAGTGCGCCAGGCTATCGGTATTACTGAAGGGGACGCACACGCATCTGCACCCACTTCTGTAATACTAAAGTATCCCAGGGGGTGAGAAAAACGGGAGTAAATGCCTATTGCACCCTTGGGGCACTTATTAGAATACAGCCCCAGGGGCGTAACGCAGTCCCTGCTGCCCCTACGGCACAGGCGTAGCCCCTCACCCTTCAGGGGAGCCTCATTCAGCACAAGGTCTATGGACTGTGACTAATAGAAGGAGACTAAGGGGCGGCTCGTCATTCTCTTGAGTGGAGGGACATAATTTGGTGCTACCACGGTTGGTGCTACCACGGAGCGACGTCTGCGAAGAGATCAAAAGGAAGTGTAGAACATTGATTAAAAATCCCCAAACGTTTGTCATGAGGCGGAGCACTGCACATCTGGGGAACAGAATCAGGGGAGGCTTGTCTGGTAAACAACTGGGAAAGGCACTGCTATGCAGGCAGGGCCGCAATTGTTGTTGCAATGACAGCTTCTGATAACGAATAAGAAAAGCAAACCGAGCAGTTAGAGGGCTTCACTTAACCCAAATTGTTTCCTGACACATTGACCAGACAGACACTCGAATCACGCTTTAGCAAAACAATTTGCATAAGCAACCAGGCTGTATTTATGGCGGGAGACGATCGACAATGCCAAGCATTCTGGGCTGCAGCTGTCACGCATTCCAACGTTTCCAAAGATAAGTACTCGCAGTTGCCATTGTGCGCTGCTTACACGAAACACAGCTGGCGCGCGGAGATATCTTTATCGTATGCAAAATGCGCAGTTAGAAATCTCCTGGTGATAAAAAACGCTGAAAAGGAAAATAACCCCACCTCCCCAATAGCCAGCCAAAGCTTTTATAATTGCACGCTTGTCTAATATTTAACACCTGCATTCAAGAGCTGCAGTTGTATTGAATGTGCACTTGAATTTCATTTGCATTTCTCGGTTTGCTCATGTTTTTTACGTAGCCAGGAATCTTGGCCCGTGCAGTATGCTTAAATCGCTTGGTCTTGGCAGTAAAGTCAACAGCTTGTGCAGCAATGCTAATCATCAGACAATTGATGAGATCTCGAGATACTCGTGGGATAGGAGAGCACACCCACACATGGCACGGCGCAGCACATTTCTCATGCTCTGTTTTATTTGTATTTGTTTTTTTTAAAACGGGACGTTCTTTAACCAGGTGCCGTGGTAGCTGCTGGTGGCAGCAATACTGACCATGGGGTTCCTTCCCTCCCCTTTCCTGCTTTTTTCTTGCTTTCCCCTGTCTTAGTAATGATGGTATTATTTGTGATACATGGCTTCCTTCTTTCAGTCTCTACACAAATCCCTCGGATATTGTTCGATTATATAGAATGTATTTGTTGAAGTACCGTTTTGCCATTTTTTTAATATATAGATATACCGTTGTTCTATATAGGTATACATTTTATCATTTCTTGCATTATTTGTTTTCTCAATGCTGCCATTTGACTTTGGTTTTATATCTACCTACGGATTACCTTTATATTTTCCACACATATACTGTCCTGTTTATTCTGTATCACTTATTATATTTTACGATCCTGTATATTCCTTTGGTCTAAAATTCCAATAAAATTCTTTCAGCACAAAAAAATAAAAAAATACTGACCATGAGGTGCTTTGTGAACAATTTCACTGGATAAGCGGCTGATTTTTTGTGTTTGCTCTGTCTAATGCGCAAATGTTTAACTACGAATTTCTTCGACTTGCATACAAGACATGTCAAAATGGTATAGAAGACAGTGAGAAATATTGGAGGAATTATTTTTCCCATTGACCAACGTTGAAACGCTGTTTCAACGTTATTGAATTGGGTAAATAAAATCCTAATTTTTCCAAAACAGAGACGCTTTTTGTCAGAAGGCAGCTGAAATAAAGCAATTTGGGGCTTTTAAAATCGAGGGGCATATGTACAAGCCCCTATCCCCACCACACATCACTTTTATGGATGTTGTGGTGGCAATAGGAGCTTAGCCTTATTTACAAGGCAGCGTTAAGCCACTTAACGCTGCCTTGTAATTAAGGCCCCCTTTTACTCTATGCATAGCGTGAAAGTGGTGGGTAGTGGGTGTTGCAGTGGGCGTTCCACTGCTGCACCCATTGATTTTTGATGCTGCCACCTATGTGCAAGGGCAACGTACTTAGGAAGCAGCGCCAAAATTAATCTCAGGTGAAACCTGGTCTTAAGTTGGTGAAATGAGGAGAAATGCATTATTTCTCCTCGTTTTTGCCTTTTTCATGTGTGCTGGCTTCTGCAGTACACATGGGAAAAGCAAAATGCCATGGATTGTTTATATACAGGAAGGTCCCCCTTCCTGTACATAAACAATCTTAAAAAAGAACATGCCATTTTGTGACTTTCATGTGTGCTGCACTGAGCAGCGCCCATGAAAGTGACAGAATGGCATTTCAGGATTGTTTTTGTGCAGGAAGGGACACCTTCCTACTCAAAAACCATCCTCCCCTGCACGCAGTCACCCTTGCACTATTGTGCAAGGGTGCCTGCGTTGGCGATACACTGCGAAATGTAGCGCCATAGCAGGGAGAAACGCAAGGCTGCACTATATTGTTGTAAATAATTAAAACAAAGTTAATGGCACTGGCACCATCGAAAAGTTTTAGAAACAACATTAAGCTGAACGATACCCCTCTGGAACTTGTCGAAGCCTTTGACTACCTGGGAGAGCGGATTAACAGCCGGATGAAGTTGCCCTCCCATCTGGCAAAAATGCTGCTTAATCACAAACGCGTGTCGGGGGCCATTGCTAAACACCAGCACCTTTCCCATAGTCGGCCTGTGGCTTCTGCCATTAAGGTCTACGAGGGAAAAGCACTGCCGTCATCATTATACGGGGTGGAACTGTGGGGTTTTGAGAATGTCACAGATTTACTAAGGTCAGAGAACAAGTTTCTCAGAGATCTGGTCTCGCTTCCTCCATCGACCCCATTAGTCCCGCTTCGTTATGATCTCGGGAGACACTTAATAAATGAAGTGGTAAGGCTGCGCCCCCTACTGTTTTGGACACACCTCAGAAAGACCCCGGAATTAAGTCATTATGCCTCTGCAGTGTCCGAGCTGATCCAACTAGATGTAGGACATAAGATAGCTTGGCTATCCAAGCTGAAACAGCTAGTGGGGGACAAGAGATTGGGAGAGACCTGGGTGAGCCAGAACCCACCGTCCAAGCAGGTTGTAAAGAAGGCCTATTGGGACTGGGTCTCTGCAGCTGCATCAGAAATCAGAATCATGGCCCCTTGACGGAAACTTTTTTGGACGTGAAGCCTGCACCTAAACTAGAACCCTTCCTGGATCTTATTGAGTCCCCAAAAGACAGAGCACTTTATTTAAAGTTTAGGTTTGGTACCCTCCCACTGAACAATTTTAGAGCGGGCTGGAGGAGGTCAAGGGAGAGGGATACAGGGTGCCCGGGCTGTGCCTCCCCTACGGAATCTGTTGCCCACTTTCTCTTCGCCTGCCCAGCGTATGGCCAGGCGAGAAGAAAGTGGCTGAAACCCGTTTGCTCCAATCTGGGATGTAAAAACCATAGGGAGGCACTGCGTATCCTAACATCTGAGACCTCGATCCCTAGTGTGATCTGTGGGACAGCTAAGTCCTGGCAGGAATGGTGGCCGATTAATATGTTCCCTCCAGCACACTCGTCCCAGCTGGCAAAAAATCTGGGAATCAAGATCGATAATGGTCTGACGTTGAGATCTCAGATCCTCGGTCTGACGGGAACATGTTTCGGCCTCCTTAAGATGCTCCGGAAGTTTCTTCCTCTGCTCTCAGAAGAGCACAGGAGGATTACGGTGCAGGCCTTAATTGGCTCCAGATTGGACTATTCCAACGTCCTATATCTGGGCCTACCGGAGTATCTTTTACAACGGCTGCAGGTGGTGCAGAACTCAGCCGCACGTGCCATTTTTGGCCTTCACAGGCGAGCCAGAGCGTCCGGCCTTCTGCAGTCGCTTCATTGGCTGCCTATCTGGAAGCGGATAGTCTTCAAGGCTTTGACTTTGGCCCATAAGGCTCTCTATGCCTCGGGAGCAAAATACCTTCACCGTAAGCTTGCTTTTTATCGTCCGGCTCGATCTCTGCAATACGAATCTTTGTTCCTTGCGGTGGTCCCTCGAGTAAAGAGGGCCCGCATTGGGGGTCGCTCTTTTAGGCTGAAGGCACCGCAGCTCTGGAATGCTTTGCCATTGGCATTACGCAGAACCTCTAATTTGTTGACTTTTAGGAAGGGCCTTAAAACCTGGCTCTTCGCCCTCTAGCTTGCTTTCTTCTCTGTCTCCTGATGTCCTTCTATTTTACTGTGTTGATGTTTTTCTTTTTACGAGCTGCCAATAAAAGCGCCGGGACACTCCAATGGAGTAGCCGCGCGCTATAGAAATCAAAATTAACATAACATAACATAACAAGTACCTGGGCTGTGCCTGGTTGACAAGAATGAAGCTTTCTAGGGTTTCCCAGGGCCAGGCCGTGGTCCTGTAGACCATCATCTCCCACTGGGCTGTGCTCTGTTTTATATGATGAGCCACTTTTTAAATTCTTGTTTCATACTTTTTATCACGATCATCTGTATATATCTAATATTGAGGATTGATACGCTATATATCTTTTTGTACATACTGTGTGAATGTAATAATCAAGGGCTGTTTCTCTCCTCCATCCCCTTTTTAAATTGTTTATAAATTGCTTTAATACTTTTATGATATTGTATATCGAATAAAGTTATACAAACAAACAAATATGATGCAGCCTTGCGTTTCAGAAGTGGTGGAGTGAGGCATTAAGTTATGACAGCTAACGCCTCACTCCGCCACTTCTATTGTACATATCCCGCTGAGTGTCCCAGCTGAATCAGGACAGTTGGTATTTATGGAGGTGGTGTATGATTTTCAGACTGTACAGATTGGAAACAGAGAGTAATGGTGAGCCCTCTGTGAATCTGAACTGTGCTGTCTGAAAATCATGCACTAAACTCAAAAACATTCACAGTTTAATATATAAGCTTTAGACAGTGCAAAGGTGCTCGGATCTGCTCTGAGACAGCTCACCTGTTCATGGTACAGCCGCAAATCTTTTTTAGACCACATTCATAATCTCTGTGGTTGGCACCATCTTTGCTGCGAGTTATCCAAAGTTCTGCTTATCCCAAAATATACTTATTAAAATTAAAATTGTATCGCTGTCAGTTCAGTTCTTTATTCAGCACAGCACAGTGGCCATAAAAATACATAACTAAAAAACTTCATCAATAAAAGTAATACATTAAAAGAAATATGACCATAAAAAGGTCTACCAAAGCAGATTAATCTGTGTTTAGACAATGCCTTTCCTATATTATATTGCTCTCTATATGTAAAGTGCAGTGCAAAAACAAACTAATGGGTTATCAAGTGCAATAATATACTGTGAAGTTGCTTCATAATCCCTGATATTCTAAGTGAGGAAGATAGGTTTTAAGTAATGCTTTCTCAAGCTCTCAAAAAATCTACAAAATAGGATAAAATGTTGAGTATTTTGTATTGAGACTCCATCACAAGGACAAGTAGCCTTAGCTGATGGACGTTTTTTTTCCTTTCCGGGAAGGCAACTAGGAGGTGTGCAATGCCCAACCACAATCTGATTAATTCATACCTATGCTGAGTATTGGTCACCCAACTCAGATGGGGTTGACATCTTTCATAATAGCCTATTGAGAAATACAGAACAGCAATATGTTTCTTAGCTTATTCACCCATCCTACTTTCCACGGTCCACAGAAAAAACTTTTACCAGCAGCATAACTTTACAGCTAACGTTATAGCGTAACTCTGAATGGTGGCAAATTAATGCCACTGGAACTTAGCCATGCAGTATGGATTGGGTGATGTGAAAACTGAGAGAAATTTTATTAAAGACGAAGAGGAGATTCTGCAAATTTTAAGGAATCTGCAATCATTAGTTTTAGTTAAGATGGGAAAAAACTCAAGAGACGTTAACTCATACAGGCAATTAGCCTACTTAATTCAGATTATAAAATGCAAATGAAAATCTGAGCCAATTGAGTGAGCCGAATAGCACAGAAGGTAATCCACAGGGATCAGACAGGATTTGTGGCCGACAGGCAAAATGTTTCTAAAACTCCAATTTAGCAGGAATAGTGCTGTGTGTCTAAAGTACAGATACACAATGTTAGAAACGGGACCTCTGGCTGGCCAAGGCTTGCGCCAAGGTCAGTCAGAGACCACCATTTCCAAGGTCAGGGCAAGGGAGTCACACACCAAGATAACCCTCGCTCACCCTCTAGGTAACGTGGCGCGAGCAGCAAGGCTAATCTCAGAGGCGATGTGTAAAGCGTTTGTGCGCGCACCCCAGCGACAACACCCTAGGCCCACCACAAAGGAAACTCCACACAAGGTTATATCAAAAATAGCCTTTGTATTATAATAATAAAAACACATTAGATAACACACAACTTTACAGTGTGCCAACAGGCACGGGCAAGATTTACAAGGGATTATGTACAGGACAGGGCCACCTGGACCACTGTCAGGGGTATGCACTTGTTAGAAATAATACTTGTAGGTATAACACTTTAGCACATCAACATATAATGACTGTAACACAGAAATAGAAAATGTAGCATACAACCAGTAACTACTGGTAAAGGGAAAATACCTCCTACGCCACCCTAAACACTGTAGGGAAATCACGCAGGGAACTAGGACCTTAACATCAGGACCTATGGAAGGAAAACCTATCACCTAAGCAAGTCACATTTAGCAAAGGGAAGGAAACCTAAAATAATCACCTAAGCAGGTCACATTTAGCAAAGGCAATAAACCATCAATATTCCTCTAGGCAGGTCACTTTTAGCGAAGGGGAATAAAAGCATAAACAATTACCTAAGCAGGTCACTTTTAGCAAAGGTAATATCAAACAATCCTCTAAGCAGGTCACTTTTAGCAAAGGGGATAAAAACATAAAGCATTACCCAAGCAGGTCACTTTTAGCAAAGGTAAAAACAAACATTCCTCTCAGCAGGTCACTTTTAGCAAAGGGGAATAAAAACATAAAGAATCACCTAAGCAGGTCACTTTTAGCAAAGGCGATAAAACAAACAATTGCACATGAAACATTAAAACACATTCAGAGGTGCAGGTAGAACATTTGCGCAGAAATCAAATAAGCAGGAATCATAAATTGCGCAGGGTGCACATGGCACAACACTAGAATGGTCCCCCAGGCCAACTGGCCTCGAAAGGGCTGGGATGCCCTGAGTCTCAATGTCAGGGGAGGCTGCGCAGGCAGCCAGAACACAAAAGCCTAAACGTAGCAACTGTCCACTAAGTGCTGGACAGTTGTAAATAGCAAGTAGGCAAACGTTGGAGCCGCGTGGGCTCAAGAACACAGGTGGGGAGACACAGCGTGGGAGCCTCGGGGCTACAACCAACTAGCTGCCTGTGTCCCCCTAGAGCCTCTCTGGCTCGCAAAGCAAAATAGGCAATTTAGAGCTTCAGTGCTCTAAACCAATGAAATGCCCCCAGAGCCTCCTGTGGGCTCTAAATAAATAGGGGCGAGAGCCTCGTGGGCTCAAAGACAATGTGGGCTGGGGCGGGAGCCTTCTCTCAGGCTCTAAGAACAACTGCCTCCTCGAGCCTCTTGGGCTCGACAACAGAAAGTGCCCTGAGCGTCTCGGGGCTCGCAAGAACCAATGCGGGCGGGTGGAGCCTCTATGGCTCACAACAAATGTGCCCCAGAGCCTCTCGGGCTCTAAATCTTCACGGGCGCGAGGTCGCGCTACGGGGGAGGGGCGGACACTGACAATGTGTCCCGACGCCCCTCTCCCTTCTCCAGGCACTCACCGGCTGTTCTGCTGGCGGGACGGCTCCTCTGGCACTCCGGGGCTCTCCTCTCAATCGGGAGCCTCGGGAAGACGCGCCGGCCGCTTCCTGCTCCTTTGGCCTGGTGCCGTCCCGCTGTAATCCGCCTGACTTCCTCTGGGGCCGCCAATGGCAGCGCGGCCCTGGAGGTCAGGAGGCGAGACTTCCGGGTCGCAACAGGCAGCGGCCCGGCAACGGATTCCAACGCTCCTGGGCTGCGGCGGTGACCTCGGGGCAATGCCGGGTGGGCACCGGCTCGTAATTAATTATAAAGCGAGGTAGGCACTCGCTATGCTGAAAAACGGCAAATCGAAACGGGCAGATGCCGGGTGGGCACCGGCTGCACCACGAGCGCTCCCCAGCGCTCAGGGACAACGCATCGCGCTCTCAAGCGCCACGAGAAGCGCGCTCAGCGCTAAAAGGAAAATAAAGCGCTCCCAGCGCTACAAGTCAAAATAAGAGCGCTTCCAGGCACAGCAAAGCTCCAGAAAGGTCTGGAGGCAGGCAGAGGGGCAAGGCAGGGCCAGAGCCAGCACACTGGGTCTCCAGGCAGGGAGACAAGCCAAGTGGCGGTCCTCCTGGCCCCAGCAGCAGCAAAGCCCCCTCTGGCAGTGATCCTAGAAGAGAACAATTTCTGTGGGGACACAGCCCCATTTTTATACCATAAATTCCTTTGTCTTCAGGGTGCAGGGTGGGGGAAACCAGTTGCAGCTGGCTTGGGAGTACCCTTGATGGCCCAACCACCCCTTTCATTCACTGGGGAGGCTTGGGTCGTTAGACAAACCACAGGGGGGCGGAGCCAGCATTGTGTGGGGAAAAACCCAGCCCATCCAGGACCCAGGTGCACTCCTCCCACACATCACTCATGCTGATGTCACACTCACCACCGGGCAGACCCATCCAGACTTCCTGGAGCCTGGCATGCCAGCCAGCTCCGGCCAATCACGCTCCAGCACCCTCACTGCACACATACATCAATGTCCAGAAGTAGCACTTCCCTTCTAGACACATACATGCCGCAGACACCATCTTGCAGCATTCGCTCTCACGAACTCACACATACCAAACTCGAGCCTGCACTCCCCACGCATCAGGAACTAACATGGACACACACATTCCCCATGCATTCCTATGGGAGAGCAGGCCAGGCATACTACACGCACGCACTTTACTCTGGGGTACAGGGAAAAAGTGCGCCAAGACCCAAAAGTCACTACACAGGGTCACAAATAAAAGCAAAAAGATTAGGGGTGAACCTGCCCTAAGGCCCAAGTCCAACACGACCCCCTTCCAGCCAAAACGCAGGGCAGACCGATCACCACCGTGATGGACTTCCCTGCTTGGGGCGATAAAACAAGGACGCGGGCCCACAACTGCAGGGACACCCTCCTGTTTTACGCCACGGTGAACCCCTAGGGTTCCTTCTAAAACTACTGTAGGGACTAACTGGGCTACCCCACTGGTACTCTCCAGCTGCCCTCGGCGAGGACCAGGCCCTAGGCCATCCAGGTACCACTGGATCCTGCCTACTCACAAAGTGGGGGGTAGTAACCTCTGGCACATAATAGCCATGCTCCACTCTTCCTGTCTGTAAGACAGGGCTAGACTGCCACTGGTTCTCCAACCTAGGGTCTACAACCTTAGGTGGACCAGGAGTCTCAGGGAAGGCTCTCCTCCCCTTACCTCTTCTCCTAGGGTTCCTCCTCCTCCTGCGAGGGGTTCCCTCTAAACAACATTCTCCCAACCTAGGGTTTAACCCCTCAGGTGATACCGGGGTCAGAGGTGGGCTCTCCCACCCTCTGCACCCCCTTCCAGAGTCCTGCTCCCTCCCAACTGGGGCGGTACTTCTGGAAAAAGAACTGGTCAGGACACTGATTACAGTAGTCCCACCCTTCAGGTCAGGCTGACCCTGAACCTGGCCATCCAACCTCTGGTCTAGAACCTTTGGCGGAACCAATGCCTGGCACTCCAGGACTTCTGGGGACTCACATACTATCCCCCAATCACTCCTTGTACTGGACTCCTGTACCCTCCCTACTGGAGCGGTACTGCCAGACTCTAGAACCATAGAAGCTCCGCTTACAGATGCTCCTCTACCCACTAGGAGATCTCCCTCAAGTGAACTAACAGGCAAGTCTAGGTTCCCTTCCTGGTGTTCCCTAAAGAAACCATCCAGGCTCTGTGACAGGGCTTCGGGCGTCTGGGGACTCTCGGTCACACACTCACTCCCGCTCCACTGAGACAGGCAGTCAGCCCCTACACCCTTCTCACTAACCAAGGACCTAGCTGGGCTACTCTCACCCTCCTCCACCACACTGGGCTGGAAGACACCTGACCCACTATTGTTGGAATCACTCACTAGTGACTCTAAAGAACCTCTCGCACTGTCCCATCGGTCTGCTTCCTTTGCAAGCTCCCAAGGATCAACGGTCAACCTCAACAGGTGTTGCCGCAACTCCGGCCGACAATGACTGAGCACCTTTTCCTTGAGAATAAGACAAAACAGTTTGTCAAAATCATGTTCCGTGGGAACCTCTAACCACTCAATCAGTGCACATTGACAGTCCTCTGTAAACTCCTCCCAAGACTGGTGAGACAGTTTCCTACGTCCCTGAACTGCAACCTATACTCCTCTTCTAGGGAAACAGGTACCATACTCGGGGAACTGGGAGTGGGACTGTCTACACTAATACTCAAATAGCTGCCACCACTGGATTCAACCCTCCCTGGGGAATCCAGAAAACCACAACTGCACTCAGGGGATAACCTATCCTCTAAGGCTACCTTCTCCCTGAACAAGGCCCTTTCAGCCTCTAGCTTGGCGTGCTCCAACCTGAGCTGTTCCATAGTTAGCTGATGCTCCCGCTCTTCCCTCCTATCCAACCACTCCTCTGGGGACAGGACAAGGGATGGGGCGCTGGTACTGACACTGGACCCAGCAAGGGACTCCCTACCTATGGGGTCCTCACTATCTGCTGATATCCATCCACTGTCATCATCATACAACTCACATTCTTCAGGGCTCCCAACAGACTCACCATCCTCATGACGTGCGGCCCAGGCCCTCTCTCTCTCACTGTGCTCAAGATCCCACTGACCCTTCTGCCATTGGATCAGGCTGTCCCTAAGCTGGGACTGAGTATCCGACTCACTCACCTCCATGCCTCCCTCTTCACAGAATCTGACCAGCTCTGACCTACTGTACCTAAAAAGACAATAGAGATCAAAAACAGGCTCCATTTTGGCGGACGTTCTCAAGAAGAGTTTGACACAGGGAACCTGGGGGTCTGAGCTAAACAGGAGTAGACAATTAACACAATTCAGCAAGATTCCTATCTCAGGGAACTTGCACTCCACTGTCCAGTGTAACACAACACTCATTCACACACACCCTCCCCTCGGACTGGTAAGGCAGTTTCTACCACCCCTGATTTTCTCAACCTGACCACAAGTGACACAGGTACCAAACTCTGGAAGCAGGGCGGGGAACAAATGTACTGAACAGAAATTACAAAATGACACCTTTCAGGAGAAGCAAAACTGAACTTCCCTAAAAAACAATAATCCCCAAAATGTGGTTATCTAAAATTGTAGAGCTTTGTAATGTGGCCTGTCGCCACTGTGGTACAGCGCAAACGCAAGTCCAATCCGCACCGCTAGCCACCAATGTTAGAAACGGGACCTCTGGCTGGCCAAGGCTTGCGCCAAGGTCAGTCAGAGACCACCATTTCCAAGGTCAGGGCAAGGGAGTCACACACCAAGATAACCCTCGCTCACCCTCTAGGTAACGTGGCGCGAGCAGCAAGGCTAATCTCAGAGGCGATGTGTAAAGCGTTTGTGCGCGCACCCCAGCGACAACACCCTAGGCCCACCACAAAGGAAACTCCACACAAGGTTATATCAAAAATAGCCTTTGTATTATAATAATAAAAACACATTAGATAACACACAACTTTACAATGTGCCAACAGGCACGGGCAAGATTTACAAGGGATTATGTACAGGACAGGGCCACCTGGACCACTGTCAGGGGTATGCACTTGTTAGAAATAATACTTGTAGGTATAACACTTTAGCACATCAACATATAATGACTGTAACACAGAAATAGAAAATGTAGCATACAACCAGTAACTACTGGTAAAGGGAAAATACCTCCTACGCCACCCTAAACACTGTAGGGAAATCACGCAGGGAACTAGGACCTTAACATCAGGACCTATGGAAGGAAAACCTATCACCTAAGCAAGTCACATTTAGCAAAGGGAAGGAAACCTAAAATAATCACCTAAGCAGGTCACATTTAGCAAAGGCAATAAACCATCAATATTCCTCTAGGCAGGTCACTTTTAGCGAAGGGGAATAAAAGCATAAACAATTACCTAAGCAGGTCACTTTTAGCAAAGGTAATATCAAACAATCCTCTAAGCAGGTCACTTTTAGCAAAGGGGATAAAAACATAAAGCATTACCCAAGCAGGTCACTTTTAGCAAAGGTAAAAACAAACATTCCTCTCAGCAGGTCACTTTTAGCAAAGGGGAATAAAAACATAAAGAATCACCTAAGCAGGTCACTTTTAGCAAAGGCGATAAAACAAACAATTGCACATGAAACATTAAAACACATTCAGAGGTGCAGGTAGAACATTTGCGCAGAAATCAAATAAGCAGGAATCATAAATTGCGCAGGGTGCACATGGCACAACACTAGAATGGTCCCCCAGGCCAACTGGCCTCGAAAGGGCTGGGATGCCCTGAGTCTCAATGTCAGGGGAGGCTGCGCAGGCAGCCAGAACACAAAAGCCTAAACGTAGCAACTGTCCACTAAGTGCTGGACAGTTGTAAATAGCAAGTAGGCAAACGTTGGAGCCGCGTGGGCTCAAGAACACAGGTGGGGAGACACAGCGTGGGAGCCTCGGGGCTACAACCAACTAGCTGCCTGTGTCCCCCTAGAGCCTCTCTGGCTCGCAAAGCAAAATAGGCAATTTAGAGCTTCAGTGCTCTAAACCAATGAAATGCCCCCAGAGCCTCCTGTGGGCTCTAAATAAATAGGGGCGAGAGCCTCGTGGGCTCAAAGACAATGTGGGCTGGGGCGGGAGCCTTCTCTCAGGCTCTAAGAACAACTGCCTCCTCGAGCCTCTTGGGCTCGACAACAGAAAGTGCCCTGAGCGTCTCGGGGCTCCCAAGAACCAATGCGGGCGGGTGGAGCCTCTATGGCTCACAACAAATGTGCCCCAGAGCCTCTCGGGCTCTAAATCTTCACGGGCGCGAGGTCGCGCTACGGGGGAGGGGCGGACACTGACAATGTGTCCCGACGCCCCTCTCCCTTCTCCAGGCACTCACCGGCTGTTCTGCTGGCGGGACGGCTCCTCTGGCACTCCGGGGCTCTCCTCTCAATCGGGAGCCTCGGGAAGACGCGCCGGCCGCTTCCTGCTCCTTTGGCCTGGCGCCGTCCCGCTGTAATCCGCCTGACTTCCTCTGGGGCCGCCAATGGCAGCGCGGCCCTGGAGGTCAGGAGGCGGGACTTCCGGGTCGCAACAGGCAGCGGCCCAGCAACGGATTCCAACGCTCCTGGGCTGCGGCGGTGACCTCGGGGCAATGCCGGGTGGGCACCGGCTCGTAATTAATTATAAAGCGAGGTAGGCACTCGCTATGCTGAAAAACGGCAAATCCAAACGGGCAGATGCCGGGTGGGCACCGGCTGCACCACGAGCGCTCCCCAGTGCTCAGGGACAACGCATCGCGCTCTCAAGCGCCACGAGAAGCGCGCTCAGCGCTAAAAGGAAAATAAAGCGCTCCCAGCGCTACAAGTCAAAATAAGAGCGCTTCCAGGCACAGCAAAGCTCCAGAAAGGTCTGGAGGCAGGCAGAGGGGCAAGGCAGGGCCAGAGCCAGCACACTGGGTCTCCAGGCAGGGAGACAAGCCAAGTGGCGGTCCTCCTGGCCCCAGCAGCAGCAAAGCCCCCTCTGGCAGTGATCCTAGAAGAGAACAATTTCTGTGGGGACACAGCCCCATTTTTATACCATAAATTCCTTTGTCTTCAGGGTGCAGGGTGGGGGAAACCAGTTGCAGCTGGCTTGGGAGTACCCTTGATGGCCCAACCACCCCTTTCATTCACTGGGGAGGCTTGGGTCGTTAGACAAACCACAGGGGGGCGGAGCCAGCATTGTGTGGGGAAAAACCCAGCCCATCCAGGACCCAGGTGCACTCCTCCCACACATCACTCATGCTGATCTCACACTCACCACCGGGCAGACCCATCCAGACTTCCTGGAGCCTGGCATGCCAGCCAGCTCCGGCCAATCACGCTCCAGCACCCTCACTGCACACATACATCAATGTCCAGAAGTAGCACTTCCCTTCTAGACACATACATGCCGCAGACACCATCTTGCAGCATTCGCTCTCACGAACTCACACATACCAAACTCGAGCCTGCACTCCCCACGCATCAGGAACTAACATGGACACACACATTCCCCATGCATTCCTATGGGAGAGCAGGCCAGGCATACTACACGCACGCACTTTACTCTGGGGTACAGGGAAAAAGTGCGCCAAGACCCAAAAGTCACTACACAGGGTCACAAATAAAAGCAAAAAGATTAGGGGTGAACCTGCCCTAAGGCCCAAGTCCAACACACAAATACACAGCAATCAAGGTAATCCAAGGAAGTGTTTGTTCTTTGTTTAATGCAGACCAGATGCCCAGCCAACACGTGTTTCGTCAGGGTATTGGACCGACAACTTTTTCAGGGCTAATGGATGTACAATGGCATTGTGTCAAACACTGTTACATACTGCATACAAAAATGTAAATCATGGGCGAACACTGTGACGCAAGTGCAACCATACACCCGAGGGGACATATCCAAGAAAAACATTTGACATCATGGAAAAAAAGTAAACGTGACATCTGTGGATCATTGAAGGACCTTGGGGTGTCAATGGGTTCAAATAATGATTAACCAATAAACAGCCAATGCAACGGAAATGCAGACTAAATTAATAGACCGCCGTATGTAGAACAATAGTCAAAGATTCTTAATACATGACCAATCGTTATAGATTGGTCATGTATAGAAACGCTTCATGTATAGAAACGGTCATGTATAGAAACGCTTCCTGAGGCACAGCCGGGAAAGCAGGAGTGCACGCGTATTTTTAAGAATTGATTGCAAATTTTTAAAAGTGCTCATTTTAAACTGTGTGATATTGTGAACTGTACTGTGTCATTCCTTTTTACTTACACTCGCCCCACGCGGTGCTTCTCTCTTCTGCACTGCCAGGCGCCATACGTAGACCAGTCGGGGGTGACGGTCTAGTTGTTGGGAGATCCCCGCCCCCTGGAGTGGTGGCTATTTTAACCGCGATAAGCCCTCGCGCGCTAGCCAGATTATAGAAACGCTTCCTGAGGCACAGCCGGGAAAGCAGGAGTGCACGCGTATTTTTAAGAATTGATTGCAAATTTTTAAAAGTGCTCATTTTAAACTGTGTGATATTGTGAACTGTACTGTGTCATTCCTTTTTACTTACACTCGCCCCACGCGGTGCTTCTCTCTTCTGCACTGCCAGGCGCCATACGTAGACCAGTCGGGGTGACGGTCTAGTTGTTGGGAGATCCCCGCCCCCTGGAGTAGTGGCTATTTTAACCGCGATAAGCCCTCACGCACTAGCCAGATTATAGAAACGCTTCCTGAGGCACAGCCGGGAAAGCAGGAGTGCACGCGTATTTTTAAGAATTGATTGCAAATTTTTAAAAGTGCTCATTTTAAACTGTGTGATATTGTGAACTGTACTGTGTCATTCCTTTTTACTTACACTCGCCCCACGCGGTGCTTCTCTCTTCTGCAATGCCAGGCGCCATACGTAGACCAGTCGGGGGTGACGGTCTAGTTGTTGGGAGATCCCCGCCCCCTTCCTCCCCCCCCATATATGGCAACCAACAGCTGTCCGCGCAGCGCGCCGGCGCAGCGGGCGCGCCGGCGGCCCGCCAAAGGCAAGCCCGTCTGCGCCCGTCATCGCCAGGTCATCGCCTCTCGCCAGGACCGCTAGCCGATTCACACCGGACGTCCTGTCTTATGAGAGAGAGGTACTCTTGTCTTTCAATCAAGGGGGGGAGAGATGCACGAAGTCCCTGTCACAAATGGGTGAAGCCTGCTCGGAATGCGCTGTGTGTCAGTTCAAAATCCCTGTCCCTGGTCGAGTGAGATCGGAGATAAAATCAGATACTTTGACCTCGATATCGATCTTCCAGTTAAATGTGAGATCGCTTATTAAACACTATCTAGAAGTCCAGACTCTTATCAACGAGGATTCTCCGGATATACTTTTCTTATGCGAAACATGGCTGCGAGACGATGACATGACAGGGATAGTTAACCTCACTCTCCCGGTAGGCTACTTAATGAAGGCGCTAAATAGGGAGACTAGAGGCGGTGGTATTGCGGTAATTTATAAAACCCAGTATCCCTGTTCCTTTATTAAGGAAGAGATAGGAGGAGGGGAGTGTGCGCGATTTAAGATTACCATCAATGCACATTTCACTCTCTCAGGACTTTATATTTACTGCCCACCAGGGCCTGCCACTAAGTTCATCGAAGCCGTGCTAGACACAGCTAACTCGCTCGTGGCGAAATCTGCCAATTTTACAATTCTTGGAGACCTGAACCTGCATTTTGATCGGGATCAGGACCCAACCATTCATACTTTTTTGGCAGACCTAGCGGCACTACAGTTGAATCCGTTGGTGCATAGGGCTACGCATCTAGCCGGTCATACCCTCGACCCTGTCTTTTCTAATGTCCCAGAACTGTCTGTAGATATCCCGAAACCCTTGGGTTGGACGGATCACTTTTTTATAAAAGCAACCTTGGAGATTCCGGCTCCTTTTAAGGTGGAGGAAGCAAAGAGGGCCTTGAAAAGACCCTGGCATAAGCTTAAATTAAAGGACTTCCATACATTACTCGGAAGGATCTCCTTGGGAAATATGGTAGATCCAGACATGGCGTACACCGCCTTCTGTGAATGGATTACTAAAGGCCTGGACGCCTGTATTCCTATGAAATATACAAAGGGACGTAGGTCCACCTCGAACCCTTGGTACGGTGAGGCCCTAAGAGCCTTGAGGAAGGACTGCAAGAGAGCCGAACGGTCTTGGAGGAAAGACTATAAGGAGGGGGACAAAGCCATCTACTTGGCTAAGTTGAAGGTGTACCATAAAGCAATCTGTTCTGCTCGGGCCTTATTCTATGCGAAGGAAATTCAATCTAGCCCAAACCCTACTAAATGCATCTTCAAAATGTTGCAAGAACGAAAAAACCCCAGAAGCACGGCATCTAAAATATCCTCAACACAGCACTGTGAGGAATTAGCCACCTTCTTTACTGAAAAAGTGCAAAAGATCTATAAGTCCTTCCCTCAGCACGTATCAAGTCCTCAAATCCTTGGGGAAGTCAGGGCGGATGGTCCCATCTTGGAAGTTATACCTAAAATGTCAGATGCGGAGCTAGGTAAACTTTGCAGGACGGTGAAATCAGGTTCCCCAGCAGATCCCATGAGGCCTGCACAATTTCTAGAGTAATTGGCACATTTCCAACAACCGCTTGGTGACATTATTAATCTAGCTTTCTCTTCTGCTAAAGTACCTAGAGCCTGGAAACAAGCTTGGATCTCTCCCATTCTTAAAAAGACCTCTTTAGACCCTTCTGTGTCAGCAAATTACAGGCCTATATCTCTCCTGCCGTGGGCCGCAAAAATCGCGGAAGCCGACGTGAGTGAAGTGCTGTCCCAATATCTGAATAACAACGATATCCTGGACCCGTCTCAAAACGGGTTCAGGCCGGGTCACAGCACTGAGTCTGCCCTACTTGCTACAGCTGAACATCTTAGGATGATCCTTGACACCGGTCGAAGTGCAGCTCTGATCTTATTAGATCTCAGTGCTGCCTTCGACACGGTGTCTCATGACATCCTTTTGTTTCGGCTGGAAGCGATAGGGATTACAGGAGCTGCCTTAGAGTGGTTTCGATCATTTCTTGAGGAGAGATCTTTCCGAGTCTCAGCCCCACCATTCATCTCTAAATCTCAGTACATCGGTCAGGGGGTCCCGCAGGGCTCTGCACTCAGTCCATCACTTTTTAACCTTTACGTGCAACCCCTGGCCGATGTAGCAAAAAAGTGGGGCCTTACGCTGGTATCGTATGCAGACGATACCCAGCTGGTCATCACCTTATCTGAAGGGCTATCTGACTCGGCCACCAGGTTTAGAGACGGAATGACAGCTGTCGCCCAGTGGATGACGGATAATTATTTGCAACTTAATGCCAGTAAAACCGAGGTTTTGCTGGCAGGGAAGAACACCGCCCTATGGAACGAGCACTGGTGGCCGGCATCGCTGGGCGAAATGCCAATACCAACGACTCTTGTTAAGAACTTGGGAGTCTGGATGGACTCTTCATTAACCTTCCAAACCCACACTAAGAGAGTGGCAGCTACCTGCGTGGGTCTGTTGAGAGGCCTTAAGCCCATCCTCAAATATTTTGAACCCACTGTGCGGCAGATCATCATGCAAGCATTGATATCCTCACGCCTGGATTATGCCAGCGTGTTGCTTCTGGGTGCTGATAAATCCGAGATTCTACTGCAAAGAGTTCAAAACATGGCCGCAAGAATATTGGTAGGGCTTCCTCGCTGGTGCTCGGTGAGAGCGACAATGAAAAAACTTCATTGGTTACCGATTTCATCTCGGATCCAGTTTAAAGCCCTGGTGTTGGCCTTCAAGATTCTTAAAACGGAGAGCCCGGCCCTACTACGCCCTCTGCTGACATGGTATGTCCCGCAGCGCGCTTTGCGCTCACTGGGGCAACATTTGGCTAAGGTGCCGCGCTTTAAACTATGCCGTATTGGTGGCCGCTCTTTCCAGGTGATGGCAGCTAAACTATGGAATTCTCTGCCGAATTCCATTCGGGGCATTGAGAACATGCTGCAATTCCGGAAGGCCATCAAAACCTTTCTTTTTCCATCAGCATAGTTTCTCTCCTTCTGTTCCCTAGTTGGCCTTACGTTTGTTTCAAGATTTGGCAGCGCCGGGACGCCCCTTTGCTGGGGCAGCTGTTGCGCTTAAAAAATCTAATAACATAACATAGTAGTATACATAGGGACCCTGGTTATACAAGCAAATTAAGTGGATCAGCATTAAATATAGTGACAAATGATAGCAAGACAGAAGATAGTCTATGAGCAGAAGGAAAGTAGAAGGAAAAGGAAGAAGGGGTATCAAAGCATGTCTACATGTGCTGAGGAGAAAGGCTCGCTAATCACAGGGAACAAATATGTTCTTACCTACTGGACAGATGGGCTGAGTGGAGATCTATCTGTAATTACAGAAGAGTTGGGAGGCTCACCTCTTCGCAAGTTGTACTTCCATCCCGGCTGCAGTGGGTAAGTATCTCCAGAGGATGGAAATCAATACGAGGGGTGGTAAGTACCACCAACGAGTACACTAAGGACAAAGGTGGGAACGATACAAATCAGAAAAGAGCAGAAGTGCCGGTGCCATGTACGGCATCTGACTAAGGATAAAATGATATAATAGTAGGGAAGCGCGCGTCTTTAAATGGGGGTTAGCGATCTAATAATAATACAGTCAAGGAGAGTCTAACCATAGATATTGTGTGGTATGGTTACAGTTAATAATGGCAAAAATAGACAGGTGAATCCGGGTCATGAGCCCTTACTACTAACCCCATGGGTACGCTCACCTTCCTGATTAACAAACATCTCAGTACCTGGCACAGAGAGGGAATGCTGAGTGAAGAGGAATTCCTTTATCTGAAAGTGGAGAGACCTAGATTCCCGGCAATATACACACTGCCTAAGGTACGCAAGAACCTTCCATCCCCTCCAGGAAGACCCATCGTGTTGTGTATAGGAGGTCCATCTGAGAGATTAGCAGAATATGTAGACATGTTCCTGCAACCCATGGTTCAGAATGTCCCTGCATTCATCAAGGACACTACATATCCTCAGCTTACTCACAGATCTCACCTGGCAAAATGATATAAGTCTAGCCTCACTGGACGTAGTCTCCCTCTACACCAACATCGACCCACGCATAGGCTTACAAGCCATGGAGGGGATTTTCAGTAAGAAACCAGCCACACAATGGCAGCACACAAGAATGGTCCTATCCATGACAGAACTCATACTCAGCAACAAGTATTTCATGTTTGAGGGCCAGTGGTACAAGCAAACAAGAGGGGTAGCCATGGCCTCCAAAGTTTTGTTCTCCGTTGCCAACAGCTTTATAAGGTATTTTGAGGCAAAATGGATCTGGAGTGACAACGGCAGCCCATTCAACCAATACAT
The DNA here is from genome assembly GCF_964261635.1 of Lissotriton helveticus. Lineage (NCBI taxonomy): Eukaryota > Metazoa > Chordata > Amphibia > Caudata > Salamandridae > Lissotriton > Lissotriton helveticus. The sequence continues at coordinate 610,875,996 of NC_136069.1, read as the reverse complement.
TGTTTACTGGGGCCGGTATATAGACGATTGCATGCTACTTTGGTAAGGAACAGAGTTGAAACTACAAGAGTTTTACCAATACTTAGACACCAACACATTAGGAGTACAATTCACACATCAACACAGCAGGACACACCTCGTCTTCCTGGTCGTGGAACTGTATGCCTAAGGTGGGTCAATACATAGCAGGCTGTACCGCAAGACCACTGCATGTAATGCTGTTCTGCATGCGACAAGTGCACACCCCACACATCAAATTAAGGCCATCCCCTTCGGGGAGTTCACTAGAGCGAGGAAGAACTGCTGTGAGGATAAAGAATTCCACTACTGTCTTCACTCCATGAAAAATAGGTTTAAGGTAAGAGGCTTTCAGCAAGCCACCCTGGATAGGGCAGAAAGACGCATTTTTGATCTACCTTATACAGAGACATTAAGAGAGAAGGAGATCAGGAGCACACTGACACAACCTGTGAGACTCATCACTAAAAACAATCAGAGAGCAGACATTTTGAGTAAGAGCATGCAGAAACATTGGAACATTTTAAGAGCAGATAAGTCCCTGGAGACATTCACTTCAAGCAGGCCGCTCATTACCAACAGAAGGGGTACCACAATGAGAACCATTTTGAGTCCCACCGTAACCAAAGTTATCAGGGAAAATGGCTGGCTCACCAGACCCACACTAGGCTTTCATAAATGTGGGAGTTGTGGTGTGTGCAATTGGGCTGTAAACAACACCGATTGATTCCACGGCTCAGATGGGAGGGAATATCAGATTAAACAAAATATCAACTGCCTGACACGTTTTGTTGTTTACATAATTATGTGCAATTGCCGAAAACAATACATGAGTAGCATCATTCGGTTGCTTAAAGATTGTATTAGCGAACATGCACAGGCACTCAAGCAAGGTGACACCAGATATCCCATGGCAAAACATGCCATAAACTGTAAGGAGCAAGGCTCATACAAACAACTCACATTTTTTTTAATAGAATAAATCCCTCCCCATCTCAGAGGCGGAGACAGAGAATTGACATTATGCCGTGCGGAAGCGACCTGGATCATGCGTCTGAAAGCAAGTGAGCACGGACTCAACACAGACCATGAGCTACAATTTTTCCTAGGTGACTAATACAATATATAGTGTCCCCAGTGCAGATCAGCACCTGCATGATTAGATAACGGTGCTGATGATCTATTTACCCACTTCGCACCACATAAAGTACTAGCTTGCACCTAGAGATATATATGATTACTGTGTTTACCCCATGGATCAATTTGTGTGTTTTACCCACTGCTCCCATGTATTCCACTCTGATGTTCCCTTTGGGTTTTTTATATTTCTTTTTATTTGTACTTTTATTTCTGATGTGTTTATATCTGATGCTAAACATTATGGCCATGTAATTTGTTCTGGAGAGGAGTGTTTTAGTCATTTCTGAAGAACAGCAAGCTTAAGACATCGTCATTATCTCCACTTTTTTGTTATTACTTTCCAACACCACTCTGTTGCTATCCTTATACTTTGCCTTCTTCCCAGGTTCTGACTTCGTACGGTCACATATTTTGGAATTAGTCTGTTGCTATTTTATAAACATGCACATCCTCTATGTTTTGGCTAACGTGTATTTTGCTTACACGCCATGCGCACGCAGTACATATACTCACTTCCGGGTTGCCATCCGGGAAGCGAGTTATCGGTGCAGCCTTTTAATTTTAATTACAAGTAGGCGTATTTGAGAGAGAACCTCACTTCTGGTTTTCATCGCAGGTCAGGAACTGCTGTTATTTAATACTCCTCTTAACTTTCTTCTGGGAAGTGTTCAGCAGCAGGATTTGAATCATGCACCTGTTCGTTATTTAGGCATACAAGTTACTAATCAATACACAGAATTATATAGATTGAATTATGAAACAATGAAGAAAAAGATCAAGGCTTTACTGAATAGATGAACACTTTTCCCCCTTACGTTAATAGGGCGGGTTGCATTGATAAAAATGTCTATTCTACCTTTACTGATGTTTTTTTTGACTAAGGTCCGATTACAGTTAAATGAGTATTTTTTAAGGAATTAAAGACAATTTTTAGACATTTTATTTGGAATAAAAAGGCTTCAAGAGTAACAGCCTGATTCATGTACGGGCCGTTTTGCGTGGCCCTAATAGCGAATCATAGCGACTCGCTATTGAGGACACGCAAAACGGCATTCATGTAGGAATTTCTAAATTAATAGCGATTCCTACATGTTCTCTTTTTGCGAGTAGAAATTTCCTACTCGCAAAAAAATGAATAACTCCCCATTCATTCCTATGGGCCAAAAGGCCCATAGGAATGAATGGGGAGTATCCCTTAATTGCGAGTAGCAATTTGCTACTCGCAAATGAGATAGCGATTTAAAGGGTGCCAGGGGTGTCCAAAGGACACCCTGTAGCACCCCTTAAATGCAAATTGTAACAGGTGATGCGCACACACATGTCCAAAGGACATGTGTGTGTGCAACATGCAACTTAGAAAAATGCTTTTAAAAGCATTTTTCTAAGTTTTTGCTATTTACCGAGAGGTCTGACCTCTCGGTAAATAGCGGCCCAAAAGTGCAAAATCGCAATTTTTTAATGTGTCATGAATAGCATTTGAGGAATCTCTAATAGAGATTCCTTAAATGCTAATCCTCGCATATTTGCTAATTCTTTAATAGCGATTTTTGCATTTGGGATCATGCATACCAAATGCAAAAATCGCACTCGCAAGGGGCCAGATTCTCAGAATCTGGCCCTTTTGCGAGCGCTGTTAGCTACATGAATCAGGCTGTTAGTGATCTGGTGCTGCAATTAAATGTGAGTCAGGGGGGATTAGCGTTACTTCACATGTATACATATTATGAAGCTGCACTTCTAGATATGATGGTACGATTTATAGATGTCAAGGGTATACAGGATAGTTTTTTTTTTGGAAGAAGATGGTTCAGGAGGCAAGATCCCAGCTGGGGATATTTATTAAAACGGCAAAACTCCCAAAAAGACAAGATATAAAACACTCCAGGAGTATTTTTGGAGACTCCAAGCATGCTATTCAAAAAATCAAGCTGCATGATACGGGTACTTGCAGCGCGTGAATGTAAAGTACTGGGGGCCTCATTTATGAAAAGCGACGCATCGCTGCGAGAAAACAGCGATGCGTCACTTTTCATTGCGCTCTCCTTGCGACCCCAATGATGCGTCATATTTACAATATGACGCATCATTGCGCAAGGACTTACAGATACGTCAGTATTTCTGACGTATCTGTAAGCGCAAAAGTGACGCATTGCTGGAGTGTGTCACAAAAGCGACGCAACTCCAGCAATGCGTCCCTTCACATGGGGAAAGCCCCATGAGAAAGGGCTTGCATCAGTCTTACGCCTGCTGTGAGGCAGGCACAAGATTTTGACGCAACAGCGTCCTAAAAGTGACGCAGTGAAATCTCATAGATTTCACTGCGTCACTATTACGAGGCTTTTTGCGGGTTAACGCCCCCTCTGCATATATTATACCTGACGCAGGTATAATGTTGCGCAGGGGTTTACAAAGTGACGCATCTACTTAGATGCGTCACTTTGTAAATAGTGCGCAACAGGAGGCATGTTTTACGCCGCCGATGCGTCACAAAACGTGACGCACCGGCGGCGTAAAAGTAACGCACGACCTCATAAATGAGGCCCCGGGTCTTCACATACCACATTGCCATATAAGGCATTGGATTTCAAATAGATTTAAAAAATTGGGACATTTTCTGGTTAGAGGGGAATTATAACCTGGCAGCAACTCCAAGCTATGTGCGGAGATTGCTGCAAGCATCTGTATTTTGCGCACCTTCAGATTGCACATTTTCTAAAAAGATGGGAACTTAAATAGCGACTTCTCACAAATAATACCAGCATTATTCAGAACTAAAATGAGGGGCATAGGTAATTGGTACAGGTTATTACGGGGCCAGGGGGAGAGACAGCTGGTAAGAAAGATTTGAGAAAAGATCACGCTGTTCCTTTTCAGAGGCCGAGTGGCAGGCGATCTCAGAATTAGGATATAAGGCATAAGAGCAGCCAATTTCAAGAGAATGTCTTTCCTGGCATGGTGGATGGCCACCCCCAAAGCTATCCAGAAAATGTATCCCGAAATAGAAGATTGTTGCTTTTGCTGTAATCAACTATGGATAGAAGACTGGCTGCGTACTTTTTTCATCTGCTCCAAAGATAGCTGGGTTCTGGGAACATGTGTTTGAAGCCCTAAGTAGCAGAATGCATAGACGGATCGAACCTGAGGCCGGGTGGCACTGTTTGGATTATCTTGACAGAGGCAAGATAGAGCATTAGGTAATGGGGTTGAAGTATTTATCACAATTTGTCCTTTAGTTGCTCGATCATTGATTTTGCAAAATTGGGAGACCAATAGAGTTCCAACATATTTGGAATGGTATAGTAAGATTTGCCGAACAAAGAAGTTCGAGGAGGCAAATGCTAAAACGATTCAATGCCACATAGCAAATTATTGAAAATATTGATAACAACATAGAGTAATTATTTGAATCTATCACTGTTGCTCTTTATTGAAATGAACCAGGCATTGGGGTTTATAGTACTAATGAAATATACATCCACAAGATGCAATAATAGAAGGGTTGTATATATTGGTTGGAAATACTATGCCTGAGATTTGACAATAGGAATGTTGATGGTTACCAAATGTTGCACTGATGAACTTTATTGAAAGTATCAAGGACTATTTAGTTATTTATGTAAAATTATCATGTATTTGCATATTATTAGTATTCTGTGGATATGATAAGAACGTTCTATATGTATGTATAATATTTATGCCTCCTATAGATGTGCTTTACAAAAATAATAAAAATAAAATAAAGAATGAAGATTATCTGCCTTCACAGTGTTCCTGTATGGGCTAGTTTGTGTGCTTTTATAGGTAAGTGTGGCGTTGCCAGGCACTGGATTGAACTGCTTGTGTGGCAGTTAAGCTGGCTTTCTGACTGGATGGGGTCTCATCTACATCGTGTCTCAATAAACCTCCATTAAAATATACTGGTGGTTGAGTTCCTAGAAGAACTTTTTGAACGTGAAGGTTTTCCATTAACACTATTGTCAGACAACAGTGTTCAATTCACCTCAAGGCTCATGGAAGAGTTCTTAAGTTCAAAGGGAATTAAGCACAAGAGAGCTGCCTTTACCACCCAGAATGCAACGGTGTCATAGAGAGGTTTATCAAAGTTCTCAAAGAGACCATGCAACAAGCCGTTGCCTGTGGTGAAAGCTTGGCGTTGGCAATTAGGAAACAAGCATTTACAATGCAACGGTTTCGCCTTTGGAAAAGTTAGAGCTATTAGCAATGTAAATGACAATGCCATTTATTTATCTGTTTTCAAAACCAACACATAAATACAAATTTTGTCATTTACAATGCCAATAGCTCAAACTTTTCCAAAGGCGAAACCGTTGCATTGTAAATGCTTGTTGAGGTAGATATTGCATGTGGGGTTTTAGATATTATAACACAATGTATGCACCCAAAAACAAGGTAAACTCTATTAGACTCGATAAAACTACTGTCTGAACACCAAAAACCCGCACTGTCTGAACACCAAACACCAGTTTCAACTGGGAGATGAAATTCTCTCTCCAGCACTTGAAAATATGTTTCATAACTCGGATAGAACGGAGCACAATTCTGCTGTTCAACTGGACTATCACCAGTGATAGCGCTTCCCACGATAAGTCCAGGACACAAGTTCTTAAAAATAAAAGAAAACGTATGCCAGGCATTATTGTTGTTACATTATGCCGGGATTTAGTGCATTTGAGTTCTCATTGTAGGCGTAAATATCTTTTTTTGTAACAAATGTGATAATTTTGGACCAGTTAAACCGGACAGTCTTTCTCAAAATACGAGAACAAGCCCTGCTTGGTTAACAAAAGAGGCTTCCTTCATTTGTGTTACGGTCGATCATCCCATGGTTTAGTTGCGGCAGCAAAGCGCCCCCTAGTGGGTAGATTATGGCAGCCTTGCCTTAAAGGATCTCTCAATCTGATAACTTTCTTTGATATAAGTGTTCATCTTCGCGAGCGTCTTGATTTCTTTTCTTCTAGCCCTTGGGAGGTTTAAAAAAACACTGTGCGGCAGCACTTACCTTCAAAAATCTGCGGTTCTAAATCCTATAGGTGTCACTGGTGCTGCCAACAGTGAGAGCCACCGCTGGTGCGAGAGTATCGCGGGTCGAGAACTGCCACTTCCTTTTTTCTCCCCAAAAAATGGGGGGAAATGTATCTCCAAGCCTCGGATATTAAAGAAGTAATCTTTGAAGAGCCTTGGCAGGAAACGCTTTCGGAACTGTACAAGGATACAAGCCCATCTTTGGGGATACCGCTTGGATGAAAAAGCCACACATTTCAACCGGATTAAAACGAAGGAGTTTCAGACTCATTGAAATGAAAGAGCCTCAAAAGGATCGCAAAAGCCTTGCGCGATCCCTGCTGGTTCGAGACGAGGACACAACGCACGCATGACCAGCAACAGACAACAGGCGGGAGACAGAGCGTGCAACAACCTCACTTCCAAAGAAGCCCGACAGAAACCCAGCTACCACAACAGTGTTTTGGGATATGACATTATTGTGCGAGAAGTGGTAAATCATGCATTTTAGAGAGATGCTGCAGCAAACTACGGATACGAATACTGATGAATCATTCTGGCTTCGAATCTGCTACGAATTACCAGCAGAACTGATCTACAATACCAATAAAGAAAGACATTTTTCAGCACACAAACTATATTCAGTTGTAATTATTCTAAAAGAAATTAAACCAGCAAAGGAGACAATTTCATGTGCAGCAGCTGGATCGAGGGAATCGACTTGAAACAACAGAACGGTCGGAAAGGTTTTGTAGCACACGGACAGCGGGAGGGGGGGCGGGAATGGACGGCGGGAAGGCAGAATGGTCGGAATAACTTGGTAATGGTACCTTTGCTGAGTTCGCAAGGACTGACTTCTAGAAGGTCTTGAGCACTCTGGAAGCCGGCGCTGATAAGCTTCACTTTTACCGCCGGGGGAAGCGGGAAGCTGCCGACGTCCCTCTGCATGGTTCAAGATAAGAAGGTCCCACAGAACCTACTAATGACAGCGAAGCTCTGACATACAACGCCTCCCGCCATGGCACAATTTGTAAACCGAGCATCACCGAAGCCGTGGAAATAGAAGAAAGACCGCAAACGAACAGAACTACTGAAGTAGTCTCTGTGAGTAAACAGGGCTGCCATCATGGGTGAAAAAATGTAGACGATACATAATGGATGCAAGGTGAAAGCTGTTGTAAATGACAATGCCATTTGTTTGGGGGGGGGGGTATTTTGCGTCTTCTGCTCCTGTGCCAAGTAAACGTGCTCGGGACTGGAGGTAGGCGCAGGGGCTACCGATCCTCAGCTGCCCAAGCAGCAGCGCCGCCTCCGTGTCCTGCCACTGCGCTTATTGTACCTGAGGCGGCGGGGAGTCAGAGCATATCTGCAGAGAGGAGGCGGGCCAGGATTCCGCTCCGCTTTCCCCTCTCTGCAAACTCACCGGATCCGTCAGCTGGAGGAACACAGCTCCGCTCCTGCCGTCTCTTCCCCCGGGGCTCCCTCAGCACACGGGAGCCCCGCACCATCCAGCACTTCTCCATGCGTCTCCGGGCAGGGGCGGGACTTCCGGCCGGCAGGCCAACCACTTCAGAATTTACGGCGGCTGCAATGAGGGCGGGTGCCGTCGATCCCGGACCAGATTCGGGGGCGTAAGCTGTCTACAATTGCCATTTGCAGTGTATACACCATAAAAATTCAGGATTAGATTTTTCAGAAGTCATACATAAACAAGTCAGGTCCCGGGCCGCGCTGTGATTGGCTGACGTCACGGGGGTGTCCCGGGCCGGCAGCCAATCACAGCGCGGCCCGGGAATGACGTCACGGGGGTGTCCCGGGCCGGCAGCCAATCGCAGCGCGGCCCGGGACAAAGGGGCGGGGCTTAAAAAAAGCACTAGAAACGCCCCCGAATCGCGTTTTCGAGAGAAAGCGCGATTGACAGCCTCTGCCTCCCAATGGCTAGCCTCCATTTATGGAGCTAGCCAATGATAGGCAGAGGCGGGTCATCACCCCAGATAGAAATCAAGAGGTTTTGCTAGCGCATGCGTACTTCGTACGCATCGCTAAGGCAAAACCTAAAAAGTGCGTGAGTATAGGTTCACCTCCCATTCTTGCACTGGGGTAGCTCCTTTTCGCTTGTTTAAAGAAAGGGTACCAAACATTGAAGTTGTCCCGTTGTGGATTTATGACAAAGACATTGCTAGGGGACGGTGGAGCAGGAAGGACTGAAGGCTGGAAGGAAAAAAAAGAGAAGTTATGAATAAAAGTAAAGTCCGGTATGATGAGAAAAAAGGGTGTGAAGAGTACGGTTTTCAATGTGGGTGACTGAGTTAAAAACAAGTCTCCCAGGAAAAGTAGTGGTACTTCCAAATTCAGTAGACCTTTTGAGGTAATCAAGGATTTAAAAAATTCGATAAAGACCTGTGACCATAATGTCTGGAACTTGGGAAGAGTGGCGAAATGTCCCATTAAGTCCACCACTGTCAGTGCATCTATTGCTCGTGCTGGGAATCAGAATTTGGTTCCAGAAGATGCCATTGTGAAAGAGGTGGCAGGCCTTGTCGTTTGAAGCGTACTCCTCGACATCTGCAAGATAATGTTTCATAAGTCTTTTGCCCTATGCGTTCTATTGTCATGCATTTCAGCTGCAGTGTTTCACTTGTATGCTATTTTAGTTTGCTTAAACTTGTATAAAGTTAATGACCTTATTTTTGATGGTAAAGGGGGAGGAAGTGTGGTGTCCTGAATGTGTCTGAGGCTTACATTCCTTTTGCGCTAGAATGTGGGGTGCGTTGCCAGGCACTGGGTTGAGCTGCTTGTGTGGCAGTTAAGCTAGCTTTCTGACTGAATGGGGTCTCATCTACATCGTGTCTCAATAAACCTCCTTTAAAATATACTTTTGTCTACTCTATCATTACCGAAGAGATTCACCTCTACAGAAAGCTTAGCTGTAAATGTTGGTAATCTCCCAGAGGCAGACAAGCGCCCTATTCAAGCAGTTCACATCCTAAAATGCACACAAATGGACTCCTGCTTATATCCGCGATAAGTGTTTCTCAAGAATGGGAATAAGGAGAGTCCTCCATCATATTTAATAAGTTGTAGTGAAAGAAGGTTTTCCATTGGGAAAACATTTTCAATGCGAAGAAACAAAAAGTGAAATGTACAATTGCATATTTGAGGTAGATTTACACTACTTATTTTCACACCTGGCAGAAAATGTGTGTGCGTAAATTTTAGGCATTGGACTAGTTCAAGCAATCTACAACTGTTGCAGATCTTGCTGAAATATCCTGGGATCCTTGTGAATTTCATAACAGTCAGGGTTGCTTCAAATATGGTAATAATCGTACAGGCACAAATTTCTGACTTTTTAATTTTTTGGGCTTTGTGAACCTGTCTCAAAAACAATAGCAGATAAAACCTAGGGGCATATTACCAACCAATAGAGATAATTTTTGTCTCTAACTTGTTTAGAGACAAAAATTATCGCCGCACATCGGCGATTTTTATCGCAGATAAACCTTGCTATTAGCAAGGTTTATCGCAAATGAGATAAAAAACGGCCGCAATACATGAATATCGCTGAAAAGTCAGCGATATTCATGCATTATCGAGCAAATGCTCTTAGCCATGTTATCCACCTCCCATTGGTTAACATGGCTAAGAACTGCTCAGGGCAGGTGTTAGCTTTTGGAGATATTCGCGCTTAGCGCGAATATCTCCAAAAGTTGGTAATAGGAGATAGCGATGTTAGCGACTGTTTCCAGTCGCTAACATCTTGGCACGCCCACTTTGCATGTCATTAGTGATAAATATCACTGACATGCAAAGCGGGGCCCAAGATGGCCGCTATCTCCTATTAGCTGTCGCTAACTGGTGTTAGCGACAGCTTGGTAATAGGGAGATAATTTTATCTCCGCTTTCTTGGCTTTTAAAGCCAAAAAAGCAGAGATAAACCCCTTGATAATATGCCCCTAGGGCTTTATATGTGGTTATTTTCACGTTGCCAAATGTGACCCGTAAAAAATGCTTCATTTGTGACTGACCCTGCCACGCAGGCCAGACTGCCATACACTTTAACACTCAAGATTTCGAACTAGATAAGCATCAACTATTTCTACATTTTCTATTGACACCAAAGTCAGTCTCCAAACTGTTAAGCACGCGCTTCAGCTAAACGTAGTTCACATAACCCGAGGTCCTCCCTATAGCCTTGCCTGTCAAATTGCTGGCCTTGTAGTTTGTCACGCAGATGTCAACTGCAACAGGGTCATGGTTGCCACATTTCCATATTTTAAAGTTTCCATGACAACGTTGACGCCTTCTTTTGGATAATGTGAAGCAAAATTGAAGGAAAACGGAGTAGAGGTTTCTTCTGTGATGAAAGAAAAGAAAACAATAATATCATTTATACCACGTCTCTTATGTTTGACATATCAAGAAATAAAACTACAACGACTCGTGCATGCCTTTGTAGTGTTTTAGAAATCATCGGCGTGGCATAGCACAAACCAAAAACAAAGGTATATTTCGTGTGCATTCTGTAGGACCGATGAACGGTGCACTATAAAGTTCACATTGTACATGTAGATAGAGGGAATTCAGTGGGAAAACAAAACTCGATGTCCTATTTATTCTTTATTTAACTACACGAAGAGTTTATATATTGCTTTGATCCCTGCTTGAAGGAACAGAATCTGAGCAAAAGTCACTCTTTACCCAGCCTTTTGAAAGACACAATGAGAATTGTTATCAACCTCGGGGCTTATTTATGAGATCCCTGCATCACTTTTGCACCCCTAAGGAGCTTATTTATGAGATCTCTGCATCACTTTTGCACCCCTAAGGAGCTTATTTATGAGATCTCTGCATCACTTTTGCACCCCTAAGGAGCTTATTTATGAGATCTCTGCATCACTTTTGCACCCCTAAGGAGCTTATTTATGGGATCTCTGCATCACTTTTGCACCACTAAGGAGCTTATTTATGAGATCTCTGCATCACTTTTGCACCACTAAGGAGCTTATTTATGAGATCCCTGCATCACTTTTGCACCACTAAGGAGCTTAATTATGAGATCCCTGCATCACTTTTGCACCACTAAGGAGCTTATTTATGAGATCCCTGCATCACTTTTGCACCACTAAGGAGCTTATTTATGAGATCCCTGCATCACTTTTGCACCACTAAGGAGCTTATTTATGAGATCCCTGCATCACTTTTGCACCACTAAGGAGCTTATTTATGAGAGCCCAGCATAACCTTTGCACCACTAAGGAGCTTATTTATGAGAGCCCAGCATAACCTTTGCACCACTAAGGAGCTTATTTATGGGAGCCCTGCATAACTTTTGCCCCACGTAAAGTGATACATGCCTGACGAAGGGCTCTCGATCCGATTTATGAAGCCACACAAAGCCACCCTCAGTGGGTTTGAGTGGCCTCATAAATCATGAGTAAGGCAACGCAGCACAAATCGCTACGTCGCCTGACTCTGTGCCAAGAAGGTGCTCCAAGGGCTTTGAGGTGGGTTTTCCTGTGAAACACCCTTGGAATTTGACGCTGCCCCAGATTGACAAAAAAATCATGTAGTCCTGGGGAATTACCAAATCTGCCTGCCTCCTGTTGTGAGGTGTAACGAAGAGAAATATGTTTACTTCTCCTCATGTTTTCCTCTTTCTATGTATGCTGAATTCTGCAGCACACATAGAAGGAGGAAAACGCCTCTTTAAAACAGTCCTGCAGACAACGGAGGCTCTCTTGCACCATGGAGCAAGGGTGCCTTCGATGGCACTGGGCTGTCGAAACGGCTCCACCATCAGGAAAAAGGACAGGAATACACCATAGTGCATAAATACAGTGCATTCCTGTCCTATCACTTTGGCATTGGTTATTTTATTTATTTATTTATTTAATTTGCAGAGTTTTATACAGCGCTGGCTAGACCCAGAGGTATCAGAGCGCTATACATGAGGATTAGCGAGTTACAAAAGTACGTCAGTTACAGGAGCCTAGTATGACATAGAGAACAAAAACAGTGTTACACAGTATCATGAGTTACTAGAGCATAGCTTAACATATACACACACTCTACGGGGTATAGAAGGAAGAGAGGAAGAGTAAAATGGTGTTGGAATAAAGATCAGGTGAGGAAAGACCGGCAATGGGGAAAGTAGTTCAGGAGAACCAAAAGTGAAACTCCAACACGCCAGCTGATTCGTCGGAATGTGGGGGAGTGAGGAGACACAGCGGAGAGACGAAGGAAAGTCTTTCCAATATCCGACTGGGTAGGTGACGGACGAAGGGGTGATCCATAGCCCATCTCCTCTTTAGCTACCTAGGTAGCACCACCGGGCTTCGACTAAAGTTGCAAGGTGCCTTGCCACACTACCCTTTTCCAAAATCCCATAAATGAGGACTTTAAAGTGGCACATGCATGACGTAGGGCTCTGAATCAGATTTATGAAGCCATGCAAAGCCACCCTGCGTGGCTTTCAGTAGCCTCATATAATTCTTGAGTAAGGCAACACAGCAAAAATCACAGTGTCACCTTAATCTGTGTCTGGCAGATGTTCCATGGGCGATGTTGTGGGTTTTGCCACGCAAAACCCATGGATTTTGACACTGCCACAGATTTACAAAATCATGTAAACCTGGGAATGCACCAATTTCTTAAGCCTCCCAAAGGGAAGGCGTAATAAAGAGACGTAGCTTTATTTCTCCTTGTTTTTTCCTATTTCTATGTTTCCGCCATTTGGCAGCAGATGTAAAAAGAAGAAAACACATTTTAGGATTGTTTCTGTGCAGGAAGGTGCCCCTTCCTGCACAGAAATAATACTGCCTGCAACAGAGGCACCCTTGCACCATGGTGCAATGATGCCTATGTTGGTGCTAGGCTGCTGAAACGGCACCAGCGCTGGGAGAAATGACAGGAATGGACCATATTGCATGAATACTGTGTATTCCTTCCACCTTAAGCCAAAATCCCATAAATGAGGGCCCTCATGTGTATAGTGCGGATACGTTTCTGAAAAAGTTCCAGTAGTGCATCAGGATTTTGCACCCACTGCTGTTCTTCCAGAGCACCTTAAGTTCACAGAAAGCACTGCAGATGTTTTCCAGGCCCCTCTTGTACTTGCAATTCTGTGAACACAAAGTTAATGGTCATATAATGGCAAGGTAGGCAGTTGTTCTTTTATTTGCAAAGGGGTGTAGCTCAACACACATAACAAATCAGTCACATTGGAAAAATGAACCTGTGAGGATGTGCTAAATGTGACTATTCATCAAGTGCAATTTAAGATACTTATATGTACCATTTCCGAAAAGCACAGGAGATCGCTGTGTTACTGAAGGCCTGCCCATGACTAAGTATGGTCAACTGGATGGGCCCTACCTCATGTCCTATGGAACATACTCAACTATACAAAAAAGTGAGGGCTGGAATGGTTTAATTCATCTCAGTCAGTTCCTTGAAACCGCCTCCCACTCCAACACTATATATCCCACCATGCCACCTCAATTTGAACACAGCCATATGCAAACCAGTCTTGACCCTTGTCTAGTGGGAACAGTCCAGCACAAACTGCTATGCCAGGTCCTCCCTAAACCTGTACACAATATATACCCAGCTGATGTGCCCCACTAAGGGGAAAACTGGCCTTGGGTTGCTTGTGTTTCAGGTCAGAGAGGACCTGCCCTGGCCGTTCAGAAAATACGGCAATCCCAGAAGAGCTGGTTTGATGGCCAATCTGTCATGTGGGCTTTTAACAGTGCCAGCCATTCCTCCTGTGACTGCCTCTCCCTGTGATGGCTCAACCCCAAGTCTGGGCTCCAGGGGCAAAAATAAACATGTTTTATTATCATTTTATTTTTTACCTTTTTGAGGCTGCTGAAAGGGGGGTGCGACGCTTTTTCGCCATAGCGGAGGAGCCGCCGCTGAAGAACTCACAGTTTATCCTTTCAAGGTCAATAAAATTATTACCATTAATTAATGGCAACACAGGACTCTTATCTTATGACAGTCTGCTACGTGGTAAAGATGAGCACAATAACAGATGTGTATTAATTCAATATATATTACAAATGACTATCACCTGCAGCCCAAGCCATTCTTACAGATTTGGGGGCTTGGGACCGTCTGAATTGTCATATTTATAGGGGTTTGATTTTTAGTAGTTCTAATGGTGCTGTCCTTGGCAGCGCTGGTAGGGGTTGAGTCGTGCAGGCTCCAATGGCCTCCAGACGAGGGCCCTGGCACTTATATTTTTTTTACAAATTACAAATTAAGCACTGGTTTGTAACGTTCATACTTGTATTTATAAATTGACACTCTGCTGGTATATTCTTAGTTACGGCACAGATCTGCTCGATTCTCTTGCTCTCAGACACTTCTGTGTACATCAGCAGCATTCACGTTTATTTCACCGTTCTGACAAATACCTTCTTGTAGCACAGTTCACAGTAAGTTGACTTTAGCGTGCAACATCACCAACAATGATATGCATGTAAAATGGTGTCCTCTCCTACCTCTGGTTATAGTGTGAGCAAATTAATTTTCATTGGTCCGTGGTTACTTGTAGTCCGTCGTTCATTATCATTATATGCCAATGCATTTTTTTCTTTATACTCCCACCGGGTGGCTTTTACATACGGCACCCGTTCAGTTTTATTTATGGTTGTCTATGGCCCATTATCTATTTATTTAGATCTTGGGGCAGATTTACAATAACTGGCGCATCCCTGCATATCAGCAGGGATGCGCCTGTTATTGTGCGCCGCAGCTCCGCCACCCTGGATGCGCCCCATTTAGAATGCGGCGCACCATGGAGCAAAAACGGCACAGATGCGTCACGCATCTGTGCCGTAAAAGCGGCGCATTGCTGGAGTTGCGTCGCAAACGCGACGCAGCTCCAGCAATGCCCTGGGGGTCCGTATCTCCACAATGCTGCGTCAATCCTTACGCCTGCTTCGAGCAGGCGCAGGGTTTTGACGCAGCATGGGCCCAAAAGTGACTGAGTGAAATCTTGTAGATTTCACTCAGCCACTTTTGGGAGGCGTTCATGTGCCAGAACGCCCCCCACCTGCGATGGAACGCCTCCTTCTGGTGCAGGGCTTTACAACATGACGCATCTGGGAGAAGCGTCACGTTGTAAATACCCTGCACCATGGCGCATCTTTTGCGCCGCCGCAACGGCAGCTTAAAAGAGGCGCAGGGGGCTTGTAAATCTGCCCCCATGAGTTTAGTGACTATGGCAGCCGTATTATTCTGTCTTAGAGCTAGAGGACAGGCTATGATTATCTCAATCATACCTCATAATCAGAATGCTCAGTATTTACTTATCAATACATGTAATGTTACCAATGGCAAATCTGATGCCATTGACCCAGTGCAAATGTTTATCCACACTGTTACTGAGATCAGCCTGTTCAATTTTGTGTAACCTCTTGGACTGAGATCAAAGTAGACAGCACGCCAGCAGAGAGATACGAATTTATTAAGGATTTATCAAGGTCTCTAACAACAATCCTGCCCACTCTCGTCATTAATTGACATACGGAATTGGCAGCCACTGGTTTGAGAAGGAACAGCACATATGCAGCAGTTGGCTAAACTGTTACATTTCTTCAGAATACATAGGCTTGAGAGATATTCGCGAATCTTTCGGTTTAAAAGCAGATTATCAGATCTTTGTATCGCGAGCACTCTACTTTGCAAATAACATTTTTGGATATAACCTTGAAAAAGTTCCAAGTAGGGACGAAAAACGTGTTGGCTGAAACAAACTATTACCTATCTTCATCAACATATCTGTGGTTACTGTCGAACAATTGTAATTGTAATTAAGATAGGGTTTGCTTTTCTGTGATGCCAAGATAAAGTAAAAATAACATCCACCTGAATATTTGGAGTTATCAGCGATCTTGTGTGCTTGACTGTATTGTTCAATGAAAAAAATGGCGTGCGCATTCAGGTATATGAACATTCACATCTGTGGACTTAGGGTAATACAGATAATGTCTTTTATACATTAGGAGTGCTCGCGTATTTTTTGGTCAATTTTATTAATCATGTATTTGTGAAAATTCATGGGTGCTCTTTTTGATTGTAGCACAAAGCAGAAGCTTAATGCTAAGGGAATAATACTGCTTAATACATTTTCGTGTATCAAATGTCAATTGCTGGCTGCAATAAATGAATAAAAGGCATAATTGCAGATGTACACTCATCTGCTGTTTTACAGATAACACGTGTAATCCACGTACTGTCTCATGCCTTTTGGATTTAAACTCTCTAATGTGTATATCTACTACTATGGTTTTTTTTGTTGCAAAATCTTGGCCTGTTTCCCCCTTCGTTCACGTTGGTAATGTGATGTAATCATTGGAAGGGCAATTGTGTTAGGTTTCTTTTCAGCAACATGTCATTCCACTAGGGAAGGATATGCACTGTTTCTGATACTTTTTTTTTTTATTTTTTTTTTATTTATGCAAAAACACATGAGTCGGTTGGTACAATAGCACAGAGAAAAAACAAACATAAGAGGGAGACTGTTTGTCAAACCAAAGATAAATCCATATCATATCATTTTGATACATATACAACAATATATAAAGAAAAAAAAAAAAAGAGTTGAACAAGCCCAAGTAAGCACAAAAAGAAAAGGGAAAAAGAATAAGCTAGTTAATAGACATAGATTTCCTTGCATATGAGCGGTCTCAATTAGCTCCATCAAAACATTATATACAATCCCGCCACTCCTGCCTTACATCTCCAGATAATTTGTAACTAATCCCCAAATCTGTTCTCCAATCTTCCTCCTGCGGGGGCCTTTTAAAGCATAAAGGCTGTGCTCCATATTGTGGATCGAAAAAAACCGAGACCGCCAAGCTTCAAAAGCAGGCGGTTCCTGTTGCAACCATGCAGATGCGATACACAGCCTATACACTGCAGTTACTAAGAAGATTAATTTAACATGTTTCTTTGGAATGTTAGTACTCAATATGCCCATTTCAACACCCAATAATATCTGCGTTGCTGATAATTGAATCTGGGTGCCCACAATTGCTGAAACACATTTTTCTATCTGGGACAGCAAGGGGGCTAATATAGTACATGTATAGAAAATATGAACATCATCCGCTGAGGAAAAACCACAACGAAAACATTTCCCTACTGCATCCCCGACCATTTGGACACCTTATCTGGGGTATAGTATAAATTGTAGATTGATTTAAAATGTTGCGCCATCAACTTTGCAGACAGGAATAAATCTTTTGCCATATTTAATGAAATTTCTATTTGAATGTCCTGTCTGCCTAGTTTAGCACCCCATTTACTATTCTGCTGTTCTATATCGTTGTCTTTAATGTCTAGCAAATGCTTATATAAAACACCAATCTTTGCCCCTTTCATAATATCCTCAATCAGAGAATTTGGTTTAAAATTACATCCAATACACGTTAAACAGTTGCTAATCTGTAGATATTTTACAAAATGCTCTCTAGGGAGAGAATACTGTACTCGTAGTTGTTCAAAAGATTTACAATAATTAGCGTCATACAGATCACCAATCACTCTAATGCCTTTATCCCTCCAATTATATACTATTCTATCCCACACATCTAGAGGTAAGAAGAATGGTGATGATAGTGGTGTGTACCACGTTATTTTTCCGAGGCCCAATAGCCCCCTAACTATATGCCAGACCTTATATGCAGCTATAATTGTCTTAAAGCGAGTGCGTTTGTAATAACTTTGTTCTAAGTGTTGAAATAAACAATTTTTAACTTTTGCCCCCAGCAGCATTTGATAAATAGACGGACAGTCTGCCAGTCTTGCTGGAGCTTTGCCGGTTAATAAAATTCCCATTCCTTGCAGCATACAGACATAATAATAATATGTAAAGTCTGGTACGGACCAACCCCCCAGGTTTCTTGGCAGGATCATAAAGCGCCTAGCCCTTCGTGCTTTCCCTCCAGCCCACATAAAGCGCATACAGATTGCCTGCAGTTGTTCTAAACTAGTCTTAGGAACTTCTAAGGGCATACATCGGAAAAAATATAAAATTTGAGGAAGAATCAACATTTTTAATAGGTTACATCGTCCCACTAATGAGAGATGTAAACATTCTGCCTGATCTAATTTTTTCCGAACACCGGCTAGGAGCGGGTCCCAATTAGATTTAACTAAGGAAGTTGTACAAGCTCGTAGCGTAACACCCAGGTATACCACCTCCTGACATACTCTAGAATCCGTATAGCTTGGTATATTTATACTAAGTAGCTGGGTTTTTGCCGAGTTCAGCTTGTATCCTGAAGATTTGCCAAATTCTACTGCCATTTGCTCTATAGCCTGCATTGCCATGGTAGGTTTAGTCGTGACAACTGCCACGTCGTCAGCATATGCCAACACCTTGACCTGGTATATATGGACATTCAGCGGGATTATATGAGTGCTAGAATCCAACATTCTTAAAAAAGGCTCGATGTATAAGGCAAATAGTAAGGGGGAGCAGGGACACCCCTGTCTGGTCCCCCTACAAATTTGTACTGCCGCCGATTCCAAGCCCATGGTGCTAATCCGAGCTGTCAGACGTTGATACAGAACCTGCACGGATTTGATAAACTCAGGCCCAAAGCCTCGACTCTTCAAGATATCCCACAAAAAAGGCCAGGCCACACGGTCGAAGGCCTTCTCAGCATCCAATAAAATTAAACAAAAGGGTTCCCTAGTTGTCTTAGCATAATCAAGTAAGGTTATCACTCGTCTGACATGATTAATTGTGCTCCGTTGAGGGATAAACCCATGCTGTGTTTTTAAAACAAGTCCCGAAATGACCGTAGAAAGTCTGTTTGCTAAAATCTTCGAGTAAATTTTACCATCTACATTTAGGAGTGATATAGGGCGATATGAACCCGGTAAATTCAATGGCTTACCTTTTTTGTGGAATACCACTATAGTTGCTTCTTGCCATGTTTTAGGGGCTGAACCTTTCTGGGCTTCTAGCATTGTTGCCAGAAGATCTTTTTTTAAGAATAAAAAAAAAGTTTTATATATTTCTAAAGGTAATTTGTCTGGGCCAGCAGCCTTTCCCAGAGCCAGTCCATTCTAACTCCTCTGACGTGATGGGTGCATCCAACATCCCCCTATCATCTTCCGAAAGGTCCTTCAAACAGTGCTGACTAATCATTACTGCAGCATTATCACCATCGTACTCATCCCTGTGATATAACGTCTCATAAAACTGCCTGAATACCTCCAGGATACCCTGCTCGTCTTTCACAGAATCACCGTTCTGATCTAGTACCTCATCGATACGCTGGGCTGCCATTTTTGCTCTAACTCTTTGGGCGAGGCATCTGCCACTTGCCTCCCCATATTCATAATGGGTTTGTTTTTTAGCAAACATTTTTTTAGCTGCTTCCTGGGACCACCTCAAATGTACCCTTGCCTTTAGGCGCGCTACTTCATTAATCTCCTCATCTATGTTAGTCCCGGTCTGTATCCCTTGCATGAGCGCCTCTTCGGCCATAATCAACTCCTGATACAATGTTTTTATTTCCGCTGCTTGTTTTTTTTGGTTAGGGCAGCCTTAAAGCAGTCCCATACACACCCTACATTACTGCTCCCCCGATTAATGTTAAAAAAGATACAATCCAGTCCTTCATATGTTCAATAAAAAATTGTTCGGTCAATAGTTTGCGATCGAAAGAAAACTGTCGTGGACGTTCACTAGAAATTATGCTAGATAAGGTCAGTACTACAGGCCCATGGTCTGATGTCACTCTAGGATATACTTGAATTGCTGTCTGATTTAACATTAACCTAGAAACAAAAAAATAGTCCAATCGGACCAATGTGCGATGTGGAAAAGAGAAAAAAGTGTACCCTGGTAACCCGCCCCTTAAAACCGACCAAGCGTCCAATAAACCATGGGCTCCCAGGAACTCCTGTAACGCTTTAAATACTCTCGGCTTCCTTCCTGTATATCTCACCATCTCATTATTTAGCACGTTGGGTGCTAGGTTTATGTTAAAATCACCGCACACAATCAGTGGTGTGGACCAAGCTGCCAATTCTACATTTAGAAAATTAATAGTTTCTGCTTCATCTAGATTTGCTCCATATACCACACACACAGTGATTTTAGTATTGCCCACACCACATTCTGCTATCGCCCAGCGACCCAGCCTATCGGATTGTATCCTGCCTGTAGTAACTATATGACTCTTGGCAAGAATTGCCACTCCTCTCGCCGCCCCTGAATATTTAGTACATACTATTAAATTGAACCCCAATTGTGTTAACAAATGTCTCTTAGACCAAACCACGTGAGTTTCTTGTAAGCATATGATGTCACATTGGAGAGCCCTTATCTCTTGTGTAACTCTTCGTCTTTTCTCCATTGAGTTCAACCCCCTGACATTCAGTGTAGCCACCCTTAACCCCCTTCCTGCCATTTCGCCGCTTCAAATTTTGCGTATTTAATCCAGCTAAATGTCATCAGTTGCTCCCCGACATCAACAAAAATACAGTTCTCTTCCCAACCATAACTCATGTGTTATTTTCTTTTTCCTCCCCAGTTCCCCACTCCCCCCCTTACTCCCTCCCCTCCCAAACGCTCCCTCCCTCGCCACCACCCTTCACGAGGCTTAAGGACCATGTCCTCTGCGATGCAGAAGTACTTTCCCTGCGTACCATGACTCCCCTTCTCCCCCCCAAATTACAGTCATAAACAGCAGCCTTGCTTCAGGCTAAATATATACTCCTTTGACTGTCCCCCATTAATACTACTTCAAGAGCCAGCAAATCTGCATTAAATCATGCCTGTAGTATTTCACTCATACCCAGATACTCCTAGGGCTCAGGCCTCTATCTATAACTAAGTCATTCGTTCCATCATATTTGTAAGAGCTCAGGCCCTTGACCCCAGAACATCAGTTACCTACTCAAGATAACTATTTCCCATGCAAGCTCCGTAATTGAATTTGCCTAAAAAAAAAATTTAAAAAAAAGGATGAATGGGGGAAGAAGAAAAAAAAAAAAGAACCCTGATATTCTATAGCCTGTAATTTAGGAACAAACCAACATTACACCTCCTACACCCCTTTACACCCGTGATCACCATCTTATATCATAGCTCAATTCAAACAATTCAATTCAAACACCCACTCAAAAATGCAATATGCCCATTATAGTCTATTTCTGAGGCTTCAGTACATGAAAATTAAGTTTTTGCCTGTTTGACCAGTTGATTCAGATATATCTGAGCCTCAGATGCAGAAGTAAAATGTCGAGTTTGATTTTCGAAGATAGTCTTCAGTTTGGCCGGATTAAGTAGGAAACATTGAGCGCCATTTGCCTGGAATGGTGCAATTAATTTCCGCATTTGCCATCTCTCATTCACCGTTGTTGGGCAAAAGTCTGGCCGAACAAAAAACTCACACCCAGCGCCGTTCCTCCTTTTCGCTGGGCGCGCAAGGTCATACAGAGCCTCTCTTAGCAGAAAATTATTTAAACAGATCAAGATAGCCCTTGAATACGCTTTCTGCCCATTGTCATGCCTCCGATTCACAAAGGGGAACCTATGTGCGCGAATAATTTCAATTTCCCAATTCCAAGATTTCAATTCCGGAAAGGCCTCAGTGAATGCATTAACAATGAATCTACGGGGGTCCGACCCCTCTTTACCTTCCGGAATACCCAGGACGCGTAAATTATTGCGCCTAGCGCGATTCTCAAGATCTATAAGTTTCCAGTCTATGTCCGATTTTGATCTTTGCAATGTCTCGATGGCTGCTTGATGTTTTCCCAGGCTGTCCTCAGTTGTGGAGACTCGCTGTTCCACCTCTGTCACCCTGGAGGTTACCTCGGAGGAAGTTTTCACCAGGCGCCTTACTGTATTTTGTAGCTTTTTCACAGCTCCTTGTGTCCGCAGACTTTCCGCTCTAGTCTCATTCCGATGAGCCATTACGGTTTTATATATTAGGCCTAGAGTGACTGCGTCTTCATTTATCTCCTCCTCATCCAAATTGAGCTGTGCACATGGGATGCCTTGGTTCTGATCTGAATTTCCTACTGTTTCTGGCATTTTCCTAACTGTCTCACAGATTTCAGCATGTTCAAGGCCGTCCTGTTCTTCCTCACCAGGCGATATCCTCCAGTCTCCCGGATTACTTAGACTATCTTCATCATCTCCCTCATTTTCCTTATCGGACATAGTGGTGAGATCTGACATCGAGTAAAATTTTCCATCAGAGCCTGCATGTTCCGACCCATTGCCGCTCTCGACTCCCAGATTAATATCTGGACCTGTAATATTATCCCCCCCCTCCTCATTATTAGCTATTTCAGTTTCCTCTGTCAATTCAGGCAAACATATTACAGATGGATCATTATCAGGTAACGGGGTTTTCTGCGGATCACATTGAGATCCAGCCATCGCTGCAGGCTCCAAATTGGATAGATCGGCTTTGGACTTATTCTGTTTCTGATACTTGACTAATGTTTATTACATTTAATTTTTGCTTGCCTAATTCTCTATCATATGTGGTATAGGCCTTACATTCACTTAATAGTGCAGAACACCCAACCAGATGCACAATAGAGATTTTATTTAACCAATATTTTTGTTAGGAACATTCAATTAGAGCAGTTGAGGCAAATGGAGCACCTGATTGTTTTTTTTGTTGCAAGTCTTTGCTGTCTGAATCTTTTCTGTACCAAAGCTCATATCAATATATTCCATATGTTATTGCAGAGTACATAAACTAAACAACTTATCCTTGTAATCATATTAGCAGAAAGGGATCAAAATATAGTGATTTACATTAATGTAGGAAATAAATATATTTTCATGTTCTGTCCACATCAGTACATGCCTTTTATCTGAAGTTTTTTGGTTTCAAAACGAAGAACATGTCTTGCATATTTCTGTCCAGCATCCTTCCAAAAGGCCATGATATCGAACATTTAATACTACAACTTCCTAATAAACTTAATGGCAAGTCAAACCGTCAAAATATATTCAACAGAAATTGCCATTATATATTATCAATTTGTGGGCGCGGCCGAGCTGGAGAACACAATGGCTGCACAGCGTTGGAGCTCTGGTGCACTGGTTCCTGCACTCCCCAGAGATGGGCCTCAAACCTGATCCCTGATGTTCTAAGGAGACCCTTATTGATCCCCAACAATCCTGACTGGATGTGCGGTGATTTTGGGGTACCAGGACACCACTGCAGAGGCTAACCACAACAGCCGAAAAGCAGCCTCGGAGGCCCCGTGGTGACGGGGGCACGGGAGAGCCTGAGGCCAGAGTCCGACAGGCTTTGCCAGGTTGCATGGGCTGCCCACATTCCCAGCATACAGTGACTGGCTGCCTCCGATATAACTAGCTAGGTAAGCGGCAGGCCTAGTGCATCTGGGTGCTGCCATGGCGCCACCCCTGAACTCTGCTCCTGACGGCCTGGCTACACCTCAGAGGCCTTGCAGCATCATGGGTTGGGGCAAGCCTTAGGTACTCGGCTATTGGGCTTAGCCGTGCTGCCTGGGGCAATCAAATGCGCACAAGTGTTGGGAATGGCGGGATCGAGTTACCAATAGGGGGATCCACCACCCCAAGGAGCGAGCCTGGAGGTGCCACCGAGGCGGCGTGTACTGCAGAGCAGCCAGGACACGCATCATGCTATCCCCTTTCCGCACCCAGCTGAAGACACTGGCTGCACAATGTTACACCTGCGGCAGCTGCGGCTGCTGCTGGTAAGAGTGGTAGGGCCGGCTGGGGGGGGGGGCTTTCGAGAGACAACCACAAGGAAAAATTAAATAAATAATTAATTTCCCCTCGTGGTCGTCTCTTAAAATCCCCCCAGCCGGCCCCACTGTTCTTACCTGCAGCGGCCGTGGTTGGCCTGCGGACAAGGGCAAGCAATAAAGACTGCCTGCTCTTGTCGTGCTCCTTGCGGTGGTGACCCTGGTACATTAGCCTGTGGCCCATCACATATTCCCAGCATGCTCCTCTGCTCCTGTGCCTCCTGATTGACCTGCATGTTCTGCACTGGGACCTCTGCCATTGGTGCCTAGAGTGTGGTATATAAATAAATAATACCGGATCTATTTTTGACTGGACATAGTAATAACAGATAGCTCAATAAATAAGAGTCAAGATTCGAGGTAGTAGGAGTTTGCAGGTTTAATACAGCATAAAGGACCGGAACAGGACAACCTGCACAGGAATAGGATGGCAGCGCTGCCGGGGGCAGGATCGGAATCGGCGTAACATTTAATAACAGTGCACAAGCATATATACTAAAACAATTGCATTACAATACATACGATAGGCGGAGCAGTGGGTGTGGTCAATAGCAGTCGCGAAAGATAAGGGTGAAAGTGGGTGTAACAGGAGGCGTATACATAGACATGTGATGTAAACGTAACAGAATATGTCATAAATGGGGCGGAAACATGGAGGGGGCTACCTAAGGAGCCGGGACCTCTAACCTAATGGTGCGCGCAAACTAACAATGACGTGTTACTAGGAGAAGCTGGGGGCTATGACTTCTGCGCTAGGAGCAGAGACTGAAGTCTGGAGAGTCAGGGCGACATGTACCTAAACACTATCTAGTATCTGATGTTTAGAGAACATGTTGATAGAATCCAAAAGTTATCGGGGTAAAGGCTAACAGACTCTAAGACTGGTGCATGCATTATTCTACATGTAGTGCGTGTTGAAGAATATTAAATGACCATAAATACAGTATTTCTCTTACATGGAGACGTAAAGACTAGACGATGATGGAAACTATTGATGCGATTCAGTAGCTTAGGAATGCAGAGAAGGAGGGCTGGACTGATAACTAGAATCATAACATACTTTTGGCAGACTAGCAGGCAGAGCCAGGCTGAACCGGGCACTGTGAGGCAGGAAGTAAGTGAAGGGTCAGGAACACAGGTGGGGGCTGTATCGCTCCTCAGCGAGGGCTCAGGAGACAGGAGCTGAATCTGGTGTCCGGGCCCTTTTGAGGCCTAGAAACGGGGACTTTTCAATGAAATAACGTGCACACTGGGAAACGTGGCAACGTAACTTTACATAGGCCTGATATTCGTAGTATTCACGAGAACTGGAAACTGGCATACTAGAGATGGACACAACTATAATTGCGTCTTTAATCGAACATGGGGAATACATATGCATATTAATCATGCACACATAACATAAGATGGGGAACACGTAGGGACACAGAACATGGCAAAATTTACTTTTCCACATTCCCTCCTTGTCACTACGTTTCCATCAGGAAACATCAATATTCATGATACCATCTATCATTTCATACAGTATCATTTGCTCGTCTCGAATTTTCTTGGAACGGGATTTAGAACGGGACTTGGAACTAGGAATACAAGAGGTAGCACAAATGCCGCAAATCGCAGGGCCACATTGTATACAGAGGCAGCAACTGAATATGATCGCTACTGCAATACCTAGAAAGGACAACACTTTCCATCCCCAGGCGGAAATTATATTCCAGAACCAACCGGACCATGTCCAGGTGCCTGGATCTTGGTGTAACATATGGGCAATTTTATGGAGTCTGGTTATAGCTGAATAAACAGACGGCGCGTTATTAGGAATGAAAATGCAGCAACTAGATCCGATGACTCTACATGCCCCGCCCCTATCGGCCAGTATGACGTCAAGGACGAGACGATTCTGGAGCACGACAATTCTCATAAAAGATTGCTCTTCGGTTAAGTTACCTAGAGCAGAGGTAGTCTCAATCACTACTGCTTCAAGGGTTCTGGTTAATCTACGTATCAGTTTACTATTCACGACAGTACCTAGATAGGGAAAGACACCTTTATTGATATCTATGTATTGTTCTAGAGCAGTTTCAGTATAATCGACAATCGGGAGGTCTCTCTTGTGTCTAGTATGTACTAGGTGGGAATTCCTATGGTAGTCAGGTGGGGCTAGAAAAACTGGTGGCAGTAGGAAGGCAATGTAACAGGTTCCCTCCCAATCGAGGGGCAGACGAACATATGCGGTCTGACCACAAACAAAATAAGAATGACGTGAAGCTTTAAAAATAGATTTCCTGCTGTCACTATACTTGACAATAGTAGTACAATCACTATGTCCTACATGTACGGAACCATTCTTTCGGACACACAATTCGCCTTTGACTGGTAGTACTGACATAGCAGGTAAGTCTGGAGTAGAATCAGACTGAACATTCAGGACCATGAAATTCGAAGAATAATTACCTAAATTATAAACTTCATTTTCTAGATCTAACGATGTTCTGTGGGGAAGACCTTGCTTGTCTGGAAAACATGTACTGTTAAGAAAAGACATATCTGTTGAGGATGACGTTAACGTGGACCATGCTCCACACGAACCATTATGTGAAAATGGATAAGGAAAGAGTGGCAGAACTCCCTTCGGTGTCTGGAAAGGGGGGAGTCGACCACACACCCAACAATTAGTGGCATTGCTGGTCTGGTGTGAATAATGTAACATGCGGATAAATGAGTTGTTACGCATAGCAAGACGATAAGAAAGTTCATGAGGAGGCAGATCACTAAACGTGTGCTCTACTGTAACATTAGAAGACTTATTTACATGAGAAACTGGAAAACACAAATAAAATGCATAACTTGTGCAGGTAATCATAAGGCTGAAAAACAATATGAAACTTAGAAAAACGATATATCGGATTGAGTTTTGACTAACTCTCTCACTATGGGGGTCTATTTTATACATGTCAGAAACCGGTCTAACCGTTTCACCTAGGGGAGGACTTAGACAATCAAACTGGCTGACTTATTTTACTAGACCTTAATTTCTTCTTATACTCCTGTTGCGGAGTTTTCTCTAACAGGGAGGGATTTGTATCATTGTCTTTTGCGGGACAGTCCTTGAGAATAGTACTTTGGCAGTCTTTAAAATCCTCGGGAATGTTCTTGGAAACAGTCTTTAGTCCATAAAATTTCTTTACGTGAGACAGATGCACCCGGCCCTTCCTGCCTTCCAGCTTGACGGCAGTACGGGTGGCCAGGAGTACTTGTTTTGGCTCCTTCCAGCGAGGCTCCAGCGGACTTGAACGATCAAAGTTCCTTACAAGGACCAAACTTCCGGGAACGATTTCATGCGGGGCCACCTCGGTATTGTCTGGAAATGCGGCGGCAACCTGTGAACGACAAGAGTGTAGGGCAGACATCAAGGAAGCTAGGTAATCTGTCAGCATATTACTTGAAACATCTGTAATACTTCGGGGTCTAAGTGTACCCCACATATTAGGGGGGCGGCCGAATACGACCTCGTACGGGGACAGACCTGATCTGGAATGTGCGACCATGCGCATATAAAACAGAGCGACTGGCAGAGCTACTAACCAGTCCACACCTTTTTCTTGACAGACTTTGGCAATGCGGATTTTCAGGGTCTGGTTATGTCTCTCTACGAGACCGGCTGCTTCAGGATGGCGTACACAATGGAACTTCCACTGGTACCCTAACAACAGGGAAACGTGTTTCATGAGCTCAGATGAGAATGGCTGGCCGTTATCAGAATATACAACCCTAGGGAGTCCATAGCGGGGGAAGAATTCACGAACCAACTGTTTGGCAGTGGTCGCGGCTGTGTAATCTGGGACTGGATATGCCTCTGTCCACCTGGACAAAGCGCATACAACTACAAGGACATACTTGAAACCTCGACATCGCTCCATCTGAATATAATCCATCTGGAGGACTTCAAAAGGGTGGTCAGGGGGCTGGAATCCACCTTGTTCCACCGGGACACTTTTACCTGGATTAAACTGGCAACATATCATACAGGTACGGACTTTCTGCTTGGCTGCAGCTCGTAAATGCTTGTTGAACCAAATGTTCTGGATACTGTCTAACATAGCTTTTTCTCCTAAATGTGCTGGACTATGTGCGGTATTGATAATGACTTGAACCATTGAGTCGGGGAGAAACCATGTGGCTCTACCCTTCGTTACCCATCCCTGATCTGTCTGGACCCCTCCTTGTTCGGACCATTTCTTGATTTCATCGGGAGTAGCATGTAACTGGATATCTATGACATCTTGAGTAGGGTCCTTAACTGTCATACAGGTAGTCGGATCTGGAGTATGTGTCTGTGTTGGATTAACTGAAATGTCTGGAGTCTGTGCTGTAAGCTTGGCTGTTCGATCTGCTAGATCATTACCTTGAGAAATAATGTCAGTAACTTTCGTATGTGCTTTGCACTTCATGATAGCAATAGATGTCGGTAAGTGTATGGCATCTAACAGAGCTTGAATAAGGAGACCATGCTGAATCTTGGTTCCATGAGAAGTCATGAAACCTCTCTCCTGCCAG
Source organism: Lissotriton helveticus (assembly GCF_964261635.1). Lineage (NCBI taxonomy): Eukaryota > Metazoa > Chordata > Amphibia > Caudata > Salamandridae > Lissotriton > Lissotriton helveticus. The sequence goes on along the minus strand of NC_136069.1, from coordinate 610,847,463 downwards.
AGCACTCCGAAGTCGTGTACAACTCCGAATGCGTAGCGTGAATCTGTGTAAACATTGACTTTCAGATTCTTGGCGTGTATGCAGGCTTGTGTCAGAGCAACTAGCTCTGCTGCTTGAGCAGACAGGGTGTCAATACGGTGTGTGTCTATAACTTCAGTGTCAGTAGTCACTGCATACGCGGCTACTAGTTCTCCTGTACTTGTTCTCATACATGAACCATCCACATAAAGTGTCAGGTCGGGATCTGGTAATGGAATATCTGTCAGATCTTGTCTTGGCTTAGTCATAGTATTAACTACTTCCACACAGTCGTGTGTGGCAGGATTCGAAATAACTGATGGTAACAGGGTAGCAGGATTTAGAACGTTGCAGCGTCTGATTTCTATGTGTGGCTGGAACAGTGTCAATTCATAACCTGTTAAACGTGCAATTGTCAAGTGCTGAGTCTGTGTTCGGTTTAAAAGAACTTCCACGGAGTGTGGAACTTGTACTGTCAGGGAGTGTCCTAATACTATGGAATCACTTTGTCTGATAGCTAGTGCTGTGGCTGCAACTGACTTGAGGCACGCAGGCAGAGCCTGGGCTACTGGATCTAATGTGCTAGAAAAATAAGCACAGGGCTTGTATTGTCCTGCTTGATCTTGTGTGAGAACAGATAATGCTGTACCATCACGTTCTGTGACAAAAAGTGTAAAAGGCTTACTGTAGTTCGGTGTAGCTAGAACAGGAGCTTGGCATAAAGCTTTCTTTAACTCATTGAAACTAAGTGTATGTTCAGATGTCCAAGGGAGGACAGTCGATACGGCTGCCTCCTGTGTCGTTAACTGTATCAGTGGTTTAGCTAGAAATGCATACTGAGGAATCCATTGTCTGCAATAAGAAGTAAGGCCGATAAAAGCACGTACCTCCTTCTGTGTCTTGGGCTGAGGAAGACTCGCTATTAACTGGATACGGTCTGGTGTCAACTGCCTACCCCACTTGGACAGTAAGTGGCCTAAGTAGATCACTTGCTGGACACAGAATTGAAGCTTCGAAGGGGACACCTTGTGCCCCATCTCGGCAAGGAAATACAAGACTGTAAGTGATGCTCGCTCGCAAGCACGTTCAGAACGGGCTGTGATCAGTAGATCATCGACATACTGGAGCAGGGCAGTATCAGTTGGCATGTGAATGCTGTCTAGTTGTCTCTTAAGTGCTTGACTGTAAATACTAGGACTTTCTGTGAAACCTTGAGGAGCTCGTGTGAACTTATAGCTCCTTCCATTTAAACAAAATCCGAAAAGAAACTGGCTGTCTGGATGAATGGGGACACTGAAAAATGCGTTCTTGAGGTCAATGACTGTGAAAAATGAGGCTTCGGAATCAATGGCTGTCAATAGGGAAGAGATATCTGGAACAACTGGGTACTGGGGAATAATACATTTATTGAGTTCTCGAAGGTCAATCACTAATCGATATACTGGGGGTGCATTTGGAACAGTACGTTTCATGACTGGAATGATCGGAGAATTACATACATTGGAGTCGGTTTCTACAACTACTCCTTGAGCCATGAGCTCGTCAATAATTTTGGATAAGGCTGCTACAGCCTCAGGTGGTAATCTGTACTGTCTGATTCGTGGTAACACTACACCTGGTTTGAGAGTCACACGGTGGGGTGTGATTTGCATGAAGCCTACATCAGTTGGACCTTGCGCCCATAGATGCTGCGGAACATTGGACAATCTCGGATCAAAATCTCGTAATACATAGTGACCCTTGAAGTCACGTAAAAACAAACGTATTCCCTCTGGGGAGCAGCAAATAACTGCACCTAATTCTTTCAGTGTCTTAATGCCTAACAAATTTTCTGGACATGACTTCGTAAGTAACAGATCAGTAGTGCGGGACAATGGACCTACTTCTAGAGTAACTGGCTTAGATATCTCGTTTACAATAGGCTTTCCTGAAAATCCAAGGGAAACATTTCTAGAGCCTGAGAGCGGAGCCCCTGGAACTTCGGCGTGACTAATGGTAGTCCTACTTGCCCCTGTATCAATCAGAAACTTTCTGTCTTTCCCTAGTACTTGACTATGAACATAGGGACCTTCTTGATCTACAGGAATCTCGATGAGAGGCAAGCCTACCTCCCTCTCTAGGCTGTTTCATGAGTACTGTTGATACTCTGGATACTCTGTCTGTGCATACTGGTACATCTGCTGTGTAACATGCTGTGTTGCAGCAATAGGCTGCGGTGCTGGAACTGTCTGCTGTGCATTCTGTGGCTGAGAAGTCTGTGAAACTTGTTCTTGTCTCGGCGGACGTGGTCTTTCTTTAGTCTTACCAGTAGCTATATGGTGTTTCAGAACTGCACACTCGTTTATGAAATGACCTGGCTGTTTACAATAATTGCATGTCCCTTTAACGGGAGCTGCAGGATGACTGGCTTGATTCGGACCCCTCTTCTGACTGTCTTGAGGAACAGATTGTGCAACTAGTACTTTCATTTTCGTGTCTTTCATACGTTTTCTCTCGTGCTCTTGCTCTTCTCTGATTCTATTCTGGTGGTACTGGAGCATCTGTAACATCTGGGACGGGGTACTAGCTTGCCATGTACTTTCGACTTTCAAAACTCGATTCTTAACTTGTGGACTTGAATTCTCGACTAGTTTAGTAACAAAAAGATGAGGGTATGACTCGCTACTCGTCTTCAAGCCACTGTTAATGATGAAACATTTCTCGAATCTAGAATAAAAATCACTAGTATCTTCATCTTGTTTCTGTTTACAGGCTGAGATTGCATCCCAGTCTTCCTTTTTAGTGGCTAATAATCTGGGCAAAACTTGTATTAACAGTTCTGGTAATTCTTTACATTTCTCTCCAAGACCGGTACCTGGTACTCGTATCTTATCTTCAGCTTCTAGAACTGCCCAATCGATCTTTTCTCTCCCACCTCCCATTCTTTTTCCTTGAGTTTTTTGTATACCCCTGCGGGCAATAGGACTTTTAACATTTTAATAATATCCGGATACGTGTATTCTCCCATACGGAGCATGTCTTTTAATTCTCGGTGGAACCCTGCTGGATCTTTGTCGTGACAAGGAATTAATTTCTTCATCTCTAAGAGTTCCATCTTTGTAATCGGGGTGTAAACAAATACTCTTTGCATTTCACCATCCGCTGTCCTGACTGGGTGTACTTCTCGTAACGGATTCTGTCTATCTATGTAAAACGGTTTACTTTCTGGAGGTGAGACATGAACAAAATGCGGGTTCAAAAACGTTCTATATTTGTGACGCTGTTCTAGAATGACACTAATTAAATCGGTACCTAAACCTTTCCATCTATACTGGAGTAACTCGTTCAGGACATCATGTAACGGACCTGGATCGGAATGTTGACCCTCATACAATGTGATGAGGTGCTGGATCATATACATACCCACCAGTCGTTGCTCGGCTGGGGGCAATTTCAGAAACATTTGTGCCACTATTTCGTCTGGAAAAGTGGTAGAATCAGTAATCCATCGGACTGCTGATCGGGCTAGTTCTTGTTCATGCATAGTACTTAACTCACTATAACCGATTCGTGATTTCAGAATGTGATCGGTAGCTTGAAATACTTGTTCTAGAGAACCTTGTTCTGGTGCTGGATGATGAAAAACTGACTTGTGTTCTAGGCGTGAATGGCGGTCTGGAAATCTAGATTTTCCTACATACGCTATTCTGGCGGGATTCTCGTCCTCTACCTCTTCTGTAGGAGAGTCATTCTCTTTCTCGCTTACTTGTGCTGTCTTACGTTGTTCGTGTAACCTTATTATTTCCTTACGAATTTTCTTGTACATACTCTCTATACTACTGATGGTTCTGTGCTTACCCTCGGCTATATTATCACTCCACCTTGTCAGGATTCTCATTTCGGCCGGATCTTTGGACGGGTAATCTTGTTCCCTTATTAAACAATTAATCAGAAACTTTAATATCATGAGCTGGATCTCAGCTTTCCTTTGAGACATGGCTTCGCCAATACTTTCTGGATCATCCCCTGTACGGATGAAACGATATATTCTGTCTAGATCTTCTTTCATGTCCGGTAGGGTGTCCAAATACCCGGTCACCCGTCTTACACGTATGGAATATATAACCGTACTATCATCACCTGCGACTGGATCATAGCGGCATTCAGTAAGAGCTCGTCGGATATCTGCAATGGACTTATATTTGGGCGTACGCTGTAACGCACGTTCATGTAACTCGACCAACGTTACACGTTGGTGTGGTGGCGGGGTACCAGGAGGACCTCCTCCTGCGGCCCCTAAACTGGAATCGTCGACTGATACTCTTCGTGCTGGCGCGGCGGGAAATTGTAATGTAGGCTGGACCGGGGGTACCGTAGCAGGTACTGCAAAGGGTGCCCCGGTGTCTGGAGGAGCAGGAATTGCATGATTTACAGGGACTGGCGGAACAGGATTTGCATATTCTGGGACTGTGTCGTCCAAGTAGGACGAGATGAAAATATCAGCTGCAGTCGGTTTATGACGCAGCTTGGTCGGAACTAAGGGTGGCGGAAAATTACTGGATGTCTCCGGGGTTGCTTTTGGCAAGCCCTCGGCAAGAAGAGGATACATACCCTTTATGAGGGCATTCCTCTGTCTGTCTGACTGTTCGGTTTTGACTCGTTCACCTATCTCGATTAATTCCCTTTCTTGGGCTCGTTCTAAGGATTCTCTACTTAATTCTGACTTTCTGATTTCTTTTTCGGTTCTTTTATGAGATTCTTTGCGCCATAACTCGATGGCATCTTTCTGTGACTGTCTGACTTTCTTTTTCCATAATGCTTCTTCTACTCGCATGATGCACTCGGCATCCCACGTACCTGATACGGGCCATCTATACTTTTCTTCTAACTGTTTGGTATACTCTACCCATAAATCTAGATATAATATGGCACTTATGCCATGCTTCTGATACATAAAATGACCTGGACTGTCCCTAGGCGGGACAGGAACTGCTGCTTCTAACAGACCTTTTCTAGTTCTTAACTGACGTAGTTTGGAAAACAAAGGCATGACTGGACTGTAATCTAGACACAATTACAATACACAATGAACACGATAATTACACCACTTTCATACCACGACATTAAAATACATGAAGAACATTTAAAATAACAGTTCGAACGGAATACTACCTGGAATACGGAAAACAGAATACATGAATCTTCTCGAGAACAGAACTGACTAGAACAGAAACTAGATGCACTGCTGAAACAGTACGAAACTTACCGGTCTCATAAAGAGACACGTCAGGACCCGCATCCACCGGAGTGGACACTTCGTGTTGGGTCTGTGTACCACCAAAACCCACGGACCAGAGTCAATTAGATTGACCCTGTCTAGATACTACCCCAGCAACGGTACTCACCGGGCAGCAAGAACGGAAGGCCTCGGACTGGACTGGACTGCTTCGACGCCGGACGGACGAACTTCGGACTTCTGTTACGGGTGGGCCTCCGGATACCTCGGACCTTGGACTCTCGGCTTGGGCTCTGGTCGGGACTCGCCGCGTTCCTCCACCGCCTCGTCTGGATGCTGGACCGCAACCTCCGTCTCCTCCGTGGGCCTGAGGGATACTTGAAGCAGAAATATCTGCCGGTGCGCAGAAGAGTTCCGTCACGGCTGCAGAGGGTCAGGGGGCATACGTGGCTTCACCGGCGCGTGGGGAAAGGGCAAGTCCCTATTCGGGCGCCATTATGTGGTATATAAATAAATAATACCGGATCTATTTTTGACTGGACATAGTAATAACAGATAGCTCAATAAATAAGAGTCAAGATTCGAGGTAGTAGGAGTTTGCAGGTTTAATACAGCATAAAGGACCGGAACAGGACAACCTGCACAGGAATAGGATGGCAGCGCTGCCGGGGGCAGGATCGGAATCGGCATAACATTTAATAACAGTGCACAAGCATATATACTAAAACAATTGCATTACAATACATACGATAGGCGGAGCAGTGGGTGTGGTCAATAGCAGTCGCGAAAGATAAGGGTGAAAGTGGGTGTAACAGGAGGCGTATACATAGACATGTGATGTAAACGTAACAGAATATGTCATAAATGGGGCGGAAACATGGAGGGGGCTACCTAAGGAGCCGGGACCTCTAACCTAATGGTGCGCGCAAACTAACAATGACGTGTTACTAGGAGAAGCTGGGGGCTATGACTTCTGCGCTAGGAGCAGAGACTGAAGTCTGGAGAGTCAGGGCGACATGTACCTAAACACTATCTAGTATCTGATGTTTAGAGAACATGTTGATAGAATCCAAAAGTTATCGGGGTAAAGGCTAACAGACTCTAAGACTGGTGCATGCATTATTCTACATGTAGTGCGTGTTGAAGAATATTAAATGACCATAAATACAGTATTTCTCTTACATGGAGACGTAAAGACTAGACGATGACGGAAACTATTGATGCGATTCAGTAGCTTAGGAATGCAGAGAAGGAGGGCTGGACTGATAACTAGAATCATAACATACTTTTGGCAGACTAGCAGGCAGAGCCAGGCTGAACCGGGCACTGTGAGGCAGGAAGTAAGTGAAGGGTCAGGAACACAGGTGGGGGCTGTATCGCTCCTCAGCGAGGGCTCAGGAGACAGGAGCTGAATCTGGTGTCCGGGCCCTTTTGAGGCCTAGAAACGGGGACTTTTCAATGAAATAACGTGCACACTGGGAAACGTGGCAACGTAACTTTACATAGGCCTGATATTCGTAGTATTCACGAGAACTGGAAACTGGCATACTAGAGATGGACACAACTATAATTGCGTCTTTAATCGAACATGGGGAATACATATGCATATTAATCATGCACACATAACATAAGATGGGGAACACGTAGGGACACAGAACATGGCAAAATTTACTTTTCCACAAGAGGCATGACGACCTACATTACTACAGCTCCTGGGCCTACTCTGTGGACATGTCGATCTGACTTCACTGCTCGTGTATTGCGGTCCATGCTCACATCTCTTGACTTGCTCCTGAATGCTACAGAGTCGTTTTGGGCCTTACAGTCCACAGGTGTACTTGCCACAGCTGTCTGCCACAGGCCTGACTGAAGTGCTAGCTACTTGTGGATGCAATCCATGGACTGCTTGCTTCCGGAACCAATGATTGGACAGTGCGGAGGAGCGGATATCAGGCCTGGAGGATGGGGCCACCACAAAGGCCAAGAGGCTGGGGAACGGGAGTTGCGCATAAAAACGGTGGCTATCAAGATTGAGGATTTGGAGGCATGCGGATGTAGCAACTATTTCAGAATAGTGGGGGTGGTGGAAACCACTGACTCTGGACCCTTAGATCTGTTCATAGAAATGCCTATTCTGTGAACTCTTTGGCCGCCAGACCTTCACACCCACCTTTGTCGTTGAAATGGGCCTACAATTCCCCCAGCCAATGTCCATCTCCTGGTACACCACTGCAGCCGAAAATAGCCAGACATCTAAACTCCCAGGACCATGATACGACCATGTGACTGGCACGCTAAAAAGGCCAGCTACAATACCAGGGATCTGGGATTCCCCTCTTCCCAGATTTCACATTGGTGGTTCAGGAGGCATACTGTAAATTCACTTGCACAAATCGCCTTTGAGTGGCTGTCAATGGTAAGACCTGTTTCTACGACACTCTGTCAGAGGCTTTGACCTTCTGTGAACAACATTTCAAGGAACGTTCACCTCCAAAGCGCAATATACCTGAGGGCTCCCAGTCTGATCTCAATACCCTGGCACATGTTGATTTGTTCCACTGGACTGAGACCCAGCTGTACTCACTCCATCCTTTTTTGGTCCTTAGGGTTGACAAGCCAACAATTGTATGGGAGGCCTCTCTTATGCTCAGGCAGTCGTGCCACAGATGCACCCCATTCATGATGATTTTCGATCTGTCTCTACCTTCACTTAATTCTGTCATCTACATACGGGGTCCCTTCCGCCGTAGTGTTGCCACTCTCTGGATGTGTACACCGCCATGGTGACTCTAGGAGGTTTTGTTTGTTTTGGGTACTTATTCTGGGATTTGTTGGACATTCTTTGCCCAGTGTGGGAGGGTGGTGGATGGGCTGTTGGTGGGATGATCGGTTCTGCAAATTTGTATCATTCAGTACTAGAGGACACTGCATGTGCCAATGTTGTCATAAACTGTGTGTGCTATTGGATGGTGGGGACACGTGATATCAGGAGTCTGTTAGAAATCGGTTTTCTGCATGGCTTGGGTATGCACCTATGCCAGGCACAATCCACAATTCTAGTCAGGATAAGGGGATTACAAGTCTGAATTAACCCCTGCGCTCCCCCTTGGTAGCTTGGAACTAGCAGTCAGGCTTATTTGAGAGGAAATGTGTAAAGTATTTGAACAGAACAAACAGTAATACAGTGAAAATACTACAAAATGACACCACACCAGTTTTAGAAAAGTATCCTATATTTATCTGGGTAAAACAAGACCCGAACAATACAAATCCAACATACAGAGATCAAAATACAAATAATGCAATAATACTCTTTATATACAGTTCCTTGAAGTCGATAGCTCTATCCGGGGATATCACAGCATTGTGAGCAAACAAATCCAACGGTTTCAGCTGACCACTGCATTGCAGGACAGCTACAGTGTCGGGGAGACCTGTAAAGCAATACCATTAGAGATGCTGGGTGCCGGACCTTGCAGTAAGCTCTGGAGGTGTAGCGTCAGCAGGCATCAGTTCCAGGAGTCAGTGCAGGAGTCGTCGGGCCTTTGAAGTCATGCACACTGCAGGTCGAACTCTGTGAGTTTAAAGTCAGGTGGGCCAGTGTCAGCAGGCATCGGGGCTGCGGTGTGTAGTGGAGCAGTGCAACGTGTGATGCACACAGGATGGTTAAGCAAGAAATTACCCACTTTCTAAAAGTGGCATTTTCAAACACATAATATAAAAATCATCTTTACTAAAAGTCGTATCTTTAAATTCTGATTTCAGGAAGCCTAAACTCCATTTCTCTATCTTGTCCCAATGGAAAGGTATGCTTGTAAGATGTTGCAAAGCAACTCCCATGTTTGTCTATGGGACAGCTAGCCTTCCAATTGTACTTAGCCCATAACTAAATCCCCAACGGGGCCAGTTCTTATCCTCCAATGTAATACTAGAGGTGATAAGAACAGCAGGGGCTCAAGGAAGGATCTACTGAAGGTACATTTGGCAAAAAAAACTGTACTCACAGCAGGCACAGAGCATGGGGCCATGACCCAGATCTACAGAGGGTTAGTGGAAATGACAAAAACACACCTAAAGACGCTCCAGTGGGTCTGGGCAGAATATATAAATGACAGTATATCTGACAGGGAGTGGAAGAAGGTAATTCCCTACCCAAGTTGGTAGCACGAAATGCCGATTTAAGCTATTACAAACATTTCAACATCCAACACCACTCATACCTAACCCCGACTAGACTACTCAGGAAATGTAGGAATTCCACAGATACATGTCCCAGGGTTGGGTAGATAAGGCAGACCTTCTGCACACGTTTTGGTCAATCCCAAGCCTCAGGTAATACTGGAACACCATTTTTGAACACATACGTAAGATCACTTATCTAGGACTAGATATAGCTCCTAAAATATCCAAGCTGATTCTCTTACCAAAGATTAAAAGGCAAAAAAACAGTGTGCAAACTGGCAGATCTGCCCCTCTTATTGGCCTAGCAAAGACAGCGATCTGATGAGAGTGTTGATGCCCCTCCGATCACAAGATGGCTGTGGGATCTATGCAAGTGGGAAAAGGAATCAATGAGATGGTTTTGTGGTCTTTCATGCTTCCCAGTGCCCCTATGTTCCTAGCTGCTGAGCCAGTAAGTGAGGACATTGAATGGTTGCAGTGTTAAGTTTGTTCGTGCTTGGATGAGTGGACAGTTAGAGTGAGAAGGACTGAGCAGCAGGATGCTGCTCCTGATGAGGCTTTACCGAATTTACTTCTAATCTGATCTGAACCTAATAAACTTGCATATTTTGTAACCTACAAGGCTACATCCTTGACTAATTGTAAGACAATTGAGAACTTACCTATGCCAGAGGAGGTAAAGTCTACATGAAATGCAGTACAAACAAGGATAACAATAAGTGTAAACTCTACAAACGACAAAGAGGAAGAGAGGGAATTCTGAAGAAACTAACAGCACTACAAAAGAAACTTAGACTGAAGAAACAAAATGCCCTGCAGCTCCACCAGTGTCCCCTTCACCATCGCGCCCACAGTCAGGGTGTGGTTTCTCTTAATTACATAGTTTGGAAATGAGTGGCAGAGGAACCGGCTGTGTGTTGGGTAAGGAAGTGACACGGTTTGTTTGAAGGAACTGGCAGTGTTAAATGTCAATCAATTTGAACTTGCGATTCGAAACGGAAGTGACAATTGCAGCTGGTGACAGAGAGACAATATGGCACATCTGAGGTGGACAGCGCAATATTACTGCAAAGCTGACCTGATTCTGGTACTGTTAACTCAGGTTCGAGAGATTATTTGTGCTGTATGGCCAAGGTGCGGCGGATTTGAGGAAGACAGCGCAAATTGTCTGCATAGCTGTTCTGAGTCAGTGTGTTGTGAACTCAGGTGCGAGGTACTATACCGTACTTTCTGTATAACCAACACAGTAGATCTAGAAACTGTGAGCTCTAAACTGCCATATTTGCCTGTAGTAGCCTCGAATTACTGAAGAAACGCAAGCAACATGACGCACCAGTGGCCATTTTGGGGCATTGGGATGTATGTCATTTCTGCATAGACTCCCACAGACAACTTGCAATTTGTCATCAGGTATTTGACGTGCCGCAATTGGAGTCTGCAGAAGGCAATTTCTGTTGTGCTGAGAGTATGTGTTTTCACCGACCGGTATCTAGCAGTGCTTAATTTGAGCAGGTGGTTTTGGGTGCTCAGCACTGGCACTTAATCATCAACACCAGTGCTTGAGCACCAGTTAAGGACACATTTTTGGTGGACACAGAGAGTTTAAGCAATTTGCCCAAAATCACAGGATGTTGTGCCTACATGAGACTCGAACCTGGTTCCACAGCTCCGAAGTTGGTAACTCTGGCCATTATGCCACATCCTCTTCCCACTTGTAGCGTTTTATAGTTAGTAGTTGGTTCTGTTTTAAGCGGCTCCAAGAGGAGAAATTGGCTTCCGACAAGAGCACCTGCACTTATTTTTTTACAAATTAACCACTGGTATCTGGCAACACTGGTGAGCGTGAAATATTGCGCAAACAGCTCGCAGTAGTAGGAGAAGGTCTGCAGGCATCTTATGAGTCTTGTGAGTCGGCCATTACATTTCTAGATACTTGACATTGCCGTTTGCAGACAAGTTTTCTTGCACCTGCGTCTGTGTCATTGTCCTGTACACCCTCACACAAGAGTATCAGCGGTGCGACAGGAGCAGGTAAGAGGTTGTTCACCAGGAACTTTGACTGTTTGTGCTGGGATTTTTCATCATTGAGCTTGTACTGCTATGCCAGTTTATTCCTTAGTACTCCTCTCAATTTGCTTCAGTGTTCCGATGATTGCCTAGATCATGGGTGAGTGTTGCAACCCTGTTTGGTGAATGTGTCTTATACTGTATGAGGTGTGCATATTGCGATTGCGCCTGCAAAAATGCTTCGTACATCTATCCCTAAATTCTTCCAGTTCACTAATCTAAGTCTCTTAAATTGTCACCTGCCATGTAAAAACTTGAGCCCAAGAATAGCTCTAAATGCTAAATGCTCTAAAAAGTTGAGGTAGTCGGATTTTACAGAAAGACAAGAAACTCCTATTACCATTACTATTTTTTTGTACAGAAGCCAGTTATTAAATTACAGTTAACAGCAATACCGTAAAACAACTACCAATACATCATAGAAAAAACAAACATTCATAGTCTGAGTTATGGGATTATTTACACGTTGGCACTGATTCACCTGTTCACCAGAGGCCATGGCCTCCCTACCTTTGGCAGAGGACCACCAATTGAATAAAGAGAACTCCACCAGACATCTAGAGATCTCTATGCCTTACATCCTTCCTGCCATTGTTGCAGCTCCACTGAAGGCACTAAAATGTGTGGAGTGGTTTGTTGCACCCACTTGGCAAAGTTTTTTTTGTTGTTTTTTTTAGGAAATAAGGGGCATTGTTATGAGAAAGTCACACAGCGCAGCAAGTCACTGTGCTGCACTGCGCTACGTGACAGGGAAAGGGCAGGAATGTGCAGAATTCAAAAGAATACGGTGCATTCCTGGCTTTGTCCTTGCACCAACACCGTTTTGGTTGCCTAGTGCCAATGGAGGCACCCTTACACCATGATGCAAGGGTGCTTCTGTTGCATGCAGTATTGATTATGTGCAGAAAGAGGTACCTTCCTGCACAAAAACAATCCTGAGAGCCATGTTCCTCTTTCTATGTGTACTGCAGAATGCAGTACACTCAGAAAGAGTAAGTAACGAGGAGAAATAAAGACATCTCTCCTCTTTGCACCTCACCTGAGAAGGTGTATCTTTTTGGCGCACACCTCAGGTCTACCAGCAATGATAAATCTGGAATGCATCAAAGTCCAGGGGATTTGAGTGGAAACACCCATGCAACATCCTTGGAACGTCTTCCCAGTGCAGAGTAACACTGCGCAGCGATTTGCACTGCGTTGCGTTACTCTGGATTTATGAAACCACTCAGGGACTTGCAAGGTGGCATGGCATGGCTACATAGATTACATTTTGGGGTTAGATCACGCCTGCACCACAACACATGGTTCAAACGCAATGCAACCCCAGTAATAAACATGCCCCTCACTTCCAAAGAGAATGTTTATTTCCATCAAACACAAAAAAGATCCCTACCTTTTAGGGAGTTTCTCGTGCGCATTGGAGTTGTTATTTGATTTCCCAGCCTCACACGGCCAAACCTTGCATAGAAGTCGCAGACAGAGAAATCTAATGAAGGTCACCACACCCTAAACAGGGTGGATGGATCACCATTCTGACCTAAAGACCCAAGTGGTAGACGAGCATTCAAGTAAAAGTTTTACACCAGTGGAGCCAACTGCCCCCTGCTGTTGTAAACCTAGTACTTCAACTGATCCTGCATAGAGTGCAAGTTTGGCATGTCAGGAGCATCAATAGTTTACAGCGATACTCCCACTCCACCAAACGCTAAATGACTTCATTAGTCTTTGAGGCCAGGCTATAGATTTTTCTTACTACTTGAACATGTAAGTACTTTCCTTCTTTGTTGCTGAATTCAGTTTGGAATATATTGTTCATAAATTTAGAAAAAAATGTTTTTGACTTTGTGAACAACATTCTGGTTGTTTAGTAGAGGTATATATTTTCATATTTACCTTGAGCTCAATTTTTCATTGTGGTACACCATATGGGTTTCCCCCGTGGTGAATGCAGCAGCAGGCACAGCTTCCGTGAACAGTCTCACACGCTCATTGCCTCCCGCCAGACTTGCCTACATGACAACAGCTGCCGAGGCCTGCTGACAGTGTTTTGTTTTTTTCCAGCGGGGATTTTTCTGTGGCATTGTTTCGTTCCTACTGCGATGTCTTAATCAGTTCAAACTTGTCAAAGTGCAGAAGCCCTTTTAGAGTTGGCCTGCAGATACTTCAACATGCATTTCCTCACGAGACCATCCCTAATTGATTTTGGAGGGAACAATAGTCAGTTTGTATTCATTACATCAAAAAAGGAAAAATAATATTCGTAACAATATATTGTGCACAAAATGTTGCAGGAAGACAATGACACTGAAATAATCTAAAATAATCTGATAAATAAAGTCAGCCTGGGGAAAAAGGACATTTTTAACCACAAGTTGTGCTCCTTTCTGGACAGTTCAGTGGCAACCTGATTGTAGAAACTGTGTCTTTTTGTCACCCTGGGCCGTGGATAGTCCATGGTACAGATTCTTGCGACCCTTGACCCTGTCACCAGGTAGGTCACCTCCCTCAGCCGCCACACGGTCCTCCTGTGCCGCTGTCCCGCTGCCCGCTGTGTCCTTGCTCGGTTGTCTGTGATTCCGTCCTTTTATTTATTTTTCTGCTTCTGACTGTTTTCTGCTACTGTTTATTTTTTATTATCGCCTCAAGTGCCCTTGTGCCCTCTCCCCCGCCATCTTTTGCCTTTTGTGCCACCCCCCCACCCGATCTCCTCCCTCGCGCTTTCCGCCACTGCCTCCCTTGCGGCCCCGCCCCCCTGGTGCCCCATTCGCCCCCCGCTCCTGCCTCCCAGCTGCACGACATAGGCCCCGAATACCTCAACAACCGCCTCACGTTCTACACTCCAACACGCAAACTCCGCTCCGCCAGCCTTGCCCTCGCCACCGTCCCATGGATCCGCAGAACCACCACCGGAGGAAGATCATTCTCCTACCTGGTGGCCAAGACGTTGAACTCCCTCCCCGCCCACCTACGACTTACCCATGACCACACCACATTCAGGAAACACCTCAAGCCCTGGCTCTTCGAGCAGTAGCGGCACCCCCCCCTCCCTCAGCGCCTTGAGACCCCTAAGGGTGAGTAGCGCACTCTATAAATGGATTGATTGATTGATTCTCTCATCATTCTCTGCTTCTGGCAGCAGGCCCACTATGGCTACTCATAAAATATCTAATTTCCCTCTAACATGATAAATTGTTGATAAAAAACTTGTCACTTACATATTCACAAAAAATTAAACACTTCTGTGCAAAGTGTTTTACAAGCCTCTAGCTCCTCAGTTCTTTTGGGTTCTGCTGACTTTTGACAAGTAGCTGGAACTCTTAAACTGACGGTGCTTGTGAACCACATTATAAACCTACCGCCTTCAGGCTAAACAGGTTGAATTCCACTCATCAGGCAATGGGTGAGTCAATTCCCAACAGTGATAATGTGATGTACACACCAGAGGCCGTATTATGAAAGTGCCCCAGGCGTGCAACAGACATTTGCACCCTCTTTGCACGACCCCGGAGTGCTTTGGTGTTATAGTGTAGTGTAGTTCCTATCTTCCCAATAGGCTCTGCGCATTGGAATAATACCTACAGCAGTAAAGGCCTAGGCCAGACGTTAACTAGGTCTACTACTGTCGATACTAGACTTAAGTTTTGGGTTTGCCAGCATAGCTCAGAGTTCGCTAGAAACTTTCTCGAATGTTCAAGGAGGAATTAACTTCCCTGATTAGACAAGAAGGGATTTAGTTTCTGACAACCATAGAACATGACAACTTTGCTCTCCCCTAATCAAGAGTCAATCTCGAGAGTCGTGTGAACAAAAGGCAAATTATTTTACTCAGTCAGTACGTGCATTCTTAGTCTCATCAGAATGTAGAGAAAAGGAAGAGACGGGCGTGTTCAATAAAAAGGTGTTATTTATTGATCAGTCTCTTTTCTCATACAAGAGAAATGGATCGATATTATTGCAATACTTGTAGCTAAGTAAAGTGCATACATTAAAAGCAATAGTATACAGTAATACTGTAAAAACATTGATATGGTTTCTAAGCCATAAGATGTTTTAAAATGAATAAAATATATTTACATACACATATACATTTGACTAAACGTACTCAACTGGTGTTTCTAAATACGCCTACCCCGTGTACCTGACCTAAGCCTAATACGTGGGCGGGAATAGAAAGTTACAGTTTAAGTTAAGTTTGTTTTTGCCAAGTGAATAACTAAAGAATTCTCTGTGAGGGGTTATTCAGTTCTGTACCTGGAAGTTAGGATGAATGAGGAATGGTATCTCTTTCTCTGGCCTCGATATTCCAGGCTGCCTGCGAGGGCTACCCAGAAACGCCGGGGCTGGATTCTCGGCAGGAGAAATCAGCGCGTCTCTCAGCGCGTCAGGAAGGCGGGGCTGCTGCCAGCGGGGTCTGCTCTGCTCTCGGCTTCGGCAAGTATGGCTGCTCCGTCTCGTCACCACGCGTGTGTCGCATATGGCAAGATCGGTAATATTTATACCTTTAAGGTGCCGAGATTGACGTAAGGATGGACATAGATACGTCAATAAAGATGTCATACGATTTGCTCGTTAGCACATTCTTTCACTAAAGTTCTCGGTGAAATCAAAACAATGGCCGCAGGGTTTTGCCCAGGTTGTCATAGGTTTGATTTGTTATGAGAACTCCGTATGCCTTATCAGGGGCTGGAGGAATATCGCTTGTCTAATTAGATCGCAAGCGTTATGACCTAATCAGATAACACGTTCCTGTGCCGTAGTGTGACTGCGTCAGATAACGGTATCTGCATCATGGGGGTTTTCTGCCTCATGGGCTGACTGCTAGTTAACTTGTTGGTTTGTTTAACTAGAATAGGGTCAGGAATAGGGGGATCGATTCAGAACCGATAGGAATACATGACACCCACTCCACGCTAACTATGGACATATTTACTAATCTAGGCATAGTATAACATAGTACAACATACTATAGAGTAGTGTGTATACCTTACCACCCCAAAATACATAAATGCATTTTGAAATTTTCAAATATACTGAAAAAATTGCAGACATATATATATGGTATGCACTCAAGCTGTAGAAAAATGCCAAAGTAATTGCATTTGTATACATTATTGCTTATTTGGTATATGAGAATTACACATGAAATGGTTTCTGACAGAAAAAAGTTTCGAGACCATTCCATCACAGAATAAAATATCTCTATGAACATGCCAGCGGGCAGCTAATGTCTATAAGCTATCTAAATTTTAGAAACCTTAGTTCTCTAAGAATAGTTCTTACTTTAAGCAGAAGATAGTGTCCCGAAAAATATGCAAAAATATTTGGGGCTGCTGAAAAAACTGCTGTCCGTGAACTGGAGCGAAAATGTTCATGTGACTTTATTTTTAAAGTTGAAGGCCGAATTCAGGGAACGCAGTGTGCGAGCTTGCTCAAAAGTCTCTATTTCTGTTCGCGGGAGAACATCATATCATTTAGGCTTTCGAAAAAACTGTCAACAGCTTCCTGGGAAAGTTCCACTAACTCGGAAATAGGTGTAATCATGCATTCTTGCGCATGATTGTCTCCATTGACATTCTGATTTGCATTACTGACAGAAGGTCATACCTGTTCGATGCTGCTTTCATCTTGAACTTCACTACCCATCAATCGTAGTGGTGAAGCTTCCACGAATGCCGTCATCAGGATTGGTAGCCTTTGAGGGCAGCACAAAGCATGAACCTTGATTGGGCTCAACAATGTTTCTGCATCCATCGGCGCATCCGATTGTAGCGTCAGACAGGTGTCTAACACACATTCTTCTCCGCATAGCAGACACCTCAATACAGGTAAAACACATCTTTGCCACATTGGTCGAAATGATAGAAACCAAGTCATGTTCAGGTCTCTAAGCCGGGAGAGTCTCAGGATTTTTGATATCCGGTCCCGGTATCCAATGGCTAGGATTGTTTCTTCCCTTGTCGTAAGAGTTTTGTCTGTGACATGGGTTGCCATAACGAAAAATAAGGACTAAGAATAGGATTCCTGCAATTAGTCCTAGGAGCAGGGGAAGTCCGCCAAAAATCGAATGGACGAAATCTGGAAAAATACCCAGTATGGCTTTGAATGGTGTTAATGCCATCGAAAATACTGTCTTAAATACCCCTGAGATCCCATTGGTATCAGAAATATTTAAGATTTCGTTCAGGATTTCCGCGAAATGTACGGGGGAATTAGTTGATAATAATGTATGTATTTCTGCAGTCGTCCTTGCGACTTGTAGATCAAACGTTTCTTTTGATGACGAGAGCCTGGTAGGCATCTGAAGAAGGACTGTTTTCATTCTGCTTAAAGTATCTATTCGAATAGAAGTAATTTTCAAATCGGGCCATGCCCTTGCCTCCCTGTCTGGAAAGGAGCTGGGGAACAATGAGCGTCCGCAGCACTTGACCTTCGCAGTCGTAGTTACTAGATAAGGAGTCCCGGGCATAAGACTACAACATCTGCGGTCTACAATAAGAATGTAACTCCCATTATAGAGTCTTTGAAAGAATGGTTCTATTTCTGTTGCAGGTGCGCCTTGCTGGTGACATGAAAGGTTGTATGAATTCCCTTCGAAGGCTCCATGCAAACTAATTCCGTTACACAGAAGCGTGCCGCTTAGTGACATCGCACAATTGTTGCCACTAAGAAACACTTTCTGTCCTTTATTACTGACACATGCATGTGAATAGGGCAGGTTCCATGTTGTTTTAAGGTACCCCTTTCCCAATTTCTCGTACATGCCAGCCTGTATATATTTTTGGCAGTATTGAAACCTGAAGGTTGAGATTGGAATATTTATGATTCCATGTATTATCCATTCACTGAGAGGTCGTTCTGACATTGTCATTGGTAATCTTTCTAGTTTTTCAATGCTCAAGATTGTATAATCAGCACCCTTTTGCGCCATACCGATTTGTCTATCAGTAAGGTTAAAGATTTGGAATAGTGACGTTGTGTTGATTAAACGCCAAGGCTCATAGCCTGAACGCAGATTTTGTAACGTCCAGCCAAGCTGTACAATAGAACGCAATTGAGACTGACCGTGTTGTAACAACAGTAAGTCCTGCGATAATATATCGATTGCTGAAGACACAATGCTGTCCAAAGAAAAAATTCTGGAGGACAGAGTCATTAACCCATTGTCCACTACAGAAAGTGATTTTTCCAAATTAATACGGTCAATTTCCCGTATTCTCTCTGCTGTTTCAATTTCAGTAACCTTCCAGGCCTCATTGTATGCTGCATATACAGAGGCTGCTATGAAACGCTTTTGACGCTGTTTGCGTGGTCCCAAAGTGAAATCACGCAAGTCAGCACCATCAGTAAGTAAAGTTAGGTGTTGCTTAATTTCTGCCAGTGTGGAGGTTTGTAGCCATTGAAGGCATAATTTGCCCACACTGTAGGTGGTTATTATCCCTGGGTGTTGTCTTTGGGGATATCTAGGGTCTGGCCTGGTCATTTTGAACCCCTGTGTTTTGTTCAGGAATCTGTCTTGACAGTTATTAGTGTCTGTGGGCCAGATCAACCACTGTTTCCAATCAGGATGTGTTCTGTTTTGGTTAAATATATGGTTTACGTCTATCTCTTCATCTGTAGAAGTGTTGCTAAACATTGTTGGCTTTGGAATAGACGGTTTATTTAAATCTTTGATTTTGGCTAGGCCAAGACAGGTGGTTTGTTGAACAGTGTCATTTAAAAATATCATTTGTTCTGGGATCATGCAGGCTCTAAACAAAGCTTCTATACCCTGTACTTGCCATTCTTTTGTACCCCAAACACTTTTCAATTCAACATTTTTGTTCCAATAATCAAATCCAAAAGTATTCATTTGTTCAAAAAATGAGTCTGAATATAACAATTCTGTGTTGGTTATCATGGTCTTGGTCCCTGTCTTGTTTGACAATTTAAAATAAAATGTTTCAGCATTACTTGTGTTAAAACCTGAAAAATATGAATATTTGTCATAAACGGTTCTTGAGCTCCCTTTTGGAGGTGTTGCACAATGTTCCCATTGATTATAATTTAAAACATTTCTAGGTTGTGCAGATCTATGTAAAAAGTGGTTACCATAGTGGTTATAGCAATACATACTGTCATAATTTGTAGAACCCTGCTGTCGTGTATTCCTATAGGTTCTGAATCGATCCCCCTATTCCTGACCCTATTCTGGTTAAACTAACTATCAAGTTAACTAACAGTCAGCCCATGAGGCAAGACAAGCCCCCATGATGCAGATACCGTTATCTGACGCAGTCACACTACGGCACAGGAACGTGTTATCTGATTAGGTCATAACGCTTGAGATCTAATTAGACAAGCGACATTCCTCCAGCCCCTGATAAGGCATACGACGTTCTCATAACAAATCAAACCTATGACAACCTGGGAAAAACCCTGCGGCCATTGTTTTGATTTCACAGAGAACTTTAGTAAAGAATGTGCTAACGAGCAAGTCGTATGACATCTTTATTGACGTATCTATGTCCATCCTTACGTCAATCTCGGCACCTTTAAGGTATAAATATTACCGATCTTGCCCTATGCAAACACACGCGTGGTGACAAGACGGAGCAGCCATACTTGCCGAAGCCGAGAGCAGAAGCAGACCCCGCTGGCGCAGCCCCGCCTTCCTGACGCGCCGAGAGACGCGCTGCTATCTCAAGCCGAGAGACCCAGCACCGGCGCTTCCGGGTAGCCCTCGCAGGCAGCCTGGAATATCGAGAGCAGAGAAAGAGATACCATCCCTCATTCATCCTAAATTCCAGGTACAGAACTGAATAACCCCTCACAGAGAATTCTTTAGTTATTCACTTGGCAAAAACAAACTTAACTTAAACTGTAACTTTCTATTCCCGCCCACGCATTAGACTTAGGTCAGGTACACGGGGTAGGCGTATTTAGAAACACCAGTTGAGTACGTTTAGTCAAATGTATATGTGTATGTAAATATATTTTAATCATTTTAAACATCATATGGCTCAGAAACCATATAAATGTTTTTACAGTATTATTTTATACTATTGCTTTTAATGTATGCACTTTACTTAACTATAAGTATTGCAATAATATCGATCCATTTCTCATGTATGAGAAAAGAGACTGATCAATAAATAACACCTTTTATTGAACACGCCCGTCTCTTCCTTTTCTCTACATTCTGATGAGACTAAGAATGCACGTACTGACTGAGTAAAATAATTGCCTTGTGCTCACACGACTCTCGAGATTGACTCTTGATTAGGGGAGAGCAAAGTTGTCATGTTCTATGGTTGTCAGAAACTAAATCCCTTCTTGTCTAATCAGGGAAGTTAATCCCTCCTTGAACATTCGAGAAAGTTTCTAGCGCACTCTGAGCTAAGCTGGCAAACCCAAAAATTAAGTCTAGTATCGACAGTAGTAGACCTAGTTAACGTCTGGTCTAGGCCTTTACTGCTGTAGGTATTATTCCAATGCGCAGAGCCTATTGGGAAGATAGGAGCTACACTACATGGCGCCCAACGCGTTTGGAAAGGGCGATAAAACTAACGTAAGACATTTAGAGTAACTCAGTCGTGCTTTCTCACTCAGACCCCTTTTCCCATTATACTCCAAAGACGTCTGGAGTGGGTGAAAGGTTATATCCTCCAAAACCTCGCAGGAGGGAACTCCTATGTATGGTTCTTGGTATAGTCAACGTTGAAGGATACACTGTTCCAAAATATTGTGCATCTAATCTCTGTTTCCATAAAGAAACCTGATCTGCAAACAGCTATAATACCATCCGGTCAGTAAAATGACTGAAAGTGATGATGAAAGAGAGGCAGTTAGATTAGCAACTGAACTCGCAGATGCTGATGCTACCATGCAAGCAGCAGACCCGAATATAACACTCATTCCGGTCATTAAAAGGAGATCTATAACCTTAAAACTTATAGAAAATGGACTGACACCTAGAGGTGGCACAGTCATATTCGTAATTGAGGCACACGAATATCGGCAGACAGAGGTATATTATTCATGGATACAGTTTCCAGCAGCTAATGCTGTAACAAAGTACTTCCACTATTACAAAGTAGAGGAACCTCCTAATGAGTACACTCCTTTCGAGGAGGTGGAAGTACCACTCAAATTTCAAGAGCATTTGCTCTTATTTGATGGCGCCCTAATACATAACAATCACATTACAAGGCTCGGTCCTTTAGGTAGACCAGGAGCAACGTGGCCGGTCTTAGCCGGATACACACCACATCCAGACATCGAAAGAATGCCTGCAGCAGAGCTGTTAATACAGCTAAAACAACTACTAAAAATTCATAGACAATTAGTTCAGTATGTAATGCGGACTTCAACAATTCAGCCAGCGATTAAACTTCCACAGCTGACCCCTCACCAGGGGAACACAAATAAAATTACACCACAGAACATCCAATCCTGCCTAGGTAAAGTTCCGGCTAAACGGGAACAAATACCATTCTGGTTGGCACAGAAAATTACCCAAATAGAGGCGGTGTTTCCTGACACCACCCCATTAGAAAAACACAGGATACTGACTATATGTCTCCCAATGGGAATCGCACCACACATTGAGGACTGTGACACTTGGGGTACAGTCTTTGCTTCCATCTACACAAAAACGCACGGTGTTCCATCCATTTCGGTAATACCAGATGTGCTAAAACAAATTCAAGATGAATACGGTCCAGAACCTGCTTTAACTCTTGGTATGAAATTACTAAAAGACTTCAAGCAGGTCTCGGCTATATTATTAGCCAACATAAAAGGTGAAGCAGCAAACGTAGCGATCCGCCAGAGGTTAAAAGAGACAGATATAGCAGACCAACCAGCTGAAATAGCCAGAATCATAGAAAAATCCTATGAAGAACTAGGCAGAGATAGTCTAGGTGGAATACCAGTAAAACCGCAACTGACTACAAGTGCAGAAAAAATATTTTTTAATAATAATTCACCAAAAAAGAACTGGGATGGAAACAAACAATCCAATCCTAAAGAAAAGAAATTCCAGTCCCGAGGGAGGTCTCCTAGGCGAAGAGAGAAATCTTCAAACCAAAGACAGAGGTCACCGCAGAGTGACCCCTCTGGGAATAGATATAACCTTAGAAATAGGGATAATATTAAAAAACCTGATAGATATCAAGACATTGATACACGTCCCTCTCAATCTTTTCAGACTTCCTCGCAGAAATCGGAAAGAAGAGGACGATCAGAAGAGCACGCCAAGTCCAAAGACAAGGAACCTGCTCAACTAAAAAAGAAATTACAATTTCCAAAAAAGAAGGTAGCCAGTATCAAGGTAGTTAACAATGCCGAGAATACTGAGGACACAACTGAAAAACGGAGAGTGGGCTCAGACAATGCTAGACAGCGCAGCAGAGGTGAGCATAGCTGGCAAAGTCCTTATGAATCATCTGGAGACAGTGGACACGAATGAATATCTTCAAGTGGAAACTGCAGACACCAGAGTTAGCAAACCCCACAAGATATACGAGATAACATTACGTATAGAGGGAGATAAGACTAGGAAAATAAGGGGACTATTTTGGGATAATCTCTCCAAGGGCTATGATATCCTTCTAGCTGAAAAAGACTGGCCACCAGAGTTTGTCAGGGAGTGCCCTCATGGCGAAGAAGTAATTATGCCTGCCTTCTCGAATCAAATCCCGATTCATAAAAAATATACACTTGCTAGAAAGTGGGCAGTGGCCTTAGCACCTGCTTTATATAAAAATCATGTAGGATGGGATGAGGATTCTCCTCCTCACAAAATCCAGTTAAAATCACAACCAACTGCACAAAGGCAGTACCCAATTAAGCAAGAAGCTAAAAAACAGGTAAATGAAATACTAGATCAGCTAGAATACCAGGGGGTGATTGAAACTTGCACCTCACAAATGAACAATCCTTTGTTTCCGGTCTCCAAACAAGACAATTCATATCGTCTAGTTTTGGATTACCGACACCTTAACACATGTTGCAAAACTTTTGCAGTGCAAAACTCACACAGTGCTGCACTAATGAATAACATAGTGCGCAAAAAATACAAAACAACCTTGGACATCTCCAATGGATTCTTTTGTCAAAATATAGCACCAGAGAGCAGATATTTAACTGCATTCTCAGTAAATGGCACTCAAAAACAATTCTGTCGGTTAGCCCAGGGGTACAAGAACAGCCCGGGGGTATTCTCAGCGAGAGTAACAGAATTACTACAACTATATGATGATGAAGCATTATCTTATGTCGATGACATTTACTTAACAGATGATGACTTGGAGACTCACTTGAAAAGGGTGAACACCATAATACTTGGGTTCGCTGCAGAGGGTTACAAATTCAACTTTAAAAAGTCCAGAATTGCCCATCTGACGGTCCTATTCTTAGGATATGAGTTATCAAGTGAAGGCAAAAGCCTGGCAGACAATTTCCTAGAGAAATGTGCCGTAATCCAAGCACCTAGAACACTAAAAAACTTACAGTCGATTCTAGGTTTCCTAAATTTCGGAAGAACTTACATTGCAAATTACGCAGCAAGGGTCAAACCCCTTTATGATCTAATTAAACCAGACTTTAAAAGATCCAGTTGGACTCAAACACACACAGAAATTTTGAGATCCTTACAAACAGACATGCTAATTAAAACAAAATTAGAAACACGTGATAACACACGCAATCTAGTGATTCGAGTCATCCCAGGGAGATGCGGATTCACATACCTGACCTCTAATGAGGGAGAAAAGGTACCAATTGCATTCAAATCACACTTGTACACAAAAGCTGAACAGAGATTCAGCAACAAAGAAAAAATTGTTCATGCAGTTCAAACCACAATAGCTAGAGAAAAAGACATAGCTGACGGTAGACATATCACAGTCAGAACAGCTGAATCAGCCTTTGAGGCATTAACAACACCGTGTAATTTACCATCAACAACATTGGATCCTGAATGGTTACAATGGGTAAATTCAATCACAACGGACAAAGTATACTACTTCTTTGATCCAGAACTAGAAGAAATGGAAAATCTAGAATATAAAAAAACATATCCTCTGCCAATCGACATTCTGCCTCTACAACATTACGCCTGTGTAATCTATACAGACGGACATGCTCAACCCTCCGTTTGGGGAGAACAAGCATACAACCCCACATGTGAGATTACAAAAGAAGTGTGGCGCGGAGGTAAACTAAGACCTCTATTAACAAAATCACACTCAGTAGAAACTAATTCAGAAAAACAAACTGAAATAATAGCACTGAAAATGGCGCTAGATAATGCGGATTGCGAATTCCCGACACTTATAGTGTCAGATTCATATTACTGCGTCAAATCATACAACAAGGATTTGCAGACATGGATTCAAAACGGTTACAAAGATGACACAGATGCACCAATAAAGCAGAAACTGCTCTGGGAACAAATAGCTCTTTTACAAAAAGAACTACCAAAGACTCACGTGACACACTCACTGAGTCATCAGCGTGATGGCGTTCACGTTGTAGGGAATTCATTGGCTGAAACAGCCGCAGCGGCAGCCACTAACTCGGCTCCCTTAGTTTGAAAAAAGCGTACATTGAAATACATTGACGGTGAAACATTGCTGGCGGTGAAAACGTCATCAAAAGGCTACTGCTCAGCACTACCGATCAACTATCCACTCAATTATACATACATAATCGATGCAAACTCCGTCCCTTTTGCTCGAATCCCTGGAGTGGGGGATAGAGTGATTCCAAACATGGACAGGAGAAACTTGTTAATCGCAGACGCACACATGGGCGAGGGTCTCAGACACCTTAAATTAAAAGATTCTCTGGAAGAATTACAATCACGGTACTGGTGGCCAGGCATGAGCCTGCACTACACCATGTTTGTAAAAAACTGCCCAAACTGCAACAGAGATCGCAGTGGGGAGAGAAGCAGTTTAATACCTCGTCGTATCAAGGCAGATAATATTACCAGCAAAAAGAATGGCTTGCGATTAACATATACAGGCTAGTTTCCACTTATAATGTAGATCACCAGCACTCGGCTGACGTCCGGACTATTATACAAGATTTGCGAGTCTAAATGGCATATACGCTAAGAGCATGTTACGTTTGACCATTGTTTCACTCAGGCATACCAGCCTGGGGGGAAAGATGGCCAAATGAGCACAGTCCAGCGGGAATCTTCTCACTTCCTTCCTGAGGGTACGGGATGGTGTAAAGAAAAAACCAAGGCAGAAAGCAATCTATAATGGAAAGGATATTAGGTTCGGGAGCTGGGTGGGTCAAACATCTAATAAGTGTCCAACGTAGTCTAAATAACTTGCCAAGAAATTCTCTGAAGGGATTCAGTCCGTACGAATTATTATTTGGAACTAGGATGATGATCTCTGACCTTGATAGTCAGACTTCAGTGGTGAAAGAAAAAACCTTTGATGTCAAAGACCGTTTGGCTATTTTGCAGGACTTAAACAAAACAAGAAAAGACCTGAGCAACATACAGTTGAAACAACAGCCAACAACCACTGAAGAATCACCACCTGTCCCAGCAAGACCTGTCTGGATTCCAAAAGTCGGGGATCTAGTCAGGAAGAAGATCGCGGTAAA
Source organism: Lissotriton helveticus (assembly GCF_964261635.1). Classification (NCBI taxonomy): domain Eukaryota; kingdom Metazoa; phylum Chordata; class Amphibia; order Caudata; family Salamandridae; genus Lissotriton; species Lissotriton helveticus. The sequence goes on along the minus strand of NC_136069.1, from coordinate 610,821,371 downwards.
GAAGGAATTTGGGCCTTCCTACAGAAAAGCAGTTCCTGTCTTGTCTGTCAACGGGACAAGATCAGTTGTACTACCGCCACTTGCTGGAAAAAAGGAGAACCTAGTTGTATCCATCGACCTGGTAAAACCACAACATGTGGCCGATAACAAACGGTAGGCCAAGTGGACTCCCAATAAGTAGCAGAACACCAAGGTTTGCTACCAGTACAGAGGTCCTATCAAAAAGGCTCATCACATTCGAAACGCCTGCAGAAGAACAGGATGGACTATGCAACAATGCAATAGAACTCAGACCTCTGAAAACCCAAATAAAGACATTTAGCAGAGACACACCAATCTATACTGAAGTACCAAGTGAAAATGCAAGAAACAAAAATCCTGAACCAATTGGAACAATTGACAGAACTGCATCCGGTTACTTCATCAACTTCGATGATTCCTCTGACGGCTTCAGTGAATCAAAGACACAGCCATCACCAAAATCCTTTAAAGACAAAGCTAAGGAACGTTTGAAACAACTGAAAGAAACATATCTGATTTCTCCATGGATTGAATTTTGGGTGGGTTTTGGTGCATTTATCCTCATACTTTGGCTCATCATGGTATTTACTTTGGGACGCTTCATTGAGGGAAAATATGCTAAAATGGACACAGCAAGTCAGAACATCAACTTGATCCTCAAACCACACACATCTTCGCACGTCGAGAAAAGAGAACTTTCTCCAGAACTTTCTTCAGCCAACTTCACAGCCAATCCGATACCTGGTGGGGTAGCCTGGGATAACACTGACTATGAAATTTATGGTCCGGTCGAGATCCTGAAATATCCACACCAAATCAAGATCTCCTTGAGTGATTTTGCAAAACCAAACTCATTTGCTGATGATTGGGACTTCGAAAGCATCAATAACATGATGTCTGATTTAGTAATGTCTGCTAAATTTACAAAACATGATTATTTGCAAGGTTCTACAAATTATGATAGTATGTATTGCTATAACCATTATGGTAACCATTTTTTACATAAATCTGCACAACCTAGAAATGTGTTAAATTATAATCAATGGGAACATTGTGCTACACCTCCAAAAGGGAGCTGTAGGACCGTATATGACAAATATTCATATTTTTCAGGTTTTAACACAAGTAATGCTGAAACATTTTATTTTAAATTGTCAAACAAGACAGGGACCAAAACCATGATAACCAACACAAAATTGTTATATTCAGACTCATTTTTCGAAAAAATGAATACTTTTGGATTTGATTATTGGGACAAAAATGTTGATTTGAAAAGTGTTTGGGGTACAAAAGAATGGCAAGTACAGGGTATAGAAGCTTTGTTTAGAGCCTGCATGATCCCAGAACAAATGATATTTTTAAATGACACTGTTCAACAAACCACCTGTCTTGGCCTAGCCAAAATCAAAGATTTAAATAAACCGTCTATTCCAAAGCCAACAATGTTTAGCAATAGCTCTGATACAGATGAAGAGATAGACGTAAACCATATATTAAACCAAAACAGAACACATCCTGATTGGAAACAATGGTTGATCTGGCCCACAGATACAAATAAATGTCAAGACAGATTCCTGAATAAAACACAGGGGTTCAAAATGACCAGGCCAGACTCTAGATATCCCCAAAGACATCACCCAGGGATAATAACAACCTACAGTGTGGGCAAATTATGCCTTCAATGGCTACAAACTTCCACACTGCCTGAAATTAAGCAACACCTAACTTTACTTACTGATGGTGCTGACTTGCGTGATTTCATTCTGGGACCACGCAAACAGCGTCAAAAGCGTTTCATAGCAGCCTCTGTATATGCAGCATACAATGAGGCCTGGAAGGTTACTCAAATTGAAACAGCAGAAAGAATACGGGAAATTGACCGTATCAATTTGGAAAAATCACTTTCTGTAGTGGATAATGGGTTAATGACTCTGTCCTCCAGAATTTTTTCATTGGACAGCATTGTGTCTTCAGCAATCGATATATTATCGCAGGACTTACTGTTATTACAACATGGTCAGTCACAATTGCGTTCTATTGTACAGCTTGGCTGGACGTTACAAAATCTGCGTTCAGGCTATGTGCCTTGGCGTTTAATCAACACAACGTCACTATTCCAAATCTTTAACCTTACTGATAGACAAATCGGTATGGCGCAAAAGGGTGCTGAATATACAATCTTGAGCATTGAAAAACTAGAAAGATTACCAATGACAATGTCAGAACGACCTGTCAGTGAATGGATAATCCACGGAATCATAAATATTCCAATCTCAACCTTCAGGTTTCAATACTGCCAAAAATATATACAGGCTGGCATGTACGAGAAATTGGGAAAGGGGTACCTTAAAACAACATGGAACCTGCCCTATTCACATGCATGTGTCAGTAATAAAGGACAGAAAGTGTTTCTTAGTGGCAACGATTGTGCCATGTCACTAAGCGGCACGCTTCTGTGTAACGGTATTAGTTTGCATGGAGCCTGTGAAGGGAATTCATACAACCTTTCATGTCACCAGCAAGGCGCACCTGCAACTGAAATAGAACCATTCTTTCAAAGACTCTATAATGGGAGTTACATTCTTATTGTAGACCGCAGATGTTGTAGTCTTATGCCCGGGACTCCTTATCTAGTCACTACGACAGCGAAGGTCAAGTGCTGTGGACGTTCTTTGTTCCCCAGCTCCTTTCCAGACAGGGAGGCAAGGGCATGGCCCAATTTGAAAATTACTTCTATTCGAATAGATACTTTAAGCAGAATGAAAACAGTGCTTCTACAGACGCCTACAAGGCTCACGTCATCAAAAGAAACGTATGATCTACAAGTCGCAAGGACGACTGCAGAGATACATACATTATTATCAACTAATTCCCCCGTACATTTCGCGGAAATCCTGAACGAAATCTTAAATATTTCTGATACCAATGGGATCTCAGGGGTATTTAAGACAGTATTTTCGATGGCATTAACACCATTCAAAGCCATACTGGGTATTTTTCCAGATTTCGTCCATTCGATTTTTGGCGGACTTCCCCTGATCCTGGGACTAATTGCAGGAATTCTATTCTTAGTCCTTATTTTTCGTTATAGCAACCCATGTCACAGAACAAACTCTCGCGACAATGGAAGATACAATCCTAGCCATTGGATACCGGGACCGGATATAAAAAATCCTGGGACTCTCCCGGCTTAGAGACCTGAACATGACTTGGTTTCTATCATTTCGACCAATGTGGCAAAGGTGTGTTTTACCTGTACCAAGGTGTCTGCTATGCGGAGAAGAATGCGTGTTAGACACCTGTCTGACGCTACAATCGGATGCGCCAGTGGATGCAGATACACTGTTGGTTCCTACCAAGGTTCACGCTTTGTGCTGCCCTCAAAGGCTGCCAATCCTGATGACGGCATTCCTGGAATCTTCACCACTACGATTGAAGAGTAGTGAAGTTCAAGATGAAAGCAGCATCGAACAGGTACGACCTTCTGTCAGTGATGCAAATCAGAATGTCAATGGAGACAATCATGCGCATGAATGCATGGTTACACCTATTTCCGACTTAGTGGAACTTTCCCATGAAGCTGTTGAAAAGTTTTTTCGAAAGCCTGAATGATATGATGTTCTCTCCAGAACAGAAATAGAGACTTTTGAGTAAACTCGCACACGGCGTTCCCTGAATCCGGCCTTCAACTTTAAAAATAAAGTCACATGAACAATTACGATCCAGTTCACGGACAGCAATTTTTCAGCAACCCCCTAAAATATTTTCCCATATTTTTTTCGGGACACTGATCTTCTGCTTAAAGTAAGAAACTATTCCTAGAGAACTAAGATTTCTATTTTTAGATACTTTTTAGACTTTAGCTGCCCGCTGGTATGTTCACAAATGTTTTATTATGTGATGAAATGGTCTCGAACTTTCTTTCTGTATAGCCATATTAAGAGCCATTTCATGTGTATTTCTCAAATACCAAATTAGCAATAATGCATACAAATGCGTGCTTACTTTTGCATTTAATTCATAGCTTAAGTGCATACAATATATATGACTGCAATTTTTCAGTATATTTGAAAGTTTCAAAATGCATTTATGTATTTTGGGGTGGTAAGGTATACACTATTCTCTATAGTATGTTGTACTATGTTATACTATGCATAGATTAGTAAATATGACCATAGTTAGCGTGGAGTGGGTGTCGTGTATTCCTATAGGTTCTGAATCGATCCCCCTATTCCTGACCCTATTCTGGTTAAACTAACTATCAAGTTAACTAACAGTCAGCCCATGAGGCAAGACAAGCCCCCATGATGCAGATACCGTTATCTGACGCAGTCACACTACGGCACAGGAACGTGTTATCTGATTAGGTCATAACGCTTGAGATCTAATTAGACAAGCGACATTCCTCCAGCCCCTGATAAGGCATACGACGTTCTCATAACAAATCCAACCTATGACAACCTGGGAAAAACCCTGCGGCCATTGTTTTGATTTCACAGAGAACTTTAGTAAAGAATGTGCTAACGAGCAAGTCGTATGACATCTTTATTGACGTATCTATGTCCATCCTTACGTCAATCTCGGCACCTTTAAGGTATAAATATTACCGATCTTGCCCTATGCAAACACACGCGTGGTGACAAGACGGAGCAGCCATACTTGCCGAAGCCGAGAGCAGAAGCAGACCCCGCTGGCGCAGCCCCGCCTTCCTGACGCGCTGAGAGACGCGCTGCTATCTCAAGCCGAGAGACCCAGCACCGGCGCTTCCGGGTAGCCCTCGCAGGCAGCCTGGAATATCGAGAGCAGAGAAAGAGATACCATCCCTCATTCATCCTAAATTCCAGGTACAGAACTGAATAACCCCTCACAGAGAATTCTTTAGTTATTCACTTGGCAAAAACAAACTTAACTTAAACTGTAACTTTCTATTCCCGCCCACGCATTAGACTTAGGTCAGGTACACGGGGTAGGCGTATTTAGAAACACCAGTTGAGTACGTTTAGTCAAATGTATATGTGTATGTAAATATATTTTAATCATTTTAAACATCATATGGCTCAGAAACCATATCAATGTTTTTACAGTATTATTTTATACTATTGCTTTTAATGTATGCACTTTACTTAACTATAAGTATTGCAATAATATCGATCCATTTCTCATGTATGAGAAAAGAGACTGATCAATAAATAACACCTTTTATTGAACACGCCCGTCTCTTCCTTTTCTCTACATTCTGATGAGACTAAGAATGCACGTACTGACTGAGTAAAATAATTGCCTTGTGCTCACACGACTCTCGAGATTGACTCTTGATTAGGGGAGAGCAAAGTTGTCATGTTCTATGGTTGTCAGAAACTAAATCCCTTCTTGTCTAATCAGGGAAGTTAATCCCTCCTTGAACATTCGAGAAAGTTTCTAGCGAACTCTGAGCTAAGCTGGCAAACCCAAAAATTAAGTCTAGTATCGACAGTAGTAGACCTAGTTAACGTCTGGTCTAGGCCTTTACCTCTGTAGGTATTATTCCAATGCGCAGAGCCTATTGGGAAGATAGGAGCTACACTACACTGCAAATAATCATGTTTGGTAAATTTAGCAGACATTACTAAGTCAGACATCATATTATTAATGCTTTCGAAGTCCCAATCATCAGCAAATGAGTTTGGTTTTGCAAAGTCACTCAAGGAGATCTTAATTTGGTGTGGATATTTCAGGATCTCGACCGGACCATAAATTTCATAATCAGTGTTGTCCCATGCTACCCCACCAGGTATCGGATTGGCTGTGAAGTTGGCTGAAGAAAGTTCTCTTTTCTCGACGTGTGAAGATGTGTGTGGTTTGAGGATCAAGTTGATTTTCTGACTTGCTGTGTCCATTTTAGCATATTTTCCCTCAATGAAACGTCCCAAAGGTAGTATCATGATGAGCCAAAGTATGAGGATAAATGTACCAAAACCCACCCAAAATTCAATCCATGGAGAAATCAGATATGTTTCTTTCAGTTGTTTCAAAAGTTCCTTAGCTTTGTCTTTAAAGGAGTTTGATGATGGCTGTGTCTTTGATTCACTGAGGTTTTCAGAGGAATCATCGAAGTTTATGAAGTAGCCGGATGCAGTTCTGTCAATTGTTCCAATTGGTTCAGGATTTTTGTTTCTTGCATTGTCACTTGGTACTTCAGTATAGATTGGTGTGTCTCTGCTAAATGTTTTTATTTGGGTTTTCAGAGGTCTGAGTTCTATTGCATTGTTGCATAGTCCTTGTTGTTCTTCTGTAGGCGTTTCGAATGTGATGAGCCTCTTCGTTAGGACCTCTGTACTGGTAGCAAACCTTGGTGTTCTGCTGCTTATTGGGAGTCCACTTGGCCTACTGTTTGTTATCGGCCACATGTTGTGGTTTTACCAGGTCGATGGATACAACTCGGTTCTCCTTTTTACCAGCAAGTGGCGGTAGTACAACTGATCTTGTCCCGTTGACAGACAAGACAGGAACTGCTTTTCTGTAAGAAGGCCCAAATTCCTTCTTTACCGCGATCTTTTCTCTGACTAGATCCCCGACTTTTGGAATCCAGACAGGTCTTGCTGGGACAGGTGGTGGTCCTTCAGTGGTTGTTGGCTGTTGTTTCAACTTTATGTTGCTCAGGTCTTTTCTTGTTTTGTTTAAGTCCTGCAAAATAGCCAAACGGTCTTTGATATCCAAGGTTTTTTCTTTCACCACTGAAGTCTGACTATCAATGTCAGAGATCATCATCCTAGTTCCGAATAATAATTCGTACGCACTGAATCCCTTCAGAGAATTTCTTGGCAAGTTATTTAGACTACGTTGGACACTTATTAGATGTTTGACCCACCCAGTTCCCGAACCTAATATCCTTTCTGCTATAGATTGCGTTATGCCTTGGTTTTTTCTTTACACCATCCCGTACCCTCAGGAAGGAAGTGAGAAGATTCCCGCTGGACTGTGCTCATTCGGCCATGTTTCCCCCCAGGCTGGTGGGCTTGAGTGAAAACAATGGTCGAACGTAGCATGCTCTTAGCGTATATGCCATTTAGACTCGCAAATCTTTGTATAACAGTCCGGACGTCAGCCGAGTGCTGGTGATTTACATTATAAGTGGAAACTAGCCTGTATATGTTAATCGCAAGCCATTCTTTTTACTGGTAATATTATCTGCCGTAATACGACGAGGTATCAAACTGTTTCTCTCCCCACTGCGATCTCTATTGCAGTTTGGGCAGCGTTTTACAAACATGGTGTGACGCAGGCTCATGCCTGGCCACCAGTACCGTGATTGTAATTCTTCCAGAGAATCTTTTAATTTAAGGTGTCTGAGACCCTCGCCCATGTGTGCGTCTGCGATTAACAAGTTTCTCCTGTCCATGTTTGGAATCACTCTATCCCCCACTCGAGGGATTCGAGCAAAAGGGACGGAGTTTGCATCGATTATGTATGTATAATTGAGTGGATAGTTGATCGGTAACGCTGAGCAGTCGCCTTTTGATGACGTTTTCACCGCCAGCACTGTTTCACCGTCAATGTATTTTAATGTACGCTTTTTTCGAACTACGGGAGCCGATTTAGTGGCTGCCGTTGCGGCTGTTTCAGCCAATGAATTCCCTACAACGTGAACGCCATCACGTTGATGACTCAGTGTATGTATCACGTGAGTCTTTGGTAGTTCTTTCTGTAAAAGAACTACTTGTTCCCAGAGCATTTTATGCTTGATTGTGCCACCTTTCGCATCCTTGAAACCATTCTGAAGCCAGATCTGCAAGTATTCATTGTAAGACTGAACGCAATAATACGAATCGCACACTATGAGTGTGGGGAATTCGCGATCGGTATTTTCAAGCGCCATCTTGAATGCCAGTAGTTCAGCTCGCTGAGCTGTACAATCTCCTAAAGATTGTGTTTTAGTGATTGCTGGTTTAAATTTTCCTTCGTGCCAGCAACCTTTAACGATCGCGCACGCAGCACTGTAAGCTTGCTTACCCCCCACTGCGGGTTGTGCTGATCCGTCTGTATATATTATACAGCCGTATTGGTCTAGAGGCAGAATTTCGGTCGGCGGAGGACATTCAAATTCATATTGGAGAAATTCTTGTGTTTTTAAATAAGGATCAAATTCGTACACCACGTCTGTTGCAGCAAGAGAATTAGCCCATTGTATCCATCTCGGATGGAGTGCTTTAGCATTTGGAATGCTTGCCTTTGTTACCGCCTCTAGGGCTGGTATTGGTGTCACGATTATTATTCGTTTACCTTGTGCCAGGGCTCGTTCTTTTGCTATAGCTGTCTGTGTTGCCGTGAGAATTTTTTCCGTTGGGCTAAATTTCATTTCAGCTTTAGTGTACAAGTGTGATTTGAATGCAATTGGTACCTTTTCTCCCTCATTAGAGGTCAGGTATGGGAATCCGCATCTCCCTGGGATGACTCGAATCACAAGATTGCGTGTGTTATCACGTGTTTCTAATTTTGTTTTAATTAGCATGTCTGTTTGTAAGGATCTCAGAATTTCTGTGTGTATTTGAGTCCAACTGGATCTTTTAAAATCTGGTTTAATTAGATCATAAAGGGGTTTGACCCTTTCTGCGTAATTTGCAATGTATGTTCTTCCGAAATTTAGGAAGCCTAGAATCGACTGTAAGTTTTTTAGCGTTCTAGGTGCTTGGAGCACGGCACATTTCTCTAGGAAATTGTCAGCCAGGCTTTTGCCTTCACTTGATAATTCATATCCTAAGAACAGGACTGTCAGATGGGCAATTCTGGATTTTTTAAAGTTGAATTTGTAAGCCTCTGCTGCGAACCCAAGTATTATGGTGTTCACTCTTTTCAAGTGAGTCTCCAAGTCATCATCTGTTAAGTAAATGTCATCGACATAAGATAATGCTTCATCATCATATAGTTGTAGTAATTCTGTTACTCTCGCTGAGAATACCCCCGGGCTGTTCTTGTACCCCTGGGCTAACCGACAGAATTGTTTTTGAGTGCCATTTACTGAGAATGCAGTTAAATATCTGCTCTCTGGTGCTATGTTTTGACAAAAGAATCCATTGGAGATGTCCAAGGTTGTTTTGTATTTTTTGCGCACTATGTTATTCATTAGTGCAGCACTGTGTGAGTTTTGCACTCCAAAAGTTTTGCAACATGTGTTAAGGTGTCGGTAATCCAAAACTAGACGATATGAATTGTCTGGTTTGGAGATCGGAAACAAAGGATTGTTCATTTGTGAGGTGCAAGTTTCAATCACCCCCTGGTATTCTAGCTGATCTAGTATTTCATTTACCTGTTTTTTAGCTTCTTGCTTAATTGGGTACTGCCTTTGTGCAGTAGGTTGTGATTTTAACTGGATTTTGTGAGGAGGGGAATCCTCATCCCATCCTACATGATTTTTATATAAAGCAGGAGCTAGAGCTACTGCCCACTTCCTAGCAAGTGTATATTTTTTATGAATCGGAATATGATTCGAGAAGGCAGGCATAATTATTTCTTCGCCGTGAGGGCACTCCCTGACAAACTCTGGTGGCCAGTCTTTTTCAGCTAGAAGGATGTCATAACCCTTGGAGAGGTTATCCCAAAATAGTCCCCTTATTTTTCTAGTCTTATCTCCCTCTATACGTAATGTTATCTCGTATATCTTGTGAGGTTTGCTAACCCTGGTGTCTGCAGTTTCCACTTGAAGGTATTCATTCGTGTCCACTGTCTCCAGATGATTCATAAGGACTTTGCGAGCTATGCTCACTTCTGCTGCGCTGTCTAGCATTGTCTGAGCCCACTCTCCGTTTTTCAGTTGTGTCCTCAGTATTCTCGGCATTGTTAACTACCTTGATACTGGCTACCTTCTTTTTTGGATATTGTAATTTCTTTTTTAGCTGAGCAGGTTCCTTGTCTTTGGACTTGGCGTGCTCTTCTCTTTGTTCTGATCGTCCTCTTCTTTCCGATTTCTGCGAGGAAGTCTGAAAAGATTGAGAGGGACGTGTATCAATGTCTTGATATCTATCAGGTTTTTTTATATTATCCCTATTTCTAAGGTTATATCTTTTCCCAGAGGGGTCACTCTGAGGTGACCTGTGTCTTTGGTTCGGAGATTTCTCCCTTCGCCTAGGAGACCTTCCCCTGGACTGGAATTTCTTTTCTTTAGGATTGGATTGTTTGTTTCCATCCCAGTTCTTTTTTGGTGAATTATTATTACAAAATATTTTTTCTGGACTTTCAGTCAGTTGCGGTTTTACTGGTATTCCACCTAAACTGTCTCTACCTAGTTCCTCATAGGATTTTTCTATGATTCTGGCAATTTCAGCTGGTTGGTCTGCTATATCTGTCTCTTTTAACCTCTGGCGGATCGCCTCGTTTGCTGCTTCACCTTTTATGTTGGCTAATAGTATAGCCGAGACCTGCTTGAAGTCTTTTAGTAATTTCATACCAAGAGTTAAAGCGGGTTCTGGACCGTATTCGTCTTGAATTTGTTTTAGCACATCTGGTATTACCGAAATGGATGGAACACCGTGCGTTTTTGTGTAGATGGAAGCAAAGACTGTACCCCAAGTGTCACAGTCCTCTATGTGTGGTGCGATTCCCATTGGAAGACAGATAGTCAGAATCCTGTGTTTTTCTAACGGGGTGGTGTCAGGAAACACCGCCTCTATTTGGGTGATTTTTTGTGCCAACCAGAATGGTATCTGTTCCCGTTTAGCCGGTACTTTACCTAGGCAGGACTGGATGTTCTATGGTGTCATTTTATTTGTGTTCCCCTGGTGAGGGGTCAGCTGTGGGAGTTTAATCGCTGGCTGAATTGTTGAAGTCCGCATCACATACTGAACTAATTGTCTATGAATTTTTATTAATTGTTTTAGCTGTATTAACAGCTGTGGTGCAGGCATCTCGTTGATGTCTGGATGTGGTGTGTATCCGGCTAGGACCGGCCACGTTGCTCCTGGTCTACCTAAAGGACCGAGGCTGGTGATGTGATTATTATGTTTTAGGGTGCCATCAAATAAGAGCAAATGCTCTTGGAATTTGAGTGGTACTTCCACCTCCTCGAAAGGAGTGTACTCATTAGGAGGTTCCTCTATTTTGTAATAGTGGAAGTACTTTGTTACAGCATTAGCTGCTGGAAAATGTATCCATGAATAATATACCTCTGTCTGCCGATATTCGTGTGCCTCAATTACGAATATGACTGTGCCACCTCTAGGTGTCAGTCCATTTTCTATAAGTTTTAGGGTTATAGATTTCCTTTTGTTGACCGGGATGAGTATTATCTCCGGGTCTGCATTTTGTAGTGCAGTATCAGCTTCTGCTATGTCAGCTGCTAATCTAACTGCCTCTCTTTCTTCATCGCTGTCTCCCATTTTACTGACAGGATGGTTATTTTGTTTGTTTGCAGATCAGGTTTCTTATGGAAACAAAGATTAGATGCACAATATTTTGGAACAGTGTATCCTTCAACGTTGACTATACCAAGAACCATACATAGGAGTTACCTCCTGCGAGGTTTTGGAGGATATTACCTTTCACCCACTCCAGACGTCTTTGGAGTATTGTGGGTAAAGGGGTCTGAGTGAGAAAGCACGACTGAGTTACTCTAAATGTCTTACGTTAGTTTTATCGCCCTTTCCAAACGCGTTGGGCGCCATGTAGTGTAGTTCCTATCTTCCCAATAGGCTCTGCGCATTGGAATAATACCTACAGCAGTAAAGGCCTAGGCCAGACGTTAACTAGGTCTACTACTGTCGATACTAGACTTAAGTTTTGGGTTTGCCAGCATAGCTCAGAGTTCGCTAGAAACTTTCTCGAATGTTCAAGGAGGAATTAACTTCCCTGATTAGACAAGAAGGGATTTAGTTTCTGACAACCATAGAACATGACAACTTTGCTCTCCCCTAATCAAGAGTCAATCTCGAGAGTCGTGTGAACAAAAGGCAAATTATTTTACTCAGTCAGTACGTGCATTCTTAGTCTCATCAGAATGTAGAGAAAAGGAAGAGACGGGCGTGTTCAATAAAAAGGTGTTATTTATTGATCAGTCTCTTTTCTCATACAAGAGAAATGGGTCGATATTATTGCAATACTTATAGCTAAGTAAAGTGCATACATTAAAAGCAATAGTATAAAGTAATACTGTAAAAACATTGATATGGTTTCTAAGCCATAAGATGTTTTAAAATGAATAAAATATATTTACATACACATATACATTTGACTAAACGTACTCAACTGGTGTTTCTAAATACGCCTACCCCGTGTACCTGACCTAAGCCTAATACGTGGGCGGGAATAGAAAGTTACAGTTTAAGTTAAGTTTGTTTTTGCCAAGTGAATAACTAAAGAATTCTCTGTGAGGGGTTATTCAGTTCTGTACCTGGAAGTTAGGATGAATGAGGAATGGTATCTCTTTCTCTGGCCTCGATATTCCAGGCTGCCTGCGAGGGCTACCCAGAAACGCCGGGGCTGGATTCTCGGCAGGAGAAATCAGCGCGTCTCTCAGCGCGTCAGGAAGGCGGGGCTGCTGCCAGCGGGGTCTGCTCTGCTCTCGGCTTCGGCAAGTATGGCTGCTCCGTCTCGTCACCACGCGTGTGTCGCATATGGCAAGATCGGTAATATTTATACCTTTAAGGTGCCGAGATTGACGTAAGGATGGACATAGATACGTCAATAAAGATGTCATACGATTTGCTCGTTAGCACATTCTTTCACTAAAGTTCTCGGTGAAATCAAAACAATGGCCGCAGGGTTTTGCCCAGGTTGTCATAGGTTTGATTTGTTATGAGAACTCCGTATGCCTTATCAGGGGCTGGAGGAATATCGCTTGTCTAATTAGATCGCAAGCGTTATGACCTAATCAGATAACACGTTCCTGTGCCGTAGTGTGACTGCGTCAGATAACGGTATCGGCATCATGGGGGTTTTCTGCCTCATGGGCTGACTGCTAGTTAACTTGTTGGTTTGTTTAACTAGAATAGGGTCAGGAATAGGGGGATCGATTCAGAACCGATAGGAATACATGACAATAGAAGGGGCTGCAGACTACTGTAAGGATTCTGCACATACACAGAACTATGCTCAGGAATATGGGACCTCGGTGCATTGGGGTTAACCCTTCCCACCACCTTAGTGCCCAAGAGCCCAGGATTAACTAGCTATAGTGTCTCACTCGCTCTCATACACACTCACGAAGAAGCAAATTATTAGACACCCCAGAACACAACACTCCGGATCTCTCAGGAATCGAGGTAACAAGACACACCTTTTCGCTCACACTCTCATACCTGTCCACAATAAGAACTGACTGAGACAAAATATATTTTAAAATGTTTATTGTAACTATTGTGCTCTAACATGCAGTATATGTGCCACAACCAGCAGAAAAATGCATAAAACTAATACAGTTAGCATTGTCATCTTATAAAGACAATGGAGAAATGACTATAATGCCTAACCTCCCTCCACTTGGTAAGAAGAAGTATTATTATGTAATAGAAGATCTCTGGGCTTTGTCAGCAAACTCCATACCTTAGTGCCTAGATGGTATATCAAATTTCAAATTTCAAATTTCAAATTTAGCTTTATTCGATTTGTTTGATAAAAAAAATCATAAAAGCATACAAGTACATTTTATACAGCAAGTCTAAAAACTTGTCCCCAACGAAGTTTTTATGAGACTCTATAAAACAGTTTTCCAGATGATAAGAGTCAATGATGAAGTTACAGCCGTTGACCTCATGTAAAAACATATGCAAAAGTTAAAACATGTAAGGGTTACATCATGGAATTTCTATATTTCATCACTGACATTAAAAAACGTGAAACGACAAAGATGACATAATAAACATTTTAAAATATATTTTGTCTCAGTCAGTTCTTATTGTGGACAGGTATGAGAGTGTGAGCGAAAAGGTGTGTCTTGTTACCTCGATTCCTGAGAGATCCGGAGTGTTGTGTTCTGGGGTGTCTAATCATTTGCTTCTTCGTGAGTGTGTATGAGAGCGAGTGAGACACTATAGCTAGTTAATCCTGGGCTCTTGGGCACTAAGGTGGTGGGAAGGGTTAACCCCAATGCACCGAGGTCCCATATTCCTGAGCATAGTTCTGTGTATGTGCAGAATCCTTACAGTAGTCTGCAGCCCCTTCTATTGTCATGTATTCCTATCGGTTCTGAATCGATCCCCCTATTCCTGACCCTATTCTAGTTAAACAAACCAACAAGTTAACTAGCAGTCAGCCCATGAGGCAGAAAACCCCCATGATGCCGATACCGTTATCTGACGCAGTCACACTACGGCACAGGAACGTGTTATCTGATTAGATATGGTATATCTACATCATAGGAACCGCATTGTTCTTCTCCCTAGAAAGCTCCCTCTCCAAGGGTGTGTTATCTAAACATGTATCCCCATAATATCAAAGTGCGAGTTTCCAGCAGCAGATGCATTAGCATGTTTTGTCTAGGGGCTCGGGACTGACCAGAACAGAATACAAAGAAGCATTGTTTATCGACCTTGCTCACAGTGTTCAGACTAAACTCCAGGAACAGGTAGAGAACGAACAAAGCAGACATTTCTCATGTGAAAGGCATAAACAGAGTCTTGCAAAAATAAAGTCATTTAGTAACGTATGCAAAAGCTGCATCATGGCTCATGCTAACTTAGCGATGTTGACAATTTCCTTATCGGCCACATGACAACCTCCCCTTGGTAAGGCTGTAGCATATAGAAAAACAGAATGCAACACACCCCAATGGTTAACTATATAACTATATGATCAGCATGCTCCCGCTCCTCCTCACAGAGGATTTCCATCGCAAAGTGGATATCCTGATCTCTAAATTCCTCTGGCGTGGGAAGAAAGCACGGATAAGCATCAAGAAAACTAAAACTGGATAAATCCCAAGGAGGCGTAAACCTAGCAGACTTCAGACTATTCCAGTTAGCATTTCTAGCAAGACAAGGTTCGTACTGGATATCACCGCCGTCCGAGTACACACCGGTTTGGCTACAGGTAGAGAGGGCCATCCTCAACATTCTGAGCACAGTGGCCCTTCTAACAGCAAATAGACCCCCGCACCTCCAAGCCTATCTTTAAAATCACCAAAATTGCGCTACTAAAGGTAGATAAGAAGCTGGAGAACAGCATCAAAGGGTCTAAAATGGTCTCACTTTGGGCCAATAGCAAGATTCTGTATGAAGGGAAAAGCCTAACCTTTGATACATGGATTGAGAAAGGTATCTTCTACCCTTTTCAACTAGAAAACGAAGCATACCCCACTACATTCACAGACCTCAAAGCAAAACAGCACCTAAATGACATTGAATTCTATAACTTTTTGAAAATCAGAACGGCCTTGTCTAAAACTAAGCTTTGTGCCCCACAACCTTCAATCTTCCCGTATGTTTCAAATTAGGGCACCAAGTCTCGCAGCTCTACAAACTCCTCCTCCCCAAAACCTCTAAACTCAATGACAAGACAGTTGACTATTGGGATAAACAAACTAAAACTTCACTTAACGAACAAGAATGGGCCACACTATGGGCCTCAGCCTCAAGCAATAGGATCTCCCCGGTGCTAGCACAAACAACATTTTGGCTACTTCACAAGGCTTTTTGGACCCCTGCACGCTTGTTCTCATTAGGCGCCAGGGAGAACACATTATGCTGGAACTGGAACAAGGGAAAGGGGGATCTAGCACATCTTATCTTCCAATGCCCAATGCTCAAAGCATACTGGGAAAAAATCTGTGGTTTCATAAATGCTTATTTGAATGCACGCGAACAAAAGTATTTTTCACCCTCACTACGGCATTTATGAGCAAGGAGTTGAGAACGGATCACAACAAGGACCTACTCGACCTGTTACTGACAGCAGTAGAGAAATTGGTCCTCGCCAACTGGAAAGACACAAGTAAGACAACTTACAAGGGCTGGCTCAACTGGATCACGCATCTTAGAGGAGTGGACAATATTGCACTACAGAACTCACCTTGGAGACTGACTTTCAGAGGGATGCGGAAGTCTCTTGACACTTACCTAGACTCTTATGAGCTGCCATGAGAATGCTGGGCCGGCGACTCACACTCTGGTACCCCCCCAGGGTCGAACCACCAGGACAATTGAATCGAAGTGGTCCCAGCGGGTCTCAACCAGTATAGGACCAGATGTAGGAGCACAAATACCGGTCGGTAACGGCCGAATTCGTCCGTTACCGACCGGTATTTGGTGATTGAGATGTAGGGGCATCATTTTACAGATTCGGTAAATTTACCAAATCTGTAAATTTACCGAATCTGTAAAATACCGAATCGGTATTTTTACCGATTTGGTAATTTCCAGATGTAGGTGGGACTCTTCTGAGTCCCAAAGGCCTTTCAGAATCGGTATTTTACCACCCAATCAAATTGGGTGGTAAAATACCGAATCCAGGTGTGCATGCACATGTGTGCATGCACACCTATGCCATGTGACAGACAGACATGCCCTTAGGGCATGTCTGTGTGCCACATGGCACACATGCCTGTATTTGGGGTGCTAGAGGGTGTCAAAGTGACACCCCCTGCACCCTTGCTGAAATCGGTATTTACCGAATCTGTAAATACCGATTCGGTATTGCCCATTGATTCCTAAGGGCTTCAAGGCCCATAAGAATCAATGGGCAATCGTTAAGATTCGGTATTTACCGATTCTGTAAATACCGAATCTTAACGATTCGGTATTTACCGAGTCTGTAATACCTACATCACCCCCCCTCTATTTTACCACTTCTTAAATACCGAATCGGTATGATTCGGTATTTAAGAAGTGGTAAAATAGATTTACCTACATCTGGCCCATAGCCCTGTCGGGCCAGCATGCATGCTCCACCATTGCCACAGAATGTCAGAAGTTATTATTAATAAAGATCGTATCTCTCTCATTGACTGTCCACTACCTCTTTTTTCTCACCCCTTGATTTCCTGCTCTATTCTACCTGCCTTTCTCTCTTGTTCAACAAATAATGTCATGTGGGGGCAGCAAAACAAACAAACACTGATGTATAATCTGTAATTGACTCAACATACGCTATCCCTGTAACAATGTTTGTGAATGTTTTCTTGCATAAAATAAAAAAATAAAAAATAAAAAATCTTGGAAAAAAAGCCAAGTTATAAAAATGCAAAAATTCGTACTTAAAAATGTTTTTAAGGCGAGTCCGGATTATGATTATGTGAACCATGGAATACAAGCTGTTCCAAAGGTCTTCCCTGTCGTTCATAGCAAAGAGGGATGCCATCCAGTTGAGCAGTTCGAAGGAACACATATGCTCCTCATAATCCAAAGCCTCCACAAGCATGTCCAGGCAACTTGTGTCATACTCGATGAAACTCTGCGGTAAGAGGCACTGTGCAGCCTCATAGGTATTCGAGCCTGCCAATACTCCAAGTGCAACGCACCCAGGGCATGTATGTGCGCAAACTGTCCAGACATGCATATTTCAGGGGTGCAATAGGGTGTCCTTTTGGCACCCTTGCAACCTTGAAATTGTATTCCCAATTTGCGATTCTCTAATTGGTAATCGCAAATTGAGAATGTCGTCCCATTCATTCCTATGGGCCTCCCAGCCCATAGGAATGAATGGGAAGGTATTCCTTAATTGTGAATCTCAATTTGCGATTCGCAAATAAGGAATATGTAGGATTCGCAATTTTTTTAGCAAATCCTACATACATTGCATTTTGCAATTCTCTAATTGCGATTCGCTAAAGATCGCAATTTGAGAATCGCAAAACTTTTTTTTGATACATATGGCCCTTAGACGGTGCTCACGCTTATATTCCTTTTCATGTGGATTGGGTTTGTGACAGTGTTCTTCTTGCTCATCAATGGTCATTATTTGCCTGAACGTTGTGCTGTGAATTTGTTGATGAAGTTCTATCTCCCCATACATCATCCCATATAATGAAAAGAGATCAAGCCCTTGTGAACATTTCGGCCTTCCCTGTTGCTGATGGTATTGCTTGGGATAATATTGCATTTGCTATTGATGGTCCGACGGAGGTCATGAACATTCCATACGTGTTCCGTGTTTTATTAGGAGATATCGTATCACTGTACATACACTCAGACAACTGGGAAGTTCAGGCCGTTCATTCATTGTTTTCTGATTTAAAATATTATTCTGCTTTTGAAGGTGAAGATTTGTATTTGAATTCAGCCAATTATGCAGATTTATTCTGTTACCAACATTATGGTCATCATTTCTTGCATAAAGCAAACATGCTAAGACCGATTTTTAATTTTACACAGTTGTAACATTGTCTGACTCCTTTACAGGGGAGTTCTAATACTCAACAGTGTAAGTTCATATACTTTTCCAGTTATAATGCGTCCAATCCAGAGTCCTATTTCTATAAATTAAAATTGCCATCTCAATCTAAATTCAGATTGATTCACACTAAATTGATTTATTCTAATTCCTGTAGGACTGATTCGGCCTTACATGGTTATGATCATTGGAAAGACACCATGGATTTGAAATCCATTTGGGGTACTAAACATTTGCAGTTATGAGACACTGAAGCTCTGTATTGTGCATATCGAATTCCAACTCAAATTGAGTTTTTTAATAACACTGTGCAACAGACTACTTGTTATGGTATGGCTACGGCCAAAAGTTTGAATGTTCCTTCTATTCCCTCATTAGCTGAGTATGATATCAGGCGTACACACACAAATCATTCAATAGATGTATTGCTAGCCCTGTTCCAAAATGGTTGTATAACTGTTTCAGATGTCAACCCCTTGGGATGATTAGTGTGGCCCACAAGATCCAATGCATGTCAACTGCGTTTTCTTAATGCAACGCTGGGGTTCACACAATGCAGACTTGGTCCACGTTTCCCGCATTCTCATTAAGTCACCACGTATTCTGTAGGTAAATTGTGTGTTGGGACACTCCACACTGTCATCAGTGAAGCAACACCTGTCCCTTTTGTCGGCTGACATCGATTTGGCTGAATTTATTTGGGTTCAAAATCACCTAGAGCAAGACAATTTATTTATGAAGCATATAATGAATTGTGGAAGCTACCGCAGATGGAGGCTACGATGGCCCTACGCCAAATTGACCAAACTAATTTGGAAAAAGGTTTTGCAGTGGTAGATAATAGTATTAATGCATTGTCTTCCCGTATTTACACCTTGGATAATATTGCTGTAAAATAGAAACAGTCGCAGAAACTCTGGCATGTGCAGAAGCAATGCCTTCATGTGCTGCTAGGATACAAGAAAGTCTGCGGTCCTCGTTGGGAATCAGCTGATCCCCAACGCACGGTATAGTAGCAAATGGGACTTGCTCAGGTGACAAATTATAAGAATACTTAGAAGGGAAACCTTGTGGGAATTCTGTCCCACTCTTCGTATCCGTAATAGCTACTAGAATATCATTATCAATTTTAGTCATGGACCTAGTAACCGCTGCTACTGAACATATGGCAACTGCAGATTTGGTTGTTTCATCAGCCAAAGAATTATCAACCACATGTACTCCGACGCGCTGATCGCCAAGAGTATGGATAACATGTGTGAGTGGTAAACATCCCTTAAGTTCAGCCACTCTGACCCAAAGCATTTTATTCTTTATTGTGCTTCCTTTAGAGTCTCGATAATCATTCTGAGACCAAAAGAATAAATTGTCATTGAACGCCTGTACACAGTAGAAGGAATCACAAACAGCAAGAGTTGGCACATCAGGATCAGTGAATTCTAGAGCCAAAATTAAAAGCACACA
This sequence comes from Lissotriton helveticus, assembly GCF_964261635.1. Taxonomy (NCBI): domain Eukaryota; kingdom Metazoa; phylum Chordata; class Amphibia; order Caudata; family Salamandridae; genus Lissotriton; species Lissotriton helveticus. The sequence continues at coordinate 610,801,595 of NC_136069.1, read as the reverse complement.
GCTCGGCCAATTGAGCTGTACAGCCCCCCCAGGGCCTGTGTATGGACTGTGGAAGAGTTAAATTCACCATTCACAATTGAGCCTGCCACTATAGCACCAGCCGCCGAATAAGCATGTTTAGATCCAACGGCTGGTTGAGCAGAACCGTTGATGTAAATGATGCATTTGTACCGCTCAAGAGGAAGCAAAGACAACGGAGGAGGATGAACATGTTCATATTGTACAAACTCCTGTGTCTGCAAAGAGGGACCAAAGATAAAAGTGACATTAGCCGACGTCAAAGAACTTGCCTATTGTATCCAATGTGATGTAAAGCTTTAGAATTTGCAACACTCGCTTTTGTCAATGCTTCTAAAGTAGGTACAGGCGAGACCATAAGAATGCGTTTTCCCTGCACCAGAGAGCGTTCCTTCAGAATCGCCATCTGGACAGCTGCAAGAATTTTCTCAATAATGAAAAAACACAGCTCGGCCGATGTGTACAAGTGCAATTTGTAAGCAATGGGGACCCTGTCTCCCTCATTGAATGTCAAAAACGTGAAACCTACTACCAGGCACAATTCTTATGATCAAGTTTGAGGAATTGTCACGTTTTAACAAGAAGTTGATAGCAAGCAGATCAGACAGCAAAGACAGAAGAATGTCCGTATGTTCCGGTCGCCAGCAGGAAGACGAGAAAGTGGGTTGTAGCAACGCACAAAGCGGTATGATATGTTGGGCATAATCAAGAATGTATGTCCTCCTGAAATTTAAAAATCCCAGCAAAGATTGCAGTTTTTTCAATGTAGATGGAGGTTGCAATTGTTCGCATTCCTCCAGAAATTGAGGAGCTAACCCCCGAACCTTCATTATTCATTTGATATCCCAGGAAAAGTACCGCCAAGAAGGCTGTATGGGATTTCGCAAAGTTGAACCTAAGTCAGCAAAACTCAGTATGATGCGATCTACAGACACAAGATGCGGAATCAATTCATCATCTATCAAATAGATATCATCAACATAGGAGAAAACATCAGGGTCTATATGAGACACAACACGTGTAGCAAAAGCCCCAGGACTGTTCTTATCGCACATAGGCAAACGCGTAAACTGCTTCTGATTGCAGACCGCGGTAAATGCGGTCAAGTCATGGCTACCAGGAGCCAAATTGTGACAATAAAATCCATTGGAAATATCCACTGTTGTTTTGTATTATTTGCAAACAATATTATTCACTAAAGCAGAGCTGTGTGTGTTTTGTATTACAAATATACGAACGTGACTGTTTAAATCTCCATAATCCAAAACGATACGAACCATCTGGTTTCGATATCAGAAAGAGAGGATAATTCATGGATGAAACACAGGGTTCAATGACACCCTGATTTTCTAACTGGGTCAAAATGTCACTTAAGGATGCTTTTGCTTCACGTTTAATCAGATAATGTGCCTGTGGCATAGATCGTAAAGAAATTTCATGTGCTGGTGAATCTACATTCCAGCCCACCTGATTATAATATACAGCCGGCGCTAGGGCTAATGCCCATTCCGATGCATAAGCTTGTTTAGCCTCTTCAGAAACGTAACGTCAAAAATCAGGAGTATCACGTCCTCCCCTCGGGAAGAAGTTCAAATGAATGAAGAAGGCCAATGCACCTCTGCCAACAAAATGTCATAAGATGAGGTGAGGTTCTCCCATAAAATAGCCTTAATTGTCTGTTTTACATCACCTTCAATTTGGAGAACAATCTCATGAAGCCTATCAGGGGGTGCAACTTGTGTATCTGTTGTTTCCACTGTAATGAAATTATCATTTGCTTGTGCCTCCAGACAAGGATGGAGTGCCTCCTGCACTATGGTAACTTCCGCCACGCTATTGAGGAATGTCACCACCCATCTCCAATCGAGGAACAGGGTTCTCACAGTCTGAGGCATACTTTGCTGTTAAAGAGGCAACTCTCTTCTTGTTAAACGGAGGTAGTCCCTTCAGTTTGGCTTTTACGTCAAACTGGCGTGGCGGATCACGTCGTTGCTGAGTGGTCTCGCCTTGCCTGCGATCCTGCCGCCCCCACTACCAAATTGTGGATCCGATGATTCCTGAGAGGAACGAGGAGAGTGCAGATAAGAAACTGGAAACCTCTCTGGTGTCTTAATTTTAGAGCAGTCAAGCAATTCATAGCTATGTTCAGAAGCATCAGGTATCAGTTAACCCTTGCTTCTGCTGTTGCTGCCACTGATTTCTATTCCAAGCTATTTAGGAAAGACTGGATGCCCTCCTTTTTAGGTGGGGGCTTATTCTGCGTTTGAGTAAAAGTTCTAATTCCCAGATTATTGTGCCCCAAGGATTTCTATACGTTTGCAATAATCTTTGGCAATTCACGTTGTTTATCTACATCAGCCACAGCCTCTAGGTGCTGACTCACCTGTAAGCTAACTGCTTCCCCCTTGACATTAGATAGGATTTTTTTTTCCAATTTTATTTATTATGTTTTGGCTCTCAATGAGGGCCACATAAAATTCAAATACAAATTACATTACAGAAAAAAAAAAAATTCAATCAACACACAAAAAGCAGAATGCATCCATTGACAAATATACAAGAAAAAAGCAGTGTCGATCCTCACCAAAAGGTCTTAATAAATAGCTAAAAAACCTTTAAAAAAATTAAAAATGTGGAAGCAAAACATTTCATTTGGAGGACAGAACAAATATTGTAGGAAAATATTCACATTAGAAATACCCAGTTGGAGACATATTGGTTTTAACCATTTAAGCCGCAATGGGCGAAGTGCGGGGCAAATCAACAAGCTATTTAGGAAAGACTGGATGCCCTCCTTTTTAGGTGGGGGCTTATTCTGCGTTTGAGTAAAAGTTCTAATTCCCAGATTATTGTGCCCCAAGGATTTCTATACGTTTGCAATAATCTTTGGCAATTCACGTTGTTTATCTACATCAGCCACAGCCTCTAGGTGCTGACTCACCTGTAAGCTAACTGCTTCCCCCTTGACATTAGATAGGATCATGTCAGAGACAATAGGGAATACACCTACCAATCTCATCACCAACTCCAGTGCAGCCTCTGCCCCCTGTTCATCTTGAACCTTCTTAAGAACCGTCGAAAGCACAGTCATGGAGGGGGTGCCAAAACACAGTGAATAAACTGCCACAAACACCATTCCCCAAGAGGTGCAATCAGCCAAATTGGGAATAATTCCTTTAGGTAAGTTCATTGTGAGGATCCTGTGTTTATCCACAGAAGAAGTATGCAGAAAAACATTTTTGAGTTGCTCAAACATTTCGGTCAACCATAGAGGCAAATCATCCCTGTTCTGAGAACGCTTCTCCATGACTGAGTTAATCATGATAGGCTTACAACCACACCACCACCATGACTTGTTGGCAGAGCGGCACCAGCCGGTGCTGCCGGTATATTACGAGATATAAATTATATGACACTTCTGTGTATATGTTTCAAAGCTGTGTGTAACGTGTGCAGCTGCGAGTGTAACTCCAAGGTAATTTGGATGAGGTGTAAATCCCACCAAAACGGGCCATGTGGTCCAGTCGACCGATAAGGGGCCGAGACGGACCAGAGATACAGGGCGAGGAAGGGTGCCATTAAACCATATGGTGTGCCCCCAAGCCAACAATGGAACTTAAAGTAATCGATATGGACGATAAACTTGTGGAACGGCACCACGTTCATACTCATGAAAGAAGTTATCTTTCCCATCAACAGCTGGAAACTTAACCCAAGAGGGTTAAAAACTTAGAAGCTGATAGCTGCGTCTGCCTCTACCACAAATATAAAATCTGCTCCCGGCACCGAGACCCCATGTTGAGTCAAATGAGCAGTCACTGCGGCGCAGTTTGGCGCCGCAAAGTTAATTTGCTGTGCCATTATAGACAATGGAAATAACATTTGGAAAATGAGAGCACAACAGTGGGTGAAGAACAAATAAACTTAACCTTTTAATCTTCGAGCTTGAAAAAACCTATAAAACTCTAATATAGGAGGTTAAGCTCTCACACCACGGACGTCTCCATAACTGGTGAGAAGGTATTGTAGACAAGCCAAAGCGCTACTCAGGGGTTTCGCGAATATATTCCAGACCAAACGTTGGTAGCGCCATGTTTCTGCACATCGACAGAACTATGCACAGGAATATGGGACCTCGGTGCATAGGGGCTAACCCTTCCCACCAGCTTAGTGCACACAAACCCAGGACCAACTAGCTATAGTGTCTCACTCACTTTCCAACACACTCACGTAGAAGCAAATGATTAGACACCCCAGAACACAACACTCCCGGATCTCTCAGGAATCAGTAACAAGACACACCTTTTCTCTCACACTCTCGTACCTGTCCACAATAAGAACTGACTGAGACACGGATGTAGTTTAACATGTTTATTTTAACTATTGTGGTTTAACATGCAGTATATGTGCCACAACCAGCAGAAACATGCATAAAACTGATACAGTTAGCATTGCAGCTAGGCTATATATCATAAAGGGAGAGGTCATCATATAAAGACAATGGAGATAGGACTATAATGCCTAACCTCCCTCCTCTTGGTAAGAAGAAATATTATTATAGTATGGAAGATCTCTGGGCTTTGTCAGCAGACCCCATACCATTGTGCCTAGATGATATATCTACATCTTAGGAACCGCATTGCTCTTCTCCCTGGAAAGCTCCCTCTCCAAGTATGTGTTACCTAAACATGTATCCCTATAATATCAAATACTAGTTTCCAGCAGCAGCTGCATTAGCATCTTTTGTCTAGGTGCTCGGGACTGACCAGAACAGAATAACAAGGGGCATTGTTTATCGACCTTGCTCACAGTGTTTAGACTAAACTCCAGGAACAGGCAGAGAATGTACAAAGCAGACGGTTCTCAAGTGAAAGGCATAAACAGAGTCTGGCAAAAATAAAGCCATGTAGTAACGTATGCAAAAGCTGCATCATGGCTGCCAGGCTCATGCTAACTTAGCGATTTCGACAATGTCCCTATCGGCCACGTGACAAGACGCTTGTGCGGCCACTTCTATAATACCGATAGCGCTGGAGCACATAAAGCACCAGCACTATCTTCAGAGAAGGTTCCCTCATTTGCATAGGGCCATGGCCACATGCAAATGAGGGAATCTCTTTGCCTCTCCGCATGCACCTTATTACAGGCGAGGCGCAGAGGCAAAGAAGCTCTGAAGAGGTGCAAAGACAGTGTGCCACCTAAAAGGTGGGGTACTGCCATTGCGCCTCCTTTTGGCAGCCCTCTGGTGGGGAGAAAAGGGGTCCTATGGACCCCCAGACATCACCTTGCAGGTGGGTACAGTCACTGTCTGCACGCACCTGCAAGGGGATCTTTTATCCCCTTTAAAAGTGCAGCGTGTTGCAGCCTGCACTGTGAAAACACGGCGGAGCAGCTTTAAAGCAGCCATTTCATTTTTCACATGAATGTGCTGCCCCCAGGGCAACACGAGTTCGTGGCTGCCCTGGGGCAGTGCCTTCACCGTAATGCGGCGCATTTTCCTGGATTGCACGGGCACACTATTTGAAAGGTGCGCCCAGCGAAATCCAGCAAAATGAGCTGCATGTATAATATAGCCCCTGATACACAAACAGATATGGAGGAGGATGGCTCAATTACATTTTTTTGGCCACCGAAAAGAGGAGATCTAGGAGGATCTCAACAATTAAAATAGAGAATAATGAAGAGTTCATTCCTTCAGATATTCTGCATCGTACCAGCAAACCTATACTGACCCATCTCTCATTCAGCTTCCTTTACCTTCAAAACTGTCACCTAAACACCCCACAATGCGACGTATAGGGAAACATTCATGCTGCAGTGTCCACTTTGATTCCTTCAATTGGTCCTAAAATTATACCATTCTTTATCATGATCAGGAATGACTCCTTTATTAATAAGGATAACGTTTTTTTTTCCCATGCAGGATTATAGATAGAGCCTGCTCCCCATGTAGGATAAGTTACTTGATAATACGAGTCCCATTACAAGGATTGTTGGAAATTGCTGGGAGAGAAAATTAATTGGTGGTTCACTTGTTGAAGTAGTTGAAATACCAAATTGAACACAGAGAATAATATGCATCATCAGCAGTGTTTAGCAATCCCACAAAAAATTAAAAATATCCACAGATTAAAATAATTTGTCAGGGGTCAAATAGTATGGGGTGTTTTGCTGTACCATTTAGCCCTATTTCATATAAAAAAATATAAGATGATATAAGAGCATTGGGGATTTATTCCAGCTACTTTAATCCTTCAGATATTTTCTTGACAGTTTCTAAAAGGACAAACCCCAATTCCTTTTGTGTGATTTACAGGTTTCTAGAGCATTGCAAACTAAATGTAATACTCTTTTGGAACAGACACTAGATTAGAATAAGTTCAGTGAAAACATTATTTGAAAGCCACATTATAATTACATTAAAATAACCTCATGCGCCTGATTCACCCAATGGTGGTTCAATAGGTGAAGTGGATTATCTAGCAATGAATCCACTGCACACAATCCCCAAGAGTGGCTATAGCTTGTACTGCTTTTTATGCAGGAGGTCAAATAGAAACTATTCTCAGGGAAGTAAGTTGGTCAGATGACTTTACTTTCAGAGCATAGTTATTGCAAACCAGTTCATCATGCTTCTGAGACTGTTTTCAAAAACATAATAGGGTCTTCTTGTCTTCCCCGGAAAGGTGGGTTTTCTAGCTAATAGAGCGGTAATGTCTTCCTTTTATTCAAACTAGGGAGGCCAGTATTATTCCAAGTCTGTTATTCTTTCATTTAATATAAAGAATTAATGTTTCCCTCCCTTGTGTTTTCAGGTTTTTCTTGTCCAGCTATTAATCACTGACTTTAATGTTTCTAGTATTAATGCCAGCAATTTCCAAATCTACTTATGGATAAGCTGGCGATGACCGACTGGAGCCCAGTGTTTTTCCCTCTGGGAGCAGTGATTCTTCCATTGATGAACACTTTTTTTTGTGTATGTTGGTGTCTCCTTTACAAAAAACAGTGCATGCTTGTTACAGCAAGAGAATGTAAGGGCAGGGCCACCTATGAACTGTTGTTTGCTCTAAAAAAACCAAAAAAAGGAGAAAGACATGACCCTCACCTCTGAGTCTGTCCTTTAGTATAAGCTAGCTAAGGAAAACTGCATTATCCCTCATGGATATGTATAATGCTTCATATGTTATTCTATTTCAGGATAGTGAGTGTGACAATATATATTGTTAAATCAGTTGGCATTTTCTTTATAGTTTAACCTACCCTTCCAAATTGTTACAGTGTTTCTTTTGTGCCCTTTAGGTGAATGTTCAGTTATATCAATTTTCCATTTGCTGAAAAGAATTTCAATTTTTTTAGAATGCTGGAGAGCAACAATCATATTCCAATCAGTGTTCTGTACTTTAGAATTATCATTGTGTACATAAGCTGGAACTACATTCTTCCCTCATGGGTGAAAAATTTAAGAGGTTTGTTTTTGGTTTGTTCGCCCGCTATTTCATGTTTTTCCTCTTTTTGAGTAGGAGTTGGCATAGTAAAATAGTATTCTTTCATGAACATTGTAAGTTCTCTTCTGTTTTTATGCATTTTTATATTTATTCAGTACACCTGGATATACATGCCTTTCACTGTGAAAAAAAGGATATGGTTTGCTTGTAACAGTTAGAAATACTGGCTGAACAAACACATTAATACATGTCAATTGAATGTAAAAAAACACCAGTTGTCGACCTTGCAAACTCAACATCACCTATAATCCTTTAAGAAGAATCATATCTTATTTCCCAAACTCTTAGGGGCCGATTCTAACATTTACACTGGGTTTGCACAAAAGTGACACAAACCGGTGCACATTGTTTATTTAGAATTTAATTTTAGCTGTAAAGTTGCCTGAAAGTAATGCAAAACAGCACTTCTAGTGCTTTATATTAATTTTTGTTGGGGGCAGGAGGGAGTTCCCTTTGGGCATTCTCATGCAACTATCCATGGGTTTTGAGGGAAAAATCCTATCTACTAACATTAGTAATCATGGTTTAGTACCAAATAATAATGTATTTTTGGGAGTGGCATTATCTTGGAGAAATGTTTTTACTTCTCTAAATTTTTCAGAGTTTGCAGTTGTGCTGCACTGTACAGCACACATGCAAAATGGGAAACATTTCTGGTTTGTCTCTGCATTGAATTGTAGTATTCTTGCATAATGTTTTATTCCCTATGTTTCTCTGTTCTAGCTGCTCAGCCTCTGTGTGTGTGATATGTATGGATTTTGATGAGTGGGCCTTGAGTACAATGCCTGGGTGACTGGATGAGGAGTGACAGTTGGTGGATGGGGCTGAGCAGCTAGCAGGCTGCTCCTGGTGGGGCTGCTGTTTATGATGACCTACCTGTTAATAAGGACCTACAGATGCTACCTGTGAATAAAACTACTTGGATTACAACTTACCAGCATTTCATCATTACTACAAGGATCTCGCACTGGAAGGGTATTCTTCAAGTACACAACCTGTGCTAAACATCACACATACACACCCTTTCATCATGGTGCAAAGGTGCGTGAGTCGGCCATAGCAGCCTAATTGGGTGCCAATTATAAGGAGAGAGCTGCATAGTGCCATTTCCTAGTAAACATGTTGCTCTGTTGCTCTCTCCCTCTCATGTAGAGCAGTGCAGCAACTTTGGTTGCAGCTCTGTGTTGCATGAGTTTATAATAATTGTACCCCTTACTCTTCTCTTCACATGGTCAGATAGTCCTAGATGATTTTATCCTTTCAACTCTTAAACCCCTCCTACTTACCATCCAGTCACAGAGGGTAGTCTTGGCCTGGTCATCCCCAGACAAGAATATATTACTCCAGAGGAACCATTATCTATTCATTGTCCTACCATCATTCATTCCTTTATCTAAACGCAAATCTAAAATACGGATTAAGCTACCTTTGAATCCCAACTTTCTTCTTCATTGATTTCCCACCCTAACCAGCACTGACCCCTTCACTTTACTTATCTACTTAAGTGCACTCACCTCCCACGCCATGAATAGTATTCCCCTTCTAGCTTTAACCTAGGAAATATTAAAAAAATGAGTTCACACTGGTCTAATAATAAACAAAGTGCACAGACAAAGACTCTTCTGACCTACTGGTGCCATCAGAAAAATCACTCTCTGGAATTAACCTAATATTAAAAGCAGCTAAAAGGCTGTACAAGCACAGCCTAGATTAAGCCAAAACAAAAGCCTCCTTTTATAAATCTATGCTTGACAACTCATGTAATCATAAGAATTTACTTTCAGAATATTTTCGGACAAGTCCATTCATGTCCCATTCCATGTCCTTTCATGATAGTAAATTTCAGAATCAATATTAACAAAGCTGCCTCTAATTTCCTTTATAAAATACTGGAAATAAGGAATGATGTTGATTTGCATCCTTTCTGCATGACCAGGAAAAACATTTTGTGATCACAAAAATGCCTTTGCCTCCTGGAACTACTTTGTGTCAATCATCTCCACCATCCTGAGCAAATTCATAGTACTCATCCTCTCCCAGAATCCAGGTACCTCTCCATGAGCACATTGGCTGTATGCATGTCTTTAACCATACACAGTTTTGCTACCTTTTGGCTAGGTTTGGTCTATGAAAATATCTCATATTCATAAGTCATGGAAAACACCAGATAAACCGAGAATATCAGTCCTTATTCTTTATTAGTTCCACATCATCAAGCCTCCCTGTAACTTGGATTCTGTTTTTGATTTCATATAAACTGGACATGCCCACCCTCTGCTTAAAAAGCATGACTTTGATACTGAACAGATTCAAAAATTATGCAACAATCACCAGAGTCTTGGGCCTAATTTTGACATTACCTCCGCCTTCCGATGGTACTCCTGTTGTAAAGTTTAGAGAGGACAGCCACTCCTGGTGTCCAATCACCGTTGGTTTTCATGTCCATACACTAAATTTCTGAATTATGTTTTACGAAAACAAACTCCTAAAGTGAGCTCCAATCTGCTTTCTTTTGTGCTCATAGCACAGGCACCTCTTCAGAACTGTTAATGACAACCTGCTACTGTTTTGACAATTGTCATTCTAGTCTTTTAATGCTATCGTATCTCTCTGGATAACTTTTGTTAACTTTATCTTCTCTAATGGGTAACTTACATTTCCTGTTTGGGTTTTTTGTTGGTAACGTTATGAACCTACCATGTTTACATCTGTGTCACTACATCATCATATCTTTCTACTTGTACAGTGTTAGAAATGGGGTCTCTTGTTGGAGGAGGTTTGCACCCTGTCAAAGTAGGAACTACCACTCTAGTGAGGGTAAGCAGACACACATCCTTAATTAACCTGCGCTTAACCTGTGCTCACCATTTGGTAGCTTGGCACAGAGCAGTCAGGCTTAACTTAATAAGTAATGTGTAAAGTATTTGTGCAACACTCAAATTACAGTAACTAAATGTAAACTACACAAAATTCTTCACACAGGTTTAGAAAAATAGAGAATATTTGTCTGAGTGAAACAAGACCAAAACAACAAAAATCTAATATGAAAGAGTCAAAATATTCATTTTTAAAAATTAAGGGGCCCATTAGGATGGTGGGCGGATCGCCCCGCCAGGGGGCGATCTGCCCGCCATCCTACCCTGAATGACCCCCCACCATATTAGCATGGCGGGGGGTACTGCGGCGGACGGAAAGACCTTCTGCCGCTTTTCCGCTCCGGTCCCCTTGCGGCCGGGGCGGTAAAGGGTTTATATGCTGGCGGTGTCTATTAGACACCGACAGCCATAATATGATGGGCATTTGTGAATGCCTTTCCGTGGCGGCTCGGAAAGGCATGCGGAGTCCCCCTGCGGGGGCCCGTTGAGGGCCCCCCGGGACTCCGTGGGGTGGGGGGTGCACCATAGGTACCCCCCTGCATTTCAATTCACAACATGACAGGCACCGCGAGGTGCATTTTTAGCATTGCGGCGGGCGTTGCATTCAGCACCGCCCACCACAATGCTAAAAATGCGGAAAGCGCCTGCCACTGTGGCGGGGACATCCTCATATGTACAACGGGACACCCGTCCTTATAGCGGGTGGTCCCATTCACCGGTAGGATGACGGGCCGACTTTGTCCGCCCGTCATCCTAATGGGGGCCTAAATGTCAAAACAGGGCATAGAAGTCACTCGTGGTCAAAAGGTAACTTAAGTCACGAGGGATTGGTGTAAATGTAAAGTTCAGGCTGACCACGATAGAGAGCAGGCCGGCTACAGAACTCATACAGGTCGGGTGCAGAAAAATTCCTTGGATGGTGCAAGCCTACTACATCTCCATTGAGAGGTGCAAGGGGTTCCCGGGTCATCGTCGAGCTCTGTTGCAGTGAATGCAATACATTGTCATCAAGCAATGCAGAGTGTCATCGTCGAGCTGCACAGGCTGTGGGTCCAATGTCGTTGAGCAGCCTCTGCATCGAGAGCGATGCAGCAGAATATGTCATGGAGTCAAGGCAATGCATCGGTTTTTGTAGTAATCTGCCACAGAACCCACTTTCGTGGCCCGGGACTGGAGGTGTCACATCAGGCAAGGGTAGATTTCACAGATCGCAGAGTCCAGCAGCACCAGAAGGATTGCAAGTATTTTCTGTCCCTGAGGCTCTAGAACACAGGAGGCAAGCCAGCAAACAATTGGTGTCACTCTGGATTCTGGTGAGATGGGTTCAGTCCTTGTCCTCAGCAGGGCAGAGATCAGCAGCCAGGAGGGCAGTTCAGCAAAGCAGAGAACAGTTCCTCAGAATAGGCAGTCACAGCAAAGTGGCAGTCCTCTTCAGAACAGCAGTATTTTTTCCAGCACAGTTCTTCGCAGGTCCAGTAGTATACTGGTTTGGAAGGGTCAGATCCCTAGTACTCATACGCAAAAGTGCCTTTGATGTAGGGGTGACTTCAAAGGAGTTCTCTGAAGTGTACAAGGATCCCTTTCAACCCAGTCCTGTCTGCGGTGAGCAGTCAAAATATCGATTTTTAAATATCGAACTACATTAATATCGAGTTTTTAATATTGTAGGGACAGAATATCGAAGTCAAGAATATTGTTGACTAGAATATCGACCCCAAGGTAAGTGATATAGGTTTTTTTAAAATATTTAAGTAATATCGAAGTAAGTAATATCGTAAGCAAAAATATTATTTTAATTTTTTTAGTGTTATGTATTTTAGTATGTATTTTATATGTATGTTAAATATTTTTTTATGCATTTTCATAATTTTTAGAATAAATGTTTAGAAATTAGTAATTTTGTTAAAGTAAATTTTGCGCTTTAGTATCAGAGTGGGTGGTGGGTTTGTGGGGGGATAGGGAGAGAAGTTATTTAATTATAATTAATTAATTAATATGTTTTAATTAATTGATATTGATTTTTCATTAATTAATAATTAATTATTAATTGGTAATTTAATTGTATTAATTAGTTAATTATATGAATTATAATTAATGTATTATTATTTTTATTTGCTGTTATTGTTAATTAATTTATTGTTCATTAATAATTAATTGGTGATTCATTTTTATTAAGTGATTAATTGATAATTACATTAATTATGTGATTTTTTTGTGTAGTGAGTTGTGGGTTTATAGGGGAATACTGTGGGAAGTAATTAAATTAAATTAATTAATGAGATTGTTTTATGTATTGGTATTTATTATTAATTAATTGTTAATTAATTATTAATTGGTCATTACTTGTTTTTAATCAGTTAATTATATTAATTATAATTAATGTATTAATAATGTTTATTTATTTTTATTGTTAATTGATTGTTGATTGATAATTAATTGGTGAATAATTATTAATTGGTAATTAATATTTATTAATTCGTTAATTTATAATTCTATTAATTATACTTCATTTATTATTAATTGTTATTAATTGATTAATTGATAGCTACATTAATTGAGTTGTTTTGTATTTGTAGTGTGTTGTGTTTTAAAGGGGGAATAGTGTGGGATGTAATTTAATGTTATTTAAGTAAATATTAATTTAAATTTATTGGTATTTATTAATAATTTTTTGTAAAATAATGATTATGTTATTTTTGTATAAACATGTTTTAATTGATAAGTATGGTAATTTAACTCCTACGCTATCCACCGCTTTCCCTACTGTTGCACTCTCTGGAGTTGGTATAGTAATTTTTACCCCTACGTTTTCCTTACTTTTGCACTCACTGGAGTGGGAATAGTAATGTTTACCCCTACACTATCCAGCGCTTTCCCTACTGTTGCACTCACTGGAGTGGGAATAGTAAACTTTACCCCTACACTATCCAACGCTTTCTCTACTGTTGCACTCTGTGGAGTGGGAATAAAAATGTTTACCCCTATGCTATCTAATGCTTTCCCTACTGTTTCACTCTCTCGAGTTGGAAAACAAATTTTTACCCCTATGCTATCCAGCACTTTCCCTACTGTTGCACTCACTGAAGTTAGAATAGTAATTTTTACCCTTACACTATCCAACGCTTTCCACACTGGTGCACTGACTGGAGTGGGAATACTCATTTTTATCCTCCTGCTATCCAACGCTTTCCCTACGGGTGCACTCACTGGAGTGGGAATAGTAATTTTTACCCTGACACTATCCAACGCTTTCCCTAATGTTGCAATATGTGGAGTAAGTATATATATTAATTTATATGTAGATGTTTAATAATTTGAACATTATATGTATTAGTTATTATTTTTCAAATATGTTTTAATATTTATATCTATCATTTTTTGAATCATATGTATTATTTACTTATTTTTACATTATTATTAAAACATTTAAAAAAACAATATTTTTAACATCGATATTTTTGACGATATTTTTTTCTCGATATATTTGTACTTACCTTCATGTAAATAGGACTACGATATTTTTGCCTTCGATATTTCTGTGTTGATATTTTTGTAGGTCGACATCTGTCTGTTGCTATTTTGTCAGACATTCCTGTCTGCCAGGCTATCATTTGGGGGGTAAACTTTTTGTGTAAGGACAGGACACAGCCTATTCAGATGTAAGTGTGAGCCACCTCTCCCCCTTACAGCCTAGGGAGGCTATCGGAATGCAGATTAATGCAGATGAGTTCTCTGTCACACCCAGCCCTTCATGTGCTTGTGGCTGTACAGAGGGAATGCACAAAATGCCGCGGTCTCCCAGGTGTTTGTTGGAAACAGACAGACTATAGGCAAACTGATGAAAGTTAAGAGCAGAGAAATGTCCGCTTTTTAAGTGGGATTTCTAAAACGGAAATGTCAAATCCAACTGTACTACTCAAGAGGATTCATCACCATCATTCCAAAGATATGTCACATGATGTAGCTTTTCCCTTCTGATCAGAAATTACAGCTTAAAAAGCTTTTCAAGGGAGCCCCAATGCTATTCTATGAGAGACGAAGACCTCACAGCACCAAAATAGATTAATGTAGCTATTTGTCACTGCCAGAACATGTAAAACTTAAAAGTGCATGTCCTGCCATTTAGTTACACAGCATCCGAGACTTAGGGCCCCCCTTGGCAAGTGGTTTTAAATGCCAAGTTGAAGTGGCAGTAAACGGCACAAACAAGCGTTGCAATGGCAGACCTGAGCCAGGTTTGAAAGGATACTTGTGTGGGTGGTTCTAAGTAGTGCTGCAGGCCCACTAGCATCATTTAGATGTCAGGCCCTGGGTATATGGTATACCACTTTACAAAGTACTTACAGATTACCGAAATATACCAATCAGGTATATACCAATGTCACCATGTTTTAGGGGAGAAGCACATGCACTTTAGCACTGGTCAGCAGTTGTAAAGTGTTCAGTGTCCTAAGGCAAACAAAAAGAGGGTCAGAAAAAGAGGAGGAGAAAGGCAAAAAGTTTGGGGTAACCATGCAAAAAGTGCCATTTCCAACATATGGACTGTGTTTTCCATTGTTTTGCCAAGACGTGGCTTATTTTGAATTGGTATGCTATCACTTTTATTTCATTTTTGTGTGTAGACTTTTGCTAAGTTGAGCGGAGCTCGGTGTACAGAGCATGGAGTAGAGCGGCAGCGGTAACGACAGTAGAGCGAAGGAGAGCTGTCGCGAGTTGGGTCTGAACAGCGGTACTGGGTTTGAGCCGGGTTGAGCAGAGCGGAGGAGAGCTGCCGCGAGCTAGGGGCTAAGCCACGAGAGCCGACAAAACACTGGCAAGGAGCCTTATGTCCCCCATATTGTCCGTACCGTGAGTGGTAGCCGGGCTGTGCGGGTGCAGCTGATGTGGCAGTTGCCGCAGACTTTTCTTTAGCGGCGGGGAGTGGCAGACGAGTGGCGGGTGAGGGGTCTATCCCCTAGTTTGCACCCCTGTGGAGAGCTTTCGTGAATATAGCACGCTGTTGTTGATCAGCTAAAAACTTTACCACAAACACCGGCACGTACCCCCCGCTGAGCTGAACTGAAATCTGCAGTAGCCACATGCACTCCCTACTGCCCCCGCGGGATGAGCTTTTGGCTGCCTGAAGACAGCACGCTGTTTTAATTCAGCAAAAAAACATTACTAGTGAGTCCCACAGAGTCCCTCGTTGTTGTTGCATTCTGGACCTGTTGACCTGCCCTGTGGACCTGTTGACCTGTGGACCCATACTAACTAGAGTTTTTAACGCTGCTGCAACTGAGGGTTGTCCGTCTTCATGGGGGGAATCTGTTATCATTCCCATCTACAAAAAAGGTGACAAATCTGAAGCAAAAAACTACTGTCCGATCTCATTACTCAACTCCTCAGTAAAAATTATGAGTAGAGTCCTATTGTTAAGATTGGAGGATTGGGTTTTGGATAATGATATCATAGCACACGTACAATATGGTTTTAGAAAAGGGTTAGGTACCTTGGAATAGTGTATTCATTTGGAGCTTTTAATTGGAAAGTATACTAAAGTCAAGCAGGGTCGGCTTTTTTTATGTTTTGTGGATTTAAGTAGCGTATTTGATTTGGTAGATCAGGGAGTTCTATGGCCTGTTTTACTTAACCTCGGGGCACCAAATCCTATTATTTATTTCCTGGCCAGGTTATACAAAAACTTAACAAATAAAGTTCACTATGGCCAGAAGGGTGAATGTACCCCTAATTTTAATGTAAACCGCGGTATCGGTCAAGGTTGTATTTTAGCCCCCCAACTTTTTACTTTGTTTATTAAAGAGGTTGATGCTACACTTAAGACGATACAGGTGGACTCCCCAATAGTGGAGGGCAAGCAAGTGCCGGTTCTGCTTTACGTGGACGATGCCGTGCTTTTATACAGAACACCGGTTGGCCTTCAGAAGTTAATAGACGGGTTTGCAGCTTTTATTAATAGGAGGAAGTTGCTGATAAACAAAACAAAAATCTTTACAATGGTATGCGGCCCGAAAATTAATTGCCTGAAACTTTTTTTTATCGAGGGAAACAAAATATAAAATGTGGATAACTTTTGTTATTTGGGTATTTTCTTTTCTTCGGATGGGAAATGAAATTATGAAACATCTCAGGTTAGGGCGAAATTGAGAAAGAGCATATACAGTGTTTTTTAATTTTCTACTAATCTGGGGGACCGCCGTATTAAAGATATGATTGAGATCTATAAAGCAAGATGCACATTCGTTGCACTCTAAGGGGCTGGGCTTTGGGGTCGCGTATCTTGTCACGACATACAGGTGAAAGAGAACTCCTTTTTAAAGAAACTTTTATGCCTTCCGGCCTCAGCCTCCTCTGAACTTATCCATTGCGAGGTTGGTCTAAACTATTTGAGGGATTTAATGGCATTGAGACTGCTTCAGCTAAGGAGATCATTATGGCTAATTAGGGAGACTATCTTTACCAAGTCCATTATAAATGATTGCCTACCCCTGGAAAATTACTTGAAGATACCCTGGCTTAACTATTTAACTGAAACTTACAGGGACATTTTTGACCAACCTATATTGGGTATGCAAAATGAAACCTTAGCTATGCCAAAACAGGAGTTAAAGAGCACTATCCTGTCCCACTAGAATGCACGCAGGAGGGAATCAGTAAGGGAACAAACCACGTATCAGTTTTACCATCTATACATTGAATCAATGGGTTTTCAAGCCTATGTTTCAAGATCTTCCCATCGTAATGTACTTACAAGATTGAGGCTAGGCCTTGAGCATCGCCTGGTTGCGTTCCCTATGATGAATCAGTACCCCATTTCCGCCTGACCCTGTGATGGGATTACAAAACAGAGCACTTTGCACTTTCTGTTTCTTTGTGATCTGTTTCTGCCTTTTAGGATTGTTTATCTCAAACCTTTGTTTAAGAAGTATAAAACCAATACCATTAATGCTGCTATGACCCTACTTTTTGCACTTAAAGAACCTGATATGTGTTTTTATACCGCTACATTCATTCTAAGTGCAATTAAGGCTAGAAAGAGTATGCTGTTCTAATGTTAATTATACCCTTTCTTTTGTTTATGGAAGTTTTATTGACCCTGCATCGTGCACTTTAGATTTTGTACCTTCTATAGCCCATATGATTCGATCCCTCGTAATAATAACCATGCTATGCTGCTATGAGTCTATTGTTTGCATCTAGAGTTATGTCATAATCTATGCACTTTAAACCACACTTTGTGAAGCTCCGGTGTTACTCTTAACCCTAATTATGAGAAGATGTAATGTATTTAATGTTTAGGGAAGTTTTATTGATCATGCACCGTGCACTTTAGATCTTGCACCTTCTAAAGCCCATGTGATTCGATCCCTCGTAATCATAACCATGCTATGCTGCTAAGAGTCTATTGTCTACATCTGGAGTGATGTTATAATCTATGCACTTTTAATTGCACTTTGTGAAGCTCCGGTGTTACTCTTAACTCTTATTATGTAAAGCTACAATGTAACTCTTATTATGTAAAGCTACAATGTGTTTAATGTTTACATTAAGAGAGCTGATGTAACGTAGGACGAATAATGGAAACTTGTAACTGTATGCCCTTTTAACATGTATTTCGATTTTTATCAATTTTAAACTGCCATGTGTGATAAATTGTGCTTTTATGGTTGTATGTCCCAACCGAATAAAGCTGTTTTGAATTTGAATTTGATTTGACTTTGAGTGTTTCTCTTATGAAAATAGATTGTTTTTATGTTTTCCTCTTAAAGCGCTCTGGCACACCTTCACCCCTTCTGACACCCCTTCATGCACCTTTGTCATGATACATTGAATGTGTCTTAGTTACATTTGCTGAGTCTATTTGGCCTTTTTAAATCTCTTACTGATTAGATAAGCAAAAATAAACTCTCTAACTGAAAGGTTTAGACATACTTCCTATGTATAATGCTCCTACTTCCTCTAGGGCCTCGCGAGCACTTTATAGAATAAGAAGATTTACCGAAACTAGTAAATAATGTTGACATTTAACAGCAGACCTTCGTTCTGAGGAGGTTCTAGGTCAAGCCTTCTTGACCACTTTTCTGTCAATGTTCCCTATTGGCACTTTTTGTCAAGATGAGTGTTGTTATGTTTAGATGTTGGAAAGTGGGTTATTAGTAGTGGCAAATGTAAATTTCCCCCTGGCAATGAGGCTGCTACCACAATGTAGAGATCAGTACAGGTCTTAGAAAATTATTCCCATGCTCCACCCTTGGTAGCTTGGCTGCGAGCCGGCTGGCTTAGCTTCAAAGACAGATATGTAAAGCATTTAAAAACACCAATTCAGTAAATAATTAATAAACAACACACAATAAAAATTCAACACCAATTTATAAAATAGGAGATATTTGTATCTTTAAAATGACACCAAACAAAAAGAATCCAATGTAGGGAAGAGGAGATATGATTGTTTAAAGATTTGGCACCATATAGCACATAGAAACCTATAGCTCCATTTGGGACATCTGGCCAATATAGACTGGGTCAAAGTCAAAGTTCCAGGTGACCTTTATGGAGCCCTGCGCGGCTACCCCTAGCAGTAGGTCTTGATCAAATTGTTTACCCTCTGACTTAGAAACGTTTCTGGAGCTTTTCTTCCCAAGGCCCCTCGAAGATCTCAGCCTGTCCAAGTTCGCTGAGGGTTTGCCAGTTTGCCTTGCGACGAGCTCCTGGTCAAACTTGTGAAAGTCCAACTTCTGGAGCTTTCCAGCATGATGAACCAGGGATCCAGGCCCGGCTCGCAGTTGAAGTTGGGCAGCTTGGCTCTCGCAGTTGGTCCCGGTCACCTTTCCTACATTCTGACCTAAAAACTTTTATGGAGCTTTTTCTTCATGGGTCCCTCGATTCACCAGTCCATCTTCTGTGAGAGTTCGCCAGTTTGGGTTCCAGCTTACTCCCAGTCAAACTCTGGTAGTCGGATCTCCAGAGCTTTTCAGCAGGACGAACCTGGATTGCCAACCTGGCTAGCCAGGTCGAGTCGGTCCACTTATGGAGCTTTTTTCCAAAGTTGCTTCACACTTCTCCAAACTTCTAGAACTTCTTCCTGAAGTTCCCTAAAGGGTCCCAAAGTGTCCAAGGCTTACTCCAATGGTCTGGATGGTCCTTGAAAGTTTGGGACTTCAATTCACACAATCCACTTGGACAATCCCTTTACAAATGTAGTACCCTAAACTGAGGATTCTTGATGGTGATGTTCCAGGTGAGCTCTTTTGACCAGTAGCTTGCAGGGAGTCCACTCTTTAGTCCTTTGGAAGCAAGTTAGGTCCACAGGGCTGTAATTCAGGTTGTGCATCAGGCACAATCTTCAGAGTGCAGGGCCTGGTTGGTGTCAATCAATCTCCTCAGCCTGGACCCTTCTTCTCTCTTAGGTTTCAAGCAGCAGATCTGAGAGGCTCTGCCCCTCTCAGATACTTATTCAAAGTTCACTGGGTCAAGCAGGAGAGCACTCCTGTCCAATGAGGTGCAGGGCAGCACCCCAGGGTCTGATCACACTCTCCAAAGTGTGGCACTATTTTCTCCCAGAGAGCACCATTTCTCAAAAATTCATCTTGGCTGATGTCCCAGCAGGGAGAGAAGAGCTGGCTAAACACACCCCCAGGATGGTTAATCACACTAGTCTCTCCCCCTTGCTTCTGCTCTTTCCTTCCTTAATCCCACCATCTGCCTGGGTTCAAAGAAAAGGAGTGTCAATTTAAACTGACTTTCTTCTGCCTGTATCCTCCTTCTATTGAAGAATATGGTTTTCACTGGCATTCCAATCAGCAGAACCCTGCCCTCTCAGAAGAGCTGCCTAACCCCTGGGGCTATTTAGCACCTCTTTAAATGAGCCTTGCTAATCCACTTAACTCTTACCAATCAGGACAGACCACTGAAAGGCTGCATTTTAGCTTTCAGACAAGAAAGCCTTATAACTTCTTGTCTGTGCACTTTAGAAGGAATTCAACATTACCGTATTGTTGGATGTATCAATACCATTCTATGAAGGCTTTGAATGGCATTTTTATCATTCTTCTATCAGCAATGTTTTTGTTAATAATGTCTTGCCTTGTTAACATATTTGGCAGGGGATTTACAATGTGAAAAATGACTTGTGCCATTTTCCCAACACCAGGGCTTATAAAACATCTTTTTTAAGGACCCTCCCTTTATCTTCAGGACCCCACACCCTGAGATACCTAGGGGAGACTTTAGGGGTTCTGAATATGTAAAAATAATGCAAATCCTCACTCCACAGTGCTTCTAGTACAAAAGTCGATTTGTAGGAAGCACTTTACAACAATGTGTGAAGTGAAATGTACAGTTTCACTAAACCCAGGGCATACAAAACTCTAAGGGTCCTCCTTATAAATACCCGGCCGCACACCCCTGGGACACCTAGGGGAGACCCTGTGGGTACCTAACATGCCCAAAACATTGTAGTTTGTCAATGTTAAGTTCCCCAAACACCAACGTAGAATTTTGGCACAATTTGCAATTTAAAAGTAGCCCTGCAACACGGGGCTGCTTTTAAACGCACCTCAGGCTTCAGCAGTGCACACATGCAAGTTCAGAAAGGGCTGCTGGCCTCTAAACTGCCATGTCCTATTATACACTAGGGAGTTAAAGGTCGTTTCAATCCTACTGCGCTATTATGTACTAGGGCCTTATAGGGAAGGTCATGCCAATCATAGTGGTACCCTAACCCATAGTGTACCCTATTGTATGTAGGTGTTTTCACTGTATTCTAAGGGACTGATTACGATGCGGCTGCATTGTAATGGGTGGTCGGTTTACTTTACAACCCCTCATTGTGATGGAGAGCCCGTCGGCCAGTCGGAATCCGGCCTGTCATCTCAAGGTAAGGCATATCCGCCTTTGAGATTACAATATCAGGTTTTGGCAGCCTTCTGTGCCTTCCTTTTAGACACAGGAAGGCTGTCAGGACTCAACTTTGGGGGCATACAGCAGTGCTCCCTTGGGTCATGGCCTCCGGTTGGAGGCCAAGGGGGCGCCTATGGTGACCCACCTGTTGATTCCTGAACCTCGTGGCAGGCACCTCGAGGTGCCTGCCAAGGGTTGCAGTCCTCTCTTTTCTCAGTGTGAGCTTGTGTTATGGCCGGTTTCTAGCTGTAACACAAGCTCCCATTGAGAAAAGTGCAATGCAATCTGAGAGTGTTCGGTCGCATTATAATGGGCCAGTCGGGACCGAGTTAAGGGATTCTGCCCAAAATCGAGATGAGGCCCTAAGTGTCTCTTTTCAGCGTAGTGATGGCTCAAGGGCTAATTAGGCACAGCCCAGGGTCAGTCAGAGTCTGTTACCACCAGTACCAGTCAAAAAATATGTTGGGGGTACCCAGGGCACAGGATGTCTTTGCAACAGTAGAGTAATGCCACAACCTTCTTCTTCTCACTCAGTCTTCCACAGTATGCTCTAGCCACAAGAAAACAGAGCGTCACTCCCATCATTGTGATCTCTGTTTAGCAAATTCAAGGAGGTGTCTTAGGAGGGATGGCCTTGATCCTGAAACTATACTGACATTGTAACTCGTTTCTATAGGTTCCTGGAGGCATACGCAAGCCTGATGAAGAATATGCATAAGACAAAAGAAACTATTCCAGCATGAGAGGTACAGTCAAGCTGATATAATGAGAAGAATATGAACATAAGAGGGCGCCCATAGCTATGACTTCATGTGTAGTACCAAAAAACAACAAGCAGCTTTCTCAGAGCTAGCGCCCCAAAAAAATAGAAAGCAATGCAAATTCATTCTTTATTTAAAAGGAAACACTGATATCAGTAGCTCAGGGGGAAGAGTTACCAGCTACTATATTGGGGCACTCGTAACGAGACACTGTTTTATTCCAATTTATATGTGATATACGAGGCCAGGCATTGCATTCGTCAGTGAATGCAGTTTAACTCATATGATAATGGGATTGCCACACACATCCCACACCCATAGTCTGAACTAGATGAGCATATATTCTCTCCAAAAGGAAAAATCTAATATGTAGAGGTAGAAGTATCTCAAACTTTTTTGTGGTTATCAATGTTGATATATTATTGTTAAATACACAACAGGATACAGAAAATGGCAGAAGCCACAATAATGTTTAGTAAATAAGTACAAAACAAATAAAATCTGCATATAACATTGTGACCAGTATTCAGATTCAGAAGCCTTAGGACGTCGTTCCTGTATTTTTCAGTTTTAGGTAGTAGATATTTCAAGCTCCGTCTGTTCCCTTCACCCGTTTCCCATCCTAAATCATATTTACTACATTTGACTCCAGTGTAACATCTGTAACAAGCTGTCAATCTGTCAAATTGCAGAATTCTCCCTGCTTGTTTTGCTCTAATGTGGGAAATAATTAGGCTTGATTATTCTGCCATCCTATCTATAGCATGAGTGATGCGGCTTGAAAACAGCTGTCTGTTGAACTCAAATACACTGTGAGCCACACAGAGTATTGTGAAACCGAAGTTTAATTTAAAGGAATATTCCTCCCGGAGAGGATGAGTATGTGGCACATTACACCACTTTCTGTCAATGTCCCTGCAATAGACACCCTCCAACTTGCATACCTTTCAGCAACACGAGTAGCAGAATGATCTATTCACATTAAAACAGCACCCATGGAAATATGCTTTCTTGTGTTATCTTTACAGTATTATCTTTAGGATATAAGTGTTATTTTCAGTGCTTGTCCAACACATAAAGCTCTTTTCACACTATGAAAATATTATAAGCCCTTTCTACAATTGTCATTCATTGCTAAATGTGGCATATTCTTATGAATGCATTTTGAGTGATTAAATAAGTTCCTAGATGGAATTGTGAAGTTATTTATTTTTATAACTTATAGTAAGGACAATATCCTATAATTCAAGGAAGCCTGCAATTTGTATATCGTACCTCGTCCCTAAACTCCTCATTACAGTTGAATTGTGTTGTCTCGAGTCACCTGTATTAAGAATATAATTCATGGTAGGCTACAAACTCTGTTTAAAGGCCTGTATCCAATTTCCTTTCTAAACTTGAGTAGTGGTTTCTCTGCTCATCTGTAATAAGTTATTACAGTTGAATTTTTAACATCATTATGCCTGCTGCCATAACCAGCACCCAAAGTAAGTCAGAGACGTATTTTCAGCTGCAATTTAATCACTAAAAATAAAAGCTTGTTTTTCCTTCTTCTTATCTGTTTTTCTAAAATCAAGTAAGAAAAGAGATTCCTAAAGAAATCAGCTACAAATAATTTCAGGTAAAATAGATTCTTTTCATGTTAGTACATATTCTACATTACAGCATTTTTAATAAGATTAGCATTAAACTGATTCTAATACCTTTTTGCAACAGAATGCTAACTGTATTTTTGTGTCTGTAATGTCACAGTACAGGTGCTACTTTTATGCTTCATGTCTGCAGACATTGCGGCCTGATTTACAAAAGTAAACTTACATATTGTTCACCTTGACTATCTTTTTTGAAGTCACAAACAACGAGTTAATAGTAAGTTTATGACGGCGCAAACACCACCGTTGGGACAGAGAACTCCACACATTAAAAGATAAGACAGGCTTATCTTTTTATGCCCAGAGTTCGCTGCCCATTTGTGGAGTCTCAGCAGTCACAACATTACTATTAACTCATAGTTTCTAAATACAAAATAGTAAACTTACACAAAAGTGTAAGTTTACCTTTATCGGGTAGGCTCTCTATCTCTTTCGAATGAAAGGGGAAGACACCAAGGGCCTGATTACAATGTGGTCAGAAACTCGACCGCATCGAAATCGGCTGTTCAGATTCCTTTCCGACCGACCCATTTTTATGGGGTTGGTCAGAAATCAATCCAAACCGGATTTCAAAATGGCTTGCAACAGAAATCTACCATCAATCACTCGGGCGGCTCTTTCCGGCTGAGGGATTCCTGTGGAAGATTCCCACCGCCTTTCTGTGCCTGCCTTTCCGACACAGAAAGGCTGTCAGAATCCTACTTTGGGGGCCCCAGTGGGGGACCCATGGGTTTTAGGCCGCCGAATGGCGCCTTCCACGTGGTGCAGGGATGAACTGCACCTCTGCTCTTTGCAATGAGAGCATGCATTCTGTTCAGAATGCATGCTCACATTGTAAAGAGTAGATTGCGATCCAACAGTGTTTGATTGCATCCTACTTACTGGGCTGGAACCGACGACAGGTTCCAGTTCCCAACCAATGTCAGACGGATACTCCGGTCAGTCTGACATCAGAATCACGCCCCAAGGCTTTAAGAGGTGTGTGGGATGGGTGATGGTGTGACCATCTATTGTTTTTGTTGATCATTTGTATTGAGAATGCAAAAAAGAAGGAATAACATCAATAGTGATACATGGGGAATACATATTAGTAACAATAAAATCTGTAAATAGTAAGAATACATCAGTTATGAAAGAGGAGAGTGAAAACCTAGTCATATAAAATACAAATTTGATACATTTTATATAAATAAGAAGAGAAAGGGAAAAACGAGCAAGATCAAATAAGGAAAAGGGAAGAGAAAAGGAAGGAAAATGAACAGAAAGAAAAAGGAAGAAGGAAAGAATGTAGAAGGTTAAAAAAAGAAGATAAAGAAGTTGACATTTTAAGGGAAAGGTGAGTGAGAGCAGAGATAAGTAGTAAAAGGTAACCGATACATTTAATTACATTTTCTGATGTACTGTAAATACTGAAACAGTGACAATTCTATGTTCCTCACAAAGAAAATTCCACCACGTTGATATAGACAACTTGGAAGTACAGGAAAGTATCACTTTAACAGCAAGTGCAATGAGAAGATAAAATAACATAGGTTAAAGGGAAAAGTTAGCAAAATCAGGCATCATAGTGCCAAAGAAAACATTTTGAAATGATAATTGAATTACATAGAATTTTTTTTAAACATTTTGACCAAATTATTTCCCAAAACTTAAAAACATGAGAACAATAGTAAAGTAATTGAATGAAAGTACCTGTAGAAGTGGTAGAATTTGAGTTTTGGAGAGATCGAGTTTATAACCCAAAACATTAGAGTATAATATGATTTCTTGTAAAAGAAAATTAAAGAGGATCAATCAATCAATCAATCAATCAGAGCATTTGTATAGCGCACTACTCACCCGGAGGGTCTCAAGGCGCTGGGGGGGGGGGGGGGGAGGTCCGCTACTGCTCGAATAGCCAGGTCTTGAGCTGCTTCCTGAAGGCGAGGTGGTCCTGGGTCAGGCGGAGGTGGGTCGGAAGGGAGTTCCAAGTCTTGGCGGCCAGGTAGGAGAAGGACCTTCCTCCTGTGGTGGCTCTTCGGATGCGGGGGACGGCGGCGAGGGCGTGGCTGGTCGATCGAAGCTGGCGCGTGGGAGCGTAGAAGTTGAGGCGGCTGTTGAGGTATCCTGGTCCTTGGTTGTGTAAGGCTTTGTGTGCGTGGGTAAGGAGCCGGAAGGTGATTCTCTTGTTGACCGGGAGCCAGTGCAGGTCTCTCAGGTGTCCGGAGATGTGGCTGCGGCGGGGGATGTCCAGGATGAGTCGTGCTGAGGTGTTCTGGATCCGCTGGAGTCTCTTCTGGAGTTTGGCGGTGGTTCCGGCGTAGAGGGAGTTGCCGTAGTCCAGACGGCTGGTGACGAGGGCCTGGGTGACCGTCTTCCTGGTCTCGGTGGGGATCCATCGGAAGATCTTGCGTAGCATTCGCAGGATGTGGAAGCACGACGAGGAGACGGCGTTGACTTGTCTGGTCATGGAGAGGGAGGAGTCCAGGATGAAGCCCAGGTTGCGTGCGTGGTCAGTTGGTTTGGGTGCGCTGCCCAGGGCGGGGGGCCACCAGGAGTCGTCCCAGGCGGAGGGTGAGGATCCCAGGATGAGGACTTCCGTCTTGTCTGAGTTCAGTTTCAGGCGGCTGTTCGACATCCATTTGGCTACTTCTGTCATCCCTTCGTGCAGGTTGGCTCTGGCGGTGGCGGGGTCGTTGGTGAGGGAGAAGATCAGCTGGGTGTCGTCGGCGTAGGAGATGATGTTCAGGTTGTGCTGGCATGCGATGGCTGCGAGGGGGCTCATGTAGACGTTGAAGAGAGTTGGGCTGAGCGAGGAGCCTTGAGGGACGCCGCAGATGACTTCGGTGGCCTCCGATCTGAACGGGGGGAGGCGGACTCTCTGTGTCCTTCCGGTGAGGAAGGAGGTGATCCACTCCAGTGCCTTCTCCTGGATTCCGACGTTGCTGAGGCGCTGTACTAGGGTGCGGTGGCAGACAGTGTCGAAGGCCGCGGAGAGGTCCAGGAGGATGAGGGCCGCTGTTTCTCCGTTGTCGAGCAGGGCTCGGATGTCGTCTGTGGCTGTGATCAGGGCGGTCTCGGTGCTGTGGTTGGCCCGGAAGCCAGACTGCGAGAGGTCGAGGGAGCCGTTCGTCTCGAGGAAGGCGGCCAGTTGCTTGTTGACGGTCTTCTCGATGACTTTGGCCGGAAACGGGAGCAGCGAGATGGGGCGGTAATTCTTGAGGTCGGTAGGGTCTGCTGATGGTTTCTTGAGTAGAGCGCTGAGTTCGGCGTGCTTCCAGCTCTCCGGGAAGGTGGCGATGTGAAGGAGGTGTTGATGATGTCCCGCAGGTGGGGTGCGATGACAGTGTCGGCCTTGTTGAAGACGTGGTGAGGGCAGGGGTCTGTCGGAGATCCGGAGTGGATGGAGTTCATCGTGCGGATGGTGTCTTCGGTGCTGATCGGGGTCCAGGCGAGGAGGGTGGTGGTGGGGGGCGGTGGTTCGGTCGTGGCGTGCGTCGGTTGAGTGCTGAAGCTGTTGTGATCAGACATTGATATCAAAATATCATCAGCATAGGCTGATAATTAGGTGTCAGGGAATTATGTTTGAAGCAAAATATAAGTGTGTCACAATGGATAATTTCAAGAAAAGGTTTGAGGCAACGAATAAAGAGCAAGGGGGAAAGAGAACATCCATATCTAGTACCTCTATGTAAATGAAAATACGTGGAAAATCGTCCGTTCACAAAAACACTTGCACAAGGGTCAGAATATAATAATTTAGGGCCAAAACCAAACCAGTGGAGAGTAGTAAACATAAATGACCAATTAACACGAGAAAAAGATTTTTTGGTATCAAGGGACAAAGCCGCAAGGGGGAAAGGATATTTTTTTACCAAATGAGATATGTTAGAGAACATTCTAGCATTGTCTGCAGTAAGTCTACCTTTGACAAAATCAGATTGGTCATATTTAACAAGCAGCGGAACAATATTTTCAAAAATGGCTGCTAATATTTTAGCAAATGTTTTGCAATTGTAGTTAATTAATTAAATAGGACGGTAATTTTTACAAAAGGTGTGATCTTTGTCAGATTTGCGAGAAATAACAATCAATGTTTCGGGAAAAGATCCAATGGCCTTACAATGTAGAATCAACTAGATAAAAAGTTCTAACAATTTAGGACCAAAAACAGAAGAAAAAGAAGAGAAGTGTTCAATAGGAAAACCATTGGGGCCAGGGGCTTTAGCTTGATTTGGGGATTTGATTGCATCTATAATCTCCTGTAGAGTAATATCCTTTACTAATGATTTTAATTTGTCAGGAAGAGAAGGAGGTTTAGGAATATCATTTAAAAAAGTGTTTATGTTGTGTTCTAATGGAGTGGTTTTATCTGAATATAATGATTTATAATATTCCTGGTAGATATTAGAAAAATTTACATCAGAGAATGCAAGTTTGTTATTGAGTTCATTCTGATTAGGTCTAATATTTTTACTTTCAGATTTAATTTTTAAATAGTTAGTCAACATTTTGCCTGCTTTGTTTTGACCTCTGTGATATTTTGATTTATTTTTAAGGTGTTTATTACAAGCTTCAAGGGTGGCAAGTGTATTGAGGGTAGATTTAGCTTTGATCAATTCATGTAATACTGAAGGAGATTTTGAGGTGAAGTATGAGTGTTCAAAGTTTTGATTTTTTGTAATGAAGGAATCTTTTCCTTTTAGCAGAGTAAGCAAAGTCGAATGCTCAAAAAGAGGCCTTGAAAGGATCCCAATTATTAGGAAAGTAGGATGCCGTAGTAAATGTTACATTTTCTCGTTTGTGGTTGAGGAGCAAAAAATATTTTTCATCTGGCATTTGTGGTATTAGAAAGGTCTTGATGTTTCGACCAGATATAGTGGCGGTTTTCTTTGGTTGCCTCAGATCAGTAAGTTCCCAAAATAGCATAATAATGCCTCTAGGTCTATAGAGTGAGGTTAAGGACAACCACAACAAGGAGCTTTTGAAGATTTAGATGTGGAGCATTCTGAAGCAATACAGGTAGACATTTCTTCAAGAAAATAATAATATCAGGAGCATCCACATTTTATGACAGGCCATATAAACAAAGGTTATTGCACTTATTTCTATTTTCAAGGTCTTCTGTATATAGTTTGAGTTTTTAAACTTGCTACTCCAACAATGGAATTACAGCAGGCGGCATCCTGGAGGTCACTTATACGTTGTTCCATATCAAACATCTTACTTTCCATAGCCATCTATCAATCCCCAATTTGTTGAAGTTTTTCCATTAGTAGCACTCATGAAAGATTTCAGACCTCAAACCTCCTCCAGTATAGTGTCTAAAACAGGACTATGAGAAGAGAGAATAGGTGATGGAGGATCCTTTTTCACCCTTTTGGTTTTTTTTGCCAGATGAGGATCTTTTCAAAGTAGCTAGTTGGTCGCTGACCATTTTAGCTTAATGCAGTAGATGATGATAGATCCTTTGGAATGGTCTGAGTTTGCCCATGCCCTATACTACCAATATGGCAAAGTATATAAAAGAGCAAGTGGAATATAGTGACACTAAGATGAAAATATATAGTTATAGACCAAAGTTCAATTCAGAGATATAGACCATATGAATAAAGAAGGCACTTAACTAAATATAATCCAATACTAAATGAATAGAATCTCATGCACCAAATGAGACAGCCACAGATGGATAATAAGAAAAGTGCAACAAGGAAACGGATCACTCCATATTAATTTGTAGCATGAATGAAGTAGTATTTTTAGATAGTAAAGTCCAAGTGGCAGGTTTATAAAAATAATGTCATATTTGAAGAGAAAGCCACAAGTAACAAATGGTGCGCAAACAAAATGGCGACTGCTAATGAAGAAATTCATTCAAAGCAGTGAAGAAGCAATATGAAACAATAGCCCTCATAAAGTATGTGAAGAAGGGCATGTTTCAGCATGAAATTGATGACTTACTGGCAGCAGAATCAATTGGAGGAAAACGGAGCCTCAAGAGAAGGTCGGGTGCTGCAGAGGCGAGCTGCGCACAATTGAAATGGTCGAACAGGAGATCACAGCTGAATAGTCAAAAATTATGTCAGGGCAATACGGTTCCACGAACGAAGCACCAGCACGATGAAGGACCCTGGAAATGTCTGGACAAGCTGAAAAGAGGTCTGCGCTGGAACAAAGCTCAGTCGTCCACCGCCATCTTGCTCGGCGCGGAAACTACACTTCCTGACCATCTATTGTAAAGCATAAAATGCCCTGTGCTGTACCATAAAAGGATGTTGCAGGTCACCTCAGAGCTCCCATAACATTATAAAGAAACTTGGTCTTCTGCCTTGTTCTAGTATATGGTAACAGAACTCCCTGTGAATTGTAATATCCTTATCCACATAAATCATTATACAGAAGATATCATCTCTGCATGTTTCTACACATTCTGGACTATAGATTTGATTTAGTTGACTTACATTAAACTGATTCTAATATCTTTTCGCAACAAAATAATAACTGCATATTAGTATGTTTGTTTCATTTTACAGATTGTACTTTTATTCCTCATGTCTGAAAACATATTGGCCGTGATTTCGATGTTAGTCAGAGGTGCCTCCGACCAACATCACTTAGTATAGTGAACCGACTGACCCCCGGTCGGTGGTTCTGACACCGCAATTTGAATGTGACCGCACATGATACAGTCGCAAACTTCTATTTTTCAATGGGAGCTTGTGCTGCAGGCCAGAACTGCCTGCAGCACAAGATCCCATTGAAAAACTGAAGCTTTTAAACATCCCTGCACCGTGTGGCCCTCTGCCACATGGTGCAGGGATGTGAAGGGGGGCACCATAGGTGGACCCCAGGGCTACATGCAGAGGGTCACGGGGGAAGAGGGTCCTGCTAGGGGTCCCAAAGACACTTTCAAACAGCAGTTTCATGTCTGAAAGACCGACACAGAACTGCTGTCAGAAAGTGTCATCATAATCCTGACAGCGGAAACGCCTCCTTAAGGGATTATGAGGCCTTTCCGACTGGCCAGCGGGCTCATTGAGCCCATCAGAACTGAGTCAGATTCCCCGGCCGGTTTGAACTCTGACAACAGTCATTGTAAAATGGCGGTTGGAATTTAAACCTACAATGTCAGTCGGAAAGCCTCCGACCAGAAGTCATATGCTTTCCGACCGACATTGCAATTTGGCCATTATCTCTTTCCTATGGAAGAGCAAGGATTAAGGATTTTATTTTGTGGAAATGTTGATTGTGTGCATGACCTTGAAAGAAATACCCTCTGTTGTACATTGATAGTATATTGTAAGTCACAAAGGAGTGCCATGATTTTATATAGGAGCTCAATCTACGTTCTAATTTCTCTATATAGTTACAGAGACAAATGTCTGCAGCATTGTTTTGCTGGCTCGCCTTAGGTAAACATTTTGTTAGTTTTCCTTTTAGTGAGTTGTATTTGAAGATATTTGATCTTCACCTGTGTTTTGCTATTCAACTAAGTTGTGCATTTACATTTTTAGCTTCATTTGACACACTACTATTTTATTTTTGCAGAGCTATCTACCTTTTCTGAATTGTATTAGAATGCAACATATGACCATAAGACCGTGCCTTGCATGAGCATCTCTCCTTTCCTGAATTCAAGTAATTTTTAACCTCACAACTCCTGATTAAGCCATTGCTTCATAGCCTCTGTTGGGTAGTGGTTGCTGCTTGTGTCAATAACCCATTCTTCTGTGGGACTGAAATTACCATTTTGAGCAATGCTGAGTTAATTTGTTTTTTTTGTGTAAATGCTTTGTTAGCCAAAGTCATTCACCCTTTGAACAATATGGCCTGATGATGATGTCTAAGAAGAGGTTGTTTTGTCATGACCTACACGTTTATTGTATCATCCTCTTGTTTTTCAATAAATTATTTTGTTAGATAATTTGGCAGAGGCATTGCTGGGGGAAAATGTATTTTGAGACTAAATTTTTGTTTCCATCTGGTGCGCTCCTCAATGGTGCTTGGAAGTTGTTGAATGCTTGTAATCTTCTGGCTTCTCTATTTGAGTTTGCAGGTGCCAATAAGTCCGTTTTATCAATGCTGTTTAGAGATTTGGAATTGGCAGAGTGTGACCTACTGGACATGTCATGGTACCGTACAGTTGTCCCTACTTTGGTTCCAATGGAGGACTGTTGGTCTTGCGAAGATTGTACGTCGCTAATTTGCAGGTCATTACATTGGAAGTCACAACACTGCAGCCACTACAAGGGGTCACTACTTCCAAATTTCGAACGGAAATTTTAAATACTTTTTGAGTGTGTACATTATATATATATTACATCCCTATTACATTGTTATTTTTGCAATAACTTTGGTGTTGTTTCATGAATCTGACCAAAACAGAAAAAAACAGCTGAATGGAATTACACCAAGCTTGACATATAAATATAACTTTAGTAAAGGAAGGGTAAGGAAAAGCCTTGCAACTTTAGTCCAACCCTACAGTGTATGGTAAAACTACCTCTGCAGAGGGAGTTGGACTCCTGCTGAGCGTTGTGTGTCAGGTCTGGCTAAAGGCAAAGCATTGTAGCTCCCTGCTACGCACAAGCACAGGATACGACCAGTAGGGGTTGACCACTAATTGATTGTTGGATGCCAGGTATAGCCTAAAGCCTTGCATTTCAACCTATCCCATTATGTATGGCCAAAGGCCATTGTGAGAAATTGAGGTAAAAATTGAGGGGGGTGAGCACACATCTCAAATAATAATCACATTCCTTGTCAGGGTGAACCACTAAAATCACTAAATTAGCCTAGGTCAACCACCTGGTAGTTATGGCACAGAGCAGACAAGCTTAACTTAAAGGCAATGTGTAAAGTATTTATGCATTACTCAAACAGTAATAAAGTCATAATACAACATAAGGAAAATCCCAAAATCATTCAGAAATATAGAGAACATGGTAATAAATAAAATTACACAAAAACAACAAATATCCAGTGTGTAGAACCGGAGATATGAATTTTTAAAGTTTAAATGTGAAAATAGCAACAAAAAGCGTTAAGCCCCACCTGTGGTCATCTGATTGTGCTTGACCAGTACCTAGGTGCACGTTAGTCTGTGAAATGGAAGTAAAAAATCTTCAGCGGGGCATGGTACCAGGCTGTGGCCAAAGGTGGCTACTCTTCATTGGGTAGACGCTAGATGAGGTCCATTGCCGTTGACTTTTGGCAGGGAAGCTCTGAGTGAGCGGAATTTGAATTTCACTCCCAGAGAAGGCCCCTCACCATCCAAATACTTTTCTCACCTTCACCTAGTGAAGATTTCTACCTTTGGACTTAGTCCCTTTTTTAGAGGTTGAATTTTTCCAGTGGGGCAAGGCTGCAGGCCATAGCTGAAGAGAGATTTTTTTAAAAAAAGTTTTATATATTGATGGAGCAAGAATTTGCACGTAAAGCGGCTTGCTTGTATTCATGAACCTCGAATAACCATAATGAACGAATTCAACCTGTTTGTGCTACTAATATTGCACATTTTACATTACACGGGGGTCCCAGTGACGCTTGCCTATGTGTTTATTAACATTAATACGCTTGCCACTAAAATGGTTGCTGCTTGGCGGGGTTTTCTTCTGACGTGACGTACTCGCAGTTCTGGTGGGAATCTTTGCGCTTGCGCACTCGACTTAAGATGGCCGCTTTGTGTTCTCACATGCCAAAGCTTGCACTATCGCTTTCTGCATCTCTGTTCGTTTGCACTAATACTAATGCTATAAGTTAGTATAAAGTAAGGGGAGTCATATAGGGATTCCTGGTATACAGTGCATTCATTTATTTCCTGTGTTTTAATTTGTTTTCGCTTACTTTTCATATATCGAAATCCGTGGGCATGAGGGATGGGAATACTCCATATTGAACAGCCTTTCTGCGCATGACAGTCTTCTGCCAGTGGATGAACTCTATGGCATTGAACCCTTGCCAACTGAGGTCCTAGCCAAGATGTGCCTGGGAAGATGCACTTTCGCCTATCAGAAGAAGCTGACATGTACTAAATGTATCATAATTCATAGATGCGCTATTGTAATATAGAGACCTATGTCATGGGAACCCCAAATTCAATAGGCGGTCCCAAAAGATGCAAATTTGGACTTGTAGAAGTTTGTCCTGATTGGTGTGTTGACCTGTCCTACTTGAGGACCAATCGAAATTGGGGATTCTTACACTTGCAACATTTGGGGGGTGGTAGACTGACCCGAAAACAGCATAACTAGCCTAAGTTTAGCTAGAGAAATTGTCCGACTTGTCCGAATAGCTGACCTGTCACTGACCCAACGCACTCAATAGGTGACTGATACAGAGGGCTGCGGAGCACTCTGTCCGTAAAATCCATAGACCCAGGTGGGTTTTGGAAACCTTAAGTGCTGGCGGAGCACTTTGCTTGGAGATTCGATAACCCAATCGGGGTCCTGACTGATAGCTGCAGAGAGGGTGTAGCGCAGGCGTTGCTACCGAACTGCGGGTGCTGGTCTTACCTTGGTGGTCCTGTCCTGATCCTAATTTGGTCTTCCTGTCCTGTCCTGGGGTGTCCATTCTGCACCTGCTGGCCTACTGGCAACTGTCCTTCCTTGAGGGTTTCTCCTGTCCTTAACTGACCCGTGGCCAGGGTTGGTCTTCACACCGTTCTAGGTAAATATAGTGCTGGGAAATCTATTCTGCATTTTTCATTCTTTCCCTTGCTTAATAAAGTGTGGTCTTGCATATTGATTTTCCATGTTTTCCATTTCACACTGATAAATGAAAAGGTCATATATTATCGTTGTAATACTAGCATGTTCCATTTCTTATCCATCCTTTAAATACATTCCTGTTCTCAGTTCATGAAATACAGTTTGTTCCTTTTCTTTACCTTCCCTTAGCTAAATGAAATGTTAACTCTGAGATACTAGCGTGTTCCATTTTTACCTTCCCTGTAGTTACATGTTACTTTTCAAATCTCCATAGACTGATTAGAATTCTCGTATTGTGTCACTTTTAAAGAGGTATATTTTAGCATGTTCCTTATTTTTCCTCGTCCTCTTACTCACTATACCTCTAGTCTAAACTCCTGAAAGTCTTACTAGCATGCTCCCTGTTTTTACCTTCCTTTAGAATTCTAAATGGTTGGCCTGATTTATTTCCTATATGGATACGTGCTCTTTATAATCTTAGTCATTGACAGCTTATTGGTTGTGAATCTAATGCTTAATGAAACTGATGAATTTTAGATAAAGGTTTTCAAAACTTTCTGAGTTTGTGGTTATTATATGATTCAAAATTAGTATAAATCGTATATGTGTTTTTGGCGTCTGCCTTTCTTTTGCAGCTCGCTCCCTGATCCGTTGTGGTCATTAGGTACCCGTAGCGGTGGATTGGTAAGTTGGGTACACTGGAATTAAATAGGAAGGAGCAGGGTTACTGGTAGTAGAGTACAAGGTTACCCGATTAATGAACATGGTAAATTGAATTTTTTTATGGGCCCGATGCGTATATGGTAAAATTTATAGTCGGGTGACTTGCGCGCTCTATCAGTAATTTTCTGGTAGCAGAGGAAATGGTTAGGGACTAGTTAAAGTTAGGTAGGACTAGTTAAGATAGGTAGATAGGTTATTTGCTGCTAACTGTGAACATTTTATTGCTGCTAAAAGTATTATATCGATCAAATGAAAAATTGTTGCTTATTGCTTTGAAAAATTATGAAATGTTTTAAATTGTTTTTCTTGCTGTTATATTGATCTATGTACTAATCCACTCGTTAGTAAATTGTTATATGTTTGTCTGGAATCCCCGGGGAACAGAATAACGGGTGGTGATGAGAATCCACGCCGTAGAGAGGTCACTTGCTAGAGGAAAATTGGTGCAGGTTAGGCAGAACTGGAAGCACTAATTAGGGTTTTCTGAATAAATGCTTGAATAAATGGTAGCAAAGAGTTCGCTGGCAAAACTTCTGTTGTGATATAACCTAGTAAGGGTCACCCGGAAGGAGTAGCAGGTTTGTCTAAGCTTGATTGGTAGCAAAGGAGTTCACTAGTGAAACTTTTGGCTTAGTATATATCCCACAGTGGATGAGTCGAAGGAGTAGCAGGTTCACTGATGCTTGTGTGAAGGGTAGGCAGAAGGGATCTACTCGTAGTATTTGAAAAGTAAATAGAAGAAGTTTACTTGCAGTGAAACAAATCTTTCCTTTCTAGAACACTCGAGTACAGTGGCGAATGTGTTTACGTTGTAAATTAAATAGAGCACGTGCACTTTAAAGGGTAGACATCGAAGCGCTTCTTACCTTGTGAAGGAGGGAGTCAGTTGCAGAGCTGCACTGATGTCAC
This sequence comes from Lissotriton helveticus, assembly GCF_964261635.1. Classification (NCBI taxonomy): domain Eukaryota; kingdom Metazoa; phylum Chordata; class Amphibia; order Caudata; family Salamandridae; genus Lissotriton; species Lissotriton helveticus. The sequence goes on along the minus strand of NC_136069.1, from coordinate 610,765,567 downwards.
GCCGTGTCGCGCTGGTATTGGGCAGAACAGCGGGCGTGTAATTGAGGAGGAATTGTAAAGGAGGGGTGAGTGCCGAAGCGTGAGAACCTGTCTCGCGAAAAGGCCGCGCACCCATTGGTTGAATTATTTTTGAAATCGTGTACGTGATTGGTTGCACGAAAATAAAAGACGCATTTGGATTGGGAGTGATATTGTAAACAAAGTCGCTCGTGGAAAAGTATATGTGGTATCCAGATTTCTTACCCGATCCAAAATACTTAGGGTTCGCTAAAGATCAGATGCTAAGATGCAGACCTTATAATATGTAGGGAAGCAAGAGAAAAATGACTTTAGTAGACAAAGTTAAAAATATTTCAAGAAGGATAAGCCCATCAAAACTAGAGAAGGAATAGTTATTCCTCCACCTAATACTCCAGCATCATTCATGTTATTTGACAAAGGGTATCACACATGTGTATGGTTGGACAATTGGGCGGAATATACTAAAAGTGACGGAATTTTGGCATTCCCGTTAGATGGTACTTTTAATAGCCGGATTTTGTTCAATTTGAGAACCCGAATGAATGATTTACATCCCAGACCCAGACTAACGCAGTATGAGGGTTTAGAAGAATGGGAGATAGAGGCTTTTGAACGAGATAGACCTAGAATTGACAAGGGAATAAGTAAATGGTACCCGAAAATGCATGGAGAAGCCAAAGAGAAAACAATGAAGCAGTGGAGACAAAACATGATAATAAAAGGACTGTACCCTATGATGGCACTAGGAGAACCCATGGGAGGGAAAAGGACAGAAAATACAAAGCACCTGATAACTGGGGGGGATTCAGATGACGATTATTTGGAGGAATTGTTAATGAAAATTCCACCTCCTTATAATGAATGAGAAAGACCAGTAAGTACAAGAGACGCCTGTCTAATACCTCCTTATCAGGAGGAGCCGAGATCTTTAAGCACAGGGAATCCGTTCCGGAAACCTAACTATGGTGAGGGACCAGGTATGACACATCCAACTGCCCCGAATTTGACCCCAACCCTGACTCCGCAAATAGTACCTAAAACTAGTCTGGAAAGAGTACTACAGGAGAGAGAGCGCAAAGCTATAGCTAAACAGAGAACAGAACTAATTCAGAACATTTCCCAACTGAACACAAGTCCTGAAGCCTTGACAATTCCAGTAACTATTGGACCAGTGGTTCCTTTGTACGGGGATAAACAGGGGTGTCCCAAGACACCGATTATTTCCCCAGCTATAGTACAGCCAAGAAAAGAGCCCTTAATTGTAGATGATCAGGCAAGCAAATGTGAATCTGTAATTTCCTTGATGGATTTGCCAGTAAGAGAGCTGGAAAGGGGTTCACAGAGAAAGAACACTCCTTTCAGTTCAGGAGAAGTGCAGATTGAGTCAGCCACCATAGTGACTCCTGAAGAAATCGAGAGATGGAGTCGAGAATTAGAGAAACCAAATCCTCAGTCGAAATCATTAGATATTTACAAATTGAGAATAGAATTGGAAGAACTAATGGCTGGAAATGTGGGGTTAGACAGACTAAATACGTTTTCCGAAGAAAAATTGCTGTTTATCTGTAAGAGTATCACCCGTAATACCAGAATGTTCCATGAGAAATTAATGGACACTGCGGCTAGTATGGGGATAGATATTGGGAAATCTAAAGTGTTGCAAAAACCCTACAGAGCAGAGTTCTCAGACAAAGATTTAGAAAACGTGAATGTGTCAGGAAAAAAGGTACAGATCAGAGAATTGTTGAACCTGTTGCAAAAATGGGGAGAATTAGAAAAATGGAAAGCCAGGTGGGCAAAGAAAAAGGAAGAGATTAGATCAAAACAGATGGCTTCCGAGTATGTCTTAAAAGAAGCAGACAAGGCAGAAAAATTATATCCTATGCGAGAAGTGCAAGGTGGAAAGTATGTGCATGTTCCTTGGTCCCGACAGGATATTGTGTCCTTTACCAATGACTTCCCGAAATTACGAGAAAAGCTCGTAGATTGGTACAGACAGGTAGAAAGGTTTGTGAAGGTACAAAAATGCCTTTGGAAGGATTTGGATGGTTTCTTTGACATCGTAGTTCCCATAGATTTGTGAACTGAATGCAAAATTGCTATGGATTGGTCTAGTGAGGAATTCCCGAGGGACCCTAACACAGGGGCTCCTTCACCCGAGGTAATGAAAAAGTACAACCAGGTAATGTTGCATCTGAAGGGAAAAGTGCCTGCAAAGGAAACTGATTGGACCCGAATAGATAGAACTACCCAGAATAGAGATGAAACTGTGCATTCCTATTATGAACGACTGTTACAGGTGTTCAAAACGTACAGTGGTCTAGACAACATCGAGATGAAGGACATGACCCATTTCATTTACAGGTTTGTATTAGGCTTAAGACCTGAAATTTCGCAATGGATAAAAGACAATAAAATCTGTTGGCAGTCGAAACCAATTGATGAGGTTCTAAAGTATGCCAAGTACTGTGAAGATGAGATGGCAGACAAACGAAAAGCATTGAAGGAGAAGGTCATGTGGGCACAGGTAAAATTGGCAGAACAGCAGGAACAACAGCTAAATAAATTGACCAATAATCAGAATCAAGGCCCCGGGGGTGGGGGGAAGCCTAGACTAAAAATGAGCAGAGAAGAGGCCAAAGAAGTTCCCCTGTCACGGGTGCGGACAGATAGGGAACTGGACAGACCAGTGTCCAAATGTACAGAATGGTAATGTCCAAATTACTGATTTAAATCCACAGACGCAGAATGAGAAACCACGAAATACCCAGCAACAGGTAAAACAGAATCAGTTGCCTCGTGCACCTAGACAGAATTTTAGGAGTAAGCCACAGCAGGGTGAAGACACCGAAGTGTGGGAAGTAAGGGAAAATAAGAATGCAGCAACCTCACAATTTCTGTTAAATTACACGTTTCTCTGTGATGACACCTACTGACGGTGCCTGGGGGGGGGGGACGAGGAGTGCGTTCTTGTCGCCTCCTTGCCAGTGGACCAGTCGGGGCCATACATTGAAGGAAAGGTTGAAGGAAATGACGTCACCTTTCTGTTGGACACTGGTGCTACCCGTTCTACTGTGAGAACAGCAGACGTTCCAAACCTACCCCTCTCGGGAGAAGCGATCCAAGTAGTGGGCGTTTCTAATCAGCTAATTAGTACCCCAGTTACCAAACCTATGGAAATTAAAATTGGAAATTCTAAAGAGATGCATAGATTTGTTGTCTGTGATTCTAGTCCTGTGAACCTATTAGAACGAGATTTGCTGTGCAAAATGGATTGTACTATCTTTTGCACACCAAATGGCGTTGAACTCCAAACCCCAGACGAAGATGGAATTTACAAATTAATGTTAGCAAGACCAGACTCTGAAATTAAAAGACTGACCATGCAGGACTTACCTGAAGAGCTCCAAGAAACAGTGAATCCAGAAGTATGGGATTTTACTGGAAAAGATGTAGGATTAATGGAAAACGTTGACCCAATTAAAATAGCCATAAAGGAAAATGCAACATACCCAAATATTAAACAGTACAAAATGAGTGCAGAAGTAAAAGCAGGAGTTGCCATTGAAATAAAAAGATTGTTAGAAGCAAACATCATACAAGAAGTAATGAGCAGTCCATGTAATACACCCATAATTGGAATCAAGAAACCTAGTGGTAAGTACAGGGTAGTACAGGACCTGCGCAAGGTTAACAAAATTGTAGTCCCTTGTTGTCCTGTCGTGCCAAACCCTGCAGTATTTCTATACCAAATTCCATGCAATGCTGGCTGGTTTACCGTCATTGACTTATGTCATGCATTCTTTTCAATCCCATTGCATCCAAACAGCAAATTTCTATTCTCATTTGAATTCGACAGTCACGTGTTCGTTTGGAATCGCATCCCTCAGGGATATACAGAAAGCCCCTCTATCTTTAATCAGATTCTGAAAAAATGCCTTGAGACCCTAATCTTGCCCGGAAAATCAGTTCTGGTGCAGTACATAGACGACCTCTTGTTGGCGTCTAGGAGTCGAAAGGACTGTGTAACTGACACCATTGCCTTGCTAAACCATTTAGGTGAAGGAGGGCATAAAGTATCACCTGAAAAGTTGCAATTCTGTACCACATCAGTGAAATATCTGGGGCACCAGATAGAGAGAGGTATCAGGTAAGTCACCTCAGAAGGAATCAGGATAATTCGAAACATGGAATTACCGAATACCCAGAAGGAAATCAGAATGTTCCTTGGAGTTGTAGGGTACTGTAGGCAGTGGATTGTGGGATTTGCAGTCCTAGCGAAACCATTAACAAAAATGACAAGGAAAGGAGCAAGTGACCGTGTAGAGTGGGATGACGAAAGCATGACAGCTTTTACAAAACTACGAGACTGTCTCTGTACTGCTCCTGCCTTAGGAATGCCCGATTACTCAAAAGATTTTGCACTGTTCTTTGACACACGAGATAATTGTGCACTTTCAGTCCTGACCCAAATTCATGGTTTGACTCGACGTCCAGTGGCATACTTTTCTTCCACATTGGACCCAGTAGCAGCTGGATTACCTGGATGTCTGAAAGCTGTAGCTGCAACCTGCATGAGTCTTGAACAGAGTGAGTCCATTGTGATGGGACATCCAGTAACTGTATATGTTCCACATTCTGTTGTAATTTTACTGACAAGGACAAAAACCCAGTACCTCACACCTAGTCGGCTGACTAAGTATGAGAGAATCCTTGTAGGTGCAGGAAATGTAACCATCGAACGATGTAACATTTTGAATCCCGCTACTTTACTGCCCAGCTCATTTGCAGAGGAAGTGAGGGAGGAATTTACACATAATTGCATTGATTTGACTGAGTTCAGTACCAAACCACGCCCAGACATCAAAGAAAATCCTCTGTATAATGAAGATTGTGAGCTGTTTGTAGACGGCTCATGCATGAGACATGAGGACGGGGGCCTAAGCGCCGCCTACTCAGTATGCACTCGAGAGCGACCAGTGAAAGCATCCTACTTACATGGAGTTAAGTCTGCACAAATAGCCGAATTAATTGCATTGACAAAAGCTTGTAAATTTGGGAGAAATTTGAAAATAACCGTATATACTGATAGCCAGTACGGTTATGGGGTTGTGCATGACTTTGGCCAATTGTGGCTACAGAGGGAGTTCCTGACTTCTTCAGGTACACCTATCCGAAATGGAAAATATGTACAGGATTTACTGGAAGCGATCCAGTTACCAAAAGAATTGGCTGTGGTCAAGTGTGCTGCTCAAAAATCTGGCAATGACGATGTGACAGCAGGTAATTGTTATGCTGACCAGTTAGACAAACATTGTGCAAAATACAAAATGACAATCAACATAAAGGTTGGGGGAAATGGAAGTAGCTGCCAACTTTTGATGCTAGAGGGAGTGAATACATGGGAGGAAGTGAGAGACTTATAGGAAGCAGCAGACCCACAGGAGAGGCAAAGATGGAGAAGCTTTGGTTGTCGTAGGAGGCATGAAGATGGTGTCATTGTTTACCTTGATGATATGCCTTTGTTGCCAGACTGTATGCTTGCTCCTATGGCTAGGCTGATACATGGAGACACCCATGTAGGCAGAGATGCGATGATTTGCATGTTCCGCCAAACATAGTTCAATTCGAAATTCAGAAGCGTAGCAGAAGCACTCTGCTAGAGGTGTTTGACCTGCCAACAATTTAACCCTAGAAAGAAAACCATAGTATTGCCAGGGAAAATTGGAAAGGCAGAAGGCCCTTTTATTAGATTACAACTTGACTTTATTCAGTTGCCCCCTTGTCGAGGAATGAAATGCCTACTTGTCATTGTCTGTCTGTTTTCAAAATGGGTGGAAGCTTTCCCTGCACAAAGAAATGACAGTATCACAGTGGCAAAGTTGTTACTTAGGGAACTAATACCTCGTTACGGTTTCCCAGTCTTAATTTAATCGGACAGAGGAAGTCATTTTCAGAATGAAATAATAAAACAGATTTGTGAAGCATTCAAATTAACGCAACATCTGCACTGTGCATATCGTCCAGAGGCTTCTGGAGTGGTAGAACAGATAAATGGCACAATCAAATCGAGATTGGGAAAGATGTGTGAATACACTCAGCTGGAATGGCCAGATGCTCTGCCTCTCGTACTGATGGGACTCAGAAGTATTCCCGATCGGAACACGGGCTTGAGTCCCCATGAAATCCTGATGGGAAGAGCAATGCGGCAAGCATGGGTACCAGGATACAAATTAATAAGCATATCTGATGATTTGGTACTGGACTATTGTAAGGAACTGGCTGATCAAGTGCGTTCTATCTCTCGCCAGGTGGGGGGAGAAGACGTCGCCAGACCAACGACTCCAGCACATAACCTGAATCCAGGTGACTGGGTCGCAATAAAGAAGCACACTCGGAAAAGTTGCCTTAAACCCAGGTGGGGAAAGCCATGACAGGTGATCCTGGTAACCACCACAGCTGTAAAGTGTGCAGGAGTACCTCGCTGGATCCATGCCAGCCATACGAAGAAAGTGACTGAACCAGACCTAACTGAAGCTGAAGGTTGGGCAGCTGAAGGATCCCAAAACATCGGTCCTGAAGTAGCTGAAGAACAACCGAGCCCCAGTCAAGAAGAGTGGATTCCATTAATCGATCTGACAATTGACCCTATACGAACTAGAAGTCAAGCCCAGTTAGATAGACATTTGGATAGTGAGGACGAGACAGGAGAAGAAGAAGCTACTCAGATCATCGAAATCCATGTAAAATATGATTCTGAGGAGGACCAGGTAGGGAGAGAGCAGGTAATTGACACTCCTCCAAGAACACCTGCACCAGAAGAGGGACAGATAGAAATTAGGGCGGAAGTTCATGCGGAAGAAAATCAAGAGTCCGAAGAGCGTGAACAGGAACAGGTAGGGTTAGACAATTGTGTTCAGGTAGAAGAGACCGAAACAGATCAAAGCCAAGCTCAGCAAACACCTGAACAAGGCCAGTTTAGGGACCAGGCAGAAGAAACAGATGAAAGACCTGGACCTAGTCAGTTAGGGAACAATACAGGAGTTGAACTTGATCCAAATGTGCCACAACTGAACGAAAACAAAAAGTGTTTGAAAAAGGCCAAGACACAGTGCCAGTTAAAAGACTCAGAAAAGGTGACTCAGTTCCTCGATTTGTAAAAAGGCTGAGATTGCGTTTGAAGAGAATAAACGAAGAGCCTAACCAAATAAATGAGGTTTCGAGTCAAACTGACCCAGTAGTGACAAAGCAAAGGAGAAGAAGTGCTCGCATTAAAAAGCTGAATAACAAGTATTCGAGCCCTGAATGGACTTATTATGTACTGGAAGAATTTGAGAATCTGGAAATAAGTGACGCAAGTACTGCAAGTGATGGAGAATTGATTGCTGAACAGAGCGAAGACGAAGCAGAACCACCCTGAAAAGGTTACTTGAGTAAGCAAATCGTGCAGAGTTACAAAGAGGGGTTGAAGCTTCTTTTGAGCCGAAATGTCTGATTCTTCTGAGAATGGGAGACCGAGACGAAGTTGTTGTAAAACATGCTGCCAAGTGTGTTTATGTAGTGTAGCAATAGTACTGATCCTCTGGATAGGACTAACTATAACCATTCCTTCTATGGTGAGCAAGAACCCAAGTTTATACCCAAATAATAATTTACCTGACGACACTGTAGAATCACATACTAGAAAGACACCACAAAGAGTAGACTCATTAGACAAACCACTTAGCCTGAAACGGAGACAAGTAGATTTAGAAGCACCAGATGAGGAAGGATTACACTTTAACAAGATTAAAAATAAAATTCATTTAAATGTTTTCGCAAACCTATTATTGCATTACGTAGAAACTATGGAAATAGACGACTGTTATGTCTGCATGAAGCTACCTACTTCCGTAGCTGAAGGCGTGACTTATCATCACCTACCCTTAACCTATGGAATTTCCTGTAGTATACTAACCAGTTTATTTTACAAAAGAGGACCCTTGCAGTATTATTATTCAAATTCTGACGTAAAATTTTCTGAACTTCCTGTTCGAAGAAACCTGAACCCTGTACATACGACTAGGGATGTAGCTAAATACATGAGTGATTATTTTCTAACTGTAGGAAAAATTAATATAGATAATGCACATAAAAATACCTGACTTGTTCTTTACATGAAAAGGAAAAAGAATTTCTGGACATGGTAGAGAAGAGAAGAGAGAGTTTCCAAAAGAAAGCCAAAGATAAGAACCAGAAGGTTCCTAAAATGGGCAGAGAGTATAGGGAGCACCTCAAATGGTGGAGCTAATGCTGCGATGCTTCTTGATTTCGAAAAGAAGGGGAAGCTCTGTCTTAAAAGGGAAATGACTAGCTATTATAACAATATTTTCATTGGTTCCAGTGAATGCGAACATAATTACAAGGTAATTGGAGGTTGGGGTTTCAAAGATGGAACAGAACCTGTGTTTCCTGGAATTTATTTTATTTGTGGGAACAAGGCTTACTTCAAATTGCCCGACCATTAGTACGGGAGTTGCTATTTTGGTATTGTCTTTCCAAAGATATATCATGTGGGGGAAATCACTGGAAGCAATGAAGGAACTAACCAATTAGTACGAAATAAAAGAGAAAGTGCTGGTGAAATTGTAGGAGATATTTTTAGCGCAATAATACCTGCAGTGAGAGTGGTTCTGAATACCCACAAAATTTGCAAATTGTCAACAGTAGTAGATCGGTTATCTACTGACACTGCTGGAGGTTTACCTGATAAAAGTGTAGGAATCCAGAGGTATGTAAGGAACATTACTAATTTGGCAAAAGAACTCAAACCACTGGAGGTTGACAGTGCCTGGAAGAGACTTACTGATGGTCTCTCCTCTGTAGGTCATTGGTTTGCTAATTTAGGTAGAAGTTTGTTGATTAAAGTACTAATGCCAATTGCAGGAATAGGTTTAGTAGTATTCATTATATTCGTCTGTTGTAAATGTCGAAAGCACCAGAAAAAGTATACTGTGAACCAGAGAGGAGTAAAGAGAAATGTGGATGAACTTGAATTAGAAGAAATGAATAACCAGCTTTATAAAAGGGTGAAAAATTCTCACCCTAATAAAGAAACAAAAGAGAAGCTGAATCGAATGTTTGAGGAAATTGAATTGGGCAAACTGTGATAAGTTGGCATCTGGTTCTCTTGATTTGTGATGATATAAAATATCATCAAAGAGGGGATTGATGGAGCAAGAATTCGCACGTAAAGCGGCTTGCTTGTATTCATGAACCTCGAATAACCATAATGAACTAATTCAACCTGTTTGTGCTACTAATATTGCACATTTTACATTACACGGGGTGTCCCAGTGACGCTTGCCTATGTGTTTATTAACATTAATACGCTTGCCACTAAAAGGGCAGCTGCTTGGCGGGGTTTTCTTCTGCGCATGCGTTGATCACAATCACGTGACGTGACGTACTCGCAGTTCTGGTGGGAATCTTTGCGCTTGCGCACTCGACTTAAGATGGACGCTTTGTGTTCTCACATGCCGAAGCTTGCACTATCGCTTTCTGCATCTCTGTTCGTTTGCACTACTACTAATGCTATAAGTTAGTATAAAGTAAGGGGAGTCATATAGGGATTCCTGGTATACAGTGCATTCATTTATTTCCTGTGTTTTAATTTGTTTTCGCTTACTTTTCATGTATCGAAATCCGTGGGCATGAGGGATGGGAATATTCCATATTGAACAGCCTTTCTGCGCATGACAGTCTTCTGCCTGTGGATTAACTCTATGGCATTGAACCCTTGCAAACCCGAGGTCCCAGCCAAGATGTGCCTGGGAAGATGCACCTTCGCCTAGCAGAAGAAGCTGACATGTACTAAATGTATCATAATTCATAGATGCGTTATTGTAATATTGAGACCTATGTCATGGGAACCCCAAATTCAATAGGCGGTCCCAAAAGATGCAAATTTGGATTTGTAGAAGTTTGTCCTGATGTGTGTGTTGCCCTGTCCTACTTGAGGACCAATCGAAATTGGGGATTCTTACACTTGCAACATTTGGGGGGTGGTACACTGACCCGAAAACAGTATAACTAGCCTAAGTTTAGCTAGAGAAATTGTCCGACTTGTCCGAATAGCTGACCTGTCACTGACCCAACGCACTCAATAGGTGACTGATACAGAGGGCTGCGGAGCACTCTGTCCGTAAAATCCATAGACCCAGGGGAGTTTTGGAAACCTTAAGTGCTGGCGGAGCACTTTGCTTGGAGATTCGATAACCCAATCGGGGTCCTGACTGATAGCTGCAGAGAGGGTGTAGCGCAGGCGTTGCTACCAAACTGCGGGTGCTGGTCTTACCTTGGTGGTCCTGTCCTGATCCTAATCTGGTCTTCCTGTCCTGTCCTGGGGTGTCCATTCTGCACCTGCTGGCCTACTGGCAACTGTCCTTCCTTGAGGGTTTCTCCTGTCCTTAACTGACCCGTGGCCAGGGTTGGTCTTCACACCGTTCTAGGTAAATATAGTGCTGGGAAATCTATTCTACATTTTTCATTCTTTCCCTTGCTTAATAAAGTGTGGTCTTGCATATTGATTTTCCATGTTTTCCATTTCACACTGATAAATGAAAAGGTCATATATTATCATTGTTATACTAGCATGTTCCATTTCTTATCCATCCTTTAAGTACATTCCTGTTCTCAGTTCATGAAATCCAGTTTGTTCCTTTTCTTTACCTTCCCTTAGCTAAATGAAATGTTTACTCTGAGATACTAGCGTGTTCCATTTTTACCTTCCCTGTAGTTACATGTTACTTTTCAAATCTCCATAGACTGATTAGAATTCTCGTATTGTGTCACTTTTAAAGAGGTATATTTTAGCATGTTCCTTATTTTCCCTCGTCCTCTTACTCACTATACCTCTAGTCTAAACTCCTGAAAGTCTTACTAGCATGCTCCCTGTTTTTACCTTCCTTTAGAATTCTAAATGGTTGGCCTGATTTATTTCCTATATGGATACATGCTCTTTATAATCTTAGTCATTGACAGCTTATTGGTTGTGAATCTAATGCTTAATGAAACTGGTGAATTTTAGATAAAGGTTTTCAAAACTTTCTGAGTTTGTGGTTATTATATGATTCAAAATTAGTATAAATCGTATATGTGTTTTTGGCTTCTGCCTTTCTTTTGCAGCTAGCTCCCTGATCCGTTGTGGTCATTAGGTACCCGTAGCGGTGGATTGGTAGGTCCGGTACACTGGAATTAAATAGGAAGGAGCAGGGTTACTGGTAGTAGAGTGCAAGGTTACCCGATTAATGAACATGGTAAATTGACATTTTTTATGGGCCCGATGCGTATATGGTAAAATTTATAGTCGGGTGACCTGCACGCTCTATCAATATCACTGGCTAGACCCAGAGGTATCAGAGCGCTTTACTTAAGAACAAGTTGCACAAAGTTTCATTTGTTACCATAGCATAAAATATAAAACATATACGAGTTATCTGGAGCATGAGGGAGGGTGGGGGTGAGGGTTTGACCAGGGGGATAGGAGAAAGACAAACAAGGTTATGTAGGGCTGGAAAGGGGAGTCCTCCGCAGGATTACGGAGAGAGAAGGCGGGGAAGGAAAGGAAACACAGCAGAGAGACAAGGAAAAGCAATGTCTGGCTGGGTAGGTGACAGCTAAGGGGGTGAAACCAAATTCAATCTTCTCTATAGCTGCCAAAACAGTTCCACCGGGCATCAGCCATGTTGCTCGGGCACCGCGGTGAGTATAACATATAAGGTTTCAGCCATAGGGCATTGTCAAAGTTCCATCAGCCACACCAGTCTCAGGTGGTATTGGGGAACGCGGCCCACCTCAACCTCCAGCTATCTGGTACTCATCTCTCCCCAGCTGGTCGAAGCTCACTCGGCGCGAGGAGCACGCAAACTCTGACCCCCATTTCAGGGGTTTGGTAAAAACTCTGCAGGCTAGTCTACCAAGAAACTGGCAGTGTAGCTGAAAGAGTCCCCCAGCCTAGAGCAACAGGGAAGTGAAACACCTGATATCAATACCACAGCACCACCAAATGGCCACAGCCCTGATTGCAAGCACCAAGAACAGAGACACAGGCGCTATTTTAGGGACAGGCACCCCTCCCACAAAGATAGCCATGGAGGAGAAAGTAATTCCAATGATGCGCACCTCCCCATCAGCAGTCAACACATCCGCAATGGCCAGTGAACAGCCCAAAAGAGTTATGGATGATCATATCATTCATAGAACACTCCAAGTAATTAAAACACAGGCACCATCTTAGGAGCAGGCTCAGCACCCGTGAAAAAAGCTGTGTTTGTGAGAATTGGCCGTGCAACAGTTCAATCCCTAATAAACAACAGGCACAGCAGCAGAAACGCTTGTCCAAGCTACAAGACTCCATTGTGCAACCCCGCAGGGGAAGGTGAGGCGCTCCTTGTACCTCACAAATGGTCGCCATCCTAGGGTCAGGCCACCCAAACAATGCTCGCTGGCAACGGCAATATCACCATTGCATATCTGCGGCGAGCTATCAACCACTCACCTCCATTATCAGCTGTAAGTGTACCCGAGCTCCTGACCAGGACTGGCAGCTCTGCTGCGGCTCCTGTTTTGCATAAAACGACCATGCCTCACTAGTGGATGGAGGCTCCCATACTACTGGATTGCATCAGCTACGGTGCTCTCGCCCTGTGCTTCCATTAGTCAAGCACCGACAGCTCCCAGTACTGGCATGGGGGACGTGGTCCGCCCTTTCCCCTGGCTAGGGGCCGCCCGTGCCCTCACAGGTTCTTAATAGCTTCGGCCCCACAACTTGTGTATGCCAGCCGCCATCTTGCAGTCATGATGCGCCTTCCGGTGTCTGGCGTGGTTTACTGGCTCAGCAGGGTTGCCCAAACTCCGCTCCTGGGCCCAGGATGAAAACAGTAGTCTTTTCAAACCCATTCCACAGTAAATATCCACGGATGGGCCGCTGCAGACAGGATAATAAGCGGATGGTTGGATTTGGCCTGCAGAGCCACATTCTACAAGCTGCCATCTTGCAGCCACTACGAGAGATCATTTTCCATGAGGTCCCACTGAATTGGATTTGCTGCTGGGGAGACAAACAAAGTGGGGGCTACAGGGCTCTTTGGCACAGTGGCAATGCACCTTTGTTGCTGGACAGGTTGGTCCCAGTTCTCAGAGCAAAAAACTGGCAAAATGGTCCCAGGTTTCAGATTTTGTTCAGAGGAGTACACTTTGACTTCAGCCAAGTGTCAAGGACCTTGGGGACAGCACTTGGGAATCAAGGAAGGAAAAAGGCTTTTTGAAGCTTGTTCTTTCTCTGGAGCCAGAACAAGAAGTCAGCCTCATGACTCTTGGGTCCAGATGTACGACCATGACAATTTGCGACTCGCAAATTGCGCTCGATTGTGAGTCGCAAAATGCCATGTGCAACAGTGTCTGAGACATGTTTGCGATTCCAAATGGGGTCACAAATTGCATGCCTCATCAATATTCATGAGGCACTTGCAATTTGCAACCCCATTGGGAATGGCTGGCCCTCCCAGCCATTCCTTCATAATCCTTCATTATCCACTGGCTTGAAGAATTCTGGGATGAACCCCTTCTGCAGACTCTATGCAGATTTCTCTTGCGGATCTCTTGCGGATTCCTTGAAGACACCTTTCCTTGATTGCCCACCACCTGAATGGAATTTGAGAGGTTTAGACCTCACTGCTTTCGTATGATTATTTCCTAAGTGTGGCTTAGGTTAACACTTGTTCCCGACCCTTAGAATTCTTTTGACTGAGCTTCAGTGATTGTAATACTTTTTTGCTTGATTTCCTTTAGTCTTGTCTTTCATGAAAATTCCCTGATTCGTGAGTTTCTTTATTACCTAACCATCTTTTGGACTTTGAAAGTCTAGATTACTAATGTATAGGTGAGAGTCTTAGATTATTTTATGAGCACCAGATATTGATGCTGTATTCAGTCATAGAATTTCTTGTTTGTTTAATACTAGTCTGTCTCAATTTCTTCAGGAGGTTGGGACTTCTGGTTGTTATTCTGTCCCTTTACTGCATGGGTTTAAGAGCAGTGTAGTCAGGTTTAAAAGGTCCATTGGAGATCCAATGATAAGCAAGTGGGTCCAGAAAATGCTGTATCACCATCGAAGGTATTAAGGAAGGCATTTTCCTATTCTCACTTCTAATCCATTAATTGTTGATTGATTTGCATGGGCAAGTTGATTAACTCTTCTGTAGTGGTGGTCGGATTAGCAATCATAGTCAATGCATCCTTAAGTCTGTCATGTAATACATGCAAAAAACTGTTACGGACACTTTGTCTGTCAAGGAGGCTTCATATAATAATCACTGGAAATGGGCAGTATGTGCCACAATCTTTTGTACGACTTGTTTCATGGTCAGCTTCCTATTTCGTTTGGCTGCTTTCAAACACTGCTTGAACAATCAGGGCGTATAAAATAGCTACATTTGATCAGGGACTGGCTACTCAGATTAAATCTGGCTTCCCTTTGGGAGGATCCTGGCTCGATCAAAAGAAGTATGGTTCCTACATCAAAACAAAGGTACTGGGAACTCCAAGATCGATCAAGTCTTAAGTGCAATGTACATGGCTCCTTGACATCCAGCTTTTTAAATGTGAAGGCTTGTGACGATTTTGTGGTATGTCTGGATGATATCGAGCCGCCCCAAGCTAGAGTATTGTTTCTCCAGTTCAGATATGGGACTTTGCCCCTTAATAGTTGGAGATCAAGTTGGAGAAACACTGGCTTAACTTCATTATGCCCTGCATGCCTTTCGGCACCTGAGTCTAATATACATTTTCTTCTTCATTGTCATGCATACGATGACCATAGGAGATAATGAATTGTACCAGTTTGTAGGCTACTGTCTTGTAGTAGGCCAGCCGAAGCATGTAGAATATTTTCACCTGACACTACGAGGTGGTTGGCTTTTGCTTTTTCCAGATATTTGTTATTTGCTTGGTGGAGGAGATCCAAGATAATCAAATCTGCTCTGGGGAGTAGATTATGATCTCGATATTGTTTATATAAGTCTGTATTGACGCTGATGTATTGTAACTGTTTTTTTAATCTGACTATGCCCACATAAGAATACACTGACAGATGAATTATGACTGTTATCTGATTTGTTCATAATTAAGTTTGCTGCTAAATGGTCTTGGGATCAAATGTTTTTTAAGTAGTATTTTTAAATTGTTGTTTTTTGAGAAGTTTTTATTATTTTAAACTGTATTCCTTTTTGCAATGATCAAGTGATTGATCGAATACATATTCCTCTTCTTCACTGCTTGATTCTATTTATGAATACCTATATTTGAAAAAGAGATCTAAAAAATAGTTTTTGTCTAAGAATCATAAACATGGCCCAAGCCATGGAATCCTTTGTCAAATAGGAAAGGAAAAGAAATCTTGGCTGTAGTAGTGTTAAAGAGTGATGATCAATTAAAAAAATGCAAGTGAAACTGATAGAAAACATTTTTGGGTGCCCATATATATTTGTCAGAACTGGATAACCCATGATTTAGCACACATGTTTATGGGTGGGGATGTTAATGGATTCAATCCAGATTCATTCTCTTGTGAGTTAAATAAATACAGACACCTGTGAACCCTCTGGGTTGGTAAGGGAGGATCCCGGTAAAGCTGTAGCTCAACTTTGAAATGATTGTGACTAGCAAGAGATTTCATTCGGCTTTTTCCAGTTCCATTTCTTTTTGTAAATCATCCATGGCTTGATCAGGAGAAGCAAAGGGATCAATGCTGGGATCCATGTGTGTACTAGCAAACTGTCATGAGTTCATAATATGGAGGTCGACACCAACCCTATACCTCCCCTTGAGCCTCCTGGCACTTTTCAATGTCTTTTGTAAAGTGTGAGGGATTCGTGTCCTTTTCCTATTTCATTTATATCTGCATGACATGATGTTTCTAAGTTGATGAAGATGATGAGACTCCTTTATAGTCCTGGCATATTTTCTGTATAGGATGACAATACTATTCCTTCATTTTCCACTGGTTTGATTGCAACCCAATTGTCTATTCGAAGATTAATGATTGCGTGACATTCCTTAGCTGTAAGATTTTCTTTATTTTTATTTGATATGCATTTTAGTCTGTCAATATCTTTTAGGATTTGATTAACAAATACAGCAATTTTATTTCCTGCTGGAGTTTTACCCGCAGAATGCACCTTTTCTGCTAGTGTAAACACATTGTAACATTGGCAGTGAACATAAACATACTAAGGTGTTGGAAAAGGGCCCTCTCAGAAGGGTCACCACACACTTTTTGCCTTCCTCCTCATCTTTTTCTGGCCTTCTTTTTGTTGGCTTTGGGACTCTGACACTTTACAACTGTTGACCAGTGCTAAAGTACATGTGCTTCTCCCCTAAACATGGTGACTTTGATGTATTCCTGATTGGCATATTTGCTTTAGTAGCATGTCCCTTGTAAAGTGGTATAACATATAGCCAAGGCCAAATAATACTAGTGGGCCTGCAGCACTGATTGTGCCACCCACATACATAGCCTAAAGATACCTTTAACTGGCAATGTGGAAAAGATTATGACTGATGGCATTACATCACCTTTCTTCTCAATCATCCTGCGAACTACATGTTTGTGAAAACATACCCAAAGACAGACTGGTCTCAAAGATTTTATTTTGCTTCACAGCAGTGTCAAAACATGCTTCCCTAATCCAACCTGTGCAGTAATTAATATAAATTAACAAGCTGCATCAGTCTTACCAGCAGAATACAAGGAGTTTGATATTGTCTTCTGTGAAAAACTTGCTGTTCACTTACCTCCACACAGATAATATGACTATGAAGATGAACTTAATGTTCACATTGATGCTAACATAGCTAAGGGTTTCAATCGCCATTTTAATTCTCCAGCAGGAGCCCAATATAATTAGTGCCACAACCCCATGATGAGCTGAGCTCATGCATTGACTATAACAAACCTAATGTCATCACTGTAAGAGAAAGACATCCTTATGCTGCTCACCTCCACCTTCAAGACTAACTACACAATGCTCAACAGTTCACTAAAATTAGACACCAAAGGAGCTTAAAAATCTTGATTTTTTTCTTCAACAAGATGAGTGGAAGACAGCATTTAGCAATAAAATAAAGGCACTAAAAATACTTGGTGATTCCATTTAACTCTTGCAATCCTCAAGCTGCTTTTTAATATATCATGCTCACCCTGTTTTCCATGTGTCCTTATTAAAATCCTTGTCCAAGATTCCATTAAGCACAACTTCTCTTTCACCACATTAAGAAATCTGCTGTTCGCATTGAGAGAGTTGCCGCTCACATTGAGGAAGCTGTCGCTCAAGGAGAAAATCAACTTGAGTGGCAAAAAGAATCAGTGCCCTCTGGCACTCCAGGTAATGCCTCTCGCCTGGTAAAATTTACAGCACAGGAAAAACTCTTGCCACTAAAAATCAGCATGACATACTGGACCCCGCCACTTGCAGAACTCCGTAAAGCACATCGGAATTTTGTTAGCATTTGGCAGAGTTCCACATAGCGCGACTCCGCGAACTGCGCCCAGACCTAGATAAAGGCCAGTTGACCATTCTTGGGAACCTAACTAAAATGAACAGGGTTTCAGATGTGAGGGAAATTCTAGGCGCACTGCTAGGTTAACGCACAAAGGGATGCTTTAAGGCAGAAGGTGCATGCAGATAAGAGGCAAATCCCTGTAACCCCTCATAATGTGTTTTGAGGACACACCAAGTAAAAGAAAACAAATTCTGCAGCACACTTATAGGAAAATTATATATGAATATATGAATAATAAAAGAAGAATCGATACATTGGTGGACCACTTCTTCGCCCATGAATTTTGAACTTTATGTCCATTGAGACATCGCTTTGACTTGAATTTTCCTATAAGTGTGCTGCAGAATTTGTTTTCCATTCTTGGGAACCTGCTTCATTGTAAATCCACATGGCTGGTCGCAAAAGTCTATAAATACTTTCCTACAAACACTGGGGAGTTTCTGGATGTGCAATATTGTTAAGCGCATAAAGCAGTCTAACTGTGTTCATCAACGGAGAAACATTGTGTCAACTAGAAACAGACAATATACGAAAATGACTTGGAGACTACAGAGACCCATGGCGCATTACAAATGATATTGAAAAGTGCCAGCAGAGGGTTAGCATCCTTCCCATTCCATAATGTTACTTGTGGTTAACCTGGAGAAAGTATTCTTCTCCAATTCAAGATGGTGGAAGCTAGTACTTCCAGGTTAAGGTGGGAAGCAATAATATATGGCCCCATGCAACCCTAAATTGTTTGCTTGCCAACTGTGCATTTTATTGGGTTTCTTCACTGTAATACCAGTCCACACCCCCTCCCTATGTACCTTTAAAATCTTCTTGATTCTTTTCAGTTGCCTTTGTTGTCTACTCACTGATCTTTCTGCATCCACACTCCAGCAACCTGCTGCTTCCAATCCAGCTAAAAAGTAATTACCATGCTCCCTTCATCTCCTCTGGATTTGTCATTGGTGTTTATTCATGCTGTACAAGATGCCTCACCCACAAACTACAGTAGTAAGTACAACACGCAGAGCAGTATATTATAGGCTGGAATGCTCCTGATATCACTGTATTTAACATCCGCTGTTTCTCCCCGTAGGTGCTGGATGAGTATAAAGAGAGTGGCAGTGTCCTCAAACTACATTGTGCCTCTCCAGTGTTTCTCCCTTCCTGGCCATTCGTCCTTGTTTCCCTCAGAATCTTTTGTGTAGTGCTTGCTTAATTGTTTAATCCAGATGGAATAACTTTGGCCTCTTATAGAGGGTATGGTAGGACCTTGCTTACCAATTATATAGTTGCAACAAAAAATGTGTCACAGTGGGTTTCGCATGGTGACATACTAGCAACAGAATGAGGTGCCTTGTATTAAGTAGGTCATTTTCCACTGCTCTTATCTACCCCTCCTGAGGCCTCAACATCAACCTCACAGTTCACTAGTGATGGATTAAGACCTATTTGTCATCTGACTGACCCAGAGGCGACACTTGCTATGTTTTTAAAATGCCATTTTATGACTTTCTTGAATTGTTTGTCATATGAACAGGGGACGAAATGTCTATCATTTTTGATTCCCTTCATATGAATTTCAGCCAACTAACCAGGACTGGCAGCTCTGCTGCGGCTCCTGTTTTGCATAAAACGACCATGCCTCACTAGTGGATGGAGGCTCCCATACTACTGGATTGCATCAGCTACGGTGCTCTCGCCCTGTGCTTCCATTAGTCAAGCACCGACAGCTCCCAGTACTGGCATGGGGGTCGTGGTCCGCCCTTTCCCCTGGCTAGGGGCCGCCCGTGCCCTCACAGGTTCTTAATAGCTTCGGCCCCACAACTTGTGTATGCCAGCCGCCATCTTGCAGTCATGATGCGCCTTCCGGTGTCTGGCGTGGTTTACTGGCTCAGCAGGGTTGCCCAAACTCCGCTCCTGGGCCCAGGATGAAAACAGTAGTCTTTTCAAACCCATTCCACAGTAAATATCCACGGATGGGCCGCTGCAGACAGGATAATAAGCGGATGGTTGGATTTGGCCTGCAGAGCCACATTCTACAAGCTGCCATCTTGCAGCCACTACGAGAGATCATTTTCCATGAGGTCCCGCTGAATTGGATTTGCTGCTGGGGAGACAAACAAAGTGGGGGCTACAGGGATCTTTGGCCCAGTGGCAATGCACCTTTGTTGCTGGACAGGTTGGTCCCAGTTCTCAGAGCAAAAAACTGGCAAAATGGTCCCAGGTTTCAGATTTTGTTCAGAGGAGTACACTTTGACTTCAGCCAAGTGTCAAGGACCTTGGGGACAGCACTTGGGAATCAAGGAAGGAAAAAGGCTTTTTGAAGCTTGTTCTTTCTCTGGAGCCAGAACAAGAAGTCAGCCTCATGACTCTTGGGTCCAGATGTACGACCATGACAATTTGCGACCTGCAAATTGCGCTCGATTGTGAGTCGCAAAATGCCATGTGCAACAGTGTCTGAGACATGTTTGCGATTCCAAATGGGGTCACAAATTGCATGCCTCATCAATATTCATGAGGCACTTGCAATTTGCAACCCCATTGGGAATGGCTGGCCCTCCCAGCCATTCCTTCATAATCCTTCATTATCCACTGGCTTGAAGAATTCTGGGATGAACCCCTTCTGCAGACTCTATGCAGATTTCTCTTGCGGATCTCTTGCGGATTCCTTGAAGACACCTTTCCTTGATTGCCCACCACCTGAATGGAATTTGAGAGGTTTAGACCTCACTGCTTTCGTATGATTATTTCCTAAGTGTGGCTTAGGTTAACACTTGTTCCCGACCCTTAGAATTCTTTTGACTGAGCTTCAGTGATTGTAATACTTTTTTGCTTGATTTCCTTTAGTCTTGTCTTTCATGAAAATTCCCTGATTCGTGAGTTTCTTTATTACCTAACCATCTTTTGGACTTTGAAAGTCTAGATTACTAATGTATAGGTGAGAGTCTTAGATTATTTTATGAGCACCAGATATTGATGCTGTATTCAGTCATAGAATTTCTTGTTTGTTTAATACTAGTCTGTCTCAATTTCTTCAGGAGGTTGGGACTTCTGGTTGTTATTCTGTCCCTTTACTGCATGGGTTTAAGAGCAGTGTAGTCAGGTTTAAAAGGTCCATTGGAGATCCAATGATAAGCAAGTGGGTCCAGAAAATGCTGTATCACCATCGAAGGTATTAAGGAAGGCATTTTCCTATTCTCACTTCTAATCCATTAATTGTTGATTGATTTGCATGGGCAAGTTGATTAACTCTTCTGTAGTGGTGGTCGGATTAGCAATCATAGTCAATGCATCCTTAAGTCTGTCATGTAATACATGCAAAAAACTGTTACGGACACTTTGTCTGTCAAGGAGGCTTCATATAATAATCACTGGAAATGGGCAGTATGTGCCACAATCTTTTGTACGACTTGTTTCATGGTCAGCTTCCTATTTCGTTTGGCTGCTTTCAAACACTGCTTGAACAATCAGGGCGTATAAAATAGCTACATTTGATCAGGGACTGGCTACTCAGATTAAATCTGGCTTCCCTTTGGGAGGATCCTGGCTCGATCAAAAGAAGTATGGTTCCTACATCAAAACAAAGGTACTGGGAACTCCAAGATCGATCAAGTCTTAAGTGCAATGTACATGGCTCCTTGACATCCAGCTTTTTAAATGTGAAGGCTTGTGACGATTTTGTGGTATGTCTGGATGATATCGAGCCGCCCCAAGCTAGAGTATTGTTTCTCCAGTTCAGATATGGGACTTTGCCCCTTAATAGTTGGAGATCAAGTTGGAGAAACACTGGCTTAACTTCATTATGCCCTGCATGCCTTTCGGCACCTGAGTCTAATATACATTTTCTTCTTCATTGTCATGCATACGATGACCATAGGAGATAATGAATTGTACCAGTTTGTAGGCTACTGTCTTGTAGTAGGCCAGCCGAAGCATGTAGAATATTTTCACCTGACACTACGAGGTGGTTGGCTTTTGCTTTTTCCAGATATTTGTTATTTGCTTGGTGGAGGAGATCCAAGATAATCAAACCTGCTCTGGGGAGTAGATTATGATCTCGATATTGTTTATATAAGTCTGTATTGACGCTGATGTATTGTAACTGTTTTTTTAATCTGACTATGCCCACATAAGAATACACTGACAGATGAATTATGACTGTTATCTGATTTGTTCATAATTAAGTTTGCTGCTAAATGGTCTTGGGATCAAATGTTTTTTAACTAGTATTTTTAAATTGTTGTTTTTTGAGAAGTTTTTATTATTTTAAACTGTATTCCTTTTTGCAATGATCAAGTGATTGATCGAATACATATTCTTCTTCTTCACTGCTTGATTCTATTTATGAATACCTATATTTGAAAAAGAGATCTAAAAAATAGTTTTTGTCTAAGAATCATAAACATGGCCCAAGCCATGGAATCCTTTGTCAAATAGGAAAGGAAAAGAAATCTTGGCTGTAGTAGTGTTAAAGAGTGATGATCAATTAAAAAAATGCAAGTGAAACTGATAGAAAACATTTTTGGGTGCCCATATATATTTGTCAGAACTGGATAACCCATGATTTAGCACACATGTTTATGGGTGGGGATGTTAATGGATTCAATCCAGATTCATTCTCTTGTGAGTTAAATAAATACAGACACCTGTGAACCCTCTGGGTTGGTAAGGGAGGATCCCGGTAAAGCTGTAGCTCAACTTTGAAATGATTGTGACTAGCAAGAGATTTCATTCCGCTTTTTCCAGTTCCATTTCTTTTTGTAAATCATCCATGGCTTGATCAGGAGAAGCAAAGGGATCAATGCTGGGATCCATGTGTGTACTAGCAAACTGTCATGAGTTCATAATATGGAGGTCGACACCAACCCTATACCTCCCCTTGAGCCTCCTGGCACTTTTCAATGTCTTTTGTAAAGTGTGAGGGATTCGTGTCCTTTTCCTATTTCATTTATATCTGCATGACATGATGTTTCTAAGTTGATGAAGATGATGAGACTCCTTTATAGTCCTGGCATATTTTCTGTATAGGATGACAATACTATTCCTTCATTTTCCACTGGTTTGATTGCAACCCAATTGTCTATTCGAAGATTAATGATTGCGTGACATTCCTTAGCTGTAAGATTTTGTTTATTTTTATTTGATATGCATTTTAGTCTGTCAATATCTTTTAGGATTTGATTAACAAATACAGCAGGAAGCTGGAGTTTTACCCGCAGAATGCACCTTTTCTGCTAGTGTAAACACATTGTAACATTGGCAGTGAACATAAACATACTAAGGTGTTGGAAAAGGGCCCTCTCAGAAGGTTCACCACACACTTTTTGCCTTCCTCCTCATCTTTTTCTGGCCTTCTTTTTGTTGGCTTTGGGACTCTGACGCTTTACAACTGTTGACCAGTGCTAAAGTACATGTGCTTCTCCCCTAAACCTGGTGACTTTGATGTATTCCTGATTGGCATATTTGCTTTAGTAGCATGTCCCTTGTAAAGTGGTATAACATATAGCCAAGGCCAAATAATACTAGTGGGCCTGCAGCACTGATTGTGCCACCCACATACATAGCCTAAAGATACCTTTAACTGGCAATGTGGAAAAGATTATGACTGATGGCATTACATCACCTTTCTTCTCAATCATCCTGCGAACTACATGTTTGTGAAAACATACCCAAAGACAGACTGGTCTCAAAGATTTTATTTTGCTTCACAGCAGTGTCAAAACATGCTTCCCTAATCCAACCTGTGCAGTAATTAATATAAATTAACAAGCTGCATCAGTCTTACCAGCAGAATACAAGGAGTTTGATATTGTCTTCTGTGAAAAACTTGCTGTTCACTTACCTCCACACAGATAATATGACTATGAAGATGAACTTAATGTTCACATTGATGCTAACATAGCTAAGGGTTTCAATCGCCATTTTAATTCTCCAGCAGGAGCCCAATATAATTAGTGCCACAACCCCATGATGAGCTGAGCTCATGCATTGACTATAACAAACCTAATGTCATCACTGTAAGAGAAAGACATCCTTATGCTGCTCACCTCCACCTTCAAGACTAACTACACAATGCTCAACAGTTCACTAAAATTAGACACCAAAGGAGCTTAAAAATCTTGATTTTTTTCTTCAACGAGATGAGTGGAAGACAGCATTTAGCAATAAAATAAAGGCACTAAAAATACTTGGTGATTCCATTTAACTCTTGCAATCCTCAAGCTGCTTTTTAATATATCATGCTCACCCTGTTTTCCATGTGTCCTTATTAAAATCCTTGTCCAGGATTCCATTAAGCACAACTTCTCTTTCACCACATTAAGAAATCTGCTGTTCGCATTGAGAGAGTTGCCGCTCACATTGAGGAAGCTGTCGCTCGAGGAGAAAATCAACTTGAGTGGCAAAAAGAATCAGTGCCCTCTGGCACTCCAGGTAATGCCTCTCGCCTGGTAAAATTTACAGCACAGGAAAAACTCTTGCCACTAAAAATCAGCATGACATACTGGACCCCGCCACTTGCAGAACTCCGTAAAGCACATCGGAATTTTGTTAGCATTTGGCAGAGTTCCACATAGCGCGACTCCGCGAACTGCGCCCAGACCTAGATAAAGGCCAGTTGACCATTCTTGGGAACCTAACTAAAATGAACAGGGTTTCAGATGTGAGGGAAATTCTGGGCGCACTGCTAGGTAAACGCACAAAGGGATGCTTTAAGGCAGAAGGTGCATGCAGATAAGAGGCAAATCCCTGTAACCCCTCACAATGTGTTTTGAGGACACACCAAGTAAAAGAAAACAAATTCTGCAGCACACTTATAGGAAAATTGAAGTCAGAGCGATGTCTCAATGGACATAAAGTTCAAAATTCATGGGCGAAGAAGTGGTCCACCAATGTATCGGTTCTTCTTTTATTATTCATACAAAAGCCAGCCGACACGTGTTTCGTCGCAAGAAACCACACTGTTTCCGCGACTCCTCAGGGCTGGGGAGGATACAAAATAACGGATGGAGTATACAGTAATTTAACAAAATATATTGCAAAGGTGACTGTATATAGTGTCATGGTGAAGGGTGAGTAAAAGGAGTGGGAAGTTCAATGGTAACACATTTGTGGATGCACACAACACCACCCTGGTACCTGGTGAATATCAACATGTTCAGTGTAGGGAAGGGGGTGGGCCGTCAGTGACTTATATATGTGGTATCTAACAAAATTAAATTGAATAGCATCTTAATAATACATTCCTATCGGTGACGCATGGGGAAGTGAATAGGAAAAGGCAGGGGACTCCTAGGACGAAGTAAATGTAACAGAAGAGTTAAATGGAATCCCAGGTCGTGAGTTTTGAAGGGAGGTGTGCATCCTACCTGTAGGTAGATGGTATGTAACCACAGGTCTGTGATGCCACAAAGGGGAAAAAAGCAGGGGAAACAGAGACAAAAATCAAAATGTCAGGGGGTATTCTAACGTTGATCATTAGGGTGATCACATACGTTAGAAAGGGTATCCCGGGTAGGGGCACCTTAGACACGGGCAGGTTAAATGAAAGAAAAAAAGGGGGATAATCTCACCGCGGTGCCGGTGATAATTCCGACCCGGCTCCGCTCGAGACCGGGTAGTGACGAAAATCAGAAATCGATTTCACAAGTATGGAGCGTGGTTTTCTCCAGCGGTATTGTAGAGATTCTGGGGACAGGAAAACGATCATCAGTGGTAGTGAAATCGTGATTAGAAAGGCGGGCAACTTTCATGTAAGAGTTTCTAAGTACCAAAGAAAGCTAAGTGTATGGCTCACCTTTATAGATAGACTTGCTATAGATACTGCTCCTGGAAGTAAGAATATTTGCAAAAGTCTCTTGGTCCGTGTGTTCCAAGCACGGGAAAAGTAGAAACTTACATAGCAGTAAGTCCCTATGGCGATCAATGGATATCAAAAAGGACAATCCACATGGAGGTAGATGTGAAGGAAATTAAATCGACGGGGGGGAAAAGAAAAACAAAACAAAAGTAAATAAGGCGATTGTCATTATAAGACCTTAGTTAAGCATTAATAAATGGACATTTAGTCACTTAATCTGTCTAGCTTTACGAGAGATTCTAATTATGGAATGATATAGCGTGAAAGTAATACATTACACGAAAACCGCTCGAATTGTGGATCCATGATAAATGGCCAATATGATTGCTAAGTGTGTCTGCCAGAGTAACTCAATTATTAGGGAGTCCTTGAAGAATTTTGATCCCAAGGCAGCTGTGCATAAACGAAGAAACATTACTTTCACTCGTTGCACGAGAGAACCCAAATATTAGTATTTTTTTGCTCTGCGTCAGGATGATCTAAGCAAAGGCGTCTGAGACCCACAGTTGGACCCTAGATACTGCAAGATAAAGAACTGTATCGAGGAAAGTAGCTTACCCGGGGTGCAGGGGTGGTTCAGCGGCGACTCTTTTGAGTACGCGTTTCGGTTCCGGGTGCGGTCACGTGTCCCCGTACCCGGAAGTGGATTAAATACTCGATACAGCCAAAACCCGGATGACGACGACTAGAGTGCTGACTCGAGTTATCAAAAATTCGATGGTGCACGGTGCAAAAATGTAAACGGGAGGGTTTGCAGTCGGAAAAAAGGGGGGGAGGAAAGTAAAAAGTATGATATATAAAACATTTACGTGATAGTGATGTGAGAACGTAAAGGAAAAAGGTGCATATCTCAATGCATGCACAGTATTGGATAAGATCAGGTAAATTACAGAAAATTGGAACTAGGATCAATCAAGAACAGTTCACGTGTTAGAGCAGAGCAAAAACTCAAAATTAAATGATTTCTATGACACCCAATCAAAACCTCATAACAGTATATACATTAAGTACATCAGTATTGTATCAACATGATTAATGGTTTACAATTTTCCTCTTTGTGGAAAGTCTTTTCATAGTGTGATAGGGAACGGAGAAACTGAGAGAATATCTCATCAGTGCATAGTAGATGCCTTCGTATAACCTCATGTAGGTCTCAAAAAGAGTCTTGGAATTAATCAAACAGTGTATGACTGTAGGAACACACGGACCAAGAGACTTTTGCAAATATTCTTACTTCCAGGAGCAGTATCTATAGCAAGTCTATCTATAAAGGTGAGCCATACACTTAGCTTTCTTTGGTACTTAGAAACTCTTACATGAAAGTTGCCCGCCTTTCTAATCACGATCTCACTACCACTGACGATCGTTTTCCTGTCCCTAGAATCTCTACAATACCGCTGGAGAAAACCACGCTCCATACTTGTGAAATCGATTTCTGATTTTCGTCACTACCCGGTCTCGAGCGGAGCCGGGTCGAAATTATCACCGGCACCACGGTGAGATTATCCCCCTTTTTTTCTTTCATTTAACCTGCCCGTGTCTAAGGTGACCCTACCCGGGATACCCTTTCTAACGTATGTGATCACCCTAATGATCAACGTTAGAATACCCCCTGACATTTTGCTTTTTGTCTCTGTTTCCCCTGCTTTTTTCCCCTTTGTGGCATCACAGACCTGTGGTTACATACCGTCTACCTACAGGTAGGATGCACACCTCCCTTCAAAACTCACGACCTGGGATTCCATTTAACTCTTCTGTTACATTTGCTTCGTCCTAGGAGTCCCCTGCCGTTTCCTATTCACTTCCCCATGCGTCACCGATAGGAATGTGTTATTAAGATGCTATTCAATTTAATTTTGTTAGATACCACATATATAAGACACTGACGGCCCACCCCCTTCCCTACACTGAACATGTTGATATTCACCAGGTACCAGGGTGGTGTTGTGTGCATCCACAAATGTGTTACCATTGAACTTCCCACTCCTTTTACTCACCCTTCACCATGACACTATATACAGTCACCTTTGCAATATATTTTGTTAAATTACTGTATACTCCATCCGTTATTTTGTATCCTCCCCAGCCCTGAGGAGTCGCGGAAACAGTGTGGGTTCTTGCGACGAAACACGTGTCGGCTGGCTTTTGTATGAATAATAAAAGAAGAATCGATACATTGGTGGACCACTTCTTCGCCCATGAATTTTGAACTTTATGTCTATTGAGACATCGCTTTGACTTGAATTTTCCTATAAGTGTGCTGCAGAATTTGTTTTCCATTCTTGGGAACCTGCTTCATTGTAAATCCACATGGCTGGTCGCAAAAGTCTATAAATACTTTCCTACAAACACTGGGGAGTTTCTGGATGTGCAATATTGTTAAGCGCATAAAGCAGTCTAACTGTGTTCATCAACGGAGAAACATTGTGTCAACTAGAAACAGACAATATACGAAAATGACTTGGAGACTACAGAGACCCATGGCGCATTACAAATGATATTGAAAAGTGCCAGCAGAGGGTTAGCATCCTTCCCATTCCATAATGTTACTTGTGGTTAACCTGGAGAAAGTATTCTTCTCCAATTCAAGATGGTGGAAGCTAGTACTTCCAGGTTAAGGTGGGAAGCAATAATATATGGCCCCATGCAACCCTAAATTGTTTGCTTGCCAACTGTGCATTTTATTGGGTTTCTTCACTGTAATACCAGTCCACACCCCCTCCCTATGTACCTTTAAAATCTTCTTGATTCTTTTCAGTTGCCTTTGTTGTCTACTCACGGATCTTTCTGCATCCACACTCCAGCAACCTGCTGCTTCCAATCCAGCTAAAAAGTAATTACCATGCTCCCTTCATCTCCTCTGGATTTGTCATTGGTGTTTATTCATGCTGTACAAGATGCCTCACCCACAAACTACAGTAGTAAGTACAACACACAGAGCAGGATATTATAGGCTGGAATGCTCCTGATATCACTGTATTTAACATCCGCTGTTTCTCCCCGTAGGTGCTGGATGAGTATAAAGAGAGTGGCAGTGTCCTCAAACTACATTGTGCCTCTCCAGTGTTTCTCCCTTCCTGGCCATTCGTCCTTGTTTCCCTCAGAATCTTTTGTGTAGTGCTTGCTTAATTGTTTAATCCAGATGGAATAACTTTGGCCTCTTATAGAGGGTATGGGAGGACCTTGATTACCAATTATATAGTTGCAACAAAAAATGTGTCACAGTGGGTTTCGCATGGTGACATACTAGCAACAGAATGAGGTGCCTTGTATTAAGTAGGTCATTTTCCACTGCTCTTATCTACCCCTCCTGAGGCCTCAACATCAACCTCACAGTTCACTAGTGATGGATTAAGACCTATTTGTCATCTGACTGACCCAGTGGCGACACTTGCTATGTTTTTAAAATGCCATTTTATGACTTTCTTGAATTGTTTGTCATATGAACAGGGGACGAAATGTCTATCATTTTTGATTCCCTTCATATGAATCTCAGCCAACTACTTTTACAGCTGATTAGAAACAGGCACCAGAACCCGTGTTGGTTTGATACCCATTGTTCTGCAGCCAATTATACACTAAGGAAGGTCGTTTCTAGTATACCGAAAGACCACGGTGCGGTATGTGAGGCCCGTAAGTTCTATAAAACACCTCGGATTCCAGAAAGAACGTTTTGGGTAAAATAAACTGGGAGCTCCTGGAAAGTAGAGGAGAAGGGCTACCCATAGGTGGTATGGGAGCACTCAGTGTTTTGTAAAATACCCCTCACACACCAAAAGGCCCCTTGGTGTCATGCTTCATCATCGGGGTCTTCGCACCCCTCTATCGAGATGCGGCGTGCTGCGACCTACGGCTACGCGGGAGCACTTGTCAATTGACTATGTGTGGTGTGTGTGGTGCAAGTGAATGGTAATGTGAGTGGTGGTGGGTAGTGAAGAGTTAAAAAGTACCTGGCTCGTAGGTGAAAAAAATATTTATTCAGGACCTCGAGCTGGCACTATTAAAAGAAGTGAAGTGCGAGGTAAGTCTGTCGTAATAATGAACAGTACCTCATGTGTGCGTCGACATGTTTCGGAGCTGGCGCTCCTTCTTCAGGACGGGAGCACAACTTCCCCACCTTACTCACGTTTTACTATTTGTAACTCAAAATTAATGGTCAGTTAAATAAAAGTGAAAAAAAAAATTTCAAGTGATATATAGGCTATAATGTGCCTACAGCGGATTTTGGCTCAGGATACATGCAGTTGCATGACCTGAAAAAAGAAAACAAAAGGAAGGTCACCCAAGGTATGGGTAGTTCTACAGGTGCAGTCACCTGGAACAACCTTTTAGTACAGTTGCCCTGTAAAAGGAAAGGACTCACAAAACATACAACATAGAGAACACATAAGATGTTGTAAATTAAAAATATCAAAGAAATGTGGGTCATACTCAATAGAAAAGAGTTGCTTTGAGCTCATAGAAGCGTCTGGGGGTTGATTGCTACTTTGTGCAATCTGAGTGGAGAAATAAAAGTAACTAAAACGAGATTTAGTGATCAGTTCTTACTTGGTTAGGAGGTGAAGCCTTGTTAACCCTCTCAATATACTCACAAGGTAGGGACGAAATTGCCACCGTCTTACCCCTCGCGCTGCTCCGCTCGTATGGTTGTTAGAGCCTTAGGCTGGAGGTATTTATACCAGATGGGATTAATCAATTGGCCCAGTATTTAATTGCCGGATTAGGTGTGGTGCCCAAATATGGGCATTCCGCCAGCCTGATTACCGTTTGAGGACTGGTTGCAAAGCCTGGAACTAATTGGTTCGTACGGGGGGGCGGAAAGGCGCACCCTGCCTATGCGAGCGCTGCCGCCCAAGTGTCCCAGTCTCGCGCGTGCGCATTGGCTCGTGTGGAGCATGCGCATGCGCGTAAAGGAGACGCTACACGGCCGCGCATGCGCGGTTCGAGTAATTGCTCCCTCGGTTGTTGTGGGGAGTTTATCATGGTAAAAATAGGTGTAATAGACGCTATGGGCCTCATTCACCATTGTACATCATTACCAAATGGGAGTGGGTGGGTATTAGAGAGGCTAAGGTGGGAATGGTATCTAGAAGTACTCCTGAAAAATGGACAATTGATCCCGTCCACGAATGGGTATATATTCATTAAGTGGACAGTATATTCATTAAGTGGACAGTTGTGACCAAGGGACATCATCATTGAGTCCATGTATATGCGTGCCCAGACGGAACACCCATCTTTGTTCCTTCTGAAAAAGGCCTTTTTCAGATGGCAATGATTCAATGATTGTCCAGCTCAGGTCATTGACACAGTGTTGTTTTTTGAGGTAGTGTGTTGCCATCTTGGTGGTGCTCTTTTTGCACCGGACATTGCTTTTATGTTCATTTAGTCTTGTTTTCACAGCTCTGGTGGTCATCCCCACGTATTCCAAACCACAGGGGCAAGTTATTAAGTAGACCACGTTTTTGGTGTTACAGTTCGTGAGGCGTCGTTGTTCCCAAATGGTGCCATTCCTGAATGTAAGGGTCTTGCTCTTTTTCGTCAGGTGGCAGCTACTACAGTTTCCACATGGAAAATGGCCTTGAATACCAACAGGTTGTGTCCTCGTATCAAAATCCGTTTTTGGTCTGGTATGTACCAAGATGTCTTTCAGGTTGCGTCCACGACGGTGGGCATACATGGGTTTCTCCAGATTCAGTGTACCACAGTTGAGAATAGACCAATGTTTATTTATAATTTTGAACACTTCGTTGGACACAGTGGTATAGGTAGTGACACAAATTGGTCTTTTGTTGTCACTAGTCTCACGTACTCGATCTTCAAGAAGAGCCTCTCTGTGGTTATTCGTGGCCCTTTTCATGGCTCTGTTGATAGTCTTCTCTGGGTACTGCCTTTGTAACAATTTTTCTTTGAGGTCACAAGCCTGTGCCTTGTACTCGGTTAGTTCGGTGCAGTTACGTCTCAATCGTAAAAATTGTCCATATGGCAAATTCTCTCTTAAGTGTCTGGGGTGAAAACTGTCATATCTTAAGAGACAGTTCCTCGCCGTGGGTTTGAAATGGGTGGTACTTTTTAATTTACCACCTTGAGAGTAGACATTGCGGTCCAGAAAGACCATGGAATGGTGTGAGACAGTGCTAGTAAATTTTAAGAAAGCATTTTGGTTGTTCAACCATGCTAGGAAATCCACCGCTGATTGGTGGTTCCCGTTCCAGATGACGAAAACGTCATCAATATACCTTTTCCAGGTATTGATGTTGCTCCTGTATGGATTGTCTGGATGTAGTATCTTGTTTGTTTCTAGATGGTGGACATATAGTCCAGCCAGACTCGGAGCAAAAGTACTGCCCATGCTGGTACCATGGCTTTGTAAATAGATGGTTTGTTTGTACTGGAAAAAGTTGTGTTGTAGTGCTAAAGAGATACATTCAAGGACCAGACCTCTTGGTGTTTGGTACTTCCAAGGAGTGGTAAATAGTACTTCTTCGATGATTTGGAGTGTTTCATCGTGAGGCAGGCTTGTATATAGACTCTCCACGTCCAAACTCATCAGAAGTTGATTTGACGGGTCGAAGTCTCTGTTGTCAAGCAGTTGTAGAACCGACTTGGTGTCTTTTAGGTAAGTGGTTGTTGACTGGACCAGTGGGCGTAGGAAAGCATCTGCAAATTTGGAAAGTGGCTCAAGAATAGAGCCAATTCCAGATACAATAGGTCTTCCCGGTGGGTTGGACATGTCTTTATGGATTTTCGGGATGCAGTAGAAGTAGGGGATGCGTGGTGCTGGCTGTTGTAGGAATTCTGCCTCATTTTTACTCAACCAATCATGTGCAAGGCACGCATATACATGGACTCAATGATGATGTCCCTTGGTCACAACTGTCCACTTAATGAATATATACCCATTCGTGGAAGGGATCAATTATCCATTTTTCAGGAGTACTTCTAGATACCATTCCCACCTTAGCCTCTCTAATACCCACCCACTCCCATTTGGGAATGAGGTACAATGGTGAATGAGGCCCATAGCTTCTATTACACCTATTTTTACCATGATAAACTCCCCACAACAACCGAGGGAGCAATTACTCGAACCGCGAATGCGCGGCCGTGTAGCGTCTCCTTTACGCGCATGCGCATGCTCCACACGAGCCAATGCGCACGCGCGAGACCGGGACACTTGGGCGGCAGCGCTCGCATAGGCAGGGTGCGCCTTTCCGCCCCCCGTACGAACCAATTAGTTCCAGGCTTTGCAACCAGTCCTCAAACGGTAATCAGGCTGGCGGAAAGCCCATATTTGGGCACCACACCCAATCCGGCAATTAAATACTGGGCCAATTGATTAATCCCATCTGGTATAAATACCTCCAGCAAAAGGCTCTAACAACCATACGAGCGGAGCAGCGCGAGGGGTAAGACGGTGGCAATTTCGTGCCTACCTTGTGAGTATATGGAGAGGGTTAACAAGGCTTCACCTCCTAACCAAGTAAGAACTGATCACTAAATCTCGTTTTTGTTACTTTTATTTCTCCACTCAGATTGCACAAAGTAGCAATCAACCCCCAGACGCTTCTATGAGCTCATGAAGCAAGCAACTCTTTTCTATTGAGTATGACCCACATTTCTTTGGTATATTTAATTTACAACATCTTATGTGTTCTTTATGTTGTATGTTTTGTGAGTCCTTTCCTTTTACAGGGCAACTGTACTAAAAGGTTGTTCCAGGTGACTGCACCTGTAGAACTACCCATACCTTGGGTGACCTTCCTTTTGTTTTCTTTTTTCAGGTCATGCAACTGCATGTATCCTGAGCCAAAATCCGCTGTAGGCACATTATAGCCTATATATCACTTGAAATTTTTTTTTTCACTTTTATTTACCTAACCATTAATTTTGAGTTACAAATAGTAAAATGTGAGTAAGGTGGGGAAGTTGTGCTCCCGTCCTGAAGAAGGAGCGCCAGCTCCGAAACATGTCGACGCACACGAGGTACTGTTCATTGTTACGACAGACTTACCTCGCACTTCACTTCTTTTAATAGTGCCAGCTCGAGGTCCTGAATAAATAATTTTTTTCACCTACGAGCCAGGTACTTTTTAACTCTTCACTACCCACCACCACTCACATTACCATTCACTTGCACCACACACACCACACATAGTCAATTGACAAGTGCTCCCGCGTAGCCGTAGGTCGCAGCACGCCGCATCCCGATAGAGGGGTGCGAAGACCCCGATGATGAAGCAGGACACCAAGGGGCCTTTTGGTGTGTGAGGGGTATTTTACAAAACACTGAGTGCTCCCATACCACCTATGGGTAGCACTTCTCCTCTGGTAGGATTCCTTTTGTTTATACGTACTATCTTGTGGAGTAAGAATCCTACTTCAACTACTCTACCTCCCTCCTTTGTTAATTTTGTTCAGTAGGCAGCGTGCAGCTGCGGGAGTCCAACACAAACTCATACACATAGGAACACACACCATATACCAAGGAAGCCAGCGGTCGTTTACATAATGGAGGACGAACATGGCCTCACGTTTGGGGAAGACGAAATTGACCGGATACTGCGAGACATCAGCCCTTTCGAAGGCCTGAGCAATCCGGAAACCGGTCCTAACATCAATGAGTGGAATGAACTAATTAATTTGAGACGCAACCAAATAAAAGCAGCGCTACATGGCCTTTTCATGAAAGAATACCTTAGGAGTAAAATGGCACCACCAGGGTTAATTGTTAAAAACGAACCACTGATTTTTCAGAATGGCCTCATTTTTAAAAAAGAGTGGTCACTGATCTCATGGCATTGCTGAAGAGACTGGCTGGTCTTGATAATAAAAACAGCAGCCAGGATCACCCAAGAACTAAAAATTGAGATCAACAAAATCGAGGTCCAACTGAACACATATATATCACCAGCTGACCTAAAAGCGAGATTGGACGAACTGAATCAGCAAATGACTGATTTTGAGTTTACACTCAAACAAAGCAAGACCAACAAATTAAGTAAGGATAAAGCCAAATTCACACCAGAAGGAGCCTACCCTTACACAAAAGCTGATTACGTTCCAAAAAACTCCAACAGCGATTATGACAGCGATAGTTCGGACAATGGTTCCTCTGGATCCAATTCTAGCGGGAATAAAGGGTACAAGCCACGGCGAGGTGGCTGGAGACAAAGAAGACAACAATTCCCTAGACAAAGGGGGTGGCGAGGCTACCAACATCAACCCCAACCCCAATATCCAACATACTTGGGCCCACCACAATTCACCCCGTTTCCATTTGGTCCACCTATGGCAGGACCTAATTACCAACAGTGGAACCCAGAATACAATGAGGGTTTCTATGATCAACAGCCTTTTTTAGGCTCATGCCCCGGGACACGGGGAAGAAACAGAAAAGGCAACAATGTGGCCTGGGAAGACCAACAAGAACAGAACAACTCCAGGACGACGAGGAGTATGACAGGATCCCTCCCGAACCAGCCTTCAACAAGCGAAAGGGGAACTGAGTGGTAAATTTGACTCCCTGGCCTCTAACAGAGATCCAGGAAAATGTACTAAACAAGGGACTAGGGTTTGTACCTACGCATAAACCAGACATTTTCAGACTAAATATGGAAATGAAAGACTTTGTGAGGAAGCTGAAATTACAGGCTTTTTTTCAGGACAAACCGTCCATCCAAGGAACAACAGATACAGGACTACGACCAAAGTCCACATTCACCCCCCCCTGACTCCACTCTGCCCATCGAAATATTAACGTTTGAAAAGGCAATTATGACTGAAGTCAATAAAATCAATCTGTCAACGGCTAAAGTTTTTCATAATACCAACAGACAAGAGCAACAAGCCATAAGGGAACTAGCTGATAACAACAAAATAATCATAAAACAGGCAGACAAGGGGGGTGCTATAGTGGTGCAAACAACAGAGTTGTATGATACAGAGTGTCTGAGATTACTATCTGATAGACGGAACTACACAGTATTACAGGACGACCCTACGGAAAGACTCGGGACAAGGATAGGGAGCATGATCGAGGAGGGGCTTGCGCATGATTGGTTGAGTAAAAATGAGGCAGAATTCCTACAACAGCCAGCACCACGCATCCCCTACTTCTACTGCATCCCGAAAATCCATAAAGACATGTCCAACCCACCGGGAAGACCTATTGTATCTGGAATTGGCTCTATTCTTGAGCCACTTTCCAAATTTGCAGATGCTTTCCTACGCCCACTGGTCCAGTCAACAACCACTTACCTAAAAGACACCAAGTCGGTTCTACAACTGCTTGACAACAGAGACTTCGACCCGTCAAATCAACTTCTGATGAGTTTGGACGTGGAGAGTCTATATACAAGCCTGCCTCACGATGAAACACTCCAAATCATCGAAGAAGTACTATTTACCACTCCTTGGAAGTACCAAACACCAAGAGGTCTGGTCCTTGAATGTATCTCTTTAGCACTACAACACAACTTTTTCCAGTACAAACAACAACCATCTATTTACAAAGCCATGGTACCAGCATGGGCAGTACTTTTGCTCCGAGTCTGGCTGGACTATATGTCTACCATC
This sequence comes from Lissotriton helveticus, assembly GCF_964261635.1. Taxonomy (NCBI): domain Eukaryota; kingdom Metazoa; phylum Chordata; class Amphibia; order Caudata; family Salamandridae; genus Lissotriton; species Lissotriton helveticus. Next base: position 610,729,518 of record NC_136069.1, on the reverse strand, counting down.
TAGAAACAAACAAGATACTACATCCAGACAATCCATACAGAAGCAACATCAATACCTGGAAAAGGTATATTGATGACGTTTTCGTCATCTGGAACGGGAACCACCAATCAGCGGTGGATTTCCTAGCATGGTTGAACAACCAAAATGCTTTCTTAAAATTTACTAGCACTGTCTCACACCATTCCATGGTCTTTCTGGACCTCAATGTCTACTCTCAAGGTGGTAAATTAAAAAGTACCACCCATTTCAAACCCACGGAGAGGAACTGTCTCTTAAGATATGACAGTTTTCACCCCAGACACTTAAGAGAGAATTTGCCATATGGACAATTTTTACGATTGAGACGTAACTGCACCGAACTAACCGAGTACAAGGCACAGGCTTGTGACCTCAAAGAAAAATTGTTACAAAGGCAGTACCCAGAGAAGACTATCAACAGAGCCATGAAAAAGGGCCACGAATAACCACAGAGAGGCTCTACTTGAAGATCGAGTACGTGAGACTAGTGACAACAAAAGACCAATTTGTGTCACTACCTATACCACTGTGTCCAACGAAGTGTCCAAAATTATAAATAAACATTGGTCTATTCTCAACTGTGGTACACTGAATCTGGAGAAACCCATGTATGCCCACCGTCGTGGACGCAACCTGAAAGACATCTTGGTACATACCAGACCAAAAACGGATTTTGATACGAGGACACAACCTGTTGGTATTCAAGGCCATTTTCCATGTGGAAACTGTAGTAGCTGCCACCTGACGAAAAAGAGCAAGACCCTTACATTCAGGAATGGCACCATTTGGGAACAACGACGCCTCACGAACTGTAACACCAAAAATGTGGTCTACTTAATAACTTGCCCCTGTGGTTTGGAATACGTGGGGATGACCACCAGAGCTGTGAAAACAAGACTAAATGAAAATAAAAGCAATGTCCGGTGCAAAAAGTGCACCACCAAGATGGCAACACACTACCTCGAAAAACAACACTGTGTCAATGACCTGAGCTGGACAATCATTGAATCATTGCCACCTGAAAAAGGCCTTTTTCAGAAGGAACAAAGATGGGTGTTCCGTCTGGGCACGCATATACATGGACTCAATGATGATGTCCCTTGGTCACAACTGTCCACTTAATGAATATACTGTCCACTTAATGAATATATACCCATTCGTGGACGGGATCAATTGTCCATTTTTCAGGAGTACTTCTAGATACCATTCCCACCTTAGCCTCTCTAATACCCACCCACTCCCATTTGGGAATGATGTACAATGGTGAATGAGGCCCATAGCATCTATTACACCTATTTTTACCATGATAAACTCCCCACAACAACCGAGGGAGCAATTACTCGAACCGCGCATGCGCGGCCATGTAGCGTCTCCTTTACGCGCATGCGCATGCTCCACACGAGCCAATGCGCACGCGCGAGACTGGGACACTTGGGCGGCAGTGCTCGCATAGGCAGGGTGCGCCTTTCCGCCCCCCGTACGAACCAATTAGTTCCAGGCTTTGCAACCAGTCCTCAAACGGTAATCAGGCTGGCGGAAAGCCCATATTTGGGCACCACACCTAATCCGGCAATTAAATACTGGGCCAATTGATTAATCCCATCTGGTATAAATACCTCCAGCAAAAGGTTCTAACAACCATACGAGTGGAGCAGCGCGAGGGGTAAGACGGTGGCAATTTCGGCCCTACCTTGTGAGTATATTGAGAGGGTTAACAAGGCTTCACCTCCTAACCAAGTAAGAACTGATCACTAAATCTCGTTTTTGTTACTTTTATTTCTCCACTCAGATTGCACAAAGTAGCAATCAACCCCCAGACGCTTCTATGAGCTTATGAAGCAAGCAACTCTTTTCTATTGAGTATGACCCACATTTCTTTGGTATTTTTAATTTACAACATCTTATGTGTTCTCTATGTTGTATGTTTTGTGAGTCCTTTCCTTTTACAGGGCAACTGTACTAAAAGGTTGTTCCAGGTGACTGCACCTGTAGAACTACCCATACCTTGGATGACCTTCCTTTTGTTTCCTTTTTTCAGGTCATGCAACTGCATGTATCCTGAGCCAAAATCCGCTGTAGGAACATTATAGCCTATATATCACTTAAAAAATTTTTTTTAACTTTTATTTAACTAACCATTAATTTTGAGTTACAAATAGTAAAACGTGAGTAAGGTGGGGAAGTTGTGCTCCCGTCCTGAAGAAGGAGCGCCAGCTCCGAAACATGTCGACGCACACATGAGGTACTGTTCATTATTATGACAGACTTACCTCGCACTTCACTTCTTTTAATAGTGCCAGCTCGAGGTCCTGAATAAATAATTTTTTCACCTACGAGCCAGGTACTTTTTAACTCTTCACTACCCACCACCACTCACATTACCATTCACTTGCACCACACACACCACACATAGTCAATTGACAAGTGCTCCGCGTAGCCGTAGGTCGCAGCATGCCGCATCCCGATAGAGGGGTGCGAAGACCCCGATGATGAAGCATGACACCAAGGTGCCTTTTGGTGTGTGAGGGGTATTTTACAAAACACTGAGTGCTCCCATACCACCTATGGGTAGCACTTCTCCTCTGGTAGGATTCCTTTTGTTTATACGTACTATCTTGTGGAGTAAGAATCCTACTTCAACTACTCTACCTCCCTCCTTTGTTAATTTTGCTCCTGGAAAGTGTCATAATTGCCAAGAATTTGTACTTTTTTTGGGGATACAGTGATTAAGCTTAAACAAAGGGAATCTCCACATAATTCCCTTCTGAATTGCAGTGTCCCAGGCACTGCTTGGGTTGCTCACTTTAGTGCTTTTCATCATCTGGTGGAAGATGGGTATTTGAAGGATCAACTAAGAGGAAAATTATCCAATTCACCAGCTTTGTCTGGTATTCTGCAGGAAGTTGTTACAGTGATTAAGCAAAGTCTGAATGGCAATGCTCCAGGGCTTGACGGTGTCCCCATGGACCTAATCAAGTGTACTATGGATCTTCATGGCCCTTGATTACAAATGTGCTTAATAACTCCCTAGGTAGCAAGATCCCTATGTCATGGAATTTGCTAATTTTAGTGAAATTCTGTGTTCTTTCAATTTGGCATTCGACAAGGGCTGGGTATAGTGGAACACTGCTTAAATTGTAAGCATATCGGTAAATAAATGATAGATAAGTGCTTTCTTCTGTACCTGGCCTTATGGACTTGTCAACAGCCTTTGACTGTGTTAACCCCTTCGTCGCAGGGTTAATTACCCCGCGGAGCAGAGCTCGTCATGAGCACCGGAAGTGTTAATAGATCCAAATTGTGGTTGGTGCTGAACCTCGGTGCAGAGGAGCTATTGATTAACTTTCTGCACACACTGCAAGAGAACCTGGAAGCGAAGGTTTGGTATGGCCTGTAAGGAGAATATTCAGACTTTTTTACCCTAGCCCATGGGGTGCATCAAGGATGTATTCCTGCCCCTTTGCCCTTTATTATTTATATCAATAATTTGTTTCCGGTCTTGGTCAAAGCCACTAGTGACATTCCAGGGATTTCCCAAGTATTTGTACCAGCGCTGCTTTAAGCGGACAATGTGGTGCTTATGGCATGAACACCTGGGGCTTTTTGTATGCCGATGGAATCTTCTACATCTTTTGTGAGTGATTTAGTTATGGGAATTAACACATAATGGACAAGGGAAGACAAATACGTCTATCTAAAGGTTCAAGGACAAACCTTGGGTTGTGTGAAAGATTTCATGTATCTGGGGGTTGTCTTTAGTCATTCTGGTTCTTGGCAATCACAGATTAAACATTCATGACTGAAGATTCGCTGGGCAGCAGGTGCTTTATTTAACCTTGCACAGACATCTGGTATGGACACAGTTTTACCGTTTTTGAATATTTATAATTTCCAGTGTGCCTCAGTGGCACTTTGTGGAGCTGGTAGATATCAGGATGTTTCTAGTTTGCAGCTGTAGGAAAATTGCATCTGCAGACAGCTTTTGCATCTGCCTCCCACAAGATCACATGTTATTATGCATTCAGAGCTCATTCTACAATATATATCTGATAAAGTGAAGTTTTGTGACCCTCCTACTATGGATCAGTGTGTGGGCCAACACTGAGGCTAGCTTGAATAGAGGAAATTGTTTGAGACTGCCTCAAAACGGACAAGGGGTTAAGAAGATGACCTAAATTCTTACCGCAATAGTACAAAATGAAAACATGATCTGAAGGACCCATAAGATGGCGGACATCCTTGAGTCCTGAAATGCGCCAACTCTTAGATTGTGACACACTTCTGGATGGACCACCATGATTTATCAATGTGCCGATCAAGCTGCAAGCTGGTCCATTGCATTTACAGTACTGAATTGCGAGAAATTATGTCTTACCAAGCTTCAATATGCTTTTCCTTCTCAGAAAAGGCAACTGGAATTTCTAACTTTTGGCAAGTCTGGAAGTCTGCTTCATTGAACATTATTAAAATGTTTCACTTCCCACTAGTTCTTCCTTTTTCCATTTGTGTTTGGCCTGTGCCTTTCCATGCCCTATGCTAAACAGAACCAACGCTTCAACTATCCTGAGGTCCCTGTTCAAGTATATTAGACAGCTCACTGTACCAGCCCTTCTCAGAAACAGAAACAAGCAGGTACTCTGGTACAGTGTACCTGCACTTCTATTTTTCCATTTCAAGCACTCATTATATATGAATGTCACCTGATTATTTCAATCGTATTCACATTTCAGAAGTGTTGCGGTCAATTTACAAGGGATGCAATTAAAAGAGTACTATGGATTACTACTTTACTTACTCCAAAATGCATTTGTGAAAAGTACCCCATGCTCACATTCAATATGCCTTTTCAAAAATATAGCTTTATTAGGAGAGCCTTTCCTTACTGAGCATCGGTGGTGGGCTCACTCAGTGTCACTGCCTCTTGCAATTCAGTCTCTATTCTAGCCCCCTTATTGTCCTATCAGCATATAGGATTCAAAATAAGTGATCTTGTATGAGGTTTTTTTTGCAACAACGAATGGAAGGGGCCGGAAAAGCCATGGATAAGGATGGAGACTATAGGGACAGCAAAATAATCTTTGGGCTCATATTTTTCCTTAGTTCTGTACCCCTTGCCTCCTTGATCCTTCCTGGCCACTCTGGACAGTCTCTCAGCAGTATCACTGATTGCACCACGAAGAGGGCAGGGAAGGAAGTGTTTGAGGCCAAACAGAGAACATAACATTTAGGACCAACAGAAGACGGTAAGCCCTTGGCCCAGTGTGTAGTCCTTCCAGGACCAGACTTGCTGTAGCAGGCATCAGGTGTTTGCCCAAGAGTATGGAAGAGTGGGGCCGGTTTTGGAGTAGTGAGAGCTGGATTTGTTAGTAGGGGGTGGCTGGTTTTACAGCGTTGCTGAAATATTGCCCCCCCAGTAACAAAAAGCAGCAGTGCTGGGGGCCAGTTTTGATAAGCAGCTGTGCTTCAAGCTTGACCCTCCCCCTCTCGCCCCTCCGCCCCACTCCCCTTGGGGGGTGGAGGCCAGTCCAACAAAATTGACAGGGCTGCTTTGGGTTGGGGGGCTCTGAGTACTTCAATGTCTGAAAGGTAAGTCCTTCTTAATTTATGTTCACTGTTGGAGTTTGAAAATTGGACAAGGTTACTGTGATTGCAGTAGGCAATCTCGAATCCCAAATATCGACGGGAAAGAATATGGTAACAACAATACCGAGGGCCAAAAGATCGAAAGGTAAGTGAACACGTGGAGGTAAGGACATACTATTCTAAACTCCACATCTAGGTACCTTGAATAGATGTACATCACCAAGGTATTTCACCAATGTATGTAAATGTGATGTTAGGTGCAGTTAATGTATAGAAATTACACTTTTGCAATTTTGTCCCTTAATGTTGTGAAGGTATTCTGTCCCATAGATATTCAGGATTCGATATTCCTAGCTTGCTCCCCTTACTGTCATCACTGTTACCAAAATTGGAAAGAAGTGATAACTTTCCTTAGTATATTCATTTCACTTTCATTGCCACTTACATATTTATAAGTGAAATGAGAATATTTCATGGAGGACCATTTAGAGCTGGAAGCATTTGAAATTACTTAATAAAAATACGCATCACTTGGCAGTTGAAAGGGAAGAGACAGGCAAAAACAAACCCCTTTCATCCGTTTATCACGGGTAATTCCTATTTTGCTCCGATCAGTCAACCAATAACAGACAGAACTGCATGAAGGGGGCTAATGTATGCCAAGTATGAGCCAAACACAATTATAATACCTTTGTGCTAATTTTAGTGTGCTACCTTGTTCACTGAAGTGTACAAATCATAAGTCTCTCGTGGCCAGATGGAGCCCAGCTGCACTTTGTTTAAACACAGAAAATGGCTCTGTTGGAAAACGTTATGCAGATGAGCTATTGAGAATGAATAACAATTTGCAACCGGTCAATTGCATTTTAGGACATATGTTTAGCATACTAACATTCAATACAGCGACTCACTCAGAAACAAAGTTTATCGGTACCACAGGCAAAATGCATTTTTGCCCCTGGGGGTTCCCACTCATGACAAAATGGTAGCATTTGCAGGTCCCATCTGTAAAACGGTGACCATTCCTTATAGAGACATGAGGTGGGTGCCTTAGAACACATAAACTCAGGACACGTGCTTTTTAAATGCTAAAGACAAATTGGAACACACTCAGGCGTAAGCAATGGTCAGTGCTTAATTTGTAAAATATTAAGTACAGGTGCTACAAAAAAAATTAGGAGGGCACACCCACTTCCCCCGACTCCACCCATCCACTTACTCTATTGGCTTCACACACATCCTCAACGGGCACTGCTAAAAGCCAGATGTAATACCACCATATGAATTCAGTGGGTCCCAGCCCCTCAAGGCGCATGTAGTGCTTCAACACTAGTCTGCCTGATGAACAGTAAGTAACAGTTCACAACACTTTAAGCACACTTTTAACCAGTGGTGTTTGCTCCTGATTAGGGCTCAACATATTTGGGTTTTTTTTATATTTTGCGTAACTCAGGCGCTCAACGCCCATTGGGTTCAAAGGGCTTGAGCCCCCCCTCCCCACCCCCATTGTGTGTGTCAGCCCGGCTGAGACAGCCTCCCAGGAACACACACTGCCGCACCCGAGTACTTCACAGGTCTTTAAAAGACCATTTACTTGTTAACGAGGCTTTGTTTTTCTTTCACCCCTTCTTAGAGCCCCTGCACTTCACACAGCCGATTAATGGAAGAATCAGCCCCCCGAAATTTTTATTAGCGATCCCCCCACCCCCCGAAATTTCACCCTAGTTGCACCTGTGGCGTAACTGCCCTTGAATTAATCTTTAATCATGAATGATGCTACGGCCTTATATGCTTGCAAGGAAATTACTCACTTCTGCCTCTGCAGAGTTGTAAATGACAGTCGGGTCCCACATAACCCTAGGCCTGGTGCTGCTGCATCGGCTGCACTATTGATAGGTAAGGCAGCGAGTGCCCCCTTAGTTCCTCATGAGAATAGCACAGTATAATTTTCAACATAGATTCTTTAGGCACAAATATTGGAATGGATTTTATCTTCTAATCATGTTCCTGTATTTCTTGAGAGTGTGAAAGTTTTTTTGGGTAACAAATTATGTTTGCATTTATGATTGAAGTATGTCCCTGTGGAATGGATTTCTGTGTTAATTGTTTGGATATGCAATCATCATTGGGGGTTCAATTGGTACTATTGCGAAAATGTATTATTCATATTTGTAAAGACATTTGAAGTTCTGTTGGTTTGGTTAGGATATCAGATTCCTCAAAATACAAGATATTGGGGTATATTGATTTACTTGTCAAGCAAGTATGGTGTGCAATGTGAGGTGCAACATACACATTACCCCCAGGTCCCTCCTGTCCTCGTCCCCTTCATTAATAACCAGTGAGATTAACCATCTCAACGACAGAAAAAAGAAAAGCAGGAATGCTGTTACGCCACTCCCTCTCCCTATAGGGAGTACATAAGGGTACAGTACCCAGCATGCCTCCTGTTCTTTTTTCTCTCTGACAACATTTTTCTGGTGGAATCCAGGAGCCGGTTGGCTCCTGGAACTTACCTGCTTCTTGGCTTCGGGTGAGGCTGGTCTTCCGGGTTTCCCCTCCTGCCGGGCTTGAGGGGTCTCCTGGGGCACGTCCTGGCGTTTCCTGTTTCCGGATTTGGAGTCTTCCTGTTGCTGGGTGTGTCTGGGCCGCGTCTCCGTTCTGCTTGGCTTTTTGAGACGTGGCCGTCCTCTGGATGGTGGTCCGGTGGTGCGGTGGCCCCTGTGTGGCTGGGGCGCTTCCTTCCGGCGCGCACCTGACTTCCTTTGTTTGGAGCAGGAAGTCAGGCTTTTGGAGGGTCGGCTACCGGCGGTTTCGATGCTGTGTTGCCGGGTCTTTCACGTAAGTACCGCGTAGCGGTCTTTTGTGCCTTTTTAAAAGGTCGTGTTTTTCCTTTTTCCCCTGCATTCATTCTTGGCTGTGGCTGGGTGCATGGTGCTTGTTCTGGGCTCGTGCTGTTGGCTGTCTACTGCCTGAGTCCCTCGTTGACAGGCTAGCTTGCTGACTTTCCTGGTTTGGCCTTGCTGGGGGTGCTTGGCTGCCTCTGGTTCCCTGCTGTTCTCTGCCATGGGGAAACATGCTGTTAAATGCAGGCATGTTGCGGATGCCTCATCTTCTTCGGATTCCTCCTCCTCTTCTCCTTCCCTAGTCGTTCGCGGCGTCATTCCAGGGGTGGTGATGCCAGGTTGAAGGCCCTGATTAAGGAGACATTGTTGGAGATGGGGGGTCCCAGGTCCAAGGGATCCACAGCCAGGTCCAAGTCGCGGTCCAGAGGTGTTCCGCCTCTGTCTTCTTCTTCTTCTTCTTCTGCCTCTGGTTCGGAGGAGGGTGGTTTGGACGCTGATTCGATTAAAGGCAAATATGTTGATAAGGATATGTTGCCGGACTTGTTGAGCCATGTTAAGGCTAATATAGGGTTCCCTGCGGATGATGTCCCTGGTACTTCTGGGGGTTCCTTGCTTCGCCAGTTCCAGTACTCTGCGCCAGTGGTGATGCCTGTTCATCCATGTGTGAAGGAGGTGTTGGATCGGGAGTGGAACAGAGTCCGGCAAATCCTTAGCCATATCCTGAAGAGGATACAGCTTGGCCATGAAGCCAGGAAGCAGGATGCATCCTGCTTCCTCGCTTCATGGCCAAGCTGTATCCTCTTCAGGATATGGCTAAGGATTTGCCGGACTCTGTTCCTGTGGAGTCATTTGTGGCGAGTCTGGTGGGGCGCACCTCTGTGGCCGAGGATGCTGTTGTACGTGATCCTGTTGATAAGAGGGTGGACGCGTCCCTTCGTAAAGTGTATTCTGGTTCCCATTTGGCGCTGCAGGCTGGCATTTACGGGACTTATGTGGCTCAGTCTTTGCTTTCAGACTTGAAGACTTTGTATGGTTCCATGGATAATGCCACTGACTGTTCTGACATTCTGGCTCACATTGAGCGTCAGGTGGAGTTTCTATCAGACGTGTCCTTCGACGTGGTGCGTGCCTCTGCTCTGTCGGGGGGTGCTTGCATTGCTGCTCGGAGGAACGTGGTCCTCAAAGACTGGAAGACTGATTCGGCACAGAAATCTGCTGCCCTTCGTTTGTCCTTTCAGGGTTCCATGTTGTTTGGGGCGGAGTTGGAGGGGAAGCTTCATCGGCTTTTCAAGGAGAAGAATCATTCCTCCTCTTTCAAGTTGCCCTCGGCTGCTCCTGCTGTTTCTAAGCCTTTCTTTCGGCCCTCTTCTCACAGGTAGTTTTCCAAGGGTCGTGGTCGTTTTCAGCCTGGTCAGGGTCGGGACAAGAAGGCGAAGTCCCCTCCTGCGAAGCCTCGTTCCTGACTGTCTGGGGTCCGAGGTCGGATCCTTGGTTGGAGGTCGGCTTCGGTTGTTTCTTCAGGCCTAGATGTCCTCCTGTTCAGACTTGTGAGTCCTGGACGTGATCCGTTTGGGATACCAGCTGGAGTTCTCAAGCCCGCCTCCGGACTCGGGGGTCCGTCCGACTCCTTGGCCGTCCTGCCTGTCCAAACGTGCGGAACTGTCTCTGGGGGTTCAGTCTCTGTTGGACAAGGGGGCTATTCAGGTTGTTCCTCCAGGGGAGCTGGGTAGGGGGTTTTACTCCATCATCTTTCTGGTGCCCAAGGTGACTGGGGGGTTTTGCCTTGTTCTGGATCTCAAGGCCCTGAACAAGTTTGTGCTGCGGAGTCCGTTCAAGATGGAGACTCTTCAGCGGGTGATTCCCCTGGTTCTCCAGGGTCATTACATGTGCACTCTGGACCTTCAGGATGCCTATTATCACATGCCTGTCCATCCTCTCTCCCGTCCCTTCCTGCGCTTTTGTCTTCTGGGGGTCCATTACCAGTTTATGGTTCTTCCATTTGCCTGAGGTCGGCTCCCAGGGTGTTTACCAAGGTGGTCGCCCCCTTGGTGGCTTTCTTGCACCTCCAGGGGATGATGGTTTATCCGTATCTGGACGACTGGCTCCTGCATGCTCCCTCCGCGGAGCGGTTGTTGGCGGATCAGAGGTTGGTGTGTGCGGCATTGAGCGACCATGGGTTCCTGTTGAATCTCCCCAAATGCAGGCTTCCCCCGTCTCAGGACTTGCAGTTCATCGGGGCCCGTTTCTGCACGGATTTGAATCGGGTGTTCCTGCCGGTGGATCGTGCTGTGACCCTGTGTTCCCTGGCGCATCGGTTTCTGGTGGGTCGGTCCTTCCAGGTCCGTCTTTGGTTGCGCCTTCTGGGCCTGATGGTGGCCACAGTGTTCATGGTGCCTTGGGCACGTTTCCATCTTCGTCCTCTGTGGTTCTACCAGCTGGCTCGGTGGGATCCCTTGTCGGGGGACTTGTCCCTTTTGGTTTCTGTGTCCCTGTCGATCCTTCCTGCCCTGCGTTGGTGGTCTCTGTCGTCCAATCTGGACACGGGCTTGCCTCTGCAGTCTCCTCCTCCGGTGGTCCTTACGACGGATGCCAGCGCTCTGGGCTGGGGGGCGACTTTGGGGTCGGAGTGCCTTCAGGGTCAGTGGTCCCTTCTGGAGGGTCGTCGGTTTTCAAACTGGCGGGAGTTGTCTGCTGTGTGTCGGGCTGTCCGGGGGATTCGGCTCCTTCTGGTGGGCCAGCATGTGTTGGTTCGGTCGGACAACTCGGTGACGGTGGCCTACTTGAATCACCAGGGCGGTATCCGTTCTCGGTCCCTGAACGCGGTGGTGTCCCCGTTGTTTTGCTGGGCGGAGTGCCATCTGTTGTCGCTGGTGGCTGTACATGTCCGGGGGGTGGACAATGGGGTGGCGGATGCCCTCAGTTGTTTTTTTCCTGCCTCCCTGGAGTTGGCCTTGACTCCGGTGGCCTTTCGTCTGGTGTGCATGAGGTTTGGTCTTCCCTTTCTGGACCTCTTTGCTTCCCGGCACAATGCGCAGCTTCCCCGTTTCTTCTCCCGGGTTCCTCAGGAGGGGTCTTGGGGAGTGGATGCCCTGTCCCTTCCTTGACCTTCCCGCCTGCTGTACGCCTTTCCTCCTCTGGTTCTGATCTCTCGCTTTCTGTCCCGGCTGTTGCTGGAGGAACGGGAGGTGGTGGTGGTGGTGCCTTTCTGGCCCCGCAAGTCTTGGTTTCCCACGCTGATGCTGTTGGCTGTTCAGGGTCCGTGGTTCTTCCCCTTCCCTCCGTCTCCATTACGGTCCTCTCCGATGTTGCCCCTGCGGCGGCTTTGGCTGTCGGTTTGGCGGTTGAGAGTCAGGGGTGGTGGAATAGGGGTCTCCCGGAGCATTTAGCCTTGGCTATTCAGCAGTCTCGGAAGCCTTCTACCCTTCAGTCCTATGGTAGGCATTGGGGCAACTTTGAGCGTTGGTGTCTTGGCCTGGCTTTGTCGCCCTTGGTTTGTCCTTTGACGGATGTTCTCCAGTTCCTTTGGGATGGGTTCGAGAAGCGTTTGTCTGTTTCTACTCTCTGAGCTCAGTGGGCTGCTATCAGGGCTTTTCGGGCTCCTTGGGGGAATCTGCCGGATGTGGATGGTCTGGTTTCCCGTCTGTTGCGTAGTGTTTCTAATTCCCGCCCTGTGGTGCGTTCTTCTTTTCCTCTCTGGGATCTTCCCTTGGTTTTGAGGGTTCTTGTTGCCGCTCCCTTTGAACCTTTGGAGGAGGTCGATATGAAGTTTGTCACCCTGAAGGTTGTTTTTTTGGTGGCTATCACTTCTGCTCGTCGCCTGGGGGAGCTGGGTTCTTTGATGGCTCGGGAGCCTTTTCTGTCCTTTTCTGCTGACGGGGTGGTTTTTCGTTTGGATTCCTCCTTCGTTCCTAAGGTTTCCTCCCAATTCCATCGCTCTCAGGAGCTGGTCCTGCCTGCTTTGCATTCGGCTCCGGTGGACGGGGATGACCTCCCTTGGTCCTTGCTGGATGTTTGCCGGGCTTTGAGGGTTTATTTGGATTGGACCCGTGACTTTCAGCTTTCTGACTCCCTGTTTGTTTCTTTTGGTGCTGTCTTCAGGGGTTGCCGTGCTTCTTCTTCTTCCATTGGGCGTTGGTTGAAGCAGGTTATTGTTCTGGCCTATTCCCTTTCGGGTCCCCCCCCCCGGCTGGGGTTCAGGGGCGTTCTACTAGGGGGATGGCTGCTTCCTGGGCGGAGGTTCGTGGGGTGTCCCTTTCTGAAATTTGTAGGGCCGCCACTTGGGCTTCTGCTAATACCTTTGTTAGGCATTACCGTATCCAGAATGCTCTGGGGGATGACACTAACTTTGGTTTGGGGTTCTTCTGGCTGTGTGTTCCTGATTCCCCTTGTTTTCCTTTATGCTGTGCTGCTGTTTTCAATAAATTGCTGGGTTTTGCTGTGCTGCTGTGTCCTGGTGGTTTGTTGTTTGATGATGGCCGGTTGCTGCTTGGGTATTCTCACTGGTTATTAATGAAGGGGACGGGGACAGGAGGGACCTGGGGGTAATGTCCTATTACTTACCGGTAATCTTCATTACTCCGGGTCCCGTTGTCCTCGTCCCCTTCATTACATCGCTCCCTCCCTCCCGGACTTTCCAGCCCTCATCTTGGGCTTGGTGGTTCAGGAGGCATGCTGGGTACTGTACCCTTATGTACTCCCTATAGGGAGAGGGAGGGGCGTACCAGCATTCCTGCTTTTCTTTTTTCTGTCGTTGAGATGGTTAATCTCACTGGTTATTAATGAAGGGGACGAGGACAACGGGACCCGGAGTAATGAAGATTACCGGTAAGTAATAGGACATTACTAGGGATTCTAAACTAACGAGTTTTCAATTCAGGATTGTGGGCCTAATTTGAGTTGGTTTACATACTCCCAAGTACACAGGAGTAAGCTCACTGGCTGGGGTAGATATCCACTTGATGGGAGTTTGCCTACTGTGAATTGTTGTCATTACAGGACTTTCCTGTGATTTGTTTCACGTGATCTGTCTTTCCATTTCCGGTTATTGATCCGAATTCTTGTTTCCTGTATTTCTGACGTTTTCTGGTTTGTGATTGAATTATCTTATTTGATTAGTTGACTTTTATTTCATTTCTAGGATAAACAACTGTGTTTTTATTGATTTATTTGGGTTAAAAGTGGCGTCGCAATTGTTTTCCTATTCACGAAAAGCTTAGTCAGCCAGTGAACTACGCTGGGATTGGTGAAGTGCTTAATATTGGAAATGCTGACAGAATCCTAATCAGATTCAGGCAAATTAGGAAGTTGTTCTGCAGTTGCAAAGAAATGAATCAAATTAGCAGAATTTTAAGCAGAGTGAGTAAAATCAGAAATCAGTTTGAATGACAATGCCTATAGCTCCAGGGTTTCAGCAAAACATGATAAATACAATGCAGGGCATCAGCCGAATCCATTAATTCTGAGTGATGAGTTGGCAGGGAGAAGTTGTTCATAATGATGATGCCTGAGGGGGAGGAGGAGAAGGAGGATTGCGTACTTGGAACAGTTCTAAAGATAGACCAAAGTGGCCCATATAGTGGTGGAGAAGACAATGACCATCCTCTTTAATTTCTGGTTGATACCAGGGCTTCTAGACTTACAGTACATTCTGTAGAAGTTCCAAATCTACCCCTCTCCAAGTTGTAGGGAACAACAATAAATCAATTGTTAATCAGGTATCAGCAGATGTTCCAGTTAAAATTGGTCAGAAGGCGAATACAGACCAATTATTTTGTTATTCAGGTCTTGTGAACTTCATGGGAAGGGACTTGCTCTGCAAAGTAAATTACATGATTTATTGCACTACCGAAGCTGTTGCAATTTTAATGCAGGATGAGGATTCAGTATTCAAGATTAATTCAGAAAAGAGTTCAGTTGTTTCCAGTTTTGACTAAAGATAACCTGTCTCTAGTTTTAATTCCGATAACGAACGAGACTCCTCCATGCTAACTAGTTAATTTATTCATTAAGTACTTTATTCGGACGAAAGAAAAACATCCATAAAAGCAAAAAATAAAACAGACAACATTATACAGTACTTATCATATAGCGTAAAGAACATCCACTATTAATTAAAAACAGACTCCAATTTTTATGTTGTTAAATGATCAGTTAGCGGTGGGTATTTGTACGTATATGAGCTCAGTAAAAAAAAATTTACCAAGCAACCCACATTACAAAACCACCCTTGTGATCGAAGCTTCCCCGAAAAAATGTGTAAAGTGCCATATAATAAAGTTAATTGTAATACAAACTTCATTATATAGCAAATTTTTAAGATTCTTAATCGTTCCAAAGATCAAGTAAATGGGCTTAATCCTCGATGCAACCGGTGCAAAGTGGAAGAAGACAAATTAACCTAAAAACCAAGTCCACTGTTACGTCAATTTGGTAAAATCCACACATACACTAAACTAGTCAGGGATAAAAATACATAAATATGGTCTGCTCTTATACTAAACTGGCCATAGATCAAAAACAGTACTTCCCAAAAATATTGCACATGCCCCAAAAGTATTAAAAATAAGTCCATACAGTAAATAACACTTTATGAATCATTGTTCATATCGTTTGTTCATTTTAAGGTCCACCAGGTCAATGAGAGACTTGGAACATATATCCTAGTCTCAGAGAGTTACTAAACTATTCTTTCTAGTGTAAAATACTGCCCATAAAAATGATGACAATCTGCAGCAAATCCCTAGGGTGGGCAATGATTACAAATATAGGTATGCCGGACGACAGTGTGTGGGACGCGAGGGTTTAATAATTGGTCAAATATATCTTTTCCTTAGATGGCAGTAATATTTGCGAAAGAATACCACGTGCATTGTGTCCTGGGGCATCGTGTTGTAACAAGGGCAGCTAATTAAATTTGTTGACCAGTTATTCATTTTTGGAAAGCTGACTAGTCTATGAAAATTATCTAGTCTTAGACGGGTCAAAACAAATCTATGCCTACCATTCAGTACTGCTTTAAGGTAGGGTTGCATATTACAGGTGGTTAAAATCAATTGGGTTTTTAATACACTTGATTTGCGGAGTTTAGTTAGCAGTCAGAGATTTTCCAGATGCATCATCTTTCAGAGTCTTTCTACTGATATTATACAATGATTCTGGTCTTTCAAAAAACTCGGGATGCCCAATGTCACAAAAGAAGCGTTGCACATATGCTAGCTATGTGATTCCTAGGTGCAAATTAAGTTTGAGGCAATCCTCAATAATTGCTCAATTAAACACTGTATATTCCGAAGTCCAGATTTTAGGCCAAAGAAGAATTGGTTGGAATTTTATTAAATCTGTGATGTGTTGATCCCCCAATTAGGAATGACAAACGTAAACTGATGTGCTTTTTGGTGTGGCAAGTAAACTACTAAAAAAATAATTCTCTATGATTTGAATGTCTGTACATTTTCTATGTCCCCACAATCCTGCCCCAAATGTGGCTATTGTAAGCAACTTGGCTTTATAGATTTTCATCATTACCTCAGGGGGATTTGTCTCTGGGCATTTCGCAAATCTAAGGGCCATACAAGATTTACTGAATTGCTGTTTCCTAATGTCTAGGGCCTTTTTCCAAGATCCGTCTCTATCGAATAAGATCCCCAGGCAACAAAAATTGTTCGTAACATCAATAGTTGTACCATCAATTTTTATGTCTCGGCACTTCTTGCTAATCCTTCCACATTTCATGATGAAGGTTTTACTCTGGTTAACTAAAAGGCCAAGTTTCTTAATATATTTTACAAAATTCGATAGCAGAGACTGGAGGGCCAGTGGAGTACGAGCCATGAGAACGGCTTCATCATCGTAGAGGAGGGCCGGGACAGGGCGAGTTCCTATTTGTGGTAGATCTTTAGTGGATGCTGCAAGTGCCTCTCCCACACTATATATGTAAAGTGAGAACAGGAACAGGACCATAACGCATCCCTGTCTCACCCCTTTCTCAACACTGAATGCTTCAATGCATTCTCCCTTTCTTCCAAATCTGACCCTAGTTTTACATCTCGTATAAAGGTACTTCGATAAATGTATAATCGATGGATCCACCCCCATATCTTTCATTTTTATCAAAAGTTTAGCGTGTATCACACAATCAAAGGCTGATGACAAATTGACAAATGCCAGGTATAGATTTAGCTTTTTGATGTTAACATATTTTCCAATTAGCATACTTAAATTGAGGCTCTGCTCTATTGTCCCAATCCCTGTAGGGAAACCGTATTGTAAATCAAATAAGATGTTATTTGTTTCTGCCCAATCCTGCAGCCTTCTTAAAATAATGCAGCCTACTACCATGACTAGTGAGTCAAGCAATGATATAGGTCTATAGCAAGCTGGGTTAAGGTGGTCACCTTTTTTAAAGATTGGTACGATAATGGACTCAACCCAAGTTGGCAAGAAGCCTTCAATACAGCATGCCCTTAGGTCTAATGTTAGCACAGGCCCCCAAAAGTTATGCAAACCCAGTGACAATAAGAATGGCTGTTCCGCTTTAATACTTTTCATACCTACATCCAAGGAACAAGGATATATGTTTGAACATTTCAACTAGTGATGAACAGATGCCCAATTGAGTTACTCTCTCTGTTTATTGTGCAATGTTGAGCGCCTTGTCTATTGGATTATGTTTCATGTTACACACACTTTGTATGGCACCTATATATGTAATTATGTGTGTTGCATAACAGTCCTGTGCTTTTACTTTTGTGTGCCTTCACGATATATGAATGTTAACATACCATACATAGTATAATATTTGTGTCAATTGTATTATTTTAAACTGTTGTGATATGTTAGATATTGCACCATTGATTGGCTTTTCCTAGTCTATTGGGATATCAATTTCTCAGTGTAAAAGAAATTGCATATTTCTCGACAGAACACAATGTTGCATATACTGACTCTAGATTTAAGGCATACTGTTAAAGGTGAGGTATGGGATTTTACCGGAAAGGAAACTGGTTTGATTAAAAGTGCAAAGCCAGTATAAAAATAAATAAAGATTAAACCTGATGCAATATTTCCAAGAACTCGACAGCACAGATTGACAAAAGAAGCAGAAAAGGAAATGAAGCCTGTAACTGAAAAAATTATTGAAAAGGGAATCCTCCAGGAGGTACTTAGTAGCTCTTGTAATTATCCCATTATAGGAATTTAAAAAAGCTGAATAGCAAGAGGATGATACCGCAAAAGTGTCCACATTTTAATTAGCAGTATCAGTTCAACCTATAACTTGCACAAATGGGTTCCAACTTCTTGCCACATTCTTCTTCTTGGTGACAGAGCTTTGCCACTGTTTTATTAATGCAAGCTAAATGAAATAATCAATTTAATCAGTACTTAAGTTCATTCAATAGTGAGAGTTATTATGATTGGTTTGGAAAAGCTTTATTCTCATAAAGGAATTAGTAAGCATCTTTCCCTTTATTCAATGAGTCAGATAAAATCAGTTTACACAAAATGTATTAAGAGAAAGTGCACCCATTTGTTTCCTCTTCTGCGCCCTCTTTCTCTTCCTGTGCCCCCAGCCTCTGTCTAAAAAAGGAGGCATCGAGGAATGAGGATAAAATTGTTGAGGTCCCTGTGAGAACATGGGGTATTGCCAAAATGGGGGATCCTGGAGTGGGTGGTCCCTCCTTGTCAAAGAAGGGGAGATGTGGGCCACCTCTGTTACCGCTGCTGCTCCAACTGTCATTGCTGGAATTTATTTTGGAGGAATTTCTCCTCCGGGATGCTTGACTCTCATCCGATGAGTCGTCACCTACTGTAAGTGTATAGTCGTCTTTGAGATAAGGATAGACCTTTTCCTTATCGAATTTTTTTATGTCCTTTTGCAGTTTGGTTATTTTTTTACTTCATCAGACATTCTTTGTGCTCAAAGATGTCATTATTGATTTCAGCCAATTTGATTTTGTAGGCCATGATCAGTATTCCTGTTTCCAGAGCTCCCACCGCAATCTGGATTTTGATTAACAGGGCATCTGCCAGGAATTTTTAGCGGTGTTGATTATCAGGATTAGCCAATCACTGAAGAATTTCCATGCTACCAGGCACCACACTTTCTTGAACGTGACATCTTCCAGGAACAACCTGGGAAAGTTGCCTACTTTCAGGCCATTCAGTGCAATGTTTGCCCTCAAGTATTCAGTCATAATTGCTCCGTGGAGGATAATCTTTACCCACTATTTTGTCATGGTAGCTAGGGATTACCAATCCCCAGCTTGGGTGTCTGAAGAAGTGCCGCTGTCAGCTCCTAGTAGTGAGGGAGTCCCCAGGATCTCTGCCACCATCTTGTCTCCAAAGCTCAGTCCTTGGTTGTCTTCTATAGTGGTAGGGCTTGGTAGGGTATCAGGATAAGAGGGAAGAATGGGGAGTACTCACAGGCAAAAAGTGCCTGGAGGAGATGGAGTGTCGTATGGCTACTCCTTAGTTAGAAAAATCCCAGGGTTGTACATTGTGCTCAAATGTTATAACAAGAGAGGGATATGGGGCGTTTGTAGGTCCAGCATCAAGCCCCAGAGAGTTAGGCCAGAAGAAGAGGCATGCAGTTTCTATAAATATTGACACGCTCATATGAGCAGTTAAACTGCATGCTCTAGTAGGATGTATGTCATTACGATGCGGTGTTGACACCGCGCTACCATTACAACGCAGTTACCACAACGCAAGTCGTTACAACGACTTGCGCGGTAGGCGCTGGACTTAGGAATAGTATGATTTACTATTCCAACTCCAGCCCACGTAACAGTAGGGAAGGTGTTGGAATAGTAAATCATGCTATTCTTTAGTATATAGTGCCATCCAGCGCAAGTCGTTGTAACGACTTGCGTTGTGATGACCGCGTCGTAATGGTAGTGCGGTGTAAAGTCCGCGTTGTAATGGTCGTCTCCCCTCTAGTAAGGGCAATCAATTGTGCAACTGGTGCTGAGGTACTCTTTGGAGCCAGGAAGCTTCCACAACATCATTTATAGTGCACAGAGCAGATGCTGATCTCAATGTGTCCTCATTACTTCTTAGACATGAGCCACTTATAAAAAGGACATGGTCGGGCTCAATCAGGGGTTTATCCTTAATATCAGGTCTTGGCTTGGGGCATAAGTCTGTGACATCTAATTTGCAGGCAGAAGTATTGATGGATTAAGTATTTGACACCTCTTTAGAACTACATTATCAGAAGAAAGTATAGTCTGCCCATACTTGGTCATGTATTGGGTTTTTCCTCTTGTCAATAAAAGCTCCACTGAGTGTGGGACCATAACCGTTAATAGGTATCCCATCACTGTCTTTTAACTCTTTTCCACCATAGCAACTGCTTTAAGGCAGTTGATCAGACCTGTAGCAATAGAGTCCAGGATGGTACCAAAATATCCCACAGGATTTCGAGCAGCTCTATGCATCTGAGTCAGCACTGAGCTATTGCAGCCCTCTCTCTCACTGGAAAATAATGTAAACACTTTAGTATAATCCGACAATTCTAGTGCTGGTGCACAACACTGTTTTTCGTTTAGCTCTAAGAAGGCTATCATACAGTCATTGTCCCATGGAATCAGATCAGACACATCTATGTGTGTCAGTCTCAGTAAAGGCTTTGCCACCAAGGAAAGGTTTGGCATCTACCGTCTACAGTAGTCAACCATTTCCCAAAACATCCTGACTTCCTTTTGAGTTCGAGGTAGATTCATTTGAATATTTGCTACCACTCTCTCTGGTGACACCTTTCTTGCTTCTTTTTCAACTATTTTTCCCAGCTATTGAACTTCTTTTTGGCAGTACTGCAGTTTTTCTGGGGACACTTTATGTCTGTTCTCAGTCAGGTGATTTAATAAGGCAATGGTATTTTGTTTACAAGCTTTTTGTGTTTTCAAGGCTACAAGCAGACCATCTATGTACTGCACAAGTACTGATCTGTAGGGCATTTGCAATGAATCTAGATTTCTATCTGGTGAAAGATGTAAGGACTCTCTGTATATCCTTGTAGGGCACAACAACATGCTTAAATTCTCTACTCGAACAAAACGGGAAAAAACTGTTTTTCTTCATGCAAAGGCACTGAAAAGAAAGTCTGACATGTCAATGACTGTAAACTATTCTGCAGTGCATGCTATTTGAAATAATATTGTGGCTGGATTCATTACCACAGGACAACAAGGGGCCACTATTTCATTAATCTTTCTAAGGTCCTGCACTATTCTGCATTTTCCACTGGGCTTCTGCAAACCCATGATTGGAGAGTAATATGGACTCCCAATCAGTTCCCTCAAAATTACGTTCTGTAGCATATCCTCTATCACAGGCATTATTTCTGCAAATGTTTCTGGAGTCAAATGGTATGGTGGTGTTCTGGGGTATAGTGCAATTGCTTTTACAGTAATCCGGACTGGTTCTACACCTTTAATTAGTCCAATATCTTTCAATGTGAAATCCCAAACTTCTGTATTCACAGTGTCTCTCAAATCACCAGGTAATTCTTCAACTGTCAATAGGGGAAATGTCCCTGTAGCTATCTGTTGTTGAATAATGGTAAATTCCACATCCTCATTCTGTGCTTGAAGTGCATCTTAACTTGCACACCAAATCTCTATCTAACAAATTTAAAGGGCTTGATTTGCAAACCACAAACTGATGCTTTTCCATGAACAAACCAATTTTAACTGGGACCTTTTCTGAAATTGGATGGATAAACTGTTTATTTGTCACTCCTACAACTTGGATATTTTTCCCCAAGAGAGGTAGGTCTGGGACTTCCATTGTTCAAACAGTAGATCGGGTAGCACCTGCATCAATAAGAGATGATACGGGTTACCCACACACTTCAGCACCTACATATGGGCCACTCTGGTCTACCTCTAAGACTGCGCCAAGTACGCATTCTTCCTTCCCTCTCAGTCACGTTCATTGGTTCTGAACCATAATTTTCTATTAAGGCATACTGCTAAAAGATGTTTTGATTTTGATTAGGAAATTGTAGCATTGAAGTTTACAACTCTAGTATTTATTTTAGGCATTTTGTTTAAATTAAATCTGGGATTTCAGATGCTTTGCTGGACCCTTTGAGCTGGCTGGGCTGGCCTCATTGGAACTATTCCTGCATAGGCACCTGAATCTGGTATTTGGGTATATTTTGCATCTGAACTCCTCTTTCCATTTGTACATTTTCATTAGCATTTTCAGGACTATATCTACACTCCATCTTACAATGCCCGACTCTGTGACAGATGCAACAAGGAGTAACCTTTTTCATAGCAGCAACATCTACTCATGAACCCACATTAACAGGAACACCTCTACCTCTACCCTGAGGCATGTTGAACTTTCCTTTATTAACCCGGATGCCAACTTTTGGCACAACTACACCGTGCAAGCTTTCTTGTTTCCCTTTAAACGAAGAATTCTGAAAACCTTTCCGAGCTGACCTTGTTTGTGCCAACATAAATTTCCCTTTTTATATTTTTCTGCACCATTGCCATTTCATCGCTACAGCATTTTGCATCTCTCAAAACTTCATCAAGCGAGTTGTTCTGCCAGTAGATCACGCTTTGAGCTATGTGTAAACTGATTTCTAGTCTCGGCCCTAAAACAACCTGTGACAGAAAAATTCCCATATCCTTTTCTTCAGGATACTCTTATCCACTATGCTGCTGGTACAGCTTTAACAGTCTTTCATGGAACTCATGAACTGATTCTTTGGTTTGTGGTAAATATATAAATAATTACCGGTACTATTTTTCTATGCATTAACTAAAAAGGATAGCTCAATAAATAAGAGGCAGAATCCGGGGTATCTGAGTCATATTGGCTTTAATTAGATGGCTCGAGCCAATGGACCATCAGGTTCCATCACCTGCAAAGGTTCAGGAAGGGACAGACACAAGGAAAAGGGAAGTAAAGCCTAATGTCATATTAACATCATACAGTATATATAGTAAAACAGTACAATTGCATTGAATACAGTAGGCGTAACAAGTGACAAACGAAAGATAAGAACACATGGGCGTGAAAAGAAGGAGTGCACGAAGACATGTGATGTAAACGTCACAGAAGTGTCATAAATGGGTGGATACATGGAGGGGGCTTCACGGGCAGCTGGAACCTTTAACCTACTGGTGCGCGCAAACGAGCCATGACGTGTAACTGGGGAGAGCTGGGGGCTCTGACTTTTGGCACTAGAAGAGGAGACTAAAGTCTGGGATGTCAGGACGACATGTACCTATAGCATATCTGATATCTCGTGTTTGGAGAACATGTTGATAGAATCTAAAAGTCATCAGGGTAAAGGCTACTTGTCACTAAGGCTAGTGCATGTATATATTTCTTAGTGTATTGCGTGTGCTATGAATCTTCTATGGATACTAATTCAGTAATTCTCTTGCATGGAGACAGAAAGACTAGACTATAGATGAAGATGTTTATGCGGTTCGTTAGCTAGGAATGTGAAGCCGGGGAGCTGAACTGATAACTAGAGGCATAACATATTCTTGGCAGACAGGCAGGCAGGCCAGGCCGGGCACCGCGCTGCTTGGCAGAAAGTAAGTGAAGGGTCAGGGATGCGGGAGGGGCTGCATCGCTCCTCGGAGTGGTTTCAGGAGACTTGAGGCTTGAATCTGGTGTCCGGGCCCTGTGAGGCCTAGAAACGGGGACAACTCGATGAATTAACGTGCACAATGTAAAGACGTTGGCAACATAGGCCTAATACTTGTTGCTTTCAGGGGGACTGGATAACTGGCATACTAACGTTGGACACAACCATAAATGCGTCTTTATTCGGGCAAGGGAGTAAATATGCATATCGATCATGAACATATAACATATAATGGGGAACACGTAGGGACACACGACAGGGCATAACATATTCTTGGCAGACAGGCAGGCAGGCCAGGCCGGGCACCGCGCTGCTTGGCAGAAAGTAAGTGAAGGGTCAGGGATGCGGGAGGGGCTGCATCGCTCCTCGGAGTGGTTTCAGGAGACTTGAGGCTTGAATCTGGTGTCCGGGCCCTGTGAGGCCTAGAAACGGGGACAACTCGATGAATTAACGTGCACAATGTAAAGACGTTGGCAACATAGGCCTAATACTTGTTGCTTTCAGGGGGACTGGATAACTGGCATACTAACGTTGGACACAACCATAAATGCGTCTTTATTCGGGCAAGGGAGTAAATATGCATATCGATCATGCACATATAACATATAATGGGGAACACGTAGGGACACACGACAGGGCAAAATTCAATTTTCCTCATTCCCTCCTTGTTCCCTACGTTTCCTTCAGGAAACATCAATATTCATGATACCATCTATCTGTTCATATAGCATCATTTGCTCGTCTCTTATCTTCTGGGAATGGGACTTTGGACTTGGAATACAAGAGGTAGCGCACAAGCCGCAAATCGCAGGGCCACATTGTAAACAGAGACAACAACTGAATATGATCATTACTACTATTCCTAGGAATGACAGTACTTTCCATCCCCAGGCAGATATTATATTCCAGAGCCAACCGGACCATGTCCAGGCGCCTGGATTCTGGTGTAACTGATGGGCTATTTTATGAAGTCTTGTTATTGCTGAATATACAGACGGTGCGTTATTAGGAATGAAAACGCAACAACTAGATCCGATGACTCTACAAGCTCCGCCCCTATCGGCCAGTATGACGTCAAGAACAAGGCGGTTCTGAAGAACGACAAATCTCATAGCAGATTGCTCTTCTGTTAAGTTACCTAGGGCGGAAGTAGTCTCATTCACTACTGCTTCAAGGGTTCTGGTTAACCTGCGTATTAATTTACTATTCTGGACAGGTCCTATGAAGAAAAAGAAACCTTTATTGAAATCTGTGTACTGTTCTAATGCAGTTTCAGTCTGATCGACAATTGGGGACTCGATCTCCCTTCTATGTCTGACGTGTACTAGATGTGTATTTCTGTGATAATCGGATGGGGCTAGGAAAACTGGTGGCAGTAGGAAGGCAATGTAACATGTTCCATCCCAATCTAGGGGCAGACGTACATATGCGGTCTGACCACATACAAAATACGAATGACGTGAGGCTTTGAAAGAAGATTTCCCACTGTCACTATACTCGACCACAGTAGTACAATCACTGTGTCCTAGGTGTACTGAACCATTCTTTCTGACACATAACTCGCCTTTCACTGGTAGAACTGTTATAGCAGGCAAATCTGGAGTAGTCTCGGACTGAACATTCAAAACCATGAAATTGGAGGAGAAATTACCTAGATCATATACTTCATTTTCTAGATCTAACCCTGTCCTATGGGAAAGACCTTCCTTGTCTGGGAAACATGTTCTATTCAAAAGGGACTTATCGTCTAAGGATGATGTTAACGTAAACCATGCTCCACACGAACCATTGTGTGAAAACGGATAGGGAAAAAGTGTCAGAACTCCCTTCGGTGTCTGAAAAGGGGGGAGTCGACCACCCACCCAACAATTAGTGGCATTGCTGGTCTGGTGTGAATAGTGTAACATACGGATAAAAGTATTGTTGCGCATGGCAAGTCGGTAGGATAACTCGTGAGGAGGTAGTTCACTAAAAGTGTGCTCTACTGTATCATTGGAGGAAAGATGTACATGTGAATCAAGAGGAGGAAAAAATACATGTAAAACATAACTTATACTTGTGATCGTAAGACTCAGAAATAACATAAACAATAACGTAATAATGCATCTGCTTCGCAGACTTTTACAATAACGTATTCTCTTGGAGTTTCGTCTAACTCTCTCACTATGTGGGTCTATCTCATACATGTCAGGAACCTGTCTAACCGCTTCACCTGAGAGGGACTTAAACAATTAAACTGTCTGACTTGCTAGACCTCAGTTTCAATTTATACTCCTGCTGCGGA
This sequence comes from Lissotriton helveticus, assembly GCF_964261635.1. Lineage (NCBI taxonomy): Eukaryota > Metazoa > Chordata > Amphibia > Caudata > Salamandridae > Lissotriton > Lissotriton helveticus. The sequence goes on along the minus strand of NC_136069.1, from coordinate 610,704,167 downwards.
GTTTTCTCTAACAGGGGAAGTTTAGAGTCAGTATCGGGGCAGTCCTTGAGAAAAGTCTTTGGACGGAGTCCATGGAAACGCTTGATGTGGCTGGAATGTAGCCAACCCTTCCGGCCCTCCAGTTTCACAGCGGTCCTTGTGGTCATCAGAACAAGTTTCGGCTCTTTCCAGCGGGGCTCCAGCGGGCTTGAACGATCAAAATTCCTAACGAGAACGAGGTCGCCTGGAATGACCTCGTGCGGTTTCACTTGGGTGTTGTCTGGAAAGGCAGCCGCGACCTGTGAACGACAAGAGAGTAGTGTAGACATCAAGGAAGCTAGGTAATCTGTCAGCATATTACTGTCAACATCGGTAATTTTACGTGGCATAGGTGTACCCCACATGTTCGGGGGACGACCAAACACAACTTCATACGGTGACAGACCTGATCGGGAGTGAGCGACCATTCTCATGTAGAAAAGGGCGACTGGCAGTGCTACCATCCAATCTACACCTTTCTCGGCACAGACCTTTGCAATACGGATTTTCAGAGTTTGATTTTGTCTCTCGACGAGGCCAGCTGCCTCGGGGTGTCGTACGCAGTGGAACTTCCACTGGTACCCTAACAGAAGAGATACTTGTTTCATGAGTTCGGATGAGAATGGCTGGCCGTTGTCTGAATAAACGACCCTGGGCAAACCATAACGGGGGAAAAACTCACGAATCAACTGCCTGGCAGTGGTCGCGGCAGTGTAATCTGGGACTGGATATGCTTCTGTCCATCTGGACAAAGCGCATACAACTACGAGGACATACTTGAAACCTCGACATCGATCCATCTGGATATAATCCATCTGGAGGACTTCAAAAGGGTGGTCAGGAGGATGGAATCCACCTTGTTCCACCGGAACACCTTTACCTGGATTGAATTGACAACAGATCATACAGGTACGTACTTTCTGCTTTGCTGCTGCTCGTAAATGCTTGTTAAACCAGAGGTTCTGGATACTGTCTAACATGGCTTTTTCTCCTAAATGTGCTGGACTATGTGCTGTATTAATAATGACTTGAACCATAGAGTCGGGGAGAAACCATGTGGCTTTTCCCTTCGTCAACCATCCTTGATCTGTCTGGACCCCTCCTTGTTCAGACCATTTCTTGATTTCGTCTGGGGTAGCATGTGTCTGTATGTCTAGTACGTCTTGTGTAGGGTCCTTAACTGTCATACAAGTTGTCGGGACTGTAACGTCTGTCTTTGTTATGTTAACTGGAATGTCTGGGGTCTGAGCTGTAAGCTTGGCTGTTCGATCTGCTAGATCGTTACCTTGGGAAATGGCGTCAGTGACTTTCGTATGTGCTTTGCACTTCATAATGGCAATGGCTGTCGGTAAATGTATTGCAACTAACAGAGCTTGAATGAGGGGGCCATGCTGAATCTTGGCTCTATGAGAGGTCATGAAACCTCTTTCTTGCCAGAGGACTCCAAAGTCGTGTACGACTCCGAATGCATAACGTGAATCTGTATATATGTTACCTTTCAGGTTCTTGGCTCGTATGCAGGCTTGGGTCAGAGCGATGAGCTCTGCTGCTTGAGCAGACAAGGTGTCAATACGATGTGTTTCTATAACTTCAGTTTCAGTAGTCACTGCATACGCGGCTACTAACTCTCCTGTACTTGTTCTCATACATGAACCATCCACGTAAAGTGTCAGGTCTGGGTCAGGTAATGCAATGTCCGTCAAGTCTTGTCTTGGCTTTGTCATGGTGTTAATAACTTCCACACAATCATGTGTGGCAGGATTTGATGTAATCGAGGGTAACAGTGTAGCAGGATTTAAAATGTTGCAGCGTCTGATTTCTATGTGTGGCTGAAACAGTGTCAGTTCATATCCTGTTAAACGTGCAATTGTCAAGTGTTGAGTCTGTGTTCGGTTTAAAAGAACTTCCACGGAGTGTGGAACTTGTACTGTCAGGGAGTGTCCTAACACTATGGAATCACTTTGTCTGATAGCTAGAGCTGTGGCTGCAACTGACCTGAGGCACGCAGGCAGAGCCTGGGCTACTGGATCTAATGTGCTAGAAAAATAAGCACAAGGCTTGTGTTGTCCTGCCTGATCTTGCGTGAGAACAGATAATGCTGTACCATCACGTTCAGTAACAAAAAGTGTAAAAGGCTTACTGTAGTTCGGTGTCGCTAAGACAGGTGCTTGGCATAAAGCTTTCTTTAACTCATTGAAAACACGTGTATGTTCCTGGGTCCAAGGGAGGACAGTCAATGTGGCTGCCTCCTGTGTTGTTAACTGTATCAGTGGTTTGGCTAGGTATGCGTGCTGAGGAATCCATTGTCTGCAGTAAGAAGTGAGGCCGATAAAAGCTCGTACCTCCTTCTGTGTCTTGGGCTGTGGAAGATGTGATATTAACTGAATACGGTCAGGTGTCAACTGTCTACCCCTCTTGGACAACAAGTGTCCAAGGTATACCACTTGTTGGACACAGAATTGCAGTTTCGAAGGGGACACCTTGTGCCCCATGTCTGCCAGGAAATATAAGACTGTCAGTGACGCACGTTCGCAGTCACGTTCTGTACCGGCTGTAATCAATAGATCATCGACATACTGGAGCAGGGCAGTGTCAGTTGGCATGTGAATACTGTCTAGTTGTCTTTTAAGTGCTTGACTGTAAATACTGGGACTTTCTGTGAAACCTTGAGGTGCACGTGTGAATTTATAGCTTCTTCCATTTAAACAGAATCCGAAAAGGAACTGGCTGTCTGGATGAATGGGGACACTGAAAAATGCGTTCTTGAGATCAATAACAGTAAATAACTCTGCTTCGGAATCAATGGCAGTCAATAGGGAAGAGATATCTGGGACCACTGGGTACTGGGGTATGATACATTTATTAAGTTCTCGAAGGTCAATCACTAATCGATAAACTGGAGGTGCATTTGGGTCAGTACGTTTAAGAATCGGAATGATAGGAGAATTACAAACATTGGAGTCAGTTTCTACAACCACTCCTTGAGCAATGAGCTTGTCAATAATTTTCGATAAGGCTGCTACAGCCTCAGGTGGCAATTTATACTGTCGGATTCGTGGTAATACAACACCTTGTTTCAGAGTGACACGATATGGTGTAATATGCATACAACCTACATCAGTTGGACCTTGCGCCCATAAATGCTGTGGTACATTCAGTAATCTTGGATCAAAATCACGTAACACATAATGTCCTTTAAAATCACGTAAAAACAATCTCACTCCTTCCGGAGAGCAGCAAATAATAGCTCCTAATTCTTTCAATGTTTTAATACCATGTAAATTTTCAGGGCATGATTTCGTAAGTAACAAGTCTGTAGTTCGGGACAATGGACCAACTTCTAGAGAAACTGGTTTAAGATATTTCGTTAACAATAGGCTTTCCTGAAAATCCCAGGGAAACATTTCTTGAGCCTGAGAGCGGAGCCCCTGGAACCTCGTCATAACTGATGGTAGTCCTACTTGCCCCTGTATCAATCAGAAACTTTCTGTCTTTCCCTAATACTTGACTGTGTACATAGGGACCCTCTTGATCTACAGGAACCTCGATGAGAGGCAAGCCAACCTCCCTCTCTAGGCTGTTTCATGAATACTGCTGATATTCTGGATAATCTGACTGTGCATACTGGTACATTTGTTGTGTAACGTGTTGTGTGGCAGCTATAGGCTGCGGTACTGTAACTGTCTGTTGTGCGTTCTGCGGCGGTTGCGAATTCTGCGGAACATGTTCTTGTCTAGGAGGACGCGGTCTCTCTTTCGTCTTACCTGTAGCTATGTTGTGTTTCAGAACTGCACATTCGTTTATATAATGACCTGGCTGTTTACAGTAATTACATGTCCCTTTAACGGGAGCTGTAGAATGACTAGTTTGATTCGTACCCCTCTTCTGACTATCTGGTGGGACAGACTGTGCAACTAGTACTTTCATTTTCGTGTCTTTCATACGTCTTCTTTCGTGTTCTTGCTCTTCCCTGATTCGGTTCTGGTGATACTGTAACATCTGGAGCATTTGGGACGGGGTATTAGCTTGCCATGTACTCTCGACTTTTAATACTCGATTTTTAACTTGTGGTAAAGAATTCTCAACTAGTTTAGTAACAAAAAGATGTGGATACGACTCACTACTTGTTTTCAGACCGCTATTAATAATGAAACATTTCTCAAATCTGGAATAAAAATCACTAGTGTCTTCGTCTTGTTTCTGTTTACAGGCTGAGATGGCATCCCAATCTTCCTTTTTCGTGGCTAGTAATCTTGGCAAGACTTGTATTAACATTTCGGGTAACTCTTTGGCTTTATCCCCAAGACCAGTACCTGGGACTCGTGTGTTATCTTCGTTCTCTAACGCGGTCCAATCAATCTTTTTCTCTCCCACCTCCCATTCTTTTTCTTTAAGTTTTTCATATATGCCCGCAGGCAACAGGACCTTTAACATTTTGATGATATCAGGATACGTGTATTCTCCCATACGGAGCATGTCTTTTAACTCTCGGTGGAACCCTGCTGGATCTTTATCGTGACAGGGCACTAACTTTTTCATTTCGAGTAGTTCTATTTTCGTTATAGGGGTGTAAACAAATACTCGTTCGAGCTCACCCCCCGTTCCCTTAACAGGATGTACTTCTCGCAACGGATTCTGTCTGTCTATGTAGAGTGGGGGTGAAACAGGAACAAAATGCGGAGTCAGGAACGTTCTGTATTTGTGGCGCTGTTCTAAAATGACGCTAATTAAATCGGTACCTAGACCTTTCCATCTGTTTAGAAGTAACTCGTTTAGTACATTATATAACGGACCTGGATCAGAATGCTGATCCTCATACAGTGTAATGAGGTGCTGGATCATGTACATACCCACCAGTCGCTGCTCGGCTGGGGGCAGTTTCAGAAACCTTTGAGCCACTACTTCGTCTGAATACGAAGTGTAATGAGGTGCTGGATCATGTACATACCCACCAGTCGCTGCTCGGCTGGGGGCAGTTTCAGAAACCTTTGAGCCACTACTTCGTCTGAATACGTGGTAGAATCACTAGTCCACCGCACTGCTGATCGGGCTAGTTCCTGTTCATGCATGGTACTGAGCTCACTATAACCTATTCGTAATTTCAGAACTTTATCGGTAGCCTGGAATAATTGTTCAAGAGAACACTGTTCTGGCACGGGAGGAGGAAAAACTTTCTTGTAGTCTAGGCGTGTGTGTCTATCAGAAGGTCTTGTCCTACCTACATACGCTATTCTGGTGGGATTCTCGTTGTCTACATCTTCGTCTGGAGAGTCATTCTCTTTCTCTGCTACTATTCTTGCTTTCTCCCTCTCATGTATGCCTATAATTTCTTTACAAATCTTTCTGTACATGGTTTCTATACTGTTCTGTGTCTTGTGTTTTCCGTCTGCTATATTGTCACTCCATCTTATCAGGACTTTCATCTCTTCTTTGTCTTTATCAGGACGATCCTGTTCTCTTATTAAACAATTTATTAGAAATTGCAAAATCATGCCTTGAGTCTCGACTTTCCTATGTGCCATAGCTTCGTGAATACTTTCTGGTTTCTCCCCTGTTCGGATGAAGTGATATATTCTGTCTAAATGTTCTTTCATATCTGATATGGTAATCAAAAAGTTTGCAACTCGTCGTAAACGTACGGAATGCAATATCATGTGATCTTCACCTGGCACTGGGTCATACCTACAATCATTAAGAAACCGTTTGAGTGCTTCGTACGTGGCCACTTTTGGCGTACGCTGTAATGCTGCGTCTCTCAGCGTCAGGCGCTTTATTTGAGGCGGGGTGATAGGAATACCTCCCCCTGCTCCTCCTGAACTAGAATCGTCAATTAATACTGAGTGTGCGGTTGCTGGTAACGGAACTGGTAAAGTAGGTGTACGTAATGTGGGTTGGTCCGGGGGTACTGGCACATGGACAGGATTCCCGGGACCCACGACTGGAGGAACAGTAATTACGTTATTAACAGGGTGCTGAGGTTGAACAGGCGGAGTAGGATTCGGGTTAGCATATTCTGGAACAGTGTCGTCTAAGTAGGAAGAAAGGAAGATTTCAGCTGCGGTCGGTTTATGACGTAGCTTAGTCGGAACCAATGGTGGCGGTAAATTACAGAGTGTTTCCGGGGTCGCCTTAGGCAAACCCTCGGCGAGAATGGGATACATACCTTTAATAAGGGCATTTCTTTGTCTGTCTGATTGTTCTGCTCTAACTCGTTCACCTTCTTCTAGTAATTCCCTTTCTTGGGCTTTTTCTGAGGATTCCCTACTTAGTTCTGCTTTTCTGAATTCCTTTTCAGTTCTCTTATGGGATTCTTTACGCCACAATTCTATGGCATCTTTCTGGGATTATCTGGCTTTCTTTTTCCATAATGCTTCTTCTACTCTCATGATGCACTCGGCATCCCATGTTCCTGAAACAGGCCATCTATATTTCTCTTCGAGATCTTTGGTGTAGTCCACCCATAAATCTAGATACAGTATGGCATCTAAGCCATGCTTATGATACATGAAATGTCCAGGACTGTCCCTAGGAGGGACAGGAACTGATTCTTCGAGTAACCCTTTTCTGGTTTTTATCTGACGTAACTTAGAAAACAGCGGCATATTTGAACCGTACTTGAACTTGAACACAATACACAATGAACACAGTAATGACTAGCAAACAATCACTCATACCACGACATCAAAAATACATTGACAACAGTTCGAACAGATAGTACCTAATACATTGAAAACATAATACTTGAATTTCTCGAGAACAGACTTACTAGAATTACTGGATGCACTGCTAAAACAGTACAGAACATACCGGTCTCCTAAAGAGACACGTCATACCGTATCCACCTAAGTGAACACGTCGGACCGGATCTGTGTACCCAAACCCGTCGGACCGGGCACAAAATAATGAACCCGTCTAGATACTTCCCCAGCAACGGTACTCACCGGGAAGCAAAACTGAAGGCCTCGGACTGGACTGGACTGCTACGACGTCTGGTTACTGCTACGCACTACGCATGTGCTTCGGGCTTCGGAAACAGGTGGGCCTCTGGATACCTCGGACCTTGCTCTCTCGGCTTGGGCTCTGGTCGGGACGATCCGCCTTCCTCACCGCCTTCCTCACCGCCTCGTCTGGATGCCGGACCGCAGTCTCCGTCTCCTCCGTGGGCCTGAGGGAGACTTGAAGCAGAAATATCTGCACGTGCACAATGGGGGTCCGTCACGGCTGTAGAAGGGTCAGGGGGCCTGCGTTACATCGCCGGCGCGTGGGGAAGGGGCTCGTCCCTATTCGGGCGCCATTATGTGGTAAATAAATAAATAATTACCGGTACTATTTTTCTATGCATTAACTAAAAAGGATAGCTCAATAAATAAGAGGCAGAATCCGGGGTATCTGAGTCATATTGGCTTTAATTAGATGGCTCGAGCCAATGGACCATCGGGTTCCATCACCTGCAAAGGTTCAGGAAGGGACAGACACAAGGAAAAGGGAAGTAAAGCCTAATGTCATATTAACATCATACAGTATATATAGTAAAACAGTACAATTGCATTGAATACAGTAGGCGTAACAAGTGACAAACGAAAGATAAGAACACATGGGCGTGAAAAGAAGGCGTGCACGAAGACATGTGATGTAAACGTCACAGAAGTGTCATAAATGGGTGGATACATGGAGGGGGCTTCACGGGCAGCTGGAACCTTTAACCTACTGGTGCGCGCAAACGAGCCATGACGTGTAACTGGGGAGAGCTGGGGGCTCTGACTTTTGGCACTAGAAGAGGAGACTAAAGTCTGGGATGTCAGGACGACATGTACCTATAGCATATCTGATATCTCGTGTTTGGAGAACATGTTGATGGAATCTAAAAGTCATCAGGGTAAAGGCTACTTGTCACTAAGGCTAGTGCATGTATATATTTCTTAGTGTATTGCGTGTGCTATGAATCTTCTATGGATACTAATTCAGTAATTCTCTTGCATGGAGACAGAAAGACTAGACTATAGATGAAGATGTTTATGCGGTTCGTTAGCTAGGAATGTGAAGCCGGGGAGCTGAACTGATAACTAGAGGCATAACATATTCTTGGCAGACAGGCAGGCAGGCCAGGCCGGGCACGGCGCTGCTTGGCAGAAAGTAAGTGAAGGGTCAGGGATGCGGGAGGGGCTGCATCGCTCCTCGGAGTGGTTTCAGGAGACTTGAGGCTTGAATCTGGTGTCCGGGCCCTGTGAGGCCTAGAAACGGGGACAACTCGATGAATTAACGTGCACAATGTAAAGACGTTGGCAACATAGGCCTAATACTTGTTGCTTTCAGGGGGACTGGATAACTGGCATACTAACGTTGGACACAACCATAAATGCGTCTTTATTCGGGCAAGGGAGTAAATATGCATATCGATCATGCACATATAACATATAATGGGGAACACGTAGGGACACACGACAGGGCAAAATTCAATTTTCCTCAGGTTACATGGGTGGTCTGGCTAATTGTAACCCAATACAAATCTTTCAGTGGCACTCTCCCTTCTGGAAAGTAATCATTGCGAAATATTTCTCCATAACTTGAGGAGATGATACCTTAGTAGTGGCATTCCTCACTGGTTCTTCAAGTGACCATTGCATAACAGTCTTACACTCAGCCCACAAATCAGTAGGTACCAAAATATGAAAAAGGTTTCCAAATCAGCCCACAACACCTTCGAAATCTTTGTAAATTGCTCTACTTGTGAGTATCACTGCACAGATTTGTCAATCAATTTTTCATAAATGCTGCAAGATTGCCCCTGCTACAAGGTACATGTAAATACCTTCCTCCTTCTATTTCCCTTAATGGAAAAGCTGTGTTTTTGCCCTCATTTTCCCCATCTTTCTTTCTATGCCACCTCAGCTTCCCACTATTACTTTTCATGTTCCTTTGCCCACTTAATTTCAAATGTTTCAGTGCCACTCTATTTGCGAATGCAATTTACCAATTCCATAATATGTGAGTGCATTCCTGTAGCATGCATATTTTCAATTGCTGAAACATCCATTCAAACCTTATAGCTTTTCTGCAAGTTAACATTTTTGGAAAGATCAATTTCATATTTCTGGGCTATTTCTGTCAATTTATCATCTTTGACAGCTGCTCATCTAGTAATTTCTTTACACCCGCAAAGTGATTTTTCTTTTGTTATTGATCTATATGCTTTAATTCCAAACATCCTCTTATTATTACCTCCCATTTCACTTTCAATTTAGTAATATTTAAAGGTCTCTCTTTTTCAGGATTCAAATTTACTTGTGAATCTTTGTTTTCCATCTTCCTAAACCCTGCCATTTTCTCAAACCAGTGTGGAAAACTTCCATCCTCAGTCAGTTTTATTTTTCCTGGAGTTATAGGTTCTGTAAAAAGAAATATTCCTCCATCTACGGGTGCTTGTACTGCCTCGGGTAGTCTCCACACAGCAATCTGAGAATGTTGTGATGTAGAAACACACCATGTCACAGGTGGACCTCCTGTAGTGCACTGGCATTAAATTATATTTGTTACTTGTCTAGATAAAGTCTGTACATTTACTGGTGGTGTCTCTACAGTACTATGCACAATAGGTATACTAGTCACAGTAGGAACTGGGAATTGTGATCAACCCTCAACTGGTGGAACAATTTAAAGTATCTGCGTAGGTCTTTTAATCTGTACTACACTCGGTTCTACCGGAGCAGTAGCTACCGTATTATTTGTACTAGTACTTGATTCACTTTGATCAGTAAATTATGGAAATGGTGGAGGTCTAGCAGCTAACATTTTTTCTAAAATATCAACACTTGAAATGCAGTTGGTCTCTTCCTCCTCCTCTTTCTTCTTTTCACCCTCCTTTGTTGATTATCTCCTATTTCCCTTTACCAGTGATTCTGTTGTAATAGGTGAACACAATTTAGTTCCCATAATCACAGCTTTCCTCTATCTATGCTGTTCTTCATCCCATTGAGCATCTTTTGTCCTTCTCTGATATTTTACCTTGTCTTTATCTCGTGCAACTTTCTCCCATAAATTTAAAGGCTCATATTGAGCAGGTCTAGAGGGTGTTCTCATTTCATACATTTTACCCTTCAAATTTTCAAAAATTCTAGTTACAAATGTGCCATATTTTGGAAAACGTAATGGACCCTCTTTCTCTGTGATCTTGCACCATTGCCGAAGCCAAAACAATATATGTAATCCATATTCTGTGGTCATAATGTATGCAGGTGAACCCTCAAGAGTTGCCTCTTCACTTTACCATATTGGAATTGTGATGTCTCCCTTCATCACATTCTTTATTTCTGTAAAACATTGAATGATCACAATAAATTAAAAAACAAACACACTTTTATTCATTATTTTGATTCTGTTCCCAATACGTCAAATCCCTATAACCCAATACTGTCACAGCTATTACTGCTCTAATTTTTGTCAACAAATTTCAATATGGTACGCACTCAACCACTGACCAATTTCAGAGTGACACCTTGATGCCACAAACCATTCCCAGTGTGTTCGGATGTTTCTTGGAATTGTTGGCTACTGTCATCAGTGGATTCCAAACTTTTCCTTGATTGTAAAACCTTTAGCAAGGTTGACCTGCAATGAAATTCAAGATCCAGTATCACTTGACAAAGGATGCTGAGATGCATTTGAAAATCTGAAAGAGAGTTTGTGTTGTGCACCCACACAGGGATGCCCAATTACAATTTAGCCCTTTTTTTATCATGAAAGAGGAGCATGGGCACTTTTAATTCTTACACAGACACATGACAATCTCATGTGACCGGTGACTTATTTGCCAGTTCTTTCGGATTCATTAGCTCTAAGTCTTCCATAGTGTTTGAAATTGGTTGCTGCTGTGTGTGTAGCCATTGAACAAAGTGAAGGTATTATGATGGGACATGCCTTAATTGTCTATGTTCCACACTCAGATGACATTCCATTCACAAGAAGGAGGGCACAGCCTTTAAATAACAGTAGGCTGACACATTATAGGCAGGTGGTATATGCTTCTGAAAACATCGTTATTAAGAGGTGCAATGAATTGAACCCCGCAACACTGCTTCCTATTTCAGACAGAGATTATTAAGACAAAAGAAAAGAAGAAATGGATAGTGAATCTGAACATGATTGTCTCAAGGTGACTGAGTTATGCACAAAACCAAGGCCAGACATAAAATTAATTCCTCTGGAAATGGCTAATCTGACATCATTTGATAATAGTTTTTGTCTGAGAGGCCATTAACTTGGAGGCCTTTTCTCTGCAAAACGTAACATCAGCACAAGTCATTCTGTTGATTGCATTGAAAAGAGCTTGTTGCTTGTCAGAGAAGGTGGATGTGACCATTTATACAGCCAGCCAATATGGATTGGCAGTTATGCATGACTTTGGTCAGCTCTTGACTCAAAGGGGTTTTATGACATCCAGTGGAACCCCTATTAAGAATAATGCTTATATTTTAGATTAGGTGAAAGCTGTATTAAGGCCAAAAGATATTGCTGTGATCAACGTACTGCCTACAAATCGGGAAAGAACTTTGGGCCTGATTTAGGTCTTGGGAGCACTACTGTGATCATTCTGTGGCTGAATATCCAAGTACTCTGTCAAGCTGATGGAATCCAGCCTGCTCAATTTAGATGTATGCAGGCTGAATCTCTGTCTGCATCGACTGAGTGTTTACCATTGTGTATGTGGCTCACCGCTGCCGGTGCGGTGGACACCTCTGCTGCTGAATAGTACCTGTCGCCGTCAGGGTGGCAGGGTTGCGCCAAGTCTATTTAAATGTTACAGTTGTGCTGGTGGTGTTCTAGTGGCAGTTTGCCAATGAAGTGAATGTGTCACAGGATGCAGTCAACATTGGAATATTCCTGTGTCTGTAGGATGATGCTAGCATCACACACATGATGGTATTTGGCTAATTGCTAACACCAGCATACCACACTATAAAACAAACTTCATTTCAGACCATGATCCTTTTCCATTCCACTGCACCATAACATATTGAAGCTGAACTTTTGTCAGTTAAATCAGTGGTCTTGTTTTGTTTTCATTGTTTCTTCTCCCTTTTTCCTTTCATTTATTTTCTTTTGGGTTATATTGTTTATTATAAATCTGTTAATTTAGTATGTGTGGGTGGTTAACTCTGCTCCGCCAGTGGAGTTTGTGGACTTTTAGAACTCTGCACTCCATTTGGAATGCAAAGTTTGCAAAAACTCCGCACTTGAAGTGAAGTGGAGATTACCATTGCCAGTAGTGGAGGAGTGACTACACTTACCTCCACTAATGGTGGCTATTGGTAGCGGTGCAGCCCAGCTACTGGTGTCTCCTAGATGCCCTGCCTTTGCTTCCTCTTTTTGGCTCCTGCTCAAGCACTCTGCTGCTGATAGAAGAAGGCCGCAGAACTGAATGAGGTCTCTCTGAGACCCTGCTGTTCCGGCTCGGAACTCGGAAGTCAGCTCCTGCATTCCAACTTCTGAATTCCGAGCCTGTGGCCTTCTTCTATCAGCAGAGTGTGCAAGCAGGAGCCAGGAAAAGGAAGCAAATGCTGGGCGGCAAGAAGACACTGCCAGCTGACATGGAAAGCCTCAGGTAAGGTCAGGAGGCCTTGTATATGGTATATATGCAGGGAGTTCAGTTACTCCTCAAGGGAGTGGAACTCCGCGGAATTTCCCAGAGTTTTCCAGTAACTCCATGCAATTCCATGGAGTACAACTCAGCAAGCTCCACCCACCCTTATAATTTAGATAATAGCAGGTGTTGCTGACAAATGAGGTTCTGTCCCTGTACAGCCAGCTCGAAGGCTCAACAGAGGAACAGGTACATGTTTAAACTGTATTTGTAAATCTCTCTTACTACTGTTTTTTTAATACACAGGCTAGAATGTCCCTTTGAGTTTCTGAGTGAAGTGTAGTGATTGAAGTGAAGTGTTACCTTTTGTTTTCTTTGGATAAATAAATGTAGTATGCGGTGTGTGTGTTTTAAGGCCTGCATTTTGTTTGGAGTGTATTTTTATATATTTTTTTTATATATATTTATATATATATATATATCTATATCTATATATATATGTATATAGATATATATATATCCAACGAGAAAGTTGTCCACAAGGAAGAAACCACAAGCAGGTAAGCATGGTTTTTGCATTTAATGTGAAAGCTGCAGCTCAGCATCTTCAAACCGGCATTAATTTTCAAAAGTCCAAATGCCGACGCGTTTCGTGCGCGAGGCGCACTTCTTCATGGGCGGACTGTACGAGTGGCGTTTCAGCAATCAACGGCACCCAGAAATACTCGTGACCTTGATTAGAAAGGGCGGGACCTCCCGCATTGCCTTCTGGTCATCTGAGTCCCGTGCAATCATATTCAAGTAGATTGCTGTTCAGTCACTCTTGTCGCATCAATAAAATAACCACAGTTGGGCAATGCACGCTTCAGAGGTGGGGGGCTGCACCATTCGACTTTCACTCTGCTCTCATCTGCCCCATAACGGTAGGCGTCGATTGGCGCCCTCCAGGACTGTGCAACCACAGCGGGGCTTCTTCCGCGGCAGGACAGGCCGCTACACATCCAACGAGAAAGTTGTCCACAAGGAAGAAACCACAAGCAGGTAAGCATGGTTTTTGCGGACTGATGATGATTGCACGGGACTCAGATGACCAGAAGGCAATGCGGGAGGTCCCGCCCTTTCTAATCAAGGTCACGAGTATTTCTGGGTGCCGTTGATTGCTGAAACGCCACTCGTACAGTCCGCCCATGAAGAAGTGCGCCTCGCGCACGAAACGCGTCGGCATTTGGACTTTTGAAAATTAATGCCGGTTTGAAGATGCTGAGCTGCAGCTTTCACATTAAATGCAAAAACCATGCTTACCTGCTTGTGGTTTCTTCCTTGTGGACAACTTTCTCGTTGGATGTGTAGCGGCCTGTCCTGCCGCGGAAGAAGCCCCGCTGTGGTTGCACAGTCCTGGAGGGCGCCAATCGACGCCTACCGTTATGGGGCAGATGAGAGCAGAGTGAAAGTCGAATGGTGCAGCCCCCCACCTCTGAAGCGTGCATTGCCCAACTGTGGTTATTTTATTGATGCGACAAGAGTGACTGAACAGCAATCTACTTGAATATGATTGCACGGGACTCAGATGACCAGAAGGCAATGCGGGAGGTCCCGCCCTTTCTAATCAAGGTCACGAGTATTTCTGGGTGCCGTTGATTGCTGAAACGCCACTCGTACAGTCCGCCCATGAAGAAGTGCGCCTCGCGCACGAAACGCGTCGGCATTTGGACTTTTGAAAATTAATGCCGGTTTGAAGATGCTGAGCTGCAGCTTTCACATTAAATGCAAAAACCATGCTTACCTGCTTGTGGTTTCTTCCTTGTGGACAACTTTCTCGTTGGATGTGTAGCGGCCTGTCCTGCCGCGGAAGAAGCCCCGCTGTGGTTGCACAGTCCTGGAGGGCGCCAATCGACGCCTACCGTTATGGGGCAGATGAGAGCAGAGTGAAAGTCGAATGGTGCAGCCCCCCACCTCTGAAGCGTGCATTGCCCAACTGTGGTTATTTTATTGATGCGACAAGAGTGACTGAACAGCAATCTACTTGAATATGATTGCACGGGACTCAGATGACCAGAAGGCAATGCGGGAGGTCCCGCCCTTTCTAATCAAGGTCACGAGTATTTCTGGGTGCCGTTGATTGCTGAAACGCCACTCGTACAGTCCGCCCATGAAGAAGTGCGCCTCGCGCACGAAACGCGTCGGCATTTGGACTTTTGAAAATTAATGCCGGTTTGAAGATGCTGAGCTGCAGCTTTCACATTAAATGCAAAAACCATGCTTACCTGCTTGTGGTTTCTTCCTTGTGGACAACTTTCTCGTTGGATGTGTAGCGGCCTGTCCTGCCGCGGAAGAAGCCCCGCTGTGGTTGCACAGTCCTGGAGGGCGCCAATCGACGCCTACCGTTATGGGGCAGATGAGAGCAGAGTGAAAGTCGAATGGTGCAGCCCCCCACCTCTGAAGCGTGCATTGCCCAACTGTGGTTATTTTATTGATGCGACAAGAGTGACTGAACAGCAATCTACTTGAATATGATTGCACGGGACTCAGATGACCAGAAGGCAATGCGGGAGGTCCCGCCCTTTCTAATCAAGGTCACGAGTATTTCTGGGTGCCGTTGATTGCTGAAACGCCACTCGTACAGTCCGCCCATGAAGAAGTGCGCCTCGCGCACGAAACGCGTCGGCATTTGGACTTTTGAAAATTAATGCCGGTTTGAAGATGCTGAGCTGCAGCTTTCACATTAAATGCAAAAACCATGCTTACCTGCTTGTGGTTTCTTCCTTGTGGACAACTTTCTCGTTGGATGTGTAGCGGCCTGTCCTGCCGCGGAAGAAGCCCCGCTGTGGTTGCACAGTCCTGGAGGGCGCCAATCGACGCCTACCGTTATGGGGCAGATGAGAGCAGAGTGAAAGTCGAATGGTGCAGCCCCCCACCTCTGAAGCGTGCATTGCCCAACTGTGGTTATTTTATTGATGCGACAAGAGTGACTGAACAGCAATCTACTTGAATATGATTGCACGGGACTCAGATGACCAGAAGGCAATGCGGGAGGTCCCGCCCTTTCTAATCAAGGTCACGAGTATTTCTGGGTGCCGTTGATTGCTGAAACGCCACTCGTACAGTCCGCCCATGAAGAAGTGCGCCTCGCGCACGAAACGCGTCGGCATTTGGACTTTTGAAAATTAATGCCGGTTTGAAGATGCTGAGCTGCAGCTTTCACATTAAATGCAAAAACCATGCTTACCTGCTTGTGGTTTCTTCCTTGTGGACAACTTTCTCGTTGGATGTGTAGCGGCCTGTCCTGCCGCGGAAGAAGCCCCGCTGTGGTTGCACAGTCCTGGAGGGCGCCAATCGACGCCTACCGTTATGGGGCAGATGAGAGCAGAGTGAAAGTCGAATGGTGCAGCCCCCCACCTCTGAAGCGTGCATTGCCCAACTGTGGTTATTTTATTGATGCGACAAGAGTGACTGAACAGCAATCTACTTGAATATGATTGCACGGGACTCAGATGACCAGAAGGCAATGCGGGAGGTCCCGCCCTTTCTAATCAAGGTCACGAGTATTTCTGGGTGCCGTTGATTGCTGAAACGCCACTCGTACAGTCCGCCCATGAAGAAGTGCGCCTCGCGCACGAAACGCGTCGGCATTTGGACTTTTGAAAATTAATGCCGGTTTGAAGATGCTGAGCTGCAGCTTTCACATTAAATGCAAAAACCATGCTTACCTGCTTGTGGTTTCTTCCTTGTGGACAACTTTCTCGTTGGATGTGTAGCGGCCTGTCCTGCCGCGGAAGAAGCCCCGCTGTGGTTGCACAGTCCTGGAGGGCGCCAATCGACGCCTACCGTTATGGGGCAGATGAGAGCAGAGTGAAAGTCGAATGGTGCAGCCCCCCACCTCTGAAGCGTGCATTGCCCAACTGTGGTTATTTTATTGATGCGACAAGAGTGACTGAACAGCAATCTACTTGAATATGATTGCACGGGACTCAGATGACCAGAAGGCAATGCGGGAGGTCCCGCCCTTTCTAATCAAGGTCACGAGTATTTCTGGGTGCCGTTGATTGCTGAAACGCCACTCGTACAGTCCGCCCATGAAGAAGTGCGCCTCGCGCACGAAACGCGTCGGCATTTGGACTTTTGAAAATTAATGCCGGTTTGAAGATGCTGAGCTGCAGCTTTCACATTAAATGCAAAAACCATGCTTACCTGCTTGTGGTTTCTTCCTTGTGGACAACTTTCTCGTTGGATGTGTAGCGGCCTGTCCTGCCGCGGAAGAAGCCCCGCTGTGGTTGCACAGTCCTGGAGGGCGCCAATCGACGCCTACCGTTATGGGGCAGATGAGAGCAGAGTGAAAGTCGAATGGTGCAGCCCCCCACCTCTGAAGCGTGCATTGCCCAACTGTGGTTATTTTATTGATGCGACAAGAGTGACTGAACAGCAATCTACTTGAATATGATTGCACGGGACTCAGATGACCAGAAGGCAATGCGGGAGGTCCCGCCCTTTCTAATCAAGGTCACGAGTATTTCTGGGTGCCGTTGATTGCTGAAACGCCACTCGTACAGTCCGCCCATGAAGAAGTGCGCCTCGCGCACGAAACGCGTCGGCATTTGGACTTTTGAAAATTAATGCCGGTTTGAAGATGCTGAGCTGCAGCTTTCACATTAAATGCAAAAACCATGCTTACCTGCTTGTGGTTTCTTCCTTGTGGACAACTTTCTCGTTGGATGTGTAGCGGCCTGTCCTGCCGCGGAAGAAGCCCCGCTGTGGTTGCACAGTCCTGGAGGGCGCCAATCGACGCCTACCGTTATGGGGCAGATGAGAGCAGAGTGAAAGTCGAATGGTGCAGCCCCCCACCTCTGAAGCGTGCATTGCCCAACTGTGGTTATTTTATTGATGCGACAAGAGTGACTGAACAGCAATCTACTTGAATATGATTGCACGGGACTCAGATGACCAGAAGGCAATGCGGGAGGTCCCGCCCTTTCTAATCAAGGTCACGAGTATTTCTGGGTGCCGTTGATTGCTGAAACGCCACTCGTACAGTCCGCCCATGAAGAAGTGCGCCTCGCGCACGAAACGCGTCGGCATTTGGACTTTTGAAAATTAATGCCGGTTTGAAGATGCTGAGCTGCAGCTTTCACATTAAATGCAAAAACCATGCTTACCTGCTTGTGGTTTCTTCCTTGTGGACAACTTTCTCGTTGGATGTGTAGCGGCCTGTCCTGCCGCGGAAGAAGCCCCGCTGTGGTTGCACAGTCCTGGAGGGCGCCAATCGACGCCTACCGTTATGGGGCAGATGAGAGCAGAGTGAAAGTCGAATGGTGCAGCCCCCCACCTCTGAAGCGTGCATTGCCCAACTGTGGTTATTTTATTGATGCGACAAGAGTGACTGAACAGCAATCTACTTGAATATGATTGCACGGGACTCAGATGACCAGAAGGCAATGCGGGAGGTCCCGCCCTTTCTAATCAAGGTCACGAGTATTTCTGGGTGCCGTTGATTGCTGAAACGCCACTCGTACAGTCCGCCCATGAAGAAGTGCGCCTCGCGCACGAAACGCGTCGGCATTTGGACTTTTGAAAATTAATGCCGGTTTGAAGATGCTGAGCTGCAGCTTTCACATTAAATGCAAAAACCATGCTTACCTGCTTGTGGTTTCTTCCTTGTGGACAACTTTCTCGTTGGAGATATATATATATATATATATATATATATATATATATATATATATATATTCATGTGAAATGTAGACATTTCACATCATGTAAAAATAGAAAACACATTGAGATGGGTTTCCAACTTACATATAGTCATTGAGAGGCTCCATGAACAGAATTTTGCTCAGGTTCGATATGGCCAGTTAGGAGAAGTGACTGAACCATTTCTGGCTAATAGAGGTGTAATGAAACAATGAAGGTTTTGGATCCTACATCTACCCAGCCCGGATCTCAACATTGGAAAAAACAGAAACAATTGGCTGGACAGGTCAAATTCTCAACGGAAATTATACAGCCACGCAGTCAAAATGTACCACGTAGCCACTGGATTCTTATTCCAAACAGTTCTATCATTTATTTTTAAAGTTTTTCAGTTTTCAAAACAAAAGCGCAAACAAAATAACCATCAGAACAGTGAGTTCATATGCACAGTATCTACAAACATACAGTATATACAATATTTACAACAATCGAGTTAAGCGACACACATAGTGAGACACCAAAGCAAATAAACATATATTGATTCAACTCAATTGTAATTATGTACAGTGCATTCAAAAATATGAAAATCAACAAAGAACCAGTCCTTAGAGTGATGAGACCAAGGGACAGGCGGGATTAAGATGAAAAAAGAGGTGCCTGCCTGTCTACCATAGCCTGTGGTCAAGTCTTTTTTAGTGGGTTGCACTACTAGGATTCGGTACACTCAAAATTGTTGTGTCCTAGCGGCGCCCTTTAGGATTGCCACAGGGTGGAAATGTCGACGCGTTTCGAACCCGGATGTATGGGTTCTCTTCAGGACAGGGACTGGGGACAGTAGATCTGGAAAGACATACGGAGTAGGTGTCAGTTATCTGTCTCATGATACTATAGAAGCCCACTCTGACTCCAAGGGAAAAATGAGAAAGTAGTTACCTGCACAGGGCCACAGACGTTGCCGTAGTGTAGGTTAGTCGCAAAAAATATATTCAGGGCTGAAAAACATGTACACAAATATATATATATCCACACTTAACACGCTCAATTGCAACTGCAAAGGATTGGTGTACAGCCTTGAAGGCAGTTCATCGTACCTGTTATTTTCCACGGTTACGCTGCGAACGTGGATTCCGCGAGGCGGAACACCCACGGGGCTGATGGACCACTATCTTTTTTCAATGCGGGTGGTAGTAACTAGAAAATAATAAAACCATATTGCACACATGAATTGTGAATCACTGATGGCTACGACTGTCTGTTTACACAAGGACATGACTGCAAACAAGCCGTCAGCAGTAAGGGGCTCCCTACCTGGACTCCAGTTATGCAGCGCGTTACATGGCGCCCATTACAGGCCAGCCAGCGGTGTCGGTGTCACCGTATCTCGCTACAAAGGGAAGGCCTCCTTCTGAGACAGGCGGAGATCAGGGTCACCCGTGCCACCCCTGATGACCGCTAGAACAGTCCATCTGATGTCAAGACTTGAATGTTTACCCTCGTAAACTCTTGAGACACTCTATGAAGAGAGCGCGATGGACACCCAGGGAACACCTACTTGAAAAGAGACCAAGACGAGCGACCGAGAGAATGGTTTGTGTTTCCACATTTGGCCCCCACACCAACCAACTTCAAAACATCATCAAAAAAAGCTGGCATTTGGTACAAGAAAGCCTTCTGGAGATAGGTGCCCCCCTCTTTGCTCTTAAAAAGAACAGGAGTATCGGTGAAATGATCACATCTACTAGACCTCCACCAAAAAGGGATTCTCAAACCACTATTTTCGGAACCAATCCAGTCAGAGGGCACCATAAGTGCGGGACATGTTCTGTTTGTGATCTTACAATGGAAGGCTCATTGTTCACTGATGGTAATAAATTCTGGCGCCACAATGAACATACGAATTGTAAGACCAAATACACGGTGTATGCCATACAATGCCCATGTAAGAAGTTGTACATTGGGAAAACCACGCAGGAGGTCCGACAAAGAATCATTCAACACCGGTCCAGGATCAACAATAAAAATATGACAGCACCCTTGGTCTCGCATTTTTTGCAACAAAAACATTCAAGTCTTGACATCAGATGGACTGTTCTAGCGGTCATCAGGGGTGGCACGGGTGACCCTGATCTCCGCCTGTCTCAGAAGGAGGCCTACCTTATACTGAAATTCGATACATCGAATTCCGGCCTGAATGAAATGTCAGAGTCCTCGAGTCTATGAATCCCCTCAAACCTGCATGGTTGAGTTTGGCTGTGTTGCTGTTTCTCTATTATTATTAGCATTATTATTATTTTTGTATGAATTACAATCTTATGTGTGTTAGTATATTATGAGTGCCCCACATGCTCATAGAACTGGAATTGGGATAATACAGCTGCCTTGTTTGCAATTATGCGCCTATCACACTGTTTATCGGTACTCATGTGCTCTTGAACAACTATGCAGTAGAATGGTTGAAACATCCAATCACAATCCCTGTTGTGTACATGTCGCCCTGGATGAAAAACGCTGTATGCACACACATCAGGATATTGCATCTCAGAGTAGTCTCTACTGCGGGTGGTCATTTGTATGATGTTGTGAATCAGGACTATGAGTTGGTTCAAACAAACTAGGTTGTAAAAAAAAATGTGTTGCTATCTTTGGAAATATAAGACTGCATTCGTTGTATTGTGGACTTTGTAGTGTATGATAAATGTGGTTACAGTTGATACATAGGAATGTTTTCTCCGTGATGTGAATTTTATACTGCATGAAAAACGCTAGAAGGAGTGATGCGTCCCCGGGGCCCTGGGATCATGGCTCACTCGTACTACAACTTCCAGCATTCCATAGGAGCCCTATTAGCCACTCCCACCTATTCTCCGACCCGGCAGTCTTTAATACCACTAGAAGGAACCGCGAGCTAACCCTAGACTGAACTGCGCGAGGAAGTGGGATTGATTCCTTCAAACGAGTAAGTTGACAGCGCGTTTAAATGCAATTCCATACGCGAGGCTCGGTGACCGGGAGACTAATGCGCAGATTGTGTCTTCCCTTTGTAGCGAGATACGGTGACACCAACACCGCTGGCCGGCCTGTAATGGGCGCCATGTAACGCGCTGCATAACTGGAGTCCAGGTAGGGAGCCCCTTACTGCTGACGGCTTGTTTGCAGTCATGTCCTTGTGTAAACAGACAGTCGTAGCCATCAGTGATTCACAATTCATGTGTGCAATATGGTTTTATTATTTTCTAGTTACTACCACCCGCATTGAAAAAAGATAGTGGTCCATCAGCCCCGTGGGTGTTCCGCCTCGCGGAATCCACGTTCTCAGCGTAACCGTGGAAAATAACAGGTACGATGAACTGCCTTCAAGGCTGTACACCAATCCTTTGCAGTTGCAATTGAGCGTGTTAAGTGTGGATATATATATATTTGTGTACATGTTTTTCAGCCCTGAATATATTTTTTGCGACTAACCTACACTACGGCAACGTCTGTGGCCCTGTGCAGGTAACTACTTTCTCATTTTTCCCTTGGAGTCAGAGTGGGCTTCTATAGTATCATGAGACAGATAACTGACACCTACTCCGTATGTCTTTCCAGATCTACTGTCCCCAGTCCCTGTCCTGAAGAGAACCCATAACATCCGGGTTCGAAACGCGTCGACATTTCCACCCTGTGGCAATCCTAAAGGGCGCCGCTAGGACACAACAATTTTGAGTGTACCGAATCCTAGTAGTGCAACCCACTAAAAAAGACTTGACCACAGGATATGGTAGACAGGCAGGCACCTCTTTTTTCATCTTAATCCCGCCTGTCCCTTGGTCTCATCACTCTAAGGACTGGTTCTTTGTTGATTTTCATATTTTTGAATGCACTGTACATAATTACAATTGAGTTGAATCAATATATGTTTATTTGCTTTGGTGTCTCACTATGTGTGTCGCTTAACTCGATTGTTGTAAATATTGTATATACTGTATGTTTGTAGATACTGTGCATATGAACTCACTGTTCTGATGGTTATTTTGTTTGCGCTTTTGTTTTGAAAACTGAAAAACTTTAAAAATAAATGATAGAACTGTTTGGAATAAGAATCCAGTGGCTACGTGGTACATTTTGACTGCGTGGCTGTATAATTTCCGTTGAGAATTTGACCTGTCCAGCCAATTGTTTCTGTTTTTTCTAATAGAGGTGTAAGGCAGGGCTGTGTCCTAGTCCCAAAACCTTTACACTGTACATTAATGACATGGTTGCCCGCCTGCATATGTGTGATAATGATGCTCTCAGACTTGCAAATATATAGGGGCCAGCGCTAATGTTTGCAGACAATACACTCCTTCTATCTAAGTAACCTATAGGCATCAAGGAGATTCTGGATGAATTTAGCACTTTTTGTTCAAAGAGGGGTCTGGAAATAAATGTAGAAAAAGCTAAGTATATTGTATTCAACCTGTGTGGCACAACACGACACAATCCTATTCTGAATGGGGTGTCTGTGAACAGAGCACACATTTTTGAATATCTAGGGATTGCACTAAACGTGAGGTTGGGTTGGGCAGCACATATTTTGAAAGAAAGGCTCAAACTGGAGCAACATGTCAGTGGGTTGTTGAAGGTCCATCGGGGGTAATTTTTCAAACCAGTCTGCCTGGTAACACAGATCTATACTAACCAATCATTGAGCTCTACCCTTTATGGTGTGAAGCTTTGGGGACAAAAGGCTGTCAACACTCTAGAAGTAGCTGAGAATTTATATTGATTTTTGAGGCAGTTGTTAAGTCTTTCGGTCAGTCCCCTGTTGATCCCTCTAAGGCTGTACATGTGGCTCAGGCCACTGTCTAAAAGGGATAGCCATTAGACCCCTATTGTACTGGCTTTCATATTGTCGAGCGCTGGAAGAGATACTTGGCCTCACAAGGTGAGCAGACCTTCCCTGGATCAAATAGGAAAGCAATACCTTGACAAATATGGGGAAAGAAAGGCTCTTGTTCAAATACATCTCTACTTTTCTTTTCACCAAGTTCGTCCTGGCATTAATTTTCCTTTGCAATTGTTTGATTCCTAGAAATGTTTCTGGCTAAAATGTGAGGTACATATTTTTATTTACCATAATGGCAGGAAATGCAACTTATTTTTTTAATGTCTACTTTGTTAAGTGCATACACTGGTAAAAATAGTATGTGATGGTCATTTGATTTAGGTGCAGGCATACATCATGATAATGGACACTTGTACCAACAAATAGATCTTTGAATTTATTTTTTGAAGTGTTACTACATGTGTGATTGTTTCATCTTGTTTACTGATAAGAATGAACATATATGCTTTAGACCTTATAAAATAATGTGACAATTAAAAGTGGATACAATTTAGGACATGTACTAGACAAGTTGAAATGTTACATAGATTAATATGTTGAACGATTCAAATTTGGGAATGACATTGAATTGACAGATAATTAATAAGTTAAAGGCTACACCTTGTTTAGTACAATTTCTACATCATGTTACATTGCACTTATTCAAATGATGTGTGATGCATATGTTTATAATTTGACAATTTTCTAAATGTCTATAACCACACCTGTATAGTGACTTTTTGATTTTTTGATTGATATCCTTTTTTGAGCAAGTGCCCAGTTTTTTAAGGCAGCTTGCACCAAATATATACATGCAATGTGATCATACAGGTGTGTTTCTTTCAATTTCCTAAACTTCAACATTACAGACATATACATGTGCACATTGGTATGCTATTGCTTGTAACAGAGATTTAAATATGCACAAATCCAGTGCAAATGTTAACAGACAAGTCAAAATGTAACAGGTAAAAGTGAATCTTCCCCTCGATTTCGTCCACAACGGTGTTGATTTTGTTCATCTTCCAGCAGCAGCAGCAGAGGCATCACCATTGTGGAAAAGGAAGTGTGAAATTGAGAAAAAGTGAGTTTCTGCTGTATATATCCATCCAACCACCAAGTCAGGTGGGGAGGTTTTACTGCCACATTCACATCAACGGGAAGTCACATCATCATTGCAGTGATGGACAAAGTGGCTATACTCCCCCGGCAGCCACTTTTGCCTATGGTGCCAATCGTCGCGAGTGAGAAAGTCTGGCGGAGGCGGCCACGGTGGTCCGATGGTCTTTTTATCAATGCACTCGCCAGCATCTAAATAGAGGGGAGGACTTGCTTGTAGGCAGGTGGAGATTCCGACAGAAAAACGACTGCAGGACTATTACCACCAACATCTAAATCAAGCACTTAGTCACACTTGGTAATAGTTATACTGTCAAAATGAGTTGATTAAATTGCAAGAGTAAATGCAGTCCAAAATGCTGATGTAAATTGTTTTTTATGATTTCAATTCACACTTTGCTGAGCAAACAGGAATTTGCAGGATGGTGCTCCAGATGAGGTTATAAGAAGAACAATCTGGATTTGTATGTGAATAATGAACATAAATATGTCTTACCAGGCTCTACTTTGTATCCCAGGTGCAAATATCTTCACAATAGGGGACATGCGGGGAGAGATAACCTGACCAGGATATTCAAAAGGATTTTTGCTCTAGATGCCTAGTGTGTCAATTAAATAATCAAGGGAAAAGGATAAAGACTTTAATGAGTCACACTGGAAAATCAGAGGGCCCATTTATGAGACTTCATGCAGACGTTATTGAGATGCCAATTTATAATGGAATGAAATACATCTTAGTAATTATCTGCTTGTTCTGTGAATGGGTTGATGCTTATACAAATAGGAAATCGGATAGCTGTACAGTTGCCAAATTATTGTTGGGGAGGTTATAGCTAGTTTTGACCTCCCGACTTCAGTTGAAACAGAGCGTGGAACTCATTTTAAAAATTAAGTTCTACAAATCATCTATAAAGCATTTGAAATAAGACCGAGGATTCATTGTAGTTATCATCACCAATCTTCTGGGTTGGTAGAGAAGCAAATGGCACTCTCAGGAAAAAACCTGCAATGATTTGTGCTTTAACAGGGTTAAAGCGGCCATACTCACTTCCTCTTGTTTTGATGAGCATGAGAATTACTTCTGAAAAGAGACTGGTTTATCGTCCCATGAAAATATTATGGGCAGAGCAATGAGGCTCACATATGTTTTATCAGCTCCACTAGTTTCAATATGTGATGACATTGTGTTAAATTACTGCAACATTCAAGCTAATTTGGAGGAATGTGTCTTTCATCGGGTGAATGTGGCAACAGAAGATACAAGAGAAAATATTTGTCACGACTTGAAACCTGATGACTGGGTCACAATTCCCAAGCATGTGAGAAAGAGCTGCCTGGAAGAAAGGCAGCATGAACCCTATCAGGTATTCTTGATGACAAACACTCCATTGAAATGTGTCGAAGTGCCACAGTGGATCCAAAATGCTCCACCGAAGAGAATGAAAGCAATTGAAGAAATGGATGAGTCGGCTAGTCCTGAATCAAGCACACAGAGTCAGTGCAAAGTCAAGCACAAGGTTGAGATCCCATCCAAGCTTGAGTTTACAGCATGGGTGAAAATGTTGAAAACAGTGAAACCAATTAAAACAATGAAAAAAGAAAGTTTGGATTTCAGGTGAGCGCAGGTACTAATGAAGAACTTGAACATTTTGAAGTCCAAATTCAAAGCAGAGATCAGTGTGAAGAGCAGTTGCAGTGTAAAAGTTAAAAGCATGAGTGGCAGCAAGAAGTAGTCTCTGACTCAATCATTGAGAGGTTGCAGTTTAAGATAAAAGTCACTAAGACCCAAAGGAAGAAAGAAGTTTGGCATGAATGGACAAAGACAAAGTTAATCAAAGCTCAAGTTCAAGTGCTTCTTTGCAGGTGGATGAACAGTGCGCGAGCAGAGCACGGAGCACAGAAGCGGAGCAGCAGAGCAGCAGAGCGGTGCGGGGACCAGTACGCCAGAAGCAATCCAGGCGGAGAACCAGGCAGGGTCCGGAGCACCAGAGGACTGGGCAGTGTACCGGGTCCCCTCCCAGTAAGCCCCGCGCGCCCCACGGGCCCTGCGAGCCCGGTGCAGCCACAACACAGTTCCACCACTGCAGGGCACCGGTAAGGAGCCGCACAGCCCGCTGCGGCACAGCGTTAAAGCGGTAAACTCGCTTGAGACACGGTAGAGCGTCGAGAGCTGCATGCATGCAACCCCCAAACAATTAACTAACTAAACAGCGGAGGAGCCGAGTAAACCCTCGTGTTGCGTGGGGAGCAGGAGTAGTGCAGCCCCCCCCCCCCCAGCGGGCAAAGCTCCCCCAGCAGGCAGTGGCCCTCGAACATTTTCCTCAAACTTTTTTATCCTCCCCCCCCCCCCCCCGCGGGCAGTGAGCCTCCAACCTACGGACCTGCCTGCCTGCCTGCTCGCCTACTTGGAGCCGCAAAAGAGTGTTGTGGAGCGGTGGAGCGGTGGAGCGGTGCTCAGTGTCCAGCGTCCAGTAGGGTGCAGGCGAGTGGTGAGCAAACAGCAGCAGTGCAACTCAGCCATCATTCACCATCATTCACCACTGCTGCCGATCATAGCTCCCCACTCCTCTCACTCCTCTCACATTCGTTGCCACAGCCTCACTACTACTTCAAGGACACTGGAGATTTTCTGGAGACATTCCTTGGATACCTTGTTAAATCCCTGGGCAGAGCTGCTAATCGATCACAGAGGCGAGTGGAGGGGCGGCTGTGCAGTAGTAACTGTGCAGTAGTAACGGTGCGGTATTGTGCAGCATAGACATTTTAACTGAGCTTCGAGCACTGCGAGCCGTTTTGCCAACTGGGAGGTACCTGGAGTACTAGGGCACCTTGGAATACCTGGAGCCTGGAGTATTTGGAGTGCCTGGAGTCTGACAGTGCAGCCAGTGCGGGAGGTAAGTGGCAGTGGCAAGCGCGGTCGCCATTAGAGGCGGTCGCAAAGTAAGAGCCGAGGGTGCGGACCAAGGGGTTGCTTGACTAGGTCTCCCAGCCCGCGGCCCCCCTGTGTGCACCGCTTGCCGCCTCCCTCTCCCCCTGTAAAGACGCTGACCAGTACAGTTCGCGTGGAGAGCCAGAAATATTAAATAGACTCACACAAGAGATATAAGGCCCCCACAGGAGAGATACTCCAACAAGTAAGCACACAAGTAAACGACCTTCACCACGTAGAGCCCCAGTTCACGGCGCTTAAAGGATGACGCTCAAAAAGATCAAGTCCAGCTCGGAGGAGGAGGGGGCAGAGGTGAACCCTGAAAACACGGCACAAAGAAGAGTAACTAGAAGTATTAGCACCCAAAAATCTCAGGACTCAGTCTCGGGTAATTCTCTCCCACAGGGTCTCATTACTCAATTCTTTCAGGCCCCCAGTGGACTGATAGCCCCGGACGTGAGACAAACAGGTCCCGAGGGCAGTGCCAAATCGGGGCCGCTAAAGACCAACCATGATCAAATTGGCTGTCACTCCAGCGAGCCGGCCTACACCGAAAAAATCGGAAGCCCGGAAGCAGGACCCCAACCTGTCGCCAGGGTGAAGAGCCCGTTAAGGATCATAGCTGATGTTCACACGGGACCCACTGAGGGGGCACACGTGGAGACAGGCATTGCAAAGCAAAACATGGCTACTGCACCCTCTCCCCCAAAGAGCACTGAGAGGTGACTGAGTACAACGGTGACACCCCGGTCAATAACGAAGTCGACCACTCCGGGTATGGTCGCGCTAACGGCATAGTCTCTACAAAAATTAGAACAGTCAATAGAACGCACACTTGAAGATACACCTATAAACTTAGGTAGAATCAATGCCAGGAGAACATCGCAGACGGAGGAATGGAGCCCCTTGGGCCTGACACAACAACAAGACCTTATCGACGAAGTCACGGTCAAAGACTTAAACCTGACCGTAATAAGAGAAGTTCAAGACACCATGGCTAGGGCCTTACTATGGCAGTCCACGAAGATGGAGGTTTAAGTCGATCTCCTACATTCAATTGCCCAGCACCTGGTGCGTCAGGATGACAAATTAGCAAAGCTAGAGGCGCTGTTCGAAGCCCACGAGGTTAATATGAACTCTTGTGCCGCTATTATAGAAAAATGGGCAAGTCTACCCGAAGTCCTAAAAGACATGCTTGCACTAGCCAATGGCATGGGTGAGAGGTCTCCTCAAGCACAGGCGGCACAAAAGTTACCAGCTCAGACGAAAGTGCATGACGAAATGACCGACCATTGCACCGCGGTTATCAGCCCTCCTAAAGTTCCACTGGTAGGGCCATGCAGTAATCTCAGCTTGGCAGAACAAGGGAGCGGGGACCCTGAGGTCTTGGACCCCGACACCGAAAGTGACGACTCATCTGCCAGCATACCGCTCTCGGAGAAGGCCAAAGGCGCACTGGCTAGTGTAAACGCTCCACTGTCAAGGAGAGCCAAAAAAGACTAAAGAAACAACTAAAGAAATCTAAAGTCAAAAGCAGGATCATATCACCAGCCATAATAACCTCTGGCGCCACCAAAACTGAAAGTAGCCTTAAACCACCCTTTCCCATTTTCATCCCTAAACACGCACCCAAGGCTAACAAGCCTAGTGACGCACCTCTCGTCCCACGTAAGGCCCTCAGACATCTAATCCCTCACCCGGAGGAACAATCCAACGTGGACGCTCTATCAAGGTCTTCACAGGTGGTAACTGGTGGACAACCCAGCACCAACGGCCCAACTGGTTGGGCATTTCAACTTAAGTCAGAAACAAACCTTTCACCATACCAGGGGGCGCAGTTGGGACTGCCCTGCCTGGTAGGCCCACCAATTGAGGTACCTGGCAGTCTACAGCCAGGAGTCATACACAAAAACCTCCCACACCAGAATGCAATCAATGATGAGCGGCAAGGACCGTCAAGAGAGGTAGGACCACCAATCGTGGCGTCAGACAGACTGCGGCTAGGAGACACCCATAAAAACCTCCCACTTCCAATTCATCAGAGGCCCACTTCCCTGGGAGAAGGGGTACAACGACGCTCCACCGAATATAAAAATCCATCAGAAACACATGAGCTGCAGTTCACCCCTAGATTCATAGCCATAGGCTCCTTTGACATTCTGAACAGGTCCAATATTGTTTGACTCTTCGGCCATATTGATTCTCTGGCACATATCACCTCGGAGATGATTGAATGGGTGAGGTTCGAGAGCCTGGAGACAGACACCCACGGTGACTCCACCTTAGTCCGATTTGTGAATCAGCAAGCTCAACAAGCTGTCCTCAACGAAGCAACACAACTGGCAGAATGGGGCATAGAAGTCACCGCCTCCAGGGCACCAAAATACCTGTACATCCTCAGACCGCATTAAGGCATTCAAGATCCTATCTCTGTTCTCAAAGGCACTAAATCCACCAGTCCATACAGGGGATTGAAATCAGGGAGGCCAAGAACCCCGCTAAAAATAAAAATCCTGCTAAAAGAAAAGCAGCGCAGTGTGCAGCGGCCTCAGCAAGGACTGGCTCACAGGGAGGACACATGGAGACAGAGCTCCTAACCCTGCCTACACCCATGTAAACAGAGCACACGTATATCCATTAAGGGGCCAAGATCGCAAGCTAACCATCATTTCATGGAACATCGCGGGGCTAAACAAAATCCGCAGGGACTCGACCACTCTTGATTATCTGGCTCAGGGGGATATATTATGCATCCAGGAGACCTGGGCGAGGTCAACGACCCCAATAGCTGGCTTTTACGAACATTTTAAATCAGCAACCGAAAGGACGATCTTTGGTCGTCCGTCAGGGGGTCTATCCATCTTCGTAAGCCACACTTGTAAATTTAATGTAGAAGAACTAAATCTGGAGTCACCCGACCTGCAAGCCATCACAATAGAAGGGTTGAGAGCGGATCAAACACCCAGCCCGCTTTTATTAATCAACTGCTATCTCAACCCAGCAAAACTTCATTCCTCTCACACCTTGGAATCACTTACCACCGCCCTGGAAGACCTAATAATTAGCCGCTTGCACTATGATGTAATAATAGCGGGTGATTTTAACCTGAGAGGCCTGGACCTGATCCCTGTGGCACCCCTAAGTAAGAAGTCAGCTCCATTGATTGAACTTCTAGCAAACTACAACCTGCAATCCACCCACGGGACACAAAAAATGTGCCTCCCCACATGGACCGCCAACCCGACCTTTAGTAATGTCTCCACTAAAGATTACATCTTCACCAATGAAGGACTGACTCACAAACTTTGCAATTTCACCGTGGATGACAGAGTCAAAAGCGACCATAGGCCCCTCCGTGCCACATTCAACCTGACACGAGAACAGGCGGACCCCTATGAAGTAATTGGTACGACCACAGGCGAAGAACATCATCTAGTCCTCAAAAGAATAAAATGGTTGATCAATCTCAGCCATAGACTTTCGGCATTTGTTGCCAACAGGATGGCAGAACTAAGGCCGCAAGACCGCGAGAACACCATACACATATGGGAAACACTGACCAAGGACATATTGAAGTGCCTGGGCAACACCTATCAACCAAGAAGCAGTCAAAAAAACACCAGGCCATGCCGCCTAAAAACGCAGAGCCTGAATCAGATTAAGCATTTACTCAACAAGGCAGCGAGGGCAAAACAGAAAGGCATCCTCCTGCCAGGGGCGCCCCCCATTGCCGTTCTGCGAGCCAATTACAAAAAGAAAATCTGGGAATTGAAAAGAAAGCGGACAGAATAGAACTGGCTGACAGTGTTTTCCTTAATCAAAGAAAAAGATAACAGCAAGCTCTGGCACTATATCAACAGCTTGTCATCTGGAGGCTCACACAAGGAAAACAGTTTTGCAGGTAAAGTGTGGGAACAGTACGCAAAGGGGTTGTATACCTTTGAGCCTAACCGGCCAACTCTCGGCAATACCGCGTGGTCCAAGGCGGCAGCCGCCACCACCAAAACTGAAAGCGCCCGGACTGAAGAATTAAGATCGTCCCGACCCGGAAAATTCTCGGAGGCAGAGATAGTGAAGCACATCAAGGCCATCAGAACCGACGGCGCCCCTGGCCCAAACGGGATCCCCGCCCAGGTTTTTAAGACCGCCCCAGACTTCTTTGCAACCAAACTTACTCCTTTATTCAATCACTCATTCGCAACCGCAATTTTGCCAATTTCCTGGAAAGGCTCAATCTTATTTCCCATCCACAAAAAAGGCGATCACTTGAACCCGGCTAATTACAGACTCATAGCCCTTCTTGACATTGAAGCAAAGGTATATGCCCGCCTTCTCCTAAAGGACCTGGAGACCTGGGTGGATAAGAATGGCATTCTTCCGCCCTCACAGACTGGCTTTAGGGCTAACAGTTCCACGCCGGATAACATCATAGCGCTCACGTACCTCGCAAAGAAGGCTAACACGAGGAACAAGTTGCCTCTGTTCTGTTGCTTTATAGATTATTCAACTGCCTTTGACCGAGTGAACAGAAGCCAGCTATGGGCACAACTAGATACCTGGGGGATCCCCAAAGTCCTGCTAAAAGCCATAAAAGCACTTTATGAGGGGACCTGGGTCCAGGTGAAACTAAGCCCTACAACCACAACCACAAGAATTGCCACCAACTCTGGTTTAAAGCAGGGGTGCGTCTTGGCCCCCCTACTTTTTAATCTGTACACAGCGGACATGGGGCAAGCCCTGAAAGATGCCAACCTAGCACCCCCTAGAATGGGGAAGCTGGTCCTGGGAACGCTCCAGTACGCAGACGATACAGTAATCATGGACCACACCAGGGTAGGGCTTCAAAGAGCCTTGAATAGTCTCGCCACCTACAATAAGGAGAATGAGCTATGTATCAACGTGAGTAAGACCAAGATAGTTATCTTTGGCAAATACCATCACAAAACAAAAGCTTCATGGTCCCTGGGGGAGCACCGAATCACCACGGCCTCATCCTACAAATATCTGGGCACATGGCTATCTGAGAGGGCCACCGCAGTTAAACACCTGAAGGAGCTTAAACCAAAAATAAACAAAATAATATCGTCTTTAAGACGCTTAAGCCATGGCCTGGCCAGTCCTTCTGCAGACCCGATGTTGACAGTACTCAGGGCCAAACTGCTCCCTGCCATCACTTATGGCCACATAGCCTATCCAGGGGCTTTTGAAAAAGTGGTCCAAGCGGCCCAGGTGAAAGCATACAAGATGGTGCTATGGGCCCCCTGACAGGCACGGAACAACAGGCTCAGACTAGAAATAGGCCTGAAACGACCGGAGCTGGCACTATTGGGGGACTTGCTAAAATATTACATTAGAGTGCTGAAATCGCCCGAGAACACCTTAAAGCACTCCCTAAAAACCATTTTTTGCGATGCAGGCTTCCCATGGCACTCCAAAATTGTATTTTTTATCCTCGCTGTTTCCCCTGTGCCTTCGCCATTGTAATTGTATGTTCTATCCTCGCTGTTTCCCCTGTGCCTGTGCCGTCACCCTCTGCCCCTGTGACCACCCGCCCCGCTCCCCGCTTCCCGCTGCCTTGCTTCGGCCACGCCCCCTTTCTCTTCTGTACCCTCCCCGCACCCGCCTCCCAGCTGATCCTCCCTCCCACTTGGCCATAAATGGCGACCGCGCGGCGCAGGTGAGTGTGACCTGTTCCCAGGACACCCCCGCGCCACACGGCCACCAGCTGTTGCGTGTGCCACCCCGCCCCGCTGCTGCACTCAGCCCCGCTGATCCTGCCTCGTCGTCCCCGCCCCCGCTGCCCGAGCGGGCGCTGTTGTGCTAACTCGCTGTTTTTTTCTATCCCCCTCTGACGCTTAACCTATCTTTGTATCCCTTGTGCCATTGTTTTGTATTGGATTGGATTGTAATTGTATTTTTTGTATATTTTTCTATCCTCGCTGTTTCCCCTGTGCCTGTGCCGTCACCCTCTGCCCCTGTGACCACCCGCCCCGCTCCCCGCTTCCCGCCGCCGTGCTTCGGCCACGCCCCCCTTTCTCTTCTGTACCCTCCCCGCACCCGCCTCCCAGCTGATCCTCCCTCCCTCCCACTTCGCCATAAATGACGACCGCGCGCTCGCGCAGCGGGCGCGCCGATTGTGCGCCGAAGGCGCGCCAAAGCTAAGCCCGTCTGCGCCCGTCCGCGCCTGGACCGCGCCCAGTGCCAGGACCCCTGGCCCCCGCCGATGCAAGACGACCCGACAGACCTACGACGCCGCCGCCCTCAACGCACTCAACACCGGCCGGATCCCTGGATGCTACCGAGCCACCCCGAGACGCACACACGGACCCTTCAGCTGCCACTCCTGCAAGTTCTCCTGCATCCGGACCGGCACGGCACCCGCACCCGCCAACCGGAAATCCAGCAGCAACCCCCTCAAGTGCATCCTCCTCAACACCCGCTCCGTCCACAGACACGCCGTGGAACTCTGGAACCTGCTCGACTCCACATCACCAGACGTCGCCTTCCTCACGGAAACATGGATGAACACCTCCTCAGCACCCAACATCGCCATCGCCATCCCAGACGGATACAAGATCACCCGGAGGGACCGCGTCAATCAGACCGGAGGAGGCATCGCCATCATCCACAGGAACACCATCCGTGTCACGACCATCATCGACGACACCTTCAAAGCCGCCGAACACCTGCACTTCCAGATCCACACCGACCCCAAGACCACCCTCAGAGGCACCCTCATCTACAGGCCCCCGGGACCACGCACACAATTCAGTGAAGACATCACCGACTTCATCAGCACGCACGCCCTCCCCTCCGTTGACTACATCCTCCTCGGAGACCTCAACTTCCACCTGGAGAACAACAACGACCGCAACACCACCACCTTACTGGACAACCTCGCCAACCTCGGTCTCAAGCAGCTGGTGACCACCCCCACCCACTACGCCGGACACACGCTCGACCCCGTCTTCTCCTCCAGCAAGGACATTGCCTTCAGCCACGCCACCGGACTCCACTGGACGGACCACAGCTGCGTCCACTTCAGCTTCAAAAAGAACACGATCCACCGCCACCAGCAACAGGTTGCACGCAGAAGCTGGAACAAGATCACAGCCGACCAGCTCGTCGCATCCCTGAGCCAGGACCCCCCCGCCAGCTCAGCGAACCCCAGCCAGGCCGCCAACAACCTCGCGAGGTGGATCAGCAACTGCGCAGATGACCTCGCCCCACTGCGGACCCCGCCCAGCAGACCCGGCAGTCAGAGAGCACCATGGTTCACCAACGAACTCAAGAGCTCCAAGAAGAACTGCCGAGCCCTTGAGAGAGCCTGGCGCAGAGACCCAACACCAGACAACATGACCACCCTCAAGCTCGCCACCCGAAAACACCACCAACTGATCCACACCACCAAGAAAACTGCATTCAAGGAGCGACTAGACAACAACGCACACAACAGCAAAGAACTCTTCAAAATCGTCAAAGAACTCTCCAACCCCAGCGCCGGAAACAACAACATCACCCCGTCGCAAGACCTCTGCAACTCCCTGGCCTCCTACTTCCACAACAAGATCGCAGATATACACAACAGCTTCAGCACACAGCCAACGCTCCCCACGACCGCACCTGCGCCCCCCACCACCACCCTCCGCGCCTGGACCCCGATCAACACTGAAGAAACCCTACGCACGATGAACTCCATCCACTCCGGATCTCCAACCGACCCCTGCCCTCACCACGTCTTCAACAAGGCCGACTCCATCATCGCACCCCACCTTCGTGACGTCATCAACACCTCCTTCGCCACCGCAACCATCCCGGAGAGCTGGAAGCACGCCGAGCTCAGCGCCCTCCTGAAGAAACCAACAGCGGACCCCACCGAACTCAAGAACTACCGCCCCATCTCGCTCCTCCCGTTTCCGGCCAAAGTCATCGAGAAGACCGTCAACAAGCAGCTGGCCGCCTTCCTCGAGACAAATGGATCCCTCGACCCCTCGCAGTCTGGCTTCCGGGCCAACCACAGCCCCGAGACCGCCCTCATTGCCGCCACTGACGACATCCGAGCCCTGCTCAACAACAGGGAAACAGCGGCCCTCATCCTCCTGGACCTCTCCGCAGGGTTCGACACTGTCTGCCACCGCACCCTAGTACAGCGCCTCAGCGATGTCAAATCAAGAGAAGGCACTAGAATGGATCACCTCCTTCCTCGCCGGAAGGACACAGAGAGTCCGCCTCCCCCCGTTCAGATCCGAGGCCACCGAAGTCATCTGCGGAGTCCCCCAAGGTTCATCGCTCAGCCCCACCCTCTTCAATGTCTACATGAGCCCCCTTGCGGCGATCGCACGCCAGCATAACCTCAACATCATCTCTTACGCCGACGACACCCAGCTGATCCTATCCCTCACCAACGACCCGGATACCGCCAGAGCCAACCTACACGAAGGGATGACAGACGTAGCTGAGTGGATGATGAACAGCCGCCTGAAACTGAACTCAGATAAGACGGAAGTCCTCATCCTGGGATCTTCGCCCTCCGCCTGGGACGACTCTTGGTGCCCCCCTGCCCTGGGCAGCGCACCCAAACCTACAGACCACGCACGAAACCTGGGCTTCATCCTGGACTCCTCCCTCTCCATGACCAGACAAGTCAACGCCGTCTCCTCGTCATGCTTCAACACCCTGCGCATGCTACGCAAGATCTTCCGGTGGATCCCCACCGAGACTAGGAAGACGGTCACCCAGGCCCTCGTCACCAGCCGACTGGACTACGGCAACTCCCTCTACGCCGGAACCACCGCCAAACTCCAGAAGAGACTCCAGCAGATCCAGAACGCCTCAGCAAGACTCATCCTGGACATCCCCCGACACGGCCACATCTCCGGACACCTGAGAGTCCTGCACTGGCTCCCGACCAACAAGAGAATCACGTTCCGACTCCTCACCCACGCACACAAAGCCCTGCACAACCAAGGCCCAGGATACCTCAACAACCGACTCAACTTCTACACTCCGACCCGCCAGCTTCGATCGACCAACCACGCCCTCGCCGCCGTCCCCCGCATCCGAAGAGCCACCACAGGAGGAAGGTCCTTCTCCTACCAGGCCGCCAAGACATGGAACTCCCTCCCCACCCACCTTCGCCTCACCCAGGACCACCTCTCCTTCAGGAAGCAGCTCAAGACCTGGCTGTTCGAGCAGTAGCGGAACCCCCCCACCCCCAAGCGCCTTGAGACCCTCTGGGTGAGTAGCGCGCTATATAAATGCCTTGATTGATTGATTGAAGGTGGAACTATCCATTGAAGTTCTGAAAATCGAGGGAAGGAGCCTGTATCTTCACGAAATTCCATACTCCGCCTGGGTCCAAGCCATTAAGCGCCAAGTCCAGTCCATTTATTTTGAGCTTGACCTTTCTTTTCTCCCGCACAACCCACTAACTCTGGCCCTGGACAAGTCCTATATCCCCGGCAAAGCCCAACCATACCTGTATGATTCATTAACAACCCAGGCAAGACAGAAAATTCTGTTTATGCGCCTTTTGGCCCTCAGGATCGCGGACTTCAACCCAATTTGGGCACGCACGGACGGAGCCATTGCCTGCCGACTTTGCAACTATCACAGAGAATCCTGGCTACATTTGCTATGTTGCTGCACAAAGTTGGCTAGCGACCGACAGCGACTGATGCGCCCGGCATTACGGAATCTGGGCCATAGAACATGCAGTGAGGCCTCGGACTGGTGTTTCTCAGAAACCACGACCTGCTTATTAGCTAGGGTTGGCAAGTTCATCTATCAAGTTAAAATGGCACTCGATTCCCAACTGAAGGCTACAGATCCGATGGGCCCCGATAGTGGGCTTAGCGCTTTCCCCGTCTCCTCAAAGTTGTCAACCGATAGTTAACCCAGGGAGACGTCGAAAAGCAATTGGAACCATCGGACTGAGGTACTTAATCTGAGTCGGCTAAGGGTCCAATGCAGAATCCACCAGCTGTCATCTGGCTCCACAGCGTGAGTGAGGATGTCGAACTTCCATACGTCTCTCAGACTCTAGTAGGCGTGGTCTCATCAAGAAATTATAACTCTCATTCTTTTAATAGAATTCTGATTGGACAATAGTAGTATCACAGTCAGTCTTGTAACTACATAGTTGCACTAATGGTTTTACTTGGTTTTGGCCGAGAGGGGGGTGGGGTACTTTTATGCATTTTACTGCAGTTCATTGTATCTTACACTGTAAAGATTTTAAGTAATCGCACAGTTTACTAATAAAAAAAAAGTGCAATTTCAAGTTCAAATTGGACTGTCTGCGAAAATAATGTTGCCAAAGAAACAAAAGCTGAAGAAGATATGAGCCAGTTAAAAACTTGAGAGACAAACGGAGCCTGAACCAGTGGCCAAAAGATCAACAGAGTGCCAAATCGAAAGTATGCCTCACCCGAATGGGTGTATCTAGCTACTGTATATGAAGAAGAAGAAGAATATGCAGGGTTGAATGATTTTGATAGAGTTGTGAAGTATTGCCAGCACAAATATGTAACAGATTCTGAGAATGAAAAGTACCACATTGAATGAGAAAAAAAGACTATTGCATAAAGGTGGAAAATTAAATGATGGTGAAAAGATACGAGAGCTTGAGCAACATTGACAAATCTACTAAACAGGGACTTTTGAACTTGTGAGAATTTTTTTCTTACATGTTTAAGTAAGCTGAAGATAAAATATTGAGTAGAGACTGATCTGATAAACCTTTGAAAAAAAATTGAAACTTACTTATGAAGCATCAAGAAGATTTAGGTTTTTTTTAAATTTCGTTTTTTGTGTTTTAATAGAATAAGAAAAAGAAAATATTATTATTTTTTATATCTTTTTTCCACAATAGATTCTTTCTTTCTGTCTCAATCTTGAAAATGGGAAACAGCATGTTACGAGTTAATATTTCTTCAGTGGGTGTTGCCATGAGGGATGGTATCCTGGTTAACGGAGGAGGAGTCTGCAAGGTAGTGAAGGCAAAGAATTGCTTCACGTATGTTCGTGGCAATAGTAGAATAATAGAATCTTACAATACTAATCTTTCTAATATTTCTGATGAATTTAATTCACCTGTAGAGCTTGGGTTATGGGAAAGTATAGATTCCTGGTTTTGAAATGTAAAAAAGGGTTTTGAAAAGGTTAATGAATGACTGTGTGATATGGGCAGTAATACATTAGTGATAATATTAATCTATGTGTTTGTAGTATGGTTTGTGGAATAATTCTATTTCTTTTGATTAATTTTATTAAATGTTTAATAAAAGAAGTAAAGGTAACAGGTTGAAGAGAACAAAAGACCCTGTGGAATCGGAATGACAAGTCTATAGGAGACTTATTACAACCAGATGAAGATGGAAGAAGAAAATTCTCGAAAGCAACTGAAGAGAATGAAAATGACTACTAACTAAAGGTTGATTTAAAAAGATTTATTACGGTATTGTTTTGGATCATAAAATAAAATCAGAGTGGGAGTTATTGTGAAAACATTTTTAAATGTGGAATTGTGGGGGACATATTACTTTGAGTAGTAATGATTTTCATGAAGATTTTTGTTGTAACCAATTAATTAACACTATTGCACTTGAAACGAGACAGCTGAGACATCTATAAGTGTGTTTAATAATGTATTTTAATGGTCCCACATCTTTTTATGTGGACATAATCATTGTTAAAATAAATGTTGTTTCTAATGAACTGTTCAAATGGCTCCTGCTCATCCTCCTTCCCATCAATGTTCCCCTGCATGACTTTTCTCCCCACGGCCTCGGAAGTCTTTGCAGAGCACAGGACACTGTGAAGTTACTAGTTATCAGTGGGTGTTGCCATGAGGGATGATATCCTGGTTAACGGAGGAGGAGTCTGCAAGGTAGTGAAGGCAAAGAATTGCTTCACGTATGTTCCTGACAATAGTAGAATAATAGAATCTTACATTACTAATCTTTCTAATATTTCTGATGAATTTAATTCACTTGTAGAGCTTGGGTTATGGGAAAGTATAGATTCCTGGTTTTGTAATGTAAAAAAGGTTTTTGAAAAGGTTAAAGAATGACTGTGTGATATGGGCAGTAATACATTAGTGATAATATTAATCTATGTGTTTGTAGTATGGTTTGTGGAATAATTCTATTTCTTTTGATTAATTTCATTAAATGTATAATAAACGAAGTAAAGGTAACAGGTTGAAGAGAACAAAAGACCCTGTGGAATCGGAATGACAAGCCTATAGGAGACTTATTACAACCAGATGAAGATGGCAGAAGAAAATTCTCGAAAGCAACTGAAGAGAATGAAAATGACTACTAACTAAAGGTTGATTTAAAAAGATTTATTACGGTATTGTTTTGATCATAAAATAAAATCATTTTTAAATGTGGAATTGTGGGGGACATATTACTTTGAGTAGTAATGATTTTCATGAAGATTTTTGTTGTAATTAATTAACACTATTGCACTTGAAACGAGAAAGCTGAGACATCTAGAAGTGTGTTTAATAATGTATTTTAATGGTGCCACATCTTTTTATGTGGACATAATTTTTGTTAAAATAAATGTTGTTTCTAATGAACTGTTCAAACGGCTCCTGCTCATCCCCCTTCTCATCAATGTTCCCCTGCATGACTTTTCTCCCCACGGCCTCTGAAGTCTTTGCAGAGCACAGGACACTGTGAAGTTACTAGTTATTTTCCCTTAAGCTCATGTACTGTGAATGAAACTTTCTTTGTGTGATAAATGTAGCAAGGCCCTTCTGCTGTAGCTTCCTGAGGTGGGCCTGTCTGAAAATACTGTGTATTGGTTGAGTAATGTAACATATTGTGTTGTGCATCTCAGGACAGCAACAGTGCAGAAGCTGCTGGATACTTCTGTAAAGGTGGGTTAGTTCTAATGTGTACAATGATGATGTCCAACCCTCTGATTGTTTCAAATGTGTTATCATTAGTCATACCAGCTTTTGCTCATTACTTATGATAGAAATGTGTATAAAAAACCTGGTTAAGAGGGTGAACCAGAAGACTTTTCTGTTCCTCTGAAGCGTCTGTTACTTTGTTGAGAGACTTTATGAGTTCCTTCATGTACTCTGTTTGATTTAATAGAGATTTTGTTTAGAATTTAGGACCTCCAAATGATTTATTTATTGTCCATTTTCTGTTGATGTTGCTGTTCATATGTGACTGGTAATTATTTTGATTTCTGTATATGTATTCTGTATTCATGTGTTCATGACATTTAGCAGTTATTTTGTACTGCCTGATCTTGAGATTCTGCTTTAAAGCCATTTACCTTTTCCCTGATCTAGAATTCAATGATTGTGTGGTCCCAGTTACTATTTACTCTGCTAATTTTTGGGATCTAATGTTTAGAAGAGTGGTGACTCTTATCGCAGATCAAGGGTAATGGTGCAGAACCACCAGAAGCAACTTTTGGGGTGATTTAAATATTGCAGTGCTTTGAATACTGGGTTTATCTCCCACAAGACCATTGTAAAAATGTGTATGGATCTCATCTATAAATATACAGGTGTGCTAAGTTCCTATCAACCATTGCAAAGCTCCATGGAAATGGTTTATACTTTCCCCAAATTTGTATGAAAAATTGGATTATTGTGAAAATTAATTTGGCAGAAAGGTAAACTTGGAACAATTCTGCAGGTATTTGTCATTGTGCATTGAAACCTCTTCAAAATGTAACCTTGTAGGAAAAAAGTATAATCAATTATTCATCTTGCCTGTGTTTTATTACAGTGAATGTTATCTCACAATGCAGTGAACATTATATTGCGGGACTGAGACAAAACTTTGGATGGGCAAAGGAGAACTAAAACATGGAAACTTTGTGAGGCGACAAAGAAAACTATGCACTCCTCTCCCACTTGTTGTACTTTATATTTGTTTGAATCAAATGTAAAGATCACAAACATTCCTGCACTGCTTATTTTCGGGCTCGGGCACATGAAGAAAGATACAATTTTTAGCTTTGGGGTACCAAAATTTAACAGGTTTTCAAAAAGGAAAATTATAGATTGAAGAGAATATTGATGGAGGACCTTGTGGTTCCAACCTTCTCTCCAGCTCACAAATCTCTTTTTATGAAAAGCAATGAACAATTCAGTTCTGAAGCAGAGGAGTATAGTTTATAATTTTTTAAGACAGTTGTATGGGGTTGGCCCATCTAGACATAAACAAACATTAAAAACATGTCCATTCAGAGCCAATGCCAGTAATGGGTGGAAAGCGACAAAGGCACGATTTCCTCTTCCCATTATATATTAACTCCTCGTCCCTTTTCCTCATCACAGTCCTTATATGTGAGATTATATTTTTCCCATCGAAGGAGACTCACAAGTAAACACATTTTCATTATTTTAATCTCCTTAACTCTACCTCCTTAGGCACTATGCCACAAGAAGATTTCCTTGCACCTAACACTTCCTGTTTTTTTTGCTGTCCTTACTTCTGATTCCTTCTGATTCCATTGTTTAAGAGGTAAGGGTGCCTTACTAATTGCATCCATTTACATTTCCGCAGGTTCTTACCTTCCATATTGATTGATCACTGCTGATGCGTTGTAGTCACTTGGGTGGTCAGCAGTTGCTCAAATCAATAGTACTTAGCTGTTGCAGGCACCCTAATCATCCACTGTGTCTGTGCAGTGACTAATGGCATACTCCCTTTGTCCTCGTGTATTAAGGCATTTCATCACCTTCAATTCCATGCATCAGTGTTGCATCAGAACGTCAGACCTGGTATGCAAATTCTCTCTGCATGATGACATCCAGATTCTTCACTGTTCCCTTCGGATGTATGACGTTACAATGCATACTTTTACAACGCCTACCTTTACATTGCAAGTTTTACAACGCATACCATTACAACGCATAGTGCTTTGGGGTGCTGGATAGTGAATATTTTAATTTACTATTCCAACTCCAGTCCCCGGGGATAGTAGGGAAGGTGTTTGATAGTACATTAAACCTATTCCCTATCCTAGAGCGCCCCCCAGCGCAATGCGTTGTAATGGTTTGTGTTGTAAAAGTTGCGTCGTAAAGGCACAGTGTGGTAAAAGTTGCGTTGTAAAGGATGTTTCCCTTCCCTTCCCAGGCAGTGCAAGAGACATCTGTTGTGTCTCTTGGTTTACTGACCTATTTACTAGTGGTGTACCACTCATTCTTTGGATTTCTGGATTTTGTTGCCTTTTTTTGTGCATGCTTGTTGATCTTCTATAAATCAGAAACCATTAGTCTGGGTTTCGCTTCCTGTCACCTGACTCAGAGTCTCCAGAGTCCATCTGGGGAAAGCATTATTTGAGAAGATAATTCAGGCACAGGGCTTGTCTTTCACCTAGGTATCAGTCCCCTTGTGTCTCACTGAGGCAACAGAGGGAGTATCACTTTCTTTGATTCTTTTGCTCTTCTGACCAGGCATGCTATTGGCACCCATTTCCACTCAACAAATGAAAGTCTTGATTGGGGCTAGATATTAGGAGGTATTGTTTGCCTCTGCCCCTATCTCCCAAAAGGCCCCAAAATTGTAGGATGTTGCAGTCCCCTATGATATTATTTACACTGATGTTGCTACTAAAGGTGATTTGGCAGTTGATTACATGAAGAATATGTTACAAGTAATGTCCTTGCTGAGATTTTGGCCCATTTCAGGGATAATTTGAGTGCTGAGCCTTCCACTGTTCTGGCTCCTCTATGCTCTTCTGTAGATTCTCAACCTGTGTCTGTTGTCAAGCGTCTATACTTTGATTCTTGTGGTACTCAGTATTGGAAGATATATCCTCTATTTGGGTTCTCAGAGAAATTTCCTGTGACGCTCAAGATGCATACTTTGCGGCCATTCGAGTTGCTTTTGCTGCCGCTCAAGTTATCCCCAGAATTGTTGCCTTGACCCTCTTATTTTCTCAACTCATTTTTGTTTGCTTGGGACTCTGCACACTTTACCCTCAGGCACACTCTTCAGTATATTCCTGGTCCTGTGAATACTACAGAAGAAGGACTACTGTGTTGATTCTGCTTCCCTGATACTCTGCTGCTCTTCTGCCTTGTTTGCTAAGAAGGAACACTGAACCTGCACCCTTCATCCTAAGCTGACATGACTTCAAGGGTCAGCTGACTGACCTCCTATTCTCAGCTATGGCACATAACAAGCTCCAAAAGTTCCCTGCAACTGCCCAGCTGACCTGATGCATGGACCTGCAACTGGCCCTGCAACTAGACCTACCTCAGCCCTGTTGGCCTCTGCTGGAGTGTGTTCCTGATCTCCAAGAGGTGCCGCTCAAGTCCTAGACCCTTGGTGTGGCATCCAGTGAGCTCTATCCTCAAGAAAGGGAGAAATCCTGATGTTTTGGGCTTTTTGTGAATGTGAACAGCCCTGAATGCGCTAAGATCCTCAAGCCTGCGACACGCACCAATGCAAATTTCTTGTAAAGCAGACTCTTTGTGCCACAGCGACTGCCAATGATGCCCAGTAGTACGAGCTCTTCACTGCGCTCAGCATCGACAGCTCATGGTGACCGCCAACAGTGATGCTACATTGAAGACCATTTGCGACGCTCTCCCTGGTCCTCGCGGTCCTC
This sequence comes from Lissotriton helveticus, assembly GCF_964261635.1. Taxonomy (NCBI): domain Eukaryota; kingdom Metazoa; phylum Chordata; class Amphibia; order Caudata; family Salamandridae; genus Lissotriton; species Lissotriton helveticus. Next base: position 610,660,394 of record NC_136069.1, on the reverse strand, counting down.
TCCACTGCAAATGGAACTTTTCACCCTGGACTTTGAAAGTAACTTTTAACCGGTCTTGCATGACCAGATAACTGTGAGTGGCACTTAGTGTCTTATCTGAAGTCTTTAAAATTGGATATTGGTTCTAATGATTGGATTTTTGTTGCTTTGGTGTCAAATCATTTACCATATTTTTCTAAACAGGTGTGAGATTCTTCTTGTGTTTAGTTTTCACTGTATTACTGTTTGAAGTGCTGCATAAATACTACTAACATTTCCTCTAAGCTAAGCCTGACAGCTTTTGTGCCAATCTACCAAAAGGGTAAGCACAGGTGAATTTAAGGTTTGCTTGTGCCCTACCCTGACAGAGACTGTGGTTGACTAATGAGTAGGGTTTCACCTCCTCAACCACTAACCCAATTTCCAATGTATATTTTCTCTCATAACTGTTATTAATCTGATATCTGTAATTTGTGAACCTTTTATATGTTTTAAATGGATGTTTGGTAGGAGCTTCCCTAAGTTCTAAACACTTTCTTGGTATGTGAAAATCCTTGTTATAAATCTTTCTCACCTGGAGGGCATTATTATTGTTTCAGAGATTAATTTCAGTTAATAACTCTTTTTTGTTGTTGAACATGTGGTAAGAAAGTCCTTTCTTTAAAGATTTTGACTAAATTTAATGTTGTATGATCTTGTCTGGATGCTGGATGTCCTCTTTTTTTAAATTTACCTGGCATGTCTCATATCATATATAGTTCTAGTTCACTTGATAAATAATTTTTACCACAGGTATGGTATTTGCTTGACTGGACGTATTTAAACATTCAGCAGGTAAGACACTGTGAATTGCTGCTTCCTTTTTAAAAAGGACTGAACTGGCTTCCTCTCGAGGCCAGAATACAGCTGACACTGGCATGCATCACGCACAAGGCTCTATACGCAAACTCTCCTGCATATCTTGTACAGAAACTTGTGATATCTGGAGGAAGCAGAATCTCCCAGTATACTAGAGACCTCCTGCACCAACCTGCACGTTTTTGGGGGAAAAAAACGTACAATCGAGCCTTCTCCGGGGCCGCTCCAAGAATATGGAACTCTCTCCCACGCACCATTAGAAGAATCCCTTCTCTTGAACGCTTCAAGAAGGAAGCCAAAACCTTCCTTATGGGCCCTTCTTGTGTTATTGTACATATAGACTGTACATACGTGCCCTTCTATCCATTATATTTCCAGCACTGTATGTATACTATGTGATGCTTAGCGTTTTGTATAACTCTATGACTGCTGTAAGGTGCTCTGATACTCTAATAGGTCAAGTTCTTGCTCTATAAAACACTAAATAAAATAAAATAAATGAAAAAAATTCCAAAATGTTCCACCGATGACCACATTTTGTAGCTCGACTTTTAATTTCTATGTTCACAAACCAAAATTTACTCTGTATTAACAGGGCCTGATGATAACTAGAAAGAATATAATACCGAAAAGGGTTATCAATCATGTCCCCAGTCTGGAGAAGTGTAGAGCAGGCATGCATTTGTGAATGATCAATTAGAGATCAGTCTATGACCGTCATGGATACCTTGGGAAATAGGAGAGGATCCGGTCGCTATGGAGGGAACCCAGAATGGGTATTGAACAGTGCAGCATCCTGCCAGCCCAGGTACTCGCCAATAACACACATGCCACACATGGAGAGTAATTTTACACTTTTTGTTCGGCTGCGTGTAAGTCCAAACTCAACATTCTAAGCCTGCCTTCAACTCATCTCTCCTACTCTTAAGTTACAGGCCTATGGTGTACAGTGGGAATCAAAAAAGTTTCAGCGTTCTTTTATTTACAAGACACTACGGGCAGATTTACAAGCCCCTTGCGCTGCCAGTACTTCACTTTTTGTGATGCACTGGCAGCGCAATACACAGCCCCATATTTACAAGGACAGGAAAAGCCACCCTGCGTGGCTTTTCCTGTCCTTGTAAATATATCCCCTTAACACGCAGCACTTTACGTGGGTGTTGCTGTGGGTGTTCCTACGCAACACCCATGGATCGAGACACATTTCCAGATTTAAGAGGAATCGTAAACCTGGAAATGTGTGTGAATGCTACGCCTCCCCAGGGAGGGGGCGTAGGGAGGCGCAACGAGGAGAAATGTATTCATTTCTCCTCAATTTTGTTTCCTGTTTTTATGCGTGCTGCATTCTGCAGCACACATTGAAAGAGGAAATCACCTCTAATCATTGTTTATGTACAGGAAGTGTTCCCTTTCTACACATAAACAATCATTGAAAGAATGCTGTTTTTCAACTTCTATGTGTGTTTATGCAGCACATATATAAGTTGGAAAATGGCATTTAAGATTGTTTTTGTGCCGGAAGGGAACCCTTCCAGAACAAAAACAATCTCCCCATGACGCAGGCATCCTTACACCATGGTGCAAGGGTGCCTGCGTCGGTGCTTGGCAACAGTTTGTGCGCCAGTGCAGGAGAGAGCACAGAGATACGACATGTTGTTGTAGATAAGTTTCATCTCTGTGCTTTCCAAACTAACACAGCACGGCGCAGCAAAATGACTTGCTGCACAGTGCTGCGTTAGTTTGTTGTAAATCTACCCCTACATCTCCCGCTTTGTTAAATAAAACATTACAACTTTTTCAAAATAGACAAAAAAGTAAATAAATACACATATAAATTCATGAATCACTACACAGTAAATCATAGATATACAGCCAATTATAATTCTTCAATTAAGCGTTGTGCCACCTGAATCACACGTCCTGATCGGGTCACTGGAAGCCAAGAACTGGCAGTCAAACTGTCAGTGATCTGTACAGGTGAGGTGTAATTATCAGCAGACACAGAGTCATCAACAGTCTGTTAGGATCCAGTCTCTACAATGACATCGATGTTTGGTGAGTGAAGGGCTATATGCGAAAAATTTGAGGAATCTCTCATAAGGGGTTTCTCAGGACGCTAGGCAGTCACCATTTGTCCTTTGGTGTTAGTGATGATAAAGGGTTCATCCTCAAACGAAGCATTAGACCTTTTTTTTCTTTGTTGTCTGACAAGCAGTCAATCTCCTCTTGTAAAGGTGCTATCTTTTACATGACGTTGTCTGTCAGCATATATTTTATTCTTCTGTTTGCAAATAAGGTCTGTAGCATGAATGTCTTCCTCATTCTTGGATCTGAGGTTGTTCCATTGGGGCAGCCTGGTCGTCATCGTTCTTCCAAACATGATAGCTGCAGTACTTTCCACTGTTGTTGACTGAGTGGTCGAGCGGTACGCTCGAAGAGTAGAGTTCAAAACAACTTTGAGGTCGAGCTTCTCCAATGCAGCACCCTGAAAAGCTTTAATTAGAGTACTCATGAACCGTTCTACCAGACCATTGGCTTGGGGCCAAAAGGATTGCTTTGTTGATGCTTTATATTGAGGTGATTTGAATTCTTGACTATTAACAGGTGGGTCGTTGTCGGATTTTAAGATTGCAGGTGCACCCCTTGTCGCAAAGACGGCATATCATTTTTTAATAATCTTTTCATGTGTAGTGGATGAAAGGTCTTCTACCAATGGAAAATGGGAGTATTCATCAACAATAACTAAAAGATGATGTCCATTCTCAAGAGGATCAAAAACATCAATAGCAATTTTATCCCAAGCATTATGTGGCAATTCTGACATGTTCAAAGGGAACTGAATAGCTTGAGATTAAAACCAGTTGCATATGTGATGAGTCTTCAATTCCAACTACAAAGGGGCTGAACCAGGGTTGCGTCCTTGCCCCGACCCTATTCAACCTCTTTATGTCAGACCTCTCAGCAGAACTTGATAATTGCAAACATCATGCCCCAAACCTAGGGGGCCTTACATTGTCTAATTTTCCGTACAAGGATGACTTAATACTAATCAGCCGAACCCCTGTAGGCCTTCAACACCTTATAAACACGACAAGTAACTTTCCCGAAAGGAACGGCCTAAGCATAAGCCTAGAAAAATCAAAGTTGATAATATTATATCAAAAATGCAAAAAACAACAACTTCAGTGGTCTCTACGATACCAGAAGATGGAGGTTGTCAAAGAATATAAATACTTGGGTATAATCTTCGCCAGGAAAGGAACGTTTGTGCAACAAAAAATGGCGATCAGAAATAGAGGGATATCTCTTGCCATCGCATTAAAGAGTATCAAGCACAAAATAACGGGCCCAAACTTAATCCCTTTGCTAGAAGTATTACAAGCAAGATTACTTCCATTGATAACTTACGGCAGTGAATGCATCAGAGGGAGACACGAGACCACCTTCGATAAGGTGGTGTCCAAAGTAATGCAAATACTATTCAACCTCCCACAGTACACTTCACCAGCGCAACTAAGACTTGAGTTCGACCTCCATAAAACACCAAATAGCACACAAGGGTGCCTACACCAAATGTTGGCATAAAATAAAGGGAGCTGAGATAGGCACCTTGAACTCACATCTTTGGAAAGAGCTGGAAAGGAATAAGGACTGCCCAGCAATGGTCTATCTCCAGGCAGCAATAAAGTATCTCACACTACAAGAACTTTGGGAAGCGAAAGGGACTCACAAATGCTTCAGACAGCTTGTAAACAAAAGCAGTGAAGATACTATTCCTGGAAGAAGATACATCTACACTTACCAGGAGGGCCCATGGGTAGTTTGAAATCCAGAGCTACACAAGGTCTCTACCACAAGCAAACCTGGGAACAGGGTTTTCACGGGCGGTAAAGGAATCCTTCTTGCAGTTGAGGATGGGAGTTGTACCAGAAAAAAGAACATATCCCCCCATGGACACACTCGGAAACCACCACAAACTGTAGACTTTACGTTGACCTAAAAGAGTATGTTTTGCATTTACTGTGTAGCTGTAAAGGTCTAGGGAAGGAGCGAAGGTTACTACTAAAACAACTCTGGAACCAAAGACGTCCGCAAACTCGCCTACAAGCATTAATAGCATGCTTTGCAGGAGGAGATATTCAATTAGCCTGCAGATTGGTAGGTTTCATGAAATTAGCAAACATCGTGCTAAATCCTCCTGCCAGTACATGAACTGACTAAAACGCAAACATCGGTAAATTAAAATCTGGAATCGTAACCTTGATCTGTTAAGCAGTCTTCTTGTCAGATTCGTTTGTGAATTTTTAGGATTCTGTAAGCAGAAAAAGTACAAACTGAAGTCCGCCAAATGGAAACTCCCGGCTTTTAATTTTTTTATTTTAGGTTTGCTTAAAGAGATTTTACTATTGTTACATGCAGTATATAGTACTAACGCAAAAGTAAAAAAAGTTTGTAATTTTTTTTTAATGGTCTTCTAACTAATGTCATTGTAATGAAATGAGTTGTTTTTATGTGCTTTGCAAAGGTGCTTTCTTCTGTACTCTTAGCCTAATTGCAAAGATTTTTTACTAATCATGCAATAAAGAATTTCTTTCTTCTTTCTTTTTCAATCTTTTCTTTGAGATACGGAAACCAGACATGATCACCACAAGCTCTCTTAGTGTCAACTACTTTTGGATGTCCCTCATAGGCAATGCCGGTTACTTGTTGTCAGAGACTCTCGGGAATAACAATTCATGTACCTCAAAGAATGAGGCCTGCTTGTGTTACTGGAAGTTTATCTCATACATTTTTTACTTCAAATACTCACAGTCATTAGTGAGAGGTCTAGAGTGCTGGTTCCACGATTGATGAGCATTGACTTATTTTTCTTTGAACTTTAACATATCATTATCTTGACTCATGGCAGTGACATTTTGTTCTAATGACATGGCAGCTTGTGTGTTCGATTTCACAATAAAATTGATGGAGGCATCCGTTCCCTTAGATGGGATGCCAGGGCACAGCAATGGCACTCTTGAAAAAAAATTAGTAGGACTCTGATCTTTCCCTGGACGATGAAGAATCATTTAGTTGTATTCTAGTAACCTCCAACCCCAGCATTTAATTATGGGAGGCATTTTGGCTTCGAGATTGCCAAATATCGTAATTGATGATCAGTCACTACTGTGAAGAGCTTTCCGTATAAAAACACATGGATATATTTGCAAACCCAGACCACTGCAAAACTTTATTTCTCAGATTGCGAGTGCGCATGTTTCACTTGTGGCAGGCTTATACTGGTGTATGCTTTGATATGTCTCTGGGCATTTGGCTATCTGTTGTGCTGTGCAAGGATTGCACCTAACCCAACAGGGCTAGCTTCAACTACAACCTGTGTGTGAAGCTTGGGATCAAAGTAGGCCATTTCAGTGGCACTCTCAATAGCTTGCTTGATTTTTTGGAAGCTCTTCTCACTTTCTCATGACCAAAGAAAAGCCTCATTCTTTTTCGTTATTGTTCGTAACGGTGCACTGAACATAGCAATGTCTTGTATGTACCTAGAACAGTAGCGCGCCTATCCAAGAAATTATCGTAACATAGAAATGTCTTGTGTGGGATTTGCAGTAGAACATGCTTTAGCTGGATCAGGTTTCCAACCCCCATCAGCACAGACATGGGCAAATAATTTCAAGCTTTTCTTTTGGAACTCACATTTGTCACTATTCAGAGTTAAGCCTGCATCATTCAGCTAACAATAATGCATTTATTATAGGCTATATGATACATCAAATGGACTTTAACAAAAGAAGGTACCCCCTAAAATGCACTGTTTAAGGTCTGGGACAAAGGGGGAAACAAAACAATAAATGACAATGTCAAGTCCGAATAGAACTGTTTTGCTTCCTGAGGGACTACAAGTAGCTCAGAAAGGTGGCCATATGTAAAAGGCTATACAATTAAACCATTGAATCCTTGTGTCAAATTCATTTCGTTATTATAATTCTAATTTCTTGACTTTTTTCTTTGTACATCAATGATGTAATATAACGTCATCAGCAGTGCATTGTGGGGGCGCGAGTTAAAGTTAGCTGAAGTAACTATAACAACTGAATTTCTCTGGTTTTGTATGAGTGAAATGTCCAACTAACTATAACATCCCTGAAACCTATAGTTTTTTTCAGTGAATTTCTAAGGTTTGTTTAAATGCTAATTTCTAACTATAACGTCCCTGTAAACACATGTTTTTTTCAGTGAATTTCAAAGGTTTTTTAAATGCTAATTCCTAACTATAACCGGCCAGAAACCTACATTTTTTTCAGTGAATTCCACTGCCGGAGGTGACATGATGGCATCCGCACCACGATATTCAATCAGAAAGGGCCCATGACTTGAAGTGCACAGAGTTGGTGACAGCTGAGGCACTTTAGCCGGCACGGGACTCCCGCAACGTGGCGATGACTTGAGGTACACAGAGTTGGTGACACCCGAGACATTTTGGCCGACACGGGCTTCCCGCTACGTGGCGCTGACTTGAGGTACCCAGAGTTGGTGGCAGCCAAGGCACTTTGGCCGACACGGGCCTCCCGCCATGTGGTGATGACTTGAGGTGCACAGAGTTCATGGCAGCCAAGGCATTTTGGCCGCTGCGGCCCTCCCGCCATGTGGCGATGACTTGGGCTGAGTTAGTGCCACCAGAGCTGAGCGGGTGTGCAGCCTGCGATGATGCAAAGGCCTCTATACGCCAACCTGGCAATTAAGACCCGATTTGAATTGTGCGCTCAGCTGGACAGTGTGTACACCAAAGGCAGCAGACTGTACAAGCAAGACTCCATGGCGCTGTGCAGCAAGATGCGCTGGGGGCTTATGCAGTGGAATTCAGAATCGGCTGAGGAGGTTGCTCCGGCACGTGGTGGGCCCTCTTGGAGACACACCGGTGGCGGCAGGTGAGCATTGAGGTATGGGTGCACAGGGTCAGGCAGTTATCGCTGGGTGGCAGACCGGTCTAGGGTCTAGGGCCGGGTACTTGCGGAAGATGTAGGAATCATGTACACTGCCTGGGAAGTTTGCGACGACATTAGTGTACAGGCCCCTGTAGTCCAGTTTTGCCTTCACATTGTTAGAATGCGTGTGGTTTCTGTGCAGTGATTGTGTGCGGTGTCGGCAGGGGGCACAAGTAGTACATGTGTGCAATCCATGCCCCCCTGGATGTGTGGGAAGCCTGCTATGGCATGGTTACCTTGCATGATTTCCAGCTGTTCCTGTGCAGTGTGGGTGAAGTGAAGCAGCAGGTATATCAAGCTGAAACGAACCGTGATGCTTACAGGTATGATAACTCCTGCATAATGAGACCCTAACAGAAGTTTGTGTGGTTGTAACCTTCCTTTTCTTTCCTACAAAGGTTATGACCAAATTAACTTCTGTTAAGCTCTTTTTGTGCAGGATTGATCATACCTGTCAGCATTCCGGTTTGTCCAAGTGCAATACATTGTACCAGATTACTTGACCATTGTCATCATTAATCCAACAGGTTTCTGAATTTGGACTTTCGCAATATTGAATTGTATTGGGATTTCCAGGACGATCTGCAGTTATTTGGATCCACAAGTTGCCTTGATGATGTTTCCCTTTCGGAATGTCACACATTGTTTGATGTTTTCGTGTTGTTAATTTATGTTTTTGTAATAAAGTACTGTTTTTCCACTACTGTTGACAACTGTGACCTGGCACTCACCAATTTCAGAACCCACATTCTTGGATCTGGAGAACAGAGGCGCAAGGCAACAGCTGGGGTTGGGGTTGGTTGCGCAGGAAGACTATGAATTGGGACGAGCGTGTGGTGCGGATACAGGGGCCTGTCGTTCCTTTTGTGGACATGCATCCAAAACATGTGTGAGGAAGTTTAATAGGGCTGGCTGTGAGACTCCTCCGACTCTGGCAGTTGTTGGATCAAAGGTACCAGAGGCCAACAGATGCAGCACAGCCAGCAGCTTTGTCTGCGGAGGGACGTTGGTGGTCCGCTGTGTTGGCACAGTCAGCCAGTGGGCAATGTGGCAGTCTGCACCAACTTGAGATTGGGGTGATAATTCTTTTGACACTTTTGCTGCGCTAAAGTGCTGATAACTCAGCGATAAGTCCCCACTGTTGGGTTATAAGGTGGCTCTAAAACAAGCCCTTGTGTTTATTAGGAGTCTGTTGTAGCTACATGCGAATCACAAGATTTTATTTCAGAAGAGGTGAAAAAACTAGAAAATTGGGCAGAGTACAAACACCCTGACCTCCTCAGCCTACTCAGGGGATCCCACAAGGACCAAAGGGCCAAGAAAATTATAAAAAAATGGATGGAAAAATAAAAAAACAATGGGGCGTTTTCTCAAGGACTTATCGCCGAGTTATCAGCACTTTAGTGCAGCGAAATAATTATCGTTCCTTTCTCAACCTGCTGGAAACTGCCAATATTGCCAGTTTGCCAGCTATAGGTTCTGCAATAAACATCGCCAGTGACAACTAACGCTAATGATATGCAGAGTAGGCATTCCTGTGCAAAAAAAACGAAAACACCACTTCCCAATATTCTCAATGACCAGCCAAATCTGCGATGCAATCCAAAAACAGGCGATAAGATGCGTTAGGAGCAGGGATTTAACTCCTGCCTTTTACTGGTGTAAAGCAGGACGACTACCTACAGTATGAAAGGGAGCCAAGCCCTGAGCCACATCTGAAGACCAACACATGTCATGGAGCTACTGATGATGCAGCTCGGAGACCGAAGAGGGCCACAACACCCACTGCCACCACCCACAGGACCCCCACGGAACAACCCCCCGACTACCACCAAGGCAGCGCAGAACAGGACAGGGGACGTTCCGAAAATGGCATGGCCCCTCAGCCACACAATAGCTGAATGTTGGGAGAGGTGGGAACCAGGTATGTGCGAAGGAGGCAAGTCACCCATGAATAAGAATGCACACAATGCCAAGTGTGGGGGTGATGTGCTGGACAGACCTCACTATGCAAGGCACAGACCTCTCCATGTGGACATATACTGCTGCTGCTTGTAGTGTTGTGGACAGTGGACGCAACCATGTTACCTCAGGCAGTGGGGAAGATCTTGGTCAATGTAGCTGTGTCGTCCCCCCATGTAAGCGTAAGTGGAGTGGGCTGGTCCGATGTACGCGACTACAGCATAGGAGTGTGAATGAATAGGCCGGGGCTCTGGGCGTGGTTCACTTCGGGAAGGCCAACGTCTGCCAGGGCAGCAGCCCTCACTCTGCCACAAGGCCGCCGCTGTGACAGCCGGCCTCCTCAAAGCAGGCCACCGCGAACCCAGCCGCACAGCTCTGCCGAGTTATATCTATGTTAACTACTGCCTTCGATCTACACTGTGGACAGCAGGACTCACAATTCAGATCGAGTCGCGTTTACAGATCACACAGTCCAGTAGGCAACAGACATTGCTCCCAGTGCAGCCTGGCCAAACCACGCATCAACGCTAGCTGTGCACACACTGAGTGCTTCAGGTGCCACTAACTGTGCAGCTCAAGTCAGCGTCACGTGGCTGTGGGCCCTTGCTGACTGCTTCCTCCGGCCTACACTGCGGTCAGCATGGCTCACAATTCAAATTCATTCTTGATTCATAAATTACAGAGTCAAGTTGGCAACAAACATTGCATCCAGTGCAGCCCACCCGGATGACGCATCATCGCTGGCTGCGCACACACTGAGTGCTTCAGGTGCCACTAACTTTGCAGCTCAAGTCAACACCACTTGGCTGTGGGCCCTTGCTGACTCCTGCCTCTGGCCTACACTGCGAACACAGGGCTCACAATTCAGATTGAGTTGCAATTGCAGATGACGCAGTTCAGTAGGCAACAGACATTGCTACCAGTACGGTCCGCCCTGACCCGCATCATCGCTGGCTGTGCACACGCTGTGTCCTTCAGGTGTCATTAACACAGTGCACCACAAGTCATCACCACGTGGCCTTATTGAGCGGAATTCATTAGGCAAAAGACATTGCTCCCAGGGCGGCCTGCCTGGACCACGTGTCATTGCTGGCTGTGCACACGCTGAGTGCTTCAGGTGCCACAATCTCTGTGCAGCTCAAAGCCATGTGGCTGTGGGCCCTGGCTGACCACTGCCTCTGTCCTTTACTGCGGACAGCTGGGCTCACAATTCAGACCAAGTAACGATTGCAGATGACGCAGTCCAGTAGGCAACAGGCATTGCATCCAGTGTGGCCCTCCCGTATGATGCATCATCGCTGTCTGCGCACACACTGAGTTCTTTAGGTGCCACTAACCCTGTGCACCTCAAGACGTGAGTCCCTTGTTCACTTGGCCACTGGATTCAAGATAGCCTGGCTGATGAGGATTATGAATCTGAAACCAGTCCCAGGATGCTTGTTTCCGGTCCAGGGAAGACATGGCTTGGCAGTTCGGGCTGGACTGTTCCCACAAGGCACAGGGTCAGACTGATTTGCATATAGCCATGTCTGAACTGGGGTGGCTGAGTGAACTAAAGAATGGTGATGGATTAAACCCAGATCAGTTGACTGGGGGTGAGTGTTTGATTTGTTCAAACGCTCCGTCCATCATCCCCTTTTGTATCGCTTTGTTCGCCCTAAGTGTGGCAGGGTATGCTCAGACGTGAGTCCCTTGTTCACTTGGCCACTGGATTCAAGATAGCCTGGCTGATGAGGATTATGAACCCGAAACCGGTCCCAGGATGCTTGTTTCCGGTCCAGGGAAGACATGGCTTGGCAGTTCGGGCTGGACTGTTCCCACAAGGCACAGGGTCAGACTGATTTGCATATAGCCATGTCTGAACTGGGGTGGCTGAGTGAACCAAAGAATGGTGATGGATTAAACCCAGATCAGTTGGCTGGGGGTGAGTGTTTGATTTGTTCAAACGCTCCGTCCATCATCCCCTTTTGTATCGCTTTGTTCGCCCTAAGTGTGGCAGGGTATGCTCAGACGTGAGTCCCTTGTTCACTTGGCCACTGGATTCAAGATAGCCTGGCTGATGAGGATTATGAATCCGAAACCGGTCCCAGGATGCTTGTTTCCGGTCCAGGGAAGACATGGCTTGGTAGTTCGGGCTGGACTGTTCCCACAAGGCACAGGGTCAGACTGATTTGCATATAGCCATGTCTGAACTGGGGTGGCTGAGTGAACTAAAGAATGGTGATGGATTAAACCCAGATCAGTTGACTGGGGGTGAGTGTTTGATTTGTTCAAACGCTCCGTCCATCCTCCCCTTTTGTATCACTTTGTTCGCCCTAAGTGTGGCAGGGTATGCTCAGACGTGAGTCCCTTGTTCACTTGGCCACTGGATTCAAGATAGCCTGGCTGATGAGGATTATGAATCCGAAACCGGTCCCAGGATGCTTGTTTCCGGTCCAGGGAAGACATGGCTTGGCAGTTCGGGCTGGACTGTTCCCACAAGGCACAGGGTCAGACTGATTTGCATATAGCCATGTCTGAACTGGGGTGGCTGAGTGAACTAAAGAATGGTGATGGATTAAACCCAGATCAGTTGACTGGGGGTGAGTGTTTGATTTGTTCAAACGCTCCGTCCATCATCCCCTTTTGTATCGCTTTGTTCGCCCTAAGTGTGGCAGGGTATGCTCAGACGTGAGTCCCTTGTTCACTTGGCCACTGGATTCAAGATAGCCTGGCTGATGAGGATTATGAATCCGAAACCGGTCCCAGGATGCTTGTTTCCGGTCCAGGGAAGACATGGCTTGGCAGTTCGGGCTGGACTGTTCCCACAAGGCACAGGGTCAGACTGATTTGCATATAGCCATGTCTGAACTGGGGTGGCTGAGTGAACTAAAGAATGGTGATGGATTAAACCCAGATCAGTTGACTGGGGGTGAGTGTTTGATTTGTTCAAACGCTCCGTCCATCATCCCCTTTTGTATCGCTTTGTTCGCCCTAAGTGTGGCAGGGTATACTCAGACGTGAGTCCTTTGTTCACTTGGCCACTGGATTCAAGATAGCCTGGCTGATGAGGATTATGAATCCGAAACCGGTCCCAGGATGCTTGTTTTCGGTCCAGGGAAGACATGGCTTGGCAGTTCGGGCTGGACTGTTCCCACAAGGCACAGGGTCAGACTGATTTGCATATAGCCATGTCTGAACTGGGGTGGCTGAGTGAACTAAAGAATGGTGATGGATTAAACCCAGATCAGTTGACTGGGGGTGAGTGTTTGATTTGTTCAAACGCTCCGTCCATCATCCCCTTTTGTATCGCTTTCTTCGCCCTAAGTGTGGCAGGGTATGCTCAGACGTGAGTCCCTTGTTCACTTGGCCGCTGGATTCAAGATAGCCTGGCTGATGAGGATTATGAATCCGAAACCGGTCCCAGGATGCTTGTTTCCGGTCCAGGGAAGACATGGCTTGTCAGTTCGGGCTGGACTGTTCCCACAAGGCACAGGGTCAGACTGATTTGCATATAGCCATGTCTGAACTGGGGTGGCTGAGTGAACTAAAGAATGGTGATGGATTAAACCCAGATCAGTTGACTGGGGGTGAGTGTTTGATTTGTTCAAACGCTCCGTCCATCATTCCCTTTTGTATCACCTCAAGACAATGCCACGTGGTTGTGGGCCCTTGCTGACCGCTGCCTCTGGCCTACACTGCTGTCAGCAGGTCTCACACATATCCAATCCAGTCCTGACCTGCAAGAACACGCCAACATCGCTGGCTGTGCACACGCTGAGCTCTTCAGGTGCCACTAACTCTGTGCAACACATCTCATGGACCCTTTATGAATGACTTTCGTGCTGTAGACACCAGACGCAACAATGTCACCTCAGGCTGCAGGAATATCCCGAAGGGACATTAACATTTTCTTCACATGAGCATGCTCATCTCTAGTGTCCCTACCTCAGTGCACCACAAGTCATGGACCCTTTACGATACAATCTTTTGTGTGTGATTTAATATGTGGTACCCCTACCTTAGTGCACCACAAGTCATGGGCCCGTTATGATTGAATCTCTGTGTGTAATCCGATGATCACTGTTGTAGTTGTTGCCAGCACCAACTATTCCCTGAGGGGTGGCTTACACTCACCCCACATGCACCCAGCACAGGCGTCACTGGAAATGTGACCCTGGTAATAAAAAGGGGCCGGGCGCACGTGCCAGTTCCACTATCTATCTTACTGTGTCCGTGTGTTCATAATGTATGCATGATGGCCCCGCGCCCTACCACATTACATTTTGCTGTGGACAGCGGTCACAACCATGTTACCTCTGGCAGTGGGGAAGACCTCAGTTATGTAGCTTTGTCATCTCCCTCTGTAAGCGTAAGCAGGGTGGCCAGAGCGGGCATACCCCAGTACAGCCTAGGAGTGAGCAGAATTTGCCCAGGGCTCTGGCCGTGGTTCAGTTCTGGACTCGACAAGGAAGTAACTAATGCATGTGTTTGTGTTTTAGTGTCGGCACCACCTGGCACATAATCGACAATGTTGAAATGTAGCATGTACTCGGAGGACGGGCTCGCATTAACAGAGAAATGAAGGAGAGCTCGGGGTCTTGGCTCATACATGCCAAGTGTTGTGTGTATCTGTATTGCCGCAGCCTGAGCCATATGCCTAGCCCCACTCACAGCGCAACTTCAGTCAGGCATGAACTCTACATCTGTGTCAGCCCTATCCTTACCATAGACCTACACTCACGTGACCGCTCACCTTCAGCGGCCAACATCAGTATGTCGTTGTCAGGCTTGTGGACATGTGCAGAAAAGCATGACAATGGTGTGCCGTAGGAGTGCAAGTGATGCAACCATGCAGCGGACACAAGTACATATGCTTGGAGGGAGGGAGGAGCTGCTGTGAGGCAAAGTAACACACAGTGATGCCGCACATTTGCCACATGCAAGACATGTCAAACATGAATCCCAGAGTCGCACACATCCTACGCCACCCCCAACAAGCCACATCACATTGCCTAAATACAAGCAGCTGACAAACTAACATTAGGGTTGAAATCAGCTTTGTCTGGACTATCAGGAGGCAGCACATCCATTAGTTACACATAATAACTTGTCGGACTTGGCCCTTTTTGCAGGGTCATCCCTGAACTTTTTGCCTTCCTCCTGTATTTTGTCTGACCTGTTTTTGTTGGTTTTATGACTCTGGGCACTTTACCACTGCTGATCAGTGCTAAAGTGCATATGCTCTCCCTGTGGTAAATTGATGTATGGATTAGTGACTCCATGATTGGCTGGTTTGGTGTACTTGTCAGACCCGAGTAGAATGCACTGCATGTGCCCAGGGCTTGTAAATCAAATGCTGCTGGTGGGCTTGCAGCACTGGTTGTGCCACCCGCAGAAGCAGCCTGTAAAAGTGTGTCTGAGGTCTGCCGTTACAGAGCTTGTGTGCAGTCTGGTACTGCCATGCTGACTGGGCAAGTGCACCCACATGCCAGTCACTAAACCTTCCATTTTCTGCATATTAGTCACCCCTATTGTAGGCCCAAGGGCAGGGTGCATTGTAGGTAAAAGGTAGGACATGCGCTATGTGTGTGGCATGTACTATTAGTGAATTACAGCCATTTTTGGTTTTCACTATTGCAAGGCTACCTGTTCCCCATAGGCCAGAATTGGCAGTTTGATTATTACATCTTAAAATCCTAACTGACTCAGGGAACTAGGTAAAAATATGAGTTTAGTATGCCTGAACTTATAATGATAAAATACATCTTTTAGTGAAGTTGGTTTTAACATTCTGTATTTGAAAATACCACTTTTAGAAAGTAGGTATTTTCTTGCCTAACTATCCAAGCCTGCCTCTGCTAGATTGTGTATTCCTTGTCTGGAGTTTGAGTGACAGGGGCTGGGGGATTCCAGGAGACAGGGTGAGTCAGCACAGGGCTGAATAGAGAGAGCTGCATGCAGATGGGAGGGAGGAGTTTCACCTGGGACCTGAATAGGGCTGTACCTTCCCTCCACAATGCTGGATCCACCTCCTGTGGTGTGTCTGATGTCCTTGGCCTACACTGTGAAAGGAAAGAAAGTGCTCCTGGACTGAACAGTACTGGTTTGGACTAGGCAAAGGCCTCTCTGCCTTCAGAGAACCAATGGAAAATGAGTATAAAAGAGGGAGAAGCTTGAGATAGAGCTTGCCTCCTGCTGAAGTCTCAGGGACAACAAACTTCACCCACCAGCTCCCCAAGAGTTCTTTGGAAGTGCCTGCAGTTGTGTTGGGCTTTCTGAGGGACTGCGTGATGCAAGGAGCTGGAAGCGCAACTCACGAAGAAGAAGCGTATCGCCGCCGCAGCTGCTGTCGTCGCATCACTGAAGAAGAATGTTGCCGCTTCATCTGTCGCATCGCATCGCCAAAGCGTCTCGCACCACAGGAGAAGAGGGTCGCCGTCCCATCAAACGCTGTCACATCAGATGCCGTTGCATCACCGGAGAAGCGTGTCACAAGGCCTGTCGTGGCTCAGAAGAATCGCTGAGTCACCGCACGAGCGTTGGGCGTTCACGCATCTTGTTGCATCAAGGAGAATACGCCATTTTTATTTCTTTGCACCGGATCTTCATCGCATCATGGTGCTGCTGGTCGCATCGCCACGAAAGTGCAGTAAGAAGCCAACGCATCACCTCCCCTTGTGGAGAAGAACCGACGCATCGCCTACGCAGCAGTAGGGACCCGACGCATGTAAGGAACCATCTTCCCTGCAACACTTTCGTTGTATAGCGTTACACATCCAAAAGGTACAATGAACTTAAAGTGTTGCATTTTACATCTAAAAAGAAATAAGCAAGTTCTACCATTTTTAAAGTACAGTATTGTGGATTTTTGTTGTTTGTGGTCTTGTGTTAAGTCTATAAAAAATACTATATAAAAATAGTTATTTACATACTACAACTTGTGTAGTGTCCATCTGTAGTGTTGTCACTGGGTTACTGTATGTGTTCACAAATGCTTTACACACTGCCTCTGAGATAAGCCTGTCTGTTCGTACCAAGCTGCCAAGGGGGTGAGCAGGGGTTATTTTAGGAGTGTACCCCCTTACCCTGACTAGACGCAAGGGTCCCTATTTGGTCAAAGGTACCTACCTCTGCCAACTAGAGACCCCAGAATCTGGCAATAACCCTTAGCAACTGACTTCCAGCCCCATTCTGCTTAATGCCAGTTTCCTTAGTAACAGTTCATTGAACATTCAACTGAATTGCAGGTCACAAGTTCACCATATTTTCAAGTTCACCATACAATGTTGCAAATGCAAACAGCAGGTGTGGTTGATTTTGTAAAATATGACCTCATCCTTTCTACTGTACCTTTCAAACATGTTTTACTAACCAATAAGAAACAGTTTTTTAAAGAAAGTAAAATGCTCCCTATTTTTTAATGTACAAAGTTCTTAAACAGTCAATCAATTCTCTACTTTCTTAAAAACAGCATCTTGTCTACCATTTTAGATACCTTTCATTCTACCAACTAACTACTTCAGCTACAGACATCTTTTCATTACTTCCAGTCATCCCTTCAAGATACTTTCATTGTGAATTATTGGGCACAGCTATGTTTTCTGGTGCAAAAGGTATGCTGAATGCAGAGGTATTGACAAAGACCTAGCTTCGCAAAATGTAGACATTAAATGGATTGGACAGAGAGGATTAAAGTGGCATCAATGGAGGCCTTTGGTTAAAACATTTTTGCATCTCAAGCCCCCTGACCTCATGATTGTGCACTGTGGTGGCAATGACCTAGGCACATTGACTGGGGTAGGGATGGAAATGCTAATGAAGGACACCTTTGAAGAATTGATGTTGATTTTCCCTCAAACTGTCTTTGTAAAGTCTACCATATGCCAAAGACAGAAATGGAACTGGTCCAATCAATTTTGTCCTCAGATTGAGAAAGCTGGAAAAAATGTCAATAAAGCTGTTTCTGCTTACCTCAGAGACCATAGGATGGGCTACATCTATAACAACAATCTATGTTTCCATATGGACGGCATCTACAGAAGTGATGGAGTACAACTCACTGATCAAGGCAACAGAGTGTTTATCAACAACCTGAAGTTCGGCATCCACACTTACATGTAGCTACAAAAATCTCCCAATGAAAACAAAGGCTCTTTTTAGAGCCACCCAATAACCCAACATATAACCAAGCTTTTTTTTTTAAATCGTAATTATTTTTGCTTGGAGCAGCACACCCATTGCGATCACATTAAGAGGTGGCGCTGGGAGCCGTGCACCCATCGCATTCACACTGGGTGGCCGTGATGAGCCCTGCGCTTGGGTCGCAACTCCAAACTTTGGCAGAAACAAAATTGTGTGCTTCCATTAAATGATATTCGTCCCGGGGACCCCATGCCACAGGGCATCCCCAAATGTTTTTTTTAAAGGAGAGGGGCCAAGTAGCACCTGCCCGGGTCATTTTTGACACCGGGGACCCCATCCCCAGAGCATGGCCACTCGTTGGGGACCGTGGTGGGAGCCCCAATGTCCCCACTGTCCCACCAGCTCCCTGCCTCCTGCGGGACCTGGAATTGCTTTTGAGCAAGGGGAACTGCTCACATGCAGCTCCCCTTACCAAAAAAACCTTTACTCGTGTTCTAATCTTTGTTGCAAACAGTGTACACTTAAGTATAAAAAAGAAGAATGCGAATACTACACCACTTACTGGCTGTAATTAGGATGCGAATTGATGGGTAGTATTCGCATTCTTCTTTTTTATACTTAAGTGTACACTGTTTGCTACAAAGATTAGAACACGAGTAAAGGTTTTTTTGGTTCTAGTTGCACAGTAACTTATATGTTGTATGTTATATGTTCAAATGTCGTAAGTTTTGTCACATATAAGTTGTGTCCATTGCACCACTCACTGTCTCCCCACCCTGGGTTTAGACACGTTTCCGTTAAGGCTTGATGGCACCAATGATGAGAACAGGGCCATCCTGGTGAGTACCAGCCAGGGGTCCCATTGCGCCCGTGAGGTGTCATCTCGCCTTCCCCACTTTTTTCATGTGTGTTAAATGTTTGTGGGTCATGTGCTGTTTCAATGTATATGGATCAGAGAGGGGCTATATTATTTTATTAAGGCGTTAGACTGAGACAATTTGGAAAGTCTCTAAAGGTTAGAGTTTTCCTGGAAGCACCGGTGGTTTATCCAGTTTTGTCTACAGACCAAGAACTGAGAAACGCCTCAAAAACTACGGCATTGGATGTGTAATGACTGATCAATAGAACACTATCAAATACACTCATACATCTATATAGACATTGACACACCAGCACTCATCCTAGTCGGTTATACAGTCATCCTACTCACTCATGTAAACAATCAATCACACTTACATTTACTCACCTACACAGTTATACAAACACCACCTCATTTATTCATACAGAAAGTAAATCATGCTTAGTGTCTTATAAAACCCCTATTACAAGTATACACTCATCCATACAGTCACTCACACAATCACTGACTCTTACGTATAGTTATTATATACAACAACTGCCACATATACTGCCTTTAATTTTTCTACTTCGCTGGAGATGTCCCACTGACACATATATTTGCTCATCAACACACCCATAAAGACACTCACTCACCCAAACAACTGTTTCCACATGCACTCTTAAACCCAAACACCTAGTCAATGAACCACTCACACATCTATGCACAGAGTCACACCCCCACACCCAACCACACACACACACTCAGTCTCCCATACAAATACTCAGCCAACTAATCAACAACTAATATAGACACTCATGTAGCTGGTGACCAACTGATGCAGCCGGTTACACAACAACAGACAGAGTGATACAGACATTCACACAGTTTAGTCACTAACCCATGAGACACTTTTAATTACTTACTTAAATAGTCAATCATACAGCTACTAAATCCTCCACCCAGACACTTATATATCCACTCATTCTTCAATGCAGATTGCTATATATATAATACATATTTAAAAATCAAACAACACAACATTCACTGGATGATGTTATCAGTGATGTAATTTGAGATGTCATCAGTGATGTCATCAGTGATGTCACTGATCATGTCATGAATGATATAATATGTGACATCATCAGCAGTGCATTGCGGGCGTGCAAGTTATAGTTAGCAGAACTAACTATAACGGAGGAATTTCTATGGTTTTGTCCGAGTGAAATGTTCAGTTAACTATAACACCCCTGAAACCTATGATTTTTTCTGTGAATTTCAAAGGTTTTTTAAATGCTAATTTTTAACTATAACGTCTCTGAAACCTATGGTTTTTTCAGTGAATTTCAAAGGTTTTTTAAATGCTAATTTTTAAGTGTAATAGTAGTAATATCTATTTTTGTAGTGATTTTCCACAGTTTTTTAACTGTTTATTTATAAATATTTTATTCATTACATAACATTATATATTTTTTCTGAAAATTTCAACAATAACCCAGAAAAATGTAACTGAAATATTTTGTACTTTTTTTGTTTTATTTTTTTATTTTAATATATTTATATTATTTTCTCTTTTAATTTTTTTTCTTCAATTTTTGGGGGAAGTCGTGCACCCAAAGCGTACCCATCACAATGGGTGTGCAGATTCTAGCCACCATTTTAAGAAAATCGGGAAGGATCTGCGTACAGTGTGCGACGGCTGCCTGATTTTCAGGTACGTCATATACATTTATTATTACGTGATGTGCGCAATTGGTATGCGACCGGTCTGCGACTCCTGCTCCGGCGCATTAGCAACACATGCGCTTTGCGGTACGTGACGCATGCGCGGTGGCGTGTCCCGCGTGACGTCATATACGTGCTGAGGCTCGCTGGGTGCGCCACTCACGCGAAATTGATTTTATGTTCTAAAATTATATGTATGTGTCTTTAATATACATATTAGGGCAAGAGATTATCTAAGATAGTCCTAAAAAATTATATATTTGTACTCATAATAAACGTATATTATTTTTAAATATATTTTCAAGAAGTCGCGTTGGGTGCGTGCTTCGTGAGCGCAGGGTGCGCTGATCCCATGGGACCTCAAAATAAAAGATTTGATTGGTTCATAACATTTTCCACTGTAACCATTTATGGACCCCGCCCATTTTAGTGTTCCTGTTTAGAGCAATTCAAGAGAGACATCTCTTCTACAGCAAGAGCTAGTTTTGCAGTTTTTTTTTGTGTTTTTCTAATATTGTACTGGAAGAATGGCCAATTCACAACCTCCTCATCATTCTTCGGATGAAGATTTTTTGGAAGAAGATCCACCCAAGCAGAGGCCTGATTCAGTGGTCTGGAAGTTTTTTACCTTTCCTGCTGGTCAAAAGGTAAATGCTACAAAAGTCACATGGTTGATATGTCAGAGGCTCCTGTCGTGAGGCAGTGAAAAAAAATACTCCTGCAGAACGGCAAGTATGTACAAACATCTACGGACCATCCACCCACGCAATCTGGCATGAGAGGAGATGAGACATGCAGTTTTTGGAATGTTGTTTAATTCTAAAAGTTACCTGTTTATTTTTTTTCCTTTTACTGTTTTCTTTTTAGAAAAACATCAACAAAAACTACAAAATTGTTAAAAAAGTACAAAATAACAAAAGAAGAAAAAAAAAGTTCTTATCAGAATTACATTCTCTGGTTAAAAAAAGAATTATAATTGCATGATACTGTCTTAAAGTTTGGTTGAATATATGTGTAGAGCATGATTGACTGAAAGAATGCATTAGTAGTGTTTGGTGAATTTATAGGTGAAGATTTATGAGGAAGTACTGCAGCTTGACACTGCAAGCTCTTTAGCTGCACTGCCCTGTGGCACTTCCGAAGCCCAGGGATCTGACATATGTACATGAATATGTTGCAACTCTGTGCTTACCTCTGCACTGCTGCACACAGTGCAGCCATGCGGTGACACTGGCATCCTTGCACCATGGTGTAAGTATGTCTGTGTCATGGGGAGATTCTTTTTGTGCAGGAAGGGACACTTTTCTAATCAAAAGCAATCCATTAAGGCATGTATGCAGTGGAAGGCAGCATGCATTGAAAGAGAAAAAAATGAGGAGCTGGACTGTTCCCATGAGGCACAGGGTCAGACTGATTTGCATATGGCCATGTCTGAACTGGGGTGGCAGAGTGGGCTAAAGAACGGTGATGGATTAAACCCAGATCTGTTGACTGGGTGTGAGTGTTTGATTGGTTCAGATGCTCCGTCCATCACCACCCCCTTTTGTACCACTGTGTTTGCCATAAGTTGGCAGGGTATGCGCAGACATGAGTCCCTTGCTCACTTTGCCACTGGATTCAAGCAAGCCGGGCTGAAGGTGGCTGAAATGCCAGAAACTGGTCCTCGGAAGCTTGTTTCCGGTCCAGGGAAGGCATGGCTTGGCAGTTCGGGTTGGACTGTTCCCATGAGGCACAGGGTCAGACTGATTTGCATATGGCCATGTCTGAACTGGGGTGGCAGAGTGGGCTAAAGAACGGTGATGGATTAAACCCAGATCTGTTGACTGGGTGTGAGTGTTTGATTGGTTCAGATGCTCCGTCCATCACCACCCCCTTTTGTACTACTTTGTTCGCTATAAGTTGGCAGGGTACGCTCAGACGTGAGTCCCTTGCTCACTTTGCCACTGGATTAAAGCAAGCCGGACTGAAGACGGCTGAAATGCCAGAAACCGGTCCTCGGAAGCTTGTTTCCGGTCCAGGGAAGGCATGGCTTGGCAGTTCGGGCTGGACTGTTCCAATGAGGCACAGGGTCAGACTGATTTGCATATGGCCATGTATTAACTGGGGTGGCAGAGTGGACTAAAGAACGGTGATGGATTAAACCCAGATCTTTTGACTGGGTGTGAGTGTTTGATTGGTTCAGATGCTCCGTCCATCACCACCCCCTTTTGTACCACTTTGTTCGCCATACGTTGGCAGGGTATGCTCAGATGTGAGTCGCTTGCTCACTTTGCCACTGGATTCAAGCAAGCCGGGCTGAAGACGGCTGAAATGCCAAAAAACGGTCCTCGGAAGCTTGTTTCCGGTCCAGGGAAGGCATGGCTTGGCAGTTCGGGCTGGACTGTTCCCATGAGGCACAGGGTCAGACTGATTTACATATAGCCATGTCTGAACTGGGGTGGCAGAGTGGGCTAAAGAACGGTGATGGATCAAACCCAGATCTTTTGACTGGGTGTGAGTGTTTGATTGGTTCAGATGCTCCGTCCATCACCACCCTCTTTTGTACCGCTTTGGCCGCCATAAGTGTGGCAGGGTATGCTCAGACGTGAGTCCCTTGCTCACTTTGCCACTGGATTCAAGCAAGCCGGGCTGAAGACGGCTGGAATGCCAGAAACCGGTCCTCGGAAGCTTGTTTCCGGTCCAGGGAAGGCATGGCTTGGCAGTTCGGGCTGGACTGTTCCCATGAGGCACAGGGTCAGACTGATTTGCATATAGCCATGTCTGAACTGGGGTGGCAGAGTGGGCTAAAGTATGGTGATGGATTAAACCCAGATCTGTTGACTGGGTGTGAGTGTTTGATTGGTTCAGATGCTCCGTCCATCACCACCCCCTTTTGTACCACTTTGCTTCTACCGGGGCACAAGATGGCTGCCAACAGTTCTTGCTTTGGAGTGTTAACAGCCCCTTTGAATGCAGATCTTGATCGGCACGGTGTGCAGATCCTGCGTGCCTCTATGTATCAATGTTTTTAATTTTGATTTTCTCAGCAACTACTGAACAAATTCATACCATTTAACAAAAAGATTTCTTTCCGAACCAAGGTCTACCTTTTTGTCAAATTTGGTGTAATTCCATTCAGCAGTTCGGGCTGTAGCCGCGGCTAAAGTTTCCTCTGGGAAATTGCAAACACATTTTGGGACCCTCCGTTTTTTTCTCAGCCCCTGCTTGCCGAATCACGCTGAAACTTTCAAGATAGGAGCGGACCGGAGCGCCCCACGAGTTTTGAAAATTTCACAAAGATTCGTCAATCGGCACCAAAGTTA
This sequence comes from Lissotriton helveticus, assembly GCF_964261635.1. NCBI lineage: Eukaryota > Metazoa > Chordata > Amphibia > Caudata > Salamandridae > Lissotriton > Lissotriton helveticus. The sequence goes on along the minus strand of NC_136069.1, from coordinate 610,636,623 downwards.
TTGGGAATAGAATGTTGCGATTTTCCTATGGTAACTAGGTCCTAACTATAACTACCTACTGGCGAGCGCCAGTAGGTAATATATGCATATATTTTGCCACCATGCCGAAGCGTCTGTTTTAAAGAAAAATAAAGAAAGCACGCACCTAATTGGAGTCCGTGTCCCTATCTTGAGCACGATCACGGAGCAAGTTTTGGGAACTGTTGGTGTTTTTTCATATATATATATATCGAAGAAATAATCCAAGTGCACTCAAGCTCAAACGTGGATACAGACACTGGATTTGCTAGTGCCAAACTTAAAATTTAGGCGCATGCCCGGGCCTGCAATCCTCAGTAAACCCGCCCTTGCACTACAGGCAGCCGGAGCGCCCGTTTACCTGCGTGAACCCATGCGGCCAGTGGGTACACTGTCCAAACTCAGCCCCACAATGCCTTCCCTGACGCCATCTGCCGCTAAGAGCCACCCGGTTTGGAAATACGTCACAAATACGCCATTTCTGGTGGCAGTCGGTCCCTCCCTTGTTGCTCTTGACCACTGCGGTTCCTGGCTCTGCCCAGGCCCTGCAGAGGACTCCATGTGCGCAGGTCTGAGACGGGCAGCTCAGACCGGTTCCAGCTCTCCCCTCCGGACTGCCCCTCCGCCTGGAGTCTGCCAGTGAGGTGAGTGAGGCTGTCAGCCGCCGACGGGGGCCTCCCGCGCAGAGGCTGCGTGGTAACGGCCTGATGCAAGAATGTGGCCCCTTATGATAACATGAGCACAACTGTTTCAATGGGATTCATGAAACCTATGCACAGGATTCAAGTTATCCTTAATGACTAACGACACAACATCAACCCAAGGAGCACATCAAGAATGAACTTAAATGTGCTGACAAATAGAAGGGGGAACTGGAAGAACAGGCTCCAAATCTGTGCACACTGAACTAACCAAATAGGGTAATAATCTAAAAAGGAAGTTTAATAGTGTTGTTATTTTAAATTATCTTGGGGTACAACACATTTCAACAAGCTTAAGAATTTTGAACACCTTTGGAAATAGTCTCTTCCACTTGCCGTTTGTCTGTAGCGCTGGGAGGCCTATCCCTTAAACTGCCTACACATCAGGACTTTGAACCTGCGGAACTTACCCCAGACTGTGGAGACCTAGCAATTTGGCTGATGCCCGGTGGAGCTACCATATAGCTAAAGAGTAGATGGGTTGTGGACTCCCCCCCCCCTGCCGTCACCTACCCAGCCGGATCTTGGGCAGATTTTTCCCTCGTCTCTATGTCCTATATTCCTCCTACCCCTTTACCATATCCCCTTACCTTTCCTTGCTCCATTCACCTTGTCCCCTATGTTCTTTAAATGCTTTTCTTGATACTTATGTAACTTGCAACTGATGTAAATTGCAACATTATTGTTTCTCATGTAAGGTGCTCTGATTCCTTCGGGTCTAGCCAGTTCTATATAATAACTCATTAATTAAATGTGTTCCCATTTAGTACTCTTTCTCTCTTTGTCTACCTCCCTAGCTCCTATCCCCTCTCTCCTGAATCTCTCATCTTTCTTGCTAGTCTGCCTAGCCGCCTGTCCTTTGTGCCCTTTGACTAAGCACTCCTTCTCCCCTTGTTGGGGAAAGATCCAATATTTATACTCTGGAGTCTCAGCGAACCCACTGAGAGAGTCCACTGCGCCAAGGGAGCCACTCACAGCTGAGGTATGGTATGGCACCCCTTGCCAAAGCACACCCTCTCCTTTTTTGGGGGAAGGATCCAATATGTAGGCCTTGGAGTCTCAGAGACCCCTCTGAGAGAGTCCACTGCGTAAAGGGAGCCTCCCACAACTGAGATAGGGTAGTGATACCACTTCTCCTGGGATCACAGCTTACTGGACTTTGGACGTTGCTTTGACTCATCTACCGGTTTGTGTCCCTGTCTGTAAGGATTGCAGGCTGGTTCCACAGGAGCGTCAGGAATCCGAAGAGTAGTCCGCAGCCTTCCCCTACGGTCTTCCGACTCTATCAAGCACTAGAGTACGAGAGACACGCCAGGGGAAAACAGGGAAACAAAACAAGGAAAGAAGGGGGGAGACAATGATGGCTGATGGAATTCTCCAGTAGTGAATATGGGGTACTTCAATGAAGGTAACGGGAAAACAGGAAGGCTGAAATGACAAGAAGAAACAAAACACTCTAGCTCTACTCCAATTAAACGGGATATTGATTATACATGTACATAAACATATCACGTACCCCAGGTTCTTAATATGACGCTGATTTAGCAGATGAAGGTGGAAGTAAGGTACAGCGTCTGGAGCTATAATAAGGATGACACAGTTATTGAAAGGAGTACTATAGTCTAGATGTTGTATGTTCGATAGCACTCTAATCAACCCCTCTCTTACTTCGACTATCTTGGAACTGCCTTTGAAGACCCCTTCAATACCGTCTGGTACACAAAGAACCTTCCATTCAATTCTTCTGCAGATGTCTTTATGAATTATCACCATCTATGAGAACCAAACAAAATCTATACAGTCTATTCACATGTAGCAATAATAAGGCAAAAGATTGGTAGCGCATGAACGCTCTTACCGTGATTCCCTGTAGTGAGGAATAGAGGCACCCACCCAGATCCACGCAAGAGTGCCATGAAATACAAAGGATGGGGTTTCCAGTATATAATGGAAAAAGATGGTGGAAGCTCCTGGAAACAGGGACCTTGCAGGTAAAGTGGGGACAGAACAGGGACAGGAAAATAATAAGGAGAAACCTAACTGACTAACTATGAAAAGGAGAAATGGGGAAAACACCACACCGGACAGCGGAGCACAAACCCGGCTGTCAGGCGTAAAAAGAAATACTGGGATGCAAAAGGGAGACTAGTCCCACCGGATGGCGGAGCTAAGCCCAGCCGCCGGGTGGAACTGAGTGTCAGCGCAATACTTAGAAGTTCACAAAATGAAGCCGTGAACGCGTTCTCCGCAAAGCAGAGAACGGAGCGGTGCCCGGCCGGATGGCGGAGCAAGGCCCGGCCGCCGGGCGAGGCACCAGGAGTAGGGGAGAGGAGAGCTAAGAGCACGTACGCACAGAGCAATGCCCGGCCGGATGGCGGAGCAAAGCCCGGCCGCCGGGCGGAGCACACAGCAGAGTACGCCAGAGGCAGAAAGGCGCTGTATAATCAAGAGCGTATGTGAGCCCAATAATAGTTGGTGAAGGGGAACTCTACACGCTGAACAGCGGACAACAGCAAAACAGAACCAAGAACAACGAATTCAGGGAAACAGGAACGGAACCGGAAACAAGGGAAGCTTGACGCAGGAACGTGAAGCGTCGTTCCCTGTTTCCTGGTTCCTTACATACCAGGTTTCTTAAAGGGACAGCGTAGGGGATTCCCAAAGCATGACACTGTCGCCCTTCCCCTCCTCTTTCCATGCGGTGTCCTTCACCCTCCTCTACTTTTTCCCGCCTTCATTACCTGTCTACTTCCCCAGCTCTTTCCCCCTGCCCTGAATCTTTTCCCCTGCCTGCTTTTAACCCTATGTATTTGTGCTTATTGTTTATCTCGACCTTACAAGTAACTATGTTGCCATGCTCTAATAACTGTGTAACCTTTGTAACAATGTAACCTGTAACTATGATCTGATGCTCATGTCAAGCGCTCTGATACCTCCGGGTCTAGCCAGCGCTATATAAAACCTTTATGTAGTCATCAGCAGGTAGTTATATTTAGGGCCTAGTTTCCATATGAAGAGTATTTTTGTTTTGCTAGTAACTTTGGCCCCTCTTGATGAATCTTCACTAAATTTTCAAACATATGCTTTAGTCAGTTCAGCTGCTATGTTGAAAGTTTTGAGGTAATCCATCAAGCGGGGGCCAAAACAAACGTCCGGTCTCAAAATGCATTTTTCCCATGTTAATTCCTATAGGGATTACATAAAATTTGGCAGAAATCTAGCTCTTGGTCCAGAAAGCACACATTACGGGATTTGATGTAAATCCATTCAGTAGTTGAATCACCTTGGATGCTGAGGGTCCTTGGGGGCCAAGAACCCCTCCTGTTACCTCGAATAAGTCCCACATAGCAGGATTGCTGAGAGCTCATTGGAGACCCCACCCCCTTTCTCCAGCACTCTGCAAACACACCTCCTGGTGCACTACTGGTTGAGGGATGAAGTCCCCATGGATGCTGAGGGTCTGTGGGAGCCTAAAACCCCTCCTGTTACCTCAAGTAAGTCCCATACAGCATGATTGCTGAGACCTCGTCTGAGGGCTTGTCCCCTTTCTCCACAACTCTGCAAATGTGCAACCTGGCACATTACTGTTCCGGGGATGAACCCCCCTTGGATTGTGAGGGTGCTTGGGGGCCAAGAACCCCTCCTGTAGCACCAGTCTGTCCCACATAGCAGAGTTGCTGGGTTTTTGTCGGAGGCCCTGCCCCATTTGTCCAGCACTCTGCAAACATGCCTCCTGGCACACTAATGGTTGGGAGGTGAAGTCTCCTTGGATGCTGAGGATCCTTGGGGCCTCATGTTACCTCCAGTAAGTCCTTCACAGTGGCATTGCTGAGAGCTTATCGGAGGCGTTGCCCTCTTAGTCCAGCACTCTGCAAACATGCCTCCTGGTAAAGTCCCTTTTGATGCTGCGGATTGTTGGGGGCCAAGAACTGTTCCTCCTACCACCCGTAATACCTGCATCCCCTTTCTCCATTACTCTGCAAACGTGCCTCCTGGCACACTACTGGTGGGGGGATGGAGTGCTATTAGATGCTGAGGGTCCTTGTGGGTGAAAAGCCCTAGCTGTTACCTCCAGCAAGTCCCACACCGCAGGATTTTTGAGAGCTCATCATTGTCCCGCCTCCTTTCTCCACCTCTCTGAAAACTCACCTCTTGACACACTATTGGTTGGGGATGAAGTCACCTTGGATGCTGAGGGGGATGTATGACGTTACAACGCATGCTTTTACAACGCATGCCTTTACAACGCAGTTTTTACAACGCATACTTTTACAACGCATAATACTTTTAGGCGCTGGATAGTGAATAGTTTAATTTACTATTCCAACTCCAGTCCCCGTGGATAGTAGGGAAGGTTATTGGATAATAAATTAACCTATTCCCTATCCTAGAGCGCCCCCCAGAGCAATGCGTTGTAATAGTTTGCGTTGTAAAAGTTGCGTTGTAAAGGTATGTCGTTGTAAAAGTTTTGTTGTAAAGGCTGTATACCGCTGAGGGTCCTTAGGGGGCCAAGAAACCCTGCTGTTACCACCAGTAAGTCCCACACAGCAGGATCATTGAGATAGCATTGGAGGTCACACCCTCTTTGTCCAGCACTCTGCAAACACACCTCCTGGCACACTACTGGCTAGGGGATGAAGTCCTCTTGGATGCTGAGTATTGTTGGGGGCCAAGAAACTCTCCTGTTACTACCAGTAAGTTCTGAACAGTGGGATTGGTGAGAGCTCGTTGGAGGCCCTGCTCCCTTTCTCCCCCACCCTGCAAACACGCCTCCTGGTGCACTACTGGTTGAGGGATGAAGTCCCCATGGATGCTGAGGGTCTGTGGGAGCCTAAAACCCCTCCTGTTACCTCAAGTAAGTCCCATACAGCATGATTGCTGAGACCTCGTCTGAGGCCTTGTTCCCTTTCTCCACAACTCTGCAAATGTGCAACCTGGCACATTACTGGTCCAGGGATGAACCCCCCTTGGATTGTGAGGGTGCTTGGGGGCCAAGAACCCCTCCTGTAGCACCAGTCTGTCCCACATAGCAGAGTTACTGGGTTTTTGTCAGAGGCCCTGCCCCATTTGTCCAGCACTCTGCAAACATGCCTCCTGGCACACTAATGGTTGGGAGGTGAAGTCTCCTTGGATGCTGAGGATCCTTGGGACTCATGTTACCTCCAGTAAGTCCTTCACAGTGGCATTGCTGAGAGCTTATCGGAGGCGTTGCCCTCTTAGTCCAGCACTCTGCAAACATGCCTCCTGGTAAAGTCCCTTTTGATGCTGCGGATTGTTGGGGGCCAAGAACTCTTCCTGCTACCACCCGTAATACCTGCATCCCCTTTCTCCATTACTCTGAAAACGCGCCTCCTGGCACACTACTGGTGGGGGGATGGAGTGCTATTAGATGCTGAGGGTCCTTGTGGGTGAAAAACCCTTGCTGTTACCTCCAGCAAGTCCCACACCGCAGGATTTTTGAGAGCTGATCATAGTCCCGCCCCCTTTCTCCACCTCTCTGAAAACGCACCTCTTGACACACTATTGGTTGGGGATGAAGTCACCTTGGATGCTGAGGGTCCTTAGGGGGCCAAGAAACCCTGCTGTTACCACCAGTAAGTCCCACACAGCAGGATCATTGAGATAGCATTGGATGCCACACCCTCTTTGTCCAGCACTCTGCAAACACACCTCCTGGCACACTACTGGCTAGGGGATGAAGTCCTCTTGGATGCTGAGTATTGTTGGGGGCCAAGAAACTCTCCTGTTACTACCAGTAAGTTCTGAACAGTGGGATTGGTGAGAGCTCGTTAGAGGCCCTGCTCCCTTTCTCCCCCACTCTGCAAACACGCCTTCTGGTGCACTACTTGTTGGGGGATGAAGTCCCCTTTGATGCTGAGGATTGTTGGGCCCAAGAACCACACCTGTTATTACCAGTAAGTCCGTCCCACACAGCTGGATTGCAGCGAGCTCATCGGAGACCCTGTCCCCTTTATCCACCCACTGTACAGACCCATATAGCAACTCACACACCCACTCACAGACAAATAAAACCACTCACAAGCCCACTCACACACCCACACAGCTACTCACACACCCACTCACAGACCCATATAGTCACTCACACTCCCAATCACAAGCCCCTACATCCCCTCACAAACCCACTCACACAGCTACTCACACACCCACTCAGACACCCATATAACCACTTGCACACCCAGTCATAAACCCATACAGCCACTCACACACCAACTTATACTGCCACTCACACACCCACTCTGAAAGGTTAGAGGTTACAGTTAGGAAATAAAATGCTTTTAAAAAACTTTGAAATTCAATAAAAAAACAAAGGTTACAGGGATATTATGGTTAGGAAATAAAATTTAAAAAACCTTACAAATTCACTGAAAAAGCAAAGGTTACATGGACATTATGTTTATGCTCAAAATTCACTAGTACAAAACCATTGAAATTTAGCAGTTAAAGTTACTTGAGCTAACTATAACTTATGCCTTCACAATGCAGTGCTTATGACCTCACATATTACATCACTCAAGACATGAACAGTGACATCATTAATGACATCTCAAATAACATCACTGAAGACATCATCCAGTGACTGAGTGTTTTAAAAAAGTTTATGCGTGTTAAATATATATACCAAGGTCTATTGGTGAATTAGTAGGTGTATGAGTGCCAGTTTGGATGATTCAGTGGGTGTCTCGGTGAATGTATGGGTGAGTGACTGGTTCTGTGAATGTCTGCATCTATCTTCAGTTGGTGTCTAAGTGGCTGTATGGGTGCGTACATGAGTTTCTATATGGGTGATTGGTTTTCCAAGTACCTCAAAGGGTGTCTGAGTGTCTGTGTGGTTGGGTAAGGGGGTGTTTGACTGCCTGTATGGATGAGTGAGTGGGTGAGTCAGTGGCTGTATTGGTTAGTGAGTGCATGTCTGAGTGAGTGTGTGTATGGCTGTGTCGGTGAGTTAGTGCATGGGACAGTGGTATATGGGTGAGTAACTGGATACGTGAAAGTCAGTATAGGTGCGTGATGGACTATGTGAGTGTCTGTATGGGTGAATGTGAGAGTGTCTGTATGGGTGCGTATGTGCTTGTGTCAGCGACTGTACAGGTGAGTGAGTATGTATTAGTATCCATGAGACAGTGAGTGAGTGTGTGTATAACTGTATGAGTAAGTAAGTGGCTGTGTGATTGACATATGGGTGAGTGAGTAGATGTGTGAGTAGGTCTATGGGTGACTGACTCAGTGTATGAGTGGCTGTACGGGTGTATATGTGTTTTGGTCAATGAATCATTGAGTAACTGTGTAAGTACTGGTATGGGTGTGTGAATGGGTTTGAGAATGGTAGTGTGGAAGTTGGAGTGGGTGTATGGAGGGGGTGTGAGTGAGTGCATCAGAGATTCTATGGATGATGTCAACAGTGATGTCATTTGAAATGTGTGTCATCGGTGATGTCACTGAATGTGTACATAAATACTTAGGTAACTATTTAGAATATGGGCAAATAATAATAAAAGGAGGAATGAAAGAACCCAGATGAAGATCTATATCAAAAGGAATTTAATAATATCAAAAATACAAATAGTGCATGGTCAAAGTACAATCAATAAATACATAATCCAAAATTCATTGTTCACGATTATACATATTTTTAATAAAAAAACAATATATGACTCCATCTGATGGATGATAGGTCAAGCCAGAATGTTCACTCCCACTCCCACATTCATACTACTAGAGTAGATACAATGGGGTTGTGGGTTTGTATGGGAACCAAACCTATAAGTTGTACTGATACATCTTCATTCTATAATTGAGCAGTGATATGTTGTCGTTCCCATTTTAATACATGATATTGTAGTGGCCTGGTAACAATAATAGTTATTTCAATTTACATCCATGGCCTAACAATCCGATTCTTCATGGCTTGTCCAGGTGAGATGGAGAGATATCAGTTCAATTCAGCTGATTAGATAGAATCATGTGCAACTACAACATGGCTAATAGAGTTTGACCAATGGTGACCAACGCTCGTTTCGGGTCTACAGCTTTCATGAGGAAGCCATGATGAATAACATCTACAAAATAATTATAGAAAAAGATCTGGCTTAAAGAAATTATGCCCTATATGACAAAGACAATTATTTAGGTAAATTAGTCAATAAGTCACAAGATAAAAAAAGTATTTATAGCTTGAAGACTGAAAGAGATAACCTAGAAATGCAAGGATGTGGATTGCTCATATGCATGCATGCATTCCCATGTGTGTGGTCCCATGCTACCAAGCAATTTCAAGATAAGATTGACTCACATGCATGGAGTCCTCAGATTGACTAATATCATCACATCCTGCCTACATGGCAAATAGAAAGAGTTGAAAGAACCACATCCCAACCACATGTGAAGACAAAAAAGACAAAGGATGCATATTTCTCAGATGAAATACATGATTAAAAAGTTATAGACCATGAATCCCACTATGTGGTGAATGCATGAAATGAGACAGCAGCATGAGCTGTTTGCAAATGTCCAGTTAAGTGTGGATAAAAGGCTAAGGTTACCTTTTTGCACAATTGATTATCGCTATGCAAATGAAATGAGGCTGGAACCTCTCTCTATGGATGCATTCTGGAGGAAGCAAGGATGAGAACGCATGTAAGAAATAGATGTAAGGAGTAAGGGGGTGGTGGAGGTATACCCCCCTACTCTAGATTGGCAAGGAAAGTGTGGGTCAAATAAATACTTGTCTGTTGTGGCCATATCAGAAGATCTAGAAACTGTCTGCATCAATAGGCTGTCTCAAGTGATCTTGGTGACTTTATCTAACGCTGACTGTACAATTTGGCCGCTATAGCCCCTATCTGAAAATCTGCATTTGGCTTCATTCACATAGCTCTGGAACGCCTGATCTGTGCTGCAGATCCTGCACAATCTTAAAAATTCACCACAGGGAATACTCTTTATGAGATGGTGCTGGTGGAAACTCGGTGCGTGCCAGGTCCAGTTTCCTGCACCGCTCTTACGATGTAGAGTTGTTTCTAGTGTGTTGTTGACTACCTGAATGTGCACATCTTAAAAATCAATAGCATTACTATCTAGTTGTGCATTAAACTGTAAATTGAGAACATTATCATTGATGTCATTGATGAAAACAGTAGCATTCTCATTTGAACCTTTCCATACAATGATTATATCAACTATAAATCTCGTTCAACTCATGACATGAGTATCCCAATCCTTTCTATGGACTACCCTGAGAACCTGCTCCTCCCAGCACCCTACATGTAAACATGCATAGCTCGGGGAGAAGCAGGCTCTTATGGCCACTCCTCTAAGTTGCTGGTAAACATCCTTATTGAATAAGAAATAGTTATTATGCAAACAAAAATCAATCATTTCCAAGCTCATAGCATTGAGATGATACATCTTGATCACTCTTAAGATAAAACTCAACTGCTTTTAAAACATCTGAATGATTGATGCTAGTATACAGGGCACTGATGTCCAAAGTGATTAAAATAAAATTGTCCACCATGGTACATTTCTTATTTTGTTCAAGAAATCATTGGTATTCCTAATGTAGGATGGCAATGCTGTAACCAAATCTTGTAAATAAAAGTCAACATATTGAGAAACGTTTTCTAGTTGTTTGACTTTAGCTAAATTTATGGGCCTGCCTGGAATGGAAGAAAGCTTTTTCTGAATTTTAGGACTAAAATATATGACATGAGTTATTGGGAACTTAGTACTTATAAGCAGAAATGTGTCATTAGAGATGTGCCGATCTTCTTTCCATTTCATCAAGTGTTGTTTGAAGGTTTCTTTCACCAATTTAAATTGGTTTGGGTTCGACTTTTTATAGCATGCTGTGTCATCTAGATGTTTATTTGCTTCCACAAGACACTCCTTCTTCGGCCATAGTACAATGTTACCTCCTTTGTCGGATTTGTTGATAATCACATCACTCTTAAGGATCGTGGTTTGCTAATACAATTAGGATTCGAGGTAGTAGTTAGTACAGCTCAAAGTGTTTCCATACGAGGCGTGGCTATATTACAACACAAAAGGTTCATGGGGGAAACGATTAGGACAGGGGCTGATAAAAATGGGAGATGGGCTATAGCTCAGATGATGATCAATGGGAAAAAGTACGTATTTTGTGTTGTATATGGCCCTAACACAGACAACCCTACTATATTTGATATGATAAATGTTGAATTGTTGAATTGGAAGGGGGAGAGGGTGGTGATGGGTGATTTTAATTGTATTATGGATTACGGAATTGATACAACTAAGCCGGGGGGGATTTCATAGAATGCGAAAGACCAGAGCTGCAATCAAAGAACTGGGGCAATTACAGTGTATTAGGGATGTGTGGCGGACACTATATCCAAAGGTTCCAGGTTATACATACTATTCTGCTCCACACAAACTCGATACACGGATAGATATGGTCTGGGTCACAACTTCCATTCTATGGACAGCGGATATGGAAATATGCCCAAAAGTGACTTCAGATCACAATCCTATTCTTTTAATATTAAAAATCTGTGATGAGAGTAAAGCACGCAGAAACCTCTCGTTTCCAAGATATCTACTATTAGATAAAGGATATATAGATAAGACTAGAGGACAACTTGAAGCTTTCTTTAACACCTTCAATGCTACAGGGTATTTTTCTCCTGTGCTGAATATCAGATTTCCCATTGTTCATGACAAGGTCAGCTCGTCATAAGCACAGCTCCAGTGGTACTGCATGACAAGCTGACCTTGTCATTAGCATAGAAGGGGTTAAGGAAAATGCTGGGACTGCCTCTCCCACAGTGATATGGGATACTTGCAAGGCTGTTATCAGAGGAAATACTCAACAATATGTCTTACAGCAAAATAAGGATTTGAGAAAAGAGGCTAAGGAGACTATGCTGGCAATAAGGGTGGCAGAAGATCAACATGCAGAGGCTGCTTTGGGTCGGGCTAAGGACTTGGGGAAATTGGAACAACGGGGATCTAGTCTAATCGACCTCAGATCGAAATTAAAGAGCAAATTTAGGGAAAAAGTTGTAGCAAGCTATAACAAATATCGTAAAACACAATATGAATTTGGGGAGAATATTGGCAAGATTCTGGCTTACAAGGTAGCAGATGACAGGGCCAAGTCTCACATAAAGGCTATTAGGGGGTCGAATGGTATTCTGTATGAACAACCACAACAGATATGAGAACAGTTTGTTTCGTACTTTCAAAGTCTGTATACTCCACTATCTTTTCCTAAACAAGAGGATATTCTTAGTTATATTCAGAACAGCTTCCTGAAAAATATGGGGGTGGAGGCATCTGACTTACTTGATGTAAGCATCTCAGGTGAAGAACTGGATAGGGCAATTAGTGCACTACCAGCGGGTAAGGCGGCAGGGGAAGACGCGATACCCCTAGACTTCTATAAAACTTTTAAAGATATTCTGCTGGCACCACTTAATCTTATTGGTAATAACGGCACTATTCCAGATTCATGGAATAAGACTCAAATACATTTTTTTCTGAAAAAATATAAGTCTTCGGAGGAATGCGGCTTACATCGGCCAATTTCACTTCTAAATGCTGACGTAAAAATACCTGCGAAATTGTTGGCTAATCGGCTATCCCTTATAATGCCTAATCTGGTTTCCCGTCATCAGCATGGGTTCAAGGGAGGGACACAACAGCTCATGTCAGTATGGCAATAACTGCTTTTGACGTGGCAGATGTTAGATCCACCCCACTCGGTATGATTTTATTAGACGCAGAGAAGGCGTTTGACCAAATGGGGTGGAGCTTCTTATGGGCTACACTGTCTGCTTTTAGGGTCAAGGGCCAATTTAAAAGACTAATACAAGCCATATATGATAAGCTGAGTGCTAAATTAACATATTTAGGGCTGCATTCCTCAGCCTTCCCAATAGTCTGTGGCACTCGTCAGGGGTGCCCTCTCTCAACCTTATTATTTGCTCTTTATATAGAGCCGTTTATTCAAGCCTTACAAAATAATCAGCAAATACGGGCTTTTAATGCTGGAAATAGTTCACTTAAAGCTATAGCATACGCAGACGATATAGCTGTTTTTTCAACAGAGCCAGCAAAAGCGCTTCAAGCAATAACAGAGGCAGCTAATAAGTTCGGTTTAATTTCAGGCTATAAGCTAAATGTAAATAAGACCCAGGTTCTTCTTAACTACAAAACTATGACTCCACTACAGGGAGTCTGTTCGGTGGTTACATATTTGGGTGTTAAAATAGCTGCACAAATTGATGGAATTATTTCTTTGAATTATGAAGAGTTACTGAAAGAAACGGCTAAGTCTTTAAACAATGGCATAAACTGCCTATTGGTATTATAGGTAGAATTAATATTATAAAAATGAAGGTCTTACCTAAGTTCCTTTACTTTTTTCGTTCCATTCCATTATGGGTTCCGAACTTATGTTTTAAACGATTGGAGGGAATTCTCAGTAGTTTTATATGGGGATATAAGAAAGCGCCTATCTTTGAACTCCAAGAAAAAATTATGACACAAAAAAAGAAAGCGCGACGAGCGCTAGATCGGCTAAAATTACCATTTAGGCAAGGGGGATTGGAATATCCGGATTTCAAAATGTATTTTTGGTCTACATGTTTTATTCGGTTTCGGAGCTTTATTAACTCAGCAAGTACTCTCATTTGTCATGAATTTGCATTATCTACTGAGATTAAGATGTTTCTGTACAGAATTAACGACCCCAATTATTTTAAAAGGGTTACATTTAAGACAATACGAGACAATGTATATATCTTCGGCCTACTAAAAATGTTGCGGAGGTTCTTGCCTCTTTTGTCGGAGGAGCACAGGAGGTTGACAGTGCAGTCCCTGATAGGCGCCAGGTTGGATTATGCCAACATTCTTTACCTGGGCCTACCAGAGTACCTGCTGCAGCGGCTTCAAGATGCGCAGAACGCGGCGGCCAGGGCCATTTTTGGTCTTAACAGACGCGCCAGCGCCTCCGGGCTAATGCTGACTTTGCACTGGTTACCGATCCGTAAACGGATCGCTTTTAAGGCCATGATATTGGCCTACAAGGCACTCCAAGCTGTGGGAGCAAAGCATCTCCAAAAGAGATTGGTTTTTTACCAGCCGGGCCGCTCTCTGCGGTCTGAATCTTTGCTTCTGGCGGCTGTCCCTCGTGTCAAGAGAGCTCGCCTGGGCGGCCGCTCTTTCAGTCTGCTGGCCCCACAGATGTGGAATTCGCTTCCATTTCCACTTCGGGGGGCTACTACTCTTCTGGATTTTAGGAGAGCTCTTAAAACTTGGTTGTTTACCCAGTAGGCCTTCCTAGCAGTCCTTCTTCGTCTTTTTGTGTGTGTTGTGTTTCCTTTTTAACTGTGTTATGTTATTCCGAATTAGTTCCCCTTACCTAAAGCGCCGGGACACTCTTTTTGAGTATCCGTTGCGCTATACAAAAGAATAAATAACATAACATAACATAACATAACATATATGGCGTTCAATTATTCTTGGCAAAAACATTTCTTTCTACCATAGTAAATAATATCCACGGTGGTATAATCCAAGTTTGCCAGGGATATTTCAGGATGGAATGGGCTGCAAATGGGGAAGTTGTGGGGTTAAAAGCTTGGGGGATCTGTACGATCACAGCGGCTTTATTTTATTTGAGAGACTGCAAACTAAATATAAATTGCTTGATAATATGAGGTTTAAATATTATCAGATTCGTGATTATTTTTTAAAGGATGTAAAATTCGAAAATATAGCAGATTTTGAGATTAGGGACTTTATATAAGCAGTAGAACCTAGGAAACTGATTAATAGAGTGTATAAATGTTTAAATAGCTCTAGAATGAACGAAGGGGGAGATTATCGGATAAATGGAGCAGGCTGCTGTGGGAGACAGTAGTACCCAATACTATATCAGAAGCTTTTAGAATAATAGATAAGGCAGTTCACTCTACTAACTTGCGACTGCAGCAGCACCGCACGTTGTGTCTTTTATAATATACCTCGGAGAGGATTGCTAAGTGGTCAACTGATAACACTATGATTAGTGAGTGCACAAAATGCCCTAGATGCAAATTAATTACGGCTGACATTATAAACATGTTTGCAACATGTCCAGTATTAGATACTTTCTGGTTGGATGTTAGGAGGGTTCTTTCTCAGAAATTGGGGGAAGGGGTTCCGCTTCAACCCTTGGTGATTATAATGGGGTATAGTTCGGAACATCTTAAGAACAATAGCTTATATTCTATATTATTGGTTTCAGCAAGATTAAGTATAGGTAGAAACTGGATATCACCAAAACCACCATCCGCTATGGAATGGTGGGTTTTTGTGAGACAAATATACGATATGGAACAGGCATTGGCCAAAACTAGAGGTCTTCGCTCAATGGTAGAGTTTATGACAATATGGGGGTCTTTATTTACGATGTAATGTAATGGATATACTTCTTTCTTTTCTCTTTTTGTAAATTTTTTATACTGCTTTCTGTTTCTGTGTTAACTTCCAGTTGAAAAAATAAAAATTATTTAAAAAAAAAAGATAATCACATTACTCTGTCTTTGCAATTTCTTAATCAGTTCATGATATTTTTTGACACAATATTTGATTTTAGCTGCCTTTCGTTGTGTTCTAGATTGCAGTGTTTTAATTTCATCCACTGCATCGTTGGGAAAAAAGGCCAATAGCATCTTGCGGTATCACTGGTGTGAATGTTGATGTTGGTTTAAACGGACAAGATTTGGCTGATGATA
Source organism: Lissotriton helveticus (assembly GCF_964261635.1). NCBI lineage: Eukaryota > Metazoa > Chordata > Amphibia > Caudata > Salamandridae > Lissotriton > Lissotriton helveticus. The sequence continues at coordinate 610,621,124 of NC_136069.1, read as the reverse complement.
TGTTTATTCCTGCATTATGCAACAGCTCCTGTGTGCATGGTGCTGTATCATCATCATTACTATCGTTTGCCAATGCTTCTTTTTCTGTTTTTTTCAGAAAAGCAGTAATTTCAATGAATCCAGAAATCAAAAACATAATGTCCAAATACAATACAAAGTTATTTCAAATGTACATGGTACAGATATTATTCCAACCATAAAATGCTTCATAGTATTTTACCCTACCTATATCAACAAGAAGGCGAGGCAGAAAAAAAAGAAAAAACAGCGAGAAAGGGCAAAAACAATATTTAAAGAAAAAGAAAACATTTAAAGAAAAAGAGCTAAAGGACACAGAATCATTTTTAGGAGACACATTTCACCCAAACAAATTAGTTTGATGTTCCTATATCCCCTATTGCTCGCTCCATCAAGGGCCCCATACTTGACGACCCCTTTTCTTTGCTCTCCTGCCTTTACATTTATACAATGCCATCTCCAAATAGAACACATGAAAGAGTCTAGCATACCACACCTGATATGTCGGAGAGTCTGCATCCTTCCATTTTGAAGTAATCATTATACAAAAAATTGCTGTTACCATGAAACGAAAATATACTTGGGTCAGCTCCAGCTGTAAGGTCTCATCACAGGCAAGTAACATCATAGTTGGAGTTAATGGGACCGCCCTCCCTGCATTTTGATGCAAGAAAGTTTCAATCCCCTGTTTCAATATAATCAATTTACTACAATCGGAAAACTGGACCATACCTGCAGGGCCCTGTCCACACCTTGGACAATAGTTGTTTTTCCCTTTTCTCCCAAGCAAACAATTTTGCAGGCGTAAAATATAATCTAAACACTGTTTTAAAGTGTTGGGCTTTGAGATTAGCAGATAAAAATATAATTTTAGACAACTTTAAAGATCTACATAGAGCGACATCCTGATTCTCCAGCTTGTCCGCCCAAGCACTTTCTGACCTGGCTTTGTCATCTGGGTTAGCACTCATCAACATTGAGTACAAATCATTGACACTAGACATTCTAACAGCGGGATTCGAGCCAAACTAATAAGCTGCGATACAACTGGTTTAATTGTGTCCCTGATTTGTACATACTTAAAGAATGTCCTGGGGTCTACTTCACATCGTTCCTGGAGTTCTCCAAATGACATAACTTCATTCAGATTGATAATATCCCTAGTTTATTAATTCCAGCCTGTTCCCAGATTCTACCAATTTTGTCGTAGAGTGGAGCTGGGAAAATTGATGATCGCCATAGTAATAAATATCTCTGGATCTTTGGGATTTTTAAGATTGTACCGGCCTTACTCCAAACATTTCAGGCTGCTCTTAGGGTTTAAAACGTGTTTTCTTACAATAGCTGCCCTCCAACTACCTCAGTACTATCCCTGGTGCTGCATCACCTATGGCTAGCTCGTAAATGGAAAGGGGGGTCTCCCTATCCTGACCTCCCAGCGTTCTTTCCACCCACATTATAGGTTTCAATAAAATGGTCATTTGCTGCAGCGTGATAGCCTAATAGTAATATAAAAGTTTAGGAACGGCCAGCCCCCCTCGATCCTGTGCTAAAGCAATTAATTCCTGTGATCTCCTAATCTTCTTAGAGCCCCATATAAATTGTGAGAAAATCCTGTCTATTTAAAAAAATATATATATTTGATGGTTCCAGCAGGATACATTGAAGTAGATAAAAATGTTAGGAAACATTGTCATCTCGAGGACATTACCTCTTCCTATGATGGACAGATGTAAATTATCCATTCTTTTTAAATATCCACCTATTTTCTTTATGAGAGGGGCCAAATTAATATCCCATATAGTCCCAACCTCCGCAGCTATGTTTATCCCCAAGTATGTGGCTACCTCCGTCCTCCGTAGATTCTGACATAAAGTGGATTTAGAAGAGACAATCTTTGTTTTATCGGTATTTAAACCATAGCCCGACTGCCTACCGAATTCCAATGCCAAGGCTTCAAATATTCCTATTGCTCCTAGTGGGTCGGGGGTAACAACTGCTATAACATCAGCAGAAGCTAATACTTTGGTATTATATCCCCTGGCCACTACCGGTTTGATTGCCTGATAGTTTAACATTGATCTAATTAAGGGGTCTATATAGAGCGCAAAAAGGATAAGGGAACAGGGACAGCCCTGCCTTGTTGCACGAGCGATCTTAACCCTTTCTGACTCCCTCCCCATCAACCGTATTTTTGCATAAGATTGTACATACAAGGCTCTAATGGTGGTTAATATACGTGGGCCAAAACTATTGGTTCTTAGATTATTCCACAGGCATGCCCACTCAACCTGATCAAAGGCTTTTTGTGTGTCCAGAAGTATCAGGGACATCTGCTCTCTTGAGGCTTCCGCTATATCAAATAATGATATTACCCGTCGGACATGATCCGTTGCCCCTCTGCCAGGAATGAAGCCATGCTGCCATGGGCTCACCAGGGAGGCAATTATTGTTGCTAATCTAAGCGCAATGATCTTGGAATATCATTTCTCATCAGCATTTATCAAAGAAATGAGTCTATATGAAGCTGGATCCTCTGCCGCCTTTCCCTTCATCAGGAAGATAACTATGTTAGTCTCCTGCAAAGCTTGAGGTGGAATCCTCTTCTGCTGTACGGCCAGGAACAGGTCTAACAAGGGGGAGGGGCCAGCTCTATCTGTAAAGCTTTGTAGACCTCCAGCCGAATTCCATCTGGGCCGGAAGCCTTACCCTAGGCCGTTGACTGAAGTGCATCAATACCTTCAATAATTCAGATTTCTTCCTCTAGTTCCTGAATAATAGGGTGTGTTACATCAGTTCCCATATCTACTGTCGTTGGTGCTCTGTCCCTGGAACTAAACAAATCCTCATAGAATTCTGTAAAGGTTTTTAATATATCTTGGGGCTCAGTAGCCATTTTACCATCCTTCGTCTGTAGCCTTAAGATTTTGTTTTCTGCTGCAATTGTTTTAGGCAGAGTGCCAAATGTTTCCCTGTCATCTTTCCATATTCATAGTTATCCCTAACATGGGTTTGGAACATTTCAGCAACTGTTGTATTGTAAAATCTGTTAATTGTAGCCTTAGTTCTTATGACTTTTAATTCTAGCTGAGTTTGTTGCTCCTCCTGCTTTTGAGCTATAGCTGCCATATGCTCTGTCTCATATTTAGACAGCTCCTTTGTGAGTTGATGCATTTCCTCTCGCTGTCTTTTCCTACGAGCCCCACATAGCTGATTATCTCCCCCCTGAGCCTTGCTTTAAACGCATCCCATACCTTTTCTCTCGAGGTACTGATCCTATTCATATTTTAGAACTGCCAGGTCCACCCCCTGATATGTTCTATAAATCCTTCGGTGGCCAAAAGTTTCCTATCAAATGTCCAGGACCCTGAGCCTCAATTTCCAGCATCAGAGAAATATGATCAAACAGGACCTCGGGTAGTTTCCTGATGTTGGCCCCCTCTATAAGAGAGGCGGAGGCATAAAAGTAGTCCAGCCTGACGTACCTCCTATGTGGACACGAGAAATAGGTGTACCCTGGGTCCCCGGATATTTTATAAGACCACATATCCACAGGCCCGTAACTGTCCACTAGAGCCTTTAATGCTTTAAAAACTTGTGGCTTCCTCCCCGATACACTCCCATAACGGGGCCATTTGTATCTTAATGGATATTAAAATGACCACAGATAATAAGGGGGGATGGCCAGGAGGCCAGTTCAAGTTCTAATTCTGACAACAAGTCTGAATCATCTAAATTCGACCCATAGATCGTACATAATGTTAAGCCACTTTTTATTGAGGCGATCGCCCACCTACCCCATTAATCTGGTAGCGTTCGCTTAATGGGTGGCATCCGATGAGAGACATGGATTTCAACGCCTCTAGTCATGGTAGACTGGGAGGAGCAGATTACCTTAATATACCCCGCAATGACGTTGAGCCCTCTCTTTTGCCAAGGGATATGGGTTTCTTGTTGGCATATGATGTCATCGCTCATTGATCGTAGCACCTCACCTGTCCTGCCTCTCTTACCTCTATCATTCAAACCCCCAGTATTTACAGAACAGATAGTCAACCTACCCATCCCCATAATTTCCTTGGCACCTGGGTTGCCCCTTGAACCATTCCTTCAAATTAGCTCCGGCCCACCTTTTTAAATTACAACAATAATCTGCTTTTCTGAATTTTTTGCCCCCTCTCCAGCCCCCTCCGGCACCCACCTTCCCTCCCCCTACCCTCACCCACTCCCCTCCTCCCTGCTTTGTGAAGCAACAGACCCGTCTAGGTCTGTGGTTGATGATCGGTGGTGCCCTCCCAATGGTGACATATGTAATACATATATGTGACTTAATGAACCCTCCTGTGCCTTTAATATCTCCTCACACTTTTTTGCATTTATTGCCTACCCCGCCATACTGAGAGCCATGAGGAAAAAAACAAAGAAAACAACAAAACGCATGAAGAAGGCAAGCAGCCTATCACTATATACTTGAAAACCTATTTAGTCAAGATTAATCCTGAACCAGTCGAGTAGTTTCTGCGCCATAGTCAAAGTCGAAGGGAAAAAAATCATCTCCCCCTGCATTTAAAAACTCCTTCGCCTTGATCTCCGATGTGAAGAATCTAGTCTGATCATTCCAGCTTACTTTTAGTCTTGCCGGATTTAGAAGAAAGGCCTGTGCACCTTTCTCCTGAAAGTGATGGATCATTTGACGCAGACGTCAGCGACGTTCCACTGTGATGTGGCAAAAGTCTGGTATAGTAAAAAATGAAAACCCATCTGCAGCTCGCTGTGCTTCTGGTCTTGCTTTTTTGAACACATTTTGTCTCAGTAGATAATTTCTGAAGTATACCAGAAATGCCCGTGGTATGGCATCTGACGAGCTGGCTGACAGATAGTGAATGGAACTCGATGCGCCCTTTGTATTTCATGAGGCCAGTTCCAGCCTTCCAATTCGGGGAAGGATTTCTGCAATAGCTGGACCATGTATAATCGCTCATTCGACCCCTCCCTTTTCTCCAGAATGCCCAAGAATCGCAAAATTATTTCTTCTCTGGCTTTTTTCATACTCTCTTCTAACTTCTACTGGATGTCCGTAAGTTGTGCTTCATGGGCTTCCACTTGCCCCATTGAGCCTGCTATATCCATCTCTAGAGAAGCTGTTCTTGACTTCAAATCCGTCATTGGGTCGCTGATGGCATTCCAAGTTTTTGCAACTTTCCTTACCGCCCCTTGAAGTTTACAGGCGGCATTCTGTGAGCGTTTGCTCTCCATACGAGCTTCTTCCCGGTGAGCTACTACACACTGCAGAATGGAATCCAATGTTGGGGGTGTTACAGAAGATTCTTCGCTGGGGATTTTGCTGCTGTCCCCCACCAATTGATCTCCGAGGGAATAATCCTACCTGACATGTCTCGGTGTACCCAGATACCCCTGTGCCTTGCCTTTTTCCTCCACTATCTGCCTTACCCGGACTCTCTTCAATAAGCACTGCCAGCCCTATTACTTGAGCTTGGTCTTCCCCCCATGCTGTATTTGCTCATCAACAAGGTTCTCCTGGGGCCCGGCTTCAAGCCACCCTTTTGTATGCAATGACTCGTCCTCCAGAGGCCCCCCAGCTCCCCTTGACCCATGGGTGGTTTACCAGCCTGTATGTCGTGCTGACCACTTGCTTCATCTGGGGTCTCTGTCCGCTCACTCCTCTGATCCACTCCTTGTACTGTGGAGCTGCTCCCTGCTCCCCTGAGCATGTCATTGACTGTGATGGGGGTCGAAGTGGCTGGGGCTGCGCACCCGCACCCCTCCCCTTCTCATCAGGGAGATTTTCCACCTGGGTCTTCTGCCTACATCCCCGAGTGGTAGGGAGGGCCATCTCAGACTCTGCTGCGCTTCTCTGTGGGGATTCCTGGGGGCCGACAATGAGTGCAGCGCCTCTGCTTTTTGCACCTGTCTTTGGTCAAATACTGTTCAAGCAGATTGAGGATCCATCCCCCCTGCTCCACGTCGAGGTGTGGGTCAGATCCTGCTCGAAGCCTCTGCAGCCGGCAATCAGCTGTTCTGCGAGCTCCACCAACACTGTGACCCAGCACTTCAGCTCAGGTAAGATTCAACCAGTCTCAGCACAGCCACTTGCTCCTCCGCTTTGCACTTGGGGGCTCGCCATTCTAGCCTTTCATCTTGTCATTTTTTTTCCTCCACTATCTGCCTTGCCCGGACTCTCTTCAATAAGCACTGCCAGCCCTATTACTTGAGCTTGGTCTTCCCCCCCATGCTGTATTTGCTCATCAACAAGCTTCTCCTGGGGCCTGGCTTCAAGCCACCCTTTTGTATGCAATGTCTTGTCCTCCAGAGGCCCCCCAGCTCCCCTTGACCCATGAATAGCTTACCAGTCTGTATGGCGTGCTGACCGCTTGCTTAATTTGGGGTCTCTGTCCACTCACTCCTCTGATCCACTCCTGGTACTGTAATGAGACATGATTGCTCCACTTGTGTGTTTGCATTCAGCCCTGCATGTTGTGTATTTGTTGTTTTTCTAATGTCACGTGTGCCACAATATAGTATATATGTTTACTGTTACCCCCCTCAAACGGGAAGCGATCCAAGGGACATGACTCGTTATACTAACTGTTTTTGTTTCTAAACTATGTTAAATACCTGATTCATACAAAGGGAGGTTGGTCCTTTTCTTTATTTACTATCCCAAATTAGCATAGAGTAGGGATCCTTCTAGAGCCATGATGAATGCGTAAGACCTTGTATGCCTATTAGGAGGCAGAAACATGGTGGGCAAACAGGGGGACACAAAGGTAATACCTAGTAACGTCCTCTGAAAATGCTTTATAATATTTGTATCCATACCTAAGGTATCACTTAATAATGGCAATCTTTGTGGTTGACCTTAAGGTATTTTTAACAGATTCAAACTGGAACTTGTATGGCTATTAGGAGGAAGAAACATGTTGGCAAAACAGGGGGACACAAAGGTCATTACACCTAGTAGTATTCTCTGAATATGCTTAATATTTGTATCCATACCTAAAGTACCACCTAATAAAGGCAATCTTTGTGGTTTACCTTAAGGTATATTTAGCAGGTTTAACTGGATCCCTTGAATATTATCCAGAACAATAATATGTTAAGAACTTCCTGAATAAACTCTTGAGGTTGAGTCTGCCCAGATAATGCTACCTTACCAAGGTAGGATGAGGTGGTCGATGATAAAGCATTCCACAGTACTTGGTTGAGGCCACCTCATCCAATATTTTAAATGCTCTGATTCAGAGTAATCACCTAGGGTAACCATATGGAAACAAAGAGAAGGGTACAAGTGGGCCTACTCCCTCCTTAAATGGTTCACTGCATCTCTTTGTGGTGTTGCATGTTTTGAAGAGGGAAATGAGGTATCGTATTCCCTCTATTTCTCCTTGTGTGTTAAAAACAGAAATAAAACACAAATGGAGACTCAAAAGCACCTCCTGGGATTCACATTCCTTGAGCCCAAGAAAAAAGCCTCCCTTACATGTAGACTTTATTTGAAACTATTTGTACTTTTACATTAGCAAACCTTGAAGGACATATTTTGATGAAGCAAGCATTGAAATGAGCTTATTCCTGTTTGTTCAAATTAACCTGTGATCTATTTAAGGATTCGGGCAGTGTTTATATAAACCCTGCGCACAAAGTGTGTGTATGTTCCTGGAAAACGGTAAAGCCCATATTCCATTATGTGAGCCGTTGACTTCCAACATAATAGCTTGTTTCTTTCTGCCTTCTTCATGTGGCAGCGGCTGATCTTTTTTTGCCTTTCATTTGCTTCCTTCCTGGATCATCTTGCGTTGCTTGGCAACAGCCTCTGCACATGATACCCGAGACACAGGTGTTCTGTCAAAGTGCAATTAAGACATTCTTAGCATATGTTTCATGTCAAGATTAGCTGTGCAAGGAGTTTGTAAATTGTACTTGATGAAAAGCAGTATCAAACCTAGATACCCTAACTGTTTTTAAATCATCTTTGGGTGATAGCAGGCAAACATAGCTAGTAGTCACGTCTTGTCTTCCAAAAGTGAGTTTCATTTTTTTTTTTTTAAACAAATGTGTGGGAATAGTCTCAGTCATTGAATGTTGTATTGCCATTATGTTAATACTAACATTAGCCTCAGTTACATAAAATGGGGTTGGGTAGTCAAGAGGTATAGTTTTGCACATTTTCACAATGATATAGTTGTGTCATGCCCATATCAATGGCCTTCTATTCTTTTTTCGGGGTTTGCTCATTTGGATCACTTCTGAATAGTCAGGAAAAAGCGAATTTTTGGCCAGTGGGCATTAGGCTGAAGTTTTACAATTGTAATACATGAGCTGCGGTCCAAATTAGTGACACACCTCTCTAGTACACTCAATTAGAGAAAGGGTTGTACCTCAACAGTAGCCTCAAGAAGGGTTTCATGACACAACAATGCACACCTTCAACATGCATGACTTTACCACGCAAGGTTTACAAGGTATATACATTTACAACATATGTCTTTTCCACGCATAACTTTAGTACAAACATACCTTTTTGACATTTCAATGCATACATTCACCACACATGGCTTTACAAATCGGTCATTACAACGACTGCGTTGTTACCACACGTGCAATTACATCTCAAGTCGTATCAAAGACTTGCTGTAGGGGGTGTGCTGGACTTAGGAGTAGTATTAATTACTGTTACAACTCCAGTTTGTGCAACAGCAGGGAAGGTGTTGGATTTAAAGTCCAACACATTACCTGGTGTTGCACGCCCCCTACAGCAAGTCGTCGATACGACTTGCGATGTAATGGCATGCGCGGGAACAATGCGGTTGTTGTAATGATTGCGTTGTGTAAACAGCGTTGTAAGTGCTGTTTCCCACCCAGGATTAAATTAGAGTTACCTTTACCACGCAAAGTAAAGTTCTTTCTTCCTGAAGACAGTCTTAGGACAGTGGTCACTGCACTCATCATGTCATGCTAGACAACTGTAAAGTCTTTATTTGAACATTGAAAAAAACATCTTAACAGACTTCAAATTGTGCAGAATGCAGTGGCCAGACTGCTGACAGGGATACCAAAATGTGTTTCGGTTAAGAAGGAACTAAAAGAACTTCACTGGCTCCCCGTAAAACAAAGGTCACATTTTAAAGCCCTCTCTGCACTGTCTTTAAGGCCCTTAAGGGAGTGGGCCTGGACTACATGAGACAACATTTTTATTGGTATATCCCCAGAAGATCCTTCGGTCCACAGGAGCAAAAATAGTGATAGTTCCTCCGGTTAAAAAAGCGAGGTGGGAGGGAGGAGCTTTACCGCTTGTGCCTCCAAGGCATGGAATGACCTTACATTCCACCTTAGGAATTCAACTGACCTTCTTTCCTTCAGGAAGGGGCTGAAAACTTGGTTATTTGCTTTATAGTCCCTCCCTTGCCTCGACAACCAATTAGGTCGTGCTCAGCGCCAGGACACCCTAGGGTAACCATTGCGCTTAAGAAATTTGATTGACATAACATAGCATATCCTTAGCCATAATGTAAGGGGCTGCAGTCTCACATGGTTGCTATATACCGAAGCCTAATTTCCAAATAACATATATGATTACTAGTGGACTTAGCTACAGTGAGCAGTCTTTTTATGAACCCATTTTCCACTTTCTCCAGCCCTGGTTTGTCACAGATGCCCCAAACACCAGCACCATAAATTGCACCTGAACAGCATTTGGCCTTATAGATTTTTCAGTAGCTCTTTTTTGGGTTTGCTGCTTAGTCTGGTTGAAAACCTAAGACTACTTCAGTATACTCCTGGCGAATGCAGCTGCCCTGCCACCTTTCAACATACTCCAGGTCAACCTATCGCCGGACAATACACTCAAATATGGGTAAATGGGACGTTGCTAATCTTACTCCCATTAATAAAGAAAGTTCTGCAGGGCCTGCCACGGCAGCCAAATACCATAACATAACATAACATTTGTATTTGTAAGGCGCACGTTCACCCTGAGGTCTCTTGGCACTGAATAACAGATGTTCATTGTTACCCAACTCAATGGTACTCATTTTATTAACCTCAGATGGATGAAAGGCTGAGTGGACCCGATAGGATTTGAACCTGTGACCATGAGGTTGAACACAGGCCCCTGCAATGGACGCATTAGTCCACTGAGCCACCAGACCCGGCATGTGATTTGGACTAATTAACTACTAAATCTAAGCTAGACATTAAAATACAAAATTGGTCTAGCAATTCCGCAGTCCATTAGCGGGATCTTGCCATCATAACAGTATAATCAGCATATGCCAAAGCCAGTATGTTACACCTGCCTACCATCGGACAGTTAGTATTGGAATTCAACAAGTGCCTCTCTAAATTATTAACATATAAACAAAAAATAAATGGGGCCAACATACACCCCTGGCACACACCACGGCTGAGTCTGAAAGTTTCTATTGTTTCCCTGGCTGGGCCACATCTCACGCTGACAGTGACTTCTGCATGAAACTCCCTCAAGAAGTCCTGCATAGTGGACTCAACCCCAATCTCAGCCATTATTACCCAGAGCATCGACCTATTAACTGAATGAAAGGCCAAGAACAAGTCCATTTAGCTACGTAGGTTGTTCCACCTTTGGCCAACGGATACTCGTTTAATAACATATGCAAGTTGAGACATTGCTCTACAGTCCCCAAGCAAGCACGAAACCCAAACTAGAGGTCAGAGAGGACATTGTCATAATTCGCCCAAGCTTGCAGACGGTCCAGGAGGACCCTTCCCCTTACCTTAGCTGTTGAGTTTATTACCAAAACTGGCCAGTACCACTTCGGGTCATCCTTGATCCCTTTTTAAAGACTGATACTTTTGTTGCATGTGACCATGTCTTTGGGAGACCCGTTTAAAGTGCAGCCTCGAGGACATTAGTCAAGAGGGGAGCCCACAAGTGGAAACTGGCACTTTCAGTGCAGAACAACTCTTTATGGCTTCTATAACATCAGAGATTTCTATGTCTAAAGTGCAAAGGGGTTGGGCAGGAATCTGCAAAGTTGGCTGTGTCCTGATGTGTGTGTATACAGTGCCTGCCCTTCTGACATGGGAGACTCAATATATTGCTGTGAGATATACCGAACCCACATCTCTGGGGGGATTACTGTGTCCACACCCCTTCCCTGCCCTTCTTCCAGGTAATTGCCAAAACAGCCTGATATCCTTTAACTCACTAGCCTTAATCAAGTCATGATAGGCTTCCTTCCTCAACAACCTTTTCCTTGCCAATAGTGCAGCCTTGTAGCTCCTTCTACAGGAGCAAACATTTTCCAAATCTTTTGGTGTTTCTTTAAGTGACTCAGTAGGAGGTTGTCGACTTTAGCGCAGGTGGTATTGTCAAAAACAACTATCTTGAGACTGACGGTAAGCAGTTTGCGTGCTACCCAACAGATTTTGTCAAAACTGTTTATTGTTTCAAAACACCCTCCCTTGGTCTCCTCCAAACATATCATGAAATCACTGTAAGAGGCAGTGATCAGATTTGCAAGAAAGAGGTCCTTATCTACTTTGCTCCAAATCTCAATCACCCCCTTCGTAGGAGCAAAGAATAGTGGTAGTGGAGAAGGGTGGCCTAGTTCGCTCCTTTGCCCAACGGAAGCACTACTTTTCGTATCTAAGTTCAACCCATTGGTCACTCAGGAAAGAGTCCACAACCTCAAACTCTCCAGTAGCGTTCTTAAGTTATGTGAGAGCAAGAAAACATCAATAAGACTAAAATGACCATGTTCCACAAACATAGCTATCCCACCTTACTTGAACACTGTTGGAGGATTTGAAAGAGAATATCAGATTGTGCCTTATCAAGAGTAAATTAAGTGCCTCCCCCACATGAGTGTGCAGAAATGTGAAACGGGCTCTTCATCATTGCCCATTTAATCAAATGATTTTGGGGAAACTGTGCAGGGTTTAACATTGAAGTCCCTCATCCAGACAATTGCAAGGCTGCTCTCCAGATTGGTAAAATGAAGCTAAATATCATCCTGCAAAAGTTTCTCAGTAACAGAGTCATTGGCATCAAACACATTGTTATAAAAGTTCACTATTAATATATGTTCAATGCCACATTTCAAGAGGATGAGCTGGTAGTGGGGTGAAACCAAATGAGTCCAAATAGCACAAGCACAACCTGAGAAGGTATGGGCCACCATCATGACTGAGTTGCTTAGTTGCATGGATCCCTTCCAGTGTTGGAAGTAAGTCCATGGTTTGAAAAGCAAACACTTCCCCACCTACTTCCAAGTCAGGCTATTAATATTTTGCCTTGGACATATTCTTTTGAGGTGCTTTGCAAGTGATTCCCTTGCCTGTGTACTGCGTCACAGTTACTGAAGGCTCCGGCTGGGGTGGGTCTATGTCCCTCAGCCTTCCATGCAACAAAGGAGGAGGACAGTTCCGCTACTAAAGCATTGAAGGACTTCTGCCATGCGGGATGTGCCCGGGTGTGTTCCCGAGGACTTTAAAACAGCTGATTCACCCTTTAGTTCAATTTTCATAGCACCATCCTTATGACACCATTTATGTACCTTATTTATAATAGGGTGCTACATAACACAAGGATTTAGATATGTCAGGAATTCTGATGTATCTGGTGGTGCAAAAATGATGCATTGCTGGAGTGTGTCGGAAAAGTGACAGAACTCCAGCAATGTGTCATGACCAATGGGCGAGTCCCATGTGAAAAGTCCTGCATCAGTCCTTACGTCTGCTTGAATTAGGTGTAAGGATTTTGACACAGTCAAGTTGTGGAGGTGGCATAGTACGAGCTCAAAAATTTCACTGCACCACTTCTATGAGGCTTTTTTACAAGGCAAGGCCCACCCTGCATACATTATACCTGAAGCAGGTATATTGTAGCACAGGTCTTTACAAAGTGAGGCATCTGTCAAGAGGTGTCACTGTAAATAGGGCCCAATGTGGTGCATTGATTGTGCCACAAAAAAGTGGCGCAGTGGCAGTGCAAGCCTTTCATAAATAAGGGCCGAATACTCTTCCAACCTACTTATTTTGACAGCAGCTTGATGTAACCCCTTTTCCAGGTGCCAAGGCTTGCTTCCAGGGGTTTTACATGGATGCAGTTCATTCCCTAAATAGTCAAGTGAATCACTTGCCGTTGGTATGAGGCTATTGTGAATACTCTTCCCAGCCCTGCCATCTCAGGGATGCATTTCGCCACACAGGCCACAATCATGAGATATCTTGATAGTTGTAATTGTCCTTTTTTGGGCTCAGGACTGCAGTCTTGACTGCAGCATATCCAGAACTCTACAGCAAGGCTTGCACTTCAGTGGCCATGTAGAGCTTCAGCCACACTGGCCTTGGATGCGTTTCTTCAGCTGCCGGTATCTAAGCATACTGAATTTAAATCATTTGCCATGTGTTTTGACTATTTATATGGTTATCCTTGCTTGCAGCAGAAATGTACTAAATATGTTTCTTTGCACGTGCTTAGATCTTCTTCTGCCGACCAATTGGCAGTGCCTCGAAATAGCCCCTTAAGAATGAGAGGTCGAGCGTTCTCTGTTATGGGGGAATTACAGTGGAACCAGCTGTGTCTCTGCAAACAAGTTCTGTCTGTCAGAGGCAGCTTGAAAATTGGCTTTACTCTGAGGCCTCCTTAGAATTGGCTCACATCTTGATTTTGTCACTGTCTCTTAGCGCTAGGACAGCTTTTTGGTCTATAGAATTCTAATTTATATTTATAAATCGAACATCATCCACCCCCCCTGCCAGTCTCAACGTGACTTAATAAAGTTATACATGTCAGTGTAGGTCTGGGCTCATCTGCTCTTTCTGATATCGTGAATGCCCGGGGAAGAGGTGGTAGAAAAACAAATGTTTTATCCTGACAGTCACACACAGTGCAAGCCTCGTCCTGCAACTCTTCATCAAGAAATACTGAAGCCCAACAACACTCACTTGCCTTAAGAGAAACAACTAAATCAGTGTGGCGGGAGCAACATTGCCGAAGAACAAGGACGAGCACACACCAGAGGGAGCAATCTGAAAGCCCCGTGTTCATCATTACAGACAGCACCAATTTTCTTCTTCTTGTGCGTTTTCTCCTTCTAATCTATTTGTCCTGGCTCCATGTAGTTCTGTCTTCCGAGGTAAAGTCGTGATGGAGCAGCGTTTTCAGAAATAACTTTAATCAACGGAAGCCCAATATTCCACACGCGGTGGTTAACTTGTAAAAGTAAAAGTACCGGGGCCGAAAGAGTTCCTCAGAAGCCAGTACTGCCCAATGCCAGGGTTATCAAATATCTTTCATCTTCCACCAGACACCCCGTCGAACCCTGCCCATTTATATCACTCACAGATTCTTTTTTATCCCTGTTTTCTTCCTTCATCACTGTTTTTTTTTCATTCTCTTCCTTCTTCTTCCCCCTTCTGCGTTCTTTTTTCCTCTTGTTCAGGCTCATGGCCTGCTGATAAAAATATAGCTGTCGGTGCCCACATTTTCTTGTTTGTTTTGCAGTTCTATATAGCGCCAACTCAACCCGAAGGTATTGGAGGGCTTTATATGAGCACCAGTTATCTCACACAAGAATACATGTTTCATTTTTTTTCTTTTTTGGTAGGCACCGAAAGTTTAAGTGATTTGTCCAGATTCACGGGGTGTTGAGCCAACGCTGAGACTCGAACGTAGGGGCATATTATCAATGGGGTTATCTCTGCTTTTTTGGCTTTAAAAGCCAAGAAAGCGGAGATAAAATTATCTCCCTATTACCTAGATGTCGCTAACACCAGTTAGCAACAGCTAGTAGGAAATAGCGACCATCTTGGGCCCCACTTTGCATGTCAGAGAAATTTATCACTAATGACATGCAAAGTGGGTGTGTCGAGATGTTAGCGACTGGAAACAGTTGCTAACATCGTTATCTCCTATTACCAACTTTTTGGAGATATTCCCGCGAATATCTCCAAAAGCTAACACCTGCCCTGAGCAGTTCTTAGCCATGTTATCCAATGGGAGGTGGATAACATGGCTAAGAGCATTAGCTCGGTAATGCATGAATATCGCCGACTTTTCAGCGATATTCATGCATTGCGGCCGATTTTTATCGCATTTGCGATAAACCTTGGTAATACCAAGGTTTATCTGCGATAAAAATCGCCGCAGGTCGGCGATAAATTTTTGTCTCTAACCAAGCAATAGCGATAATTATCGCTATTGCTTGGTAATATGCCCCGTAGTTCCCCAGTCGGCAGCTCTGACGGTTAGGCCACACAAATGAGTGCCGGCAATACTGTGTCCAAATGTCACCGTCCATCACATTCATAAATACAAGTCTGCTACAGGATCAAGGAACCTAACATGGAAGATGACATTTGATGTGAAATAGTACATCACGTGGAAAATAACTAAGATTGGCTAATTTTTGGGACGAAATGAGTGTACCAACCTTAGCTACAAATTGCCAGTGCCCATGACCAACAGAAATATATTTTCAGCACATCAGACGAAGCTAATCTCAGTGCAATGTCTATTAATCCACTGTTGTATTACAGATAAATGTTGCAAAAAATGCTGCTTAAACAACCCACTTTTAGGAGATTTCGTTTTCAGGTGGCTAATTAATTGCTTAGCTTCTCGAAATGTTTACTTCATGCACTGTTTGCTCTTCCCAATGTTACATTTCAAGCACTCCCAGCAGATTGCGCAGTGCCTTATGGGAATTCGTAGTTAAAGTAGCCTGACTGCAAATTTTGACAGAAGCATTAACATCATTACGAGCGGAAATAAGTTTAAATTCACACCTGATGTCTCCATTCACCGTGCAAGGTTATTTTATTACTTCATTGTGCAGAAGGAGTCCTGATTCAGAGTTCTATAAAATATGCCATCCATCAACGCGGAGACGGCACGGAGCATCTGCTCTGCTATCTCTCTGCAATTGTTTACATTTGTTATTTGAATGAAGCATGGCATGTTTATCACATTGATGATATAAGCGCTTAAACGCCTGTCAGGGGTAGTAAGCCTACATATAATCATGTGAAATTACAATGATGAAAGCGTCACATTTTATTCCCTATTTCTTACTGTGTGTACAAACAGACACCGAAAAACACACAGTGCCTGCATTTTGCAGGAACCGAGTAAGAATAGAAAATTTTCATGCGCAAAAATATTTCAAGCGAATAACTTTGGAACATTACCCCTCCTCAGTGCTTTAAATGTGGAAAAAAAAGTGCAGGTACTCATCAAATTGAGCTGTGACCTGGAGGCGTGGCAAGAAGGCGGGGCTAGAAGGCGGGACACTGGGAGGGGCTAATGTCACTTTAAAAGGCGCAAGACTTTTTTGGGGTGCGAATAATGATAAATTGCTTCAATCTGTAATATATTGTTGATACCCTTGCATGTATTAAAGATACTTTTAACATTCTCTTTCAAATGTTGCATATGAAATTGTTGGTGCACAAATGGCACACAAATCCTATTTATTATGCACAGATTCAGATTCTCAAATTGTGTGATCCTAGGCAAACAAAAATGTAAGTGAGAACCCATGCTATTCACTAATCCGCTTGTTAGGTACAAATCTAAACCCCAATTCTGGTGTAAATTGGAGAGTTGTATAAAGGACAACAACTATAAAAATGGCAAAATTCTGAAGACCAAAACAGTGTATTGCAATCCAGGTGCTATCAAAAAGGAAAATTATATGTCTTATTTTTTAAAGGCCTGCTAGCCCAGATACCAGTCGCTGCTGCCAAATGTTTTAATTGTACAAACACCAGGCCTGAATAAACGCCATAAAACCGGACCAAATACAGAAGTATAATTAAAACCATCCCCACACTCAGGAGGCCATGAGTAGAATGAGCCAATGGGGATTTCATGGTTGTGCTAGCACAGAAAGTACCCCCTAGCTTCCAGCCCACTGAGAAAATACTACGGGTGGCCCTACGTCCACCACTGTTCAACCATGGAATTGTGCGGTGTTTCTGTTGGGCCTCCTTTGTGCTTCACTGTGAAGCACTTGGCACACTGCAGAAAAATTAGACCATTAACTAAGCCCTGGAAACTGAGGTTTGAAATGTGGCTTTTGGGGTTGGGGGAGAAAATACGGGGCATGTGATCTCAATAACTTGTGTTCCAGGAGTCACTATGTAGCAGCGCTGCTATCTATGAGTACATTCTATAATTTCAGAGGCAGAAGTAATGCCACTGACTGCGTGACCCACAGGGGAACATGGGCAAGGCAGCGCGTTAGTGCCACTAGTCGCAGCGCCAGCCTGTGCAAAAGGGGGGTGGGTGGAGTAAAACAAAGCGGGCTCCCGGCCCCTCCCCGCGGTCACCGGACGCCGGCCAAAGGGGCGGGCTCACCTGTCGGGAGGGCGTACCCTTCCCCTATTTAATCCAGCTCGCCCTCGGCCCGGCCTCTTTGTCAGCTGCCCGCCCGCGGCCCAAGCGCTGTTCCCTCCCTGACCCTGACCCAGCTGCTCGTGCGGCGGTCGGTGAATAGAATGTTGTAATTTTCTTTTTTGTGTTACAGGTGGAGTTACAGGGCGATCTGGAGGCAGACGGGTACAGTAAGGGTACCTCTGCGGCAGAAGGGTACAGTAAGGGTACCTCTGCATGGCACAGTAAGGGTGTCAGAGCCAAGGACCAGGAGCCGCAGGAGGTTCCTGGAAACCACAACGGTGCCCCGTTAGTCCTTCGGGCGGTCGGGGGGCCTGAACCGACCGGGGGTGTGCCACACCGCTCCGCCGTGACAGGGGGGGCGGGAGTATAACGAAGATGGCAATGTGCTGCACCGTCAGAGCATCAACTCACCGTGCAAGATGGCTCTTTAGGCATGCGGGTCAGCGAGGGGCTGCCTGCTTTGGATCGCCTGTAAGATGACCCACCTAAACGTCATACGTGTTGTATGAAAATAAACCTGCAACAGTTCTCTCCCATAACCACGTGTCCAGAGTATCATTTGGGTTGGGATTGTATGGTGTGTGAGCAGGTGGGAGCGGATGACGGTGTGGGCACTATGTAATTTTCCTCCAGAGCCCACCAGAAGTTGTCTTCCAGCTGCCCCCTGTTTTCAACCCTATCACTTGACATACTTTACAAATGTAGCAGATAAGAAGTCTATGTGTATCGGTTTGGGGAAGGGGAGTCCGGTGTCTAATGTGGTGAGGTACTGGCAGGGCCACTGGAACTATGCTGGAGGAGAGGGCCAAATTATGCGGCAGGGTTGAGCAAGTTATTCTGCAAAAACTGGCAAATAATACAGCATGAAATGGCAGATTTTGGAATAGTATTACTTCATTAGTTTATCATTTTAAACGTGATAACACTATCTGGGCACTGGTTGCACCATATCAATGCCAGTTTAACACTCTCATATGGCAATAAGCAACAGAAAGGTGACCAGTTTCTTTGCAAAGGGCCTTCCACTGCGCAGCAACCAGTGTCACTGCCTGTTTAATAACTTTTGAACTGAGCTAGAAGCAACATTTTTTGGGGTTAAAATCTGCGTATTATGCAGCAGATGATGCATTATGTGTCAAATCTGTAATTGTGTGAAAATCGTCACAGCCGCAAAGTGGCATAACTACAGTGTGCTAAGTTTGTGCCAATGGTGGATGGTGGGCACTGCCACTCGTTTTTAGGGACCGGAACCTATTTGATGAAAACACCTGTATGAATGAGATAATGAAAGAGGATGTGAATAGTGGTGGATGAAAAAGTCGAGATGTGGAATCAAGACTAGGCAGTGTTGGTAACGTTTGAGCTCCTTGATTTATTTAGTAGTATATTTTTAAGTGAAGCATTGCACAATGATCTCACGCAAATAAGAACCGTTGTCCTAAAAATGTGCTTTGTAGTGCATCTGCGCTTTGTAAAGTTTGGAACAGTTCTACTGTTCATGACTTTTTCTATCCTCAGCCTCTGGAGTAATGCAGCTCTGCTCCGCCCCTTCGTGGTTCAAACCTGAGAGGTTTGTGAGCTACTCTGTGGGCACTGCAACAATCAAATGGTGAACCTACTGAGCTATCCCTCTAGCAAAGGTGTGATGGCCGGGGACTTGCTTTGCAGATTTTGAAAAGATCAGGCTGATATTGACACAGGCCTATCTGTGCCGGTCCGTCATATAGAAGTGTGTCGGAAGCACTTCTAATGGGTTAGACTGTAAAAGTTGCAATCACGCTGTATTTGCGAGGCTCATTGTTCTGGCTGGTGTTTCTCATTCAGTAAAAAAGACATTGGTACAAAACTGTAGTAATATCAGGGCTTTAAGTGTGCCAAAAAACTGGGGGGTCTCTCTAAGGGGGTAATAAACACGTAAGCTAAAAAAATTATCCGTCACAGTGAAACTTAACGCAAATAGTTTGACCTTCACAGAGGACGGTACCTCACCAAATATGTGAGCAGGCTACTAAGGAGCAACCGGCTGATGTGACTGGCACCCGGCCAGGAGGAGAAGCCCACACCGGACAGAGCTTGTTTTCAAGTATGGTAGTGTGAAACAAATGAGTGTGCTTGTGTAATGCAGGGGCTGCTGCTGCACTTCACCTCGGTGCCCTGCATTACATCTCTCCAAGGGGCCCATCAATCCTGCATTCCAGAAGACGCAGAAACGAAACAAAAGGCGTGCATGAAACTAACCTGTGTACCAAGGAGCTGATGGAGAGGGTTCCTCGCTGGGTCTGGCTGGCGATGGAAAATTCCTTCATGATGGTACTCTTCTGTGGTGATCATGTGGCTGCTTTCCATCCTGCTCTGGGAAACCGAAACGGGAAAACAAGCCTAAACTGGACTTTTTAAAGGGCGGGTGACGTCAGACTTTGTTTGGCTGTGCCACGTCACTACCGCGCCACGGCACACATTACAGCCATCATGTGAGCATCTGTCACAATGCAAAAATGTGACGCATGCTCACTAGACCTGAAACACCAGCCTGATGAGTACCGGTACTCTCTTTTGTAAGGAAAAAGTGCCGGTACTCTTGGGGATATAAAAAAAGAAGTGCTGGTACTCAGTACTGGTGAGTACCGGCCCATTTAAAGCACTGCACCTCCTCTCGTAAGAAATTTACCTGACCACGCAATGCAACCATCAGGGAGTCATTTACACAATTCTGATGTTAATGGATCCAAAGACTTGAGTCCCTGCTACTTTGGGTTCCACAGCAACCATATTCCAAGAAACAATTGTGGCCCTGGTGAATATATAAGTAGGTATTGTTGGACTGAGTTCTTTTTGCAGGGTCATCCCAGAAGTCTTTGCATTCCTCCTGTATTTTGTCTGACCTGTTTTTGTTCGTTTTAAGACCCTGGGCATTTATCATGGCTGATCAGTGCTAAAGTGCATGTTCTCTCTCTTGTAAACATGGTAAGATTGGTCTACACCTGTTTGGCATATTTAATTTACCTGCAAGTCCCTTGTACAGTGGTATCCCTTACCCAGGGCCTGTAAATATAATGCTACTAGTAGGCTTGCAGCACTCCTTTTGCTATCCTCTGAAGTGGCCTTTCACACCTTTTCCCAGGGCTCTGCAGCTGCAGGGCCTGCACATGCAGTTTACTGCCACAGTGAGGTGGCAAGTAAAGTGGTTGCCACATCTGCAACTCCCCTTTTACTACATATAAGTCACCTCTATGGTACTCTCTAGCTAGCCCTATGGGCAGGGTCTGTGTAGGTAAGCATGGGACATGTGCCTTAACTGTGTGGCATGTCCTGGTTGTGACATACAGCCTATTTGGTTTCTCACTGCTGTGAGGCTGCCACCTCAGAGGTTTGCATTGGGGACTCCCTGATATGCGCTTCAGTGGTAATTTCTGACATGAGAAGGGTAGCGTGACCATTTTTGGTATATTTGGAATAGTAGTGATGAATCCTGCTTATTGGTGAAAGCGGATTTGTCATTTCCATTTTAAAAATGCCACTGTTAGAAGTGGGCATTTCTGTGTGCTTATGTGTCTTTGTGCCCTGCCTGGATGTGTATTGATGGTCTGGTTCTGACTGACGGGAGATAGCGGATGTGCATTCACTCCAACCAGTCACAAAGGGGTTGAGGTGTGTCCTCCCTTTACTGGGTGACTCAGCGCCAGGCTGAATAGACCTTGGCTGCATTTAGGGTGGTGGCAGGAGCTGCACTTGCACCTGAATAGGGCTGTGCCTGCCTCATACAATGCTGTCTCCACCCCCTGTAGTGTGTCTTGGACCAGGGCTTTAAATGTTAATGGGGGTGTTTTGCACTTCTAAACAGGGTTTGAAGTGCCCCCAGACCAAAGACTTTCTGACTATAAATACACGGGCTGTGACCCCAGTAACTTAGACACTGCGTGGGACGGTAACAGACGCTGCAGGCTCTACAGACTGCCAGGAGGAACGGCCATTGCACTCAATTGCTAGGAGTGCTGACCTGCTGGGTGGAGGGAAGGACTTTTTAATATTTCACTTATAACCTCCACATCATACTTCTCACACTCTTGCATACAATTTACTCAAACTATAAGCCCTATTTTTAGTAAAAATGTCTCCTCCTTTATTACAAAAAGTTTTTAAATCAATAATAAAATATGTTAACAAAATCAAGACAATTCATACCATTTTTGTACAGAAGAGACCACAGAAGTAATTATACTAGATTATCCACTCCTATATGTAGTAACTCTATTGTTTCAGCTCAATTTTACTTTTCATGTATTTAATTTTGAATTATAGACAAAGAACCACATGTCATTTTGTTTCCAGTACATATATGATAATGGACAACCAAAGTCAGATGGTACCTTTAACAGTGAATCTCCAACGTAAAGACATACGCATAAAAAGTAATCACGAATAGTAATAAAACAATGCAATAAAAACAAGTTGTCGACTACAATTTTGATGTCTAGGAAATCACAAAACACCTGACTTATTGTGGATGTGAATTTTAAATTTGTGACTCCACAGTTAACCGTTGTATAAAAATCTCCAGCCTCAATGAACATAGATCATCCCTAAGAACAGGCAAAAGAAATGCCCCTCTAACTGACCATTGGCTAGAATGCAACCACAAAGTGGAAGATATTAAGTGGTGCATACTGGAAAGGATTACAGGAACGAGAAGAGATGGGGACCTTGATAAAAAACGCAAGTGTAAGGAACAATTTTTATGCGCAAATTTAAGACATATATATATATATATATTACCTACTGGCGGTCGCCAGCAGGTAGTTATAGTTAGGACCTATTTTCCATAGGAAATCCGCAACGTTCTATTTAGAACAACTTTGGCGCCAGTTGACGAATCTTCCCAAAACGTGTTTTTCCCATGCAATTTTCCATAGGTACCGTTCATCACGGCTACAGCCCGGAAGGCTGAACGGAACTACACTAAATTTGGCAAAATTGTAGTCCTTGGTTCAGACTCGTGCCTTTTGCTTATATGGTGTAAATCTGTTCAGTAGTTCCTGAGAAAATTACAATTAAAAGTACATATATATCTATGGCCTCGGTGGATGCGCGGATTATAAGCGCACCATCTCGATCACGCTCAAAATGCTGATTGGCTGTCAAGTGGTTGTCAACATTCGAAACCAGGAAGTGTTGGCAGACATTTTGTGCTTCGGTAGAAGCGAAGATCTAGAAATTATTGTTTAAAACGTATAAAGGGGGCAGGTAAAAAATATTTTGACCCTCTAGACCTGTTTAGGGGGTCCCACAAAAACCCCTAGCGCCCAAAAAAGATATATAATTTTATAAACTGAGAAATGTGCGCTGGGTGCATGGATCCTGCATGAAATAACATAAAACAAAGCACGGGCTCCTGTGCTTGTTTAAAAATTAGCTACCTGGGAAGGATCAATCCCGTGGTCTAACATATTGCATTTGAAGCGGGGGCAGAGAAAAAAGGGGGGTCCCAAAACGTGTTTTCCCCATGCAATTTTCCATAGGAACCGTTCATTGCGGCTACAGCCTGAACGGTTGAACAGAATTATATAAAATTTGGCAAAGAGGTAGTCCTCGGTTCAGACTCTTGCCTTTTGCTTAAATGGTGTAAATACGTTCAGTAGTTTCTGAGAAAATTACAAGTAAAAATACATATATATTTATGGCCTCGGTGGATGCGCGTATCTTGCGCGCACAATAAGCGCACCGTCCTGATCATGCGCTGAATGCTAATTGGTTCACAAGTGGTTGTCAACATTCGAAACCAGGAAGTGTTGGCAGAGATTTTGTGCCTCGGTAGAAGCGAGGGTCTAGAATTTAGTGGAACAAGTGTTCAAAATGTATAAAGGTGGCAGGTAAGAACATAAAACAAAGCGCGGGCTCCTGTGCTTGTTTAAAAATTAGCTACCTGGGAAGGACCAATCCCGTGGTCTAAAATATTGCATTTGAAGCGGGGGCAGAGAAAAAAGGGGGGTCCTAAAACGTGTTTTCCCCATGCAATTTTCCATAGGAACCGTTCATTGCGGCTACAGCCTGAACGGTTGAACAGAATTATATAAAATTTGGCAAAGAGGTAGTCCTCGGTTCAGACTCTTGCCTTTTGCTTAAATGGTGTAAATACGTTCAGTAGTTTCTGAGAAAATTACAAGTAAAAATACATATATATTTATAGCCTCGGTGGATGCGCGTATCTTGTGCGCACAATAAGCGCACCGTCCTGATCATGCGCTGAATGCTAATTGGTTCACAAGTGGTTGTCAACATTCAAAACCAGGAAGTGTTGGCAGCGATTTTGTGCCACGGTAGAAGCGAGGGTCTAGAAATTAGTGGAACAAGTGTTCAAAATGTAAAAGGTGGCAGGTAAGATATATTTTGACCCTCTAGACCTGCTTTGGGGTCCCACAGGGATCCCTAGGGCCCCCAATTTTTTTTTTGGAGGAGAAAACTGAGAAATGTGCGCTGGGTGCATGGATCCACCATAAAAAAAATAAAATCGAATCGTGGGTTCCTGTGCTTGTTTAAAAATTAGCTACCTGGGATGGTCAAAGGTCCGTCTAAGCCCCGGGGATTACCACCCTCTGGAGCTTTTTATACTTTGGGAGGGGGGCCGCGCGGTCTTCATTGTGGAGCAGTGGAAAGCCTTGGGGAACACCACCCCACAGGAGCGGGATACTGCTGTTTGCTATGGCAGGGCGAGAGTCGAGGTTCTTGCTGTGTCATAGCAAACTTGAGGGCATATTAACAAGTGCCATTTCACCGCAATAAAAAAAAAAGCCAAAAATGCAGTGAAAATTATATCGCCCTATTTACTAGTTGACGCAAAGATGCATTAATGCATGTTAGCAGCCGGTTTGCTAAGGGGTCGCCTCGTATCTCCAATGAGTTGCAATGTAGGTGTTCTCAGTGGGAAGGTAGGTGTTTCTATGAGAATATAAAAAGGAAGAGGGAGGTATGACAACAGCGTTGTATTTACAAGGCGGCCCTGGATTTGAGGACCAATAGGAAATAGGAAAAATCTCGCTAATTGCGGTTTATATCGGATCCTAACATGTGTTCTGAAGTAGACTTAAACATGTTTAATATGCGAGGTGGATTGATATGTTGAGTGCACAGTCTTATATTAACAAGGTTTTCACTTGCAAACATGAATTTTCGCTGTATTTCTCGCGATATTCGGGGCATATTTACACGGACAGTGTTAAAATTATCGTCGTTTTAGCGTCAGGAAAGTGTCATTAAATTTGTTGCGGTTTCCTGGAAGCGTAAGCGGAGTGGGCTGGACTAACGTATGCCAGTGCTGTGCAAGGCTGTGGACCATGATTCTGGATCTATGGGCCTGGTTGCGTCGTGAGCTATTTGAGAAGTCAACTGATTCGGGTGTCCGTGTTGTAGTGCTGAAGTCACCCGGGTCTTAAACGGAAATGTGTCATTATATCTGTAAAGTACCACAGCATGGCCAACATGGAAGGTACGGGGTATCACTGACCCTATATTCATCCATAGTTGCACACATAAAAGCTGGTGGACATGATGTATTTCTGAGAATATGAATGTTTGTTGTACATTCAGTGGAGTGTTGTAGCTGTAGTAATACTGGGCTATGAAAGCTTTAGGATGTAGTTTTTGGCACATGAAGGGCAGCTAATATATATACATATGTGGTCATTCAGGTAGACTTTCGAATTTGGTGCTGGAAATCAGTGTTCGAGCCTCTGAGTGGCGTCCACATCCTTTTATTGAATAGAAATGACGTAATGTCTGAAAATGTACTGTAAATACGGTTCTCATGTAAATTGCTGATATAGTTTTAGGTCGACTTCGCGCTATATAAATATGCACACACTCCCTTTTTTCTACCTAAACACTATTTTCTATTCAAATCTTTTTTAAAGTGTTGCCCCTTATTATTATTATAATAAGAGGGCATGATTTACTTTCAGATAAAGTAGAATAGAAGTGGTACTACAAACACTCCCTCACTACTTCATCTTTCTTTTTTGTTTTTTGTACATTTCTTTTCAATTACTCTTTATGAAAACATTGACATTACTATTTTGTTACATGTTTATTGCTTGCAAAGATAAACCTCCAGTTCTTTATGAGTGAAAACAGGTCACAATACTACACAATATACATACTGATAAACCCATTTTCACTCTAGAAGAAAAAGAGAATTACTTGATAATTTTTTTTTGATTTGTATATATTGCAAACCTTCTTTTTTTCTGCGTCTTTGTAGTATTTTCAATTCCTGACGATAATACATTAACTGTTCAACGTCATTTCGTTTCTAAAGTACAATTATACTTTTACACACAACATTTAGAAATCATAATAATGTACTTGCATTCGAAAAATATATAAAGCTTAAACGTATACTATTAATTTACCTCTCTTTAAAATTCTTTCCTCCTTCCGTCGACATACATCCAACTCCTCTGGAGGGAGCATAATGTTTTATATATTACAAAATATACATTAACTTTATGTTCCCTCTGAGGAAATGGACGAAGATGAATCCGACGATCGTAAATCTTGCTCGTAGTCTGGTCACCGGTAATTAAATCACAGAAACGAAAGTAATCAACCTACGGGTGTAGTTTATATACGTTTTGGGTATTGAAGTCACTATGGAACCAATTTAGTGCTCCTCCCATTTTTTTGTCACGTTTTTCAGGTGACACGTGCTCACATTTCCACTGTTTAACTTGCGCACGTGTTTTTGTAAAAGTGAAACTTGTTAAACAGTTCTAGTTTTGTTTTATACTCTCATACGTATTCGCTCTTTCTTTTCTTTTAATTCTTTCTCTCTTTTAATATACGAGTATTAAAATAAATATCTTTGTATTTATTTTTTAAAACAAGTATATTTATTGGTTACTGTGTACAGTTTCTGTCCACAATTTTAATACACTTCCCCATTCAAAAACCCTATTATCCCTATTTTTTTAAAAAGGTGCTATTCGGTTTTGTTCTGTATTTATTCGAGATAAATACATTATTGTTGATGTGCGAGTTCCTTCCCTTACACACAGTTGATTGCCACATCTCTGAACATCTGGAGGTCCCTGGTGGGCTAGTTGGCCCCCAGGGACCCACAGGATTGAGGAGGAATTAATTCTCTAACTTAAAACGCGCCACAGGGCGTGTTTGCAGACATGTCACCTCAGGCCACATCCGCTTCTTTCACCACTGTACCCCGTTGCGGGTTTTAAGTTGGGGAATTAATTCTCTTTCAATGCCGAGGGTCCCTGAGGGCCAAATAGCCCAATAGGTATCTCCAGTATGCGCCGGGGACCTGCGTTGCAGATAGGTGTTCAGAGACCATGTCCCTTTTTACACCTCTCTGCAACACAGCTCTGTGGCGCTTATTGGAGGTACCTGGTGGGCTACTTTGACCCAAGGGACCCTCTAAAATCAGCCGAGCTACGAATTCCGATGTACTCACCTGTTATCAGGAGATACCTCAGTGGTGCATCTTTTAGCCCAGCATTGACCCTGCAAAGTAATTCTAAGCATACTTACCAGTAACTTGTATTTCTTTCCATCGGAATCCATTGTCTGGTTTTCACAAGAAAAGTTTCTAAGTGTCAATTTTCACAAACTACAAATATTCCTTAAACGCATTCTTTAACTGTTTACAGGAGATGCACCAGTGCTAGATCCAGGATCCACCACTGAGTAAGAAAAAGTAACGATAACACTACTTACCTGCCAAGTGAATTTCTTCCCATGGGATAACATTTGTGATTCTATATGAAAAAGTTTCTAAGTGTCAACTTTTAAAATACAATAATATTCCTTAAAAATCACTGCTGTAACCAAAACGATTTTACTCAACTGTTAACAGGAGACGTCCCAGGACTGAATCTAGGATCCAGTCCTGTGGTTACAAAAGTAATCCATAAAGTAACTAATTGCATTTAACTAGAAATTCCCATTGAGCTCAATGTTGCATTGTGTTTGAAGTTGTGTTGCCCATTGCAACAACTGTAACTACTGTACTTAAAAGTCTATTTCCTATTTGCAAAGTATTCAAATTAAAGTAATTTGTTCTGAGAAATTATATTTTGTAATATAATGTATAATATAAATATAATGTAATTTAAAAAATAACATGTCGAAAAATAAATAGTTTAAAAAAGTGTAGTAAGTCAGTATAAAAAAATAAATATAACAAGTAATACATTTAAAAATTGTCAATTGTCATTTACAAAACTTTTGAAATTCACTGAAAAAAACATAGGTTTTAGGGGTGTTATAGTTAGGAATTAGCATTTAAAAAACCTTAGAAATTCACTGAAAAAACATAGGTTTTAGGGGTGTTATAGTTAGCTGGACCTGCACCTCACTGGCATGGCGGAATCGACCAATACAGGCCCCAGGTCCAGCTTCATTGAATCTCTATTAGTAGACCTGTTCGGGAGGGAGTTCTTCTCTGCCACATTCGCGATTGAACAGGCACACCAATCGCTGGGCCCCCCGCCTCCACCAGGGGCGACCCCTAAGATAATCATTGCCAAGCTTCTCAATTACAATGATCAGCACACTGCGCTGCGTCTGTCCAGAGAGCGTGCCTTGCTTACGTATCAGGGTTCCAACATCTCATTGTTTCCTGACTTTACACCCTTAGTACAAGAACCTTGCCGCAAATACACTGATGTGAAATGCTCGCTTCAGAAAGCAAACATCTGATATGCTATGTTGCATCCGACCAGACTCTGTGTGCAGATTGGGAGCAAATCGCAAATATTTGACATGCCGGATGCAATTGCCAAATTTTGGAGCCACCACAGCAGACGACGCAGCGACAACAAAAAGATGGATGGCTCACTACTAATGATTGATGGTTTTCGACACCCGTTAATGTATGGTATCCTTTGACCTTTGCTTGCGCTGCCAGCGTGGTGGTGCATCGACCACCTTAACTGCACTAAATAATGCCTACCAGCTGATATGAGACGAGATAGTTCTGGCTGACTCTGCTCTCTAAACTCCAGATTCTGCAAACCAAATTTTGGGACTATCAGCAACTGACGATGCAGCAACAAGACTATGACGGATGCCAGTCACTGACAATCGGTGATCTTTGCACTCCGATGGGGTGACACATCTATAGAACAATGCCTACATTGACATTGATGATGTATTGATTATCTATAGTGTGCTCTAATAGTCGACTGCTTTATGTGTTGTATGCCTGGGGTCACCAAGTCACCTCTTTATTACAGCAGTACTGACCTCGAATCGAACCGAGTAGCCAGTTTGGGTAGGAATATCTACTGTAGTGCCTATCCGGTAAAGAGATGGCTCTGTCAGAGTGTTGCCACTTCCCTCAGGATGACTTCCTACTTTCTTTTTCCTTGCCTTCCCTCCCCCCTTTCCGCCTTTCCTTCCCTATGTTCTTGGTTTCCTATTTGGAATTCACTGAGTGCCGTATATTCGAGTATCCGATGGGGGTGGTGAGAGGGGTTTCGAAGGGGTTTTCATGTTAGTTTGTTAGCTTTTAGTGGTTTAGTATGCTGGAGCACAACATGTTACGCAGCATAATTAGTGGCAGTTTAATTTTACCAGTTCCCTCCTATAGATTGCAATTAGTTAGATGGCTCAGAAGGAATTGACTATCACTGGATTGCATCTTAAATGTGTATCTTGGAATGTAAGGGGGCTCTCATGCCCGAAAATGAGTAGACAAGTATTGGCCTATCTAGCGAGATACTCTATTTAGGTTGGCTTCCTCCAGGAGACTCAGTATGCACCGCTTCCTACACATTCGCAGTGGTGTGAGAGCAGATTCGGTTCTTTTCTTGTTATAGTTCATATTCACGAAGGTATGCATCCTAGTACAACCTTCTCTTCCATTTCAGACCATATTAGTACTAACGGACCCAGAGGGCAGATTCCTTTTGGTACGGGGCTCCCTTGGGGGGAATGCCTGTGTTTCTAGTTAACATATACGCTCCAAATCCTGACACGTCTACATTTTTTTCCACAATAGCTGGGCACATTGACTGCCTTAACTCAGGCACTATATTAATGGGCGGAGACCTCAACCTCACACTAGATCCTTCTACTGACACTAATGGGCTGGGGCGTGTTACAAAACCTCATACGACAAAAGATCTTCTTACGCTATTGCAGGCAGCATTACTGGCTGACCCCTGGTGTATCAACTATCCTGGATCCTGTAACTACTCTTTCTACTCTGCCCCGCATGGTACTTGGTCCGGAATCGTCCATTGGCACCTCATGCGGCTGCTACTCCTTGAAGTGCAGAAGGTTGAATATTTACCCTGTCCCCTCTCTGACCATTCCCCGGTAATTTTCCCTTCGATCTCCAGGCAGCGTCCCTTGTGGAGATTCCCTACAAATATGCTACCAGCCTCTGTATTCGACTGTGAAGTGGGAGACACAATAAAGGAATTCTACAACTTGAATGCAGGCATCGTAGACTCCTAGTTTGTGCTCTGGGATGTGTTTAAGGACTTTATCCGGGGTGTCTGCATCTTGAAGCATGCTGGCGTGTTGAGCTCTATCCGTGGTGAGTTGAAAACAATAGAACAGAAATTGAAACATATCAACATTGTCATGCAGGGCACCCCATCGTTAGAAACGCTTTGGGACTGTGCCCACCGAATGACTGAATTCAATGACACCGCTGCCCGAGAGGTGAAGTACATGGTGAAGTACAGCAGGGTCCCTATAATCGGTGAGGGAGAAAGACCCGGCAGGATACTGCTAATCTCCTTCAACCACGATGCCAGTCGACATTTGTGAACCAACTAGACACTGACGTAGGTGACCCACTGACAAAGGGAGATGATATTAGTACAGCTTTCCTGGGGTATTATATCAAGCTATATCAGATGAAATGCCCACCTACTGGACAATCCCTTAGTGAATATCTGCAGGAGATAGCTATGGTCTGGCTTGAAGAGGGACAGCGTGATTTCTTGGCCTCCCCGATCGATGAGGTTGAGATAAAACAGGCAATTAAGGACCTAGTAAACAGTCGTGCCCCGGGGTCTGACGGGCTCTCCAGAGACCTTTACAAAGCCTACCAACACAAACTCGCTCCCCGCCTCTTGGAGGTATACGATGAGGAGCTGCAGAGAGGATCACTCTCACCAACAATGCATGAAGCTATTGTCACACTATTACTCAAACCAGACAAATCACCCTACAAGTGCCAATCTTTCAGTGCATTATCGCTAATTAATCATGATTATAAAATCCTCGCTAAAATACTTGCCACGGCTGGCACTACTAAATGCCCATACTAGGCCGATTTTAAATCTATGTGCAGTCTTATCGGTGATAAATCAAATGGAGCCCACCTTGCTTGCAGCAGCAGTGATGCTAGAAGCCGAGAAGGCTTTTGACTCTTTGGAGTGGTCCTTTCCGTATGCTGTAATGCAAAAATTGGGCATCCCCATTGGTTTTCTAAACCTTCTTCGGCTGCTATACTCTAATCCAGTGGCACAACTGAAACTAAAAGGTTTGATTACACCTCTAAAACTCTGCACACCTATCTGTTTGTATATTACATTTTAAATTCTTTTGCAACTTGTATGTATGAATGTTTTGATGCTGCTTTTATGATTTTAATTAATCGAAATAAAGACTCTTGACTGACTGATTACACCTCAGTTTACCCTAACATGGAGCACCAGACAGTGGTGCCCGCTCTCACCCCTGCCATTTATTATAGCTATGGACCCACTTGCTCGTCACATTCAAGAACAACATTTCCACTGTGGATTGCGGTTACATACGGGCCCACTTATCGCATCATTCTATGCAGATGATGTGATGCTGTTTGTGCACAACCCTGCTGACAATCTGCCCCTTCTCCTTAGAGAAGTGGTCCACTTTGGGGTGCATTCGGGCTTGGTCATAAACTGGACCAAGTCTGAAATATTTCCATTGAATCCTGCCACCATACCGGGTGACATTGAGTTCCCCTTGCAGTGGTGTACTAATCCTCCTAAGTACTTGGGCATCTATCTACATTGGAGCGCCCCCAAGGTCTTCCGTTTAAATTATGGGCCTGCTATTGATCGTCTTGAGACTCAAATCAAAAAATGGACGAAGCTCCCTCTTTCCATCGCTGGTAGGATTGCTATTATAAAGATGGTGGTGCTGCCCCAATTTTTGTATCTTTTTTTGAACATTCCTCTACCGCTCAGAGTGACTTTTTTTAGCACACTCTCATCACTCCTGATACAACTAGTTTGGGTGGGTAAACAACCCCGAGTAAACTGGGCTACATTAACAATGCCATTTAAAAGGGAGGGCTTCGGAGTCCCTGACTTCTACCTCTATTACCTGGTGGCCCAGGTGCCCTTCACGTATTTTTGGTACCACCCAGATTCCCAACTGCAATATCTCAAGGCTGACAGATCACAGATTTAATCCCAAGTCCCTATTGACAGTCCTGCCTCAGGGCCTTTTATGATGCCCTACAGAAATCCAAACAGTGCTCATGACCTATTGGGCATGGACTAAACTATGGAGATATCTGCAATACAAGTCCCTTCACTCACCCATGGCTCCCCCCTACATTGTAAATGCTCACCAAAAAAACACTACTTAAACAGAGACTCCTGAAGGTGGGTGATCTGTTTCATGATTCTAGACCTTGTTCAACTGCCGAATTAGCTGCTAGCGGACCCGCCACACACATGTATAATTTTTTGCTTCATAGAATCTGTGGCTCTCTCTTGAAAACTTTGCCAGATGCCACATTGGAACTGGATGATTTTGCCCTACTCACACTTATATATTCGCCCGATTACACTCATCTAGTGTCACGGCTTTACCACCTGGCGCTCTCCCTTCGTCCCCCTGTGGGGTTCAAGGCTTGATTAGCATGGGAGCAGGATGTTAATATCACCATTACTGATGTAGTATGGCGGTACTGTTGTACACAGGCGCATTGCGTCTCCAACAACTACAGACACAAGTTATTACACTTCAAATACCGTCATAGAGTGTACATAACCCGAAAGCTGCTATCCAAAATGAAGCATCTGTATAAAACACATGTATGAGATGTGGTAACCCGGAAGCAGATTTTTCACACCTAGCATGGATTTCTTCACCTGTACGCTCATACTGGGAAGATATCTTTCGACAATCGTCCCCAATGGCTGAACATACTATACAGCCCAGACCACTAATGACCCTTTTGGGGTATATCAAACCACTCAAAAAGAGTATTAGATTATTCTCTGAGATAGCTTTACTGATAGCTAAAATACAGGTGTCATTGCACTGGGGCAGGGAGCAGGTGCCATCAGTGTGGGCATGGCTTCGACACCTCACTCACTGTGATACTATGAGTGACACATATGCCAATCTTCTGCCCATCACTTCATGACCCTGTGATATTTGGCAACCACTCAAGGCTTATTTATGAACCCACTCCTTAGACAACGATTTAGATGAGTAGAAACACACATAGACAGTGCGAGGCTGTTAGCATTACCGTGGAATAGGTGCACGATGAATGACTCACATTAGGAAGGATGTCCCCCTATGCAAATAAGGTAATGATATTACGACTGACCACTGTGATATTACTGCACTGTAATTGTTACTAGATCCTTCTTTGTTAGTTGCTCCTTGTGTTTTGTTTTTTGCATACTGTTGAAGAAAACGTTTTCTATCTGACATAATGGCGCAGCAGATCCGACATGTGCGGGCTGCTTGCCTCTGTTTATCTGCCTGGTTGTATTGTTTCTTGAAAAATGCAATAAAAAGAGTTAAACAAAATAATATTATCACTATAGGATGAGAAAGGGGTGTAAAAGAATAGATTAAGTTTCCAAATTTCCATTTAGGAAAATCTAACCTCCCATAATGTCAACATTAAATGAATATACTAACAAAAGTAGAGATATAAGAAGATGGCTGCAATTAAGTGCACCAGCCAAACTTCCCCACTAGCTGATAGTTTTTCTTATAATGCCATCATAGGGAGAGGAGGGGGTCAAAAAGATAGTACATTGAGTTTTGAATTTTATATTAGTAATATTTCACTTCCCGGTTTTATAACACCTATAAGGAATTAGACATTCTAAGATGGCTGCCATCATCAAAGGTGAAGAGGGAGTGTCTTGATTTTTGGTGACCCAGAAATAATCAAGAGTAGCGAACATAGTAGGCAGATACCGAATACTCAAACGAGAAGCCAATATATAGCAATGCTGCTCGACTGCGTAATACTATTAAGCGGCTGACTTTCGATCAATCTTGACTAGGATGAAGGAGCGCAGTGAGTAATATATAGATACACGACTCAATTTTTAGGATAAGCTCTAGCAATAAGTTTCAGGTGTAGATATAAAAACACCCCAGTACATCTTATAAGACTATGTTTTTTTTTTAAAAAAGGGAATAAAAAGCCATCACTTTATGGGATAATATAATCACCATGGAGAGAGCCAACATTTCCAAAATAGAGCAGCACTGAATAGAATGACATGAGGTGTGTACCTCATCATGAAAAATATTTTCTGCAGAAAGAGAAATGAGTTGTGATTATTGGAATGAAAAATTGGTTAAAAGGAGATAACTCTGTAAAGTATATAGTACATATTAGATGCATGCACCATTGAGTATGGTTTGACTTTTATATAATAAGAGAGATAGCTGAAGTAAAACAAGCGGGATGCATGATACAGCAATAGAAGAATATAAATACAAAATATTTTGTTTTAAGCCTGATTTTGATCACATGATGCACATTTTCCAGATCCTGAGCCTGTACACTATCAAAAGTGTTCTGAAAATCAGATAAGGCAAAAGAGTGAAGAGACTGAGGGTGCCCACGCAAAACTATTATGGAGAGACTAAGATTGCAGTCAAAAACAGCCCAGTGATCAAGGGGTTAAGTTTAAAATACCTTGAAATTTAGGGTGAGCAACCATATCTCAATATTTAAAACAGATATCACATCATAGTAAAATAAAGACAAGGGATAATGATATAACAATATATATCCTAACAGAAAATCAAGGAGGAAATACCCACCAACAAACTTAGTGGAGATTTATACACCAAGGAAGTGAAATACCATCCAAGAGTGATACCCGCTCAATCTAGAAACTATGCTGGAAGAAAATAATGAGCAATGAGATTGGGCACAGATTGGTAATAAAGATGAGCGTGGAATATGTGACCATGATGGATTGAGAATGGGTTTGAGTCTGTGATATATTATGCAAGCAAATACAATTATAACCACATTGTCATAAAATAGGAGAGGATTTGAGAGAAGAATATGAATGTTGTATTTGTGAGCACAATATGGTTATAATATCTATGGGATTAACAACAGCATGTTTTTATTGGATATAAATGGTCCTCCTTTATTAAATTTTGATGTATTTAATGCTTTTATTTTTAGAGTGAACAACATTGTTTTTAATTTAAAGTCTGTCCTGAAGAAGGTGGTGTCTATCAACCTAAGTCCACCTAAATGCAGCGTTGTTTTATTACTATTCATAATTACTTTTTATGCCATTGTCTTTACGCTGGAGATTCACTGTTAAAGGTACCATCTGATTTTGGTTGTCCATTATCATATATGTACTGAAAACAAAATGATATGTGCTGCTTTGTCTATAATTCAAAATCAAATATATGCAAAGTAAAATGAGCTGCCGAAATATAACTACTACATATACGAGTGGATAATCTAGTATAATTACTTTTGTGGTCTCTTCTGTGCAAAGATGTTATGAATTGTCTTGATTTTGTAACAGATTTTATTGTTGTATACAACATTATTTGTAATAAAGGAGGAGATATTTGTACTAAAAATAAGGCTTATAGTTTGGGGGGAACAACATTTTGTTATTGGTTACTTTAACCCAGTTCCCTCTGTTTTAGAAGGGTTGCTCTCGCATTTCTTTTTTGGAGAGAAGGACTGCCACTGTTGCTAGAGACCTTTCTGCTGGCCTGCCTGTGTCCTGTTGATGGTGTCCCCAGTGTTCTCTGGGACTGGGTAACTCCCTCCCTGTTCCAGCCTTAGTTTCATTTATGGAATGTGATGCTGGAAGCAGCCAGTGTTTCCTGCCTGCTGGCATTAGCCCGTGCTGAGCACATCTGGGGTTCCCCTGCTAGCCATCCCTTACATCAGTACGGTACTAGGCACTACTGTAGCGCTCAAAAGCACTCAGATTTCCTTATCTCTTTGCAAGCAGTGCCCCCGGTGAGCTGCACACTCCTTGGTGCCCCCTTCATGGAGAGGGATTCCCATGTGCAAGGGTTTCCCCATTGGCCGGCACGCCTCCCAACCACCGCACCATGAAACAGAAATCCGGAACATCGTGCTTGGCCTCCCCAGCAGTATTGGGCCACCGGCAGCTGGGAACCATGGAGGGAACAGAGACACAGAATACCCATGCTAGGTGTTGGTTATGTAATATATGGCGATATGCATATATTTGCAACACATTTAAGGTCCTTTTGTGGTTTATGGTACATTTTGTAGCACCTCACGCTCTGATATTATAAAATGTGTCATTTTGCCTTACAGTATCAGGATACTGATTATTATTTCAGGAAGTTGCCTATATGTGCACTGACGTAGATTTATGATGTATGCACTCTACAAGTATTTACGTTAGGGTACTACTGGTGTTGTTAAGACAATAACCCAATTGGCAAAGTGACTGTGTAATGTTTGTGAAGTCATGACAAGTGCTTAGTGGCCGAGTGATTTATGTGATTATGGTCTAAAGCAATGGTACTCAAAGTACGACCCATGGGTCACTTGCGGCCCACCATACCTTTCCATGTGGCTTGTGTGGCAAACAAGCAGGCTCCGCAGCCATTGCTGTGCCTGTGGTTCGTTCCTCAGGGGCCTCATTCAAAGTGATAGGTATCAGAGCATGCTAAGAAAAATAATTTGTGTCTTCCTGCTCACTTTCGACCACCCCACCTCCTTCCTATTCAGTGATGTTGCTCACTTGCGGCCGGCAGTGGAAGAGCCTTATAAAAATGGCATGCAGGTTGCTGGCTTTCCTTACCAGCCCAGCCCAGTCCTGCCCAGCACAGACATCGTCTTACCTTCTCTCTATCTTTTATCTTCACCTGCTTTTAGCTTCTTGGCTGTGTGTTTTTGATAGTCCTGCCTCGCCAACAGTGTTGTCTCTCACCTGATCCACCCTGAGCTTCTCTGAAGCTAAGCTGCCTGCAGAATGGCACTGTATTGAGAAAGCACAAATCATGCACCGAACCAACGATCTGCAGCCGAAGTTTAATTTTTTAAAGTAACTCAGGTTGCCAGTAGATGGGAGGCACCCGAGAACAGTGTGGTGGGGGCCAGAGTGTGTTTGCTGTTGCAAGGGTGGGAGCTCCAAGGGGATAGGGAAGAAAATTGTAAGGAGCCAGGCACATGATTTTTAACATAATTTTTAAAAAATTCAAACATTTGTAAAATTAGTAAGGGAATATATGTATTTACTTGGCCCGTTTTCAACTGTTCTTTATTTAGCCACCCAACATCATTTTGTTTTTTGGTTGGGCTTTTTTCTAAAGGAGGTTCAGCTTGCTGTAGGGACTCTGTCCATCACCACCCCCCCCCTTTTTGAATCGTTGCTGTAGGGACTTGTCTTGTGGTGTGCTGGTGTTCTGTTGTACCTGTATTTTATTATGCAAACTGATTTCTAATGTGGGACAGAAAGCAACAGAATTTCAGAACTTTATTTGATGCTTGAGAATTGGCAGTTTTTTGTTTTTTTTTACGTAGAATAGGCTTTGTGAGAGAAAATACTTTTTTTATTTCGGTTACTGTGTGTTTTGTTGTGCAATGCATTGGTGGTATGAGTTTTAATACTTGTTTATTATGACAGTTTCTTTCCTAATCTGGTTGGTTGTGCCTGTGTATAGCCTACAGTTGTGCAGAAGCATTAACATGGCCTGTGTTGTCCAGCAAGTTACGGAGATTCCTGGCCTGTGGCTCAGTGATAGATTGGAGAAGATCTTGACAGCACTGGGAAGGAATGCAGGATTTCTAGTTCAGCAAAGCTGTTTTCTTAAACTGGTGCTTAACTATGGGCATGGCAGCTGGTACTATGCGATTGTTTGGCAGTGGCGATTTTTGGATAATTATAGATTTTCCACATGTCCCATATAATCCAACATTTGCCACCCAATCTGTAGATTTTGGCAAAAAAAAAATTGTTCCAACTCAAACGGTCCAAAAGTTGCTAAAGATGCAGCAAAATCTATTACTGCACAATGAAATGCCCTTTGCAAAGCTGGACTTGTTACCTTTTTTCATCCTTATTGCTAATGGTTACATTTCAAACATAGAATCGTAGCTCGTGGGAGTCACAATTCCTCTGAGAGAGAAGTAGAGTAGGAGGTGGGAAGGTAAAGTCTTTCTCCAAATATAGTGCCCTTGTTTTGGTGCCCTCACACATCCGGAAGGATATCATGCTTCATCATTGGGCAATGCTCCTCGTCGGGCCGTCACTGTAGCGCCCTATGAGTCCCCCGAAGGGTCACTGTATCGGAGATCTTTTGAGTAATAAAGCCGTAAGGGTGTGTGCGGGTGTGTGTGGCAGTGGTGTCCTAGTGTGATGTTAAACGATGGCTGGAGGGGTGACTGGTAAATTTAATAGGGAATAGCTCCTCCATCATCAGTAAAAAAACAAAAAGTTGTGCTGTTTGAGGGTGGTAAGGACCCTCTGTAGCTAGACAAGTATCATACCCCTATTGGGCATGTTGAGGGTCGACATGTTTTGTGCAGCTCTCTACCCATACCCTTCTATAAGGGATTATATATGCTATTACATTCATTCTATTCCTTTTATTTTGTCTTTTTTGTTGTTCCAGATTATTTCACTCTAACAAGTGGCACCACGTCTAATGGAGAGGTACAACACTACACTAGTACTCATTGCACACTTTTTCATTGGTCCCGAAGAGGTGCAAGGGATCTCCTCCTGAGACCGCCATCTGTGGAAAACATGTCAACCCTAAACATGCCCAACATCGGTCTGATACTTGTCTAGTTACCGAGGGCCATTACCACCCTCAAGCAGCACAACTTTTTGGTTTTTTATTGATGACATAGGGGTTATTCCCTATTAAATTGACTAGTCACCCCTCCAGCCATCTTTTAGCTTCACACTAGGACACCACTGCCATACAGACCTGCACACACCCTTACCGCTTTATTACTCAAACAATCCGATAAAGTGACCCTTCGAGGGTCCCGTAGGGCATTTCAGTGTCAACCCAAGAAGGAGCATTGCCCAATGATTAAGCATGACACATTTCAGGGTTTGTGAGGGGACAAGGACACACTGTGCCTAGGCACAATAATTTGAGAATGACTTTACCTTCCCACTTCCTACTCTACTTCTCTCTCAGAGGAACTGTGACTCCCACGAGCTACAACTCTTGTTTTCAGGAGCACAAATCTCTGGACCTAGATCCAGCTCCTTATACCCCCCTTTTTTGCTGGTGCATTTCAAACATATCCATGCACATGTTTATTTCAAATGCCGCATTCTCTAAATCTTTTGAACAGTTTATTTAAAGAAGTACTTTGTGAATTGCATGCACGGTTTTACTCCACATTGTAGAATGTGTTCACTAGATTCCCCACCATGCCATGTCCTGCCCAACTAAGCCCCGCCCGAATCACCCCACCCATCTGTGCAGCCCTCTGTCATACCCAGGACTGTGTGTTTTGAGGGAATGTTTGTGAGTACCCATGGTCTAAAGTATTTTATGTACAATAACAAGGATATTTTTATATAAACTTGAATGGAGTCTCTTTTTGTAGGGTGTCACCAGTGTTTGAGTGTGTTGCGCAGACGCTTCACACATTGCTTCTGGGATAAGACTGACTGCTCTGCCAAGCTACCAAGGGGATGAGCAAGGGGTATCTGAGGTGTGTAACTCACTTTCCTTGACTAGAGTGGTGGGTTCTGCCTGAATTAGGTGCATACCCTTGCCAACCAGAAACCCCATTTCTAACAGGTATCATATACACCCTCATCGACATTATAACACACTTTAAGTAGTTGTTCGTTGGTTATTATGTATCTAAAAGAAATATTTCCTAATTTATTGTTTTCTAACTACTTTTCTCCCCTTTACACTTTCATGCTGCAAAGAAGAACCCTCGGAGTGTGACTCTGGAACAGGTCTAGAGCTTATGGGCCCAGCCCTTTCATAACCCAGGACCGGTTGCGTCCTTATTATTATTATTATTTGTTGTCATATACCATGTTAGGTTTTATTTCGAATGGTATGTTGCTTTGTGTATGTTACTGTGTTTCTTTTAGATGTTTAATTAAGATATGTCAAAACATGCTTTTATTTCTTCAGCCAAAAACAGCACAAGCCTTGAAACTGTCAAGCAAGCAATAACCACTTTCCAACATGGTAAAAACAGATCTGTTCCATGTATTCAACACTTCCAAAACAAGGGCCGCTGCCAGATCTCACTTTATTTGATTGAGCCTACTTAAGTTATAATGTCGATGAGGGTGTATATGATACCTGTTAGAAATGGGGTTTCTGGTTGGCAAGGGTATGCACCTAATTCAGGCAGAACCCACCACTCTAGTCAGGGAAAGTGAGTTAGACACCTCAGATACCCCTTGCTCACCCCCTTGGTAGCTTGGCAGAGCAGTCAGACTTATCCCAGAAGCAATGTGTAAAGCGTCTGCGCCACACACTCAAACACTGGTGACACCCTACAAAAAGAGACTCCATACAAGTTTATATAAAAATATCCTTGTTATTGTACATAAAATACTTTAGACCATGGCTACTCACAAACTTTCCCTCAGGGTCCAAAACACACAGTCCTGGGTATGACAGAGGGCTGCACAGATGGGTGGGGTGATTCGGGCGGGGCTTAGTTGGGCAGGACATGGCATGGTGGGGAGTCTAGTGAACAAATTCTACAATGTGGAGTAAAACCATGCATGCAATTGACAAAGTACTTCTTTAAATAAACTGTTCAAAAGATTTAGAGAATGAGGCATTTGAAATAAACATGTGCATGGATATGTTTGAAATGTACCAGCAAAAAGGGGGGGTATAAGGAGCTGGATCTAGGTCCAGAGATTTGTGCTCCTGAAAACAAGAGTCGTAGCTCGTGGGAGTCACAGTTCCTCTGAGAGAGAAGTAGAGTAGGAAGTGGGAAGGTAAAGTCATTCTCAAATTATTGTGCCTAGGCACAGTGTTTCCTTGTCTTGGTGCCCTCACAAACCCTGAAATATGTCATGCTTAATCATTGGGCAATGCTCCTTCTT
The DNA here is from genome assembly GCF_964261635.1 of Lissotriton helveticus. Lineage (NCBI taxonomy): Eukaryota > Metazoa > Chordata > Amphibia > Caudata > Salamandridae > Lissotriton > Lissotriton helveticus. The sequence continues at coordinate 610,580,396 of NC_136069.1, read as the reverse complement.
GGGTTGGCACTGAAATGCCCTACGGGACCCTCGAAGGGTCACTTTATCGGATTGTTTGAGTAATAAAGCGGTAAGGGTGTGTGCAGGTCTGTATGGCAGTGGTGTCCTAGTGTGAAGTTAAAAGATGGCTGGAGGGGTGACTAGTCAATTTAATAGGGAATAACCCCTATGTCATCAATAAAAAACCAAAAAGTTGTGCTGCTTGAGGGTGGTAATGGCCCTCGGTAACTAGACAAGTATCAGACCGATGTTGGGCATGTTTAGGGTTGACATGTTTTCCACAGATTGCGGTCTCAGGAGGAGATCCCTTGCACCTTTTCGGGACCAATGAAAAAGTGTGCATAGAGTGCTAGTTTAGTGTTGTACCTCTCCATTAGACGTGGTGCCACTTGTTAGAGTGAAATAATCTGGAACAACAAAAAAGACAAAATAAAAGGAATAGAATGAATGTAATAGCATGTATAATCCCTTATAGAATGGTATGGGTAGAGAGCTGCACAAAACATGTCGACCCTCAACATGCCCAATAGGGGTATGATACTTGTCTAGCTACAGAGGGTCATTACCACCCTCAAACAGCACAACTTTTTGTTTTTTTACTGATGATGGAGGAGCTATTCCCTATTAAATTTACCAGTCACCCCTCCAGCCATCGTTTAACATCACACTAGGACACCACTGCCACACAGACCCGCACACACCCTTACGGCTTTATTACTCAAAAGATCTCCGATACAGTGACCCTTCGGGGGACTCTTAGGGCGCTACAGTGCCGGCCCGACGAGGAGCATTGCCCAATGATGAAGCATGATATCCTTCCGGATGTGTGAGGGCACCAAAACAAGGGCACTATATTTGGAGAAAGACTTTACCTTCCCACCTCCTACTCTACTTCTCTCTCAGAGTAATTGTGACTCCCACGAGCTACGATTCTACATTTGAAATGTAACCATTAGCAATAAGGATGAAAAAAGGTAACAAGTCCAGCTTTGCAAAGGGCATTTCATTGTGCAGTAATAGATTTTGCTGCATCTTTAGCAAATTTTGAACCGTTTGAGTTGGAAAAACTTTTTTTTGCCAAAATCTACAGATTAGGCGGCAAATGTTGGATTATTTGGAACATGTGGAAAATCTATAATTAACCAAAAATCGACACTGCCAAACAATCGCATAGTACCAGCTGCCATGCCCATAGTTAAGCACCAGTTTAAGAAAACAGCTTTGCTGAACTAGAAATCCTGCATTCCTTCCCAGTGCTGTCAAGATCTTCTCCAATCTATTACTGAGCCACAGGCCAGGAATCTCCCTAACTTGCTGGCCAACACAGGCCATGTTAATGCTTCTGCACAACTGTAGGCTATACACAGGCACAACCAGATTAGGAAAGAAACTGTCATAATAAACAAGTATTAAAACTCATACCACCAATGCATTGCACAACAAAACACACAGTAACGGAAATAAAAAAGTATTTTCTCTCACAAAGCCTATTCTACGTAAAAAAAACAAAAAACTGCCAGTTCCCAAGCATCAAATAAAGTTCTTTAATTCTGTTGCTTTCTGTCCCACATTAGAAATCAGTTTGCCTAATAAAATACAGGTACAACAGAACCCCAGCACACCACAAGCCAAGTCCCTACAGCAAGCTGTACCTCCTTTAGAAAAAAGCCCAACCAAAAAACAAAATGATGTTGGGTGGCTAAATAAAGAACAGTTGAAAACGGGCCAAGTAAATACATATATTCCCTTACTAATTTTACAAATGTTTGAATTTTATAAAAACGATGTTAAAAATCATGTACCTGGCTCCTTACAATTTTCTTCCCTATCCCCTTGGAGCTCCCACCCTTGCAACAGCAAACACACCCTGCCCCCCACCTCACTGTTCTCGGGTGCCTCCCATCTACTGCAAATCTGAGTTACTTTCAAAAATTAAACTTCAGCTTCAGATCGTTGGTTCGGTGCCTGATTTGTGCTTTCTCAATACAGTGCCATTCTGCAGGCAGCTCAGCTTCAGAGAAGCTCAGGGTGGATCAGGTGAGAGACAACACTGTTGGGGAGGCAGGACTATCAAAAACACACAGCCAAGAAGCTAAAAGCAGGTGGAGATAAAAGATAGAGAGAAGGTAAGATGATGTCTGTGCTGGGCTGGGCTGGGCTGGGCTGGTAAGGAAAGCCAGCAACCTACATGCCATTTTTATAAGGCTCTTCCACTGCCGGCCGCAAGTGAGTGACATCACTGAATAGGAAGGAGGTGGGGGGGTCGAAAGTGAGCAGGTAGACACAAATTATTTTTCTGAGCATGCTCTGATACCTATCACTTTGAATGAGGCTCCTGAGTAACGAACCACAGGCACAGCAATGGCTGCGGAGCCTGCTTGTTTGCCACACAGGCCGCATGGAAAGGTATGGTGGGCCGCAAGTGACCCATGGGTCGTACTTTGAGTACCATTGTTTTAGACCATAATCACATAAATCACTGTGCCACTAAGCACTTGTCATGACTTCACAAACATTACACAGTCACTTTGCCAATTGGGTTATTGTCATAACAACACCAGTAGTACCCTAACGTAAATACTTGTAGAGTGCATACATCATAAATCTACATCAGTGCACATATGGGCAACTTCCTGAAATAATAATCAGTATCCTGATACTGTAAGGCAAAATGACAAATTTTATAATATCAGAGCCAGAGGTGCTACAGAATGTACCATAAACCACACAAGGACCTTAAATGTGTTGCAAATATATGCATATCGCCATATATTACATAACCAACACCTAGCATGGGTATTCCGTGTCTCTGTTCCCTCCATAGTTCCCGGCTGCCGGTGGCCCAATACTGCTGTGGAGGCCAAGCACGATGTTCCGGATTTCTGTTTCATGGTGCGGTGGTTGGGAGGCATCCCGGCCAATGGGGAATCCCTTGCACATGGGAATCCCACTCCATGAAGGGGGCACCAAGGAGTGTGCAGCCCACCGGGGGCACGGCTTGCAAAGAGATAAGGAAATCTGAGTGCTTTTAAGCGCTACACTTGATTCCCAGTAGTTCCTAGTACCGTACTGATGTAAGGAATGGCTAGCAGGGGAACCCCAGATGTGCTCAGCATGTGCTAATGCCAGCTGGAAGGAAACACTGGCTGCTTCTAGCATCACATTCCATAAATGAAACTAAGGCTGGAACAGGGAGGGAGTTACCCAGTCCCAGAGAACACTGGGGACACCATCAACAGGACACAGGCAGGCCAGCACAAAGGTCTCTAGCAACAGTGGCAGTCCTTCTCTCCAAAAAAGAAATGCGAGAGCAACCCTTCTAAAACAGAGGGAACTGGGTTAAAGTAACCAATAACAAAATGTTGTTCCCCTCAAACTATAAGCCTTATTTTTAGTACAAATATCTCCTCCTTTATTACAAATAATGTTGTATACAACAATAAAATCTGTTACAAAATCAGGACAATTCATAACATCTTTGCATAGAAGAGACCACAAAAGTAATTATACTAGATTATCCCCTCCTATATGTAGTAGTTATATTTCTGCAGCTCATTTTACTTTGCATATATTTGATTTTGAATTATAGACAAAGCAGTACATATCATTTTGTTTTCAGTACATATATGATAATGGACAACCAAAATCAGATGGTACCTTTAACAGTGAATCTCCAGCGTAAAGACATACGCATAAAAAGTAATTATGAATAGTAATAAACAACGCTGCATTTAGGTGGACTTAGGTTGATTGACACCACCTTCTTCAGGACAGACTTTAATTTAAAAACAATGTTGTTCACTATAAAAATAAAAGCATTAAATACTTCAAAAATTAATAAAGGAGGACCATTTATATCCAATAAAAACATGCTGTTGTTAATCCCATAGATATTATAACCATATTGTGCTCACAAATACAACATTCACATTCTTCTCTTAAATCCTCTCCTATTTTATGACAATGTGTTTATAATTGTATTTTCTTGCATAATATATCACAGACTCAAACCCAATCTCAATCCATCATGGTCACATATTCCACGCTCATCTTTATTACCAATCTGTGCCCAATCTCATTGCTCATTATTTTCTTCCAGCATAGCTTCTAGATTGAGCGGGTATCACTCTTGGATGGTATTTCACTTCCTTGGTGTATAAATCTCCACTAAGTTTGTTGGTGGGTATTTCCTCCTTGATTTTCTGTTAGGATATATATTGTTATATCATTATCCCTTGTCTTTATTTTACTATGATGTGATATCTGTTTTTAATATTGAGATATGGTTGCTCACCCTAAATTTCAAGGTATTTTAAACTTAACCCCTTAATCACTGGGCTGTTTTTGACTGCAATCTTAGTCTCTCCATAATAGTTTTGCGTGGGCACCCTTAGTCTCTTCACCCTTTTGCCTTATCTGATTTTCAGAACACTTTTGATAGTGCACAGCCTCAGGATCTTGAAAATGTGCATCATGTGATCAAAATCAGGCGTAAAACAAAATATTTTGTATTTATATTCTTCTATTGCTGTATCATGCATCCCGCTTGTTTTACTACAGCTATCTCTCTTATTATATAAAAGTCATACCATACTCAATGGTGCATGCATCTAATATGTACTATTTACTTTACAGAGTTATCTCCTTTTAACCAATTTTTCATTCCAATAATCACAACTCATTTCTCTTTCTGCAGAAAATATTTTTCATGATGAGGTACACACCTCATGTCATTCAATTCAGTGCTGCTCTATTTTGGAAATGTTGGCTCTCTCCATGGTGATTATATTATCCCATAAAGTGATGGCTTTTTATTCCCTAAAAATTCAGTCGTGTATCTACATATTACTCACTGCGCTCCTTCATCCTTGTCAAGATTGATCGAAAGTCAGCCGCTTAATAGTATTACGCAGTCGAGCAGCATTGCTATATATTGGCTTCTCGTTTGAGTACCCGGTATCTGCCTATTATGTTTGCTACTCTTGATTATTCCTGGGTCACCAAAAATCAAGACACTCCCTCTTCACCTTTGATGATGGCAGCCATCTTAGAATGTCTAATTCCTTATATGTGTTATAAAACCGGGAAGTTAAATATTACTAATACAAAATTCAAAACTCAATGTACTATCTTTTTGCCCCCCCCCCTCTCCCTATGATGGCATTATAAGAAAAACTATCAGCTAGTGGGGAAGTTTGGCTGGTGCACTTAATTGCAGCCATCTTCTTATATCTCTACTTTTGTTAGTATATTCATTTAATGTTGACATTATGGGAGGTTAGATGTTCCTAAATGGAAATTTGGAAACTTAATCTATTCTTTTACACCCCTTTCTCATCCTATAGTGATAATATTATTTGGTTTAACTCTTTTTATTGCATTTTTCAAGAAACAATACAACCAGGCAGATAAACAGAGGCAAGGAGCCCGCACATGTCGGATCTGCTTCGCCATTATGTCAGATAGAAAACGTTTTCTTCAACAGTATGCAAAAAACAAAATACAAGGAGCAACTAACAAAGAAGGAGCTAGTAACAATTACAGTGCAGTAATATCACAGTGGTCAGTCGTAATATCATTACCTTATTTGCATAGGGGGACATCCTTCCTAATGTGAGTCATTCATCGTGCACCTATTCCACGGTAATGCTAACAGCCTCGCACTGCCTATGTGTGTTTCTACTCATCTTAATCGTCGTCTAAGGAGTGGGTTTGTAGTGTAGTTCCTATCTTCCCAATAGGCTCTGCGCATTGGAATAATACCTACAGCAGTAAAGGCCTAGGCCAGACGTTAACTAGGTCTACTACTGTCGATACTAGACTTAAGTTTTGGGTTTGCCAGCGTAGCTCAGAGTTCGCTAGAAACTTTCTCGAATGTTCAGGAAAGAATTACCTCCCCTGATTAGACAAGAAGGGATTTAGTTTCTGACAACCATAGAACATGACAACTTTGCTCTCCCCTAATCAAGAGTGTATCTCCAGAGTCGTGTGAGCACAAGGCAATTATTTTACTCAGTCAGTACGTGCATTCTTAGTCTCATCAGAATGTAGAGAAAAGGAAGAGACGGGCGTGTTCAATAAAAAGGTGTTATTTATTGATCAGTCTCTTTTCTCGTACAAGAGAAATGGATCGATATTATTGCAATACTTATAGTTAAGTAAAGTGCATACATTAAAAGCAATAGTATAAAATAATACTGTAAAAACATTGATATGGTTTCTGAGCCATATGATGTTTAAAATGATTAAAATATATTTACATACACATATACATTTGACTAAACGTACTCAACTGGTGTTTCTAAATACGCCTACCCCGTGTACCTGACCTAAGTCTAATGCGTGGGCGGGAATAGAAAGTTACAGTTTAAGTTAAGTTTGTTTTTGCCAAGTGAATAACTAAAGAATTCTCTGTGAGGGGTTATTCAGTTCTGTACCTGGAATTTAGGATGAATGAGGAATGGTATCTCTTTCTCTGTTCTCGATATTCCAGGCCGCCTGCGAGGGCTGCCCGAAAGCGCCGGTGCTGGGTCTCTCGGCAGGAGATAGCAGCGCGTCTCTCAGCGCGTCAGGAAGGCGGGGCTGCTGCCAGCGGGGTCTGCTCTGCTCTCGGCTTCGGCAAGTGTGGCTGCTCCGTCTCGTCACCACGCGTGTGTTTGCATAGGGCAAGATCGGCAATATTTATACCTTAAAGGTGCCGAGATTGACGTAAGGATGGACATAGATACGTCAATAAAGATGTCATACGACTTGCTCGTTAGCACATTCTTTTACTGAAGTTCTCTGTGAAATCAAAACAATGGCCGCACGGATTATCCAGGTTGTCATAGGTTTGATTTGTTATGAGAACGTCGTATGCCTTATCAGGGGCTGGAGGAATGTTGCTTGTCTAATTAGATCTCAAGCGTTATGACCTAATCAGATAACACGTTCCTGTGCCGTAGTGTGACTGCGTCGGATAACGGTATCTGCATCATGGGGGCTTGTCTTGCCTCATGGGCTGACTGCTAGTTAACTTGATAGTTAGTTTAACCAGAATAGGGTCAGGAATAGGGGGATCGATTCAGAACCTATAGGAATACATGACACCCACTCCACGCTAACTATGGTCATATTTACTAATCTATGCATAGTATAACATAGTACAACATACTATAGAGTATAGTGTATACCTTACCACCCCAAAATACATAAATGCATTTTGAAATTTTCAAATATACTGAAAAATTGCAGTCATATATTTTGTATGCACTCAAGCTATGAATTAAACGCTAAAGTAAACACGCATTTGTATACATTATTGCTTATTTGGAATATGAGAAATACACATGAAATGGCTCTTAACATGGCTATACAGAAAGAAAGTTCGAGACCATTTCATCACATAATAAAATGTTTGTGAACATACCAGCGGGCAACTAAAGTTTATAAAGTATCTAAAAATAGAAATCTTAGTTCTCTAGGAATAGTTTCTTACTTTAAGCAGAAGATAAGTGTCCCGAAAATTTGTAAAAAATAATTTGGGGCTGCTAAAAAATTGCTGTCCGTGAACTGGTGGGAAAAATTGTTCATGTGACTTTATTTTTAAAGTTGAAGGCCGAATTCAGGGAACGCCGTGTGCGAGCTTGCTCAAAAGTCTCTATTTCTGTTCTGGAGAGAACATCATATCATTAAGGCTTTCGAAAAAACTGTCAACAGCTTCATGGGAAAGTTCCACTAAGTCGGAAATAGGTGTAACCATGCATTCGTGCGCATGATTGTCTCCATTGACATTCTGATTCGCATTGCTGACAGAAGGTCGTACCTGTTCGATGCTGCTTTCATCTTGAACTTCACTACTCTTCAATCGTAGTGGTGAAGATTCCACGAATGCCGTCATCAGGATTGGCAGCCTTTGAGGGCAGCACAAAGCGTGAACCTTGGTAGGAACCAACAATGTATGGGCATCCACTGGCGCATCTGATTGTAGCGTCAGACAGGTGTCTAACACGCATTCTTCTCCGCATAGCAGACACCTCAATACAGGTAAAACACATCTTTGCCACATTGGTCGAAATGATAGAAACCAAGTCATGTTCAGGTCTCTAAGCCGGGAGAGTCCCAGGATTTTTGATATCCGGTCCCGGTATCCAATGGCTAGGATTGTATCTTCCATTGTCGCGAGAGTTTGATCTGTGACATGGGTTGCCATAACGAAAAATAAGGACTAAGAATAGGATTCCTGCAATTAGTCCCAGGATCAGGGGAAGTCCGCCAAAAATCGAATGGACGAAATCTGGAAAAATACCCAGTATGGCTTTGAATGGTGTTAATGCCATCGAAAATACTGTCTTAAATACCTTTGAGACCCCTGTGGTATCAGAAATATTTAAGATTTCGCTCAGGATTTCCGCGAAATGTACGGGGGAATTAGTTGATAATAATGTATGTATCTCTGCAGTCGTCCTTGCGACTTGTAGATCATACGTTTCTTTAGATGACGAGAGCCTGGTAGGCGTCTGAAGAAGCACTGTTTTCATTCTGCTTAAAGTATCTATTCGAATGGAAGTAATTTTCAAATCGGGCCATGCCCTTGCCTCCCTGTCTGGAAAGGAGCTGGGGAACAAAGAACGTCCACAGCACTTGACCTTCGCAGTCGTAGTGACTAGATAAGGAGTCCCGGGCATAAGACTACAACATCTGCGGTCTACAATAAGAATGTAACTCCCATTATAGAGTCTTTGAAAGAATGGTTCTATTTCAGTTGCAGGTGCGCCTTGCTGGTGACATGAAAGGTTGTATGAATTCCCTTCACAGGCTCCATGCAAACTAATTCCGTTACACAGAAGCGTGCCGCTTAGTGACATAGCACAATTGTTGCCACTAAGAAACACTTTCTGTCCTTTATTACTGACACATGCATGTGAATAGGGCAGGTTCCATGTTGTTTTAAGGTACCCCTTTCCCAATTTCTCGTACATGCCAGCCTGTATATATTTTTGGCAGTATTGAAACCTGAAGGTTGAGATTGGAATATTTATGATTCCGTGTATTATCCATTCACTGACAGGTCGTTCTGACATTGTCATTGGTAATCTTTCTAGTTTTTCAATGCTCAAGATTGTATAATCAGCACCCTTTTGTGCCATACCGATTTGTCTATCAGTAAGGTTAAAGATTTGGAATAGTGACATTGTGTTGATTAAACGCCAAGGCACATAGCCTGAACGCAGATTTTGTAACGTCCAGCCAAGCTGTACAATAGAACGCAATTGTGACTGACCATGTTGTAATAACAGTAAGTCTTGCGATAATATATCGATTGCTGAAGACACAATGCTGTCCAATGAAAAAATTCTGGAGGACAGAGTCATTAACCCATTGTCCACTACTGAAAGTGATTTTTCCAAATTAATACGGTCAATTTCCCGTATTCTCTCTGCTGTTTCAATTTGAGTAACCTTCCAGGCCTCATTGTATGCTGCATATACAGAGGCTGCTATGAAACGCTTTTGACGCTGTTTGCGTGGTCCCAAAGTGAAATCACGCAAGTCAGCACCATCAGTAAGTAAAGTTAGGTGTTGCTTAATTTCAGGCAGTGTGGAAGTTTGTAGCCATTGAAGGCATAATTTGCCCACACTGTAGGTGGTTATTATCCCTGGGTGATGTCTTTGAGGATATCTAGGGTCTGGCCTGTTCATTTTGAAACCCTGTGTTTTGTTCAGGAATCTGTCTTGACAGTTATTTGTATCTGTGGGCCAGATCAACCACTGTTTCCAATCAGGATGTGTTCTGTTTTGGTTTAATATATGGTTTACGTCTATCTCTTCATCTGTATCAGAGCTATTGCTAAACATTGTTGGCTTTGGAATAGACGGTTTATTTAAATCTTTGATTTTGGCTAAGCCAAGACAGGTGGTTTGTTGAACAGTGTCATCTAAAAATATCATTTGTTCTGGGATCATACAGGCTCTAAACAAAGCTTCTATACCTTGTACTTGCCATTCTTTTGTACCCCAAACACTTTTCAAATCAACATTTTTGTCCCAATAATCAAATCCAAAAGTATTCATTTTTTCAAAAAATGAGTCTGAATATAACAATTTTGTGTTGGTTATCATCGTTTTCATCCCTGTCTTGTTTGACAATTTAAAATAAAATGTTTCAGCATTACTTGTGTTAAAACCTGAAAAATATGAATATTTGTCGTAAACGGTTCTGGAGCTCCCTTTTGGAGGTGTTGCACAATGTTCCCATTGAATATAATTTAAAACATTTCTAGGTTGTGCAGATCTATGTAAAAAGTGATTACCATAATGGTTATAGCAATACATACTATCATAATTTGTAGAACCCTGCAAATAATCATGTTTGGTAAATTTAGCAGACATTACTAAGTCAGACATCATATTATTAATGCTTTCGAAGTCCCAATCATCAGCAAATGAGTTTGGTTTTGCAAAGTCACTCAAGGAGATCTTAATTTGGTGTGGATATTTCAGGATCTCGACCGGACCATAAATTTCATAGTCAGTGTTGTCCCAGGCTACCCCACCAGGTATCGGATTGGCTGTGAAGTTGGCTGAAGAAAGTTCTCTTTTCTCGACGTGTGAAGATGTGTGTGGTTTGAGGACCAAGTTGATGTTCTGACTTGCTGTGTCCATTTTAGCATATTTTCCCTCACTGAAGCGTCCCAAAGTTAATACCATGATGAGCCAAAGTATGGGGATAAATGCACCAAAACCCACCCAGAATTCAATCCATGGAGAAATCAGATATGTTTCTTTCAGTTGGTTCAAAAGTTCTTTAGCTTTGTCTTTAAAGGTTTTTGATGATGGCTGTGTCTTTGATTCACTGAGGCTTTCAGAGGAATCATCGAAGTTTATGAAGTAGCCGGATGCAGTTCTGTCAATTGTTCCAATTGGTTCAGGATTTTTGTTTCTTGCATTTTCACTTGGTACTTCATTGTAGATTGGTGTGTCTCTGCTAAATGTTTTTATTTGGGTTTTCAGAGGTCTTAGTTCTATTGCATTGTTGCATAGTCCTTGTTGTTCTTCTGTAGGCGTTTCGAATGTGATGAGCCTCTTCGTTAGGACCTCTGTACTGGTAGCAAACCTTGGTGTTCTGCTACTTATTGGGAGTCCACTTGGCCTACTGTTTGTTATCGGCCACATGTTGTGGTTTTACCAGGTCGATGGATACAACTCGGTTCTCCTTTTTTCCAGCAAGTGGCGGTAGTACAACTGATCTTGTCCCGTTGACAGACAAGACAGGAACTGCTTTTCTGTAAGAAGGCCCAAATTCCTTCTTTACCGCGATCTTCTCCCTGACTAGATCCCCGACTTTTGGAATCCAGACAGGTCTTGCTGGGACAGGTGGTGATTCTTCAGTGGTTGTTGGCTGTTGTTTCAACTGTATGTTGCTCAGGTCTTTTCTTGTTTTGTTTAAGTCCTGCAAAATAGCCAAACGGTCTTTGACATCAAAGCTTTTTTCTTTAACCACTGAAGTCTGACTGTCGAGGTCAGAGATAATCATTCTAGTTCCAAATAATAATTCGTACGGACTGAATCCCTTCAGAGAATTTCTTGGCAAGTTATTTAGACTACGTTGGACACTTATTAGATGTTTGACCCACCCAGCTCCCGCACCTAATATCCTTTCTATTATAGATTGCTTTCTGCCTTGGTTTTTTCTTTACACTATCCCGTACCCTCAGGAAGGAAGTGAGAAGATTCCCGCTGGGCTGTGCTCATTTGGCCATGTTTCCCCCCAGGCTGGTGGGCCTGAGTGAAAACAATGGTCAAACGTAACATGCTCTTAGCGTATATGCCATTTAGACTTGCACATCTTGTATAACAGTCTGGACGTCAGCCGAGTGCTGGTGATCTACATTATAAGTGGAAACTAGCCTGTATATGTTAATCGCAAGCCATTCTTTTTACTGGTCATATTATCTGCCGTAATGCGACGAGGTATCAAACTCTTTCTCTCCCCACTGCGATCTCTATTGCAGTTTGGGCAGCGTTTCACAAACATGGTGTGATGCAGGCTCATGCCTGGCCACCAGTACCGTGATTGTAATTCTTCCAGAGAATCTTTTAATTTAAGGTGTCTGAGACCCTCGCCCATGTGTGCGTCTGAGATTAACAAGTTTCTCCTGTCCATGTTTGGAATCACTCTATCCCCCACTCCAGGGATTCGAGCAAAAGGGACGGAGTTTGCATCTATTATATATGTGTAATTGAGTGGATACTTGATCGGTAGTGCTGAGCAGTCGCCTTTTGATGACGTTTTCACCGCCAGCACTGTTTCACCGTCAATGTATTTTAATGTACGCTTTTTTCGAACTACGGGAGCCGATTTAGTGGCTGCCGCTGCTGCTGTTTCAGCCAATGAATTCCCTACAACGTGAACGCCATCACGCTGATGACTCAGTGAGTGAGTCATGTGAGTCTTTGGTAGTTCTTTTTGTAAAAGAGCTATTTGTTCCCAGAGCAGTTTCTGCTTTATTGGTGCATCATTGTCATCTTTGTAACCGTTTTGAATCCATGTCTGCAAATCCTTGTTGTATGATTTGACGCAGTAATATGAATCTGACACTATAAGTGTCGGGAATTCGCGATCCGCATTATCTAACGCCATTTTCAATGCTATTATTTCAGTTTGTTTTTCTGAATTAGTTTCTACCGAGTGTGATTTTGTTAATAGAGGTCTTAGTTTACCTCCGCGCCACACTTCTTTTGTAATCTCACATGTGGGGTTGTATGCTTGTTCTCCCCAAACGGAGGGTTGAGCATGTCCGTCTGTATAGATTACACAGGCGTAATGTCGTAGAGGCAGAATGTCGATTGGCAGAGGGTATGTTTTTTCATATTCCAGATTTTCCATTTCTTCTAGTTTTGGATCAAAGAAGTAGTATACTTTGTCCGTTGTGATTGAATTTACCCATTGTAACCATTCTGGATCCAATGTTGTTGTTGGTAAATTACACGGTGTTGTTAATGCCTCAAAGGCTGATTCAGCTGTTCTGACTGTGATATGTCTACTGTCCGCTATGTCTTTTTCTCTAGCTATTGCGGTTTGAACTGCATGAACAATTTTTTCTTTGTTGCTGAATCTCTGTTCAGCTTTTGTGTACAAGTGTGATTTGAATGCAATTGGTACCTTTTCTCCCTCATTAGAGGTTAGGTATGTGAATCCGCATCTCCCTGGGATGACTCGAATCACAAGATTGCGTGTGTTATCACGTGTTTCTAATTTTGTTTTAATTAGCATGTCTGTTTGTAAGGATCTCAAAATTTCTGTGTGTGTTTGAGTCCAACTGGATCTTTTAAAGTCTGGTTTAATTAGATCATAAAGGGGTTTGACCCTTTCTGCGTAATTTGCAATGTATGTTCTTCCGAAATTTAGGAAGCCTAGAATCGACTGTAAGTTTTTTAGTGTTCTAGGTGCTTGGAGTACGGCACATTTCTCTAGAAAATTGTCAGCCAGGCTTTTGCCTTCACTTGATAACTCATATCCTAAGAATAGGACCGTCAGATGGGCAATTCTGGACTTTTTAAAGTTGAATTTGTAACCCTCTGCAGCGAACCCAAGTATTATGGTGTTCATCATCTGTTAAGTAAATGTCATCGACATAAGATAATGCTTCATCATCATATAGTTGTAGTAATTCTGTTACTCTCGCTGAGAATACCCCCGGGCTGTTCTTGTACCCCTGGGCTAACCAACAGAATTGTTTTTGAGTGCCATTTACAGAGAATGCAGTTAAATATCTGCTCTCTGGTGCTATATTTTGACAAAAGAATCCATTGGAGATGTCCAAGGTAGTTTTGTATTTTTTGCGCACTATGTTATTCATTAGTGCAGCACTATGTGAGTTTTGCACTGCAAAAGTTTTGCAACATGTGTTAAGGTGTCGGTAATCCAAAACTAGACGATATGAGTTGTCTGGTTTGGAGACCGGAAACAAAGGATTGTTCATTTGTGAGGTGCAAGTTTCAATCACCCCCTGGTATTCTAGCTGATCTAGTATTTCATTTACCTGTTTTTTAGCTTCTTGCTTAATTGGGTACTGCCTTTGTGCAGTTGGTTGTGATTTTAACTGGATTTTGTGAGGAGGAGAATCCTCATCCCATCCTACATGATTTTTATATAAAGCAGGTGCTAGAGCCACTGCCCACTTTCTGGCAAGTGTATATTTTTTATGAATCGGGATTTGATTCGAGAAGGCAGGCATAATTACTTCTTCGCCATGAGGGCACTCCCTGACAAACTCTGGTGGCCAGTCTTTTTCAGCTAGAAGGATATCGTAGCCCTTGGAGAGATTATCCCAAAATAGTCCCCTTATCTTCCTAGTCTTATCTCCCTCTATACGTAATGTTATCTCGCATATCTTGTGGAGTTTGCTAACTCTGGTGTCTGCAGTTTCCACTTGAAGATATTCATTCGTGTCCACTGTCTCCAGATGATTCATAAGGACTTTGCGAGCTATGCTCACTTCTGCTGCGCTGTCTAGCATTGTCTGAGCCCATTCTCCGTTTTTCAGTTGTGTCCTCAGTATTCTCGGCATTGTTAACTACCTTGATACTGGCTACCTTCTTTTTTGGAAATTGTAATTTCTTTTTTAGCTGAGCAGGTTCCTTGTCTTTGGACTTGGTGTGCTCTTCTCTTTGTTCTGATCGTCCTCTTCTTTCCGATTTCTGCGAGGAATTCTGAAAAGATTGAGAGGGACGCGTATCAATGTCTTGATATCTATCAGGTTTTTTAATATTATCCCTATTTCTAAGGTTATATCTTTTCCCAGAGGGGTCACTCTGGGGTGACCTGTGTCTCTGGTTCGGAGATTTCTCTCTTCGCCTTGGAGACCTTCCTCTTTTCTTTAGGATTGGATTGTTTGTTTCCATCCCAGTTCTTTTTTGGTGACTTATTATTAAAAAATATTTTTTCTGGACTTTCAGTCAGTTGCGGTTTTACTGGTATTCCACCTAAACTGTCTCTACCTAGTTCCTCATAGGATTTTTCTATGATTCTGGCAATTTCAGCTGGTTGGTCTGCTATATCTGTCTCTTTTAACCTCTGGCGGATCGCCACGTTTGCTGCTTCACCTTTTATATTGGCTAATAGTATAGCCGAGACCTGCTTGAAGTCTTTTAGTAATTTCATACCAAGAGTTAAAGCAGGTTCTGGACCATATTCGTCTTGAATTTGTTTTAGCACATCTGGTATTACCGAAATGGATGGAACACCGTGCGTTTTTGTGTAGATGGAAGCAAAGACTGTACCCCAAGTGTCACAGTCCTCAATGTGTGGTGCGATTCCCATTGGAAGACAGATAGTCAGTATCCTGTGTTTTTCCAGCGGGGTGGTGTCTGGAAACACCGCCTCTATTTGGGTAATTTTCTGTGCCAACCAGAATGGTATTTGTTCCCGTTTAGCCGGTACTTTACCTAGGCAGGATTGGATGTTCTGTGGTGTAATTTTATTTGTGTTCCCCTGGTGAGGGGTCAGCTGTGGAAGTTTTATCGCTGGCTGAATTGTTGAAGTCCGCATTACATACTGTACTAATTGTCTATGAATTTTTATTAATTGTTTTAGTTGTACTAAAAGATTTGCTGCAGGCATTCTTTCGAAGTCTGGATGCGGTGTGTATCCGGCTAGTACCGGCCACGTTGCTCCTGGTCTACCTAAAGGACCTAGCCTGGTGATGTGATTATTATGTTTTAGGGCGCCATCAAATAAGAGCAAATGCTCTTGGAATTTGAGTGGTACTTCCACCTCCTCGAAAGGAGTGTACATTTCAGGAGGTTCCTCTATTTTGTAATAGTGGAAGTACTTTGTTACAGCATTAGCTGCTGGAAAATGTATCCATGAATAGTATACCTCTGTCTGCCGATATTCATGTGCCTCAATTACGAATATGACTGTGCCACCTCTAGGTGTCAGTCCATTTTCTATAAGTTTTAGGGTTATAGATCTCCTTTTGATGACCGGAATGAGTATTATATCCGCGTCTGCTGCTTGCATGGTAGCATCAGCATCTGCGAGTTCAGTTGCTAATCTAACTGCCTCTCTTTCTTCATCACTGTCTGTCATTTTACTGACCGGATGGTATTATATTTGTTTGCAGATCAGGTTTCTTATGGAAACAGAGATTAGATGCACAATATTTTGGAACAGTGTATCCTTCAACGTTGACTATACCAAGAACCATACATAGGAGTTCCCTCCTGCGAGGTTTTGGAGGATATAACCTTTCACCCACTCCAGACGTCTTTGGAGTATGTGGGAAAAGGGGTCTGAGTGAGAAAGCACGACTGAGTTACTCTAAATGTCTTACGTTAGTTTTATCGCCCTTTCCAAACGCGTTGGGCGCCATGTAGTGTAGTTCCTATCTTCCCAATAGGCTCTGCGCATTGGAATAATACCTACAGCAGTAAAGGCATAGGCCAGACGTTAACTAGGTCTACTACTGTCGATACTAGACTTAAGTTTTGGGTTTGCCAGCGTAGCTCAGAGTTCGCTAGAAACTTTCTCGAATGTTCAGGAAAGAATTACCTCCCCTGATTAGACAAGAAGGGATTTAGTTTCTGACAACCATAGAACATGACAACTTTGCTCTCCCCTAATCAAGAGTGTATCTCCAGAGTCGTGTGAGCACAAGGCAATTATTTTACTCAGTCAGTACGTGCATTCTTAGTCTCATCAGAATGTAGAGAAAAGGAAGAGACGGGCGTGTTCAATAAAAAGGTGTTATTTATTGATCAGTCTCTTTTCTCGTACAAGAGAAATGGATCGATATTATTGCAATACTTATAGTTAAGTAAAGTGCATACATTAAAAGCAATAGTATAAAATAATACTGTAAAAACATTGATATGGTTTCTGAGCCATATGATGTTTAAAATGATTAAAATATATTTACATACACATATACATTTGACTAAACGTACTCAACTGGTGTTTCTAAATACGCCTACCCCGTGTACCTGACCTAAGTCTAATGCGTGGGCGGGAATAGAAAGTTACAGTTTAAGTTAAGTTTGTTTTTGCCAAGTGAATAACTAAAGAATTCTCTGTGATGGGTTATTCAGTTCTGTACCTGGAATTTAGGATGAATGAGGAATGGTATCTCTTTCTCTGTTCTCGATATTCCAGGCCGCCTGCGAGGGCTGCCCGAAAGCGCCGGTGCTGGGTCTCTCGGCAGGAGATAGCAGCGCGTCTCTCAGCGCGTCAGGAAGGCGGGGCTGCTGCCAGCGGGGTCTGCTCTGCTCTCGGCTTCGGCAAGTGTGGCTGCTCCGTCTCGTCACCACGCGTGTGTTTGCATAGGGCAAGATCGGCAATATTTATACCTTAAAGGTGCCGAGATTGACGTAAGGATGGACATAGATACGTCAATAAAGATGTCATACGACTTGCTCGTTAGCACATTCTTTTACTGAAGTTCTCTGTGAAATCAAAACAATGGCCGCACTGATTTTCCAGGTTGTCATAGGTTTGATTTGTTATGAGAACGTCGTATGCCTTATCAGGGGCTGGAGGAATGTCGCTTGTCTAATTAGATCTCAAGCGTTATGACCTAATCAGATAACACGTTCCTGTGCCGTAGTGTGACTGCGTCAGATAACGGTATCTGCATCATGGGGGCTTGTCTTGCCTCATGGGCTGACTGCTAGTTAACTTGATAGTTAGTTTAACCAGAATAGGGTCAGGAATAGGGGGATCGATTCAGAACCTATAGGAATACATGACAGGTTCATAAATAAGCCTTGAGTGGTTGCCAAATATCACAGGGTCATGAAGTGATGGGCAGAAGATTGGCATATGTGTCACCAATAGTATCACAGTACTGATGGCACCTGCGTGTAGGGGGGAGCCATGGGTGAGTGAAGGGACTTGTATTGCAGATATCTCCATAGTTTAGTCCATGCCCAATAGGTCATGAGCACTGTTTGGATTTCTGTAGGGCATCATGAAAGGCCCTGCGGCAGGACTGTCAATAGGGACTTGGGATAGATCTGTGATCTGTCAGCCTTGAGATATTGCAGTTGGGAATCTGGGTGGTACCAATAATACGTGAAGTGCACCTGGGCCACCAGGTAATAGAGGTAAAAGTCAGGGACTCCGAAGCCCTCCCTTTTAAATGGCATTGTTAATGTAGCCCAGTTTACTCGGGGTTGTTTACCCACCCAAACTAGTTGTATGAGGAGTAATCAGAGTGTGCTAAAAAAAGTCACTCTGAGCGGTAGAGGAATGTTCAAAAAAAGATACAAAAATTGTGGCATCACCACCATCTTTATAATAGCAATCCTACCAGCAAAGGAAAGAGGGAGCTTCGTCCATTTTTTGATTTGAGTCTCAAGACGATCAATAGCAGGCCCATATTTTAAACGGAAGACCTTTACACGGTACACGGTGGGGCCACACAACAGGCAATAGACGTACAAAGACAGAAACACGCAGAGGTGCTAGAGAGATTACGCTGCTTAAATTACACACCACATGCAGCACACACTCATGGTGCAGCTGACAGGGCAGGCAGTCTGCTTGCGCGCATGATCTGACAGGAACGCGCACAGACACCTATAGTGCATTTACAGTCCGCCACCGGACAAATACTCACTAAACAGCATGATATTCATAAAGAATTCGTATTGCACTACACCAGGGTATACAAGTCTGCGCACCGTGTGACTACTGAGGAGTTGGACTCCTTCCTTTCCCCACTTCCCCTGCCACAAATCACTGCCGACCTGCAAAGGGAATTGAATGAGCCGATCACATTGCCAGAAACACAGGAGGCAATACGTTCGCTGGTCACTGGTAAAGCTCTGGGGCGTGAAGGCTTCTGGGCTGCATACTATAAAGCCTATTAGCAAACAGTGGCACTGCAGCTTCTCTCCATGTATGGCAACACGTTGGAGACTGGGATCCTGCCAGATACATTGCGTGAATCTTTGTTTGTGTTGCTACCAAAGCCAAAGAGGAATGCATAACTGCTGGACTCATGCCGCCCGCAAGCACTCCTAAATACTGATTATAAGGTTCTAGCTAAACTGCTAGCATGTGGACTGGCTCTGTTGGTTCTGAAACTGGTTCACACAGACCAAAATGGTTTTGCGCCGGCTCGCAGCACGTCTCTAAATCTCTTTCGGTTCTTCAAAGTGGCTCACTGTGCTAGGGTAGACTGTGACCATTCTGGATGCCTAGTATTAGATCTGGAAAAGGCATTCATCACCTTGAAGTGGGGATTCTTTTTTGCTGCGCTACATAAATATGACCTGGGGGAGGAGTTCCTAAGCCTCGTACAACTTCTCTATACCCAGCTGGTAGCTAGAGTTAAGACTGATCTGCACCTATCAGATAAGATCCCAATAGAAAGAGGTCTCGCTATTACTGTTTGCGCTGGCCATCGAGCCACTGGCTGAGTCATTGCGCAAAACACAGGAGGAGTGGGGAATCCCCTTGGGTGATGGCATACATTGCATCTCATTATAAGCGGATAACCTGCTTATTTACCTCAAAGATATTAGGTCATGTTATGCATCAATAGAAACAATATTACTTGAATTTGCTAATGTTTCAGGTCTCCGTGTAAACTGGGACAAATCATGCCTGTACCCCTTCTCGGAGACCACTTCGGACACGCGACTGTCCCTCAGCGGCAAGCCAATCCATTGGCAAATGTCGACATTCCGATACCTTAGGATACTTATCTATAGAGAGCCTGTGGACCTACTTTAGGGTACCCACATGCGAGCCATCACTGCGATAAAGGCACAGATGACTTTCTGGGGCACTACCTCTGATGGTCATGGGGCGAATTGCGCTACTCAAGATGGTAGTACTCCCACGACTGCTATACCACTTTGTAAATGTGCCCAAATGCCTCAAATCAACGCTGTTCAAAAGCTTAAAGCTGGATGTGCGGAAGTTCTTTTGGGATGGGTTGTGCAGCAGGGTGCAGTACAGTGGCGCTAATCAAAATGTACCCTTCGGCGACCAGCCGGGTCTCTCACTATCCAATATGGAACAAAACTATCTTGCAGCACAGCTCCAATGGGTGGCGAGATGGCTCGATGAGTGCCACCTGGAGGATTTGGCGACTTGTGTCCTGAGACTCACCCACCCTCAGACAGTGGTGCTGTTCCACCCTAACAGAAGGCGCAGACCACCTGTCCAGTAACTGGTGGAGGGGGCGCACCACTGCTTTTGTCGCAGCCAGCGAGTCACGCACCAGGTGCCCCCTTATGCATGTCTCTCCCCATCCTCGGCACACTCAGAGACACCGAGCAGTCACCAGTGCGGAACTACCCAGATGGGAGGAGGCGGGTATTCTAACATTAGGAGAATTATATAGAGACGGACAGCTCCTGCTGTTCGATACCCTTATTGAAGACACAGGCCTACCCTGGGGTCAGTTCTTATGACATGCGGCGGTGGCACACAATGCCGTAGCTGGAATCCCTTTGTGCCCACTGGGATGGCGATCTGAGGCATCCCAGCACCGCGAATGGGAGGATATCCTTAAGAGCTCTACCTGTATCTCCCGCAACGCCAGGTTCCGGCTCATACAGTACTATAGTCCACAGGGCTTACTTGACCCCAGCCAAAATAAATAAATACTTCAATCGAATGGTCGCCAACTGCCCACGATGTGGTGTGTCAGGAGGGGACTTATTACATACACTATAATCCTGAGTATCCTTAAAATCATAATTGGGAGCGGTTACCAGAAGTCTAGCACAGTGCACAGAGCGCACGCTTACCTGGTCGTGGGAAGTATGTATCTTGGGATTATACAAGAGGTCTAGTAAACACAAAGTGACATCCCGCTACATTGACGTAGGGCTAATGGTAGCCAAGCGCCTACTCACGAGGCGATGGAAATCCCCAGAGCCTCTGCCAGCAAAATCCTGGTTCCAATCGCTACTTTGCTGAGTGCAGGGGGAGAGCATTGCGCTGCGTTGGGACAATGCAATGGGTATTCGGAAACAGTCGATGGCGACGGAATGGGACGCAATTTTAACAGATTTTCATGCTATATGGCAGAATCACCCTGAGGAATCAGATAGCGCATCTGAGTGAGTGGCTAGCTAGTATCTGGCGTGATGGGCGAGGAGCACAAGGCAAGCTAGTACACAAGACATAGGCTCAACACTATGCGCTGCGTGGCAGAACTCTGGTACCCGCTAACATTTACCCCAGCCAAACAGCACAGCACACAGCAAATACCTATTATGTAGTGAGGACCTTGGCAGAGGCATACACCTAAAGAAAAGCCTAGCTGTGAGTGACGCACATGTGAATAGATAAGCAACATGGTAATATGTTATACGACGTTCAGAACGAGGCGCCACCGTCATTACTTCAGCTTTGCGGGGAAAGATAAATGTGTTATTCACCCTGTTATATCAATATTATGTTGTAAACAGTTTAAAGTTTTAATGGAAGCATACTGTGATGTACGGTCACTGAAGTTAGTAATTGATGGGAAAAAATTGTGGGGTAATTATTGAACTGATGCGTACCATGAAAAAACCAATAAACAAATCTAAACAAAAAATGAAGCCAAATCTGCACAGTGAGTTTAGACAGTGCAGCTTAAGTGATACAATTAATTCAAGAATTCAAGAAGCCTCTGCCAGCAAAATCCTGGTTCCAATCGCTACTTTGCTGAGTGCAGGGGGAGAGCATTGCGCTGCGTTGGGACAATGCAATGGGTATTCGGAAACAGTCGATGGCGACGGAATGGGACGCAATTTTAACAGATTTTCATGCTATATGGCAGAATCACCCTGAGGAATCAGATAGCGCATCTGAGTGAGCGGCTAGCTAGTATCTGGCGTGCTGGGCGAGGAGCACAAGGCAAGCTAGTACACAAGACATAGGCTCAACACTATGCGCTGCGTGGCGGAACTCTGGTACCCGCTAACATTTACCCCAGCCAAACAGCACAGCACACAGCAAATACCTATTATGTAGTGAGGACCTTGGCAGAGGCATACACCTAAAGAAAAGCCTAGCTATGAGTGACGCACATGTGAATAGATAAGCAACATGGTAATATGTTATACGAAGTTCAGAACGAGGCGCCACCGTCATTACTTCAGCTTTGCGGGGAAAGATAAATGTGTTATTCACCCTGTTATATCAATATTATGTTGTAAACAGTTTAAAGTTTTAATGGAAGCATACTGTGATGTACGGTCACTGAAGTTAGTAATTGATGGGAAAAAATTGTGGGGTAATTATTGAACTGATGCGTACCATGAAAAAACCAATAAACAAATCTAAACAAAAAATGAAGCCAAATCTGCACAGTGAGTTTAGACAGTGCAGCTTAAGTGATACAATTAATTCAAGAAGTATGAATCAGAAAATCAGGAAGCATGAGTCCAAATTTCCCTGCATTGAGGATTGGTGAATGAAAAGCATTACATTCATCCCTACACTAACACTAAGGTGACATCCCTAAATAAGAATTTTCAGGAGGAATAAAAGGTGTCAGCATGTAGAGTCTTCCTAAGAAGCCTCTCCACGATCAATGAGTCAAGTAGCACGAAGCTACTAAACAAAAAGCTTGTTCTAGGAATCTCTCTCTCTGAAGGCAAGAAAGAAGTGTCTCTCTATCCCTAATTCAATACATCAATCAGGGTTTTTTGTAAAGTGCACTACTCACCCGTGAGGGTCTCAAGACACTGAGGGTGGGAGTGGGCAGCTCCATTGGGGTCATTCAAAAAGGCAGGTCTTGAGGTCCTTCCTGAATTGTTGCAGTGTCGGGCTTCGTCGGAGGTGAAGGGGGAGTACGTTACAGGTCTTGGCTGTAAGGTAGGAGAAGGATCTTTCACCTGCTCTGATCATAAAGAAGCGTGGGACAGTGACTAGGAAGAGGTCAGCTGAGTGGAGGTTTCTCTTGGGGGCGTAGAAGGAGATTCGTCGCTGAGGTATTGGGGTCCAGTGTTGTGGAGGGCCTTGTAGGCGTGTTTGAGCAGCTTGAAAGTTACAACTAGTTATTCACAGGTAGCACTAACATAGTGCATTTCGAATCGCGCCATCCAGCCTGGGCACAGTCCTGAAGGTATTTTTCCACAATGTTGGCAGTGTACCTTTCTTGTTAAAATGTGTCCCTTGCTCATAGGCCTTCTCCTGTGTGAAGGACAACAACCTTCCTTTATCAACTCAAACCCACACAATTGCAACTTCTTCTCTCCTGGCCTAACCAGTAAAACAAAGATGTTATTTTGCCTACAAGAACACTTATTTTACCTGCAACACAAAACGTGAGAAAAACAGGTTCCATAGCACACATGAAATTCAAACTGTTAATTCTAGAGCGAGAATTTCGGGGAGTTGCATTTCAGGCCTACGAATTTCAACTAGCATAAGAAAGCATCATATAAGCTTTACAAATTCACTTACCATTGAGGCAATTTCAACTAATGCATTTACCTACGTGTGGAATGACATAGCTAATAAGCACATTTAAAATATGAATAATAAGCACATTTAACATATGAATAATTGTCAGTTGCACAACACAAGTTATTCATGTTAATGTTTACTGCTTGTTACATTCACTTTCTATGTCGATTCTCCATGCTACTTGTCAATGGCCTAAAGTATGTCACATTGTCATGTTAATACATATCATAATTCTAACACCTCACGTTAATGCATCAAATGATTATATACAGGTGCGCTCTATCTGCGAATGTGATGCACCTATGAAATGAATGAAATGAAAGGGGCAGTTGTAAAGCGCATGGCTACCAGAAGGCCTCCTAGTGCTAGACATGACCGGTGAACAGGTGGATAAGAATATTTTCGGGGAACAGAAGGTTTTTTCTTTGTTTCCGGAAGGCGGGGTGGCTGGGTTCTTTCCGAAGGTGGAGCGGCAGTGTACAAGTAAAATAAGATCTCCACTCTATCAGTTCCCCCCTCTAATTTTGTTCAGCGATCACATAACACTCTAAAATACCTGCAGAGTAGATTGATCTAAACAGATGTCGTAGCCAAACTCCTCTTTCTGAACTCCTCGAATTCTTTGAATCCTCATAATGACTGTTTTGCAGTCTTTCTACCCTTATCTCTCTTTCCCTTAAGGAGTTGTCCACTTGCCTCACCTTGACCACTTGTATGCCCTTATTATCCCTACCAAGATAACAATACAGATCACAACTGTTATCAGCTTCAGGATGTATCTACTTCCGAAGTTTGCAAACCAACTTCAAGCTGTATCAAATCTTTTGCGAATCTTATCACAATCTCCTTCAGCTGCCAGATCTTGTATATCAGTAATGTTATTATTATATCCCCTTAAATCTTTATTTCTATCAGGGATATAAGTATAACACTGTTGGGGCTTCAGTATCCTACAGACACTGCCTTTTTTGACAATAACACACCTAAAGCAAGACGGTTGTGCATCGTTATCGCCCTTATCAAGACCATATCACCGTCAATGAGTAACAAGGACTGAGCTGTGTTAACAGATAACTTATCCACAATAGAAGACAGCCTTCTAATCTTAATGTCATTCAATACCACTCCTAGTCGAGGCATCATCGCTCCAAACATATCTCCCACAACCTCACCAGCAATCAGTCCACATTTTCTCAACTGTTCAATTTCCTTTCCAAGCCCTCCAAATACTCCACATGATATATCTTTGGAAATACAACTGCCACATAGCAAGTACCATACCATTTGCTCGGAAGCCGAACATATGCTTTTTTCTTCACACAAAATACACTACTGGCATCATTCAAACCGATTCTTGTAGAAATGTCTTCCAAGGACCATTGACTAGAAAGATATGATCACACACTCTGTCCCACAAACATAGTATCATAACGACTCTGAACTTGACCTATGCAAACCGTGCCTCATTCCCCCCAATCTAAAGCTATAGGACCAGAACTTCCTATAGCCTTGTGAACTAACTCCTCCTTGGTCCACCTACAATTCTTGTTGTTGTTATCAGACTTAACAGGTAACCCCATACGTCTATCTTTTACTTGGTCTAGTTTCTATGTCTGTTAATTTGCAAGTTAGCTTATGTCTCTGCTCATAAGCAGTGTCTAATGTTACTGTTGCTGAAAAATAATTCTCCATTCTCTCTATTTGCTTATATGCATCATATGTGTTCAAGTGTTTATAGACTGGTATTTTTGAGAGTACCACATGATAATTTGAGAAGTAGTACTCAAATGACTTGTGCCATGAAACATGCTAAGGAGTATACCAAAATTAATGCCATATGTTCAGGGTAGGTGATAATAACGAATCCACTCCTCAACCAAAGCAGGTAATTGAATGCACACATAACAATCTCTCACTACCATACAGTCATACCACAACTTAGCATAACCATTCAGTGTGTAATCACCCTTGGACAAACCTACATGAAGGAAGGGACTTGTTTGCTCTTATAATCCTTTTTCAGATCCTAATATACACTCTTTTGAGGAATAAGTAGTAGGTATGGATGTCCCATGTACCCCTACTCCATGTTCCTCCGTTTGTGTGCACTTAAAATTGGCTTAGTGATGACTACAGCTAATACTATAATGACTCTTACAATGATTGTACCTATAAACACATGTGTGCCTACAATTCGTATTTCCAGACTCTATTTTCAACATAGCTCGGATTACAGCTTGTAAGAGGATCACCACAGAGCGTCTATTTTCTCCGCCTCTTATTCACGATGTAACAAAGTCCTTGAGCAACCTTTTCCTTGAAACCTTGGAAAGTTCTTTTCACAGTCGCTTGTACAGTATTTACGCAGCTTGAAGACTTCCCTAGCCCTCTTTCTTCTTCTAGATGGAATTTCCTATTTGTATTCTTCTTCCACTCGGGACTCGGTTGTCTTATTTCAAGCAACTTATTTACATTTTGTAGTTCAATTTGCATCCCCTATGTGATCAGAGCCAATCTCCTCAATGAGTCTTTGTCACAGCACAGCCCTGAATGCAACAATCTCTTGAGGAGACTGTGGCGCTCCAAAATTTGGGAATTCGATGTCTTCCAGAATTGGAGACCGTAAACCACTCAACCTTGGTGGGAAAGGCACAGTCAATGACAGAAGTACATAAGCTTCAATTCCACCAACTCTCAACGTGATCTCGACAATCAGCATCAAAATCTCAGACTCCGCTTTCCTCGGCATTTGTAACCAGATAATTCCACTCAAGAGAGGAATATCACCTAGACAGCACTTAAGCCCTCCAGGACCTTTTCGCATGTCCTGTGGTTTGCTCTGTTGCACTCAGCTCAGACTCTGAAGATTCATCTATTGGTGCATGTTTTCTTTAAGTTGCAAATCTCAGATTCATTCTCCTTTGTCCCACAGGCAACATTTCAACTGCAGCATCTTCCTTTCTTGAATGCAAAGGACTACTTGTCACACCTATCTCATCCGCTGAGTCAGACTCTATACCACTCACAACGTTACCTTCTCCCTCAGAGTCTATACCAGGGTCTTGTGTAGATTGACCCCCCCTCAGATTGACATGGTGTGTATCCAGCCTTTTCATGTACCACTACAGCTTGGCTTGTTCCCTCCAGTGACCCAGTGGTCACAGGTGGAAATACTTCTGGGAGAGGAGCTTTTGCATCAGATAGATAGATAGATAGATAGATAGATAGATAGATAGATGGATAGATGGATAGATAGATAGATAGATAGATAGATAGATAGATAGATAGATAGATAGATAGATAGATAGATAGATAGATAGATAGATAGATAGATAGATAGATAGATAGATAGATAGATAGATAGATAGATAGATAGATAGATAGATAGATAGATAGATAGATAGATAGATAGATAGATAGTTTTTCAATGGGCCTGATTCACAAATGGAACTTGCACATTTAAGTAATTTACACTTTTGAGTATGTTTACAACTTTTTGGCTATTCACAAAATAAGAATGTACATTTGCTCATATGTCTCCACCAATTTTAAGAGTGTGGGGACGACATGTTTTTGGGTAATTTTCACTTTTGCGTAAGTGTGCTAATTCTCGTCTATTCACAAACTACGAGTGTAAATGTATTCCAAAAGTGTAATTTACACTCAGTGGATCAGTGATTATGTGGAAGTTGCACTTTGGCTATACTTATAGTGTGATTTTGTAAATAGCCAAAAGGTAGACATTGACAATGTATTCAAAGGTCCAATTACATTTGTGAATCAAACCGATAATGTATATATAAATGTAGTGTAGCAAAATTCCATGCCGATTTAAATCATATATCAAAATTAATAGCAAAAAACAAAGATGCATTTTCAAACTAAGAGCAACTGAACCATAACCAGAATGTTGCTATCACTGACAAAGTAATATCGTCTATTACCGTGTCAAATCACTTTACTTGGGAAAAGTTGTTTATACCGTACTCACAATTGCTCTTTTGTAACACATAAGGAGTACTTACAATGAGTCATCTTTTGTTAAAGGGGGAAATAAATGCTGATGGTCTGTTCTTTTGATGAAATAACATGTCTGTGTTAAAGCAGCTAAGCGAATTGCAATGAAAAACCGCTGAGACTGAGTATTGATTCAAAGCATTAACTAAAATGTTAACATTTCTCCTAAAAGCAACTTTTTTTGACGTATTTGGCTGCCAGCTTTCACATCATCGATTTTATTTTTGTTTAAGAATGAATCATTTTTTGTTTAGAAAAAGACGCCGTTGCAGCATACCCAACTCAGTCAAATAGTTTTAAACCGAACTATGAGAAAAATCCCTAACATTTAATCTGTGGTTGATGATATCATAGTAAAGTGCCCTTTTCAGTGAAAACAAAACTTAAAATAATTTCCATGCAACATTTTATTATTATTATTATTATTATTATTATTATTATTATTATTATTATTATTATTATTATTATCATTGTTATTATTATTATTACTACAATTAGTGTGTTTCAGGCTCAGGGTGAGTCAGATTAGTGAAGAAGTGCTGGAAGTAACAATGAAGGAAGTTCTTTCTGTTTCATCTTTATCACAGGCGAGTTATTATGTTACAGTGTGGTATGAGGAGTGTCAGGGGTGCCTTTGTGTTTTCTCTTTAAAGGTGTGCAAACTTAAACCTTTTGTGAAAATGTCGAATTACAGATGGGTAACAGTTAGTAGCAGGGTGATGGTTTTCACCGAGGGGTGCCTAGTAGCATCAGATAGATAATGGGAGCAAAACTCAAGTTGTCTTGGATGCCACTCATCACTCCAAGGTGAAAACATTTGTTATTTACTTTTTACCCATCAATAAGTTTATGTTGCATATGGTCTTTAAATCATCTGTCCCTTCAAAGGAATAATGGGGAGTCATGCATGACCTGGCTTCTCCTGCCTGTCCCAAATGTAAAAACTGAAATACCTAACCTCCTGCCACTCACCTCCACCACCCCCTGTGCCTCCCCTTCCGTTTATATTCCTTTCAGGCGCGGCAGCCACAATAAAAAGATGGTGGGCTGGTGGACGGGGTGCAGGGGATAGGGGTACCTGGCACTACCTTCCGCTACCTGTGTCTCACTCGGCATAGTCCTTCCTGGTACCAGCAACCACTGGCACCACGTCAAAGACTCCCTGCAACCCCCAGGCTGCTCTCATGGCAGAGCAACACTAGGATTGGTCTGAGCGGGCAGGAAAGATGCCTTGCTCAGACCAGGGAGTCTGTAGGGTTTCTCCAGCCCGGCTGCTCAATGCAGCTGGGCTGGAGAACACCTAAGTGTGAATGTATGTTTTAGATGGCCGGGGACACCCGGCCAAACACATATGCGCACTTAAGGAGTGCACATAGTACTCCTTCTCTCCATGCCCTTCCCCTCCCTCCGCAAGCTGGCTCAGAGCCACTGCTCTCTTTTCTTCCCATCCTGAAGCAACATTTTATGCTCTGCAATGTAGCATTGACAGTGTCCCTGGGAGCCCTCTAAGAGCAGTTTTGATATTCCTCTATGATGTAGCAACAGCAGAAAATACACTTTTGTTATGTATGGCTCTCATAGAAAACCTCTATCGCTTATTTTAGTTTCTAACTCTGATAGCTCACTGCTATGCTAAAACAACAGTTGATTACAAAACCTGGTTTCCACTGTTGCTATGTCATTAAGGCCTTCCAGGCCAGACTGAGAGGGCTGACAGGGCTCTCCGCAAAGCCATGTTATGTATGTCTCCCACATTACTCCGCTGCCACTGCATAGGAATAGAAAGCAGGGGAAGATGACTTTGGGGCCATTCATAACATAAAGTAATAGAAAGGTAAAAAGTGAATTATGGGGATGTTTTTCACTGTGGGACTGAGTGACATCACTGACAACTCACCCTTTGGTGAAAAACATTGTTACTCATCTGTAATTCTATTTGTTACCCACTGTTACTATACCATAACAGTGTGGAAGCAGAAACCATACCCTTCAATTTAGGACCATAACCCAATAATGAAGGTATCCTAAAAAATATACAAATCACCTCACATGGTTGCATCTCAAGTTGATCTTGTGCTAAGGGCACCTTCTCCACCATCAAATTAGCAGAGTAGTAAATACGATGAGCAGTCAAAATATCGAAAATAAAATATCAACCTACATTAATATCGAGGTGACAATACCGAAAGGAAATAATATCGATGTTAAGAATATCGATGGACAGAATATCGACCCTAAGGTAAGTAATATCGATTTTTTTTATATCGATGTAAGTGATATCGAAGTTAGTATTATCAATATCAAATATATTGAGGTTACTAATATCGATGTTACTAATATCGATCTTTATATTATTGTAATGTATTTGTATTTAATGTGTATGTGTTATATGTGTTATAAAACCTTTTATTAAAAACCATTAATCTATCCTATCAATTCTCATTCATTCATCCTTTTTCATTATTTAAATAAACAAATATGGACATTATGAAAAAGGATGAATGAATGAGCATTGATAGGATAGATTAATGGTTTTTAAGAAAAGGTTTTTTTTATTCTTTTTGGGAAAAGTAGGACTACAAACAGTATATATGGGCATTTGGCCATGACAATGTTGATAATATTGGAGAAAATATAATGTGGTGATATATTGGTAATTATGTATTAGTGATTGTGCATTTTTAATCTTCATTCACAGATTACTGTGTTTTTAACATTGTCCTGAGGAAGGTGGTGCATAAAAAGCAGGATCCACCGAAACGCGTCGACATATATATATTTTTTGGGGTTTTGGTATCAAAAGTTTATATAAAAATATTGTGTTGAACTACCTGGAGTTTTAATTGTTTTCTGAAAAATGCCTATGATTCAAATAATACATGTCAGTAATACTGTATGCTTGTAGTATTGGATACAAATTAAAATTCTATTGTTTTTAATATAGAGCAGATAAAATGTATATAAGTTTTTAATAAAGCATAATTGAAATGTGATTAACATTGTCAGGGTTAATTATTCATGTAAATGGTGCCTTTGTGGTTCTACTTTCTGAAGGTGAGTGGAACACTTAGAGTATGAACAAAACTACCCCCAGTAGTTATATACTCAAAAGTGTGGAGTACAAGGGAGAAAAGTATATGTGATACTTTTAAAGCTAGCAGAATTTCACCAAGGGAACAAGCTTGCTTACCTGTCACATGTAGAGTTATACAGAGTAGTCAAAATCAGAAAACTTCTAAGTTCCAAATGAGCACTGAAATCATAAAAATATCGGACAGCCTCCCTAATAGAACAGTAATGTATTCAGGAAATCTCTGGCTCACCCACAAATTCAAGGGTTTCTTATCCACAATCATTGTATAGCAAATTTGGAGAAGTGCACATCCATCATAGAATGATCACAAGTAAAAACCTTATCGATAATTCAGAAAGTTACACATCACTGTTTAAGTACCTAAAGCACTAACCCACTCCAAGACAACCTCAAGCATCTTCCATGTTATTTCCATCTTGCTCCATCCATGTTCTAGCATTTCATGTTTTAATTAATCTGTAACAGTAGCTAATTCAACATTTTTAGAAGTATGTTTCACTGGAGAAGATAGTAAGCACATCAACAGCCCAAATAAAACTGTTAATATCAATATTATCGTGAGACTACAAATTCAAATGCAAAAAACAGTTTCTTTACAACAGTAATAAACATCTTCTTTACTTCTTATTTCTTTAAGACAATAAACAAAACAAAAATTCAGAACTAATCTTTTTTGTTAATTTTCCCAAAAATACATTTCAGCATGATCTTGTTACTTAAAGTTTTATCTGTTCTGCCAGTATTTCCTGCTCTAGCTTTGTCTCAACAGTCTTTTTATTTCTCAAGGAGGTTCTTCCTTTGTTTCTGTTCTACTCTCAGATTTACTCTCAAATTCTTACTGACAAAGACTTCTCGGAGGGACTGGCAACAGCTGCTTTTTTGCTACAGGGGCGCACTACATGTCCCATACACCATCCAGGACACTGGGGCTTGAAGCTGAGCCCCAAACAACACGCTCATAGGTGCAACGACCCTCCGCAGAGTGGCAATGGAGACTGCTGCTCTTTTGCTGCCGGAGGCACTACATGCCCTATACGCCACCGGGTACAATGGGGCCTGAGATCACACCCCCAACAATGCACTCATAAGCGTGCAATAACTCACGCTGTGCAAGATCGGAGATTGCTGTTTTTTGCTGCTGGGGGCATTAAATGATCCATACAGCATCGGGGCACCGGGCCTGAAGTAACGCCTCTTACAACACGCTCATAAGCGCACAATGACTCTTGCAGTGCAGGACCCATGTGGGTTACCCCTAAGCAAAGGCCAATGGCAGGCCCATCCATGCCCATCGAAGTCTGGAGGAAGCTGGCCTGGCCCCCTATTTAATCTACCCACTCACCGCTTACTGCAGCTGTAACAAACTGTAAGTGACTGGTGCACTTTGTTAAGGGCTTTCCAGCTGAATCCAGAGATCTTCAGTAGCTATTTTTTGCATTCTCTATTGCTCAGCTGTTCTAACTGCATATTAAGCAGGTATGACAAAAGCCAAAACCGCCAAGCAGCCTAGCAGCCAAGGTTCAGCAACAACTACTCTTAAACAAATACCACAATCCGATACTCTTACTAACTATCTGATCAGCGCTATGGGCATAATCAATTAGGAGATCTCAACAGCAGAAGTCCAGATTACTGTCGCTGAAGGTGTGAATTATAATTCTGGAAGTCCTCCCACTAGAGCATCAATCTTGGGACAGAATATAGTGGACACAAGAAAAACTATCCAAAAATCCCTGCATCCTTTCTGAAGAGCTAACAATTGAGGGCCATTCAGTTCCTTTTGACAAGGAAAAAAGATAAAATGCCCTCAATCCGTCTCAGCCAAGCCAGTAAATTGCAAAGTGCTAATAACATCCTGGCACTATGGCACTAATTTGGTGTGCCAAGCAGGCAGAGAGGAGGTTACTATCCTGAACACCATAGATACAGTCTCCTTTTCCTCCAAGCTCCAAAAAATGGCAAAAGCCTTGGAAGGGAGAATTATAAGCCTGTTGGACAAACTTGGGGAGCATCTCTTCACAGTGTAAACCCTCTTTCATAAGTGCCTGGAAAACTAAAGCAACTTGGAGGCCCAACTCAGGGGTCAGTTAGCCACCCCAGTGCTGTTAGTCGCTGGGAAAGGTTCTGCTGTACAAACACCTATGAGAAGTAACCTAAGATGTGCCTCTTTCGAGCTATTCCTTTGGGTCAGTAAGAGAGGAAGAGAACTTTGGGTGCAGGCCAGACAATTGTGTCTGGGGCGGAAATTCAGTTGATATCAACGGAGGGCAGTCTTTGTTAGTCAGTAACAATCAACTTTATGCTCACTTCATTTAGATTTTGCAAGCTAAAGTCAGTACTCTATATTTGCTGCACCAAGCCACCCTGTACACTGTGAGCCATACCAATGTACCCACTCTGAATACGGACGGGACAGAAATCGGGGACCAACGCCATAACAAAAATGTACACTGGTTGGGGAAACAGGGGGCAGATGTGGGGATGATGTACAGAGACATTAAGATGGTTTACAGGGTGTGCTGGGTGGGGAGAAGCACTAAAACATGTAGGGGTGATTGCACAGTTTGTATAGTTTTGAATTTTAGATACCCTTTTAGATACCCTTTAACTACAGAACATGTTCTCTCCTTGATTAAGGATCTACTATCTTGATCTATTAGGATCCAGATGGTACAACTAGGTTTCTTTTATAAACGCAGGCAGCTGCAGTCTGCAGTTACGAGTAAAGGTAATCATACAGCCCTTGGGGGATTTGGACAGTTTAATTGACCTACTAGAAATAGGTTTTTGGATCTTGCTTCTGATACTAACTTAGAGTGACTGGTTAAATGTGCATTTCCTCTTAGGCCCCTTAATTTTAGCAGAACCAGCTTCATGGCCTCTTCTATTATAATTACTGATAAACCTAGTAACTCCTTGGGTGCAAATGATCCGGTTTCTTTCACTTCCGTCACTGTAGGAAAGCAGGATCTGCTTCTTATGGTTACCCCCACTCATTGACTGGTGAGTGCCTATTTCGCCTTTTGGAATACGCAAATAATTGTGCATTGTGTGTGTCCTTGTGCCTCTGAATCGGATATGGGCACTTAGCCTTATGTGTTTTTGTTTGTAGGTGTCCAACCTCACTGCTGGGGCGCTGTCCTACTCCTATTTAGGTAACGTACCCAACCCATTAGCTGGGCTTTGTATTCTGATTTAAAGTGTACAGAGAATGGTTTTTGACCTTTAATTGGTTTCCCCCAGGTGCATCTCCCCCTCCCATCCCGTCCTGAGGAAGACCCGTAGCTGAGGTGCCAACCCTCCCTCCACTGCACAAGGGTTGAAACGTCGATGATCTCCCCCCCTTTGGGGCCTGCACCCCCCCTTCTCATTCCCCGCAACCCCATCCAAACTACAGTAATACTTTTGAAAAAGACTTGTGGGGCAGGCTTCCCGTTTTTTGCTAAGAAAGCAGAACCTTAGCTATTATAAAATTATCGGATTGGCTTTTTTCAATTAATTTTCCTTCATTTCTTTTCTTCTCTACACTTGAGCACCCACTTTGCACTCCCTACTGCACCTGGCAGTAACCCCTAACTTCTTGTTGTTTCATAATTGTATATAAAGTGTAAATAAATTGCTAATTTATGTGGCCCGGATAACAATTGTGTTCAGAATTATTATTTTGTGGGTACCACCAATATCAATATTGGATACGCATTTGGCTGTCTGTTGTTTTTCTCTCTTTACTTTACAGGATTAAGTCCCATACAAAACTAAAGAATCAAAAATGTTACATCTAATGTTTTTATATATTATGTCTAGGATCGTTTTGTTCACTATACCATTAGATTTTATGTGGACAAGATTCTGCAAGAAGATACACTTCGACCGTCTGTACATGCTGGACTTCCCTGCACCCCCTTGGACTCGACTTTATCTTCCCTTGCCGTCCCCAGTCTCGCCACTGTCCGTGATCCATACAGGCGCCTTGATGGACCCTGTGGATTCCAAGACAACAGAAGAATCTCCCTTGGGGTGAAGGAGTCACTCCCCTGCAAATGCAGGCACTGTATCGCATCGGACCGGTTTGCTGATCCTGAGCTGCTGTGGACTCCGAAGACTCCATAGACTCTAACAACACAGGAGGTGGGTTTCTGAAGGCTGCCCTCTCACTGAGTTTGAGGTGGATATCCCTCGTGGAGACCGTATACCCAAACCCCTGTGCACCACGTTCATTTGCAGTTGCACATGCTTGTTGTTATGCAACAATTCTGTGCATTGGGCCAATTGTATCCCTGACCCTAGCGCATCTTTTCTGAGAAGGGCTCTGGCATCCTCACACTCTGTGCCCTGCTAGCTGCTATCCTGTGAAACCACCTGAGGTCCCCTCGTGACGCCTGTGCCTTCGGCCTGTGGGATACAAAGGTATCCACCCCGCCCGTGGATACCTTTGTACTAGAGTTACCTAACTCTAGTACAATGGTATCCACGGGCGGGGTGGTTCTTCAAACTCTTAAATTCCAAGGGTTGTCTTCGTAATCTGCTGGGAAGGGTCCTTAATCTCTGAATTTCCAACTGTGACTTCCCCATTAAATTGTACAGAGCACACGGTCGTGCTCTAACTCTGCACCCGTCTCCCTGGGGTCCCATTTCACTCACCTTGGGTGGTTCCTTGAGGTCCCAGCAATTCGACAATTCCTAGACTAAGTCAGTCCAGAGTTGTGGTTCTTCTAGCACTTATTTAGTATATGGTTTGGTCTCCCCCTGGAGCCCACTGTGTATTGTGCTACTTACGTTTGATTCTTTGCAACTGTATTATTGATTTGTGTACTATCTTCGTGTAGAGGATACTAGAAAGTGTTATAGATAATAAATACATGTTTTTATAACTGCTGTGTTGTTTTCTTTTCATTTAACCAATACTATAAGGTTGCATTCTGGTAAAATAAGATGCCTAACATTCCTTCAAGACTTAGCCTGAAGGCTGCTCTCCATAACTGCCACTAGGATAGCTTTCAATAAAGGTTATCTTTGACCTAATCACCATAAGGGTTCTCACAGTCACACAACGCCCTACTCTGAAATTAGCTAGGGCAGTTGTTCAGTCACCCACACAAAGGAATGAACCCACCCCACAGGCTACTGAGGTTGATCATTCTATCCTATCCCAAGGTATTCAATGTAATTTGTTAGTATGGGCAACTTGTAATGTGGCTAGTATCAAGGCTAAACTTGGTAACCCTTACTGGCATTCTTTCATAAACACATGCCTGATTTTATGTATTTAAGAAATGTGCTGCCCGTAATTCTATAAGGTAGGGCTCATTGTCCTTGTATCGTCTTTGGTCAGTCTTATTGAAACCACTTTGACTTTGTACCAAGCTCTTCGACCTGATTTTAACAAGTCAGTCAGTCATTTATAATAATTATTTTTTATAATAATTGCTTTGGAGCTGCAAGTAATGCTTCATTAGTTGATCTTTTTGATGTTTTGAACAATCATTCCCTGGTCTACAATGCTAACGTGTGGTTTATTTGGGCTGGTGATTTCTAATATGGCTATTTGTCCCATGTCTACAAATGATGTTTGTTGTCTGAAAGATTTTCGGGGAGAAACATATTCACATTTTATCCATGACTCATATGGGAATGCGTTGAACAATATGATCATAAATTTGAATCTAACCGGTATTGCTGAAAAGATGCATTGTTGTTATCTTTTCTCTCTGCCTTACTTGAAGGGGTTGTTCCTCCATTATTGATTACATTGGGGTGTCTGAGTCATTTCTCTCTTATATATCTTACTATTCTGTCATTCCTTCCTGCCATTGTGATCATAATCTGGTGACCATGGAGATGTTGATAAAAGACCAGTTGGTTTCTTCTGGCTCCATCCTTAAAATTACTGGCTACCCATCCAAAGGGAGTGTGCCTAAGATGGTCAGGGATTGATTCAACTATATTGATTCCATTATGGTTTATTTCTAACTTGGAGTTTTTCCAAATGTGTTCAATGCTGGACGCTGCGCCAAATACTGTCATTGAGGTACAAAAGGAGGTGGTGTCATTGAGTCATTTGAAAAAATCTCTGCACATGTTGATGCTTCATTAATCAATCCCAGAACCCTGAAACTAAGTCCTCCTAAAGGATGGATTCATGGAGCCTGTACTAAGGCTCATCTAGCTTTAAAACAGGCCCTGCATTCCGTTCCCAGGGACTCAACTGTTATTTCCAGTTGTCGCATAAATAGATTCTGAAACATAGGAAAAATACCCTCACAGAAAGGTATTGGTGAATTTGCTTCAAGCTAGTGAGTCTAAAACCACTAGCCTATTTTGGGCTACTATTAATTCTCTGTTGCAAAGTCAGGCCAATCTGCCATTGTTACCGTCACTGGTGTCTGAGAAGGATTGTGTGGCCAATTACAGGAAAATATTTGTTTCAGGTATAGCTGTTGATGCTTCCTCTAATACTGAACTAGTAAGGGCAGGTGATTCTTGACTGACATATTCTGCAGAAGAAAAACAGCATGGCATCATTGCCCCCTGATCTGATAGAGCTGACCTTTTTTGTGCTGAGTCATTAGTCTGGGGTCCATTACTTGCTAATGTTTTCAGTTCAGCTCGTAGTGAAGTTCTACCTATGGCATGGGACAAGGATGTCATAGTCCCCATATTTAAGAAGGGTGATATGGTTAGCCCTGCATGCTACCAGCCAATAGCCCTGCTTGATTCCTCTATTAAAATCTTAGGCAGGGTGGTTTTACAAAGACTTGAGACATGGGCTATAGATAATTAAATCCTCTCTGGTTTACAATATGGCTTTCATAAGTGTATTAGTACTCTTGAATAGCACCTTAATCTGGAATTGATAATAAGAAAATACACCAGGGCCAAACACGATTAACTACCTGGGCTTCATGGACATTAGCAGTTTGCTTGATTGTGTTAACCATAGTAAACTTTGGACTATATTGGTTTTCATGGACGTGTACCATGAAATTATACATCTGCTGTCCAACATCTATTCAAACACGTCTGCAGGGGTCTGTTATGGCCCAAGAATAAAATGTATCAAATGTTTTGAGGTCAGGCGGGAGCTCAGACAAGGTTGCGTCTTGGCCCCTTTTCTCATCTCTCTGCATATAAACAGTCTAAAGAAAGTCTTGCTTGACCCCCAGCTGGATATGCCCAAGATAGGTAAGAGGTTAATTACCATACTGCTGTATGTGGATGGTGCTGTTCTTATGGCCCCAATGCCCTATGCATTGCAATCTTTCCTAAATACAGTCACTCAATGTATGGGAAACCTAGACCTCATAACAAATCTCCAGTAAACTTGTGTTATGATTATAGAGAAAAATGATCTAAAATTTTCA
This sequence comes from Lissotriton helveticus, assembly GCF_964261635.1. Lineage (NCBI taxonomy): Eukaryota > Metazoa > Chordata > Amphibia > Caudata > Salamandridae > Lissotriton > Lissotriton helveticus. The sequence continues at coordinate 610,542,521 of NC_136069.1, read as the reverse complement.
ATTTTTAGTATCAATGGGGTCTGTATTCCTATTGTCTCTACTTTTGGCTACCTTGGTGTTTTGTTTGATGATAAAAGTAACTGGACTCCACAGATTAACATTAAATCACAGCACCTGCTTGCAAATTCAGGGGCCGTCTTAAGGTTTGCTGCCAGGCTAGCTCACGCCCCTTGATAGCAATGTAAATCTTTTATAGCTCCAAAACTGAGTCAGCTGCAACGTAAGGGGCCAGTATTTGGGGATATTCAAGGGTGGATAAAATGCAAACTGTGGAAAATGGTATTTTGAGACATATGCTTTTCGCCCCTATATCTACTCCTGCCTCCATCTGCCACAATGAATTGGGCATGACATTTTTTGAGGATATCAGAAAGGCAGCGCCTATCTTGCTGTGGCACTCGATCTGGACGAAGTCTGAAGCAGCACTGAATAGGGATATCATAGCCGATTGCTTCTCCTTTGACCACTCACTTGACTATACTGGCTGTGTTATTCCAGGGAGGTGTATTCATCTCTGAACATTCCTTTCACCTTTGACTGTTGGAAAGTTGAACTAAAGACCAGATTAGATGGGGTGGCAAGAGCTGTGAGGGATCATCAAGACTTATTGAAGAGTTTGGTGGTCTCATACGTATCCATTCCCCCATTGTGCAGCATGGAGTAGTATTTGAGGGATATTTTATCTACCTCCCATAGGTATTTTATGGTTGCTTACCCACTGAGAGATCAATGGACTAGAGAAAGGAGGGTCTGCCCTGGTGATGGTTGATCTGTTCAATGCACTATGCACTTTGTTTTACTTTGCACTTTTTATCGCACAGAGTGAGAATTATGAGGCCCCATATTTTAAATTTCAGGCAGTGTAGGCAGGCCTTGTTGTTTTTACAATTGTTCCTAACCAGCTGATAAACTCATCAATGGTAAATTATGTATTTGTCTGCTGTGAGCATTAGGAAGCATTCTCCTTATTTTATGCTATGACTATGTCCAGTTGATTGTGTTTATCATGTTCCTATTGATATATGCTACTTTATGCTTAGGAGCTAGCTGTGTGCTAGTTGTGGATATTCAATCGTATTACTTTGTAAACATGTATATCCTTTTATTGTACTGTTAACATGCCCTGGACTGAGTTATATGTGAAGGTAGCACCAGGCAGGTCATCATAACCATTAACACGGTAGACCATTAAGTAGGATTTTATTATTAGCTTTAGAGAGCCTGTTCTGCTTCATTCAAACATTTTTTGTTTAGCCTTTGGGAGTGGATACTGAGACATGGGGCTCTGTTTTTCATTTATTGTTACTATATTAACTGTGAGGTTTTTATAGTGTACTTTCATTGTTTTTAATGTGTAAACTGAATTACAGAATAAATGATGATGATGACTCCTTGGTTTGATTTTTCCCAATCTTCTTCTTCTTCTGACACTGTAGCTAGATATATCCACTCAGATGAAGCATACTTTCTATTTGGAACTCTATTTCTCATAGATATTTTGACAAGTAATTTTTCCGAGGAATATCTTCTTCAGCTTTCTTGGCTCACCGACAGTGTTTGTCAGGATTTCTTTGCTCTCTGAAGAACTTGAGGTTGACTTGTACTTGACTTGTACTTGAGCTTTGATCAGTCTTGCCTGTGTTAGTTGCTGCTGACTGTTTTCTTCTCTGGGAAGTTATTGTGACTCTGAATTTTGCAACTGCATTTCTCTTTATTTGGATCAGAGACTACTTCTTCTTGCTGCCACTCATGCTTTTGGCTTTTAGACGGTAACATCAGTACATTCAGATCCTTGATTTAAAACTGGACTTCAGAAGTTTACAAGTTCATGTCCATTGTGTTCTTCACCAGTTTTAAAAGTTTCACCCCCTCTGGATCCACACTGTGAAATTTAGCTTGGTCCCGAGATTGTACTTGTCTTTGTAGATCTAGATCTGAATCATCGGCTGCTTCTTTCACTTCTTCATCCACTGCTGCATTTACTCTCAGCATAGATCCGCTACAGTACTCTAGCACACTTTACTGCAATGTTTGTTGCCAATATCACCTGTTAGGGTCCACACCACCTTTCTTCAAGACATTCTTTCCTAACGTGCTTCCAAACCACTACCAATCTCCTGGATTTGATCTGTTGCAGGGAATGCCTTTTGTTTCTTTTGTTGCCACAGTCACCTGATGGGAGACAGATTTCAACATATCAACCACACCTTTGCAATATTCTTACACAATGTCATCAGTTACAGAAACTAAGACAGCTGAAGAAATGTATGTGCTTCCCATGATCATCTCATCAGGTAATAAATCAGCCCTTCTGTCAGGAGTACTTCTAAATGTTAATCAATACAACAAGAAATGCATTGGGCCACTTTAAACCAGTAGAAGTGCAGACATTGGCCAATGTGTTTTTTGAAGCTCCATTAGCTCTCTCAATCACACCTGAATATTGTGGAAGATAACTACAATAAAAAAGACTTGATTGATCTGGAATGCTGTGCAGGTTATTTGCAAAACCTCATTTTTAAAAAGTCTGCCACAATCAGCATCAAAAGAAGTTGGAAGTTCAAAATGTGGTATTTACTCCCACAACAATAATTTGATTTGTCACTTATAAGGCTATCTGATTTCCGGGCATGACAGGATTCTACCCATTCAGAAAACAAGCAGACTATGACTGAGATGGATTTCAAACCATTATAAACTGGCATCTCAACAAGGTCAGTGTGGAGTGTTGTAAATTTGCTAATATGATTGATCACTATCAGTGTCTTTCTTCCTTGATTATTTTCCTAATATATCAAACACCTAAAAGTTAAGACCTCAGCAATATTTCTACATTTTGTATTGTCCCAATATTTTCGAAATATCCTTGTGAGACTATCTCTTCCTGCATGAGATTTATCATGAAGATATTTACCCATCATATACAACATGGCATCAGGACAGACATTTTTATTTTCACCATTGAGATACAAATCCTGGGATTTTTTGGTGTAGGCCAATATCTCCCATCTCTTTTTGCCATCTTGTGGGGCTTCCTCCTAGTGATCTGTAATCTCACTGTATGTATCAAATTCATTTAAAACAACCTCAATTTTCTACATTTTGTATAGGGCATATTCTTCATTTTCTTGCACAACTGTCTTATCTTGTAATGCACAGCCCCTTGCTATTTGGTCTGCCTATTTGCTACCAAGTATGACTAAATCTTTTCCTGCCTTATACAATGTAATACAGTCAGTAAAAATTCCTTTATACGACACAGTCGTCAGAAAAGAACTGAATAATTACATAGATTTATTAAATTAGAAGTAAATAAAAACTAAGCAAAGCAAGAGCCTTACAATACTAAAACTATCAAATATAATCTATTTCATTACCACATCATTAAAAAGTAGCATAAAACATGTTAATATAATTAATAACATAAATGCTTCAGAGGCAGCAAAAGAGCCATACCACGTACTTATGACAATTCTGATAAAGTATAAGACAGCGAAACAAACCTCAGGGGTTGCTAGTTGTTATAAAATCCTAAAGAAAGATAATGAGGTCTCACCTTTGCGGCATGTAAGCGAAGAACAAAAAATAACTTTGGGTTATAAATATGGAGGGTGCAAAAAAGCATAAAGTGATTAGTGCTCTTGTTGTAGGATCGTTTGCAGGGGCAGATAGGAAGTTGATCAAACCGGGTGCCCCGTGATGGAAAAACAACCAAAAAATGCAGGGTACTTAGTCCAAAACAGATAAGATAATACTTATGCTGAGGGTTAGAAATAAGCAGCAAGTAGTGTTTAATTCCCTGAGAGGTACAAACAGCGGAATGAGCAGCAACAGTTTGCATGAATTTCACCTTCCGTTTCAATGCCCCATTTTTAGGTCTTGCTTAGCATTGCAGCGCAACGCCCTCCATCACTTTGCAAGACATTTTGTATTAGAGTATATTTTAGAAGTAGGGTGGAAGGCCCGCCCCTATTTTTCATTGGCTGGCGTCGTCGTCCATGGTAAACGCTGGCTTCCGATTGATAATGAGGCTTCTTAGTCCCTCCTTGTTGCCGTCCTGTCTCCTTTTGGGACCACCCATCAGGACTGGATCTTTTACTTGCGGCATTATACTGTCTCCTTCAATTAGTCCCCCCCCCTTGAGTAGTGTCTTTACCAGGCTCCGATGCTCCAGCATTGTTCTGTCTCCTTCGTTTAGTCCCCCTCGCTCGAGTCATGTCTTCCCCAGGCTCCGATGCTCCGGATTGGGCCTGTCAACATTGCACAGATGCCAAGCCAAGTCTCCAGGGGGAGGAAGGGAAACGAAGAAGGTAAATAAGTGCTCCAGCTAGTGAGCTAAGGGCGCCCTGCAGGGTTCGACGTGGACTGAATTTTACCCAGCGGTTCAGAAACGTAAGAAATGCAACAACAAACGCCCATAATGTGACTATACTGTAAGCACAGTGCAAGCGGCATTAAAATACAACATATTTCCGGTTCTCGGCTCCTCACCCCAGCATCCCTTAGGCGGGCCATAGTAAGAGGCCTAAAACTGGCTTGCCCATTACCATGGCAATTAACATTGGCCTGTGATGGAAGCAGGGGCGTGGACTCCCTACCTCCTGTTTTTGGTAAACTCTGAATTTTGTGCACCAGCATTTCTTTTGGCGACTGGCCTTTTTTTTATACCGAGAAAATGTCTTTTTCTAAGACTAACGTTGCTGTAAATTGAGCTAGTCTGGGGCACTTTGCCCCTCCCCAGTGAGTGGACTTTTATTCCTGTGTGTAATTGAAACCAAACGCTGGAGCTTGGGCTCTAGGAGAGAAGGGCTAGGGCCTGCAGGTCATTAGTCGCGTTATCATGCGTACAGGACGCTATCCCTCGGGATTGCGGATGTGGTTTCTTATATATTGGCACGACTGCCACAACTACTAGTAGGGAACAGTCCACCCTTCACGTTGCCGGAAGGGCAGAAAGCTAGGAAAAAGGACTATAGATGCCAATGCACTGGTCCTCACTTTATCCGTATTTCCACAAATAGCGGGTTTGGGCCGATATATACATTTTCGCGCCTACCACTAAGTCCACATTCCGCAATGATTTACCCGTTCTTTGAGGTTACAATACCACATCTTCATACGACATATTCGATTTCTACATTGTTTAGCCTTGAGAAAGTCTTGGTACAGACTTTGTACCGACCAAACTCGTGTTGGCTGGTTGTTTCTTTGACGTTTGTGAATAAAAAGAAAACCATATGCAAAAAGACCTCGGCTTGATCATCTTGTCTCAAGAACAATATCTTTGACGAAGCACGAATATATTATGACTGTATTGGTGAAAAAATTGTTGTGACCAACAGGTCATTTCTAACATTGCTTTCAGGATAGTGCTGAATTGACCCTTTTTGTATTTCTGCAAGGTGAGCAGAAGGGATCCGGCCCCGCCAAGAAGACCTGCTGCGCCCATTTAGCACCAAGGGACCTATGCCGAGAGAACATCTGTGATCCTGAGCACACAGGCCAGGCCTCTGCATGCAGCGCCTTGGAAAAGCGGGTTGGGAGGTCCCCTGGCATGCTGAACAAATTTGAAAAGGTAAAGTAAGCCGGTGGGTCAAGCACCTGCTCCTGAGACAGGAGTCTCAACATTACCAATGTCCTGCATCTGTTCAAGTTTTTATTGTCATACTTGAAATATTTCCTTTTTCCCAGCACTGTAAGAAATAGAATGCACATTAAAAGAAAGCGGAACCTGTATCCCTGCTGATTGCAACCCAGAGATTAGCAGCGATCTAAGTATGCCCCGTGTCATTCATGAGTTACTTTGTACTGATAAAAGCAGGCCTACCTACCAGTTCATATTTCTGGTGTCAATCAGGTGACTACTCTTGGGGAGACAATGCAGCATTTAATTCACAGGCTTTGAAGTTGCTAGCTTTTGGCAGTGCTCTATGCACGAAGAATGAGTTCTCTGTTCTTTCTTCCTTTCACGGGCTTCTTGGTCCAAGCTCCCCTTCCCTTTGTGTGCTGCAGTGTCTCCTTTACGAAAGGGCATCTTGCCATTAATTTTCTTTGTCATTATAAGTTCAAAATCTGCTTCTTTGGAGGGTTTCAGGACACACTGAAAAAGGACCTTTAACAGTGATTAATGTCAGACAGCTTGTTGGCAGGGTCGAGGGGAGCGTCGTCTCCCACCTATTTCCACCCAAGCCTGTTGCCCTTCTGAGAAGGGTGGGAAAGGGGCACGCAAGAGTGAACGCTCTTTTTCCCCCTACATTATCCTGTAGTTAGTGTTTGCTCATGATTTCTTCTTTTGCTGTTTTTGGGCGCTTTAAGACTGACACACAAATCATAAGTACAGAAAGTAGTACAGAAAGTAGTCTTGAGATTGTACATAACACACAAACATGAGCCCTTCTATACTTCTAACTTTTAACAACTCAGACAAGCAAAGCTCACCCTTAGAGCTGGTTTAGCTACATGGGCCTAACAATAGTCTTACTCCAGGCCTCATATTGGCCAATCCTTGACCTTTGTTTATTCTGTGATGCTGCATTACACATACTTTACAATCTCAAGAACTTACCTGGGGTGGTTCTAAAGCATACACATCTCCCTTTCAGCAGTAGAGAGTACTCACTATGCTTTAAACAGACTTACAGAGCGTTAAACCGCTCTTTGCTTCAGCTGCACGGGGCATGTTTACATTCTGTGGTTTTGAATGTTGTGGCGTTGTTTAGGCGATGGTTAGCATCTGCTTTTTTTTTGTGCTCCTTCAAAGTACACCAAGAAGCTCTGGAAGCATTTGTTTTTTCAGACCTCCAAAGCCCTATCACTGAGCACGGTTGTTGATGCTTCCTCTTATTGGAGCAGTAATGAAAATTCGGCGATGCGAACTGTAGTGTTGTTGCCAGCGCGTGGTTATTATGGTGCAGCAGCCACAATTAGGCGAGGGACACAGCCTTTGCTTTCACTCGTGTGGTCCCAACTCCCGGAGCCGGCCCACGCCTCTTTATTTTATAGCCGGCGTGTGATGACACACGCCGGCGCTAAACAGCGTCCTCCGAGCGCGGGCAGACTGCACCGCTACCCGGCCGGAGGACATTACATTCCTTCCAACCATTATTAAACAATAAACAGTTAACAATAACGACAGCGTAGATCTGTTACCAGTTCTTAGAGGAGTCTAGTCCGTGGTTCATCATACCAGGAACCCTGCCAGGTGGGAGGACGGCACCGGGTTGCGTCTCAGGTCATACCCGGAGTGTTCTCCCCGGGAGGACGGCAATGATGGAGCTATTTCTTGTGAGTCCTCCCCCTCTCGAGGTCTTGGCTGGACTCTGTCTTGCATTCCCAATCACTATGGGGAACTCTGGCCAGGCATATCTGAAGTCCCTTCGATAGTTATCCCCTGGTCACCATCTAGCTCTGCTTCTTCCGGTCGATTACTGGGTCTGGCGTCCAAGTTGTCCGCTGACGATTGCTCCCTAGTTCCAGCATGTACCCTTTTGAAGAATGAGATATTGCAGGTGATTTCTTCAGCTCCTCTTCTGGCCGTTATCAAAGTGCCAGAACGGCGAGTGATAGTCCAGGGTTGGTGCTCAAATGGAATCCGGAATTTGCTCCCGGGGTATCGGTCCTTGACGTAGACTCTGTCCCCCCAGTCAATGTTTGACACTCTGGCTCGTCGGCTGGCGCTGGCATGGTCATTGGAATTAGTTCTGTTAGCTAATACTTTTTCAGCGTCAATCCGAGATGGGGTCCAGCTCGGATGATGCAGGATGGTGTCTCGACCTATTTGGCCAATGCTTGCCGGCCCTGGAGCTGCTTCGGTCATGAGATGGGGTGTCAGCCGATACTCCCGCAGGAAGCTGTATATGGCTCTTTCCAGGGGTGCTTCATCCGCATGCGCAATGCGTATTAACTTGTTGAGGGTGCGCATGCATCTTTCTACCTCCCCGTTTGCTTGGGGCCAGCGGGGGGTCACTTTCCAGTGTTGGATGACCCATGCCTTGAGGTAATCTGCAAAGTCTTGGCCGTGGAAAGGTGGGCTGTTGTCTGTTTTCACCACCTCAAAGATGCCATGGGTCGCAATGGTTTTCTCCAGCTTGGTGATCACCTCCGTGGCTGTCTGGTTCCCCACAATCTCGACCTCTGGGTATTTCGTGTAGTCATCAATGATCACCAATGCATATCGTCCATCTGGGAGGTGTCCGAAGTCTACACTGACGCATTCCCATGGCCGCTGCGGGTTGTCTTCTGTGATGACAGGGTGGGGCCGGTCTGGCTGACCCGACGCTTGGCACTACGAGCATGTCCTGACCGTGAGTTCCACTAGGGGGTCCATTCCTGGGAACCACACTTTTGCCCTTAACCGGCTCTTCGTCTTCACCATGCCTTGGTGTCCTCGGTGTGCGAGGTCCACCGCTTGTTGAGCAAGGCTCGAGGGGATCACCAGTCGAGGGCCTCTGAGGAGACAACCACTTTTGTCTACCGACAGTTCATCTTTTACTTTCATGACGGCCTCCAGGACAGTTCTTGCTTGTGGCGTCCACCTGGTCATGGTGGATTGGATGTGGCGCCAGTTGTTAGATTGGACTGCTCCGATGGCTAATTGCAGACATTCATCTGTTCGGGTAGCTTCCACGATGGTTTTTAGGCTCAAGGGGAGCGGCCGTGACCTCTCAGACACCAGCGGGACATATTCTTCCATGTCCTCGGCGTCCTCCTCTTCAGCTTTAATGGCGGCATTGGTATGCCGCGATAGATAGTCCGCCGGATTGGAGGATCCTGGCTTGTATTCCACTTGGTAGTCATACCCTTGAAGCTGGAGGATCCATTTCTCAATCCTCGGGGGAGGTTTGGATACCAACCCCTGGAACAGGGGGATGAGGGGTTTGTGGTCTGTGGATACGGTGAATGGGTGGCCATATACGTGAAAGTGCCTGCAGGCCCAGTGGATAGCGATCGCCTCTCGCTCGATTTGCGAGTATCTCTGTTCCGTGTCCGTCAGCGAGCGACTTGCGTAAGCTATCGGGCCCATTCTCCGTTGCTCTGCAATTGGGTGAGCACTTCTCCGAGCCCATAGTGGCTGGCGTCCACAGCAACATTGGTGAGTCGGGCTGGATCAAAGTATGAGAGTGTAGTGTCTGCCGACAGGGCTGCTTTGGTGTCTTTAAAATCTTGCTCCTGTTCTGGGGCACATTGCCACGTGGTGGTAGATTTAGTTAGTTCTCTGAGGGGCTTCGTGAGGTTGGACAGGTCTGGGACGAAGCGCCCGCAGAAGATCACCATCCCTAGGAAGCTTCTGATTTCCGAAATGTTGGACGGTGCTGAGGCTTCTTGGACATCCTTCACCTTGTCGGGACCCGGGGCCACTCCTTTGTCGGAGAAGGTGTAGCCAAAGAAACTGATCTTGTTCCTCAAGAACTGATATTTTTCTCGGTGAAGGGTCAGCCCGGATTCCTTGATACTTTGGAGGACCTTGCGAAGTCGGCGGTGGTGTTCTTCCATCAACGAAGCATATATTAACAGGTCGTCACTCACATTCAGGACTCCCGTGATTCCAATGAGAACCTCGCGGATGGTGTTTTGGAACCCCTCCGCAGCACTCGAGATTCCGAAGTTCAAACGTTGGTATCTTCGGAGACCGACGTGCGTTGAGAAAGTGGTGATGTATCGAGAGTCAGGGTGTAGTGGCAGTTGGTGGAAACCCGATCGTAGGTCCATCTTTGAAAACCATTTCGCTCCGTTCTGCTCCCTCAAGATGTCATCGATGGTGGGGGTTAGGTGGCGTTCCCTCTTCACAGCAGCGTTCGAAAGGCGCATGTCAACGCAGATGTGGACTTGTCCTGGTTGTTTCGGCTTCCGTGCCACTACGATTGGGGACACCCAGGGTGTGGGCCCACTGACCTTCTCGATAATCCATTGTCTCTCTAGTGCCTCCAGTTCTTCTTCCACCTTCTTCCACAGATGGAACGCAATTCGCCGGTGTCTCAGCACTACTGGTTGAACTGACGGGTCGATGTGGAGAGAGACTTCCTTCCCTTTTAGGCATCCAATGCCTTTGAAAACGTCTTCGAACTCTTCCATGATGACCTCAAGTTCTTCTTCCTGTGCTGCCATAGCGAACGAGATTAGTTTCAGCTCCTCTGCTGACTGCCCGCTCAGCAGCATTCCACTTCCCTCCTGGGTCACATACACCGTGGTTGGGATTTTGAGGTCCCGGTGCTTTAACTCAGTCTTGAAGCATTCCCGGAGCGGGTTGGGCTTCTTTTGTCCGTACGCGAACACACTGATTCTGGCTTCCTGCAATGGAGCGCGTGGGCTTAACTGATTGTATACATTCGCAGCCATAAGTTTAATCGAGGCCCCAGTGTCTATGGTGGCTCTCATGTCGTGCTGGTGGATTTTGATCCTGCACTTCGGAAGTCGTCGCCTCTTCCTTCGTGGCTGGTCTATTGCAAAAACGTAGTGGACTGGGTTGTCCCCTGTGTCGTCGTCCATGTCCTCACTGTTGTGTGCTTCCGCTACCGCTTGCACTGCTTCCTTCTGCGATTTCGTGGATCGGCATACCGCCGCGAAGTGGTTCATCCATCCGCAGGAGCTGCACTTCTTTCCTCTCGCTGGGCAATCCTGAATGCGGTGGGGCGTGCCTCCACAGTACCCGCACTCCTTTTTCTTCTCCTGCGGTCTCCTCCCTGAGGCTTGGCGCGCCTTGGGCCTCACCACATTTATTGCTTTTACCGCATTCACCTGCTCTGCCTTGATGGGTCGGTGAAGAGCTGCTTCCATGTGGGACGCCCTGGCTTGCGATAGTTCCTTCGATCGGCCCAGGGTGAGGATATCAGCAAAAGGTTTCCCGTCTTCCTGTAGGATGTTCACCCTGAGTTTGGACGAGTAGCAACCTTGGATTATCTGCCCTCGGATTTCTTCCTGTTCGTCCCTAAATCCGAACGTACTTGCCAGCTCCTTTAACCGCCCATGGAATGCGTCTAACGACTCCTCCGCTCCTTGTTTGGCCTGGCGAAAGATAAATCTCTCATAGTCTCTATTCGCCATTGGTTCAAAATGTGCGTTTAGGGCGTTTAGCAGTGTCATGTAGGTTTTGGGTGTGGCCTCCACTAAGATTTTGTAGATGCGGTGGATTTCCTTGACTCCCAGATGGAGCAGTAGGGCCCTGCGCCTTTCTAGGGCAATGCCTGCCCTTTCAAAGTATATCTGGAGCCGGTCAGTCCAGTCTCTCCTCCGCGGTGCGAGGGCAGATGGGGCGCCATCAACTGTGAACGGCTCAATGGCCGGGATCGACGCCATTTCCACGCAGTCGCAGACGCTCTTCGCGGCACGTGTTCGGCTTACCTTCTCGGCTCAGTGATCTTGCCTCTGCACTCTGGGTGGCAGGCTTCACCGTGATGTTCTTCCCTCCAAAGGAGGTTGAAATGCTCGTATTAGGGTCCTGGCAGGGCAACTAGGGACACCTCCGCTCTCCTCCGGGTAGCCCAGGGGGCTGGGGGTCTCCAACAGCCTGAGGCAGGTCTCGCAGGAGCACCACAGTAGGCCTCTGCAGATTTACCAGCACCCCTGTGGCGATATGGCCCCCATCAAGGGCTCTACACCACTGCTGGGGATCAAGCGCATTTAGCAGGGCACGTAGGCTCTTTTCCGCCTCGTCGCCAGTGTAGTGGTGCTGCCAGCGCGTGGTTATTATGGCGCAGCAGCCGCAATTAGGCGAGGGACACAGCCTTTGCTTTCACTCGCGTGGTCCCGACTCCCAAAGCTGGGCCACGCCTCTTTATTTTATAGCTGGGGTGTGACGACACACGCGGCGCTAAACAGCGTCCTCCGAGCGCGGGTACACTGCACCGCTACCCGGCCGGAGGACATTACGCGAACCAGGGGGCGTGACTAGCACCCTCTGAAGAATTTTATAAGACAATACTTCAAACTGTAGTGTATAGAAGTTTGTATCTGTGTCTCTTTCGTATGTGCAAATGAAATATTTTCTTCTGTACCATGAACTGCAATCTGTACCACCTCTAGATGCTTTACATTTTTGATATAACGTGAACAAAGAAACGTTTTTTGTGTGTTGGTGGTGGTAGTGACTTGCTCAGTAAAGCAAACTTCAGTAGAGTCTGAAAGACAGGATTTTAACCAGACTCGGAGCTCCTGACCACATCCCTACCCATTCAGTAGTCTGTACACCTACTTAATTTAGTTTCTTCTAGAATATGGTCTGGGTAGACTTACCAGGTGAGCCAGTGACAAACTGATTTCAAATTTTTCGATGAGTCTGTGTTTGATGCATGCTCAGAATGTGAATTCTTTACTAAATAAATAGCAAAGACAATACAGGTTGGGCCTGCCGCTAAGATTTCTTGGCCAAGTACCCCACCCACCCCTGACACATAAATAGCAACAATAAAAACACAAACATATGGAAAGTATCAGAGAACCTTTGTAATGGTGAACACTAGGACAACCCATTGTACTGTTTGAGCAATACGGAAAGGAATTAATTTTGTTCCCCTTCGCACATCCTTCCACAAAAAACATTTTTTTGTGCCTTAGCAAATTAAGAAAATGGGTTGTGGAACGACTGTTAAATGCACAAATTACATAGGGGTGGTACGACTAGGGGGGGCAGTCTTCAGATCGCCCCCTTCCCACCCCCACTAAACCTAAGACCTAAGAATAGCTGTGAGATATGAGGTTGTCCGGGGCCTCTTACAACATTCTGTAGAGGGGCCTAGTCATTTTGCGTTACACCACTGATATGTTTAAAAATCATTTGCGTGTGTCAGGGGTGGGTGGGGTCCCTATACTTTCTATATGTTTGTGTTTTTAGGTCGAGCATTCAAGACTTCTTGTATATACTTTAGTACATACTTATTACATACTTATATGTGTATGTACTTTGTGGGCTCTGGAGATCAGCCCTAGGACTTGTCTGCTTCCGCTTAGGGAATTTTTTTCAGTCTCATTGCCTCTATTTAACTGTCTTGATAGAAAACAACCAGCAGAGGCCAGTAAAATACCAGAATTGCTTTCTGTTGAGAGACTTTCTCTTTTTTATTTTCTGGCAACTGCCTCTATTTAAATTTCTTGATAGAAAACGACCAGTAGAGGTAAGTAAAATACCAGAATCACTTTAGCATTCTCTAGAATCCAGTCCATGGAAATTGTCTTCCACGAGCACCCGTAGACAATAGTATTTTTTTTAATCTTGTAGTTTCAGTGATATGACCACCGAAGGCCCTGATTTTATATTAAAAACAGAGCTTTGGACTAAAGCATTCCCTGCTGAAAGGCAATATTTTTCTCCATGTTTTCCCATATCTGGAGTGTCATGCAGTTTGGTGCTTACTTTACCTCCATGTTAAAGAACAGTAGATGTTTTAGCACCCAGGCTTATGTGCTGCATAGCTAAATATAGATAAGGTCCCAAAGGCGAGACTGATTGCATTTCAAATGCTTGTTATAACTGAAATAAAGTTTTTTCAATGCTGCTTTGGGAACTGTTCTCAACAATGTAGGGGAATCACAATAATCCGAAACACCCAGCTCAGTAAATGTGTGCTTCAGATATGAAAACCAAGGGATTTGGACCATCTGATAAAGTGCTGACACATCAATAAGCTATAAGCTTGAACATGGTATATCAGGTGATATTACAGATTTTATGCCAAAAACACAGGGGGCTGGGTCAGGCCTACTAGGTCCACATGGTGATTTATCCCAACCTCATCATGACAAATAGCATTTACTGTGCTCTTGGAGACCACGAGAAGGCTGTGCAAAAAGCTATTTTAAGCCCTCTGAAGGGCTAAATTGATCTCACAAACTGAATGCATCTCAGCTTAATTGAATTATCTTATCGTAAATTCTCATCAAAGGGAGATACATAAATAATTATAATGTTTGATCCTGTCAATCCTGACTGCCCCTGTCCTGTGTGTTTCACCTTAGTCTTCAGTGCTTCACAATCCATGTCAAAAGATTTGGACATATTAACATTTAAGTCCAGGTCATGCATAACACGGACAAAGGAGTCCAACAGGGTTTTTAATCCAATTCCAGTTCTTGCATTGGGAACAGCATTGTCTGTGAACAAGAAGACTGGTATTGTTCTCTTTGTGGGATATCCTTTCCATTTTGAACTAAGGAGGACTCTAAACCATTGATATCAAGTAAAAACAAGCATTGGCATAGCCAATAGGTCTCGCCTTGGGATCTTATACATGTTTAGTTATCTAGCACAATATCCTTGCTGCAACAACATCAACTGTTGCATGGTTAAACACTTATAAGGTCCTAAAGGTGAGACCTATTGGCTATGCCAGCGCTTGTTATTAGTGCCAGGGCCAATTTTCCATCAGAGTGCAGTAAAGTGAAGGCGCTATGCTGCTACCATAGATCTGAATGCCGTGGTATCCATGTGCAATAAGGACATTAATTCTCAATAACGTCAGATCCCACCCCTTTCCTGCTGTAAGTGGTTCATTCTCATTTAATAAACTGTCAGGTCACTTGCAGCACTTCAGAGGTCACAGATTTGAAACCTGCCATGGTTCAATAATTGTATCGTAATTTAATTTATATAGTGCTTAATACCCCCCTGACAATGCGTTGAAGCGGTTTGCGGTGAGAAGCATGCTGATATATACCTCTCATCCTCTGTCAACAAATACATCACTTGGTTTATTTAGAAAGCGTATCTCTGAGGAGATACAGCCCGCCAATTAAAACAAGGCAGATAAAGTGAAGGCGCTATGCTGCTACCACAGATCTGAATGCTGTGGTTTCCATGTGCGATAAGGAAATTAATTCTCAGTAACATCATATCCCACCCCCTTCCAGCTGTAAGTGGTTCACTCTCATTTAATAAACTGTCAGGTCACGTGGAGCACTTCGGAGGTCACAGATTTTAAACCTGCCATGGTTCAATAATTGTATCGTAATTTCGTTTATATAGTGCTTACTACCCCCTGACAATGCGTTGAAGCGGTTTGCGGTGAGAAGCATGCTGATGTATACCTCTCATTGTCTGTCAGCAAATACATCACTTGGTTTATTTAGAATGCGTATCTCCGAGGAGAGACAGCCCTCCAATTAAAATAAGGCAGATGACGTATGTTACCTCAGCATCACCGATTGCAGCAATGCCGAATACACAATAATGTTTTAACTGTGTTGGAATAGAAGGTTTAAAAATCTGTAAGTATTCACATAGTTTACATCTCTGCCTTTCGATTTCAGCTGAGTTCACGGAAGCTTAACAAGCAAAGCGTTTCACTTGCGAGAGCGAGCAGCACCAGGAGCAATAATTGCTACCATATGGCTCTGTGCGCTCCTGCAAGTGAATCTCCAAACATCCACGCGTTGCCATTGAAGGCAAAGGAACGCGTGCACGTTTTTGGCTGAAAAGCCAAAGCGATTGGTAAAGGTCTTTTTCCCTGCGCAGCACATGCACGCTGCGTAGGCGAGACCTAAAAAGGAAAGGGGCCAAAATGCATTCCTGGCAGACTCCCCGAGTCTATTTGATCTGAGAGATACACTCCCCGTCTAGGCTAAATCGAACTTTGCCAATACTGTCCCAATGAAGACAACAAGGGAGATTTACCAGTTTCCTCAGCATAGCCCGGATTTTCATGCTGTTAACAGAGTCGAAAGCATAGGAGAAGTCAGGGCTGGACTGGGAACCAAAACCGGCCCTGGCAAAGTGCTCGGCCGCCCCCCCCCCGGGGTTTTCGGGATGCAGCTGAGCTGTTTGCCACAGCCGGTTTTGGACAATTTCGTTACAGCGGCCGATATTGCAGCTATGCTGCAAAAACGGCTCTGTAACAATATCAGTCCCCAGGGGGCCCACAACCAGCCCCCAACCCTGGTGCTCCACCCGGGTAAAATGCCCAGTGCCCGCTACAGCCCGTCCGGCTCTGAGAGAGGTCCATACAGGCCATATGAATAGCAGCATGCCTCGCTTTTGCATTCTTCCCTACAATGAGGGCAAGATTGAGACACTGCTGAAGCTTTCCCCACCATAATGGAAACTGAATTAGACATCTGAAAGAATGTTCTTTTCCGCAGTCCAGAGTTTCATTCTAGACAAAAGAACCCATCCCAGAATTTTCAATTTAGAATCGAATAACAAAATAGAGCAATAACAAGAGGGTGTTGTTTATCTCCCTTTTTGAAAAATGGGATGATAACTGCCTCTTTTCAGGATTCTGCTAATGCCCCTTAATGGCCACAAATATAACATTTCACAAGAGGTCCCCAAATTCAATATTTGATTTAGAAATATCAATAGTGGCACCGTCTGGCCCTGAGGCTTTACCTGGAGTGCTAGTAATGATGTTCCATACTAATGGATTGGCTCAAAGCAAGTGTGGCTCTAAAGTCAGGAACAAACCCCCCCATCCTGATTGCCCACCTCAGATTGCCGGCCAGAGTCAAAGACCTTGCTAAAGTGATCCTCCCACCTTTCAAAGCTGATGTGTGATACATATATTGACATCTCATTGTAGGAGGAAAAGGTCACTACATCCCAAAAGCTCTTACTATCCCGTGCTGCACCAGCAGCTTTTGAATCGCCCCAAGATGATTTTATTTTTATGAAAATAAAGGGCTAATTTATAAGCATGCCATGTAAACTTCACATCTTCACAGCGCCTGGGCCTTACCTTCAAAGTCTTTTTGAGGGATTTGCGGGCAGCTGAACAAACTTTGTTGAACTATCTACACTGGTGGGCAGGTCCTGAATGCCCTATTACTAAAAGTATGGCTGAGATGGTCTGGCACAAAGAACCAAAGCAATTTAGACTTAAACAGGGGTCCATATTTAGTGCCAAACATACACTGAAAGCAGGCTCGCGAGATTTAGCTAAATTAAGAAGGAAAGGATCAGCATTGATACGGGCCCATCTGCGCTCTTTCAGGCCTTACTCCAATGCAGATTCAAGGTTAGTGCAAGAGAATTATGGTTGCTAATACAAGTAGTGTGAATTTCAAACTTAGAAAATGCAGGTACTAGAACTCGAGAAAGCAAAATAAAGTCTATTGTGCTAGACGAACCATTACATCTAAAAGCGGGTATATTTAGATAAGAGAATGGGAACATATCTTGAGCAAAAAAACAGGTCATATTTCAAAAACAAGTTATTGACCGCATCGCCATATGGAGAGTAAATAAAATGTGTAATGACCCATAGACAAACCACATGCCCACTGTCCACTAAGTTAATATAAGGAGATATTGAAGTCACCTTTTCAAATATATAAATGGAAAAATCATTAGATCATTTGTAGAAAAAAATCTGTAAATTGCTCCACCACTTCTGCGGTCCTATGATCAAAAATAGTAAAATAAAAATGAAATGTCAAAAACTGAAATGAACTATTACAAATAAAAATAAAAATATGATACCAGGTTGTAGCATTAGTAACTTCTATCTTGGCATGGGAAACTTTTACCAATGTGAGTAATGTCAGGCCACCTTTTGCCCGTCCAAAAGTAGATGGAAATTTTGGGGAGAAGAAGAAGGTGAAATGGTCAAAATCAAAGTTTTCCACCAACGAGGTTTCCTGACAACAAACTAGGTCATATTCAGAGTTTAGGTTAACCCAGTCAGCGCAACATGACAACGTAACATTTTACACTCAGAAACCTACCGAAATTTAACAGTTTTAGTAATCACAAGTGACTACAACTAGTGCCCCAAGGTAACTATAACTGGTTCCCCCACCATGCACAGTGTTGTCATCGATGATGTCGTTTCAGATGTTGCAATTATGTTATCAAGCATGTCACAGAACATATCATATGTATTCTAATATGTGAGGTCACAAAAAGTGCATGGCGAGGGCATCAGTTATAGTTACTTTAGGGATAGAGTTATAGCAACTTGAGCTAACTATAACTGGTAAAAATATGTGTTTTTTTGTTTAAAACATTACCTTGCTGCTGAAATTATCTGTGTATTATAACATTACATTAACCTTCATTTTTCAGGATAATTCTATATTTTTTTAAATGTAAAGTAAGAAATAACTACAATTTGTAACATCACTTTAACCTTTGTCTTTTTCTATGAATTTCTAGTTTTTTTAATCTAAAGTAATGTTGTATTACCATAGGTAACACCAAACTCATGCCAGGCATTGCCTTTGACTGTGCGCGTCATGGGTTTTTGCCACAGGTTCAGGCCCTGCATTCAACCCCTTACAGGCGAGCAAGCCAACGCCATGCATGGCTTTTGACCATGCACAGTGTGAACTTGGGTCCGGGGCATGGCCTGAGAGCAAACCCTACACCCAACCATCTACAAGCACCCTACTTCCTAGGCAGAACACGGTCTCCTGTATGCACAGCGTGCTGTTGGTGTAGCAGGTTCTGGCTGCACTCAGGCAGACTTTATCAAGGTCACAACACCAATATATATAAAGTGGGCCTATTGGCTTTATCAAGAGGTGAGCATATCAATATCTATATATAAAGCAGATCTATCATCTTTCTCCAAAAATCACCAATATATGTAATAATTTGTATATTTGAATAATTCACACAATGCAATGTGTAATAACAGTAATTATGAAAAAATGTTTAGTAAAGTTGTATTTAAAAATGTCTCTGAGTCTTTCTTTTATCACAGTATTTTATCACAGTATTTATGTGGGCTGAAAAATGATGAAAGAAAGACTCAGAGACATGTTCTTTAAAAAAAAAAATGTATCTTAGTCTTTCTTTCACCATTTCATAAAAATTACCACAAGAGGGCCCTGCCCTCCAACTGAACAGCATAGCACTCCAGCTGAGAGTTTTTTTTAAAATGTGGTACGTTCTCCGGGGTTATGGATTTAATTACCCAGGAGACTTACCGTTTAAAAAAAAATGTTTCTAGGGGGTTGCTGCACTCCCTGCAGCCCGTCACAACATTAAAAAAAATGTGGTCCCTCTGCTGCTTCCAGGGACATAACCAAGCTCAAAAAAATATAAACATTTATTGCAGGGCATTATGGGGAACTCCTTAAAGGTGCTGTTCATTTATTATTTAATTTTTCTTTTTTATGTTTTTTTTGTAGGTGTCTAGGTGCTCACCCAGGACAGCCACATGTTTAATTTTGGATTGGGGGCCGCCAGAGGAGCCTCAGGGCCCCCACAGACCAAGTCCGCACCCATTGTAATGGCTGGTGGGAACCAACATGTTTTTTTACTTTGTTGGTGCCCTGGTGCCCACTAAGTGCACCCACAGCTCTGTTTCTTGTGGAGGCCACAGTAGGCGTTTCATAGGTCCCCACAGCTCCAGCCGGCTTCCCAGGCAGGGGCCAACCTTTTTTATTCAATTGACGGTGGTTGCCCCAATGCCCACACAGGGCATCCACAATGCTTGCCTCATTTGGTGCCACTGGTAAACCTCAGGGCCCCTGTGGCCCCAGCCAGCTGCCCGGTCATACTGGGTGCTGTCAGAAGTAGACGCCTTTCCTTTTCTCTCACCCAGGCTCCGGTCGTAGAAGGCTTAGGGGCATTGAATGGAAGACCCCAGGGATGGGGTTCCCAGGGAGAAGATTTGCTAGCAGAGGCGGGCCCTACGCATGCCCCCTCCCCAAAAAATAATATACATTGACCCCTGTATTTGTATTTGTATTTGTGGTGTATTTGTAGAGCGCAGACCTGTCACCCCAAGGGCATCCTGGCGCTTCGAACCATGAACCAACAAATTTGCAGCAACTTAGCCTATCCTGGGGAAAAGATGGGTTTTTAACGCCTTCCTAAAGGCTGAGAGATCCTCAAGACTCCTTAGAGATATCGGCAAGGAGTTCCAGAGTTTAGCCGCCGCTACTCTAAAGGATCTACTCTAAAGGACCTGTCCCTGGCTATCCCCCAGCGGTCATATTAACAGCCAGACCATGTTAACAAATTCACATTTGGCCCGGAGGGTGGGGAGGGGGGCCCTCTGGAACCACCCCCAAAAAGCGCTAGTGGGCAGGATATCCCTACACTGCCCCCTTAATACATATGTTTTTAAAACATTTTCAGGAATGGGGACTAAGTTCCTGAGTCCTGTACTGGCCAATGCAACATTTTTGTTCAAGTTGCTGCCAGCCTATCAGAGCGCTTACTCCTGCACAGCCCTCACTCCTGCTGGAGCAAGGTGGCCCAAGGGGAAAAAGCCTCCTCTGCTTTTTTTCAGATTGTGCTTGCAGGACACTCACAAGTGTCCCTTGGGCCCAAACATCCACACATACAAATATTTCTGTACCTTAATTTCCTCAAAAGCTACTGAACAGATTTACACCAAATGACAAAAAAAGCATGCTTTTTCCTTTAAGATCTCGCTTCTTGTCAAATTTTGTGTAATTCCGTTCAGACGTTTTCACACTTTCGTGTTCCCAAAAAGTCTCTTGAACATGTATGAAGATTTTGCGTTTTGACCCAACCTTTTTCTCGGCCCCCGCTTGACAAATTACCCTTACACTTTCCATGAAGAAACTAAGGAAAAAAAGCAGGTTTTGAAAGGTTTGTGAAGATTCGTCAAACTGGCAAAGTTATTAGCAAGCCACAAAAGGCATTTCCTATATAAATGCAAATCTAACTTTACCTACCAAGTAGCAACAGCCACTGGATATTATCTATATGGAAATTTAAATCTATCTATCTTTATAGATGGAAAGACAGACAAACATGATAGATAGAAAGATAGATAGATAGATAGATAGATAGATAGATAGATAGATAGATAGATAGATAGATAGATAGATAGATAGATAGATAGATAGATAGATAGATAGATAGATAGATAGATAGATAGATAGATAGATTGAATTCCTATTTTAATTTCCTGCCTCCGTTGATTTCTATAGAGTGTTGTTAGATATAGGGACCCTTGCCTCTAGTCAGGGTAAAGGGGATGCACTCCTAAAATAAACCCTGCTCACCCCATTGGTAGCTTGGCACGAGCAGACAGGCTTATCTCAGAGGCAGTGTGTAAAGCATTTGTGACCACATACAGTAACCCAGTGATAACACTACAAATGGACACCACACAGGTTGTATATGAAAAATAAGTATACTTTATATAGAGTTACCACAAGACCAATAAACAACAAAAATCCACAATACTGTACTTTTAGATGGTAGTTTTAGCTTAGTTAAGTTCAGTTCTTAAGATGCAACACTTTGCGTCAATGTACCTTAGGATGCGTTGCGCTTCCACAACAAGTAATGTTGCAGCGATGGAAATGCGGCAAAGTTCAGGTGCAAAGAAATAAAGACGACGCTCTCACCTTGATGCGACACGCTTCCTGGTGATGCGGCGGCGTCTGCTGCAACGTCGATCCTCTTCGCCGGCGATGCAAGATACTTTACAAGATGCGAGCCGCGACCGGCCCTGCGACAAGCTTCCCAGCGATGCGGCGGTGTTTGCAGTGACATCGATCCTCTCTGCTGGCGATGCGAATTGCTTCCACAAGGATGCGAGCCGTGACAGGCCCTGCAACACTCTTCCCGGTGATGCGGCGACGTCAATCCTCTTCTACGGAGATGAGCCAGGACAGGCCCTGCGACACGCTTCACAGAGATACGGCGTCGTCTTATGTGGATGTCGATCCTTCTCTCCTGCAACACGCTTCCCGGTGATGCGTCTGGGTCTGCTGCGACGTTGATTCTCTTCTCCGGTGATGCAGGGCGCTTCGTGTTGTGAAGTGGCAGCGGCAGTTCTGCGACACGCTTCTCGATCTTGCGTCACGCTTCCAGCTCCTTGCAACACACAAATTCCCCACAAAGTCCAGCACGACTGCAGGCACTTCAGGAAGACTTTTGGGGAGCTTGTGGGTGAAGTCTGTTGTCCCTGAGACTTCATCAGGAGGCAAGCTCTGTTCCAAGCCCTTGGAGATCCTTCACAAGTTGAGAGTAAAGCACGCAAAGTTCTTTCTCCTTTCTTTTGCAGTCAGGCAACCACTGCAGGCCAATCCCCCAAACAGCACTTCAGCTTAGGGATAGTCTCTCCCCAGTTTCTTCAGGTTCCTCTCCTCAGCAAAGGTTTCTTCTTTGCTGGTCAAAAGTTATCTAATTTCTTGTGATCAGGGTCCCAATATTCATACCCCAAAATCCTTTGTCCTCTGAGGGCAGAGAGGCCTTTGCCCAGTCCAAACCAGTTCTGGAGCACTCTGTTTACTAGACTCCTTCTTCCCTTTCACAGTGCAGGGAAGAAACATCAAACGCCCCACAGGAGGTGAAGCCAGCAGTGGGGAAGGCAAGCACAGCCCTGGAGTACTTTGTTGACAGGATTCCTTCTCCTCTTTCAGTGTGCAGGGCAGAGACATCAGACACACCACAGGAGGTGGAGCCAGCATTGTACAGGGAAGGCCCAGCCCTATTCAGGTCCCAGGGGCAACTCCTCCCTCCCATCTAGATGCAGATCTCTCTATTCACCACTGGGCTGCCCCAGCCTGTCTCCTGGAATCCCCGAGCCCTGTCACTCACAAACTCCAGACAAAGGAATGCACAACCTAGCAGAGGCAGGCTTGAAAGGTTAGGCAAGAAAATATCTACTTTCTAAAATGGGTATTTTCGAACACAGAATATTAAAACCAACTTTACTAAAAGATGTAATTTATTATTCTGAGTTCAGGCATACTAAAGTCGAATTTCTACCATGTCCCTCGAGTCAGTTAGGATTATAAAATGTAACAATTCTAACAGCCCATTCTGGCCTATGAAGAACAGGTAGCCTTGCGATAGTGAAAAACGAAAATGGCTGTATTTCACTATTAGGACATGCCACACACACCAGGGCATGTCCTACCTTATACTTATAATGCACCGTGTCCTTGGGCCTACCATAGGGGTGACTGATATGAAGAAAAAGGAAGGTTTAGGGACTGGCAAGTGGGTGCACTTGCCCAGTCAGCATGACAGTACCAGACTGCACACAGGCTCTGCAATGGCAGACCTTAGACATATTTTACAAGGCTGCTTCTGTGGGTGGCAAAACCAGTGCCGCAGGCCCACTAGCAGCATTTGGATTACAAGCCCTGGGCAACCCTGGTGCACTGTACTAGGGTCTGACAGGTAAACCATGGAATCACCAATTAATACATTCATTTACAATAGGGAGCACTTGCACTGTGGCACTGAACAGCAGTGGCACAGTACCCAAAGTATCCAACACCAGCAAAAATACATGAGGCAACCGCAAAAATGGAAGGGAGGCCCACGCCTATGGTGCCAGGTCTTACAAGTGTGTTTTGCAGTACTAGTGGTTGGCCATGTGTGGTGCTTGACTTACTCCAAAGCTGGGATGGAGTACATGTAAGCCTGTTGTGACACTTTTAGGGCTGTAGGATGTTTGGAAGTCTATTTTGTGTATTGCAATGGTCCCACTCAAATTGGGTAATTAATCCCCATTCACCACTGGTTCCTGGTCTCTCACATTTACTACAAATTAGTAAATTAACTTTTGGCAGGGATCTCTGGACAGAAAAATAGGTGAGACAGAGATCTCCTGCCAGAGGTTGTGAACTACAATTTGTGCTAAGTAAGTAGTACTACTGTAGTGCTACTTTACGTATTAAAATATGCAGTTTGCGAATCGGGCCTGTAGTCATTAGCATGCGTACGTCACTTCTACATCTAATATGCTTAGCTTATACAAAATCTTCAAAATTAAGTAAAAGACAAATCATGACAAGACCTGAT
Source organism: Lissotriton helveticus (assembly GCF_964261635.1). NCBI lineage: Eukaryota > Metazoa > Chordata > Amphibia > Caudata > Salamandridae > Lissotriton > Lissotriton helveticus. The sequence goes on along the minus strand of NC_136069.1, from coordinate 610,518,847 downwards.
GTAGACAATACTCTGGATACTTTGGGCGATCTCTTTAAGCAATGGGAGATTTTCGTACAGAACTTGATATATAAAAAAGCATTTCGTTTGTAATTCTAACTACAAACGTTTCCTCTGATGTCCTAGTCCTCATCATCTCCTGTCAGTTGAGTTTTCAGTGATTGCCGCTGGCTATCAGAGCGGCAGAGTACAATCAAATGGCTGCTTTTAGATTTTACAAAGTAAGGGTGTGCTTTCAATATCTTTAATGGTGCTTGAACATATTTCCCTGATGCATGTTTTGCTATGGAAGGAGAATTAGAATGATAAAACCCCAGGCTACTGTCTGAGTATTAAATCCAGGTGACAGTTCTGATAAGGTTAAATATAATCAGGCTATAAATTTAAAGGCATGTTTTCTGCAATTGAAAGCATCTTCAAAGGATCTTTAACCCAAAGAGTGACTGAATGCAAAGATTATAGGTCTACTGATTTCCGTCTGTCAGTAAGTCATTTGAAGGAACTGTTTCCTTGTTGGGTAAAACGCAAACTGCAATGAACTTAGTAATTTTCTGTAACATTATCATTTGTGCTATGATAAACTAAAATAGCATTTATAGTAAGGCACTGCTTTGTCAATGGTAAATGGGAGATATTGCGACTCTTTGAATTTGGCTTTCCTTCCATCTATCCTTTGTTTCTTCCTTTGCATTTCTTCTTAATTATTCCCCTGCAATTCTATCTTACTTTCTTTCGACTATTCTTTCATTCTAAATTCCTCGCCTTCTTTCAAACCCTCTTACGTCTATTTTCTTTTTATATATTCCTGTTTCTTGCAGACTGTCTCTTTCTTTTAGGGCGCACAGCAGAATCATCTCCGTAACACAAGAGCTACCTTATATAAAGAGATTCATCCCACAAAGATTGTTCAATATTGTTCTTACTAGATATTCATTATGCAACAATTATAGCGAACCAGCTGTTTTCTTCTGACATTTTCTAGCAGGTCGAACCAGCAGAAAGTTTTTAAGAGAACGTGTCTGAATGAAACAATATATGCAGACTTTGGTGCTTTAAATACCAATTCTGTTTGTTATGCCGCATTTCCAAGTTCCAAGTTCCATTGTAAAGGCATTTATAGGCTGTTGTAAATAACTGAAGCTTTTCTGGCCTTTTCGGGGCCCAAGTGTGTGAACTAGTGAAGTAGTGGTTAAGTATATGAACTAGGGACGGAGGAGAGACTGGCTGATGGATTGAGGACTCATGGTGAGGAGAAGAGAGACACACTGATAGATTGAAAGAGACGCGTTGACGAAGGAGGACGCGTTGACGAAGGAGGAGGCGGTCGGTCTGCAGTCAGTGGACCAGAGCGTGTTGAGCTGCATAGGCTGGGCTCCCTCCTGTGTTCTACTACTCCCCGCGGTACTCAACCCTGCCGACATCGCCATTAGCCACAGATATTTCATCGGAGAAAAGCTTGGTGGCAGTGAGGTACCACCACATCATTGCATATACCAACATGAGCACGCTTTCATGCTGACACAGAGACAACAAGGGAGGGTGAGTTAAGGAGTCAGATGAGCCTGTGGTACTCCTGGTGGTGCAGTGCATTTATTTCTTTTCTTCCTCATCCCCATAAGTAGCTAGATATAAGGGAGTCCTCCTAAGCTTGGGTTGGAGGTGGGGACCTGGGGGGTCACGTTAAGGCGATACAGCGCTGGTAGTTCGCTTTGGGGAGGGAGTCTTCCTAGAGGACAAATGTTGTTAAGAAATTTCTCCTTGTTACGTCTCACTGGGGAAGGCGTAATATTTTGGCGCATTCCCAGGTTCACTAGCTTTAGCAAATCTGGGAATGTGCCCAAATCCATGGGAACACCCATGATCCACCTATGGAACCCCGCCAAATTCTGAAATGTAACATAAGGCAGCTCAAGTAGTTGTGTTGTATTACATTTCTTTACAAAACCACACAAGCGAACACCATCATCATCATCTTCTTTATTCGATCACATTAGAAAATGACCATAAAAGCATATCATAATTTTTTTCTAAATTCCAAAATATTTCTGCACAATCTTAGAATAAGATGAAAAAAGATAAAAGTATGAAAGATAAAACAATTCATATAATAAGTCTAGGTGCGTTCTAATTGCTCAGTGAGCTATATGTAATCCCCTTCCTCTTCCTCATGCAGGCCCATAAGAATGTTGCCACTGAATAAACCAAAGGGTCTGGCAGTGTTTTTAAGAAGAATAGTGCTACCCGACACTGCCTAAATCCCATTTTCTTTAACATTGGTTTCAAAAAGGCCTTGTGCGGCTTTGTATGTCGCCTTGCTTGACCAAACGGCGATGAAAATGCTTAGTAAATATAGGCCTTAATGTTTAAATGTTAAAAAACACCAGATCACAATTGCTTTTTCCTGGCTTTTTCTTCACTGAGCTCTGTATTGTAATTATGACACTGCAAACGTTGTTTTGCAAACTGAATGATTCTATCACTATATGTTAACATGCAGCAACTCTTGACAGATAGGAGCCACCATACATTCTCTCAAAAGCAAACCCAGCAATCACAGCAAATACAAAAACACTTCGTCATGCTAGATCGTAGCTCATGCAGAACTGTTGTCATTCTCAGTTGAATTCACTTCTGTGCCCCAGCATGTATCCTTAGTAACTGTAAGCATAGATAAACCTTGCATGGTTCTCGAATTTCTGATGGCACCTGTCTATATTGTGTGCGTGGCGCATAGTGCTTTTAATTCCAATCGCCAGACAAAGAGTAATTTGCATTTGAATTTCAATCTACTAGATTTCCATTTGTATTTGTTGTTGACATTTTTCCTATCATGCCTCAAAGAAGCTTCTTGCCAGACCAACGTCTCAAAAACTAGCAGCCAACATTTCCAAGTGATCGATGCTGACACCTTTTCATTTCCTCTGTATACAAATCACACCCATCCCCTTTTTTTCTGTCAGATTAGTCTAGTCTTGAGGCCTAGAGTGTTTGCCACTGGCACACAGCTGTGCACCAGCTCTTCTCACATATTCACAAATAGATGTGTGCCGGGGGAAGATGATGACTTCTGTGCATGTGATTGTCGCACTTTATCTGCTCAGTCTCATTAAGTGCAGCAGACATGGCTAACATCAGCATATTCACCCTAATGGACTGATACAGTGATAGTGAATGGGATATGGTTTCACATCCATCTAATTCATTGACCACATCAACAAAACACACATCAATCAATCAATCGATGATATTACTTGTAAAGCGCACTACATACCTGTGAGGGTCTCAAGGGGCTGGGGGAGGAGGGTGCTGCTACTGCACGAAGAGCCAGGTCTTGAGGAGTCTTCTGAAGGTCAGCAGGTCTTGGGTCTACCAAAGGTGGGTGGGGAGGGTCTCTTGACTTGGTAAGAGTATTCTGCATCATTCAGAAACTCTGTCCATCACCACCCCCCTTTTCCAAAATCGGTTTATCCACACTATGTGTGGGAGGGTATGCTCAGACGTGAGTCCCTTGCTCATTGCACCATCAGGATTCAAGCAAGCCGGGCCGAAGAAGGCTGTGATGCCAGAAACCGGTCCCGGAAGCTTGTTTCCTTACCAGTATAAGAATTGGCTTGGTAGTTTGGTTTGCCCGGTTCCCATCATGCACTGGGACAGGAACAGACTAATTTGCATATAGCCAGGTTCTGAGCTGGGATGGTGCATTGAGCTAAAAAACGGTGATGGATCAAAACCATGATCTCTTGACTTGGTAAGAGTATTCTGCATCATTCAGAAACTCTGTCCATCACCACCCCCCTTTTCCAAAATCGGTTTATCCACACTATGTGTGGGAGGGTATGCTCAGACGTGAGTCCCTTGCTCATTGCACCATCAGGATTCAAGCAAGCCGGGCCGAAGAAGGCTGTGATGCCAGAAACTGGTCCCCGGTAGCTTGTTTCCTTACCAGTATAAGAATTGGCTTGGTAGTTTGGTTTGCCCTGTTCCCATCATGCACTGGGACAGGAACAGACTAATTTGCATATAGACAGGTTCTGAGCTGGGATGGTGCATTGAGCTAAAAAACGGTGATGGATTAAAACCATGATCTCTTGATTTGGTAAGAGTATTCTGCATCATTCAGAAACTCTGTCCATCACCACCCCCCTTTTCCAAAATCGGTTTATCCACACTATGTGTGGGAGGGTATGCTCAGACGTGAGTCCCTTGCTCATTGCACCATCAGGATTCAAGCAAGCCGGGCCGAAGAAGGCTGTGATGCCAGAAACCGGTCCCCGGAAGCTTGTTTCCTTACCAGTATAAGAATTGGCTTGGTAGTTTGGTTTGCCCTGTTCCCATCATGCACTGGGACAGGAACAGACTAATTTGCATATAGCCAGGTTCTGAGCTGGGATGGTGCATTGAGCTAAAAAACGGTGATGGATTAAAACCATGATCTCTTGACTTGGTAAGAGTATTCTGCATCATTCAGAAACTCTGTCCATCACCACTCCCCTTTTCCAAAATCGGTTTATCCACACTATGTGTGGGAGGGTACGCTCAGACGTGAGTCCCTGGCTCATTGCACCATCAGGATTCAAGCAAGCTGGGCTGAAGAAGGCTGTGATGCCAGAAACCGGTCCCCGGAAGCTTGTTTCCTTACCAGTATAAGAATTGGCTTGGTAGTTTGGTTTGCCCTGTTCCCATCATGCACTGGGACAGGAACAGACTAATTTGCATATAGCCAGGTTCTGAGCTGGGATGGTGCATTGAGCTAAAAAACGGTGATGGATTAAAACCATGATCTCTTGACTTGGTAAGAGTATTCTGCATCATTCAGAAAGTCTGTCCATCACCACCCCCCTTTTCCAAAATCGGTTTATCCACACTATGGGGGTCATTAGGATGGCGGACGGAAGTGCCTCCGCAGCACCGGAGTATGCGGAACATGCCTATTCTCTGTCCGCCCGTCGCGGACACTCCGTCCGCCAGATCAGGATAGCAAATAGAGGTCAAAATCCGTCCGCTGCGGTAGATGACGGTCCGCCGCACAACCTCACCCAACCACGCAGCGGACGTAACCAATCCAGATACGCCGCCGTACGGACTGACGTCTACGCCCGTCCACCAAATCAAGATAGCGGAAAATACACATAAAAGCGCCGCGGAAAAACAACCTGCCTGAACACAGCGGATTCACCACAGCGACCATACCCACCACGAGCCGCTCGCCTTCATGGACCCTGCACTACACGCATACCCGATACTCTACGCGATCCACCACGTCCTAGTCTTGGCCCACCATCGAGGACGACGCAGGTAGGCTACAAACATTTCGCTGCCTAGTGAGGAGTACCTGCATGGGACGTGACGTAGAGAGGGGGGAGTGACATGTAGCGGAAACGACTGATACGTGTGGAGGGCACCACCTGCAAGGCTTGTCACCCAGGTAGGGGGGAGTGGCATGTAGCGGAAACTACTGATTCTTGCGGAGGGCACCACCTGCAAGGGTCGTCACCCAGGTAGGGGGGAGTCACATGTACCGGAAACCACTGAGTCGTGTGGACGGCAGCACCTGCAAGAGTCGTGACCTAGGTAGGGGGGAGAGACATATATCCGAACACACTGCCTTGAAGGAAAAACAAATACACACCAGCATCACACACGCAAGAATGACTTCGACAACCCACGACACATGAATGACAACTTTATTTACACATAATCGGGGTAACATCACAGTGTAGGCTCGAGCATGGGCAGTGTGGACACCAGAGCAGGTACATCAGAGGCAGTACATCACAGGGCATACAGCAGCATGAGAAAAGCAACAGGGCAGTGTGGACACCAGAGCAGGTCCATCAGAGGCAGCACATGAGAGGGGCTAAGTGCACCAACAGTCCTTGGCAAGGCACAGGTCCATCAGAGGCAGCACATGAGAGGGGCTAAGTGCACTAACAGTCCTTGGCAAGGCACAGGTCCATCAGAGGCAGCACATGAGAGGGGCTAAGTGCACCAACAGTCCTTGGCAAGGCACAGGTCCATCAGAGGCAGCACATGAGAGGGGCTAAGTGCACCAACAGTCCTTGGCAAGGCACAGGTCCGTCAGAGGCAGCACATGAGAGGGGCTAAGTGCACCAACAGTCCTTGGCAAGGCACAGGTCCATCAGAGGCAGCACATGAGAGGGGCTAAGTGCACCAACAGTCCTTGGCAAGGCACAGGTCCATCAGAGGCAGTACATCAGAGGGCAGACAGCAGCATGAGAATAGCAACAGGGCAGTGTGGACACCAGAGCAGGTCCATCAGAGGCAGCACATGAGAGGGGCTAAGTGCACCAACAGTCCTTGGCAAGGCACAGGTCCATCAGAGGCAGCACATGAGAGGGGCTAAGTGCACCAACAGTCCTTGGCAAGGCACAGGTCCATCAGAGGCAGCACATGAGAGGGGCTAAGTGCACCAACAGTCCTTGGCAAGGCACAGGTCCATCAGAGGCAGCACATGAGAGGGGCTAAGTGCACCAACAGTCCTTGGCAAGGCACAGGTCCATCAGAGGCAGTACATCAGAGGGCATAGAGCAGCATGAGAACAGCAACAGGGCAGTGTGGACACCAGAGCAGGTACATCAGAGGCAGTACATCACAGGGCATAGAGCAGCATGAGAACAGCAACAGGGCAGTGTGGACACCAGAGCAGGTACATCAGAGGCAGTACATCACAGGGCATACAGCAGCATGAGAACAGCAACAGGGCAGTGTGGACACCAGAGCAGGTACATCAGAGGCAGTACATCACAGGGCATAGAGCAGCATGAGAACAGCAACAGGGCAGTGTGGACACCAGAGCAGGTACATCAGAGGCAGTACATCACAGGGCATAGAGCAGCATGAGAACAGCAACAGGGCAGTGTGGACACCAGAGCAGGTACATCAGAGGCAGTACATCACAGGGCATACAGCAGCATGAGAACAGCAACAGGGCAGTGTGGACACCAGAGCAGGTACATCAGAGGCAGTACATCACAGGGCATAGAGCAGCATGAGAACAGCAACAGGGCAGTGTGGACACCAGAGCAGGTACATCAGAGGCAGTACATCACAGGGCATAGAGCAGCATGAGAACAGCAACAGGGCAGTGTGGACACCAGAGCAGGTACATCAGAGGCAGTACATCACAGGGCATAGAGCAGCATGAGAACAGCAACAGGGCAGTGTGGACACCAGAGCAGGTACATCAGAGGCAGTACATCACAGGGCATAGAGCAGCATGAGAACAGCAACAGGGCAGTGTGGACACCAGAGCAGGTACATCAGAGGCAGTACATCGCAGGGCATAGAGCAGTATCTGAGGCACCACAAGTACGAATCACCAACAACCCGTAACAAGGTCCACAGCAGTGGAAGACTGTGTACAATGGACAATTCACACACCATGTCCAATTACATGTGAGTGAAGACAACAGCACCTTACATCACACTATCAGGTGGATTGCGTGAAGTTCCCGCATCGGACAGACTGGCAGCACCAGAAACCGTAGTGTGACACACAGCCACAGATGTAGTGACTGACACGTGAGCCACAGACCCAGACAGACTGCCAGCACCTGAAACAGGAGTGTGAGACACAGCCACAGCCCTAGTGACCGACACATGGGCCACAGACCCAGACAGACTGCCAGCACCTGCAACAGGAGTGTGAGACACAGCCACAGCCCGAGTGACCGACACATGGGCCACAGACCCAGACAGACTGCCAGCACCTGAAACAGGAGTGTGAGACACAGCCACAGCCCGAGTGACCGACACATGGGCCACAGACCCAGACAGACTGCCAGCACCTGCAACAGGAGTGTGAGACACAGCCACAGCCCGAGTGACCGACACATGGGCCACAGACCCAGACAGACTGCCAGCACCTGAAACAGGAGTGTGAGACACAGCCACAGCCCGAGTGACCGACACATGGGCCACAGACCCAGACAGACTGCCAGCACCTGAAACAGGAGTGTGAGACACAGCCACAGCCCGAGTGACCGAAACATGGGCCACAGACCCAGACAGACTGCCAGCACCTAAAACAGGAGTGTGAGACACAGCCACAGCCCGAGTGACCGACACATGGGCCACAGACCCAGACACACTGCCAGCACCTGAAACAGGAGTGTGAGACACAGCCACAGCCCGAGTGACCGACACATGCGCCACAGACCCAGACACACTGCCAGCACCTGATAAGGATGAGGCACAACTGATACAGTGCCACTACATGATGCATGACAGCAAACAACAGACACAGTGCCACTACCTGACACATGCGAGTCAACTGCAGCGGCGCCACTGGGACCACTGAAATGATGAGCCACAGGGCTGTATGGGCCAGGAGGCAGGGTGGCTCTGGGAGCGGGGGATAGTTGCAATTGGCCGACATCGGGTTGGGCATGTGTCAATGGTGTGTGTTTCCGTTTCTTGGTGACATGTGACTGCACCCTGGACAGGACAGGACTGGCAAGTGGGCCTGACTGGGTAGAAATATCACCCACCATGGGAGGTGCATCTGCTGGCGGGGGAATGCTCTCTGGGGACGTGCTTGAGCCAGCTTGTCGTTTGCTGTGTGGCTGCCTTCTGGCCTCTGCAACATGTGGCATGGGGGATGCTACTACAGGGTCAACCTCCATGCGCTCCTGACGGGCCCTGATGGGAGTGGAGGTAAGGGGTGACTCCACTGCGGAGACATCTGTATTCCGTTTCCCAGAAAACAGCAACCGCAGTGCATCAAGGGGTGATGTATGCCTGTCCTTGACAGCACCACTGTCCATGGGAGATGCTTTTGCCCTTGGATGTCCTATTTCTGTAGGAGGAATGATGTCTGTGGATCTTCCCTGTTCCCTGGATGGGGCCCTGTCCCAGGCAGCAGACTTGTCTTTGGTGTACACATCCCCAGGACACACCTTCTCCCTGTGTGTGTCCCTGCCCCTGGGAGTGTCCGTGCTCTTCTTAGGTGCGTATGTCTTGTGACTGTCCTTGTCTCTGCCCTTGGGAGTGTCTCCTTCCTTCCTATTTACAACAAGGGGTGGTGAGGGACAGAGTCTCTGAATTAAGCAGAATACTCTCACCCAGTCAAAAAACGGTGTTGGATCTAGCCCTGATCTCTTGACTGGGTGAGAGTACTCTGCTTAATTCAGAGACTCTGTCCATCACCACCCCTTGTTGTAAATAATTTTGTCCACCCTAAGCGTGGAAGGGTATGCTCAGATGTGAGTCCCTTGCTCATTGCACCATCAGGATTCAAGCAAGCCGGGCCAAAGACGGCTGAAATGCCAGAAACCGGTCCCCGGAAGCTTGTTTCCTTCCCAGTGTAAGAATTGGCTTTTGTAGTCTGGTCTGCCCTGTTCCCATGATGCACTGGGCCAGGGACAGACTAATTTGCATACAGCCAGGTTCTGAAACTGGGATGGTGCAATGAGCTAAAAAACGGTGTTGGATCTAGCCCTGATCTCTTGACTGGGTGAGAGTACTCTGCTTAATTCAGAGACTCTGTCCATCACCACCCCTTGTTGTAAATAATTTTGTCCACCCTAAGTGTGGAAGGGTATACTCAGATGTGAGTCCCTTGCTCATTGCACCATCAGGATTCAAGCAAGCCGGGCCGAAGACGGCTGAAATGCCAGAAACCGGTCCCCGGAAGCTTGTTTCCTTCCCAGTGTAAGAATTAGCTTTTGTAGTCTGGTCTGCCCTGTTCCCATGATGCACTGGGCCAGGGACAGACTAATTTGCATACAGCCAGGTTCTGAAACTGGGATGGTGCAATGAGCTAAAAAACGGTGTTGGCTCTAGCCCTGATCTCTTGACTGGGTGAGAGTACTCTGCTTAATTCAGAGACTCTGTCCATCACCACCCCTGGTTGTAAATAATTTTGTCCACCCTAAGCGTGGAAGTGTATACTCAGATGTGAGTCCCTTGCTCATTGCACCATCAGGATTCAAGCAAGCCGGGCCGAAGACGGCTGAAATGCCAGAAACCGGTCCCCGGAAGCTTGTTTCCTTCCCAGTGTAAGAATTGGCTTTTGTAGTCTGGTCTGCCCTGTTCCCATGATGCACTGGGCCAGGGACAGACTAATTTGCATACAGCCAGGTTCTGAAACTGGGATGTTGCAATGAGCTAAAAAACGGTGTTGGATCTAGCCCTGATCTCTTGACTGGGTGAGAGTACTCTGCTTAATTCAGAGACTCTGTCCATCACCACCCCTTGTTGTAAATAATTTTGTCCACCCTAAGCGTGGAAGGGTATACTCAGATGTAAGTCCCTTGCTCATTGCACCATCAGGATTCAAGCAAGCCGGGCCGAAGACGGCTGAAATGCCAGAAACCGGTCCACGGAAGCTTGTTTCCTTCCCAGTGTAAGAATTGGCTTTTGTAGTCTGGTCTGCCCTGTTCCCATGATGCACTGGGCCAGGGACAGACTAATTTGCATACAGCCAGGTTCTGAAACTGGGATGGTGCAATGAGCTAAAAAACGGTGTTGGATCTAGCCCTGATCTCTTGACTGGGTGAGAGTACTCTGCTTAATTCAGAGACTCTGTCCATCACCATTCCTTCCTAGTCTCCCTGCCCTTGGGAGTGGCTCCTTCCTTCCCAGTCTCCCTGCCCTTGGGAGTGGCTCCTTCCTTCCTAGTCTCCCTGCCCTTGGGAGTGGCTCCTTCCTTCCCAGTCTCCCTGCCCTTGGGAGTGGCTCCTTCCTTCCTAGTCTCCCTGCCCTTGGGAGTGTCTCCTTCCTTCCTAGTCTCCCTGCCCTTGGGAGTGTCTCCTTCCTTCCTAGTCTCCCTGCCCTTGGGAGTGGCTCCTTCCTTCCTAGTCTCTCTGCCCTTGGGAGTGTCTCCTTCCTTCCTAGTCTCCCTGCCCTTGGGAGTGGCTCCTTCCTTCCTAGTCTCCCTGCCCCTGGGAGTGTCCCTGCTCTCATGAGGTGCCTTCCTCTTCTCACTGTCCATGTCCAAGGTAGTGTCAATGGAACTGGGAGTAAGGTTTGCCTTGGGAGTACCTTGTGTGTGGGATGCCTGTGCAGCATGTGTTGCCATTGAACCCAAACCCTCTATTGGATCACGGGTCTGTACTCCACTGTCTCTGACTGTGTCTCTGTGAACAGATTTAGCTGACCTAGGGGATGGTGTCTGAGCCCTCCGAGACTTGACGTGCTGGCTGACGCTGCTTCTAGTGCAATGACCTGTGTTCGAGTCCTGGTCAGACAATTGACTCCCCCCTGAGACATCCAGTGTTGTAGATGGTGGAACAGAAGTTGCACCCAGTGCCTGCGACTGTACAATGGCAGACGACACACTGTTCCCCAATGACTGCACTGTCCTGTGTAGAGCAGCCAGATCGCCATGCATACCTTCCATGAAAGCTACCACCTGCCCCAACTTCCTATCGTGGTCTTGGAAAGCATTAATCATATTGGTCTGCCCCACACACAGCTGTCGCAGCAGATCAACAGACTCAGCACAAAGAGCATTTTGGCTCACGGAGGCCGGGGCAGCTACTCTGCTCCCCCTACTCCTGCGTGCACGAACAGTACATGGTGCAGTTGGCGGCAGGGTGGCCCTGTGTGCTGTGTCCCGACCAAAGGTGTTGATTGCCCACTCCCAGTCTGTGACAACAGTGCTGACTCACCAACACTGTCGGAAGATGTTGACGATGTTGTCTCCACATGCGAGTCCTCCGGGACGGTCCTGTCCCCCTCTCCGGCGCTGCCCCCTTCTGTGTCAGTCTGCGTGTGCCCGACGTCTGATCCGGATGCATTGGCTTCAAACATCTCCTCGGTCTGTGGCTGAGTGTCCTCTGCCAAAGCTGAAATTCACAGAAAAGAGGTGTAAGTCACGGCCACACTCACGTACAGTACTGGTACGGAATCCCTATTGCCATTGCTGACGATGTACTTCGATCCCCCAACCTGCACACGGGCCACCCCTACCAGTCATCCTCACACGAAATAAGTGGCGTTGTCCGTGCGACATGTACAGCATGCGGACAGGGCATGAGCAACTACATCTGCACACCAGTCTTGCCATGGGGTGACGGAGCACTACAGCATGTGCCTCAACACTCAACTGCTTAGCGAGTGCCGTCTCAACATGCCGCACCGGAAAGTGACTTTTAACTGCGCCAATGTCACCAACATGGCATTGCAACGAGATGCACGATTCACGGAAGTCACTAATGTGTCTGGCCAACATAACATGCATTGCACTCACAAGCAACATTCACTGACAGTATGCTTACCGCCACGATGCTGGTCATCCACACGCAACCGCTCGGACAGGGCAGGATGCGTCACAGCTATGATACGGTGCATGAGAGGGGTCATTGAGCGTCGGGCCAGTCGTGCCGTTCTTGGAATCATCCCTAGTGTCACTTCCGCTACGTTCCTGCTCAGCCTGGAAATGTCGTCCCAGCGTTTGTGGCAGTGTGTATGTCGTCTATTGGACACCCCCACTGCTCGTACATCACGTGCAATGCTCCTCCACACGTTCTTGCGAAGGTGCAGCTTGACCTACCATGATGGGAGACAAAAGGGTGCAAGTTAGTGGACAGTTGGCCAGTCACACAGATTGGGGCAACACGTTACTCTCAGCAGCCATGCACATTGCGAATCATGTGTTGGTCCCACATCATACCGCCAAGATCCCAGAGCCCAGGTGTCATGGTACACCTCATGCACACCAACTTGTCCCCCACAGCACTTACCACCTGTCCGGGTGCGCCGTACAGGCGTCCGTAGTTGCGGAGCACACCGTCCACGAGGACATCCAGCTCCGCGGCGGTGAAGGGACGAGACCGGATCTCTTTGCCTCTCGACATGGCAAGGTCACGGAGTAGGGCACTAGATCAGCAGTCGGTGGTCAGCTCCGCAGCAGCAGTTGGAGGTGATGGTCACAGGCAGCAGTCGGTGGTCAGCTCCGTAGCAGCAGATGGAGGTGATGGTCACAGGCAGCAGTCGGTGGTCATCGTGGAATGTGTGGTATTGCACATGACACATTTATAGGGCCCTGTGGCCATGTCAGTGGCATACGGCGACAGCCATTGGTGAGCCCTAGAAGCGTGTTTGGAAATGGGCCAATGACTGGCCCTGGTGTTGCGCTGCACAGCATATTGGGCACACGCCGCCCTTGTTCGCACCTCCCATTTCTGCACGTGCACAGACCGTCACGCTCACACACCGGCAAGTGCATGTGCAAGGTTCCGGGACGGATGGTCGATTTGCAACAATGTTGTATCACTGGCGCCAACATGGCGGGGCACGTGTTCGGCGGGGGACGTGCAGGCCAACACATCCATTAGCTGATGTCAATGCACATGGCAGGTCATGCCCCCCCTTACAGTGACATTGCATCATCCAGCCCTCACCGGCCGGCCGGCCGGCCCTGCCCTGCCCAGGACCGCCGTGCCGGCCATGCCAACCACCGCCGTTGCACAGCCCTTCCACTACCGCTGTGCCAGGCCCTGCCCAGGACCGCCGTGCCGGCCATGCCAACCACCGCCGTTGCACGGCCCTTCCACTACCGCCGTGCCAGGCCCTGCCCAGGACCGCCGTGCCGGCCATGCCAACCACCGCCGTTGCACGGACCGCCAGGGAACGGCGGTAGTGGAAGGGCCGTGCAACGGCGGTGGTTGGCATGGCCGGCTCGGCGGTCCTGGGCAGGGCCTGGCACGGCGGTAGTGGAAGGGCCGTGCAACGGCGGTGGTTGGCATGGCCGGCACGGCGGTCCTGGGCAGGGCAGGGCCGGCCGGCCGACCGGTGAAGGCTGGATGATGCAATGTCACTGTAAGGGGGGGCATGACCTGCCATGTGCATTGACATCAGCTAATGGATGTGTTGGCCTGCACGTCCCCCGCCGAACACGTGCCCCGCCATGTTGGCGCCAGTGATACAACATTGTTGCAAATCGACCATCCGTCCCGGAACCTTGCACATGCACTTGCCGGTGTGTGAGCGTGACGGTCTGTGCACGTGCAGACAATGTGAATGTCGAAGGCGGGCCGCGTATGCCCAGACGTAAACAGCGGAAGCAGTGCACCGCCATGGCGGGGTCAATGTTTGAATCTTCGCTGATGATGCACCTTGTACCATTGTCTGCAGCTGCCTGCTCACGGTTGTGTGCGTGATTGCGTGGCTACACATGTCATGCTCTATCCCATGTGTGTCCATACCATGGCCATCGGTGAGCCACAAGTGTCCATCACGTCTGCATGTCCACATCGGGTAGTACCCTACACAAGTTTGTCGTACCTCACATCTACACAGTAGATCCCATATGTATGGGCACCTGTGAATCAGTTGTCAGTGAGTGGTATGTGTCAGATGATGACTATGGTGGGGGTTCTGTTGTGTACTGTACATGTGTGTTGCCTATTGTGTCCCCATGCATGTGATGTCCGTATGGCCACCATTATTGGTGTTGCCATTGGTGCATCATGAAATGGGGGGGGGTGTTTATTTTAGTATGTGTGCATGTACTTGCATGTGTGCATGTGATGTTGGGCCTACACATGTGGGTCATGTCACATGTCTGGTTGGCAGTAATGTTGAGGTGAGACACTGTGCATTGCACATGTTGGTAAACATCATGTTGCTAGTGGATGCACATTGTTGCTACGTCAATCCATGTTGTCCTGTCAATCAGAGAAGTCACACATATGACAATCATACACTGGATACTACATGTTGGTAGAGGGCGTTGACATGTGAGTGAGTTGCACACACATGCGTTGTATGTGAATTGACTTCCATTCCATCTACTCCCACACAGGAGGGCTCCAAATGTCCATCGCCCATACACTGTGCTGGAGGATATGGTGGACGAGGAGGTGATCCGGAAATTCAGGCTGGATCGCCGTCGATTGTTGGACCTTGTGACCCTATTGTCTCCTCACCTGCAGCCGCGAAGAACCTAGCCAGGTACCATGACACCCACGCAAAAGGTGATGGCGGCCGTCCATTTCTTTGCAACAGGCACATTCCAGTACACAGTTGGACATGCCGGGGGAATGTCACAGGCCATGTTCAGCACGGTACTCCGGGATGTACTGACAGCCATGATGCTGTACAAGCATGACTATATACATTTCCCTCAGGCGGCGGAGTTGGCAGCGGTCAAAGCTGACTTCTATGCCCTGGGTCGTATACCACACGTTGTGGGTTCCATTGATGGCACGCATATCGCTATCATTGCACCACGGGCACGTGAGCAGGTGTATAGGAATCGGAAACACTTCCATTCCCTCAACGTGCAGGTGGTGTGCCAGGCCGACAACATCATCTCACATGTGTGTGCAAGATTCCCTGGCTCTGCACATGACGCCCACATCATGCGGAGCAGCATGGTCCCCCAACTGATGGCTAATCTGCGTCCGGCACAAGCGTGGCTTGTTGGTGAGTATGCTGTGGTGACAGGAGTGATATCTGTGTGGCATGGTGTGCCCCACAATGCAGGTTGTGATGTTTCTCTCTCTCTCTCTTCCACCAACACAGGCGACTCGGCTTACCCAAACAGGCCTTGGCTGCTCAGTCCCATACGCAATCCCACTACAGCTGGAGAAATGAGATACAATGATGCCCATGGTAGGACACGTCGAGTGGTAGAACGAACATTTGGGCTGCTCAAGTCTAGGTTTCGGTGCCTGGATAAGACTGGAGGGGCCCTGCCTTACTCACCAGGCAAAGTATGCAAGATCGTGATAGCGTGCTGCATGCTCCACAACCTGGCTGTGCGCTATAACATTGAACTGCTGTTGGACCCTGATGAACTGCAAGTTCCTCGCCCTCCCGACCCACCCATGTCAACTGATGAGGATAGTGGTGAGGAGGAAGGTGTGAACCAGAGGCGCCAGATCATTGATCGCTACTTCCCTTGATTGTGAGTGTGCTCCTCTTGTGCTGCTTGGGTATGCCCTGTGAATGCGTGCTGGTGTTGTGGCATTGTGGTGTGCTTCATCTCTGTGTTCTGCTATGTGATGCATGCATGTGTGTATGTGTTAATTTTTGGTCAATGCACGTCTCCATGATGTGTGTCGTCTCATCCATTACTGTTGTGATGCGTGTGGGTTGTTCAATGTTGCACTGCAGTGTGTTCTGATGAGTGTGATCATGTTTCCTGATGCGTCTTTGCGGTTTCTATTTTCCCTAGGTCACTCCCGCAGCGCCATGATTCTGTACCAGTTGGATACCTGTACCTAGTATCATCTGTTTCTGATGCATTCATGTGAATAAACATGGAGGCAACACATGATTGAGTGAGTAAGTGGAATTTATTTACAAATTGTGCATGGGTGTAGGTGCATATTTACAAATGAGTGAAGGGGTGGGGGAGTGAGAGTAGAAGGTTATGGCAGATGAAATGTCCGTGCTGACACCACATAGGGTGGTGTCTGCCTAGTGCAGCAGGCCTGTGGCAGGTGGGACCGGATAGTTGGCAGGGTGAATGGCATGCTCAGGTACTGTTATAGTCATTTTCGGTTCCTCTTGGAGCGTGTGCCAGCTGCTTCCTCACTGCTCTCGCCCACTTCCAGCCTTGGACGGCCCCTCCGTCTTTGTGACGGTACGGAGTCAGCTGGGTGCGCTGGCGCATCAGGTACCACATGCGCCGCAGGTGGCGGTGGCGGTGGCGTTGTTTGTGGGGTTGTGGGGAGGGTGGTGTTGGCGGATGTACATGGCATCCGCATGTTGATTGTCATGGTAAAAATGTCCACTAGTTGGCCAAGCCGCCTCTCAATGGCCCCCAACATAGCAGTGTTGTCAACAAAGTCCTGGTGGGCCCGGTCTGCCTGTGCCTGACCACGTTGATAGCTTACCTCCACCCTGCCCAGTGCTTACAATGACTGTTGCACAGCATTGTGTGTGTTGGCATCCTCATGTCGTCTTTGGCGTATGCTCCTGCCTGCCGGATCTGGCCTTGCATCTCTGCCTTGCCTCACACTCTCCCTGCGTGGCTGGGATGGCGCTGGCACGGCGTTGGCCGGTAGGTTGGGCAGGGTGGCAGGGGCAGAAGTGGTGGTAGTAGTGGTGGTGGTGGAGGTGGTGCTGGTGGTGGCTGTGCAGGTCACAGTGGCCGGTGTTGTGACAATGGCAGAGGGCGTAGTCGTTGGTGCAGGTGTGACCTGGGAGCCAGATGGCCCTGGCTGCCTGCTTGTGCCGGGATCATCCTCTGCCCCGGAGGTGGCTGCCCAATCGTCCCCTGAGACTTCTGTGTGTGGCGAGTCTGGAGGGCGGGTGTTGGTTCCAGCTGTCAGATTAGGATGACCTGCAAAACGAAAATGTGAGGATGAGTAATGTGGACTTGACAGGTTGTTTTCATTTTGTTGCCGATTCTGTCTGCACTGGTACTCACCCCACCCACCACCACCTCCGCCATCCCTATGGACATGGGGGCCTGTTGGGAGTTGTAGTTCCATCCCCTCACACCCACCACCCACCACCACCACCGCCATCCCTATGGACATGGGGGCCTGTTGGGAGTTGTAGTTCCGTCCCCTCACACCCACCACCCACCACCACCACCGCCATCCCTATGGACATGGGGGCCTGTTGGGAGTTGTAGTTCCGTCCCCTCACACCCACCACCCACCACCACCACCGCCATCCCTATGGACATGGGGGCCTGTTGGGAGTTGTAGTTCCGTCCCCTCACACCCACCACCCACCACCACCACCGCCATCCCTATGGACATGTGGGCCTGTTGGGAGTTGTAGTTCCGTCCCCTCACACCCACCACCCACCACCACCACCGCCATCCCTATGGACATGGGGGCCTGTTGGGAGTTGTAGTTCCGTCCCCTCACACCCCCCACCCACCACCACCACCGCCATCCCTATGGACTTGGGGGCCTGTTGGGAGTTGTAGTTCCATCCCCTCACACCCACCACCCACCACCACCACCGCCATCCCTATGGACATGGGGGCCTGTTGGGAGTTGTAGTTCCGTCCCCTCACACCCACCACCCACCACCACCACCGCCATCCCTATGGACATGGGGGCCTGTTGGGAGTTGTAGTTCTGTCCCCTCACACCCACCACCCACCACCACCACCGCCATCCCTATGGACATGGGGGCCTGTTGGGAGTTGTAGTTCCGTCCCCTCACACCCACCACCCACCACCACCACCGCCATCCCTATGGACATGGGGGCCTGTTGGAGTGATTTCGACGTTGGTGAGTATGTGGACTGCATGCATGGGTTGGGGTCTGGGAGATGTGTCTTCACAGTTGTGTGAGGCACACCATGTAGTTGTGCTCGTGGTGCTTGGTTTGTACTTACCAGCCTCTTCTCCCTCAGCAAGTCCATCAAGGATCTCAGGGTGGATGATGGTCATCACCTTGTCCTCCCACTCGGTGTAGGGTAAGGGCTCCGGGGGGGTTCCACCGCCTGTGTGATTTGCCCGGAGATAGTTCTTGGCTCGAATGGATTTCACTCGGGTCTTGAGATCATGCCACCGCCTCTGTATATCCTGCTTCGTCCTCGGGACGCTCCCGGAGGCATTCACCCTGGTGACTATCCGGTCCCACATGCTGTTTTTCCTGGCTATGCTGGTCTGCTGCACTAGGGCCCCGAATAAGTGGGGTTCGACACGGATTATCTCATCTACCATAACCTTTAACTCGGTGTCAGTGAATTTTTTATTTTTTTTGGGTGTCATGGTGTGTGGTGCTCGGGGTGTGGGTTTGCGTGAATGGGGAGGTGCAGGTGTGTGGTGTGTAGGAATGGTGTGGTGGGTCTTTGTGTGGTGGGTGTGTTTGGGTGTGGGTTATGTGAATGATATATGTCTTTGCTGTCAGTTAAGTCGTGTATCCTGCTAGCAGCTATGCAGTGATGCAGAGGATTTGTGTAGTGGGTGGGAGTTATTTTATGGTGTGTGTCTTGGCCGTGTCTGAATGGTTATTGGCAGTCAGGTGCTAGGTGGGAGTGTTGCCAGGTGTGCATTGTGTGGTGCTTGGCGGTGGATCATTGTGTGTTGTGATTGGTTTGGATGTTTTCGGTGGGTGGTCGTTCATTTTCTTGTGTTTGGTGATAACTTCCGTCGCAATGTATGGCATTGGTTTGACAGTAGGGATGTTGTTTGTGTTGGCGTTCCGCTGTGGAGCACGGATTCTCGGTGCATTGGTACCGCTGCGGACGTGGATGGCGGTGACTACCGGGGTACTTGCGGAGTTATCCCAACTGCGGACACAGACACTGCGCAGGTATCGCGGGGGCAGTGAATGTATTCGCGGTCATGTGCGTACGCGGCGGTCGGTGTTCTTTCTGTTCCGTCCGCCTGCCGCGGACTCAGGTGTACTCCGACCGCCGCGGATGGGGATTGGTGTGCTCCGTACGCCGCGATCGGCGTTTTTAGCATATTTTATCCTAATTGCTGTTGCGGATTTTCCGCGGACAGGTCCGGAGTATCTTGCCACCTTCCGCGGCGGACGTTACACATTTGTGTCCGCGATCCTAATCGACCCCTATGTGTGGGAGGGTATGCTCAGACGTGAGTCCCTTGCTCATTGCACCATCAGGATTCAAGCAAGCCGGGCCGAAGAAGGCTGTGATGCCAGAAACCGGTCCCCGGAAGCTTGTTTCCTTACCAGTATAAGAATTGGCTTGGTAGTTTGGTTTGCCCTGTTCCCATCATGCACTGGGACAGGAACAGACTAATTTGCATATAGCCAGGTTCTGAGCTGGGATGGTGCATTGAGCTAAAAAACGGTGATGGATTAAAACCATGATCTCTTGACTTGGTAAGAGTATTCTGCATCATTCAGAAACTCTGTCCATCACCACCCCCCTTTTCCAAAATCGGTTTATCCACACTATGTGTGGGAGGGTATGCTCAGACGTGAGTCCCTTGCTCATTGCACCATCAGGATTCAAGCAAGCCGGGCCGAAGAAGGCTGTGATGCCAGAAACCGGTCCCCGGAAGCTTGTTTCCTTACCAGTATAAGAATTGGCTTGGTAGTTTGGTTTGCCCTGTTCCCATCCTGCACTGGGACAGGAACAGACTAATTTGCATATAGCCAGGTTCTGAGCTGGGATGGTGCATTGAGCTAAAAAACGGTGATGGATTAAAACCATGATCTCTTGACTTGGTAAGAGTATTCTGCATCATTCAGAAACTCTGTCCATCACCACCTCCCTTTTCCAAAATCGGTTTATCCACACTATGTGTGGGAGGGTATGCTCAGACGTGAGTCCCTTGCTCATTGCACCATCAAGATTCAAGCAAGCCGGGCCGAAGAAGGCTGTGATGCCAGAAACCGGTCCCCGGAAACTCTGTCCATCACCACCCCCCTTTTCCAAAATCGGGTGGGGAGGGTGTTCTAGGTCTTGGCAGCTAGGTGGGAGAAAGATCTGCCGCCAGATATCCATCATGGGTAGCCACTTCTCATTTATATCATTTGATGCAATCATTAATTACACACCTCTTCAATATCACATGTTCATTTATCAGCCATACCCTTTTTGTTATCCCTGTTTTGTCTATTGCCACAAAGACATGTACATAATTATCCATACACACGATGACAGCAAACTCCATTACAAGATGACACTGCTTGTCAAGTTCCAACCGCAACTTCCTACTTAAATCGCTTCAAGTAACAACACGTTTTAACAGCGTCCCTTTGTTCATAATTATCATCAGTACACACCATGGAGGATCAGGACTGTACTGACCTTTTTTTTTCTTTTTTTCCCCACTGTTTTACATTTCTTAGCATTTGTGTACAGTTAACCTTTTGTCATGGCTATTTAAATGGCCCATTAGAAAACAGACCGCCTCCTGACTCAAACCGTTTTTAGGCTTCGCCTGCACAGCGCTTGCACTGTGTTCGTGAAATATTTTGTTTTTAATATTTCTTAAAAGGTACTACACCCACCTTTACTTCCTATTTGTCAGTGTTCTTTCCACTTTGCTTTTCTGCCTTTTCCATTGGTTGTAATGTTTTATTTCCTGTTGTTCAACGTGTGTTTCTGTTACCACTATCCCCAGGCCCAAGTGCTCATTCTCCTCCCCATAAGTGGGTGGAACTTTTTTTTCTTATTTTAAACCTGCTAAGCATTTAATGTTTAACAATAAGTATTTTCCCCTGGCAGCACACATTTAAATTTAAGGTGTGCTTGTCAACAGCATTTAAAAAAATGTTGCCCGATGTTTTTCAAATGTAACTTCTTCCTTTTGTTTGTCTAAATACTATTTTCATGTAGTTTTGTCTTGTAAGCATGTATTTTTTCATGTAGTTTTGTTTTGTAAGCA
Source organism: Lissotriton helveticus (assembly GCF_964261635.1). Classification (NCBI taxonomy): domain Eukaryota; kingdom Metazoa; phylum Chordata; class Amphibia; order Caudata; family Salamandridae; genus Lissotriton; species Lissotriton helveticus. Next base: position 610,497,595 of record NC_136069.1, on the reverse strand, counting down.
TGTATTTTTTAATGTAGTTTTGCCCTGTAAGCACATATTTCTATTGTGCTTCTGAGCTGTTTTATTTTTATTTTTGAATGTTTGGTTTGATGCCAATTGACTAATGGGGCCTTGGGGGGCAGCTGACCACAGGGAGATCGGCCCCTGGGGTTTTTAGGAAAGGCGGTGCAGTCTAGAGACTGCACAGGGGGTTTTGAGCTACGTTTGGGCTATGGTCAGGTAAGCAAAAGGGGGCGCTCCCGTACTCAGAGAGTGGCCCCAGGAAGAGGTGAGGGGTGGGGCAGAGCAAGGGAATCTGTTCTGGCCTTTTCCCCCGGTCGCAGCTGCGAAGCCGGTCAAGCCGTCCGACCACATCAGCAGAGCGGGGGAGAGTTGTGGAAATTTAAGGTGGTGTGCGAGGGCATGGTAATGAGTCAAGACGGTTGGCCGCTGCCACAACAGCGCAGCCCCACAGGGAGGAGAGGAATGTAGGCAGGCGAAATGCAAGTCCCCAGCAGTAATGAAAGAATTGGGAGAGGCCCCAATTATGGCTGGTGAGGCCTCGCAAGCGAGTAATGAGGGCTTGCCACAGCAGTCGTTAGCGTGGCTCCGGGTGACAAATAGAAGGGGCAGGGTTGATGAGCATGCTCTCAATGGCCGGGATAGGGAGGGGCCAGGAGTTGATGGCCCTGGGAAGCTATAGGACCCTGGCAGGGGTTTCTGGGGCCTCGTGCTTTCAGGCAGGGGGTGGGGCCTCTCCTCATGGACCGGAGGCCTCCAATAGATGGAGGGAGCGGGCCGGGTGCCATTACACAGGGAGACGGTATAGTCAGGACGACCTCCCTGGGCAGTGGACAAGGATTGGGGGGAGGGTGACATGGAAGAGATGATTAAGTTGATGAGGGATATTGTGGCAGCCATTCAGGAGGCAGAACAGGAGGATTTTAAGGAGGTATACGAGGAGTGGGAGGTGGGGAGGCAGCAAGGGAGCAGGTTGGGGGGAGAAGGACTTGCCCCCACCTCCACATGGGTCCTGGAATGGCATTGATTGGGCATTGAAACCTGGTTGGAGCAGATGCCCATGGGTGTGAAGGCATTGTTGGGGGGTTAGCAAGGGGCAAGGCACATGGGGAGAGGGGATGGAGTCTGGCCCCCCTTACCCCTCCTTGCCACAGGTCAACACTGGCGGAGTTGGAGTGGAGAGAGGGGAGACGGGATCCCCAGGTGTGTGCGGGAGGGGGGCGGGTCCAGGCAGAGCAGCATGGCCAGTGCACTGGAAGTGAGGCACCCATACAAATCATATGGTAGGCTCACAGGGCAGTTCGGCAGGCCCATGGTAGGGAGGGGGCAGGGGAAGCGGCAAGCACAAGGGGTGTGGGAGCAGGGGAGTTAGATCCCAGCACATCAGACCATGTCTCTGTTTTGCAGGTCAGTAATACGAAATTACACTCCAAATAGAGGGGGACATCTCAAGAAAGGTTAAAGGTTTCTTTTGGGAGCATGTAATCTATGGATATGACATCCCAGCCGAAAAGCAGCAGAAAAGGATTGGTGCCTGAACTTGTGATGGATTGCCCAAAAGGGGATCGTGTCATTTTGCCTGCTTTCTCTGACCTTGTTCCAGAATCTCTAAAACAATAATAAGTGCATAAGTGGGAGCTAGCGCTAGCTCTGGCATTATACCGCAACCATGTAGGGTGGGACCTGGAGTCTACCCACTACAAAATCCCATTAAAATTTACTCCAAATCCATAGAGACAGTACCATAATAGAAATGATGCAAAAAGACAGGTCAAAGAAATCTTAGACCAACTTGAAAACCAAGGTGTGATTGAAACTTGCACCTCCCCAATGAACAATCTTTTGTTTCCTGTAATGAAACCTGACAACTCATATAGTCTAGTTTTGGATTACAGACATTTAAACACATGCACACGAACATTTGCAGCACAGAGCGCACACAGTGCCACAGTAATGAATAACATTGTGCAGAAGAAATACAAAATAACAATAGATATCTCAAATGGATTCTCCTGCCAAAATATAGCTCCAGAAAGCATATATTTGACAGCATTTTCTGCCCTAGGCCCTCAGCGTCACTTCTGTCGTTTGCCCCTGCGGTATAAGAACAGCCCGGGGTTATTCTCGGCAAGAGTGTCAGAAATATCACAAACATGCAACGAGGAGGCAGTGTCCTATGCAGATGACATCTATCTGATAGACTATGAATTACTTGAACACTTGAGCAGGGTAAACAACATAATTGTGGGTTTTGCCAACTTGGGCTACAAATTTAATTTCAAGAAATCAAAAACTGACGTCTTATTTTTGGGATATGAGCTATCCAGTGCAGGCAAGAGCCTGGCAGCCAAATTTTTTAAAAAGTGTGCGCTGTTCCAACGTCCAAAGAATCTAAAGGATTTGCAATCCATTTTAGGATTACTACATTTTGGCAGAAGGTACATTCTGGATTACGCAGAAAGGGTAAAAGCGTTCTATGACTTAATCAGACCTGATTTGACAGCACATCAGTGGACACAGGAACATACAGATTTCCTACGTTCCATTCAGGCTGACATGATAGCATCTAAACATTTGCACACACGTGTGAATTCTACCAACTTGGTGAAAGTATGGGGGTGGCCTTGCAATACCCTCCCCCTTACCATCCCGAGGGAAATTCGGTGGTAGAGCAGAAAAAACGGTACCTAAAGCAATACTTAACAGCAAGGGTATTAGGTGCGTGTAGTACTTGGGTCAATCACCTATCCAGAGGGCACTAAACCACATGCCAAGAAGCTCCTTGGGTCAGAAAAAAGATTGTGGACCAGAAGGAGTTTGTGTCATTCTACAGAACACCGGTACCTGTACTGGTGGTTCAAAGAACAAGAGCAGTACTCCTTCACCCGCTTGCGGCAAAAAACTAAAATAGATTTGTCTCCATTGATCTGACCAAACCATACTATGTGGCTGATTCTCAACAGCAGGCCATGTGGAATCCTGAGTAGCGGCATATCTCCTCTTGCTACTATACAGGAAGTTCAGACGTTTTAATACTCCTCTGCACAAGATGCAGGAGTATCAAATAACAGAGTAAGAATTACACCAGTTGAAGTTGAAAAACAACCAAATACAAATAAAACCCAAATTGCAATTCGACCCAAAAATTACATCTACATCAATGTGCCTTCACAAGAAACAACTGCCAGTTCTACAAACACTACTGAGCCACCAAAGATAGATCAAACTGCGTCTGGCTACTTCATCAACTTCAATGACTTTTCTTTAGATCCAAGTGAACCTGAGCAAAAGCCACCCATTTCTAAAAAAAGAAAAATTACAATAATTCTATCTGTGACTGAAAACGACTTACTTTGTGTCCCCTTGATTGCATCTGTGGTTTGCATTAGGGATCCTGTTCCTGTTATTTGGATTGGTTTAGTAACTGTCTTTTTCCTACTACTGGATGGACATTACCTCCCACAACTCTCTGCAGTAAAGCCTGTGAACGTGGTCTCGAAACCGCACACGTCATCACACTCTGAACAGAGAGACCTGTCCCTAGTGAACATTACAGCAGTTTCAGTACTGGATTGTATAGTTTGGGACAGAGTTTCATGTGATGTATTTGGTCCTACTAAACATTTGAAAATTCCACATGTATTTAAAATTTCATTGAATGATTTCATTACCCCAAGTACACCCTCTGATGATTGGGACATTGAGACTGTAAATACTATGCTCTTAGATTCAGAAAAATCTGCTGCATTTTCTTACCGGGAATTGTATGAAGATACACCTGACTAGACAGTATGCATTGTTACGAGCAATTATGGTAATCACTTTTTGCACAGAGTTAGTGTCCCCCGAACTGTTAACACTTACCATTATTGGGAACATTGCCCAACACCAACTAAAAGGTAGTTCTGCCACCTGCACACAGAAATTTGAATATTTTTCAGGTTCAATATATCGTACCCAATGTCATAATACTATAAGTTAGTACAAACAAATGCAACTGCGAACAAAATGATGCTGTCAAACCCAAGATCATATATTTAGCACCTTTTATCTCCCAACTGTCTATACAAGGTTTTGCCTATTGGAGGGACAGGATAGACACAAAATACATCTGGGGGTTGAAGATTGACTGGTACAGGGAACGAAGGCTTTATATAGAGCTTGCCTCACACCATTATGGATAATATTCCTGAACAGCACAGTGCAACAGACTACCTGCTACGGGTTTGCAAAAATAAGATACCTGAAAACACCACACATCCCCGTACACACACCTATTGAAGGTTTTTAAATGACACACTGATAAATGAGGAGATGCTGGGTGCAATGCAGAATGGTACATACCATTCATCAGCTCTCAATTGGAAGGGATGGTTGGTTTGGCCTATTGACACAAATAGGTGCCAGTAAAGATTCAGGAGTACCACCGAAGGGTTTAGTATCCATAGGCCTGACCCACGCTATGTACCCAATGGTAGTGACTTCTTATAGTTTTGAGAAGTTGTGCCTAGAGTGGCTAAAAACCTCAACACTATTACAGGCGAAACAACACTTATCCCTTCTAGATGACAACATGGGATTTCTTGCTAGGTCCCAAGCAACTGCATAAAAAACGCTTCTTATATGCCACCTACCATGAACTGTGGAAAGTCTCCTAACAGGATGCTTCTAATAGATTACATTAGATTGTTAGACTTAACCTAGAAAAGGCCGTGGTTGTGGTAGACAATGGTATGGCCACACTTTCTTCGCATGTTTATTCACTGGGCAACATTGTGCGTGTGTGAGCAATCAACATAATGGAACACGGTTTGTCTATTCTACAACATGGGCGATCTCAATTGCTCTCCATTTTGCTTTTAAGCTGGGTGCTACAATCATTGCATTCTGGCCACGTGCCATGGTGGTACATTAACAGCTCAAATTTGTTTTCGGCTTATGATCTGACCGACAGACAATTGACCATGGCATGCAGAGATGCAAAGTACACCATGCTGCTCATTGAAAAATTAGAGAAGTCACCTTTTACAGTAGCAGAGTCACCGTCTACAGAATGGTTAATTCATGGCTATATCACACTGCCAATCATGACATTCCAGTTCCAATACTGCCTTAGATACAGCCAAGCAGACAGGTATAAAGGGTTAGATGATGGGTACATACAGGAAACCGGAAAGTTACTGTACAGATATAGGTGTAGAAATAAGGACACTGAAGTCTTCTTAAGTCGACTAGACTGTAAGAAGGTTTTAAGTGGATCTTTAGTGTGTAAGGAAGTCTTACTTAATGGAGTGTGTAATGCTTCAAAAGTGAACTTATCTGGCTACTTGAAGGGCTCCCCAGCTGTAGTGGTTCATCCAGTTTTCAAGTTTTTCTTGAATGGGAGTTATTTAATGCTGAAGGATCAAGGCTGTTGTGGGATGGTGCCAGGCATTGTATATCTTGTCACAGTAAGATTCAGGGTTGTTTGTTGTAAGCAAGTATTGTTTCCCCCGGCTCGAACAGTTAGGGAGGCACCACTGTGGCCTTCATCGAATGTTTATATATAAGGTGATATTTGCTGTGCCGACTGAAAACCATGTTGTTTCAACAAAATGTGGCCTTAACTTCAGCCCGAGAGACTCATGATCTCCAGGTTGCAAGGTCCTCAGCAGAGATACAGGCCCTGGTCCGTATGCACTACCCGATCCATTTTGGAGAAATGATTCATCGTATCCTTATCATGTCTTATATGAGTGGAATCTAACACCTATTAAAGCGTCTTGGATCAGGTCTCTTAGCAACCTTTCAGACAATTTTCGGAGTAATTCCGAATTTCATACACTACGTACTTGGAAGCGTTTTTAGAGGGCTTATTTTGGTTCTGCTATGTGTAGCGGGCATCCTGATTTGAATGCTATTGCCTCGCAATGGATGTCTCAATCTCTCAAGACTTTATTTGATTTATTGGATTCCATCCATCACGGTCGCTCCCCCAGCTCTCCACTCGCTTCACAGAAGCCCTGTGCCAGTTGCCTGCCTTGCCTGCCCGGATTCCTGCTGAGTGCCATCCTGCTACAGCGCTTTCATCATCTAACTGCGCTTGGTATCGTTTCTACCCGCATTGCTTTTCAGACCTAATAACATTAAGTTAGAGCGCTCGTTATCACTAGTGTTCGCATTGCTACATTGTATCTAATTGTGTAAAGCGGCGATTGTGTTTGCCGGTAGAGCGTCTCTTTAGTTCCTTAGTAAAAAGAATCTTTTAGTGAAGCTCCGGCTGTGCCCCACTTTCAATTTCATTCTGGGCGGCCATTTCGACTTGTTTGTAGTTTCACCCGTGTCTCCTCCCAGACCACGCCTCCCAGCTGACCCTCCCACACACTGATACACCACACCAGTCCCGTCCTCTCTTTCCCTGTGACCGTCTGGATTCCATCCATCACGGTCGCTCCCCCAGCTCTCCACTCGCTTCACAGAAGCCCTGTGCCAGTTGCCTGCCTTGCCTGCCCGGATTCCTGCTGAGTGCCATCCTGCTACAGCGCTTTCATCATCTAACTGCGCTTGGTATCGTTTCTACCCGCATTGCTTTTCAGACCTAATAACATTAAGTTAGAGCGCTCGTTATCGCTAGTGTTCGCATTGCTACATTGTATCTAATTGTGTAAAGCGGCGATTGTGTTTGCCGGTAGAGCGTCTCTTTAGTTCCTTAGTAAAAAGAATCTTTTAGTGAAGCTCCGGCTGTGCCCCACTTTCAATTTCATTCTGGGCGGCCATTTCGACTTGTTTGTAGTTTCACCCTTGTCTCCTCCCAGACCACGCCTCCCAGCTGACCCTCCCACGCTCCGCCCCCTCCACACTTCATTTATGCCTGATGCTCCAACGCGCAGCGTCCACGCGCTACGTACACGCCGAAGGTGCGCCAAAGGTAAGCCCGTCTACGCCCGTCCGCGCCTGGACCGCGCCCCGCGCCATACCCCCTGGTCCTCGCTTTGCCCAGCCCTCCCGCATTACCTACGATGCCACCACCCTCCTAGCCCTTAACCCCGGCCGCTCCCCCAACTGCGTCCAAGCCGCTCCTGGACACACCCATGGACCTTTCTCATGCTACTCCTGCAAATTCATCGGTACCGTCACCAACTCCGCTACGATCACACCTCAGATTCCCGACACCAACCACCTACAATGCATCCTTCTCAACACCCGATCGGTCCACAGGCACGCCATTGACCTATGGAATCTACTAGACACCATCTCACCAGACGTCGCCTTCCTAACAGAAACATGGATGAACGCTTCCTCCGCCCCAGACATCACCATTGCCATCCCTGAAGAATATAAGATCACACGCAAGGACCGTACCGGCCACACAGGAGGAGGAATCGCTATCGTCCATAAAAAATCAATCCACATCTCAACCAGCTCTGACGTCAATCTCGCCAACTCTGAACACCTTCACTTCCAGATCCACATCGACCCCAAGACCACACTCAGAGGCACCCTCCTCTACAGACCACCAGGACCCCGCGCAAAATTCAGTGAAGACATCACGGACTTCATCACTCCACACGCGCTCCCCTCCAAAGATTACATCCTTCTGGGAGACCTCAACTTTCACCTCGAAAAGAACAACGACCGCAACACCACCACCCTCTTGGACAACCTCGCCAACCTCGGACTTAAACAACTGGTCACTTCCCCCACCCACATCGCAGGTCACACACTCGACCCTATCTTCACCTCCAGCAATCATATCGCCTTCAGCCACACTACGGATCTCCTCTGGACTGACCACAGCTGCGTTCACTTCACCTACAACAAGCCGAAACCCATCAACCACCCCCAACCAACTCTGCAAAGAAACTGGAACAAAATCACCATCGACCAGATCTCCTCATCGCTCCTTCTAAACACCCCAGCCCACTACTCTAACCCAGACCAAGCCGCCACCAACTTCACCCTATGGTTATCCAACACCGCCGACATCCTAGCACCACTGAAAAAACGTCAACGCAAACCTGGCAGCAAGAAGGCCTCATGGTTCAATGATGATCTTAAGAAGTCCAAGAAACTCTGCCGCTCCCTTGAAAAGGCCTGAAAAAAAGACCCAACCACTAGCTCCAAAGACGCCTTCAAAATCGCCACCCGCACACACCACCAACTAATCCGAAAGGCCAAGAAAACAGCATTCAAGGATCGACTAGACAACAACGCCCACAACAGCAAGGAACTTTTCAACATCGTCAAGGAATTTACCAATCCCTCGGCCAACTCCAATGACATCACCCCCTCTCAAGCCCTCTGCGACTCCCTGGCTTTATTCTTCCACAACAAAATTGCAGACATCCACAACAGCTTCGACAACCAACCCGGAGACCAACCCACCCAACCATATGCTGAACATTCTCCCCCCTTGAACACCCTTAACGACTGGAACCCAATCTCCACTGAGGACACCATCCGCCTGATGAACTCCATCCACTCAGGATCCCCCACAGACCCATGTCCTCACCACATCTTCAACAAAGCAGACTCCGCCATAGCACCGCACCTCCGAGACGTCATCAACTGCTCCTTCAACTCCGCCACCTTCCCGGAAAGCTGGAAACACGCTGAACTCACCGCCCTTCTGAAAAAACCCACTGCGGACCCCACCGAACTCAAAAATTACCGCCCCATCTCGCTCCTTCCTTTCCCGGCCAAAGTCATCGAGAAAGCTGTCAACAACCAGCTCGCCGCCTTCCTCGAAGCCAACAAATCCCTCGACTCCTCACAGTCCGGCTTCCGAGCAAAACACAGCACTGAGACCGCCCTCATCGCAGCAACAGACGACATTCGAACTCTACTGGACAATGGAGACACAGTCGCCCTCATCCTCCTCGACCTCTCTGCAGCCTTCGACACAGTCTGCCACAGCACCCTTTTACAACGCCTCAGAAACATCGGAATACAAGGAAAAGCACTTGAATGGATCACCTCGTTCCTCACCGGAAGAACCCAGAGAGTCCGCCTTCCACCATTCAAGTCCGAGGCCACTGAAGTCATCTGTGGCGTTCCACAGGGATCCTCACTCAGTCCCACCCTCTTCAACGTATACATGAGCCCCCTCGCGGCCATCGCCTGCCAACACAACCTCAACATCATCTCTTACGCGGATGACACGCAACTGATCCTTTCTCTCACCAATGACCCCAGCACAGCCAAAACTAATCTACACGAAGGAATGAAAGAAGTTGCCGAATGGATGAAACACAGCCGTCTGAAACTGAACTCAGATAAAACAGAAGTCCTCATCCTAGGTACATCCCCCTCTGCATGGGACGACTCTTGGTGGCCGGAAGCCCTTGGAAAAGCACCCATCCCGAAAGACCACGCACGGAACCTAGGCGTTATCCTGGATTCTTCACTTTCAATGAACAGACAAGTCAGCGCCGTCTCCTCATCCTGCTTCAACATTCTTCGCATGCTCAAAAAAACATTTCGCTGGATCCCCACCGAAACCAGAAAAACAGTCACCCACGCTCTGGTCACGAGCCGACTGGACTATGGAAACACCCTCTACGCAGGTACTACCGCTAAACTCCAGAAGAAACTCCAACGAATCCAAAACGCCTCAGCCAGGATCATATTAGACATCCCGCGTAACGAACACATCTCTGGTCACCTGAAAGACCTCCACTGGCTACCCGTCAATAAGAGGATCACTTTCCGACTGCTAACCCACGCACACAAATCACTCTACGACATCGGACCAGAATGCCTCAACTCACGACTGTCCTTCTACACCCCCTCCCGCCAACTACGTTCTTCCAGCCAAGCCCTCGCCACTGTACCTCGCATCAACAAGACCACCATGGGAGGCAGATCCTTCTCATACCTGGCAGCTAAAACATGGAACTCACTCCCCACTTACCTTCGCCTTACCCAGAACCACCTAGCATTCAGAAAGCAACTTAAAACGTGGATATTTGACAAATAATCCTCCTCCCCTCCCTAAGCGCCTTGAGACCCTCTGGGTATGTAGTGCGCTATATAAATTCTTTGACTTGACTTGACTTGACTATTTTGAGCATATAGTGTTCTACATGGGTACGCCTCCGTTTCGACAGCTTAGTGAGCATTGGTTCCTGTCTTTTAGACTGGTCTGGCTAGACTGTATCATGTCTGTGTTCTGTTGCCTCTTCTATGGATTTGGCTGCGAGTTGGACCTGTGTCTACACTTCCATCGGTTGCACCGCCGGACATAAAAGTGCTCCTAGAGCCCTTGCATGTCCATGGGTACAGTTGACCATAGCGTATTCCCATGTTGATGACACCATTTTTAGAGCCTCCAAGGGATGCTTCCACTCCTGTTGGAAGGGAATTCGGTTCTGCTTCAGAGGTACAGGCATCCGTTCCAGGGCTGCAGGCATCTAATTCTTCCCCGATGGCTGCTGTAGGGACCAGAGATGACCATCTTTGCTCACTCGACATGATACTGGAAGTTCTGGAGGGATTGCCACTTGCAGATACAATGTTCAGTGATGTTGAGTCTTCAGCGCAGGATTCGTAAACAATCTGGCCTCTCCTGTGCGGGGAACTATTTGGCAACTTTTTAAACATTTACCAAATTGAAGGGCGAACAATGACTTTGTTTTATTTTTCATTCTCTGCTCTAACTAAGCATAGTGACTTTCAAGGTGCTCAGTGAAATAATAACCTCATATATTAGTCTAGAGGACCTTTGTACGCATAAATAGTTTTGTTATGGATATTTTTTAGCAGCTTTTAAGGATTTTAATTATAAAGGATTTTTATGCTTTTCATTGTTTTAGCTTTATTATTATTTAGCTGACCCTGTTGACCTTTTGATGAGGAGTGGGTGTTATGTCCTTTAGGCTAGCCCTGTCATGTATACCCCTTTTTACATACATTGTCCCACCCACACAACACTAACAGTTCTGAACAGGTGTCCTTTTACCTAGTAGCTTGCTCCTGTCTCTTCGACACCAGGCTCTTAGTATTCTATCATAATAACTGTAACTGACATACATAAACAACCCTCAGGCAACACATAATTATTCACCACTATTTTCATCCTTGGCCAACCGCCAGCTGTGCGTGATTGCATTTGTTTGGTAAAACATTTATGATTATTTTCATAACAATAGTGACTGTTTTCAAAACATACTGATTCTAGAAGAAACCCCAGAGTGACCACTCTAGTATATAAGACCCTTATTCCCCCCTGCAAATTAGAGGAGAACTCCTTTGGAGCTGACAGGGGGTCCTGCATGCTGAATCTTCGACATGCAGCGGTCGGACATCCCTTGCGCGGTGTCATCCTCAGAGCAGAGATGGGCTCCTTTGCTCTTTACCATCAGGTGAGGGTGTTCGCTCTTCCCTAGGGGATTCTTGGCTATATACACATGTACAGGCTGCACCTACATACCTAGGTTAGGTACATTTAGGCAAAATATGTAAGGCGCACATTTTAGGAATGTGCAAATGCAACTGTTTTTATCTGAACTGCTTATGTTCATCTTCTTAGCACTATGGTAAAAATGTATCTACTGCTTACTATTTTAGTACTTGCGATTTCTTTCGTATGCTTCTCTATCCTGTTGTAGCAAATACGTTTTACACAAGACTGACGCTGGACAAATAAATACTTATTGAAATTTCTTAATCACAATCCTGTGTATTTTCTGATAATAATTTAGAACGAGTGACTGAGAGATAAGGGCTGTACTGTTTTCCACGATCCCTGAGGAATCAGGGTTGTCATGTTCAGTGATTGTCAGAAACTACTTACACCACTGTAAGATGGTGGTAGTGGCACTGTAGAGCTAGCTGGTATAATGGCTGACATATCCTGCGGGGGTGCTCGGAAGCGGTTGAGACACCAAGCCCTCAGTTTAGGGCATTCAAATCAAAACTCGCAGGTCATGGGGATTCCTAGGAACTACACGACAGTTGGTTGGTAAGCCAGACTCGGAATAGCTCAGTGCGGCCCGTCGGCACAAAGGTGGAGAGGCAGCAAAGCCCCACACAGCTAGCTGGCATGCTTCGGGGGATGGCAAGATCACGGCCAACACGAAGATCTTGGTGACATCGCTGTGAAACGGGCAGAAGGGCCAGTGGAGCCCGCCTTCCAGTCGGAATACAGGACTATGAGTCCTGCTTCGATCGAGAGGTGGGGGGCAAGGTACGCCCCCCCCCGGTAAGTTGGCACACATTCAGTCCATGCTCCCTGTGCAGGTACTGCCCACTTGGTGTAATAGTGGGAAGCTAGGGAATTTGGAGCAAACGGAGGACACTTGACTGGACTACGATCAAGGCAGTCATGAGGCAGGGCAGTTGAGAGATGATGACGAGAGCTAAGTGGATGTGCGTCACTGGTGACGGGAGGGTGCCGTGGGGAGGTTGTCTAACCCATCTGCACTTAATATGTTACAGGATAAAAGGGTTCAGAGGGACACAGGAGTTATGTTATGTTATGTTGTTGGTGTTTTATAAAGCGCATGAATCACCCGGGGGCATCTCCGAGCTACCTAGACCAATTGCCGACAACAACAAAGCCGGAAAGAGACATCAATATAAAAAGGGTTTCAGGTGTTTCTTGAAAACCAAATAAGATGGTGACTTACGCAAAACTTCTGGTAGTGAATTCCAATATTTGGGGCCTACAAAAGAAAAAGCTTTTCCGCCCAGACGAGTCAGTTGGAAGCGTGGAATCGCTAGAAGAGCCTTTCCATTAGATCTTAAGTTACAGTAAGAGGTTAATTTGCAGAGTTTATTTTGTAGGTACTTTGGGCCGGTTTCCCTCATAGCTTTAAAAACTAGACAACATGTCTTAAAGAAGGATCTCTTTTTGACTGAAAGCCAATGTAGTTCCCTCAGTAAAGGGAGAGATGGTGTGCCAGGGGGACGATTTAAGACCAAACCCGGGCGGCAGTGTTTTGGATAACTTGGAGCTTTACTAACTGCGTGTCCCCTATTTCTGCCAGCAAAGCATTACCATAGTCCATCCGGTTGTTTACTAAAGCCTGGACCACCGTCCTACGGTGGCTCTGGGGAAGGTATGGAATAATTTTTCGCAACAGCCGTAGGCTATAATAACAGGAACTAATTATGTTACTGACAATTTTCTTCATCGACAGATTCTGATCCAACTGTATTCCTAGGCTTTTTACTGAATCCGAGGGAGCTGGTGCACTGCCCAGCTCAAGCTGCCACCAGTCGTCCAATATCAGATCCTGTCTTTTCCCCAGGAACATTAGTTCTGTCTTTCCTGGGTTCAATTGGAGGCAGGAATCTGCCATCCACTTTGCAATAGCCAGCATTCCTTGTGAAAAGCGAATTTTTTCCTCCGCCAAATTCCTCCCAATAGGGAAAATCAGTTGAGTGTCGCCTGCATGAGACGACCTCAAACCCATAATGCCGTACTATTCTAGCTAGCGGGGCCATATAAACATTGAAGAGAGTAGGGCTTAGGCATGAGCCCTGTGGAACCCCCCTCTCCAACAAAGACTTGTTTGACCTGAAAGGGCCCATCATGACCTTTTGTGTCCTATCGGTCAAAAAATGGATCAGCCACTTCAGGGCCAGGTCACTGATCCCACAGTCCTGTAACCTCTCCGCAAGCAGTCGATGTGAAACAGTATCGAATGCTGCGGAGAGGTCCAGAATGATAAGCATCACCGATGAATTGACATGGAGACAGCAGGCGATGCCGAAGCGGCTGGCCCCCCAGAGGGCACTGACCTTGGCACCAGGTAAGATTCTGAAATATAGTTCTGACGCCCCCAGGCAGTTTGTGCAATAGGTGCAGTGAGTGAGGCGCAGGGGATCAGGGAGGCCCACAGGATGAGGCTATTGGAGGACCTCAGGGAGTCTCAAGCACCCGAGGGATGCGTGTCAAGCAGGGAGGCCTGCACAGCAATGGTGTCCATTGGGACTGAAGCATGGGTGCCCCAGGACAGCAGGGAGGCCCGCTTGAGGAACAAGAGGTACCTGCGCGACACCAGATTGGGCACGTAGGACCCCAGAGTGAACACTGGTGATTCCACACAGAAGCAGAGAGACAAGAAACGGGACGCATTAGAGCAGGGGGGTGACAGCGGGCAAGGAGGATGCCAAAGGGGTGGGGACCGGAGCTGGTGGGGAGGCAAAGAAGGACATACAGGACCTTACTCGGGACAAGTTAGAGATTAAAGAGGCCACATTTAAGTAGCTGCCTTACATGGGGACGGGTTAGCCTCTGGGGGTCCACCTGAGGCAGACGATGAAAGAGAAGATTTGGAAAGGTGAGTATGCTGAGATGATGAAATGCCTCCACAGAGAATTGAGATGTAAGGAAGGGTCCAAGGAAGAGGAGCTAGAACTCTTAAAACAGCCAAGAGTGCTGATGACTACAGAGAACTGGGCAGCAGCGTTCCTCATGCGAGTGCTTATTGTGAGAGATATCTGGAGAGGTCAGTTTCACTCTTCAAATATATGGATGTGATAAGAAAGGCCCAGTTAAACTACGGGGGGTACGTGTGGGTTCAGTACAATGAGGAGTTTAGGGCATGCATGGTGGTGGACTCAAGCTTACAATGGGGTGGGTTAGACACCGATCTATGGCAACAAACTATGGGCCCAGCAAAATGTGGCAAGACAATCTTTACAGCCAATGATCTGCGGATCATTTACAAGCCCTTTCGGGGGTTCCCCACCCGGAGAGGGTGGGGGATCAGGGAACACCCAAAGTAACCAAAGTGGGGCCTGTTGGGACATCAACAAAGTCCTGTGCACAAGAGAATTCTATAAATTTCGACATGTGTGCTTAAATTGCTCTGGCAGACACCCCATGGTGGCATGCTTTGTGGTGGGCGGGAGTGGTTATTCAACCGGGCAGCAACAGGGGACGTCAGGTTGACCGCAAGGGAACATGCAAGGGGAGACTAAGGCTTTCGGCAAGGAAGGGTAAGACGCCCCTCAGGTGGACAGATTGGTTTCCTGGTTCACCCATGACGACAAGACAGAAGATGCATGTCGCGAGAAGGGTTTATGACTGGGTTTAGACCGGGGTTACAACGGCCCGGGGACACGTTGCTGGGCAGCCAATTTGAAATCGGCAAGGGAGCATGCGCGAGTAATGAGGGCAAAACTGGACAAAAAGGTGCAAGAAGGCAGGACGGGCGTCCCTTCACAGACTGGCCTATGGAACACCTGATTGGAGTGGTACCTAAGAAGGAGATGGGCCAGCTCCATCTCATACAGCATCTTTCTTGTCCCAAAGGACAGTCAGTAAATGACTTAATTCCCCCAGAGCAAGTAGCAGTGACCTATTTTTACAGTGGATGTTGCCCTGGCGCTAGTAGAGTGGGTTGGTCAGGGGGTACTGATGGCCAAGAGCGACATTATTTCTGCCTTCCATCTGTTGCTGGTACACCCTGCTGATTTTCCACTGCTAGGCATTCAATTCAATGGGAGTACGTAGAAAAGCTCTACCCATGAGTTGTTCTATATCATGTGCCCTATTTGAATGCTTCAGCATTTTCCTGCAGTGGCTTTTCACATTGCATTTGGGGCATAAACACTATCTGGACGATTTCTTCTTTGTGGGTGACCCAGTTCAGAGGACTGCCAGTGTTTGCTGGGTAGTTTCCAAACGCTCATGGACAACACAGGAGTTCACTTATTGTCAGAGAAGACAGTAGGGCCAAGCACAACTTTATCCTTTCTGGGGATGGAGATTGATTCTGTAGCAATGATGGCGAGGTTACCGGGTGACAAAAAGCTTAACATGATGGAATTGCTGAACGTAATGGTAAGCAATTAGAAAGTGACTGTGAAAGAGGTGCAGGTGTTGCTGGGACATCTGAGCTTCAGCTGCAGGGTGGGGAGAGTGGGTGGACATTCTGTAGCACAGCTGGATCTGTCACTCACAGGCTTGCCTCTGCCACACCGTCATGTCAGGTTGTCAGCAGGAGTGAAGGAGGACCTGAAAATGTGGAGGACATGCTTGCTATCATTCAACGAACTCCCATTGGCAGCTCTGACAGATCCGGACTGGAGTGCACAGCTATTTTCAGATGCTGCAGGGGGTTCTGGCTTTGGCCAGACCAGTGAAAAGGGGGTAAGCAGAGCATCGCCTTCCTAGAATGTTTTCCTGTTGTAGTAGCAGTCGTGCTATGGGGGAAGCGGCTGGCCCATAAGAAGGTTCTGTTTTGAGTGAACAATATGTCAGTGGTGTACGTAGTCAACAAACAGTCAGCAAGGGAACATCAGTTATGGCAGCTATTAAGGGTGTTTGTTCTGCATTGCTTGAGTCTGGCCATCACGTTCAGAGCCAAACATGTCCCGGGGGTGGACAATGACATTGCTGATGCTTTGTCTCATTTGCAGTGGGAGAGGTTCCATGGCTGGCCACGGAGGCGGATCCAGTGAAGACTCGGATGGCACAAGAACTCTGGTCATTAGAAGAAAGAGGATGCTTCAATTAGTAGTCGGGTCTCTAGCGTTTTCCAAGAGAAAAGCATACCAGCAGGCATGGGCAGAATTCCTGGCTGGGGGGTCACAAAGAGGTTTCGGGAATGTGAAAGGGTGTAGGATGTGGTACAATTTCTACTCTCTCTCATAGAGAAAAGGCCGACAAAAGTTACAATAGCTGGAAAATTGTCCTGTATTGCATTCATGGGTAAGCTTCTTTGGGGCTGTGCTCCATCGGCAGAGGAGCTGGGGAGTAGGATTCTGGAGGGCTGAGTGAAGGAAACTGGCCAGGGGTTGCGTCAGCAAAAGTGCCTGACTTCAAAGTTGTTGACCGGAGTGATTCGGGCCCTTTTGAACGTTTGCTACGGATAAGAGGAAATGGTTATTTTTGGATCCCTCATGTCTTGGATGTTTTTTGGGGCGTTAAGAGTATCGGAGCTAATGGGGGACAAGGGGAGTAGGGGTCTACAGTGGGAGGAGGGTCATTACGGGGAAGAGGGTGTGCAGGTGTGGCTGTATAAGTCCAAGATTGAGCAGAGGATAGAAGGGAGAGCTGTTTTCATGAGAAGTTACCCAGAAAGAAGCATCTGCCCTGTGGGCGGGCTATGGCTTTGCAGCACCAGGGGCACAGGGTAGGCAAGGTATTTAAATTCACCGATGGCAGCCAAGTGACATATTTCCAGCTGTTTTCTGGTTTGCAAGCGGCCTTGAGGGTGGGGGGCTTGGACCCAGCTGGGTTTGGGACCCACTTTTTTGGATAAGGGCAGCGACGGAAGCGGGTCGGTGGGGTTGGTATCAGAAACACATTATGGATTTGGGTAGATGGTCGTCAAATTGCTTTCTCAGATATGTGTGGGGGAGGGCACTGGGGGGATTGAGGAGTAGTTTATCAACTTACTTAAATTGAATTTGATATTTGATTTCATTACCTGCCGGTTTTTACGCTGTGTCATTGTTTTAAACATTTGTGGTGCTGTTCTGTGCACTTCTGGCAAACCGAGCACTAGAGGCAGCTCTCCCCCCGAGGTAACGCCATCTTGGGTCGGGAGACGGACGAGCAGTCTAGTGCTCCGCCCCTCCCGCCCTTTCCTCCTTAAAACCCGAGCATTTCCATACTTGCCGCTGATTACTAGTGCGAGTGTGTAAACGTCCTGAGGCGGAAAGCCGGGACCGTGCATTTTTTAAACACTGCGACTGCTGCTTTGTTTTACTTAAATTGAATTTGATATTTGATTTCATTACCTGCCGGTTTTTACGCTGTGTCATTGTTTTAAACATTTGTGGTGCTGTTCTGTGCACTTCTGGCAAACCGAGCACTGGAGGCAGCTCTCCCCCGGAGGTAACGCCATCTTGGGTCGGGAGACGGACGAGCAGTCTAGTGCTCCGCCCCTCCCGCCCTTTCCTCCTTAAATGGCCCCCCTCACTAGGAAGCGCAGCGGACGAGCGCAGCGGGCGCGCCGGCGGCGCGCCGAAGGCTCGCCAAAGGCAAGCCCGTCTGCGCCCGTCCGCGCTGGACCCGCGCCTAGGGCCAGTCCCCCTGCTTCGCACAGCCTCCATCCTACCTCCAAACATCTATATGATAGAGAGACGCTGTGGGCTCTAAACAAAAAGCCCGCCACAGAGGGCTGCGAAGTAAGGAAACCAGGACTTAAAGCCCAATTTCATCTCTCGTATTGCGCTAACTGTCGTCAAACCCTGCCCAAATCTCTCTGGCAACCTATTGCATCCCAAGAGAACCAAAAAACCATCCCGCCTAAGGGAAAAAACCTCTCGGTCAAATGCCTGCTGCTCAACACGAGATCCCTGGTCAAACATAGTTTGGAGATAGCAGAGGCTGTCCAAGAGGAGGATATTAAGATAGCATTTATCACGGAGTCATGGACTGATGCAGCATCAGGGCCAGACATAGTCAAAGCAACCCCCCGGGACTATGTGTGCCACACCCAAAATAGGGACAAAAGAAGAGGGGGTGGTTTAGCGATCATTTATCATAGCAGCATCAGAGGCTCTTTTCAACCCGGTCCCGCCGGCCTTAATGAATCGCTGCTTTTCAACCTCACGCTCTCAGATCATCAATCCTTTAGTGGTGGTCTGATCTATAGACCCCCAGGTGGGAAAGCCCAATTTTTTACAGGATTAAATAGGGCACTTGAAGCTGCAGCATCTGTCCAAATGTTCACCCTTCTGGGCGATTTTAACTTTCATTTGGAATGTGACGCGGACACAAATTCCCGGGAGCTAATCGACCTACTGAGGGGGATTGATATGACGCAACGGGTATTTGACCCTACACAGAAAGCAGGGCATACCCTAGACGGGATTTTTACAAATCATCCCAACCTAAAAGTGATATCGGTTCTTCCAGTATCATGGTCGGACCACTCTGCAATTTACTTCACGATACCCCCCATCACCCCTAGGAAACCACTTAATACAAGAAACGCCCCGAGACAGGTCAGAAAATGGAAGAACATCAAAGGGGACAAGCTGGAAAATACGCTAGCAAACTCCCTGACCCCGCTCCCTGACAATGTAGAGGAAACGGCCATGTCCTATACAGCCTGGCTGGACCGTGCCTGCTCGCTCTTGGCCCCCCCTAAAATTACCTATTCCACCCGGGCTTCTCCGGCAGCTCCCTGGTTTACAGAACAAATCAGGGAACACAAAACACGGTGTAAAAAATTGGAGAGAATCTGGCGAACGAACTACAGCGAGGCAGACAAACAAACTCTTAATTTGGAACAAAGAAGCTATAGAGAAAGAATATTGCAAGCAAAAAAGGCTTTCCTTACTAAACAGATAAGGGAAGCCAGCAACACCTCCAAAAAATTATTTCAAACGGTTTCACTTCTAGCCAATCCCAAAGCTACAGAAATTCCCCCCAGTCTTCCGCTCTGTGAAAACCTGGCTAGCTTTTTTCGAGAAAAGGTAGAAAACATCTTCTTTTCACTAGACAGTCGAGTCATGACACCCCCCTCGAGGGAGGGCCTGGAGACTCTAGGCCCTTCAGCCAGACTTCAACAATTCCAGCCTATCACTGAAAAGGAAGTGGTAACGCGCCTTTTAAAAATAAAATCAGGCTCTCCTCATGACCCCTGTCCCACTGGTATAGCCAAACTAGCCCCAGATGTCATTGCAAGTGGACTTACTCCACTTTTCAATCGGATGCTGGAGAAAGGAGAATATCCCTCCATATGGAAGCGAGCATCCATCTTGCCACTACTAAAAAACCCAACCAAGACATTACCAATTTGAATAACTATCGGCCGATAGCTCGACTTCCTCTCCCCGCAAAAATTATCGAAGGCAGCCTTAATTCACAACTTAGCGCCTTTTTAAACACAGGGGATTACCTTGACCCTTCACAACACGGGTTTCGGGCGGAGCACAGTACGGACTCCGCCCTGATTAAAACAGTGGAAGACATCAGGCAGGTGATGGACGCAGGAGGCAGAGCAGCCCTGATCCTGCTGGATCTCTCCGCGGCCTTTGATACGGTCCACCACAAATTGTTGGTGGACCGGCTGAGGGCCTGTGGAATCCAGGGAAAGGCACTTAACATCTTACAGGCCTTCCTGGCCGATAGAACCCAGGTAGTGGCCCTAGGAGACTACGAATGCCACCCGTTTGCGCTGCCTTGTGGAGTCCTTCAGGGGTCTTCGCTCAGCCCTACCCTTTTTAATGTCTATGTTGCATCCCTAGCCCTGGTGATACGATCGTTTGGCTTTCACCTCACAGCATATGCAGACGACACTCAGATAGTGGTGTCACTCTTACCGGGAAATGTTCAAAATACAGCAGACAGATTTAAAAACTGCATGCGTGAGGTGGACTGCTGGATGGCACAAAACTGCCTAAAACTTAATTCCACGAAGACAGAAGTGTTGCTCTTCGGAGCCACGGATAACTTCTGGTCCCCGAGCTGGTGGCCAGATGAAATGGGTCCTCTCCCCTCCCCGGTGGAGAAAGTAAAAAACCTGGGCATTCTAGTGGACAATTCCCTGTCCTTTAAACCCCAGGTTAACGCACTCTCCTCCTCCTTGCATTATGTTCTTAAAACCATTAGAAAAATTCTTCCCTATGTGGAGAAGGAACATAGGAAAACCATTGTTACAGGTCTAGTCCTCTCCCGCTTAGACTATTGTAACAGCCTGATGCTAAACGCCCAGCAGAGCGTCCTCAATAAACTCCAACTATTACAGAACGCAGCTGCCCGCCTGATCACTGACACTCCCAAATTCGCATCTATCAGTCAGGACTTGGTGACTCTACACTGGCTACCTGTCCGCAAGCGAATTGTTTTTAAGGCGCTATGCATGGTCTTCAAAGCCCTACATGATATGGGCCCCAGGTATATGAAACTGCTCTTTCGATGGCATATACCGGCAAGAACACTGAGATCAGGGGAACAGGCCCTGGTCATGGTCCCCAGAACTAAAAGAGCTCGCTGGGGAGGCAGGAGTTTCTCCCTTGGGGCTGCCGAGGCCTGGAACAAACTTCCTCTCAGGCTTAGACAATCCCAGGACCTGATGGTGTTCAGGAGAGAGCTCAAAACCTGGCTCTTTACCCACTAAGCCCTTCTACTCATTCCAGCACTAGCAGTCAGCGCCAGGACACCTCCGGGTAACAGAGCGCTCTACAAATGTGAAAATAAAATAATAAAATAAACTTAATTTTGTTGCAGTTTCCGTTCCCGGACGCCTGGAAGCAGGGATGACCATCTGGATAGTCGATCATTTCTTTGTGAAGTGGGTGGAGCGTCAAGCCAGGGACAGCTGCCAAGGCAGGAATTTGGGTTTTGATAACTCTTTGTATACTGTTTCTTTTGTAGGAAAAGGGGGGGATGAGGTGGAATGAACTCAGTCACTCTCTCAATAGTCTGTTGGTGGGCGGGAAATATCTGGTTGTGCTACTGCTTCACCTTGGGGAAAATTGCCTGCTTGTACAGAGGGGGCTGGCCCTCATTAAGGTAATGAAAGAGAACCTCAAGGTCATGAGCCGGATGCTATACAATGTGGACTGAATTTATTCCCAGGAGATGCAGGCATGTGGCCACTAGGTCAGCAGCCACAGATAAAGTGAGGAGGAAGCTCAACAAAGAAATGAGGGAATTCTGCAGGGACTTGGGGATTGGGAGGGTGGAACATTCCGATCTCTGCTACGAGGATGGTGAATTTTTCAGGGTTGATAGGGAACACCTCTCTTTCATAGGCGCATATCTGCTGCAGATGAGGCTGGCTCTGGCTAAAGTGCTAGACACTTCATATGTGTGACATTTCCCTTGGGTCCTAGCGGTGTGCTTGTGGTGGGGTGGGGTGGGGGCAGAGAGGGGGCATGGGGAGGGAGGGGATCAGGTGGGCAAGAGAGAACAGTCAGTTCCCTCCCATCGCCCCTCCTTTCTCTGAGTGGTGGTCAGCTGAGAAGTTGCCATGATTTACGGAAGTTTATTGTTTGTCAGCAGCAGTTCAGGCTGAAAGGGAACAGTTAGGCAAATTCACGCCTGGACGACATAGGAAGTTCAAGTTTAGGTAGGACGTTCAATAGGGTTCCAAGGGTAAATGAGGTAGGAAAACGGAAGGGATCTTAGAAGTCCCAGTTACAGTTGATCAGCTCTGATGCAAGTTTTTATTGAGGTTTGAAGAGTGTTATGTGGTTAGGGGTATATATGGGGTGGATGTAGATTAGCATAGGTAATTAAAGATGTATAGTGAGGTTATAGTTTTTTAAGGCAAAGGTCTAGGTTATGTTGTAATGTGCACCTGTTTCAATAAAGCAGCCTTTTTCACACACAATCTGGTGTCGGTGGTCTGTGCTGCTCTCCTCTTCCCCAATTTTCACATTCTTTCTACAACATATTTTAGGAAATGTTTTTGTAGCAGCTGCATTTTACACATGTTTATGGCTGCATGTTGAATAAGGTCTTACTTTTTCCATGCTTATTAATAATGTAGTGCTAATGGAAAAAAAATACTAAATCTAAGAGCCTTGCCGTCCAAAGAAACCAGTGTTATAATGACTTTGGGTTAGGCGTCTTTATGTTGTTCAAAAATGAAGCATATTTCGCCATTTGAATCGAACCGAGGAGTTTGCAGTCTGAAGAAGGTTGATTTTTGTCACAAACAGCACGCAGACTCAGCCTTAGCCATCCCAGCTGTGATGGCCTGGCCCATGGAGGTGGGGATATTTTGGTGTCCCACCTCCTCAGACTCGCTCATTCCTTTAATTTAGTTACTGGTGATGTCAAACCTTGCCTGTATTTTACTGTTGGGAACCTTTACCTATAAATGTCGGTGTGCCATTAAAAAACACATATGCTACTTACAAGAACGAAAACAATCTTCACGTCTAGGCTAATTCTCTCTTTTATTCAGCATACCTGTATGTTTTTTAAACAAAGCTTCAAAGGCTTTACCCGCCTCCCACCATTCTAGACTTTTTGATTTGCTAATTTGATGCTGTGCGTGGATTAAAATATTTCTGCAGTTAACTTAAAAGGCAATTGTGTTTGTAAAAGCCTTTAGGCTATGTTTAACACGTCTGCACTTTGTGATAAGCTTTCACCCTATTTTTTTTTTAAAACATAAAGATGTCTGCAGTCCTGGGAGAAGGTTGCCTGCTTTGTACTTTGGATAAGAAATGCGAGAACTAAGAACTACACTATATAAAAGGACATTAGCCTAATTAAGAACGCTATCCAGCGGCAGCCCCTCTATGTGGGCGGAGGAGCATCGCCCCACTGCTTTCTCGCAGTTCGAGAAGCAGAAACAGAAAATGGTATTATAAATACCATTTTATGTTTCTGCTTCTCGCACTGTGAGAAAGCAGAAGGGTTTAGTTGGGGGCGGGCGGGTCTGCTTGAGGCAGGGGAGCAGTAGCTAGACCAATGCTGGGGGCCCTGACTGTTTGGTCGGCCCTCTGGGGCTGACCAAACCAGTCACTCACTCTTTCCCTTTTTGCCATGTAGGCTGCATGCAGCCTACATGGAGAAAATGGCCTCCCCATAGACGCCTGTGGGGTCGACATCCCAACTAATCACAGCACTGCCCTTGCAGCATTGTGATTGGCTTAGGGGAGGGGAGGGAGGCTGCCTGCTTCCTGTTCGTGCGGAGGCAGGAAAGCAGGAGCAGACCCAGCAGTGAAGACGCAGGACTTGGGAAAGGTACATTAAAAGATTTTTATTATTATTTGAAACACCCCTCCCCGCATAACCCCTCCTTCCCTCATGAACACTTGCCCATCCTCCTCCATCCCGCGCGACCCCGCGCCCACCCTCCCACCCGTAAACCATGCCGACGGCGACTGATGCTATCACAGTTAAAGTTAGCGAATGTGTATGTTTTTTCACGTAAACATGGTGCTATTTGCCCAATCTCAACGTCAGGCAAGCTTTGCACAGAGACTCTGTTTTCCTTCCTTAAATGCAAATGCTTTTGCTAAAAATGGGCTACACTGGTTTTATGCCTTATTTGAATGAGTGAATGTGCGGAGTGGTGGTGGGTTCGTTTTTGTGGAGTGGTGGTGTGTGATTATTACAGTGTGTAGGTTCAAAGAGTGCTTTTTATTAGTCTAGTGAACACTGTTTGGCATTAAGAGAGTTTTAATTTATTAACATTTTAGTTGGAATTTACTTAATTTTGGGTGGGGAAAACACAAATAAAACTGAAGCTTCTACGAACAAATAGCAACCATAAAGGGTGTGTATGCGTGGATACACACGCGCACACACACATTGTAGAAAATGCGTACAACAGCTTTTACATTGTGTGGAGAGTACATTTGTGTATTTCCCAAAGAGGACAACCAGGCCTTCTCTCTTAGGAGGTTATTTAAAAAGCCCCCTGCGCCGCAGGAACATCACTTTTCCCATGTTAAAAGTGACGCACTGGAGGCGCAAGGGGCTTGTAAATAAGCCTCTTAATTTTAATGGTTGAGCATTTGAGACCCATTGTATGTACTTTAGTATATACTTATATATGTGTGTGCTTTTTGGGCTCTGGAGATCAGCCCTAGGGCATGTCTGCTTCTGCTGGGACTTTTTTCTGTTAAACTGCCTCTATTAAACTGTCTTGATAGAAAACGACCAGTAGCGGTCAATAAAATACCAGCATTGCTTTCTGCTTGTTCAACTGGCTCTATTTAACTGTCTTGATATAAAACGACCAGTAGAGGTCAGTAAAATAATAGAATTGCTTTCTGCTGAGGGACTTTGTTTTTTTTAATTTTTCAGGCAACTGCCTCTATTTAACTTTCTTGATAGAAAACAACCAGCAGAGGTCAGTAAAATACCAGAATCACATTAGCACTCTCTAGATTCCAGTCCATGGAAATTGTCTTCCACGAGCACCTGTAGGCAATAATATTTTTTTCAAATCTTGTATTTTCAATGATATGACCACCGAAGACCCTGATTTCATATTAAAAAACGAAGCTTTGGACTATACCATTTCCTGCTGAAAGGCAATATTTCTCTCCATGTGTTCCCATACCTGGTGCGTTGCACAGTTTGATGCAAACATTTCCCTCCATGTTAAAGAATAGTAGATGTTTCAGCACCCAGGCTAATGTGTTGCATAGCTAAATACATACAAGGTCCCAAATGCGAGACTGATTGCATTGCAAATGCTTGTTAATTTGACAGTGGCTATGATCTTCAGGTCACCAGTTTAACTAATAATATGGACGTTTTAGCCTTCCATCCTTCCACAGACAATATATGGTGTTTACTAAATAAACAACACTACCACTTACTGAACGAATTAATGAATGAATGAATCTTTATTCAATTATACAATAAAATCATAAAATAAATTACCACTTGCTATTTAAACTCCTCAGAAAAGAAAGAAGCCATGCGTGATTTAACATTTTTTTAATCACCATCATGAGGCGTGTTACATATAGGGTGGTGTAAATTCAGAATCTCAAGGTTCGAGAGAGAGGCAGTTTGTCTTTGAGTAAGGAAGGAAGGGCTGTACATAACTCCCCATCCACTCCTTTGGAACCAAGTTGCTTCGGAGGGGAACAAAGCGGACTATCAGTACGTCCTAGAGTAGGCTTCTTGCACGCAGAAGCTTTCTGTGTTTTCGAACATGAGCACAGAAATGCTGATGTGCCATGGCTTCGAGTCTGCTAATCGACGGTCCCTTCCTTCTACTTGAGTGACGGTTTGTATAGCCTTCCTTCTGCGGAGCCCGCACGTCCTTATCCAAAACTCTTTTGTAACTAATATCTGTGACTTTCATGCAAATGACCCTGAGCTTCACTCTTCTGGTATTCACATGATGTCTCATATTTTTGTTCAGTTTTCCAATTAGGGAAGAGCAAATTACAAGATAGTTTGCTTATACGAGCATGTCCTCAAGAAAGCATAAAACCCATGCCTCCCAAAGTTCCTTCGCGATAAAAATAGATAAATAAAATATCCGCTGTCCTCCACTTTGTATATTTTGTCAGTCGATTACCAGAAAAGTGCGCTTGTATAATGTTAACTGCATAAAAACAAGAAATTCAGTAGAGAAAACAGTAATGTTATCTTTCTAAGCTGGAAGCGGTTCGTTTGAACTCTGCAGGGCTTGTGTTGCTCATCATGATGAAATATTCCATCCCTCCTGGTGTTTCTCTAAAGTGGGCCTTCCTTGCCCTCTTGTGGCAGGTCTACGTCCCTTCAATCTCTGGACTGTTGCAGGGCGCACAGTGCAGCCTAAACATCTTGTCGGTCCAGAGCAGGGAGGTTGGACATTTGGTCTCCCCTGGCACAGCAGTGTGCAGGAGCAGGGTACAGGGTGCAGAGATGTAAGGAGGCAGCACTTCTGACTCCAAGGAAAGATGAGACCACCTACTCTTTCCTATAATGAAATTACCCCTTACTAGGATCACTGCTAATGGGGGCGTGGCTTGCAGGCTGATGGAGGCAGACGTGTGAGCTCCGAGCTCTGCACCGGCCCCTTGATTTATCCCTGTTAACGGCGGTCCTGACCCCGGGAGGACATTGTGGAATGCTCCCACCGCAGTATGAAGCCCTGAGGAGGTGATTGCAGCCCCTGCCTGGCCTGATTGAGGTGCGTAACTGTGGTGGCGGCCTTGAGGGATTACCGGCCGCGGCAGGCAAGATGGCGCCACAGTGTTGAGCAAGTACGGACTGTCCCGCCGCTCGAGGATCCTGCTCAGGATGCCCTGGGAGCCTTGGGAGCAGGGCTCGAGTTGGGGTACCACGCGGGTGGACGGCGTCCCCCCACTTATTTTACAGGGTGGACGCCGTCCCCCCTGCCAAACAGCTGTACTTCACCTTTTTGGCCTCTCTGGGACGAGATCGGAGCCATCTTTCGCGACGTCACTTCCTGTTGTGACGTCACTTCCAGTGACCGCGTCCCCCCACTTCTTTTTTTAGGACTTGTGCCCTGCTTGGGAGTGCCCGAAAATATCCCTATAGCGGCAGTGACATGGCTTGAGACAGTCAGAGATCCTGCTCTGCTGTCCTCAGTAGTGGACCCCTGGCGAGATCGGACGAGAAATGCGGCAGTAATTAGGCCGTGGGACGCCGATCGACACCACCATATGGCGGAGCTTCCTGGAGTGACCTGAGGCGACCTGATTGCTGCACGGGAGGCCCCTACTTAAGGCCCGGCAGTATCGCTGGCGCTTGCGGGTGAGTGCTATCCCACGCACTTTTTATAGAACTGCGCACTGGGGCTGGAGGGGGGCTCCCGCATTACCTCTCCTGTGGACCGCCCATTACAGTTACAGTCTTGGGGCCTTTCACGGACCCGCACTGCTATGGCTAGCCTATTGCGCACTTGGCCCGGACTGCCTGGTAATAGTGCGGGGTGCCCGGCGACCCCCGGGACGCCTGGACTTGGGCCTGGGCGGCCGCTGCTTGCCTGCTTGAGACAGCCTCTGCGCTGAGGTCAGTGCTGGACCTCTTGCTGAGTGGGCGACCAGGGAACTCCTGCGGATCGGATACTGTGGGCACTATAGCGCTTTGTTGGACACTGGCAGGGTGTTGGATTGGGGATTGACGTGGAGAGCACAACACTGCCGGTTGAGTGTGCCATGGCCTGCAGAGATTGATCCGCTCCACGACTGCGTGATAGGGAAACCCAGAGGGAAGCAACAGATGGCCCCACCGGATCAGGAAGACTTGGGGCAAGAGGAGAAACGACCAGCTTCCCCTGAGGTGCCAGGTGATGCAGGGGTGCAACAACAGTTGGCCCGAATACTCCAGGCCATCACGGATACGAGGGAGGCCCTGCATCAGGACATTGCTACAGTGTCAGTCGGACTGGGGCTGTTGCAGGCCGAACACACCAAGTTGGAAGATAGAGTGGAGCAGGCCGAAACCTCCCTGAAGGCCCTGGAGCCAGCGCAGAGGTCCATTGCTTACCAGGTAAGAGATGTCTCCTGTAGGCTTTTGGTGCCGGAGAAAAGAGCCGAAGAGGCTGAAGGATGAAATCGGAGGAATAGCAACCACGTTTTGGGCCTGCCGGGGGGGGGTGGAAGGGTCCAATATAGTGCAGTATTTGGAGGACTGGCTCCACGACAAGGTGGCACCGGAGGGGCTGACACAGTTCTTCACGTTGAAAAGGGCTCTACGAGTTCCAGCTCGCCTGCTGGTGCCGGGTCGCCCTCCACGCCCGGTGGTGGCCAGGCTCCTCCACTAGTAAGACAGAGACCTCCTCCTGCAGACAGCGCACACCTCTGGGCCTTATACTGTGGACAACAGCAAGGTTTCCATTTCCCCGGATTATACGCTGGAGGTCCAATGACGCTGTGTGTCTTTCCTAGCCATCAAAAGAGCCCTACGAGATGAGGGGCTTCAATATTTTTTGATGTTTCCAGCCCGACTTTGGATTATTCTCAATGGCACAACACACTTCTGTGAGGACCCATCGGAAGCATGGGACTGGCTGGAAACTTACAAGACAGGCCCTTGGCTGTCTGGGGAGACTGGGGCACTCGCACCCTTGGGGCTGCTGTCTCAGCGCCGGTGAAGGCCGCGGCGGCACCTTGTCACCCTGTCACCCTGAAGACACCCAGCTCTTCCCATATGGAGAGTAAGAGAAATGAAGCTCCACGAGCGGTGTCGGAACTGCTCCGGGACCATGAGAAGGGATCGGGGACTGGCACAGAGACAGATAAATCTACTGAGGGCACGGACATGGATGAGTCCCAGGCTAGTGGCATGCAGATGCCACATGTCACACCAGGCATGGCTGATGATATTGTTTGACATTGTTAATCTATACCTCATTGATTCGCTTCCTTTGCAGGCCTGCAAGACGAGGTATGTGCCATTTTGATGCTAGTATTGTACGACTATTGTTTTTATTGTGATATTGATTGTGGGTTGTAGCGAGGTGGAAGTTTATGGTGAGATACCTCTCGTGATGGGGTGGGGGCGGACTGTAAAATGTGGGGCACAGGTGTGGTCGATACTCCATAACTTACTGCTGATAATTGACTGACTGCCGCCACTCTTCCCCATTGTTCCTCTGTAGTTGCTAGAGGGTAGTCAGTTCTAGAGTAGTTTGGTTGGGCTCTAGTTTCTTAGTACCTGTCCTGGGGTGGGGTTATTGGGATAGTTTTATTTTTGTAAGGTAATGTTTCAGGGTATTTGGCGCAACCTTTTAAAACTAGCTGTGCAGGACCAGTGTGGAACAATACCATGGGTTTGATATCTGACTTTGAAATGTATATCTTGGAATGTCAGGGGTATGCACACCATGTTACAGAGACATAAAATACATGTGTACTTAGTCCGTAGGGTGGTCCAACTAGCTTTACTTCAGGAAACCCACATAGCACCTAAAGAGGGTGTGGCATTGCGGCGTAGGTGGAGAGAACAGGTTTTTTGTACGACTTACTCCGCCTTTGCATGGGGGCGTCTTGATTTGGGTCAGAGCGGGCATCCCTTTTCAGCCCACTCGTCAACTAAAAGATCCTGAGAGCTGCTATATATTGGTGGCGGGTCGGCTGAATGGTAGGGACGTGGTGCTGGGCAGTATATATGCACCAAACACAGGACAATCAGCCTTTTTTACACAAATGTCTGGGAAATTCACTCCATTCTTAACCGGGTCAGTACTCATGGGTGGGAATTTCAATTTAGTCACGGATGTCCTGTGGATAGATATTTATGGTCCAATAAATGGATGAGGAAATCGCACTCAAGTTTTAAAGATTGGTTGATCCAAATTTACAAGGTAGGTGGTGCCCTCGAGGTGAACCCCCTGTGCTGAGGGTGTATGAATCTAAGATAGCGCTAGATCCCTTGGGAGTAACGTCTCCTTGATGCACTCAGAAATATTTTCCTGTGTTTTTCAATGAAAAGTCAATATGTTTGATAGAAAAATGGTTGTCTTTATTCTTTATGAGTAGTATTTATACTTCATAATATTTTCATCATAATATTTTATGACATTTTCTTCATGTCTGCCCAATGCATTTCGGGCATCTGCCCTTCATCAGGGGACTTATTTCTGAAAGCAAATAAGTATAGCACATGTTTAGTGAATCATTAACAATAAATACATGTATTAACATCTCATGTTAGGATCGAGCGGTATCATGTGAACCAATCGTTAACTCATGAAAAGGGCGGATTTTAGGCAGAGGTTCGAAAACGGTAATTTGTGTGAAAACGAGCTGAAAAAGAACGGGTGCAAGTGCCCACGTGAATGCGGACAGTCATAACTCGGAAGTGTACATGTGTCTAGTTTTTTTTATTCGGGGTAAATCATAGTGTCTGAAAGTGCCCAAAAAGAATGGTGAAACGTCACTCGTGCAAACATGCAGAGTGTACAAAAGTGCGTTTCCGTCAACAAGATAATTCTCAACCTAACGTACGAATCCACGTGCGGGAATGTAGGATTCTGAACGATCATCTGTAAAAAATGCCCGTAATGATGACGTTAATGAATTGCAAATGACTACCGTACTGGGTAAACTATCTGTGAATATACTGTGGCGCGTGCGCTTACCGGGGTTATACAGTGAACGATATTAATCTCCGGTCCTCATGACGGGTTGAATTACAATCCCAGCCAATTACGTTTTTGTATTTTGGAGATGGTACCAGTTTTACCAGGGCGAGACAATGCCCAATATCTACTAAGACGAGAACTATACTGGATACATCGTCTGTCATCGGTACAGCTGAAAGGATTAAATGAACGTTTGGAATTCTGCTGCTATCTCTAAAGATCGCATTTAATTCCATGGTTGTTACCATTTATCTTACAGAGTATTTGTTATGTGTTTAACTTTACCTTTTTTCCTGTTCACTTTTTACGTTTCTTTACTGTCACATTTGCTTTTTATTACTCATTTGTGTACACACATATTCACTTCCAATTTTTTTTGGTTTACACGCCCGCCGTATCCATTTACACCCCATTGATAAAGTTTCTTATACAAAGCGAGCGCTCTAGTTGAATACGTCACGTCACGCGTCACACAATACTTTTCCACCTATCCACATGCGGTTCACACATTTCAGAGTCACATGATATTGACCTTCCAATCGGTATAGGCCGTCTTTAAAATACCGGCGTTCGAATGATGGCGCCGTTCACTTGGTGATAACCACTTCCACCCGTCATGAGGACCGGAGATTAAGATCGTTCACTGTATAACCCCGGTAAGCGCGCGTGCCACAGTATATTCACGGATAGTTCACCTAGTACGGTAGTCATTTGCAATTCATTAACGTCATCCTTATGGGCATTTTTTACAGATGATCGTTCAGAATCCTACATTCCCGCACGTGGATTCGTAAGTTTACTACACAGGTTAGGTTGAGAATTATCATCTAGTTTTCACACAAATCACCGTTTTCGGACCTCTGCCTAAAATCCGCCCTTTTCATGAGTTAACGATTGGTTCACATGACCGCTCGATCCTAACATGAGATGTTAATACATGTATTTATTGTTAATGATTCACTAAACATGTGCTATACTTGTTTGCTTTCAGAAATAAGTCCCCTGTTGAAGGGCAGATGCCCGAAATGCATTGGGCAGTCATGAAGAAAATGTCGTAAAATATTATGATGAAAATAATATGAAGTATAAATACTACTCGTAAAGGATAAAGACAACCACTTTTCTATCAAACATATTGACTTTTTAATGTCGTAAAATATTATGAAGAAAATAATATGAAGTATAAATACTGCTGGATAGATCTCACCTTCCACTCCCGGAAGCACCTATCCATACCCTTACAAGGATAATGCAGGAATGGCAGCATAGGTGGGGACTGATAGATACCTGGAGGGCGCACCATCCGACCAACTTGGATTATTCATTTTTCTCTGCTATGCATGACCTCCATGTTCGGCTTGATGCAATGCTTTGCTCTCCTGACATACATGCTGTAGTACAGCACAGCAAATATCTCACTATAACCTTATCTGATCATAACCCCTTATTTTTACGTATGAATCTGTTGCCTGATTGCCCTAAGATCCCGACATGGCGCTTAAACCCAGAATTGTTGGAGGATCAAGCATTTCGTGAGGTGGTGGGGACTGGCATCACTGATTATTTTCGGGAAAACACTGTTACTGCCTCATCGCTGGTGGTGGAGTGGGACACTTTAAAAGTGTGGTACGGGGCATTGCATAGCGTATAAGCTAGAAGTGTGTAGATTATTATTGCAAGAATTATAGAGGGCGGCTCATCAGTTGCAGGGCGTTGAAAGGGAGAGGCATGAACATCCGGATCGCCAACAAGACTTAATAGCAGCAAGGGAAGAGGTCGCGGTGCAGGTAGAGCAGTTGCACTGCTTTGATTAAAGAAAATATACTACGCGTGCGCCCGCAGAGGGCGATAAGACTGGGGCGTTATTGGCATGGATAGCTAATCCAGTGCGAAGAGGGACAGTCATTCTAGAACTCCATGCCCCAGATGGGGAGGTCCGTTTCACACAGCAGGAGATAAATGAACTGCTCTTTGCTTATTATAGTGATTTATGTCAAAGCAAGGTGGCCCCTGGCGAAAAGGCCATTCAGGAGTTTCTGGAGGCGGTAGATCTTCCGGCGCTAGATAGAGAGAGGGCTGAGCAGCTGGGTCATGACATCACCTTGGGAGAGGTCCCTGGCACGATTAAGTATATGGCCTGGAAAAAGACCCCTGGTGTGGATGGCCTCCTGTTGGAATTGTATAGTGCGTATGTCGACCTTTTGGCCCCTAGACTAGTAAAACTGTATAATACTGCAAGAAAGGAATGCCTCTTGCCTGCCACCACTCGAGAGGCGTGAATTGTACCGTCGCTAAAACAGGGGAAGCCTCCCCTTGACAGGACGGCCTATCGCCCGTTATCAATGCGGACCACAGATTATAAAATCCTAAGTCGGATTCTGACGACCCGGCTGCTCCCATATATGGTCCAATTGATACATAAAGTTCAACGGGGTTTATACCAACACGGAATACGGCCCAGAATGTGCGGCGCCTTCTTAGTATTTTAGAGGCTGACCTACCACAAAGCGTCTGCTCAGGGCCGTACTGACTACCGGGCGTTTTGGAATGCTGCAGAGCTGGGGGCTGATTTCACTGAGGTGGGGGCTGATTTCGTTGATGGAGACATGCATGTGCTTTGAAATAAACAAAGCAAAACGAATTTCGTTCAGCACTCACAGGTCCCCATCAACGAAATCAGCCCCCAGCTCAGCAACATTTCAAAACGCCTGGTAGCCAGTCCAGCCCTGCATCTGCTGGTATCTTGGCAAAAGATATTGAGATTGCTTTTGATAGCTTGGAGTGGCCATATTTATTCCAAGTCATGCGGCAATTTGGATTGGGAGATGGCCTTGTAGATTGGACATCTCTTATGTATTGTCAGGCCACAGCGCGTATGAAGACTGGAGGGCAGTGGCGGCTGGTGACATTTGAAAGTGGTAGGGCGTAAGTGTTGGATTTAAGTGTTATTTCGTGTTTGGGGAGAAAACCTTCAAGAAACCAGTGGCAAATGGTACATTTTAAAGAAAATTTGAGAAAGAGAGGTTTATTTAGCAATTGTGAAAATGCAGTACTGAAATATTTAAATACATCAAAACCTGCTCCATATCTTACTGCCTTAAATATATTAAACAGTTACTGTAGTGAGCCACTTGTACGATTGGACTTAAGTACTGTGCAAATGAAACGATAAATGTGTTGCACATAAGCAATATGAAGACTCAGCAGCTATAAATAATGAGATCACCATAGTGCAATATATGCCATTGAGAGCAGCTATGCCTCTGCAAAGAATGATTAACAATTAGTTATGGCCAGTGTCCAGGGAATTGAGTTCATTATTGTTGTTGAGTAATAAATGTGGAGTAGTCCTGCAGGAGTGTGTCGACAGAGTGGAAGTAAACATATACAATGAAACACAGCCCCGAAAAATGAAAATCTGGTCTTAAATAATAGATGGTGACATTTACATTAGAAATAATTACATTTGAGTTCCTTAGGATTATAATTGTCAATTAACAATTAAAAACGCACAAAAAGAAACCCCATTTGCTTCATATGTAAATGTCACCATGTAAAATTTAGATCAGCTTTCCGTCTTTTTTTATTTTCACTCGTCATGCTGCAGCAGGAAGCAGTCACCAGACAAACACATTCCAGCTCACAATTAAGGATGTCCACAGTCTTGCCCTTTTATTATCAGAAATGATAAATCGGTTACCAGTTCAAGCACATTTTGTCTAGAAGTGAAAGCATACCGGGGGGAACGGTGTAACTTCACTTCTGGCATGAAACGTCAGCTACCGCCTTAAAACAAACATTCAAGGAAAGGCGCGAGGCATTTTTACCAAGGACAAAAGTAATGTGCAAGGGCAGGAGTGCAAATAATAAATATGACGTGAAGACGGATGGTGGCAAAACACCAACACGGCAGCAATGAAACCAAGCGTAGTTGCCAGTGTATATAAGCAGAGCAGTGCAGGACGATATGACTTGGCACACCGCGAAATCCCTATCGCCTCAAAAGAGAGATAAAGATAGCTCCTAACAGAGAAAATATTTATACATCTGCCTTGAGCCGAACTAGTGTTCTAGGAAAAAAACCACTAAGTGCTGTACAAGTCTCGGCGACCGGCTCCAGTATATCCTGTGATTCTGTGCAAATCACTTATATTGCTGGTGCTTTAAACACATCTGATCTTGATTAATGTAGCCCGGGTACTCATGCAATGCGCGCCAATATATTTGGTTCACGTTTGCTAACTACAAACTCCTGCGTGAACACCATATGGATGCTTAACTGCACGTAAAAATTCCATAAAAAGGTATGTATATTAATGACAGCTTAAAGGGAAAATTCGGCACCTACCAGCCTGTATTCTTTTGGGCCTACGCTGTAACAACACCAATGAAACATGGCTCACTTTCGGCTCCATAACACTTTCAAAAGTGAAAGCACTGGTACCCTTGCTTATGTTCTTGTATTGGATGTAACGACCCAATTGACCAGCTGAAAGGGCAGCGAAAGGACAATGTAATATTTATTTACCGTCAGACTCCCGAGGCGAGCTGCGAGCACACAACGACGACGGTCAGGACGACTGGTGGTGGTCACGCGTTTTGTCTTCGTAACTATCCAGACTCTGCACTTTCACTTTCTTCACTTGAGACTTGAGCTGTTGTTGTGATCTGGCCGGGTTTCACCACGCACGGTGACGTCCCCGACAGCGTAGAAAATGGCCAATCACCTCGATATGGCTGGATAGCCATATGGTGATTGGCAAATTTACAGTGCAGCCGGCAGCCCCTCAGCAGAGCAACCAACGTGCGGACACATCCTGCTGCAGCAGCCAATCCTGGCGCAGCGTTAAAGCAACACTGCGCCAGGATTGGGCTACGAGCAGGATACTATCTGCCCATTTATGAGACCGGGGGCCCGGGTCCCTACCTGACTGTGCTTGTGTCTCGAGAAGGGGGGGGGGGGGAAGGTCTACTGTACGCATGCGCGGGCCAGTCGAAGTTTTCACTACTCCTGGATCCCACAAGCGCATTACTGATTTACTGTCCCAGCTATTCTCACTCTGCCTGTGCATGCGCTGCCTGTCACTCTCTCTGCTGCAGCCCCGCCCCCCGGCCACGGCCCACTTCCTACGATGCCCGGATTGTGTCAGGCTTGTCCCGGGGCCGGTAGCGCACAGTGCGCTCGGATTTATTTTTTCATCAGCTGCTGCTGAGCTGACAGCTGCAGACAGCACAGATCAGATCCTTGGCTTTCAATGCAAGTGCGGTCGTCCATGGCTAGTGGGGCAACGCCCCAACGCCCCCAATGGACGGACCGCAACTGCTGGAGGGATGATATCAAACACTTGCACTGTGGGTCGAGGAACGAGACAGGGCTGCCCCCTTTCACCTCTGCTGTTAGCCCTGGCCATGGAGCCGCTGGCAGCATGGGCTAGGACGGGCCTGCATTATTCAGGATTGCGAGTGCGCGAACAAATACATCTTATCGCAGTATATGCTGATGTTCACCTTATGTTTTTGGCTGATGTGGAGGGTGCCCTTTGTGGTGTGAAGGCTTTATTGGAGGACCTTGGCATGGTTGCCGGTCTTAAGGTAAATTGGACAAAGACTTGTCTGTTCACTGCAGTGCTGCAGACCGAGGGCTCAGTATCTACACAGGATGTACAATGGGAGCGTCAATGTATGACGTACCTTGGTACTCGCATTTATCATACCCAAACTGATCTATTGGAGGGGAATGTGGGCAGGGCCATCAGAGCGCCTAAGGGTTGTATTGAGTTTTGGGGCACGCTTTCATTTCGGTGGCTGGACGAGTGGCCATTCTCAAGATGATAGCGCTCCCCAGACTGCTGTACTATTTTAGGATGCTGCCTGTCTGGATCCCAGCTTCTGTTTTTAAGCAACTCCAGTCGATGGTGGTTGGATTCCTCTGGGCTGGGGGATGATGGAGATTGGCTCCTAATACATTAATGCGACCACAGTCGGAGGGTGGATTGGTGGTCCCTGATTTTGAAACAAATTATTTAGAGGTGCAGCTACAGTGGCTTACCCAACCAGTGCCACGGATGTTCCAAAGCGCTAATGATGAGGAGTGGGATCAGATGGAGAGGCAAACACTTTCCAAACTGCTATTGCAATTGCCACTCCCTCGAGAGACGGGGACGTTTAAACTCTTCTGGTACAGAAGTCAATGGCACGCACAAATAGTGCGACCATATGCCCCTGAGATCCCCTTGGCGGTGCGTACTGCTCTACCGCATGGTGGTAACTGGGCGGCACTGATTGACTGGACGGTAAGGGGGTTGACCACTATGGGAGACCTGTAGGAAGATGGCTTTGTGATTCCATTTGAGGTATTACAGGACAGATATGAACTGGCTCTGGGGGACTACCTGTTGCTTTTGGTGCTCATAACGGCCACCCAGGCGGATTGGAAAATGGGACTCAGGGAACCTCTCACTTCCATGGCTTGTCGATATGTAGTCCTAGTGGCTGGCACCATCAAGGCGGTTAACTGTTTACATCGCCGAATGACAAACGAGAGACTGACCCCATTAGTAATGCTCCGGTGGCGGTGGGAAGAGAACCTAGGCGATGAAATCCCTGAGAAGGCGTGTGCGGGACTGGTGGAACGTGCATGGAAAAGTACTAGGAATGTGCGCTTTCAATTGTTACGTTTCTTTAACTTCATCGGGCCTACATTACACCTGAGAAAATAATAAATATTTTAATGTGACTTCGGCAATGTGCCCGCGCTGTAGCATGGTGGGAGCAGATTTTTGTCACATGCTGTGGAATTGTCCTCAACTTGGAACATTTTGGGGGGAAGTGGTCACTCTTTTGCATGCTGTCACATACAGGGACATAGAAACCACTATAGGCCTCTGTTTCCTGCACTGGTTCCTCCATACCTCTCGGAATAAGGTAACGAGTATGTTTATAGACTGGGACTTCTGCTGTTGAAGAGGGAGATTACAATCCACTGGAAGGCCAAGAAGGGCCCTAGCTTTCAGAGATGGCGTACTTAATTTGTTAAATGGGCGGAATGTGAGGGATTCATGAGGCTGCAGCTGGCAGCCCGCACTAAATGCGAGAAGGCGTTAGAGTTGGCAAGGGCTTGGGAGGCACTAGTACACTTATTAAAAACCCTGCATACTAATTCTGACAAGGAATCGAGCGCATCAGGCTTGGAGAGGCCTCCTTGAGGGGGTATACCTCCCTAGGAGGACGACTGTACTGCTTTATCACATGGAAACTACCTCTGACAGCAAAGAATGATTCTCTTGTTTGCTGTTTTGTACTCATTCACTATCGACATAGCTATGACTTGCTACCATCATTGTTCACAGGGGGAGGGGTAAGAGGGAGGGAATAGGGATTGCATTTTGTGATATCAGATTCATGCTGAGTGGATAGTTGTAGTTGTAATACACTGGCAGGGCTGTTTATTTACAGGAAACTCGATTGAGATTACGATATTTTATGTTTGACACATTATTATGGACTGTATTTTCCATTGCTGCATATGCTTTATCGGCTGTGTGAGGTATTCTTTGATAACAATTTAATTTTATAACCTGCCACAGAGTATACAACTGCAGTTTGATATTAAATGCACTTGTTTTGTTTGGAATAAAATAATAAAAATATATATAAAAAATACAAAACTAGGATCACTGCTAATGAGTGCTGGTATTATATTTAATACCCCCCAAAGCATGAACACAATAATAACCAACTTGTTTTTGTATCTGGCAGGTGGTTGCAGCCTTGAAGTTCCATTGCACTCTAACTGGTGAACAACCCGAGTTGACATGCAGAAAAGCCAGATTTCCGACAGTATTACTTAATTCCATGTTAGCTTTTATCATTAAAAGATTGATAAAAAGGAGTATTCCTTTGGGATTCAAAACTGACTACTGACAAATGGCACAAAGAAAGTGCAGTTGGCCCATGAACGCATACAGCATTACTCCCTCAATGCAATACTAGGCTTTCTAAGAAATGTAAACATTATCGTAAAATTCATTTGAGACCATTCACAGCAATATATTTACAAACTCGCAAAACATGATATTACAACAATCTCCCTTTCCATGACAGAGCTGCATTACGAAAGCTAAAACTCGGATGCCCCAGGATGGCCCAATGCATGAGGATGCCCTGCCTTGAGGGAAAGGCTGGTGGGTTGTTTGGCTTTGCCAATCTCATGCCTACTCACGTCTGAGCCAGCACAGCTGCTCGCCTCGACTTCCGTCTGTTACTGTTAAAGTGGCAAGCTGCAGTCTCCCCAGCCATTTACTCGCCTGTGCAAAGCTTGCAGTCCATCTTGTCAACTAGCCCGTCATACTGATTCCTTGGAATTTTATCGATGAGTAACACTGCCACAGCAGAGGAATGGACATGAAGGTGAACTCAATCAAGAGGAGTAAGTGCTGATCAGTGGAGAATGGCTTAAAGATGGACAGAAAGGAAATAATCATATTCAGATAGTAAATGTCATTGCTTTGACTCTGGGAAGTTGTTTACCTTGCTCTTTCCAGCGTCTCCATGTTGACAGCCTACCAGTTTACATGTGATATTTTTCCTGTATTGCTGCCTTATTAACTTAAGAGGGTGAGCAGGTATGCTATAGGCCTTAGGTGTGCCACAGTTTTAATGCTGGAATTTCTCATGGCAGGTGAAAGGCTTGTTGGGATTGTGTAAGAGTACATGTTATTAAGCATGGGCGGATTTTGCGAATTGGCAATCCGCGAAATTGCGTATTTACGGATTCGCAATCCGCAAAATCCGCGAACTCTCGCGAATTTGCGGATTTTTTTTTTGTGTTCGCAAGGATTTCTGCCACTTCGCGAGGATTTTGTACCAGTTCGCAAACGCGAACTTACTTTTCGGGTAGCAACGGTCGCGAACGTGTTGTTTCTACATCTGGTTCATCACAGCACCCTCTGTTTCACCACTGCCACCCTCTGTTTCACCACTGCCACCCTCTGGCTCACCCATGCCACCCTCTGGCTCACCCATGCCACCCTCTAGTTCATCACTGTAGATTATGGGTGGAAAAGCACACCTGCCCTGCCTCAACTGACATAAATGAATTAGGGGCTGATAAATGTGTTACTGAATTTGAACTTCCTGGCTGGAACCTGCTTCCTTATCTGTAATTGCTTTCTCTGAGCCTGCTGTGAGGGTCAGAGCAGGGTCATAGAATAGTTGCAAGTAGGCAACTGAACTCTGAAGGGGCCCCTCAGGAAGCACTACAGGGAATGGTTACTAATGATAAGATTGAACTTTTGCACCTGCTGAGTGCTTTCAGTTATGTCTGTAATTGCTTTCTGTTGCAGTGTAATTTTTTTAACAGGACCTTTGTTGTATACTTGTAGCTATTCTCTGAGCCTGCTGTGAGGGTCAGAGCAGGGTCATAGAATAGTTGCAAGTAGGCAAATGAACTCTGAAGGGGCCCCTCAGGAAGCACTACAGGGAATGGTTACTAATGATAAGATTGAACTTTTGCACCTGCTGAGTGCTTTCAGTTTTGGAAAAATCCAAATATCCAGCAGCATCCACAAAAAGTAATCCTTCCAGGTCAAGATCCAAATCAAAGTGACCAGCACATGAAGAAAGCACTGAGAGGAGCCTGCTGGACAGGAACAGGAAGTTGGAGACTGTGGGGCACTTCCTCCCTCCCACCCCCCCCCCCAAAATGGACTCCTTGCAAAAAAAAAAGTGCAGGCAAATGTCAACCTGAGGAGGTATTCTGATAAAAATCATAATTTTCAAGGTTTATGCTGCCTGCTGGTGGATTTCTTGTGCGAAATTGCAAATTTTGCAATCTCGCAATTGCGAGATTGTCGCTGCCCGCCGCATCTATGTTTTCGCAAGTGTTTACTCCCGCGAAATTGTATAGTATTCTAGTTGGCAAGTGCGACCAAGCAAAAAAATCCGCTTCGCACGGATTTACGAATTTTCGGTAAGTTCGCGAGAGTTCGCGGATTGCGAATTTACCGAAAATCCGCAAAATCCGCGAGCGGAACGGATTTTACGCCCATGCTTACATGTTATAATTAAGGCTCCGAGTTTTCCATTTTTACTAATCTTTACAGATAAATACAGACAGAAAACAATGTGTTATTGTTAAAGGCTGAAAAATACAGAAATTCGTGCTTATTGTAAGTGACTCTCCATGCTGTCCTTCATAAATTCCAGGCCAACAGATGAGCAGATAGACATCATGGAGAGTTAAAAAAAACAGGATTACATTTCCTTAAATACAGGCACATGTTATAAAATATTTGTATATAATGCTGATATTTACCTGTGGGTGTTGTGTTTTGATATATTTGGCTGCTTTATTTGCTAAAACGCAACAGGCATCAAAGTATGAGTGCTTGTTTATCAGTTAAATAAATGCGGAAAAATACCATTTTATGTCTCCATTTATTCTCAAAACACAATATAAATATGGAAAATCACCAACAAAATGCTCCCAAAAAAAATGGGGAGAAATAAAGACGGAAATATTTTAAAAAAATCATAAAACCAGGAGCCCAATTTATAGTACATGCATTTTACAGTAGTGTCAGTATCGCTTTTGAGGACATTCCCAATTGTGGTAGACAATTGATTCTCACTGCTTTATAGCTATAGCAAATACTGCGTTGCACTGATCAGTAAATGTGTCCATTGCATGCTAGCTTTTAATTTTTTTAATTCTAGAGACAAATGCGTTAATACGCTTCTGTGTGCTGGCTTCAGGAAGAACTGACAGGCTGTATAGGAAATGTGTGCTGTGAAGTGTAGGTTTAGGGAAGAATATGCTTATCTCCCAATAATATTCTACTGACTCATTTAACTCACTCACCCTCCTCTTCAACTATTTATTTTAAACGGGTAATCATAGATGCGCAGCACATACAAAAAGTCACAGTTACAAACAACTGGAGATGCAGTAAACACCGTCAAACTGTTTATAAGTTTCAGTAACCTATATTGCACAACTATTCACAGAGCTACAACTCACAAAAAAAACAGCTTATTATTATTTGCATAAGAAAAACATAATTCATTTACCGAAGTTTGTTGTACTTATTACGCAGCAAAGTTCCTGCGATCATCCACTTTGTAATAACCCTAGAGGTTACTTTACAACTCAGCCAGTCCTCCCCTTTTCTTTAAACTCTAATTCAAATTACCTCCTATATAGCTGAAATGGGATGTACGTTACAATGCATGCTTTTACTACGCATGCCTTTACAACGCAGGTTTTTTCAACGCAAGTCGTTACAACGACTTGCGTTGGGGGGTGCTGGATAGTGAATAGTTTAATTTACTATTCCAACTCCAGTCCCCGTGGATAGTAGGGAAGGTGTTGGATAGTAAATGAAACTATTACCTATCCTAGAGCGCCCCCCAGCGCAATTCATTGTAATGACTTGCGTTGAAAAACCTGCGCTGTAAAGGCACTGCGTGGTAAAAGTTGAATCGTAAAGGATGTTTCCCGCTGAAATGTGTAGGACAGCTCACAATAATTTCATTGGGAACCTCACACTTATTTGGGCCATTTTCAGTTTCATCACATGAT
Source organism: Lissotriton helveticus (assembly GCF_964261635.1). Lineage (NCBI taxonomy): Eukaryota > Metazoa > Chordata > Amphibia > Caudata > Salamandridae > Lissotriton > Lissotriton helveticus. The sequence continues at coordinate 610,455,598 of NC_136069.1, read as the reverse complement.
TAGCGGCCCGCGTTTCATGCTCTACAATACTTTAAGATAAACGTAAATAGTTACTGCATTTCAGACGAACCATCATGCTCTAACCTTTAAGCTACTTTACATTTCAATGAACACTAGTTACTCTAATTACTAATCTGACAATCCTAATATTCAACTTCTTATAGGCCACTGCATAACAACAACCAGATGTTTATCATTTACCGGGGCTTACCTAACCTCCAATTCCCAACTACAGAGGAGCATTTATAACTTCCTGCAAAGTATGAATAATGTCAGTGCATATTGGTCATAATCATTCTTTTCTGTATTTCTGTTAATTATTTAAAATACTACTTGATTAATATCTATTTCATTTTCTCGGCCAGAACAAACAACCTATTTTTAGGTGATATCCATATCACTGAACAGGTATTAGAGTCTGAAAACTCAAATCATGCTGACAAGTCATCCTTTGCTCTATACACACAATATACAATATGATGGTACATGCATTATCTCTTTCCTAAACTAACAATAAGAGCCTTACTACTTCCAAACAACCATCAAGTGTATAATATTCTCTCGACCTGAACATAATATGAATTTATACACTGGATTTCTTTTGACACATAATAATTTATGGTGCTTTGGGCTTTCCTCACAATATTGTTTTTTCTGTACATCTGTGGAACATTCACTTTCTATCTGTTTAGATAACCGATTTTGGGGCATATCATCAAGGCGCTGCGATAAAATTATCGCCGCTTTAGCATTCGTTTTCGGGCAAAAAGCAGTGATAATCTTATTGCACGATCAGCAAGGTCACACTATTGTGTGAAACCATGCCTCAGCGCCTGTTTCCTGAACGCCCAGCATCTCTACGCTAATGAGATGCATATGAGGTGTTCCTCACCAAAATAACGTGAGATATGTCGCTAACGGACATTTCTCCTATCAGCAAGATGGCCGCAAACCAGCATAGAGACAATAAATATATTGCTAACGGCGCTTATCGCTGCTTTGTTTACGCCTGCTTTGAAACTGACTAACCCATTATATCCAATGGGAGGTGGATTATAGGACTGAGAACACCCAGCACTATCAGCAAGGTATTGCCTATCGCTGTGCGATTATCGTTGGATTTCCAGCGATAATCGCACATTTGGCCGCTATCGCTTGAATTTATATCGCATTGGAGATAAGCGTTGTTAATAACGCGCTATCTCTGCAATATAAACCAGCGATAGCCGGTGATAATTATGCTTGTGCTAAGTGCGCGTATCGATAATTATCGCTGGCTGTTAATGATATGCCCCTATAACTCTCCTCATGGGAGTTTAAACCCTGTGCTTGTCAAGAAAAAAACATACCTTTTTTACTTTCTGATTTCATGGTGACCTTTTTGGTACTACTGTGATCTACTTTAACACTACTGTAACACTAAAATTGACCTGTGCCTTGGATTTCTACATAAGGACATCTGTTCTTTCATCCTTGACAAAGTACAGTCGGGGTAACAGGTGTTGGTTGTTTTTCCAGTAATGCTTTGTTATGACCAGTCAGAAAAAATCCCTGGGTAAACACTTTCATAAGAATTCACTATATTACCAAACCCTATCAATCTAGGCATTCATTCACTCTCACTCCCGCATGGATGGGCCAATCAACCGCAGAGATGGTGAATAGTTAATTTCCACACTAAAATTGAACGTTCACAGTCTTTAATAAAAAACATAAAAAAATCTACACAAAATAACAGTTTAAAATTTCAAAGAAAATCTTTGAACATGTATAATAAAAGAACAAGTATTCATAACAGTTCATTGTAAACATTAAGCAAGCACAATTACATTTATTCAAATTAATGCATCAAAAATGAGAACATGTTAAAAGTAAATATAACAGACAGAAGTGCTATTCAATCACAAAAGAACCCCCTACACAATATGGCCTTTAAATTCCTTTGCCACTCTAGTTTCTAGATCCAATGGTCCTTAGTTTATAGACAAGTGGTGCAGTCAACAGTACCATTAATACATGAGTATCTATTGCTCCCCAGACCCTACTTGGATTGTACACAAAAAAGTATAGCGTCGACGCGTTTCGGTGCTGTGGAAACTTGATACTGTAGCACCTTTCTTCAGGACTGCCGTTTCTTTGGGGTCACCGGCTTCAAAGACTATTATTTAATACCCTCTCTGTAGATATATAGGGAGAAAAACAAGGTATCACTATTGTGGAATGATTCGTGACACAAACATTAGTAGGACAGCACTAGCCGCCATTACAGGGTGTGTTTGTATTACAATCCAGTATCATATACTTTTATTTCACATTATTTCCATCTATTTAGTGTGTCTTTGACACCTCTCAATCTAAAAATGCTTTGTTATGAACCATAACTTGCCTGTTTTTTCTGGTGACACTATGGAGCCAAATATGATGACAGGAAAGCATTCCCAACTAATCGGGTTAGGAATGCTTTCAGAACGATTCATATTTGGGGAGTCCTACAGACCGATTAAGATGTGTCCAGATGCTTACGGACTCGGTTCAGTCAGACTCCCTATGTCTGCAATGGGAGACTGTGTCCCATAAGAGAACACAGACTTCTATCGAAAAAATAGGTGGGTGGGGAAAACCTTGCACCCTGAGGCAGGCACTCCATGGTGGCTGCCACGCTGTGCATGGTTGGGAAGGTGGGTCCCTTCGGCACCCCCACTGGCCCCATCCTGAGACCTACGGGTGACGGGGAGCCTGCTACGGGTCCCTGAAGTCCGATTCCCACAGGTGTTTCTTCTTGGCTAAACCGATTCGGAATGGCTGTTCAAATCAGTCGTCGTACTTGCTAGTTTGGAAATCGTCTCCATTGGGCTGTACGATTCGGGACCGAACAACTCGGGCTGTCTGAATCCCGTTCGAAACCGATTCGGACAGTCCGGACGGCTTCCTTGCATCATACTCAGTTGTACGGAACATAGGTCCCGAATCGGATTCGCAGAATCCGAATCCCGTTCGGAGCCTTTCTTGACGACATCGTAATAGACCCCTATGTTGTGTAGTGTAGGCTGCTTTTCCAATGATACTATGCTGTGAACTAAAAAAATGGCTGCCTCATTGTGGACTATATAACACTGTAATGTCTATGGCTGCCTTTCCAATGACACTATATTGTGAATTATAATTCTCTAGAATTAAAGTAAACTAAACACTATGCTCTTGTTAAGACATATATTGGGCTATATGCCAGAAAACCTGTGTGAGTGCCCCCACCAGCATTTTCACAAGCTAAATGACAGCTTGGGCTCTGAGAAACCGTATTGTTTTAGCTACACTTTTGCTGGGATGCATACTCACATTTCCATGAAGATGTGCCCAATGTACCATAGCCACATCCACAATTTCAATGGTTTCATTTACGCATGGCAGGGTCCCAGATTTACCAATTTCTGAAAGATGTAAGGCTGAGATTAAAACTTTATGGCCAGATGCACAAAGATTTTGTTGTGACATAATTGTGTTCTACCACTGGCTTATTCCTGAATTCAAGGACTTTGTAGGGAGTAAGCCAGGAGAATGCTTGCGTAGTAAATTATAGAGACAATTGTACAAATTGACAGTTTCTGCCAAAGTGTTGGCAGAAACTGTTTTGCTCACTAAACCAACCAGTCATTATAAGACAAGTGCGCTTTCATTGCAAAATATGAATGATCGTTTTCTCACAATCTGCTAAATTTACACTATTCTGTGTAGATGTGTGTGCTGGTGCTAGTCTGTCTACGCAGATGAATTTGAGAAGCCCCTAGAAATTGCAAAAATGGTGATTAGGCGTCTGTGGTAAGCCTCACTTTGGATGCCCTTGTCGGTATCTGGATGTTTTGGTTGTGTTGGTGTTGAGAATCAAATACATTGATGTCAGTTTAATTTGAAGTAAACACTAGCCATCCAGGTTAATGTGAGCTTCTTTATTCTATTGATGTCAATGATTCAAATATTTTCGTGCACTGTTGCGTGGTAATAACATTTGTTTCTTTAATGACAGGGGAGAGGCAGAATACTTTAAATATTGTGTGGGTGTCTTGCAGTTACTGAGAGCTTGTGGTTTCCTTCTGAACAAACTCATGTCAATCAGAAAGAAAATAGAAAAACTGGTAAGGTCAAAGGTCCACCATTTTCATGCATATGAGATTGACCAGGGCCTGTTAGACAATTGTATCTAATGCCACAAAATATTAAAGCTGGAATTCAGTTGTTGTAATTAACAATGACTGCACATTACCTGAGAAACATTAAACCACCACACTGCACCCCAAACACGTCACCACTCTCTAATGAAGTTCAGGCATAACAACTCATTGTACAGCACTGCTGAACCTGGCCCTTTCTTCAGAGTCACCCCCAAACCTTCTGCCTTCCTCTTTCTCTTTTTCTGACCCCATGTTTGCTGGTTTTAGGACTCTGTGCACCTTACCATTGCATGTACTGTCTCACTAAAACATGGTGAAAAAGGCTCATACCCAAATGGCATATTTAATTTACATATACGCCCCTAGTAAAGTGTACTACATGTGCCCTGGGCCTGCAAATTAAATGCTACTAGTGGAACTGAAACAACAACAATTGATGGACAGAATGCAGAACAATGTCCTACATTCACCCCAGTGCAGAGATCTGGGCCTAAATCCATCATTTTTTTGCTCACAATGCCATTCCAGTTTGGAGCCAGCCATATGCAAATCAGTCTTGACCCTGCACCCAATGATAACAGTCCAGCCCGAACTGCCAGGCCAGGTCCTCCCTGGACTGGCAACAAGCATCCTAGGGCCTGTTTTGGGCTTTCAGCCCACATCAGCCAGGATAGCTTGACTCCAGTGGTATGGAGAGCACGGGACCCACGTCTGGGCATACCCGTCCAACTCGGGGTCACAAATGCAAAAAGAAAATTTGATGGACAGAATGCAGAACAATCTCATACATTCACCTCAGTACAGAGATCTGGGCCAAAATCCATTGTTTGCTTGCTCACCATGACATTCCAGTTTGGACCCAGCCATATGCAAATCAGTCTTGTTGTGTGGCGTTATAGGCTCTGAATGAATTTTCCTGATTCATGCCCTTATATAGGTACAATTCACATTGCCCTAATATAGGCATAGAATGCAAGCCCTTATTTAGACATAGCCCATGCAGACCAAATACAGGCATGGCTACTTCCTCCTGTACCAAACGTCACAACAATTTCTTGGAAAATCGGCTTAAGCAGTTAGGGACCTTCCCTTGCTTGAATATTGATTTGTCCAAGAACTCATGTACTTTGCAAAGAATGACTTTTCCCTAGGGGTTCTTTCCTGACGTTATTATGCCAGACTTTACGTCAACCTATGGCATTCGTAGACACCTTCAAGGTATAAATATACCTTCCCTTGCTCTAGCAAGACACGGTGGTTCGGAGCAGTTCGACTATCTAATTGCCCGACGCAGCTCGCTACAGCAAGTGCCAAAGGAAGCCGACCCTCCAGCTGACGCACTGATCAAGAGGCTGCCTTTCTCTCGCCGAGAATCCAGCTCCAGTGTTTCCAAGCTCCCCTTGCGGGTGTTGGGAAATCGAGTCCAAGATAGAGATACCAGACCTCCTTCATTCTAACTAAGGTACAGAGCTGATTAGAACCTAGAGAAATCTTGGATAGATACTTGGCAAAAACAACTAAACCTATGCTACACAATACTTACTTCTTCCCGCGTACTAGACTTAGGTTAGGTACATTGGGGTAGGCGTATATAGAAGCACCAGTTGAATATTTTTAGTCATTGTTATTTATGTATGTATTTTTATGGTTTAAAAACCATGCAATGCTCTTACAGTATTATTTTATAATATTGTTCTCGCTAAACGCATTATACTTTGCAGTCTGCTTAACGATTGTAGCAGTTCACTTTTCTTGCATGAGAAAGAAGACGGTTCAATAAACCTTTTATTGAAAACACCCATCTCTCTATTTCTCTGCAAATCTGTAGAATGGAAGCATGCACAATTGACTGGGGGAAATACTTATCTATTGTTTCCGCGACTCTAGAAATATATTTCTTATTCTTGGGAAACAAAGTTGTCATGTTTAAGCGTTTGTCAGAAAATAATCCCTTCTTGTGAATTCGAGAAAGTTTCTAGTGTCTACTGAGCTAGCTGGCACTCACTATTAAATTTAATATATGCGATAGAGACCTAGTCGACCTCAGTCCTACGTCTAATCTATAGGATATGTTATTCCAATGCGCAGAGCCTATTGGGAATATAGGAACTACACTACAGTCTACCCTGCACCCAATGGGAACAGTCCTGCCTGAACTGCCAGACTAGGTTCTCCCTGGACTGGAAACAAGCATCCTAGGACTGGTTTGGGCTTTCAGCCCTCATCAGGCAGGATAGCTTGACTCCAGTGGCATGGAGAGCACGGGACCCATGTCTGGGCATACCTGTCCCACTCAGGATAACAAATGCAAAAAGAACAATTGATGGACAGAATGCAGAACAATGTCATACATTCACCCCAGTACAGAGATCTGGGCCTAAATCCATAGATTTTTTGCCCACCATGTCATTCCAGTTTGGAGCCAGCCATATGCAAATTATTCTTGACCCTGCACCCAATGGGAACAGTCCAGCCCAAACTGCCAAGCCAGGTCCTCCATGGACTGGAAACAAGCATCCTAGGACCAGTTGTGGGCTTTCAGCCCTCATCAGCCAGGATAACTTGACTACATTGCATGGAGACCACGGGACCCACGTCTGGGCATACCCATCCCACTCAGGGTGACAAATGCAAAAAGAACAATTGATGGACAGAATGCCGAACAATGTCATACGTTCACCCTAGTACAGAGATCTGGGTCTAAATCCATCATTTTTTTGCTCATCATTAACGCTGGCCGGTGAACTCCGATCGCTTGCGGAGTTTGCCCAGTTTCCCACACTCTGCATTATGCAGTCCTCATGCAGTTCCGAAAAACTCCGCTTCGCGCAGCGGAGCAAAGATTTTTTCCTCGCTCACGTTCACCAACGCCAAGTTGCCTAACGTGAGCAAGGAAAATCCACCTCCGGGTGAGATTTTTCCTAGTTCGCGATCGACAACATCAAGTTGGCGAGCGTGGAAAGTAAACTTCCTCCTGAGATTTCTCAAGGCGGGAGGGTGAGGTTTCTCATTGCGAGTGGTCACGTATGCTCGCGACCGCTCGCGTTGAGAAACTGCCCGTTCATGTTGAGAATGCTGCAGGTTGAGTAAAAATCTATCTACTCGAGTGGCAGAAAATGTAAGCTTGCACTGTGCATGGTGCTGTTCGCAATGATTGCACAGTGTGGACAAGCATCTGGCACTGTGCAATCACAGCGAATGGCATTTTTCTACCGTACTCCACCGCTTGTGGACCTCCACATAGTGCGGCAGAGGTTTTTTTGCACTCCGCGTAGCTCCGCGTAGTGCAACTCCGCAAACACCACCCAGGGTTACTCACCATGCCATTCCAGTTTGTACCTAGGCATATGCAAATCAGTCTTGACACTGCGCCCAATGGGAACAGTCCAGCCCGAACTGCCAGGCCAGGTCCTCATTGGACTGGAAATAAGCATTCTAGGTCCGGTTTCGGGCTTTCAGACCTCATCAGCCAGGATAGCTTGACTCCAGTGGCATGGAGAGCACGGGACCCACGTCTGGGCATACTTGTCCCACTCGGGATGACAAATGCAAAAAAAACTATTGATGGATAGAATGCAGAACAATGTCATACGTTCACTCCAGTACATAGATCTGGGCCTAAATCTATTGTTTTTTTGCTCACCATGCCATTCCAGTTTGGACCTAGCCATATGCAAATCAGTCTTGCCCCTGTGCCAAATGGGAGCAGTCCAGGTGGAACTGGCAGGCCAGGTTCTCCCTGGACTGGAAACAAGCATCCTAGGACCGGTTTCGGGCTAGTGGGCAGGCAGCACTGCTTATGCCACTCACTTAAGTAGCACTCTAACCAAGTCTCAGGCCTGTCACCGCAGGGCCTGTGTGTGCAGTTTACTTCCACTTCGACTTGGTATTTAAAACTTCTTGTTAATCCATAAACTCCTCTTTTACGACACCTATGTCAACCCTAATGTAAGCTTTAGGTAGCCCATATGTCAGGGTGGGTGTAACTAAAAGGTCTCTAATACAAGTCTGGACTGGGTGACACTTTGTCTCCAGACAGCCACAAACGTAGGGAGGCTAGGTATGGCTGAGTACCCATGTACATACATCTGCATTGGATGGACCTTCCTGGGGAGGAAGAAAGGAAGGGGTTCACACTTACACTTGTGGCCTGACCCCACACAAAGGACTGATTACCCCCCACAGATAGCCTGGAAGACAGGATTGTGTTGAAAGGGATACTGGTGCACGCTAAAGCCATTCTTTGAAGTTTCCCCTACTTCAGAGGCATATTTGGGTATAAGTACCAATCCCAGCAAATAAGATACTTTTGGACCTACACCTGAACCTCTGTCAGAAGAACTGTTGTGCTGCTAAAATGACTCAACTGGGCTGCTGATCTAGAAGGACTGCTTTTCTGTTTGTTGCCCTGCTGCCTGCTGCTCTCTGACTCTGCTGAAGGAGAGCTGGACTCTGCTTTTTGCCAAGTGATCTCCAAGTGCTTGTTGACTTGCCTCCTGTTGCTTGAGACTCAGGGACATCAAAATCTCTACCCCTGCTCCTGTGCCTGGCTCACTGGAAGTGGCCCATTTACTTGCAACACAGATTTTGATGCATCGCCTGTCTGAGTGTAGCAGAGCCGGAGCATCGACCGGGTTGCAGGAGTAAAATCGGCACATCGCTTCAGAACCAGCACTTTACCTCCAGAGATCGAAGCATCAGACAGCATATCTCCACTGCTGTCGCTTGACGCCTCTAGACTCCAGCACCATCTTCAAAACTGATGCTTCACCCTCACTGCGTGGAGAAGATCAATGCATCTTGCTGCTTGCGACCAGGAAAGGTACTTTGTTAAACGGGGACTGCCTGGGTCCTGTAGCCTACTGGCGCTCCATCACAGTCAACCCAAACTTTGACTTTGCTCAGGTCCAGTGCAACCAAAGTAAAGTTTTTAGCACTATTTCCTTCTAAAAACTATACTGCATCTATTTCTTTAAAATTCAATATCTCAGCTTCTGCACATTGGATTCTTGTTCTTTTGTTCTTGTTTTATTCATAAAATCACACTTTATTTTTCTAAACTGATGTGGAGTCTTTTGTGGTGTTTGCACTGTTACTGTATGAGTTATTGCACAAATACTTTACACATTGCCATCTAAGTTAAGCCTGCCTGCTCTGTGCCAATCTACCAGAGGGTGAGGACAGGATACTTTTGGCTGTGTTGTGCTTACCCTGACTAGGATTGAGATCCCTACTTGGACAGGGTGCATACCTGTGCTAATGAGAGACCCAATTTCTAAGAAGAATTATATGCCAGGTACACAAAACCACCATGCTACACTGCAATGTAACCTTGGAGCACAAACCCATCCCATTGTCAGCAACTAGGAACATTAACCCACCACAGCAAATTTCATTTTAGGACTACCAACCAAACATAATGCACTTATCCTTAGGGACCATACCCTCAATGTTGGTGCACATCCACCGATGAATTGCCTTTACTTGGTTTCAATGTTCTTATAAATAGTGGGAGAAAATCTAAATATCATTGATTTGAGTGACAAAGAAGAACTCCAAAAAGTCTCTCTGGTCTTAATTTACAAATAACTGCAATGCAGTAGAGCATTAGGAAGCCTGAAAGACATTACCTTAAACACATTACAGTTGCATCCCTCTTGGATCCAAACATGATAGTAAGCCCATCCAAATCCAGTTAAGTAAGACAATTTGTAATTCTTTACCTGATCAAGCAATAAATAAATTGTGGGAGGTAGTCCCTTATCTTAATATTGCTATGTAAATAATATAGGTCTATAGCTCTCTTTATTCTTCAGAACATAAAAACAAGGAAACAGAAACAAAACCTGAATGATGAATAAATCCAATAATCATGTTTTCTTCAACAAACTTCTTCAGATGTAATGTTTGGCATGTATAGTGTATATTTGGGTGAAGGATGGTGGACAGCAATTAACAATACCAGCCATCATCCATAGTTAACTTTGTTACAAATGTTAGTCAGATTTTAGTGATGGTAAATATTGCAATTCTTTTTTCAACATGTTCAATTTCATAAAGAAGAAAAGGCCTTTTAGTATGAGTAACTAGTAATGAGTTAGGCGCTTTGATTTGACTATATATTAGTGGCTGGGCTGGATGTCCCTTTACTTGTTGTCTTCTGTGGTGTGGGCTGGATATCTCTTTAATGGTTGTCTTTTGTCATAAATTGTATTTTTCAGGATTAGAATGGAAGCCAACTAAAACAGAACGCGGTAAAGAAGGTCAAGGTTCTGCTCTTTTCTTATGAATACTGAGTGCTCACTAGATGTAGCCACTGGGTCCTTTCAATTTTCTCTAGTTTCTCTCAATACATTTTCAACAGTGGATTCTGCAAGGCTACGATTCTTTTATCTCCAAAAGTAACGGTTATCTCTGTACAATTTAATCTAAATTTATTTAAACACATCTAGTACGTGCTCCGTTCTGTAATTCTTTCCCTACAGTAGAAATGTGCCACGTTAGACTGTAGTCTGTTTCACATTCCAAATCAGACATAAGCAACTTGCTCATTGTTCTCCAACATTTCTAGGTAATAAACTAATTTGAAAGAGAAATGAATACTTGATGAGCCTCCTAATGTTTTATGATGTGAAGGTACATTTTCAGAAAACAATTGTTAGTAGTATTTTATACCAGATATCAGTTTTCACTTTTGCAAATTGATAAGCAAGTCTTCGAGATGTTTTCTCCTTTTTTCATACCTATTTAAATTTAAAAAGAAAATAGAAAATAAAAAGGTTTTATGTGCATTATCTTTCCAATATACACGTGACTATTGTTAGATCCTTCTGAATTAACCTCACTAGATATACTGCTGATATTCTGGTATTATTCTAACTGATTTTTCACTTCATATAAGACCCCATCCTTCAGAACTGCCTTAAAGCAGAATTCAAACTTGCCACACACCGCAGGGGAGTCACAGGGGTGACAGCGGAGCCGTGTGCTCGTCCCCTCCACGCTGCAGCCTTCCTTCAACCGACGCTGCTGGGAGGTAGGTGACTACACCTCCCAGCAGGCACAGCGCTAGTCATTCCGCGCTGCATCCGGGACACGCTGGGAGGCACTTAAAGCCAGCTCTTGGCTCCCGCAGTGCGGGAGTCCGTCATTGCCGCACACCGCAGGGCAGCCACAGGGGTGACAGCGGAGTTGTGTGCTCGTCCCCTCTACTCTGCAGTCCTTCCTTCAACCGACGCTGCAGCAACAATTTGTGAAAAAAAGAAAAGGAAAGAAACTATGCGAACATAAATTCGCAATGCCCATGTACATAGATGATCTACAAAATTATATTTATTATAGATTCATTATGATACAAAAGAAAAACACAATAATAATAAGGGCGCTCAGACAGTTACACAAACAATAGCAAAATTGTGAACATTGACAAGTGTATTATTGGTTTATACTTTGCTGTTTTTGCTCATGAACCATTGTTTGGAGCATAGTTGTTACTGCCCCAGGTTCTTGCACTAGGGTCGCCCTTGTTGTTTGTAAAGCACCTACACCTCCCAGCAAGCACATCTCTAGACATGCCACACTGCATTTGGGACACACCAGGAGGCGCTTAAAGCCAGCTCAGGGTTCGCCCAGCGCAGGCATGCCCAGGCCATGCCCAGGCAAAGCCCAGGCCAAGGGCAGGCCCGTTTGTGCCCGTCCATGACGGATCGAGGCCAGGCTGGGCCACTTCCCTTGGTTTCGCTAGAGAAGCAAGCAGACTTTGTTACCGGACATTATTTGATCTAAAGTCAGTACCCCAAAATACTTATATATATTCTACTCTTCTGGCGGGCTCTCTGGTTCTACTTGGTTGTATTTGAATTCCATTGAATCCAATTGGTACACAGCTTAGACAAGAGCTGGTGCCCTATCGATATGTAGAATATAAGAGGTGATCCTGTAACACCATATTAATAGAGTAAGTTGAAAATAAGTAGAAAAAAATGGGCAATTTGTGCTGATATGAAACAAGCGGCACTCCCGAAACCAAAATCTAAAGCCCAACCCACCTCCATTGATAGGATGTTAGAGAGAGCAATAGGAGCGGTGGCAACAGAAATAGAATGGACCGAGAGATGGCTATCACTCACCCCAAATTTGGTCCTTCCCTTGATAGATCTGGACACATCACAAGCTCCAGGTCCCTCAATTAGTGACACCTCCAGGGCCCAGATAACTATTGAAGAAGCGCCCAATGCTGAACTACATACGGAGGTAGTACCAATGCGTCACATGAAGAGAGGAAAACCTAAAGTACCAGCGCAAACAGGGGTCGAAAAGAAGAAGGCAGCAGAAGAAATCATGGACGATACTGATAACGGGGAAGGATGTTTTTCCAATTGTACTGATAGGGTTAAGGATCAACCTGCATGGGTTACAAATTTAGTGGCAGACTTACAATTTGAAGTAAGGGCTATTGTAAAAGACAAACTAAAAATGTTGGTAGAAACGGTTGATTAGCTGACCATGTTATTTGAGGCCAAGGCAGGGGTCACAAATGGAAGTGAAGGGGTTAGCAGCGGTCAAGAAGCCCAGGCTGTGTCTAATATCAGCAAGGTAGCCACTCCATCAGGTCAGAGTTGCCCTCCCCCATTACCGCTATAGACCAAGCAAGACAGTGCCCGCAAGCTCTAGTAGGGCAAATTTAACACCTGCTCATCCACATAGCAGCAGACATTGGCAAGGAAGTCATCAGCAGGAGGGGGTAGGAAAATTAATAAAGAAAACAATCCCCTGCAGTGCATTAATCTACCACCATCCGCAACCCCTTACGTTGTTGTTTTGTCAGGTATCCCCGAGCTCGGAAGGGGGCAAAAGGAATCACACCAGGATCTAACAAATAAATGTATGTTTTGGTTAGCCAAAAACAAGCAATTTTATTATGAGGATGCAGGAGAAATTCTAACAACACGCCTAGTTGGCTGGGTGGGTTGTAGACCTAAGGTAATGCTGGGAGACTGCATAGTGGTAAACTTCAGACACACATTAGTTGCCCGAGCAATCCTAAGTAGGGATGACTGGAGACAGGAGGGGACCATAAAAGCCCTTCCGCTAGGCTATTTCTACCCCCCAGGGACACCCTAACACTGTAGAGGGCAAAACGGATGGGAGGGGATGCCTCTAAATCAAAATCATCAAATTGACAATTTGGATCACCAACAGCCTAGGCATCCACTTTTCAGTATTCCCACAACAAATAGATTTGGTGTCCTATAAGGAGTGGACTTATTTGAACCTAAGGGGTATGGGCTGAAGGAGTTTAATTACCAGGGAGAGTTAGAGGTGAATATTGTTCAAGCAAGGGTGATCATAGTCCAGCACATGACATCAGAAGAGGTTGAGTCCAGTGGGCGGTCGAGAGGGACATTAGGGGGTAATAAGGTTGATCCCAAAAAGGTTACAATTAACAACTAATATCGTATTTCAAACAGCGAGCCCTCCCAGAAGTAAGACTTGTATTCTGGCGTGATTCTTCAACCCCCATCCCCAGAACATACTGCCATAGATTGTAGACAAGATTCCTTGAGGTTGCAAGTTCTTTCTTGGAATGTAACCAGCCTTGCCCCCAAGAAGGACAATCCTGATTGGGGGAATTGTATTGAGCAATATGAAATCTGTATGTTCCAAGAAACATGGGCAAGGGGGGATATCCCTAAACTAGGCTATGCCACATATAGCATAGCAGCGTCATCGGGGAAAGGGGAGGCCGTCAGGGGTGATTTGCATCTTGGTGGGGACACATTGGGGCTGCACAGCTACCCAGAAACATCTTCAAATGATATTTTGTGTGTCCTACTTAACTCCCTTCAAGGATCACAGTTGCTCTAGTAAATGTCTATTCGAGACCAGTTAGCTACAGCCAAGAGTCAAAGACACTCGATGAGCTAACAAAATTAATTGCCACTATCCTGGGTAACTACTTGCTGATTGTAAGAGGGGACTTCAATTGCCAGTATGAGCCCCTAGACGGCATGACTAAGGAAAACCCGTGTGGAGAAGATTCTCACTGGGCTGTACCAGAAACCACTTGTCCGCTAGTAAGAGTCTGGGCCCCTTTGGTACTCCAGATTAATTATCTTGTATTAAAACACTCATTGAGGGCATGCCATGGTAATACTAAGTCTGATACCCCTGCTAAATATACTTGTAATAGAATTGGCCAAGGCTCCTAAATTAACTATATTGTGGTTGATAGAACATCATTGCACAGGGTAGCAGACTTTAAGATTGAGCTGTGTCATGATAGCGACCCCAACACCTTAGTTCTAGAGTTATTCACACCAAGCCTAAGGAGTACCATAGGCTTAGTTACACCAGCTGATGACAGGATGACCCTCACTAATTGTAGGAAGAGAGTCCGATGGGTTGAACTAAGTCAATCCCAAGAAAAGTTAGGTGCCCTTTACCAAACGGTTATTCCGATTCTCATGAATTCCATCCAATCTGTCTCAGCTGATAGTACCCACATTGAATTACTGAAGGTCGCCCTAAACCACACTAGGTTAACAGCCACTATAGTTTACTTTTTCTTCCCTATCAAAAAAGTTAGAAATAACAGGATACCCCGCCATCCCTGGTATAATGAAAGATGTCGAAAGGCCAAAAAAGCTCTGATTTTTGCCATTGAGGCTAAAGATAGATCTTTGATTAAAATCAATTGAGTGGCCTATCAAACTAGTATTGAGGAGGCAAAAAAGGGTGGGAAATTGACAAATGGGAAACCCTTAGAAGCTCCCTGGGCACCCGTGACATGAAGACATTCTGGAATGTGGTAAACACGGGTAGCTCTGAAGGACAGCCGGCGATAGAGTCAAATTTAGGGGCAAATGTGTTGAAGGACCACTTTGAGTCACTCTACTCGAGGACAAAGCCAGAGGTCGATGTAGGGGACAACGCATGTCACTCCCTACAGTGCGATTGCTCCAATGTAGTTATGATTACCCCTAGAGCAGCAGATGATACCTCGATGATAACACTCACAGAGGTAACTGGCACTTTCAGTCAAGTTGCACCCGGCAAGGCACCAGGGTAGGATAAGACTCCCGGGGATTTGTTCCGTAGTGAACCGACTATCTGGGCGCCATATGTTTGGATTTTATTTAACGCTGTCATGCAAGGCATGGAAATTCACATTAGTTGGGCCGGGGCTGAAATAATTCCTATTTACAAAAAAGGATTCCCAAAGTCACCCATAAACTATAGGCCCATGAGCCTTATTGACATAAGCCCACAAATCTTTGCACGCGTAAGTACACATGGAAAGTAATCAATATCTCCTTCAAGACAGCAACCTTCCGGGAAAGCTGGAAATACGCCGAGATCAACGCCTTACTCAAGAAGCCCAAGGCTGACCCCAAGGACCTCAAGAACTTCCGGCCCATCTCCCTGCTCCCATTCCCGGTGGAGGTCATAGAGAAAACCGTCAACAAACAACTCACCCGCTACCTCGAGGAGAACAGCATCCTGGACCCGTCCCAGTCCGGGTTCCGCAGCAACCATAGCACCCAAACCACCCTCATCGCCGCCACTGATGACATCAGGACCCTGCTAGACAACGGAGAAACAGCGGCCCTCATCCTCATGTACCTGTCAGCCGCCTTCGACATGGTCTGCCACCGCACACGCCTACACGACGCTGGGATCCAAGAGAAGGCCCTGGACTGGACCACTTCCTTGGTCTCCGGCAGGACACAGAGCGCAACCGCCCCCTTCCGCTCCAATGCCACCAAGATCATCTGCAGCGTATCCCAGGGTTCATCCCTCAGCCCAACGCTAATTCAACATCTACATGACATCCCTCGCCCACGTCATCCGACAGCACGACCTCAACATCATCTCCTCCGCTGATGACACCCAGCTGATCCTCTCCCTCACCAAAGACTCTCACACCGCCAAGACCAACCTCCACGAAGGAATGAAGGCCATCGCCAAATGGATGAGAAACAGTTGACTGAAATTGAACCCGGACAAGACAGAGGTCATCATCCTCGGATCCACCCCTTCAGCCTGGGACGACTCCTGGTGGCCGACCACACTGGGAAAAGCCCCTACACCCACCGACCACACAAGCAACCTAGGGGTCATCCTCAACTCCACCCTCGCCATGACTAAGCACGTCAACACTGTCTCCTCCTCCTGCTTAAACACCCTCTGCATGCTCCGCAGGTTCTACAAGTGGATCCCCACCGAAATGAGAAGAACGGTCACCCAGGCCCTCGTCACCAGCAGGTTGGACTACGGACCGCACTATACGCAGGAACTTTGGCCAAACTCCTGAGATGGCTGCAGCGCATCCAGAACGCCTCTGCGCGTCTGATCCTCGACATCCCCCACCGCAGCTACATCACACCCCACCTAAGAGACCTACATTGGCTCCCGGTCAACAAGAGGATAACCTTTAAGCTCCTGATCCACGCACACAAAGTACTCCACAACAGCGGACCAGCATACCTCAACAGACGACTCAGCTTCTACACCACCACCTGCCAGCTCCGCTCTGCCGGCCTCGCCCACGCCACAGTCCATCGCATCCAAAGAACGACTGCCGGTGGCAGATCTTTCTCCCACCTCCCCGCCAAGACCTGGAACACCCTACCCACCCACCTACGGCAGACCCAAGACCTACTGGCCTTCAGAAGACTCCTTAAGACCTGCCTCTTGGAACAGTAGCATCACCCCCCCAGCTCCTGGAGACCCTCACGGGTAAGTAGTGTGCTTTACATGTGACATGATTGATTGATTGATTGTTGCTATACCGCCTGCAGGGCTGGATGGAAGAGCATAAAGTTCCCAGTAAAGTTCCCAGCCCGTTCCAAGCATGGTTTAGAGAAAACATTTCTACATGGGACCTGATCTTCAGGCTACAATTATTACATTGAAAAACTATGTGAATAGAGGGTGGCAGATTCTATCTAATTTTTGTAGACCTGAAATCTGCATTTGATCTGGTCCCAAGAGATAAGGTGTGGGCAGGCCTGCTAGGGATGGGGGTCCCGTCATACTTGTGCCAAATCCTGAGGCGGTTACACAAATGAAATTACGCGCAAATAAGATTTGGCAAACACGGGGAACTCACCTCACCCATCCCTGTAGATATAAGTGTACGCCAGGGCAGGAATGCGTCCTTGCTCTGACCCTTTTTAGGGTTCGATTCTGATCTCAGTTGGAGAGCTCCCTGAGAGCTGCCCGTAGCCTTACCTTATGGTCGAATCATACCAGGAGCGGGACTGTCTGGGCGAGGAAGTACAAGGCGGAAAAGTGCCAAATTCCCGTATGACACGTACGCTCCGACTCCATCCACAATTTCCGTACGAGCCTGATCCGTAAACACACAATTCGAGTCACACAGCACCATAAACACTGCAATTTCCAGCCAGTCAAGTACGATGCATACTTCCTACGCGTCGGACGGGTCGCCACGTACAGCACGCACAGCATCCGGTAAAGCTGCATATCAGGTACGATTTGCGCCAGAACACAATACACGGCTACGAGACGGACCAGCTAGCAATGGGCACGAGACGGACCAACAAGCAGCATGTACGAGATGAAAGCATCATGAAACCCATTGCGCAGGTCATACCAGTACTGTAGGTCTATGACCGATCAGGAACAGACGCGGACGGCGCAGACGGTAAGTCGGACAGCCACCACACAAACAAATGACACGTGCCTGCCAAATGTCACACACCCCAGGGGGCCCAGACCCGGTCTACTAGCAACAGGCCACCATAGGGGTCGCATGGCTGTCACCACTGACACCCCCACTCATAGGGGCATGTTGCCCACCACTACTGCCCTCCCACTGATAGGGGCATGTTGCCCACCACTACTGCCACCCCCACCCATATGTGTCATGTCGCCTATCACTACTGCCCACCCCACTCATAGGGGCATGTTGCCCACCACTACTGTCACCCCCACCCATATGTGTCATGTTGCCTATCAGTACTGCCCCCCACCAATAGGGGCATGTTGCCCACCACTATTGCCCCCCCACTCATAGGGGTATGTTGCCTATCACTACGCCCCCCCCCCACTTATAGGGGCATGTTTCCTATCACTATTTCACCCCACCCATATGTGTCATGTTGTCTATCACTACTGCCCACCCCACTCATAGGGGCTTGTTGCCCGCTACTACTGCCATCCCCACCCATATGTGTCATGTTGCCTATCAGTACTGCCCCCCACTCATAGGGGCATGTTGCCCAACACTACTGCCCCCCTCACTGCTAGGGGCATGTTGCCCATCACTACTGCCCCCCACTCATAGGGGCATGTTGCCTATCACTACTGCCCACCCCACTCATAGGGGCATGTTGCCCACCACTCCTGTCACCCCCACCAATATGTGTCATTTTGCCTATCACTACTGCCCCACCACTCATAGGGGCATGTTGCCCATCACTACTGCCCCCCAATCATAGTGGCATGTTGCCCACAACTACTGCCACCCCCACCCATATGTGTCATGTTGCCTATCACTACTGCCCCCCCACTCATAAGGGCATGTTGCCCACCTCTACTGCCCCCCCACTCATATGTGTCATGTTGCCTATCACTACTGCTCCCCCACTCATAGGGGCATGTTGCCCATCACCACTGCCACCCCCACTCGTAGTGGGCTGTGTGACTATCAATATCAACACCTCCACACATAGGATGGGTGATACACCACATATCCATCACACAACAATATCAGGTATGCCATCAAAATACAGCCACCATAACATCATGACAACAGTGTGTAGTATTTGAAAAATAGCCCCAACAGTGAATATGAGTTAGAACATACAATGTAACTACCATCACATGTGTGACCATAAATTGTATGTGGACTACACAAGTCAAGCATCACAATATCACTTTGTCAATGTGCTCCAATCCCCCATCACTGTGTAGATCCAATGTCAATTGTGTTGTTCCAAACGGCATCAATAGTTTAGCATTGTGCTAATGGGCTAAAACCCCCATTATCACAGTGACCAAAAGGTAAGTGTCAGCATGGTAAAAGCAGCAAATGATAAACAGCATGTAATATTCCTGCTCTCAACACACGAAGCACTTGTGTGGCAAAGTAGTGGTTGTGTCACATGCCCACAGAGATGAGGTGAGGTAAACAGTGCTGTGACAATATAAAATACTCTTGGCCATGTGCAGACAAGCACCACCCATGGGGGCTGACATTGCATACAGTGTACAATGGGAAAAAAGCAGAACTGGCCATCATGATGCATACACACATCTCGAAAATAAACACACAAAGCAATACATCCTGTGTAGACTGTGAGTGTCAGGTCACAAAATCCCACTCCATGGCAGCAGTGGGACATAACAACCAGGAGCATTGTTTAGAATGATGGGATATGACTCACGGGGACAGCAGGGAAAATCGCCCAAACAACATCCAGATAATTGCCCACAACAGCAATACCAATGCACTGGTGCAGATGCACAAAGGCAAACAAGCAATCTTCACACTGCACATTTCACACACCATGTATATGTGTGTTTCTCAGTATCCCCAGGCAACTACACAACACATGAGGGGGGATGAACCACAATGACACAGATGTGGACACAGTGCCATACAAAAGTAACCCATCAATTGGCCACCCTTAATGGGCAATCAGGCATTGTAAGATGAGAGGGATCCCAAAAGACACATGTGACACAAGCTGGAATGAACAGCAACTAAAGCAGCAGGAGATAAACCCACAACAGCACTACCCTAAGGGACCATACATTGGGGTGACACAAGCCTGCATGAAACATCCACTGTGATGCCAAAGGTAGATGTTGTTCAAACTGGGAAACTCAGACATGTGTCCTGCGTCTCAAACTTACATCACACCTACACAAACACAAATCACTCAGCATGGCCCGTCAATCAGCGACAAAAGGGAGAAAGGGGCCCAGCCATGCAAACATTCACATCTGTCCACCCTCAACACCAAGCACCCTGCAGTGCACCAATGTGAATTAGTGAAGCCCACATGGACTGGTAACATTGCACAGGTGCTCATGATGAACACAGTGATGTTGGGAGGATCTAAGGTGCACACACTCATCACACAAGGACAGTGTACAACCATGGTGAATGACAGACATACTGAACAGTATGCGGTACATGGCCACGACGTCAAATCTCAAATAACCTTTGGAATCCCTGCCACAGTCCCAGGACAATGCAGAAGTCAAGGAGAAACACAAGGCACACATGCTGGAACCTACCAACATTGCACCTCTGAACCTAATGATTGGGAGCAGTCGCATACACATGTCTCAATCACTGAAAAGTATCACCTATGTACAAATACAGGATATTTTGAACAAACAAATTCCCTGGGTAGCCATAACTGTGTACCCCCTGTGTCTGACCACATCATCACCACTCACAACTGACAAATCCTAATGATGACACACACATGAACAGTAGTGTGTCATGCACCCACATATCTGGAATCCCCGGACATAGATGTGGGATGAACACAAGACAACTCCACAAGCATCACCAACACAAACATATCAAGGGAACACAGCCTGTGTAGAAAAAAAGGATGGGAACGCACACAGACATGCCCACACAACACACACCATGGGCCCAGGCAATTTCATGTAACAACACACTAACTTAAGGGGACTCAACTCCTGTGGAAGCACAGCGGTGCAAAACACAGTTCCAGCAGGTCACAGTCATGCCAGCACAACAGTTGTTCAGTCAACCATCATATACCACCCAATGTAGGCACTAGTCACATCAGGCTGGGTACGATAGTGTTTCTTAAGTCATTTGTACATACTCAATACATATGTCTAGCTAGTTGGACAGAGGACACAGTTGACTCCTACACCAATGATGCCCACACCTGCATGTCCCGTGGAGATGGGCCCACGGTCAGGGAAATAGACAAGTTGGACAATGGGAAGCACATCATATGTGCATGGGTGCAGCCACAGATGTGACCATGCCTATGAAATGTTGACATCACTGTGCAAAATTACTTAATCATGACACACCCGTTAGCTGCAAAGGATGACACGGATACCAAACAGAACAGCATACATAGCTCATGGGCCACATGGAGTACATCACATCAACACCTAAACATTAGAAACATTGGAAAACCAGCATCATAACAGCAAGTCAAGGCAAACATAATCAACATAATTTACAGCAAAATTAAATTCACAAGGATAACAAAAAAGGCGTTATTCGGCAAATTGAAAACTGAAACTGAAAGTCCATAATGAAATAAAGGCCAAAGTCCTGTCCATATAGAAAGTCCAAATTGGGTGTGAGTGACACCTGTCACCCGTTGCTTGCCTGCACTGCGAACGACAGGGGACATCCACTCTTAGGGGCATACATGGGGGCATGCCAGGCACTGCAGGGACAGGATCAGGGCTCAACAGAAGGAGGCAGTGAAGGGGTGATGGGTGCAGGAGAGTCACTGCCAACTGCAGTGGAGGTGTCTGTCATGGTGTGTGTCATCACAACTGTGGGGCACAAATCTGATGGGGTGGGTGCAGGAACAACTGCAGTGAGCAGGTCAGATGTAGTGGAGTCCACGTCCATCCAGTCTGACTTGGGCACTGCAGTGCCTAACTCCATGAGAGTGGAATGGGATTCAGGTGAGGTTGACAGGACCGAGGGGGTGGGCCACGGTCCCCACACCAGTTGCACATACAGGCTGACCGGGAGTGGTGGTGGTGGAAGAGCAATTGGTGGGGGGGGGGGGCCTGAGCATTTTCGGGGATGATGTATCTGTGGCTGGGGGAACCTGGGCAGGGTGTGGTAGGGGAACCTGTGGAGTGCTGACCTGGGGGATGGAGGAAGGAGACTGTGCAGTGGAGCTTTGGGGTGGGGGTGGGGTCTTGCTCTTCTGGGTACGGGGGACTTGCGGGTGGGGGCCTCAGTCTGCCTGCACCTGGGGGAGGGTGTCAGGGTGTGAGGGGCACTCCCCTCTGTATGTGGGGACTTCCTCTTCCCCCAGTAGTCTGGATCTGCTGGATCGGTGGGGAAGAGGCCAAGGTCACACAGGAAGAGCTTCTTGGGAGATGGGGTTGCAGATGATGCAAGGGAAGGGCTCTTGGAGGGAGAGGAATCATAGGACTGCTGAGTAGTTGTAGATGCCTGTGTGTGTGTGTTTGTAAACCATCCCCTATGAGGGTGTTAACAGTCCCTGACTTTGCTTGCGTGCACGTTTCGACTTTGATTTTGGTGTTTGTGTGCTGCCCATGTCAGTGTGTTTGGGTGACTGTGCTGGTGTGTGTGCTTGGGACAGGTAGGGTCTAGGAATTGTGGATGGGGCAGAGGCAGGAGGGGTGAGGGACTGTTGGAGGAGGAACACTGCTGCCATCAGGGAGGAGGCCATGGACTTATTGGTCCTCTGTAGGGCTGACATGCCAGATGAGATGCCCTCCATGAACAACACCAGTTGTGTAAACAGACTGGTGTGTGCATGGAGGACACTCAGCATTGATGTCTGCCCTACATGGATCTGTTTAAGCAAGTCCACAGACTCAACACTCAGGGCAGCAGTGACACAGGGGCAGGGGGTGCGGTCCCTGGCATGAAGGAGGCATGCTCCTGAACACAGGAGCCGCCACAGACCTCTGGGATGGAAGCCGATGGGAGGGTGGCGGTGGTGGCAGGAACAGCCTCACTAGCTGGGGTTTACTGTCTGTTGACACCCGCCCCAACAAGGAAGTCATCCTCTGGGCTTCTGTGGTCCTCAGCTGAGGTGGATGGTGATGAGGACTCCTTGGTGTGGGTCCCTCACCCTCCGTGCCTTTGGGTCCCTCCAACTCCCCGGTTGCTGGTCCAGTCTGGCTGTGCGGCTCATCCTATTCCGTGGTGCTGTCCCCTCCTGTGCCCGTGGATGTATCTGATAGGAAAACAAGACCCATATTAGTCGCCTGCACTGACTGCACACAACGCAGTGATTACAGCACATCGCAGGGCAAGCCCTGGCATCGTCAGCTGAGCATTGCTCAAACTGCCCACACTGGTTTACATAGGGTAATTGCCAGTCTGACCATCAACCTTGGCACCCATATCCCCCCAGGACTTTCACCCATATGTCTGTTGCATGTTGGCTGCTAATACCCCAATGTGCATACATGCACCACCTACACAGTTGTTGGACATGCAAGTGAACATGTAGAAGTTTGTTACTTTACACACACATCACATCTCATGACACTCACTCAGTACAGATGTCAGGATGAATGGATGCCCAGAGTCTCAGTTCACATGCTTGTGATGTCTAGCAGCACCACACACAATGATGTCCTCAGGTCCTGATAGTCAATGCCAAAATGGGGTGCATGAAGCACCTTTGATTCCAATGCAGGATCCCTCTTAGCAAGTTCAATGCCCTGGCACAGGCATTCATGGTAGGTCAGTCATCACTGCCCAATGTCACATGGGCAGGGCATCCGGACAACAACAGTCTGCACTGTGTCACAATCATAGGTCATGGCCAAAGCAAACTCTGCAGCTGACAAGTGTACTTGTCCGTCCCCTGCCAAAAACATATTCTGTACTATGAAGACCCCACATCACAAAAATCAGACATATGAGTGACTGCAAACACAACTCCCTGAACATGAGCACCTCACAGTCTGCTGCAAATTAAACACAACTGCCTGAAATTCACTACTGCATACAGCATTGTGCACAGTCAAGTGATCACACACCTATATGGTGCACAGGTTTCATCTCCTATAATCACATCTCAGATGTTCTGCTGACCCTAAAAATTATGGACACACCAGTTGTCCCAAAAAGGAAGCCACACCACAATGACATAGAGTCAGACACCTGATGGCACATTTCACTAAGCACAATCAGTAGGTTGATACAGAGAGTGTGAGTACAGAGTCTCCCAATGCCCTGGAGTGTGCATGACTGCCCAGGTAAACCTGAAACAGTGTATAGGCCTGGACAGTAGGCAGGTGTCTGGGCAAGTGTGACACACTTGATATACATACTCTTGAGGCCACTAAATTGACTCATCTGCTGCATGGGTGTGTTTTAAAAACCCCAAACACATGTGGTGAATCAGACCAGCAATTGGAACACATATCTGAGGCACACACAGATCACATGTCAGAGATCAGGCATTATGCAAACAATAGACCCACCCATGAAACACACATCAGAGTCCCAGTAACATATGCTGTCCAGAACCGCTGACTGCATGGACACAGTGCCCAAGTGATAAAATTCACAGACTGTAGGGGCCACACCTGTGGATCAGATGAGAAATGTGCATTACGCAATTGAGGGACATGAGTCCAGGACTACAAGACTAACGTAATGTGGAAGTATGACCAGGTCAAAAGACTGCAAATAGCATGTCAGACATAGTTCACAGATTGGGCATGAAATGACCCCCTTCTTGCTGCTGTCTGGCCTTCAGTTGCCCATTCTGGCCCAGGAAGACCACCACCAGAATCCGGAGCATGTGGGTGGTCAGGGTCTGGTGTCCGCCCCTATGGCGAGGAGGCGACAGCTTCAGCTGGACCCTTACAATCCTCCGGGTCTAGCCCTGAAGGTCCTGCCACCTCTTCTGACAGTTGCAGATTCGGCGCTTGTAGACCCCCACTGATCTTACTGCCCGGGCGATGGTCAGCCAGATCCCCTGCTTCTGGTGGGCATCAACCTGTGAGGATGACCAAGTGAAAAAGAACATTACCCCCACATGTCACGTATTTGTGCTGCACACAGTTGAAAATACATGTAGTCGGCACAAAGCTAAAAGATGGACACAGGTAGTGCACCCATGGAAATTGACATTTGTGCTGCTGGTCTGACATGGTAACATTCCCTGGGAAGTAAAACTTAGCACTACTGCACTTTTGCAGCAGGACACCTGTTCATCACATGTACCTACACACTTTGGTTGCTGAAAGTACACACTTCTGTTACTGCTAGGCAAACTACTTGCACAATTAGGTAGGCAGTGGACTGCACACTCACCTGCCCCCCTGGTTTCCCATACAGCTCGCAGTACTGTGGGAAGACCTCGTCCAGCAGGGCCTGGTTCTTAACCTCTGTAAAGGCTAGGCCCTCTCCAGAGTACTTGCCATTGCAGTAGCCAGATGATGCAGAGACAGCAGCAGTGGTAGCTGAGATGTGGTCCTGTAGCATGTAGTGCAGGCAAGTGAGCTCTCTGGGGGCCAGCCAACCTTATATCAGTGCTGCAGAGGTAGAATATGTGCCATGTCTCCTTAGTGATAGGTCCAACATGGTTGCATTCTATGATATGAATCTGTCCGATCCATGGAATTGTAAGACTCTTACACATCTTCCGCATCGTTCAAATGTTCACCTTCATGACAACCTAGGATTGTACCATTGTTGTAGGCATCCAACTGAATTTCCAACGCACGACTCGAACAAGTTTTGAATTAGCGTCCGACTCCATGACAGTCCATAGACAAGGAGAGTGCACGGCTCAGTCAACTGACTGTAAGACACGTTTTTAAAAATCCACTCCCACATACGATTCAATGGGCTATGCATGCGCACGTCTCGGTCCATGTCTGTACGACGCGTCTCCATTAAAGACACCCGAGTCGGTTCACATTGCCACGCGCATGGCTCGGTCCAGAACTGCACGACGTGTCTCTTTAGTAGTCAACCGCGTCGGTTCACATTGCATACGCGTCGTGCAGTTCTGGACCGAGCCGTGTGCACGGCTTAGCCATTGACTGCAATGTGAACCGTCGCAGGTGACTCACATGAATACGCGTCTAACAGGCATGGACGGAGCCGTAGGGCACGCCTTGGTCATTGACTCCTATGTGAACCGGTGCGGGTGACTCAAATGGATACGCGTCGTGCAGTTAAAGGCCAAGATGTGCGCACTGCTCGGTTCATGCCTGTACGGCGCGTATTCATTTGAGTCACCCACGTCGGTTCACATTGTAGTCAATGACCAAGCTGTGTGCACAGCTCGGACCACAACTGCATGATGCTTCTCTGTTGAAGTTACCCGTGTCGGTTAACATTGGTGTGACTTGCTGACAGATTCCACATAGAACTACTTGCCAGGGACTGAGGGGCACACCTACAACACCACAGCATGTGCCATACTTCATCCCATGGCATGTAAGGCTGCATTACCTGTGTGTGTATGGGGGGGCAACATTTGGTTTCTTGTGTGGCACGTTGGTGCAGCCACTCCCAGGCTGGGCACGCGTTCATGAGGACAGAATCCTTTGTAATGTGCAACTGTTCAGTTATGGACATGAGTCATGGACACAGTTGCATTTTGGATATATGTAAGACCTGTCACATACACCCTGAGTCCAAAGTGGAATGGTATGTACATCACAGCGAGACCCATAGCCATTCTGATGTACACCCACAGTCTGTGTGCATGTTGTGTCTCAGATGTCTCTGGTTCCATGTGCCCAATGGGAGTCAGTCTCCACATCCATGTGCTTTGTGCATTAACATTGATGGTGTGTGTGTCTCAGAGACATCCATGTATGGCAGCAGAGACCACAGGGGCCACTACCTGTCTAACTCATGCTTTTTTGTGGGGTGTACATGATACGCCATGTCATGCGAGTGTCCATGTGGCTGGCAATACAGGGACCATGGCTATCTTCCTGTCATGGAGCTGTAATGCCTGTGAAACATCAGTCTTCACTTGTCACTGTGGTGTGTGTTTTGTACGTGACAGCAGTACATCGGTACTATGACACAGCCCAATGATTTGCCATTGCACTCCATGGAACTTATGTACACATGTTTAATTTATATGTGAGATGATGGGCATGAAGGTGACATATGTGTCCATACCAAACAGCACACACCTCAGTTCATTTTTTATTGCTGCTGTGATGTATCATGTGATATTTTCCAAGGTCATTGCCACATGGGTAGAGGAATTTAACATCTTACTTTGCCCATCTCTGTAGTGCAGGGCACCAGCTGTCCATAGACTTTCCCAGACATTGAAAGCATGGTGGAACACAACTTCATCCGACAGTACCACTTCACCAGGCCACCGATTGAGGAGTTGGCAGAGCAGTTGGAGCCACATCTGCTACCTGGCCGGACATACCCTGCAGCACTGACCCCAAAGGTGAAGGTGATGGCAGCCCTGCACTTATTTGCTACCGGTACCTTCCAGTGCACTGTGGCTACTGCTGGTGGGATGTCACAAACTATGTTCAGCTATGTGCTTCGTGAT
Source organism: Lissotriton helveticus (assembly GCF_964261635.1). NCBI lineage: Eukaryota > Metazoa > Chordata > Amphibia > Caudata > Salamandridae > Lissotriton > Lissotriton helveticus. The sequence continues at coordinate 610,428,174 of NC_136069.1, read as the reverse complement.
GTCTTGGAGGGGATGTTGCATTTCCCTGACTTGTACATCAGGTTTCCTAGCCCTGGAGAACTCACTGACATAAAGGATGCATTTTATAGACTGGGGAGGATGCTGAACGTCATTGGATCAATTGATGGTACACATGTGGCCCTGGAACCATCACGGGCACATGAGCAGACATACCGGAACAGGAAACATTTCCACTCCATCAATGCTCTGGTGGTATGTCTAGCGGACATGCATATCAAACATGTGTGTGTACGTTTCCCTGGTTCTGCGCACGATGCCTACATCATGAGGAGTAGTCGCAATGCAGCGATGATGTCACAGATGCCAAACCAGCATACCTGGCTTGGTGGTGTGTACGGTTTACCATTGTGTGTGTTTGGCAATGTTGTATCCCACCCTCTTACAAGACTCAACTAATGTGCAATTCTTTGTATGTAGGTGACTCTGGATACCCCAACATGCTGTGGTTGCTGACACCCCTCAGGAACCCTGTGACAGCAGCCGAGATGTGCTACAATGAGGCACATGGTCAAACCAGGAGAGTGATTGAGCGGACCTTTGGTCTCCTGAAAAGCCGCTTCCGCTGCCTGGGCAAGACCGGAGGGGCCTTCGCATATGAGCCTGCAAAGGTGTGCAAAATCATCATAGTATGCTGCATGCTACACAACATGGCAGTGCGGAAGAAGCTGCCTCTCATACAGGATGACGATGACCTACATGGGCCACGATGCCAGTGATGATGATGATGAGGGTGATGTCTGCACACAGCTCATCAACAACTTCTTCAGCTGAATGTGAGTTTACAGGGTTGTTATGTCATTGAGGTAGCCTCAGATTTGTTGTTGCTGCTCAGTTGCTGTTTGAGTTTGTCCGTGTGCTACTTGACTGGATGCGTGTAGTGATGTGTCCTGTCAGATGGTCTGTAGTCCACAATAGTGTCAACATGCTAACTTGTTTCTGTGTAGGTTTCTTGTGACATGTTTTGTGCATGTCCATTGCATTTATATCCTGTTCTGGTGTGCTTCTGACTGTGACTTATGTCTGTCCTTCCTAGGGTAATTTGCCTGGTGCTTGGTCAACTCTGACACCCAACAACCAGAATCCAGTCCCAGGGTGGAATTTCTAGTATCCCATCAAGTGATGTACCATGCACCCCTGAAGCTCAATTCTCCAACACTTGGTGGCAGTGTGCCCACTGTCACGTGGAATTACCTTGCAACTCTTGTGTAATAAACGTGTTGCTGATGTGTAATGAACCTGTGCTTCACTTAGTTATGTGTGTGGTCTGTCTTCACACATCTGACTGACATTTGCTTTCCTCACCTGTGGGCTTGTTACCACTGACTGTGGATAGGTGTGGTGTCTGTGCATTCCACTGTATTTCTGGCCAACATCTTTGTAGGCAATGTGTCACATGGCCATGGTGAGTATGTGTTGTGGTGCCCTAGTGGTGTGTCTCCCTCATATGTGTCACATCAACATGAGTCACACAACGGTAATCACATTGCTGTAGTAGTTGGCATGCACTGTGTTCTTCAGCAGATCATCATCTCCATGACACATACCAAGTTTGAATCACAACATAGGCAAGTATAGTGCAATGGTGAGTTTATTTACATACATGCGTGGATATAGTGCACAGGATTGTGGGTGTTGTACATAAGGTTTGGAATCCAAAGTTCACAGATGAGTTTGAAGACTTGGTAGATGAAATATCCAGAGTAAAGTCCACATTCATCTGCTACATTAGAACAACATGAACCCCCCATGTCATGTTGGGGAGTTATGTCATGTGCAACAACGTGAATGCTTTGCACACAAAGGACAATATCCAAAACAGGTTCTGGGTTCCTGGGGGATGTGCATGGACATCTGTGTCTCATTTGTCCTTCTTCAGATGACCCCTCTTCTTCTTCTGGGGGAGATCCTCAAGTGCAGGCATCTGCGGTGCATCAGACTCTCCACCAGAATCATCCTCCCTCCCTATGGCATTTGGAGATCTTGCAGCAACAGATGTTGTGGGCACACAGGGAGGTGTGGACATATTGGTGCTGATCTCGCGGAGACATGTCAATATGTTCCTATGCACCGCAGTATGTTTGTCCCACTTGGCCTCCATGCGTGCACGATGGCCAGCCTGCTCCTGTTGAATGTCCTTTAGGATCCCCACTACCTGGCCGAATCCTACGGTGCTATCCTGGTACGCATCTAAGATGCGTAGCAGTTGGGGGTCATCATGCAGTCCAGGCCCCTCTGCAGGCCGTGACCTCTACCTACCACCCCTCCCACCACCCCTGGCCACATGGGCAGGACCTGCAGTGGCACACACAGGTGACCCTGGGCCCCCTTGGGTGTTGCTACTGGTGGTGTTGTCCGTAGCTTCCTGGGTGGCCGGTGGCCTTGTGCTGTTTGTATTCTGTGTCCTAGGTCTGTCCGTGTTGGCGGGGGTGCTCAGTCTTTTGCCATATTTTGTAGGCATGGGTGCAGGGGGTGCAGATGTTTGTGCTGCTGGGGCTGAATGATGACTCACACCGGAGGTGCCAGGTTGTTCTTCGTCATCTGAAGAGAACAGAGACCGATCCATACCTGAGAGCTCAGCCTCCACCAGAGTCTGGGACAGGGACTCCTCTTCATTTGCTGCTGTGTCCCCAGCACCACCTGTGTTTGGAAGAGACACACATTGTCAGTTATGTTACTACAAGCATCAATGGTTCACATATGTATTTAGCAACGGGGAGGTAGGAAGAAGTACTGATTCATTCAGCTTCCAATGGTTAGGACTAAAAATCAAGGAGGGGCGAATCGATCACTCGTCCTGTGCAACCAGGGCATTTACATATTTTGATTCCTTCCTTAAAACCCTCATATACGTATACAGGCATGGGTCGGTATATCTTGGTTCTCCGCCTCAGTGTACAGTAGCAGCATTATCGTTGGGTCTTCATTGTTGCAAATATGCTGTGCCTCCACCTGGAGGTAAACCGGTTGGTGAAACATTCAATAGGAAAGCTTACTGTAGGCTTTTTGGAAATTAAAGAGCAGTACATACTACAGCCGGTACTCAATGACATCAAGCCGGCTGCCGCAAGGAAATTCTATTTACTTAGGCATGGGGTATTACCACTGTGCTTTTTTATGAACAATTGGGTGGGTCGACAATCATTGGGGTACCCTGCCTGCAATGGCGCAGAAGAATCTGAATACCACATGTTTTTTTCTTCACTGGCTATAAGAAAGCAAGAAAACGATGGCTGATCCAGATATGCTGAAATTTGGGAACTAGGCAATATTCAGAGGCTTTCAGGTTACTGAAATATGATGCTAGTCTCCCCTTATCATTTTCAGTGGCAGGCTTCCTATTTTCTATGTGGTGTAGAGTCTTCCTAAAAATGTCCCCCAAAGATGGTAATTAAGTTTGTGTACATCCCCTTTTAACTGAAGGAATTGTATATGAATTATATGTGCATTTTAGTATTATTTTAACAATGCATTACTATCATGATGTACATTACTTCGGCGGGTAGAACTATTTAGAAATTGAATTGCTATCTAAAGGTCTACAACAATGTTTTTAGCCTTCTCTTTGATTGTAGTAAATTTTTAACACACCAACCCATCATTTACTAAATAAGGCATTGTAAATTGTTTATTATATACTGCACAAGCACGTTAATGTAACCAGTGATGTTGCTAATTATCTCCTCATTGACTGTTATAAACACTATATACAGCCAGATATTTTTATTTTAGTTGATTATTGGATCTGAGAGATAGAGCAAGACCGGGAAAAAAAAGAAAAACTCTGAAAATGTAAATTACACGTATGCACTTCATTCGCACTTAAATGTAGATTGTGGTCTCGGAATTGATTGTAATAAAGATTTCATCAGGTTACAATATGTATTTAATGTACAATGCCAAATGATGATTGTATATTTGTATTAGTTGACATAAATGAAATGTAAGATATTGCTCAATTGCTTTTATGGTCACACTGACCGAAATAAAGGGGCATATTACCAACGATTAGTGATATTTATTGCTAACGAGGCTTAGCAACGAATTTTTTAACGCTAAGCATCGCCGGAAATTATCGCAGAGATAACTTGCTATTAGCAAGGTTTGTCTCAGAAGTGATAAAAATCCTCGCGCTAACTGCCAAATGAGAGATTAGCAAATTTCCACTCACCTGCACCTCGTTTCAACCAGCACAGAGAGCGCAGAGACCCAGGAACAGGCACTGATGAGAGCCATTGGAAGGCTTGAAACACATCTGCCTTAGTGTTTCAAGGGGACTGCTAGCAACATGTGCATAATACTTTAATTATAACCCTTGCCCTTGAACTCCGGAGTGTGCCGTGCTTTTTCCGATGAGGAGGAGGTACTGGTTTTGTGTGTTGTCAGCAAGGGGGTCGCTGACTAACGTCACACCCTCTCGGTCTGGTGCACCGTGTTCAGACCAGCATTTCTCTTTGGACATTTGCATGAACTGCAAAATCACGTAGCCCCCCCTAGCAGTTTGGACAGCCACTATGGCATGATACACTGCATTGGGGAGAGAGGAGGCGACGCTGTTTGCCTGATTAAGGAGTTGGGGTGAGAGGCTTTCTGGTCATCCTGCTGGGCACTCAAACTGGAGTACAGCCTATATCCAGCAACTGAAGATATCACCTGATGTGAGGAGAGGTTCTGTCACTGCACAGGCACCCCTATGGACTGCATCTACCAGCATGCATTGCTTGGCAGGCTGAATGTGTGAGTGGTCAAGACACGGCCCATTGGAGGAGGAGCGTGATGACAGCATTAAGGAGCAAGTTTCCACTCACCTGCACCTCGTTTCAAGCAGCACAGAGAGCGCAGAGACCCAAGAACAGGCACTGATGAGAGCCATTTGAAAGGCTTGAAACGTGCCTGCTTTAGCATTTCAAGGGGACTGCTAGCACCACGCACATAATATTTTAATAAAACCCTTGCCCTTGAACTCCGGAGTGTGCCAGGCTTTTTCCGATGAGAAGGAGGTACTGGTTTTGTGTGTTGTCAGCAAGCGGGTCGCTGACTAACGGCACACCCTCTCGATCTGGTGCACCATGTTGAGACCAGCATTTCTTTTTGGACATTTGCATGAACTGCATAAACACATGGTGGAAATGGATTCTAAGTAGTCTGGGGTTTGCCTATTGAGCATTTTATATATGCCTCCGATACGAGGAGTGATGGTGTTACGCAAAGCGTGTAAAAGTTCAACTTCTGCGAACCCAGTGACTCCACCCACTTTCCTGGATAAAAAGCCATGGATGGACAGATATTTAAACGAATCTTGGTTTTTTAGGTTAAATTTAGATTGTAGGTTTGTAAAAGATTCAATCCCCTCAGCTGTGATCACGTCCCCGAGTTTCACTATTCCTGCCCTGTGCCAGTCAGAAAGGTAAGATGGGCTAAAAATAGCTGGTAGGTTGTTGTTGTTAATTATGGGAGAGTAAAAATTTAATCTAACGATTCCAAAGATTCTCCGGATGTTACGGAAGACTTTATATGAGTACATTAATGTCTTGAATTTTACACGATTGTAGTACCCATATGTTGTTTCACGGAGCAAACAGCCCCAATGTTGTTCCCCTAGTAAGAGTTGAAAGGGTGAGGATAGCCCGGTTGCTGTGACGTGAGTAGATTCTCTTACTAGTGCTGAGCTGTACTGTAGTACTGACGCTCAGTAGTATAGAGTGATATTAGGGAAGGACCAACCTCCTCTTTCTTTTGGAAGTGTGAGTTGTTTCAGGGCTCGTCTGGGCTGAGCATAAGCCCAGCTAAATTGAGTAAAGATTTGCTGAAATTTGAGGAGGCTGTTTTTGCTGAATTCTAGGGGTATGCTACGGAAAAAATAGAGTAGTTTCGGAAAGTATGTCATTTTGATGACGTTGCATCTGCCAACTAGCATTAAATGTAGGTTATCGATCTGCTTTAATGCCTTCTTGGTCTGGGCAGCGAGGGGTGCCAGGTTGTCTGTTACTATTTCCTCCAACTTGGGTGAGACAAGCACCCCCAAGTATTTAGCCTTAGCACCACCCTGTCGTTGGTCCAAGTAATTTTACTGTTCACTAAGATCTGTGTTTTGTTTTTATTGAGGGCATATTCAGATAATCTCCCAAATTTCTGGGCCTCCCATTCTAGTGCTAGTATGGTGTCAGCAGGGTCTGGGGAGATGATGGCAAGGTCGTCGGCATAGGCCAGGATTTTACAGTCGTTATGATAATAGGTTACTGGGGAGATGTTGTCATTGTTCTCTATCTGCTTGATGAAGGGATCTAAATAAAGGGCGAACAGTAGAGGCGAGCAGGAACAGCCCTGCCTGGTACCCCAAGAGATGTTAAAGGGGTCGGTAAGTTGTCCATCTATAGTGACACTGGCTGTTGGTTTAGAGTAGAGTGGCTGTGTTGCCAGCATGAGCTTGTCCCCAAACCCCATCCTGCACATGACACTCCACAGGAATCGCCAGGAGACTCGGTCAAAGGCCTTTTCGCTGTTGAGTAGCGTGAGTGACATCGGGTCTCCGGCAGCCTGTGCAGTGTCAAACAGGGTAATCACCCTCCTGACGTGTTCAGTGGTCCCTTTCTTGAGAATGAAACCATGGTGCCACTCCGAGACAAGAGATTCCACTACTTGAGAAATTCTGGAGGCTAGTACCTTAGAAAATATTTTAGAATCACAGTTGATGAGGGTTATGGGTCAGTAGGAGCTCGTGTCCAAAGGGGATTTGTCTTTTTTTGGGAAGATAGAGATTCTAGCACTTGACCAAGAAACCGGAGGGGAGGCCCAGTTGAAGATAGATGTTATTACCTCTGTAAATATAGCTTTAATTTGAGGGGCGAAGAGTTTAAAGAATTCGACGGGTATACCGTCAGGACCTGAAGCCTTCCCATCCGGGAGGCTAGTGAGGGCGTCCAGGATTTCTTCCCAGGTGGGGGTAAGGTCTAAAAGCTTGCTGTCTTCTGGACTAAGTTGCCTTAGTTCGATCTCACTGAGGTAACTGGAGATCTCCCTATCTAAGACATCCCCCGTGGAGCAGTTTTCTTCAGTGTATAATTTGGCATAATAGTCCTGGAATCCCTTCCGAATAAGACTAGGATCAGTGATCTCAACGCCGGAGGGAAGTCTGATTGCATGTATTTCGCTGCTAGTAGCCTGCTGTCTTGTCCTAACGGCTAGGTGGTGCCCAATGCTATCGCTACACTCATAGTTCTTTTCCCTTGCGGCTGCCCACTTTGCTGTGATTTTTTCCATGAAGACAGCTCCTATTTCGGCATTGGCCAGGACTGCTTCCTTTTGGGCAGGCTGGCAGTCTAGACCTGCATGAATCATTTGGGTTAACTTAATTTTGATTTTTCTTAGTTTTTCTTGTAATTCACTAATTAGAGTTTTTCCCCTTTGTTTTTCTGAATAGAGAATCTTAGGGTGTTACCTCTAATCCCCACCTTTAAAGTGTCCCAGACTGTCATTTGAGAGGCAGAGCCAATGTTTATCTCCAAAAACTCTTGGATCCATCCCTGCATGTGGGTTAAGTAACTGTTGTCATAAAACAGTGCTTTCTCGAAGCTCCACTTGGTAGCCTCCTTGGGTTGTCCGAGTCCCTTGATGGTAATGATAAGAGGGTTGTGATCAGATAAGAAGCGGGGTGCAATATCGATTGTATAATTGTTGGTAAATGAGGCTGAGATAAAAAAATAGTCCAGTCTGACTAGTACTTGGTGAGGGGCAGAATAGAAAGTATACCCAGGTTGTGTAGGATTTTTACTCGCCCAGCTATCTATTAGTCCGTGAGTCTGTATAAGATTAGTTAGAGCCTGAAAGACTAAGGGTTTCCTACCTTTATAGCTCCATGTTGTATTAGTAGCCCAGTTACAAGGTAGGTGTATATTAAAGTCCCCACAAAGCACAATGGGAGTGGGCCAGTGCACTAGCTCACCAGAAACCTGGTTAATAGCCCCAGGGTCATCGGCATTGCTCCCATATACTGAGCAAAGGGTAATAGATGAGTTGTTGGGGAGTAGAATCTGGATAATTACCCACCTCCCTAGCGGGTCAGATTTGGTTCGAGGGTTGCTGGTGACGAGTCTTCTATCGGCTAGGACTCCCACTCCCTTTGTTTTAGCCCCCTGCATGGTGGCGCCCACTACCTTAAACCCTAGAGTGTCTAGTAGGTGTTTTTGTGACTGTTCTGCATGGGTTTCTTGCAGGCATATCATGTTCCCCCCAAGTGTCCGTAAGCCCAGAGCCACTTTCTGTCTCTTAGAAGCGTCATTTAGTCCACATACGTTGACCGAAACAATTCATAATGAGTCTAGCCTAGCCATCTAGAAAGTGTCAGGGTGAAGGCGATAATATATGGTGCGTGCCCTGTTTTTTTTTCCTCTCCTTTCCTCTCCTTCCCTGATCGTTTCCTTGAGTGAACTGTTTGGAGTCGATGAGGTTGCTTTTAGAGATATGGTCGCGCTGCCAAGAAAGTATTGTGAGTGTTTTGCGCCTGAGTGTTCTTCCTGTGTCCCCTCCCGCCCCTCCCCCCATATCCCCCCACCCTCCCCACCCACAATCAGGCCAGGCCTGAATGATGGTGGTCAGTCATGAGCCTCTGCTGCTGGCCACGCCAGTCAAAAAAAAAGAAAAGAGAGTGAACAAACTCAATCTGTGATCGGCCATTGGTCCTTCCTTGTGCATGTGTGCAATTTGAGAGCAGAGTGCTAAATACAAGTGTGTAATACGTCATTTTCGTTCTTTCCCTCTCTTCCCCCTTTTCTTTTAAAAAACTCTCCCCCAGCTGTTCCCTTTTTAGTTCCTGATGAGAGAAGTAAAAAAGCGGAGAAAAGAGTCAAGATTCTTAGAAGGTAGCAAGACATATAGCAAAGGGTATAACACAGGAAGGACTGAATTTAGCAATGACTGCGCCCCCCCGGTTAGGATAAGTTAATTGTCATTGGGTTTGCAGTAGTTGCAGGAGGAGAGAGAAAGAGCGTTAATGAGTTTTTTTGCATAGAAAAACGTTCTTTTTTTTGTCATTATGTCCCTTCTTAGTCTTAGCTTCTTCCAAGTACTCTCTGGCTTTAATTTCAGACAGGAAGACCTTGGTATTGCCTCTGAGGATAACCTTCAGCCTGGCTGGGTTCATAAGGTATACCTCAGTGCCCAGTTGCTGGAAGGGGGAGATCAATTGCCTCAAGTTCCCCCTCCTCTCCACAGTCTGATGGCAAAAGTCCAGCTTGGCGAAAAAGATAATCCCGTTGGCCCCTTTCTTAGAATTAGGACGGGCCTGGTCGTACACCAGTTGTCTTAAAAGGAAATTGCCAAAGTACACAAGGAACACCCTTGGCTGTCCTCCGTTTGAGTTACCACTGTTATATTGCCACTTCAAGAAAAAAGGGAAACGGTGTGCTCGCTGCACTTCTCGGTTCCAGTCCCTGCCTGGATGTTCCGGAAAGGAGTCTTGTAGTAGCTTGACTATGAATTGTCTAGGATCTTCCCCCTCCTTCCCTTCCGGAATACCGAGCAGGCGGAGGTTGTTCCTGCGTTGTCGATTTTCTTGTTCTTCCATTTTGACCATCAGGTCTGTAAGGCAAGCGGAGTTGGTTTCAATCAGCTGTTTGGAGGCCACTGCTTCGGTTTCCAGGTGTTCTGTCCTGGCCTCAACCATACCCACCTGGTCGCTGATATCTGTACAAGTTTTATTCAATCTTCTCAGGCCGCCCTCTAATTTTTTAGCTGCGTTCTTGGCAGCCCGGTTATCAGCTCTAACCTCCTCTTGGAATTCCTTGATAGAAGTAAGTATAGCCGCCAGTGAGGGCTCCACTGTCTCGGTTGTTGTGGTTTGTAGGTTTCTCGGGCTGTGCCACTGTGGTTGGGTCAGTCCATCTTCCTCCAAAGGGTAGGACATCTGTGAGTCCGAATAGTCCCATTTGAGTTGACTACGCGGCTTGCTCTTATTTCTTGGCTTGTTGGGACGTACGACTGTGTCAGGGTTAACACGGGAGGCCTCGCTGTCCTCTTCGCTAGCACTGTCGGGGTCATCCTCATCTTCTGTCCCCCCTTCGCCAGAGGAGCTGGGGGTGCTATCCGAAACAGAGTAAAAGTCTACATGACCCGCTTCTGGGGTCCAGGGGTTTGGTATTCCGAAAGGGATTTCCAGGTTTTGAATGGTGAATTCCGGCCCCACTGGTTGCGCCCTAGCGTTGGTGGTAACTGAGGATGTGCAGGCACCTTCGCTGGTGATTCCTTCAGCTGGTTTCTGCTGTCCTAGTGAAGTGGGCAGGACTGGCGGCAAAGTGCCGGTAACACAGGAGGCTTGGAGGTACCGAGGGGCCCCTCGGTCAGGGGGTACACATGGTCATGACCCTTGATGGGAGTGTGTGTGGAGGAAGCGGGCTCTATCAGTCTGCAGGGGGAACAGGTAGGGCCCGGGCCGTCAGCAGTGTCCGTGCTGTTAATGATAGTTTCCCTTTGAGCTCTATTAACAGTAGCGCTGTCCTGCTGTGGGGGAGCATTAGATGGTGTAGTAGAGGGTTGTCTTCCTGCACTGTTTTTAACATTGGCGGCCTGGTTTTTAGCTACTGTGAAGATCTTGGGAGGGGGGGTTGTGTAGGACCTGAGTCTTTACAGTCTTTGTTAAGGCCCCCCCCTGTTTTCCCCAGGTTGATTTTTTTCACCCCACTAACCTGTTCAGGTTTGGTCTTTCCAGGACCGCCCCCCTGCCGAGGAGTCCTTCTCTTGAACAGGCGTCTTCTGCTTGAGCCCTTTCCTGGCCCCACGAATGCTCATCTCCAAGCGGGGGAGGGGTTTATGTCCGTGATAGCACTGAGCCTTGCCTTCTCCGAGGCTGAAGGGCGATCCAAGGGCCCGTGTGTGAGGATCAACGCTACTGCCGTGGTGATAGCCAGAGACAAACAAGAGCTCAAATTCCTGCACCAAGCCAGCGCCAAACCAGCACGGCGCCTGTCAGCGCTTCTGTCAGATGCCTCGTTCCTGTACACACAAGCCGCGTGTGAGCACCAAAGTTCGATTTCCGAGGCAAATGAGTTGTGGGCGTTGTTCCTGGATCTCCCGCTCTTCCCTGCAAGCCTGGTGTTGGACCCGTCTGCTTCTGAGAGTCCCCTCACCAATATGATTTCTTTTGTTCCCCTGAACCTCCCAAAATTTGCCGCTTTTTATTTGTCTACCAGGACCTTTTTTGTGTGTTGTTTTATGGGGCTAGGTGTTCCTTGACACCCAGTTGCTCACAAGGTTTCTGGCACCTATGTACAAGGCGCCTGGCGAAACCTGTGGACATGAAAACTGAGGTTGGCAACCTGTGTGTATTTAACCTTAAAATGGTGGACACATATTTCCCTCATGTGAGTGACTCCCATTGGAGCCTCCTTGAACCCTGACCTTTTGAGGTTTTGGCGCCCTTTCTGGTTGGCGCGCTTTCCTGACAGGAATTTCATAACTTTCCTCAGGTACACAAAATGGCTGCTCCAGAGCCCCAGTACGGTGGCTCTGAGTGACCAAAAGACACCTCAAAAGTGCCATGCCATTGACACAGCCAGGGAAGGTTCTAGAACCTTCTGGCTCGTGCAAGTACCTCAGGGCGCTGGCTATATAAAGCCCAGTCCCTGGCGGCCATTTTGAGATGTAATTCAGATTCCAGACTTGACTCCTGAGTGACACCTGCCCTGCTGACCCCTGAGGTGGCTGAGAGCACAGGCAGTAGAGTGGCAAGGGTTAATAGCCTGATTCCTGACTGGCGTTCCAGTCAGGCGTGTTCCAGTAACCTTGCGCCTACAGCGCCTGCCCAGCTAGTGCCTCATTGCCCCAAAAGACTGTGGCCAAGTTTATGTGCCTCCCCGCCCCCCCCCCCCGGTGGCGAAGTCGTGAAGAAAAGGCGAGTCGCGACCTTCCACAGTGCCCCCTTCGTGAATAGCGCCTATCGCGGGGGACTCGGACGTCTCCGAGCCCCACCGGCATTGCGCGCTTCCTGGTTGTGCAGTGATCGAAGGTGAGGTGGTGCGCCGGGGCGGGGAGAGGCCGGCCTTCATTGGGCGGGATTAGCGTCCCTACCCTTTCCCAGAGACCCGGGAAACTGTTGCCGTGGGCGGGACCAGCCCCCGTATGAGGAAGTCGGAGGGAGGTCCGTGAAGCCCCTGAGAACCCTGATGCTGGCGTAGGAAGTGCTGTGCCCCGACTGAATCGCTATTCGATTGCAGCCGTAGTGAGGTGGGTCGTTTCCCCTGGAGGGGTGCCGCGTTATCAAGGAACTGTGCACCGGCGTTGATTTGAGCGAGCGCTGAGACTGAGTGACCCCGCTGGCAGCCGTTCGTTCGTCTACTGACTTCGAACTGTGCTACCCTGGTGGCTGCGATATTGCCGTAGGCTCAAGTAAACCACCCGGCAAGCGGACATCCTTCCCCGATGGCAGCGGAGGACCAAATGTCATATTTACCGTGTTTCCTTGTCTTTAGGTACACGCGCATGGGCCCCGCGTGAACATAAAAGAGTCCCCAGTGCACCGTGAATCTAGAGAAACCCGCACGCATTCCCCATGATTCCACAAGTACTGTTATCCTTTTCAAAGTGGATTTATCTTGCAAATGTAAACTTCTTGATTTATTTAATTGAGCGATACCAGAATGAAAATGTGGTTATGCATTTAAATGAACCAGGCTTTATTATTCCATGTATTGGTGATATATAAACCTGATATGCATTTTATTTATTGATAGAGCTATTCCTAATATTTATGCAACACCAGTGTTCCTGAAGTCCTATTTACTGTATTTATTCTCAATCTTATTATTGGGTCAGAGCCGGCTTAGCACTACAGCCTTCACTGCCTTGACACTTGAGCCAAGCTACCCCCTTTGTGCTGGGCTTGCCCATCGCAGGTCCAACATAAAATTGGTGCTCAGCGGGTGGGATTGCGAGCCGTGCTTGTTCTGTACCCCATATTAATTCAGTGTGCGTCACAGGTACACACCCGGAGTTTTCTCCTAGCGGCCCTCGAATTCAACATTTTGCTTTTTCTAAATTCTTTCCTGGAGGCGGGTGGAGGTGACCCTCAGAGTTCCTATCCTGGTAACCTACTTCGGGGTGGTTGTCCACACTTTTCACTGGCAAGATGGAATTCGAAATGTCAGAGCTGGAGACCTATGCTGTGGCACAGCTCAAGGATTTCTGTCAGGAAAGGGGAGTGTTCGTTAGGCAAGGGGCCAAAAGAGAGGAGCTCCGTACTAGTCTGCGAGCCTGGGTGGAAGCGCACACGGAGGGAACGGTGGAGGAGGAGGAGTCAGACAGAGGTACTGTCATTGATGGGACTGCGGAATGTCTCCCGCGGGTGGGTGAAATGTCAATCAGCCCTAAGGTAACCTCACGGGAGGGCAGCAGTGTGTCATCGAGAGGGTTGTCAGAGACCGAGTTAGCCGACAGGAGAGAGGAAAGAAAGTTAAGGTGGGAAATAGCAAAAATGGAGATGGAAGAAAGGAGGGAGGGGAGGAGGATGGAACACGAGTTCAAGCTACGAGAACTCGACCTCCAGGCCCACAATATCACTCCGGAGGGTGTTGAGTCAAAGGAATTTGCCAGGGAGCCCAGGCCCCATTTACCCAAGGACGTTGTCGCCAGTTATACCGCTGGAGACGACATAGCCAAGTGGCTGGCAGCCTATGAGGTCTCCTTAAGAGCCCATGGGATCCATGAGAAGCATTGGGGTGGTGGATTATACCGGTACATGCCTCCGACAGGTAGGGATGCACTATTGGCCCTAGCTCGGGAGGAACAGGTAAACTACCCTGCCATGAAGGTGGCGCTCATCAGGAAGTTTGGGTTGACCCCCGAGAAATACCGGCAAAGGTTTAGGGGCAGCCACAAACTGAGCTCACAGAATTGGGTTGACTTCCTGGATTTTGCCAAGAAAGCCCTTGATGGGTGGGTCCAAGGTAATGAGGTGGAGGACTATCGAGGGTTGTACGACTAAATACTCAAGGAACATCTACTCGAGAAATGTCTTCCCGAGCTGAAGCAACACCTGGTAGACAGCAAACTTACTTGCCCCCGTAAGCTTGTTGAGGAGGCGGACATTTGGGCGAGTACCCGAGTGTCCACAAAGGGGACGGGAGGAGATTCTCAGAAGTCCGGACAGGGCGCTCCCCAGAAGAAAGAGGGGGGAGATAACAAGAAACAGGAGTTCTCCAAAGGCCCCCAAAATAACTTTAAGGGGAAAAGTTTATTTTCCAACTCTAAGGCTAACCCGCAGAAGAACCCTAATCCTGGCCAGAGTCAGCAGCCAAGGGTTGTCCATTGCTTTGAGTGCGGTGGTATTGGACATTATAGGGGAGACGTGAAATGCCCAAAGAGACCACCCCCTCCCACTGGAGGAAAGGCCCCGGGAGTCGCTAGTGTAGCGCTCGGGGAGGAGATGCCCTTAGTTAAGGGGAGGGAGTGGGCGGGAGTCACCTTAGTGTCCCTGGGTGATCGGGAGATGGTTCCAAAGATACAGGTGCGCTCAAATACTACCAAGTATGGGCAATGGGTCACCATCAATGGCAATAGAGGGGAAGCTCTGAGAGATACAGGAGCCAGTATGACTATGGTAAGGAGTCATCTGGTGTCTTCAGAGCAGGTTATTCCAGGCGTACTTCATCCAGCCGCGATAGCTGACGGCAGAATGGGCCACTATCCTGTGGCCGAGGTTCCCTTTGAGTGGGGAGGGGTTGCAGGTTCACTTCGAGTTGCCGTAAGCCCCGCCGTGCCAGTCGATTGTCTGCTGGGTAATGATATGGAGCACAATGCTTGGAAGGAGGTGGAATACCGGACTCACACTGAGATGCTGGGTACACCTGATTGGGCCTGTGTGAGTACCAGGTCTGCGGCTGCTCAGGAGGAGAAGTCGCGTGGGTTGGAGCCTGGAACAATGGCCCACCCAGCTGCTGATGAGGGAGCATCTCGAGGACAGGAAGAGCCTGCCTCGATGTCCGTGCCCCGTGAGACAGATAGGCCACCTGTGGAGGTGGACCCGGAGTCCGCGGAGGTGGACATGGTTCTGTTGGAGGATCTGCCTATCCCCGCTGAGTGGCGAGTGGAGGGAGGACCATCCAGGGAGGAGCTAAGCAAGGGACAGAGGGAATGTCCAACCCTCGAGGGTATGAGGCAACAGGCTGAAGCCCAGGCAGCAGGTAACGAGTCTGGGAACTATCGTGTTTACTGGGAGGATGGTCTCCTCTACAGTGAACCCAGGGCGCCAGTGCACGGACTGTCACGGGCCCTGGTAGTACCACAGTTGTACCGAGCCTTCCTATTAGAGTTGGCTCATGAGATTCCCTTGGCAGGACACTTGGGTCAGGACAAAACCTTTGCCCGGCTTGTCCCCCACTTTTATTGGCCTTGAATCAGGGTGGCGTCCGATACATACTGTTGGTCGTGTGTGTCATGCCAAGCCAGTGGGAAAACAGGGACGAAGCTGAAGGCTCCCCTGGAACCACTTCCCGTCGTTGGCACCCCCTTTGAAAGGGTGGGCATCGACATTGCTGGGCCCCTAGAACCACCGGCATCATCCGGTCACAGGTTTATCCTGGTACTGGTGGATCACGCCACAAGGTATCCAGAGGCAGTCCCTCTGAGAACCATTACTGCACCGGTAGTGGCGAAGGCCCTGATGGGGATCTTTACCCGAGTGGGATTCCCCAAAGAAGTTGTGTCTGACAGGGGGACCAACTTCATGTCAGCATATATGCGGGCAATGTGAAAGGAGTGTGGAGTGACCTACCGGTTCACCACTCCTTATCACCCACAGACCAATGGTCTCGTGGAAAGGTTCAACCAAACCTTGAAGGGTATGATCAGAAGTCTACCCGAAAGACTGCGGAGGAAATGGGACGTCCTCCTACCCTGTTTGCTCTTTTCCTACAGGGAAGTGCCACAGAAGGGAGTGGGCTTCAGCCCCTTCGAGCTTTTGTACGGGCACCCTGTACGTGGACCTCTCAGCCTGGTGAGGGACTCCTGGGAAAAGTCTCCCCGGAAAGTTCCCCAGGATGTGGTGAGCTACATGCTGGCCTTCCGAAGCCAAATGGCTAAGTTGTGGAAGCAAGCTTCTGACAACTTGGAAGCCAGTCAAGCAGTTATGAAAGCGGGGTATGACCACAATGCTCACCCAGTGGAGTTGGAGCCTGGACAGAAGGTGTGGGTGATGGAGCCGGGGGAGCTGAGTGCTCTCCAGGACCGTTGGACAGGCCCCTATGAGGTATTGGAGAAGATGGGCAAGTCTACCTATCTGGTGGACGTAAGGACCCCTCGGCATCCGCATCGGGTGTTACATACCAATCGCCTCAAGCCCCACTTCGAGAGGCCCGAAGTCATGTTGGTAATGGTGACTGACGGATCGGAGGAAGAGGACACAGAGCCTCTCCCCGACCTCCTTGAGTCTCAAAAAAAGGATGGGTCAGAGGAGGGAGTAAAACTCTCACCATCCCTGACTCCTGAGCAGCAGGAGGAATGTCGCCAGGTCCTGGGGACATTCGCTCCGCTGTTCTCCCTTGTCCCGGGTAAGACCCATCTGTGTACCCACGACGTGGACACAGGAGACAGCCCACCTGTGAAGTCAAAGTCTTACCGGCTGTCTGACAAGGTGAAGGCCAGCATCCGAAGCAAGGTAGCCAAGATGCTGGAGCTAGGAGTCATCGAACCTTCGAACAGCCCTTGGTCCAGCCCGGTGGTTTTGGTACCCAAAGCTGCCCCACCTGGCACCACACCAGAATTACGATTCTGTGTGGATTACCGAGGACTCAATTCGGTAACGAAAACCGATGCTCATCCGATCCCTTGGGCGGATGAATTGATTGACCGGTTGGGAGCTGCCCAATATCTCAGTACCATTGCCCTCACTGCAGGGTACTGGCAGATTCCCATGACTGATGGAGCCAAAGAAAGGTCAGCCTTCTCCACACCTGATGGACACTACCAGTTCTGCGTTACGCCTTTCGGGCTCAAGAACGCTCCTGCCACTTTCCAGCGGCTGGTGAACACGATCCTCACCGGGATGGAGTCATTCTCTGCTGCTTACTTGGATGACATAGCTGTCTTCAGTAGCAGTTGGGAGGATCACTTGCAGCACTTGCAAGCCGTTCTCCAGGCCCTGGAAAGGGCTGGCTTGACGATCAAGGCCAGCAAATGTCAGATTGGACAGGCGTCGGTAGTGTACTTAGGTCACTTGGTGGGCCGGGGAACGGTGCAGCCCCTTCAGGCGAAGATTGAGGCAATCATGGCCTGGAAACCCCGCAAGACCCAGACTGAGGTCCGAGCCTTCCTGGGCCTCACAGGTTACTACAGACAGTTCGTGAAGGGGTATGGCACTATCGTGGCACCCCTTACAGAACTCACGTCCAAAAAGCAACCCAGGAGAGTCATCTGGACGGAGGCTTGCCAGCGAGCCTTCGACACTCTGAAACAAGCAATGTGTAAAGCTCCAGTCCTGAAGGCTCCAGATGTTTCAAAAGAGTTCATTGTCCAGACAGATGCATCTGATATTGGCATTGGGGCGGTGTTATCGCAACTCAATGAAGAGGGTCTGGATCAACCCGTGGTCTTTTTGTCACGGAGACTGCTTCCCCCGGGAACAGAGGTGGAGTACCATTGAGCGGGAAGCCTTTGCGGTGGTCTGGGCACTGAAGAAGCTGCGACCATACTTGTTTGGTTCACACTTCCTTGTTCAGACAGACCACCGACCCCTTCGCTGGCTCATGCAGATGAAGGGGGAAAACCCCAAACTGTTGAGGTGGTCTATCTCCCTACAGGGAATGGACTTTCGTGTGGAACATCAGCCCGGAGTTGACCACGCCAATGCAGACGGTCTCTCCAGGTATTTCCGCCTTAGTGTTGAGGACTCCCAAGGGGTTGGGTAGTTCTCCCCACTTTCGGCTGGGGGGGACGCGTGTTGGACCCGTCTGCTTCTGAGAGTCCCCTCACCAATATGATTTCTTTTGTTCCCCTAAAACTCCCAAAATTTGCCGCTTTTTATTTGTCTACCAGGACCTTTTTTGTGTGTTGTTTCATGGGGCTAGGTGTTCCTTGACACCCAGTTGCTCACAAGGTTTCTGGCACCTATGTACAAGGCGCCTGGCGAAACCTGTGGACATGAAAACTGAGGTTGGCAACCTGTGTGTGTTTAACCTTAAAATGGTGGACACATATTTCCCTCATGTGAGTGACTCCCATTGGAGCCTCCGTGAACCCTGACCTTTTGAGGTTTTGGCGCCCTTTCTGGTTGGCGCGCTTTCCTGACAGGAATTTCATAACTTTCCTCAGGTACACAAAATGGCTGCTCCAGAGCCCCAGTACGGTGGCTCTGAGTGACCAAAAGACACCTCAAAAGTGCCATGCCATTGACACAGCCAGGGAAGGTTCTAGAACCTTCTGGCTCGTGCCAGTACCTCAGGGCACTGGCTATATAAAGCCCAGTCCCTGGCGGCCATTTTGAGATGTAATTCAGATTCCAGACTTGACACCAGAGTGACACCTGCCCTGCTGACCCCTGAGGTGGCTGAGAGCACAGGCAGTAGAGTGGCAAGGGTTAATAGCCTGATTCCTGACTGGCGTTCCAGTCAGGCGTGTTCCAGTAACCTTGCGCCTACAGCGCCTGCCCAGCTAGTGCCTCATTGCCCCAAAAGACTGTGGCCAAGTTTATGTGCCTCCCCGCCCCCCCCCGGTGGCAAAGTCGTGAAGAAAAGGCGAGTCGCGACCTTCCACAGTGCCCCCTTCGTGAATAGCGCCTATCGCGGGGGACTCGGACGTCTCCAAGCCCCACCGGCGTTGCGCGCTTCCTGGTTGTGCAGTGATCGAAGGTGAGGTGGTGCGCCGGGGCGGGGAGAGGCCGGCCTTCATTGGGCAGGATTAGCGTCCCTGCCCTTTCCCAGAGACCCGGGAAACTGTTGCCGTGGGCGGGACCAGTCCCCGTATGAGGAAGTCGGAGGGAGGTCCGTGAAGCCCCTGAGAACCCTGATGCTGGCGTAGGAAGTGCTGTGCCCCGACTGAATCGCTATTCGATTGCAGCCGTAGTGAGGTGGGTCGTTTCCCCTGGAGGGGTGCCGCGTTATCAAGGAACTGTGCACCGGCGTTGATTTGAGCGAGCGCTGAGACTGAGTGACCCCGCTGGCAGCCGTTCGTTCGTCTACTGACTTCGAACTGTGCTACCCTGGTGCCTGCGATATTGCCGTAGGCTCAAGTAAACCACACCGGCAAGCGGACATCCTTCCCCGGTGGCAGCGGAGGGCCAAATGTCATATTTACCGTGTTTCCTTGTCTTTAGGTACACGCGCATGGGCCCCGCGTGAACATAAAAGAGTCCCCAGTGCACCGTGAATCTAGAGAAGCCCGCACGCATTCCCCATGATTCCACAAGTACTGTTATCCTTTTCAAAGTGGGTTTATCTTGCAAACGTAAACTTCTTGATTTATTTAATTGGTGGCAGCGATACCAGAATGAAAATGTGGTTATGCATTTAAATGAACCAGGCTTTATTATTCCATTTATTGGTGATATATAAACCTGATATGCATTTTATTTATTGATAGAGCTATTCCTAATATTTATGCAACACCAGTGTTCCTGAAGTCCTATTTACTGTATTTATTCTCAACCTGAATCCCAGAGTGCTGTAACAAATGAAATGTGAATGTGCTTCCCCAATTGATCCCTATTTACAGCAGAGAACTTTTATATAAAGGAATCGTATTTTTCTACAGCAGTGGTGTGGTGTCCTTCTTTTTGGTGTGACTGTGCAGGGGGTTATTATTGGGTCAGAGCCGGCTTAGCACTACAGCCTTCACTGCCTTGACACTTGAGCCAAGCTACCCCCTTTGTGCTGGGCTTGCCCATCGCAGGTCCAACACCTGGTAATTGTGTTAAGCAGTCCCGCACCTCTGAGCGATATCCACGGCGTCCTCCGCTGTCTCGTGGTAGCTGACAGTCTGTGCGCCTGGCAGCCAAGCATCGCCGATAATCACGCAGGGCAGCTAGCCGATCATCTCCACATCTGGTGACTGGCGTGAGCAGCCGCGCAGCACGGAACTCACGCTGACTCCATCTTGCTCGTAGCACCTCAGAGGGGAGGTCGCCCCACCTGCAACATTTTCTATGGGAGTGTGTTGCAGTATCTGTGAAGGACCATATGAGGTGCTTGCCTTACTCTTATGCTGGGCTGGAGTACGTTTACCACTGTATGGCAATGTTAAGGCTGTAGTAACTTTTGAAGTGTAGTTTTGTAATATAAATGGGCTTACACTTTGAGCGGATGTTTATAGTCGTTTCTCACTCCCTAAAACCCTTTTTACTTTTCCATAAATTCTTCCCATTTAAAGTAATTAGTATTCTCCATGTTTGCACCACTCCCCCCCACATTTGATACTAAAACATCGACTTATGAGTGTGGAGATCTACAGCCATAGGTTAGTGAATAGCATTTTGTAGTGTATGATTAGGAATACTATATAGCACTTCTTCACATACTACAAAATTCAGTTTGTAAGTAGACCCCATAGTGTTAATTTTTGGGTAGGTGGTGCAATGACACTTGTGTCATTGGCAGAGTCCCTATAAGTGCTCTGTCAGGTCACAGCTCTCTTCAGGAGTGACAACTCAAGTACAATGTCACTCCTTACAAATTATTCCTAGTAGAATTACATGTAATGTAAATACATGTTGCTCACTTGCATATTTTGTTCTATTGTTCTATGGCTAAAATTTATATTTCACAATGGTATTTATTGGAATACCTATGTTTTATAGAATGTTAACCGTGTTAGAAGGCAGCCATGTGAAATATAAAGTAGAAAGGATCCATCACAAACCTACGGAATACTGATCTAGTTTATTTCTCTCGAGCGGTTAATAAAATTAATATTAGAAAGCAAAATAACTCATCAAGGATGCTTCCATGAAAAATAATTATGTGTTTTAGTGCCTCAAGTGGCAATGAAAAAATAGATTAAAATATTTACTTTGTGTTCTAAAAGTATGCATGGTTATAAAAGTGTGTGGAAAAGAACCATAATGTTTTGTTTGCTTGATAATGTCATACAAACAGATGCAATATAAGAAAACATGTTCATATTATTATTACTCTAACCAGGAGCTCTGTTGTGCCTATTTTCTTCCACTAAGGTGATGATCTAGTATCATGATTACACAATTAACTCAGGAACAAGTAGGTCTTTCAACACATCTTTCACAGCTCTATAAAGGAAAGACAGGTTTTCTTTCCTTAGACCAATTGTCTGTTGACTTCTGCTACAATTGAAAGGCTTTCAGGTCCTGATTTACAAATGGCTTACACTGACCCTTGCATTACACAAGGTGACGCAAAGCAGCGCAAGCCCTTTAGTTGGATTTACTAAGCCACTGAAAGATATTTTAAGTGGCTCCTCGTGGCTTAGTAAATCCAGAGTAATACAACGTAGTGCAAATCACTGCCTTGTGTTACTCTGCATTGCAAAGGTGTTTCATGGGTGTAGCATGGGGGTTCCCATGCATCCATCTATGGATTTTGAGGCTATCACAGATTTACTAAGGTTAGTAAACCTTGGGTTGTATCAAAATGGTACGTCTTCCCAGCAGATGCATAACATGGAGAAATATCAATTTATTCTCATTATTTCCTGTTTCTATATGTGCTGAGTTCTGCAGCACAGATGGAAAGAAGAAAATGCTTCAAAAGACTGTTTTTGTGCAGGAAGGTATCCCTTCCTGCAGAAAATCAATCCTGCCAGTAACAAAGGCAACTTCGTGCAATACTGCAAGGGTGCCTGCATTGGCGCTAGGCATCACTGAGTGCACCAGCGCAGGGAGAGAGCGGATATGCATCATATCTTAGTTGGTATGGCACATTTCTGCTCTCTCCCTGTCACGCACCGCAGCACAGCAAGTTATCCTGCTTTTTTGTGTCACTGTTTGATAAATCTGCCCCCAAGTATTTAAGGTAGGTCATGATTTTATTGTTGCAGTTTCTGCACCCATTGTAAGTAGATTGGATGAAAATGTGCCTTGCAAGCAGTGTCCACATTGTTCCTTGAAGGCTTGAATTATATATCGCAATGGGAAATCTCCTTCAATATCGGGGGCTCGATTAGGTTTCTAAATTTACCCAAGATATCATAAAACAGTATTAACTTTGGCTTTCCTTTAGTGGATCAATGGTGAGCTGCATATGAAAGCAATGCGTTTTCATTGCTGAAGATGGCAAAATTCTAGCTATCATCTAGGAAATAGTTTGGAGGAGCTAAAGGCACTGCACCTTGTGCCATCACCTACACCTTGGATTAGAAAGATCATAGAGAAACCACCAGCGCTCAATCAAATCCATAGCCTAGGGATGGAAGGTGACAGGACTAGAAATGGGTTTTGGGCATGGTTGTACAAGTGTATTTGACCCAGGTGCAGGTAAGTTCAAGGGGATACTTACCTATCTAAATTTGCATTGAATTAACTAAATATGTTAGAAAATCGTCTGCTTCCCTTGATGCTGGGGCTTGCTCCTTTACTAGTCCTGACTCTTCTTGGATAGATTGGAAGGTCCTATGTAGATCAGCCAGTTTGAAGGTTCACTGATAGAATATAGATGGTAAAAACATTGATGGTAAAAATATCGAAAAAAAATATATAAATAGTAAAAATATCGACTCCCAAAACTTAAACAGGTAAGTACAAAATATTGAATCAGAAATATCGAAGATAAAAATATAGATGTAAAAATATTGATTTAAAAATATAAATAAAATAAACTAATATAGAATAAAAATATAAAAGATTAATATTATCTTTAACAAAATAAATTACATTTAATATACAGTTCAACTAAATATAAAAATTACTTAATTAAAAAATATATAAACACACAAATATAATAATTTACTTTAAAATAATTTAAGAACTATTATATTTATTACATTTTTAAAATCTTAATTACATAAAAATAAAATCTATACATATATCAATACTTTAAAAATTAATTTTCTAATAATTAATTAGAACATTAAACTATCAAAACATACTTTTCACAACACAATAAATACAACAGTAGGGAAAATGTGGGATAGTGAAACAATTACATTTACTATTCCAACTGCAATAAGTGTAACAGTAGGAAAAGTGTTGGATAGCGGAGGGGTAACAATTACGATTCCCACACCATAGAGTGCAAAAGTAGGGAAAGTGTTGTATAGCGGAGGGGTCAGATTTACTATTCCCACTCCATTGAGGTCAGAAGTAGGGAAAATGTTGGATAGTAGAAGAATTGAATTTACTATTCCAACTCCAGTGATTGCAACAGTAGAGAAAGTATTGGATAGCGGAGGGGTAAAAATTACTATTCCCACTCCAGTAAGTCCAACAGTAGGGAAAGCACTGAATAGCGGAGGGGTAAAAATTACTATTTCCACTCCAGTGAGTGCAACAGTAGGGAAAGTGCTGGGTAGTGGAGGTTTAAAAATTACTATTCCCACTCCAGTGAGTGCAACAGTAGGGAAAGTATTGGATAGCGGAGGGGTACAAATTACTATTCCCACTCCAGTTAGTGCAACAGTAGGGAAAGTATTGGACAGCAGAGGGGAAACATTACTATTCCCACTCTAGTGAGTACAACAGTAAGGAAAGTGCTGGATAGCTAAGTGGAAAATTACTATTCCCACTCCAGTGAGTGCAACAGTAAGGAAAGTGCTGGGTAGCTGAGGGGTACAAATTACGGTTCGCACTCCAGTGAGTGCAACAGTAGAGAAGGTATTGGATAGCAGAAAAACAAAAATGACTAATAACATTTAAACAATAAAAAAATCTTAACAATAAATAAACAATATTATAAAAATATACAATGAAATCTATTAAACATATAAAAAAAACACATAATTTAATGTTAATTACATATAACAAATATGATATAAAAAATATATATTTATAAACAATATTTACCTAAACGGAATAGATATTCACAAACAAATACATTTATTTATTTTATTACCTACCCTAAAACACCACCCCAATAAAAAACGACATCAACATTTTTATTGAAAGTTATTTCTATAATGTACACAATTAATAATGAATTTAAAATATATTCTTAATAAAAAAGATAATAAACATTCATTGAGTACACATACTTTAACACTATAATATCCACAACACACACCTAACATTAATTACACAATTACGATTATCAATTACTAATTAATTAATTTAAATGAATTAACAACTAAATATTAATTCATCAATAAAAAATAAATTACTTCCCACCCTTCACACCATTTACACCTATAAACACCACAAAACACACCTACAATTAATTACACAATTACCATAACTAATTCCTAAATAATTAATTTAAATTAATTTACAGTTAATTATTAAACATTTATTCATAACTTAATTTACACATTTAACATTGTAACATCACCATTAAACAAATGTTAATAAATAAAAATGATTCAGTACATTTTATATAATTAAATAACTTCCCACCCTATTCCCCTATAAACCCACAACCGCTAGGGAACTAAAAACGCATAATTTAAATAAATGTTTTTTTATCAGCTACTAAAATTTTAACGCATATAATAAAAATACAAACATTCTTATACAAAGAAACAAACATCACACACATATAAAATATATACTAAAATACATACCATTAATAAACAAAATCGATATTTTTAACAGCTATATTTTTACAAATGATATTAAACTCTTTGATATCTTTTTAATCGATTTTAGTTACCTAAAATCGATATTCTTGATCCCAAGGATTTTACAGCCGCAATTCCTGACCCATGATATTTTTACCACAAAATGTGTGCAATTCGATATTTTTACCTCAATATTCTTTCTCTGCACCAAGTTTGACATTACTGAGGGCAAGTAATCTACAAGGACTTTACTCTGTCCAAATATCACACAATATTCATGATCTTTTCAAGAGTCCTTGCAGAGGTTATTTGAATATTGAATAATCCTTACTCATAGATGTCTTACTCCAGCCACACATAGACTCAGAAAGGAACAGAATGAAGATAGTTGAATAGCACAAGGTTTGATTTTGAGTTGAATCCCACTGAGGGTAGCTTCTTGTCTGTTATGCACATCAACAGCAACTTGGCTGTACATCTCTGGGACAGAAAAACAAGAGAATTAAAGAGTAACTTCTTGTCAGGTATGCATATTATCAACAGCAACCTGGTTGTACACTTATGGGACAGAAAAACAAGATAATTCAAGGGGAATACATTCATCAGCCTGTCTACAACCCATGCCAGTGAAAAGAACTGAAGCAATATGCCTCCATAGACTTAAAGTCTGCATACTCTTATTACTAGGAATGGGGATCATACACAGTGCTCCTCCAATTCAAGCTATGCTGATTAAGTGGTGATAACATGGGAAACAGTTAATATTCTCCAGAGACCCATAGTTACCTTCAAATACAAAAATATATGTCAATTAATATCCAACACATTAATGATTCGTGTTGTTCTCTAGGTGGACGGTCAATTAAATTCATCCACACTTTTTCACCAAAGATAATCTGCAGAACCACTTTACCACTGTGGACCTGCACAATAAGACACACAAAAAATAAGGCAAAAGTAATTGTCACTGTGAAAATGTTAAACTTAGTGGGCCTGATTCACAAAGGTAAACTTGCACTTTTGAGGAAGTTTGCTGTTATTTTGTTGTTCACAAACTAGCCTATCTATATATGTGCGGAGTCTCCTCAGTCGTAAAATTACTATTAGTAAAATTAAAATCACAGTTTGCGAATAGCAAAAATATAGTAAACCTACACAATAGTGGGTTCTCCTTTGTGAACTAGGCCTCTAGTGTAATAATTAATAACTATTCATAGCATTAGATGTCTACTATATACTTTCTCTATGCACAAAATGAGTGCTTCAGAGGTGTTGGCTATCGATAAAAGAAAACCTAAAGGTCATGTTGCCAATGAAATAATCCCGCGGGACATGTTTTCTGACATGTGGTTATATTAATGCCTGCGTTTTAGTATGTTGCACTAGTCTGAATAATCTGCTGCCAAACTCAATTGAGAAATGTGGTGAGCGTGGTTGCTGACTGCCTTAATTGTGTTTATCTTCCAATTAAGACTGCATAGATTACCCTGTTCTTGCAGTCTTGCTTGAATAATAGTGTGTGTGTGTACCATTTATTTTTGTTCATAAACTATGTTAATGAAGCCCATTCTTCAAAGTACTGCAATTAAGTACAGTCCCAATATGTACATTTAAAATTGTATTTGCTTTGTTGTGCTAAAATGATTTAAGTAAAAATTAGGTCGTATAAATGTGTGCTGCAAGGAGCTGGAATTCTTGCCCCTCTATGGCCTCGCCTGTGCACAGCTTCCTACAAAGACTTTAAAGCTTTTTTTGCAAAACATTTCAATCGTGATCTTCCTCGCAGTTCTTTTCTATCCGTGCCCTCATTTTTTTATAATCATCGCTTTTTCAGTTTCGTTTTAGAAAAAAGTCCTGATCCCAGCATAATATAAATAATATTCAATATGAAAAATAAGCCTAATTAAAATACAATTTGGGACACAAAACGCTTTTATTTCACATACAAATATGAAAAGCAACTTAAAGTGTGTTCTCAGCTTTTCTATAACTGACTTCGTTTGTAGGTCTCAAGGTGGAGCCTCCTATCCAAGCAGGATAGATTCCTTTCCCTGTGCAAGATTCGCGACAACTCCATCAAACCACAAGGAACTATGATGGCTCAAACTAAATGTCATTAACCACATGTGCATGAATAGATTCTGTAATTTAACCAAATAATGCAGGAGTGATAGTTAACTCAGCTGTTTCCTACTCTGTCCAATAAAGGCCGTCTATTAGGGCCAGAAAACCAAAATGTTCTTATATGTCACCCTTATTGGCAGCATAAAAATGTTTTGGGCACAATGGTTTAAAATAACTGGAATCACATATCATGTTTTTTAGATGTTAATGTAGTGGAAATATATGTAAATTAAATATCAACCGCCACCGCACCGCCAAAGCCGTGGTCATACCGCCCACCAGATTACGAGATATTCTCATGTCTAACTGGCTTTTTTTTTACCTTCCCACAGTGGTGCCCTGAAAATGGGCACCGCAATAGGAACACCAAAAACAGTTCCTGCACGGCATGGACTGAAAAGTCCATGCTGTGCAGGAACTGTTGGACATGCACACAGGGGGGAACATGTGGTGCCCCCTGTGCATCCACATGTGGAGGAGGTGCAGGGGGCCATGCATGACCCCCTTTTTTGCTCTCCGCCAGGGTGTTCATGGAGTAAGAACCTCCATGACACCTTCAGTGGAGAGGAATCTAGTAATATACTTGGTGGGACTTGCAAATACAATTTTGAATGTACATATTGGGACTGTACTTAATTACAGTACTTTGAAGAATGGGCTACATTAACATAGTTTAGGAACAAAAGAAAATGGCACACACACACACACTGTTATTCATGTAGGATTGCAAGAACAGGGTAATCCATACACGCTTAATTGGAAGATAAAGACAACTTAGGCAGTCAGCAGCCACGTTCACTACATTTCTCAATTGAGTTTGACAGCAGATTATTCAGACTAGTGCAACATACTAAAACGCAGGCATTAATATAACCACATGTCAGAAAACATGTCCTGCGGGAATATTTGATTGGCACCATGACCTTTAGGTTTTCTAGTATCGATAGCCAACACCTTTGGAGCACTCATTTTGTGGATAGAGAAAGTATATAGTAGACTCAGATACATGCACACATCTAATGCTATGAAAAGTTCTTAATTATCACATAGAGGTCCTGCCAAGCATATTGCAGCCTCCTGACCGCAGCAACAGTGCCAGGGAATGGTGGTTCCCTGGCAGTTGTGGCAGGTGGTTGTAATTGGGCAGTCGGGACACCACCAGGGAATGGCGGTTCCCTGGCGGCTGCGGCGGCTGGTCGAAATCGGTTGGTCAGGAGACCGCCACCACTAGGTCCCCACGAGTCTGGTGGTCCGTGGACTGCCAGACTCAAAGTCGGGCCTTAAGTAGCTTCTAGGAGTTGTAGCCAGCATGGCACAAATGCATGGGCAGGGGGCATAGAATTAGATCAAATGGACTTCACAGTGGTGTTGGTGCTGTTCAGTGCTCATACAAATAGTAGATAGGGGCATTTGTGACAAATGGTGCAATTGTAGGCCTGTTACATCATGTCGTAATTTGTTCAAGGGGCCACAGGGCAGGCAGGAGCTACTGTGGCCAACCTTTGTCGTTGAGATCCGTGGACACTTGTGTCCTTGGGTCCAACCTTCCATGGCTCTGCAAACTGTGACACTTTTTCTACTTCTGGTCCTCATTTTAGAGAGGGTGAGCCACTCAAGGCTTCTCAGAGAGGCTGAGCAGGGGACAAGAGCTCAGAACTCAATTTGTGTATCAACATAGTCTTTAAAATATTATCCTGCCCAGTGCTTAGCTGTGCATGACACAACTATGCTTCAGACTTCAAAGTCTTAGTGCAGCTGACAGCAAGAACTACTCAGGAAAACCGGTTGATCCCTGCAGTGTGCATGTCACTCCTGGCTTTGCTCCCTTTTAGCCACCCATTTGCTCTGGATTTTCCTAACTCCGTGTACACCCTGGGTTTCTCTTCTTGGAGAGCCTCTCCTTGTGTTTGGTTAGGCAGAACCCTTTCCTCTCTATGCAGGCAGGCAGTGATCTAGGCTCTACATAAAATTCAGACTTAAGACTATTTCCCATCACCCCATGGAGATTGGCTGCCATGCAGACATGAGCCCTTGGTACACAACAGTCCTTCTAGTACTCTGCTCTACGACCTTGCTTGGTCAAAAAGAACTTGGAACTAAACTAAAATGGGTGGTTTGGTTAACATGTTCATACTCATTTATCTGGAGAGGGGATGTGTATCCACAATAGACGTTTGGGTTGGTTTTTGTTAAAAGATCATTTTCTGACTGCTTCTAAAACACGGTCTTTATGCAATGTGATGACTCTGATACCAGGTAGCTATGGTGCTGGCTGCAAACAGAAGTACCCCAAACATGGGCTATCATCAGCCTTCCAAAAGCAATAATGAGGGACAAACAAAAATTCAGGTCTTTACTAGAAACATTCTCACCTTGAAAAATGTAAATAGTAGTCTCATGATACATCCCCATAGCTACTCAATGTCAGTGCTCAGGAAGAACTGACCATAATCTCTCTAAGGGTAACCATGTGTCCATCTTCCCTCACTTGAGTGTCTGGGTTTCCATCCTTCAGTCACAGCAATGCAGTCAATACACTTCCACTGTTTCCTGAAGCTGTATCCACTGTTCTGGGGTTCAACAGGGCCCATGCACAAAAGCGTTCATCTTGACTTACATGTTTAAAACTGACATAATTTTAGATGGTGACTTTTTACATACTTTGCACTACATGATAACATACCTCAGAATGTTCTGCTTGCAAGCACATTTCTTTGTAAGCATTTTATCATGACACTTCACTCTGTTCAAGGATAAAGTAGTAAACTGAGCACGCTGCCCCTGCATTTTGTTGTCCTTTAGAAGACAGCTCTGTATTGGAAAAATAAAGAATACCACCAGCAATAGACATCAGACACAGTGTGAATGGAACCCGTTTTTATTAAATAAACTGCTTCTGATCCTCACTCACCGGAGGAGCACTTCCATGGATTATCTTGGACATTCTCACATGACTGATATACAGTGTTTTTGATTCTCAGCACTATTCTGCACAGGACGCTGGCCTGTTCTAAACCAGACTGGCTTCCTGATACATCACACATAGGGAATAGGGAGTTGGGTTGCTCTTAGAAATCTGGCAGAACGCATTCTCACAATGCTCTCTATATTATAGGCAGTGTTAGTTAGGACTATCATTAAGATATATATTAATATATTCATATAATCAATGCAATAATTGTAAGTGTAATGCTGGCAACAATGCTTTGTTTCCTTCTACTAATATTTGCAGCTCATGTATTTTACACAACAATCAAAATGCTTCAATAAATGTTTGAAATGCCAATGTGTTTATTTCTTATGTCTCCCTTTGGGTATGCCTAAGGTAACAAGGAAAGGGTAGATCTGTTTCCACAAATTCCTTGGGAGTATTAGAATGGTTATGTTCTGAGGTTGAAGATTCAATCCGGTACACTGTCTGGTTTAGGGGTCCAGATGCTGACTGTAAGCTAGCCCATATATTCTGATTATATGAGTAGATTCAGTCTTCATATTTTGACGCATATGTTGTCCAAACGCACTGTCCTGCTTAATAAGTAGGAACCGTAGGACATGAAGCCACCAACATTCTCAGCCAGTTACTTATTTAATTGGTCTCCTGAGTAGTTCTTACATTTGCCCAAAGCCCCTAGTCACCTTACACAGAGATGTCCGTAGTGTTAGGGAATAATCCTCCTCAGCTAAATAGGGAACCCCATTTTTTGTCTCAAGGTTGTTCAAGCTTGAACCTTTAAAAGGATAACCCCAGTATAGTTTTTTCGCTTCTCTTTATTTCGTTCATTAAAATGGTGAATCCATTGCCAGCTGTTGTTCAGCTAAATTGCAGACCTTCAGCAACATAGATATTACAACACCTGAGGACTTCCTCTTACTGGCGATGTTACCTTCGTAGTAGAGGCCCACAAAGTGCATAAAACAGAGGCATTCTATTCATGTGTCACTTTTTCTGCAGCAGATGCCCACACCGGAGTATTTCATACATACACAAAAACAGTCATACCAGGCCAAAACAGAGCCTATGAAGATTTAGAAACATCAAAATGTTTCAGTAACACATGGATTGGTTTCAAGGTGACCTACCACATCCACTAGCGAAGGGCCCACTTGGTAATGACTGGGCAATATGGCTAGTCTTAGCCAGCTACACACCATATTGAGCTTTAGGAACACCCACAGTTGTAGAGCTTTGTGCACTTTACACAGGTCTAGTTAGATTATACAGACATTTAACACAGTTTGTTATGTGAACAATAACAACAAACCCAGTGAGGACATGCAAGTTAATCAGCCACATTTAGAAATTCCAGCATTTAATGCAGTTACTATTAACACAATTATGGGTAAGGGTCATTCCAGATGGTAGGACATTTTGTTCTGGATATCACAAAAAACAAACTAGCTTGAAACAGTATTTCTTCATACAGGACCCCAAGATAAACATAAATTCTCACAATGGGCCTAGCTTTAGGGATGGTTGAGCAACATGGGACACAGTTTTTGCTGCAATATACACCATCATGCATGGAACACCATTCATAGTTGTTTTGCCTGAAGTACTAAAGCTGATTCAAATTGAATATGGGGCTGCATCTGCCCTGGATTTGGGGATGAAACTTATTGGCAATTACGCTACAGTTGCCTCAATTATTTTAAGTAACATAAAAGGGAAAGCAAAGGCTTTGGCGATATACCAATGCCTCGTGAAGTTACAATTAGCGGACCAAGAGAACGAGCTAACACAAATTATTGCTGAAACCTATACATCTATAGGTCGGGATAATTTGGGAGCCAGACCAAATTAACCACATTTTAAGGGTAATTCCAATAAGGATAACTCAAAATAGCCACCAGAGTGTTCTAAAAAAAAAGCTGAGATAAACAAAAATGTTAAGAAAAAACAAAGTCACAGGGTGGATATCCACACCTGAATCTTCTGAACAATTATGTAATTTGTGTAACCATGAAATAATAAAACAGCCTGATAAGTATCAGTATACTGATACATGTACTTCTCCTTCCTTTCAGGAAACATCCAAAAAGTGCTCAGAGAGAGTAGGATGATCAGAGTTCAGATCAGAAGAGTGTGTGAAACCAAAAAAGGACTCAATGCTCAGGTGACTTGTTTCACATCTAACACTAGTCTGTGAAAAAACTCAGAGACACATCATAACATATTGCATGTCCCAAAAACACAAACACACATACACAAAAACACAGAGACATGCACAACACAATTGTAGGTGATGACCGGCTCGACAACATCTCACAAGCACAGGGGAAAGATGAGGTCTACTTATGTGTTTTCACAGGTAAAACTGTCAGGCATGTATTATGTTCCTCATGTGATGCCTGGTTCTTTATAGTTTTTATTTTGTAGTGTTATATATCTTAGATGGAGGTTTTCACAAATGCTATGTAGAGTTAAATGTAATTTGTTTATGTCTAAACAATGCCTGTTTATCTACCTTTATGGTCTTATTTTGAAGTGTACATGATCCACCCCCTCTTGTAAGAGGGTTGGTACATGTATCCCTTGTAAGAAAGTGGATTATTAGTTGAAAGAGGTGGAAGCCATACTCAAATAATATACCCTATCCTTGTCAGGGTGTGCCACAAAAAAATCACTAAATTAACCTGTGCTTGACCTTTTGGTAGCTTGGGACAAAAGAAGTCAGGTGTAATTTAGCTGCAGCTTGTAAAGTATTTATCTAGCACACAAACAGTAATAACATGAAAACACAACACAAGAAGAATCCCAAACCAATTTAGAAAAATAGTGTACATTTTAATAAATATAAATGGCAATAAAAATATTTTAATCCAATTAGTAGAACCAGATTTATCAATTTTTAAAGTTTTTGTGAAGTCTAGAGCCAAAAAGAGCTAAGCGCCAACAGCAGGAATCTGGTCTTATGAGACCAGGTCAAAGTCAAAACTTAAGGCTGACTCGATGGACCACGGTGAGATACAAAGGGTGGATTGGGCCCTGTCTCGGCTTTCCTTTGGACTTGGAAGACATTTCTGAAAAGCTCTTGAGAAGGTAAAGTCTCAGTGGGACAAGGTACCAGGCTGTATTCAAGGAGTCATTGATGGCATGGAGCCACTGGACGAGGTCTTGGTGGAGCTGTTGATGAGGGCTGGAAAAGGTCTGAGCGGGAGAAGTCCGGTATCCATGGTGAGGAGCTTGTTGTCAATAATAGGGGGCTGCTCGTCATCGAGGCCAGAGAAGATGTCTACCTTTGGATTTTTAAGAAATTTTGGAGCTTGGATTCCTCTAGCATGACAACAAAGCTGCAGGCAGTAACTGAAGAAGGCTGCAGAAGGCCAGATTCTGTTGGGAGGTCTGGTGGAAAAGCATTTGCTGCTGCATAGAAGAACGAAGTGGTAACTGCAGCAAAGTCAATCCTACCAGCAATGCAACTTTGCCGGATTACCTCTTGGGTTTTGGTAGGAGAAGATCACTTCAGCACCACACCAAGGGTCCAGGACCTTCAGGAGGTACACCTGGGGGCTAGGACTCACTCCAGCAGGGACCAGCAACAGCAGGCAGGCAGGTTGCAAGATTTATGAAACTTGTTTTGTCCCTGTACGTCACTCAAGAGGTCAGTCAGCTATCCCTTGGAGTCACTCTTGTGGTCCTGGGTTCAAGGAGCAGTTTCAATCTTCCTTTTTCAGGCAGTAGGAAAGCCAGGTAGTCCTTCCAGCAGCCAGGTTTTATCCCCAGTGCCAGCCGTTGGGTGGGTGGTAACACCTGGCCTACTTCCATGCCCTTCTTGGGCTTGACTTCCAAATGTTTGAGTTGACAAAAGTCTAGTGGCAGAAAGGCAAAATGGTTTAGGCACAGAAAATGTCGACTTTCTAAAAGGGGCATTTTTAGAATTGACTTAAAATCCAACTTTACCATTAAACAGTATTTTAAAATACAATTTTTTTAATTTAAACATAATTTTCCTATCTGCTTCCACACCTAAGTGTAATAGGGTAGCACAATGTTAGAATAGCTTGAATCCTATCCTAGGCGATTTTAGGGACTACCTTAGAGGTGACTTATAAGTATTAAAAAGGATGGTTTAGGTCTCACAATATATATATTTTCCAAGTTGAAATAACAGTTTAAAACTCCACTACAGACTATAGTGGCATGGTTTAAAGTGCTACTTTAGTGGGCAGCACAATGAGTGCTGCAGGCTAACTAGTAGCATTTATTTACAGACCCTGGGTACAGATATTACCATTTACTAGGAACTTACAAGTAAATTAGGTATGCCGATTGGGTGTTGGCTAAATTTACCATGTTTTAAGGAGAGGGTACAAGCACTTTAGCACTGGTTATCACTCGTAAAGTGTACATAGTCCTAAAGCCAACACAAATAAGTTCATCAAAACAGGAGGGTTGTAGGCAAAATGTTTGGGGTGACCCTGAAGAGATGGTCAGTTACAACACTTTCACTATTAGGGGTAAATCTCCACATGCTGTTGCTAAATTGGATCCAAGTGAAGATGTTTGCTCAAACATAGGAGTAATTCTATGTGAAGGAAGATCTCCAGCAGTAGATCTATCTTTCTGAATTGGTCCTCTTGTGTTTTTTCTGCTAAATGAAAAGGTTTATAATGATGTTTGATAACCTTTACATTATATGCACTCATCCAAAATATGAAAAAAGAAGTGAAGAGTATTGTGAGTTATTTCTATTTTGTTATATTTTAAAACTCTGTTGCGTTTCTGTGCGTTGCGCTGCATGTTTTGATGCCATTCATTGTTTGTGTGCACAGTGTGTTAATGCACCAATGTCAGTGTGATTTCAGATTTGCAAAGCATCATTTTTACAAAGGATTGTTGTGCGAATTCTCGGTACAGTGAAAGGAAGTATTTTTACACCTTTTGCAGGCACTTGTTGGCCAGGGGAGGGGCTGCAGAGGGTGTGGTGGGGATAACAGCCACTAGGTGGAGTCCTGCAGCTAATATTTTATTTCCCATATGGAAGCACAATCTCTTCTTTTAGAGTTACTCTAACATGCTCTCTGAATGTCAGCCTGCAGTGTCAGAGTGTACGCAATGCATTACGTGTTCTGCGCAACTAAGGCTGGTACTCAGTAAGGTTATGATCTGAAGGAGAGATTTGAAGAAACTGATGCACATGGTTTACTGCAGACAATAAAACTAATAAATGAATGCATCAATAATTAAGTATAATTTAGGGGACAGGACCCGCATACTGTGTAAAATATAGAGAATAAGCAGCATTTGTTCTAATGGGTCACAGATTTTTTACCATATGTGTTTTGTCTTCTACTCAGAATTTAGCACAAAGATGAACACTACAGCTATGCTTTTTTTTTTTTTTAAACCTTTTTATTTGTGGGTATCACAGGCAGATTTAAACAGAATAATCAGAATTTTGTTGTACATAACTTCCAGTGTCTACAGAAATATTACAAAAAATAGTTTACCAAAACTTGTAAATAATAAACAATGCTCAGACGGGCAAATAAATACAATACAGGAAGGATTTACACAAATAAATACAATTTTATCTAAATTAGAGTTAGACACAGCTTGTAATCAAGTTAGTTAGTTTTGGATGTATAAAACATGCCTCCCCATATTCTCTTTACTTTAATCATTGCTTTCGCTCCTCTTTTTCTGGCTAAAGATAGCTCCATATGATGTATCTCTTTAACCAAACACCACCATTCATTCGCATTAGGTGCTTGATCAGCTATCCAAGCTCTAGCCAGGACTAGCCTTGCACATGCCAGCACAATAAAAATTAAGGGGTCGATTAGGATGGCGGACGGACCTGCGTCCGTCCGCCACCCCAGAGTAGGAGGGACCGTCCGCACGGGCAGCGGCGGTCCCTCCTGTGCAATTAGGATGTGACCGCCACCCTGGCGGTCACATCCTGTATTTTTAACATTGCGGCGGGTGCTGCTTAAAAATGAAAGCAGTGCATTTGCATGCACAAAGCGGCAGGCACCTCATAGGTACCCCCCATGTGCACCCCCCACCCCCCCTTCACCCCTGGGGGCCCGCAACGGGCCCCCAAACAAAAGTCCGTATGCCTTTTCACGGCGGAAATGCCGCCGTGGAAAGGCATAGAAATGCTGACATCCTAATAT
Source organism: Lissotriton helveticus (assembly GCF_964261635.1). NCBI lineage: Eukaryota > Metazoa > Chordata > Amphibia > Caudata > Salamandridae > Lissotriton > Lissotriton helveticus. The sequence goes on along the minus strand of NC_136069.1, from coordinate 610,392,255 downwards.
GCCTGGCGGTGTCTGATAGACACCGCCAGACATGTTAGAGCTTTTCCGCCGCAGAAAGCTGCGGACGGTCTTCCTGACCCCCCAGCCATCCTAATCTGGTGGGGGTCTGTGAAGGCTCCGCAGCGGTTTTTCCGCATCCTCCGGGTCGGCGGACTCTTCCGCCGGCCCGGAGGATGCGGAAAAAACGCTATCCTAATGGGGGCCTAAATCTTGAAAAGGTGTAGGATTGGGCTGTATACCTAACAGAATCATTTCAGATGTTAAAGGTGCATCAATTAACATTTTCAATCTCAGTATCTTTCCTATACTGTCCCAGAACGAAACTAGCGCAGGACAAAGAACCAACATGTGTTCTAGATCAGCAGCCTGTAGGTGGCATTTTGGGCATTTGGTTCGATCATTAAAAACATTATTCGGGGACCATTTGCTTATTTGTAGAGGAGTGTGATAAAGTTGGCATATTGTTTTATATGCTTGCAGTTTTAAACTTGAAGAGTGGACTAACGTATCAATTTTCTTTAAAGAGTATGATATTTCATTCGAGGTGATACCTATGGGAAAGCATAAGGCCCATTTCTCTGCTATTTTTGGACACTCATCTTGTTTATTTTCAGTAAGGCACTTATATCCCTCGCTAATAGTTACTTTTTGTTTTTCCTCTCCCTTGTACAAGCATTGCCAGAAATACGAATCTAGAATCTCTTCCAGTTTTAATTTTCTTACAAGAAAATCACGAATTCGTACATATTTAAAATAAGTGTGTTCTGGTAGTTTATATAATAACCTTAATGTTTCGAACTCCATAAAACCTGAGGAGCCGTAAAGAGCCCCAAGTTTCAATAAACCTTGACTCGCCCATATTTTACACCCAGAGTCGAAAAAAATGCTAGGTAAACCTGGGTTGTTCCATAGACTTAAAAGAGGATGATAAAATGATAGCTTATTCTGATTCATAAGTATCCTCCAAATGTTAATCATGTCCTTTGCGGTCTTGAACCTCACTCTTTTGAAGTAGTTTGGGTCATTACTTCTAGCCAAAAACTGCAGGCAATCTGGCTCCAACATAAATTGATGAAAAAAGTATGGTTTGCTGGAATTAAACAAGCTCTGTAGCCGCCCCAAAAATGATGCAAAATAATATAATCGGAAATCTGGGAAATTAAGCCCTCCTTTTATAAATGGGAGTTTCAGAGAGGAGAGTGCTCTTCGGTTCTTTTTATAACCCCAAATGAAGCTGCCCAATATACCATCTAGTTTTCTGAAAAAGACTTTGTTTATTTTCAGCGGTATACATCTGAATAAGTATAGAAATTTTGGTAAGATGTTCATTTTAATATTTAAATAAGGTTGATTCTCCCGATAAGATTTAATGGTACCTTATGCCATTTTTTAAGGAGGGCCTCAGTTTCTTTTAATAAAGCATCATAGTTCAGTAAGATAATTTCCCTTATATTAGATGTTAGCTTAATGCCGAGGTAAGTAGCAGCATAGCATACTCCCATCACATGTATTGGCGGTTTATAGTTGGCTATAATTTGGGTTTTGTCTAGGTTTAGCTTATACCCCGAAACTTTTCCAAAGATTTCTGCCTCTTTAACTATACCTAACATGGATTCAGTCACATTGCTTGTATAGATTGCCAGATCATCGGCATACAGCTATGCATGCAAACAGTAGCTCTATATGAACAACAAAATGCCTAAGAAATACAAATTAAATGTTGTACTTAAAATATTTATGGAATTATAAACTTTAAGCAGCCTTTGAATGTTTTTATTTTCCCAAATGTGCTCATCATGTTAGCTTCTTTTTTCTTTCAGTAATGATATGCATAGTTTATCATTGGAACTGAAAAATGTGATATACCAATTGAGTAATTTAGGCAACGCCAATGAATGTATATAAAATAACATCTGTCATCGGCAACTACTGATGTAGTATGAAAAATGCCCCTGCAGGTGCTTCTCGGAGTCCAGTCCCTGCGGCGTCCCTTAGGTCAACCCTGCCAAGTACCTCGCGTCGCAGGTTACACTAACAGATTTTAATGCCTATTCTTGCATCACCTCAGTGGCATTAAAAGTCACGCATTAGTGCCCTTAATTGGTTATGGCGCGGCAGCACTTGCGTCCATGCAGCTTTAGTGCCCCACATTGAATAGCACTTCTGTATGTTGCACCGGCAGCCAGAGCATGAGCGTTGCCCAGGGTTGAAGAGGGGACTGTGGTTGTCATGGATACACAGTCATTTCTGCCTGGGTCCGGCCCTCACATTACGTGCAAACATTATTTTCTGAAGTTTAGACTGCACGGTGCATTGTGGTTTAACGCGTGGGTATTTGCTGCCTGTGTGTAGAGAGCCACCCGGTCCCTACCACACGTCACACCCTCCCTCTCACTCCCTGGGCCGGGTGTGACCCGAGTAGATAAATAAAGGGACGTAAGGTCGCTCAAGGCCTTCGTGGACACCGTACCACTGGGCACATGTCATGTTTGTGCAGCTCCACACTACTAACATACAAGCCTCTTGACCCAGTCTATTGTTGTGTGTTAGTCTCGAGCGCTGTTCGAGCCACTCTTGGTGTTCTAGATCATAACATGGGAATGTATTGAATGTGCGGGCATTGTAGAGGAAGAGCTGCCTGCTGATAGTTGTGCCTACTTCTCCTTGCTGTCTGAAGAGGGTTTAAGTCAAGAATAAACCTAAGAAGAATACTACTTGTGTACGGCTATTCTTTGCAACAATAGCGACTTACGGCCACATGCATCAAACGATTTTGGAGTCGCAAATGGTGCGAATCGGAAAAAGTTATTGTGAAGTTTGCAGGCTGTTCCAGTGCTGTAAGGAAACCGCCACCAGCCGCATCATTTGACTGTCAAAACCGTTCTGCACCCGAGCTTCGGACTGTGCTGGTGTATCCTAGCAACTTCCTGTCACTTGACGTGAGAGGGATGGCCACAGACTATGTTCCAAAGCGTAAGGCGTCATCATGCGAGGTCACGTTTAACTGACCTACGTGCTACCGTCCGTTTTATTTTTATTTTCAACCTGACAGGAAGGAACGCACGGAGTGCACTAGTGTGCGTGTTTATTCCTCACCATTAGTGATATAAGTTTCCGAATTTTATCATCTACTACACAACCCTCTACGGTGATATAGACATTGTGTATACACAACGTGGCACACATTTTGAGATGATTCGGTGATACGCACACCGCTTATCGATTAAGGTACTGGTATCTTTCTTCTCTTCTCTATCTCCACAGCTTGCTCAATCGGTGATACACACACTGTGTATCATTAGCGTGCCACCTACGCTTGGATATTCTTACTGACTCCTTTTGATTTTTTGCACCAGTTGTTAATTGCTCCTCAAATTGTTTATTTGGGTTCAGATTATATATTTTTTTAGTTCTAACCCACAGTTCATTCTGCAATTAAATGTAATTGTACTTTATTATTCAACTGAATCAGTCAATATGGTTAGGGCAACAATGAGCTTACCTTCTCCTCAACCATTTATGGTCAAAGATTGTGAAGAATCTAGTCAAAGATTGGGAGAGTGGAGAGATTACCTCATTAATTATTTAGACACCTTTAAAAGCAAAGAGTTTCCACCTGAGAAGAAAAAGAAAATTCTTCTACATTGTTCGGGTCCTGGAGGTTTAAGAGCTTATAACCGCATTGAAACGAAAACCCTTGTCAGGAAGCGAAGTTAATGTTTTCACCCAAGCAATTGCAGATTTAAATGCATACTTTGCACCCACCGTATGCAAAGCTGTGCATAGATTTAATTTTTATCACGGGAAACAAGAGCCATGTGAAAAAGTTGAAGATTATATTGCTTCTCGTAGAAGGCTTGCATTATCGTGTAAGTTTGGTATACTTGAGGAGGAATTCATTCGTGATCAATTGGTTATGCATAAACTGTGGATTAATGGAGATGCCATCTTACAAGAAATCAGTGCTATCATCAGCAAAGCTGAACTAACATCTAAGTGTACTAAAACTGTTATTGCTAAAAGCAAGCTAGATAACAGTGAGGACAGTGTAAAAGTTATCAAAGCTAATGTGCCACGTTCTATTGACAAATTTAAAAAGAAAAATGACAGACCAATAGGTAAAGAAAAAGTCATGGCAAAATCTACTGATACTTATACTGTCAAAGGAAAGGAAAGTGTTATCGCTGTGGCCATTCTTCCCTTTTAGCTAATGATAGAAAATGTCTAGCTTTAAGCCAAAGATGCGCATATTGTAAAATGTCTGGTCATTTTGTATGCAAATCTAAATCTGTGAAGTATGTCGTTCAGGAATGTGAACAAGAAGAACAAAATTGTGACTCTGAAAATGATGCTAATATCATATGTTGTCTACATGAAAAGAATGATAATGCTACTGGTAGTAAGCATAGGAAAAAAACAGTTTGTGAGATCATGGCTGGGGGTGTTCAAGTTACTCTTATGGCAGACTCTGGTTCCCCTTATTCTATAATTAACAGGGACAAATGGGAAAACTTATTCTGTTCAGTAATAGGTCCTGAATTAGAAAGTCCTGATATACACCCAGTAAGTTATACTGGGGAACCCATCGAGCTTTTAGGCTTTCGCAAACTTATGTTTGAATTCAAAGGTAGACAAGCTGTGTGCTAGCTATATTTCTCCCTCTCTGGTCCTTGCGTTTTATGATGGTGGGATCAAGGTGAATTAGGAATACGTTTGGACCCCAATTGTGCTGACCCGGTGTTGAGTGTGAAGTTGGAAGATGATGAAGTAATTGAGGTTTTAACTTCCACACTCCCTAAAGTTTTTTCTGGGGGTGTTGGTGAACTTAAGGGCTTTTCGCACGAGATCATTTTAAAAGAAAATGCAGCTCCTTGCAGTCACAGAGTCAGAAATATCCCACTTGGTATCAAAGAGGAGGTCATAATTGAAATTCAAAAATTGGCTGATAATGGCATTATTGAACGAGTGGAGCCGTCTGACTGGGTCGCCCTCCTTGTCGTGGCCCACACGGCCAATGGCCGGGTCCGTCTATATGTAGACTTAAGAGAACTTAACAAAAATGTTTTTATTGATGTTTTTCCCCTCTCAAAGATATCTGAATTATTGTCTGCCACGAAGGACATGGAGTGGTTCTCCACCATAGAATTAACGTCTGCGTACCACCAAGTTTCCCTCCATAAAAAGAGTAAACATCTCACTGCATTTGTTACTCTAATTGGCACATTCCAATTCCTTTCGGATTAGCAGCAGCAGCTGCGATGTTCCAACGTATAATGCACTTAATTTTTAAGGATATTAAGAATGTGCTGTTTTTCCAGGCTGATATCCTTGTCATGGGGAAGGATAAAGAGGAACATGATAAAGTCTTGTTTAAAGTAATGCAAACGTTGGATAACAAGGGTTTAATGGCAGAAAAATCTAATGGTAAAATTGATAAAAGAAGTGTTACTTACCTAGGTTATGAAATTAGCGCCTGTGGTATTCGCCCTAAATCTGATCTTTTGAATGCTATCAAAAATGCTCCTGCACCCCAAAATAAAGAAGAAGTTAGGTTCTTTTTAGGCCTGGCAGAATTCTATGCCAAATTTGTGCACAATTTTGCAAGTAAAATGTTTTGCATCAAGCAGTTACTTAAAAAAGGTTCTGTTTTCAATTGGTCCACAGAGTGTCAGTCATGCACGGATGGCATTAGGAGTGACACTTGTTCCGCTCCTGCACTTCAGGGATTTGACCCCAAATTAAAAAGTTTCATAACAACAGATGCTAGTGGGAGAGGGTTAGGAGCTGTAATATCCCAATTGCAATGCAATGGTACCGAGTGTGTAATAGCATTTGCCTCAAGAGCACTTGAAACCCACAGAGGAAAAATACTCTGTTATCGAAAGAGAGACCCTTGGGTGTGTTTGGGGTCTAAAACATTTTAGACTATTTGTGTGGGGCACGAGGGTCACTGTGAGGACAGACCATAAACCACTCACCAAGGTACTCATGTCTCACGGTTTGAACAATGTGTCACCTAGGATTTCTCGTTTTTCAGTGCAGTTACTAGACTTTGTGTATGACACAGTATTTGTACCAGAGATCAGGAATAGAATTGCAGATTTTCTGAGTAGGTGCCCTTTACCCATTTGTGAGAGTCTAATGTGTGAATTGGATGATTGGTTAGTGGCAGGTATCTTTAGCAGTGTAGCCAAGGATGAAATTGTACTTGCTGTGAGTGATTACACCCTTAAGGGTTGGCCTGGTGAGTTGATATCATTTTGGGAAGTTAGAAATGAGCTCTCATTTGAAGAAGGACTTTTGCTTAGGGGTGGTAAACTAGTTCCCCCGAGAACTTTCCGTGAGTGTCTCATCAATCTATGTCATGAGGGTCATCTCGGAATTGCTAACACTATGGCCCACATGCATCATTGTTACATTTTGCACTTCCTAATTTGCGAAAAATAAGGAATCGCAAATTAAGAAGTGCAAAATGCTATGCATCATTATTTTCGGTATTCATTTGTGATTCGGTAAAAATCGCAATTTTTACCGAATCCCAAATGAATACCGAATTCTTAAGTTAATTTTCGCAATTCCCATTGATTCCTATGGGCCAAAAGGCCCATAGGAGTAAATGGGAAGGCACCAGCAAATTGCGAGTGGCACTTTGAAAATGTCATGGGTGCAGGGGGGGGTCCAAAGGACCCCCCCCATGCACCCCTGAAATGTATTTTTCGCATCATGTTTCACACACACATGTCCTAAGGACACGTGTGTGTGAAACATGAATGTTGAAAAAAAAACATTTTCAACATTTTAAACACTTTTTCCAAATTTACCGAGTGGTTCAACGACTCGGTAAATTTGGCACCCTAATTGCTAATTTGCACTTCTAAAAGTAATGATGCATTGCTTTTAAGAAATCGCACATCTGCGACTTCTTAAAAGCACCCGCAATTTTAGAACTCGCAAAAATGTTACGAATTCTAAAATTGCTTCATGCATCCCAAAAAGCACTTTTGCATTCGCAAACGGCCGATTTTAAGGAATCGCACCGTTTGTGACTACAAAAATGCTTGATGCATGTGGGCCTATATGTAGAATGAAACAGTCATATTGGTGGCCTGGAGTTGACAGAGACATAGAAAGACTAGTTTGTGACTGCGTAGAGTGTATCAATTCAGATAAGAGTTTGGTCACATTTAAACACACTTTGCATCCTATTGTGGTTCCCGGTATGCCTTGTGAGAGGAAAGGAGTAGACATTTTTGGTCCTGTCAGATCTGTGGATGGTATACCCAAATACATTTTTGTTATAATAGACCATTAATCAAAAATGACCTGAGTATAACATTGTGGAGAGAGCAGATTCCTACAATTCTTAGGTGATGTTTTTGCAAGAGAAGGTCTTCCGAAGGACTTAATTTCCGACAATGGAGGACAGTTTGTGGGTGAACAATTTAAAACATTCACCAAGGAGACTGGCATTGAAAATAGAACCATTTCTCTTTATCATCCCAAATGGAATGGAAGTGTTGAGCGCTTCAACAGAGTGATTAAAACATCATAGAATTAGCTCACAGTAATAATTATTATTGGGAAGATGAGTTAAGGAAAATGGTGGGTGTGTATCAACTAATCACTCTCCTTTTGAACTTATGAGGGGGAGATCAGCTCGCACAGAAGACAACATGGGTTGGTTGAAGTGTACGATAATTATTTCATGGCCAGTCAAACGTTAAACAATTGTTAGAGAATAAACAAAATATGTTGATGGAAAAAAGAACTGACACATGTAAAAGGAGTAAAATTAAGTTACAAATAGGTGATATTGTCAAAGTAAAGAGAGGGAGGCTTTTGCGTAAGGGTAAAAGTAAATATTCTGCTCCCCTTAAGATAATTAAAATATTGTAAAACTCTGCACTTTTGAGTGATGGAAAAGTGTGGAATGCAAACAGAATTGCTTTATATAGAGGACACATTGATGAATTTGTTACCAAAGACAAGCAAGAGCATAGTTATGACTGGGTTGATGATGATACAAAAGAATTATGTCCATCTAATGATGCTGCTAATATTCCTATTTAATCGCCTAGTACTCGTAGTTGTGACATTAGTCCCAGAAGTTCTGTTCAGAGTGATTCCAAAAGTGTTGGTGGGGGGGAAGTGTCTCGAGCTAAACATGTGTGTACCAAGCCTAAAGAATTTGAGGATTATATTACACACATCTACAACTAAATTCAGTACTGTATATTAGTGCTGCAGTTTCTACTTTTAAAATGTGTATCACTGAATGTTTTCTCATTGTTTATTATAAAGTATTATTCTGTTTTTTTAAATTATTAATTTACTATTTTTTGCTGTTGTTTTTTTTCATTATTTGGAGAAAGGGGGAAGTGTTTTGTGTTTGTCTCGAGCGCTGCTCGAGCCACTCTTGGTGTTCTAGATCATAACATGGGAATATATGGAATGTGTGAGAATTGTAGAGGTAGAGCGGCCTGCTGATGGTTGTGCCTGCCAACTTCGCCTTGCTGTCAGAAGAGGGTTTAAATCAAGAGTAAAACTAAGAAGAATGCTTCTTGTGTACGGCTATTCTTTGCAAGATCTATCCAGGCCTCTACACTGGTGATTATCCCACCCAACCCTGAGCCAGGAACTTAGCAGCTGCCTGCACCTTGTGTCACACTCCCTGATGGCTATTAATGCATCTGGGTTGCATTCGCTTCACCACCCTAGGAGCCCCCCCAGTGACACGGCACGTGCCTGCAGTGCCTTCTCTGGCAGACCCAGCTGAATACTGGCTGTTCTGCTTGCGGATAGGTGTGCTGTCCATAGGCTGAGCATGGTTTCCTGCAAGGCATGCAGCAACCCTGGTGAGCGGACCCTGAGAAAGCGCACCTGTTGGAATTCCCGCAGACAAAACAGCAAGTGGACCGACAGTTGTTTACTGTGGGCATGCCTGGATCCTGCACGTTGTCCTGCCAAAGGCATCTACCTCTGACAACACTTCACAAACCGTAATTTTCTGACTTTGAGCCTGAGAGGGCTGTCTGAACTGTGGTAATACAGAACAAACTAGAGGATATCACTGCCTGCAATATGCACACAGAGAATAAACGCATGGTGAAAGCAGTGTGAGTAGCTTTTGGGACACCCTTCTCCTCAGGCATCTAACTGGATGCAACTGAGCAGGGACACGGTTCTCCACTGTCCTGCAGCTATGGCTCCCTGCTATTAATATAAAGACTGCATAAAGGGGGAGGGGAGCAACTTCCAGTAATAGAAATCAGGTTTTGGCGCACCCGAACCATGCCTTGGTGACACCACTCCCTCCCATCAGTGAACTTGCTGCTCCTGCCACCCAGGTGGCATTCCAGGGGCGACTAAACCACTACTTTTGTGGCACTAGGCAAACTGATGGTGCAGTGAAAAGGTCCCTACTCATGCATTTCGGAGGCACTGATTTGTACAAAATGTTTGAAACATTGCCATATACTGGAGACAATGCAGATTTTGATGCTGTGGTCATGGCACTAAACAAACACTTCGATCCTCAAATCAACCCAGATTTTGAAAGATTCAAACTGCAGCAAGCTACACAATCGGATACTAAATGCATGGACATGTTCTAGGGAGGAAATCATGGTGCAAAACATTCAGGGGTGTTGATCTACTGTACTCAGGCACCTGTTGCTATGGCAGCTAGGAATCCCTCTTGATGACATCCTAGTGCTAGCCCATTCTCATGAACTAACCTCCCACTGTGCCTGACCCTTCGAGGACACCACATGTCAAAACTTTAAAAGTTGTGGTTATTCAGTAACGACTAGACCTTCCCCGCCAATCCACACCTGCTAGATCAAGGAGGAGCTGTGGCAACTAAGATCTTGAGCATAAAACCCCTTGGATGTGCCCCACAAAAGGAAAGATGTGTTCTAAATTCAGCAAAGCTAACCACTACGCAATAGTGTGCCACAGCAGAAGACCACATGTCTACATCAATAGCCCTAGGAAGATGACAGTCGCCCTCCATCAAATGCCGTTAGAGGAAGCTATGGGAGAGGAAGAGCGGGGGTGCCATGAACAGAACACCCATGCCGGAGTGAACGACGCAGAGGTTTTTTTGTATCATTCACAGGGAGAGCTGATCTTAAGAGGAGACCTGTAAGTCTCTCCTGGTGTTTTCCGCAGGAGCGAGATGCAAAGCCTGAGGCTGGATCACAACTTCCTACACCCACCAAAGTCACCCCAACCAGGTCAAAGCCAACAAGGTGGAGATGGGGGAAGAGGGGAAACAAAACAAGGAAAGGAAAATGGAGGTGAGTCACAGTGATACGTCTTGCACGGCTTTTGGAAGGGGATGGATGCATACACCTCCTGGCATGAAGGAAACCCAGGGAAGCAAACATCTATCTTAGCTGAGACCCGAAAGAGGAGCTCAGTCAGAGCTGAGACCCGGAAGCAGAAGATGTCAGAAATCCTGAGCTAAGAACTCGAAGGTCCGACAAGCAAAGGAGCAGAGAACCCCCGTCAAGCAAAAGGACAAAGCATGAATTGGGTAAGTTAGTGAGGGGGCATGGCGAGGCAGGGCAAATCTGTAACTGACTGCAAAGCATGCTCTTGCTACAGACTGTCCCTTTTATTCTCATGTGGTTCTGCCCCTGCTCGCCCGTGTGATACGGAGCGGGGTGGATGGAGCCTGAAAAGACTACTCCCAAGGTGCACAATGTGCATTTCCAATACCACAGTAAAGATGCTGATTGACACCGGGACATCTGTCAACGTAATGGACTCTGATCATTATTAAAACCTGTCTGCAAGTCCCGAACTGGTCCCCAACAAGGCAAAATGTATACCTACAGAGGTACCAAGCCACTATGCCTTCAGGGAGTCATGAAAGTTATGGTTATTCACGGAGAACATGCCATACACACCAAATTTCATGTCAATGAAAGGGTATGCTGCTGAGCTGCCATACTGCAGAAGACTTAAAACTGGTGTTCTTTGCTGACCAAGTGCACACATCCCATGCCAATGGCATACTGGTGGAATTTCCACAACTATTTCATGGCTTGGGAAAGCTCAAAGACAAACAAGTAGAGCTACATAAAGATGGCTCTGTAAAGCCCACCCCATTGAGGCATCAAAGAGTCCCTTTTAACCTAAGACCCCAAGTTGAGCGAAAACTGCAGGCGCTCACAGATCTTGATGTGATCGAAAAGGTAACGGGTCCCACATGGCAGGTTTCGCTGCTAGGGATTGTACCCAAGCCGAAGCAACCTGGTGCCATAAGACAATGAGTGGATATGAGGCTCCCCAACCAGGCCATTTTACGAGAACGCATATAACTCCTACAATGGCTGAAATAATAGTGGATTTAAATGGAGCCAAGTGGTACTCAAACCTGGATCTCAAAGTTGGATATCACCAGTTAGAGCTTGGTAGATAACAAAGTTTTCGACTCACATTGGGCTCAGTCGCTACAAGAGACTAAGCTGTAGTGTTCCTCCGCAGCAGAATAATTCCAGAATGCAATACGAGAGACGTTGATGGGACTTCTTGTGGTCATCAATTTGAGTGATGCTATACTGATATATTTAAACACCCTTGAAGAGCACCACATTCACCTGCGGAGCACTCTGTAGTGCCTGGCCAACAGTGGCTTAACACTTCACAAAAATAAATGCTCTTTTTATTGAGACTCAATAGAATTCTTTGGATAAATATTTTCCCATGAAGGTCTACGCTTTGCCCCAAGGAAAGCCACAGCCATCAGAAAGGCACCAATCCCTCATAATCCAACAGAAATTTGCAGTTTCTTTAGCATGGGAACATATTGTGGAAGATTCATCCCTAACTTTGCCACTCAGTCCAAGCCTTTGCATCTCCTCACCAGATTGGCAGTGTCGTGGAAATGGAACCAGGATGCCGACAAAGCTTTCAAAATGCACTCCTAGACAAAGTCACAATGGCATAATTCCATCCCCAGAGAAAAACAGATCTGAACGTGGACCCAAGGCCTTTGGGGCTGGATGATGTGCTCATGCAGAAAGGTACCCAACAGGAGTGGGTAGCCGTGGCATAGGCTAGCCAAGCTCTGTCAGACATACAAACATACTATTGCTATGCACAGATAGAATGGGAAGCTTTGGCAAACAGATGGGCCTGCCAACATTTCCACTGATGAGATCCGCGAAGCGACTGAGTATTGTGAGAACCTGGTGTGAGCCATAGAGGCTGTAGCTCAGAGGCAATGCTGAATTTCCTCCATGGGTCCCAGTCTCTGACTTCTGAAGATCAATCAGCATGACAGCAAGTATGGAGAGACAGAAATGAGCTCAGTGAAAGCCTGGATGGCCTTCTGCTATGGGGCCAGCTGACTGTAGTACTAAAAGATCTCTGGAGCCGAGTCGTTAATCTGGTGCACCTAGGGCATCAAGGAACAGCAAAGATGAAGGCTCGTCTGCACAGCAAGGTGTGGTTCCCCAGAAAGAATGCCCTCATTGATGAGACCGTGCTAACTTGTCACTCTTGCACCATTACATGCAGAGATTCACTACCAGCACCAGTACTAACAGAGAACCTGAGCTGGGAGCCCTAGTACAAAATCAGCATTGACTTTGGGAGTTTTCCAGTTAACCGGAGTACTGTGGTCATAATAGACTCCCACACCAAGTTCCCAGTAGTGGAGGTGGTATCATCCACAGCATTTATGTTCTACCAGTTTGTAATAACATGCATAGGATTTTAACTCTGTTCTTCTTTTTATAATGACAGTATATTGCAACGATTTTAAGTAATTGAACAATAAAACCTAATACTAATAATACTTCACATCATTTACATGTGTCATAACAGTGCTGGACAAGAACTATGTGGTGTTTGGACTACCCAATGAAGTGAAGTCGGACAATAGGCAACTCTTCCAGGGGTATGAGTTGCAGGACTACCTGACCTCCCTCAAGATCAAACACTGAAATATCACCCCACAGTGGCCACAGGGTAACAGGGAGGTAGAGTGATTCACGAGAACTCTGAACTGAGCCCTCTGGATTGGGGTGGAGCAGACATGCATGCAGACATGCATGCACCAATTCTTGAATGGCTACCGCCAGAATCCACACAGCAGAACCAAATGTGCCCCACTCATCTTCTTTTCCAAAGACCTTCATGAGACTGCATCTCGCCCGATCCAGAGTGGCATCCAGGGGACATTGACATCTAAGCCACCCAGGCCAAGCAAGAGGTCATTAACCACAAAGCTAGCCTCAGTCAGAGAGCATGCAGCTGCACACTACAAGTGGGGTTATCAGTCATCATCAAGGACAGATACCCAAGCTGGAAATTTCGGACCCCGTATGAACCCATGGTCTGGACATCAATTCTGATGAAAGGCACCATGGTGAGGGCACAGAGGGGTCATTTTACTGTCACAAGAAACATCTCATGGTTCATGGAAGTGAAGGATGGCCCGATGATGTACACAGCATGGCCAAAGATATAACTGAGCACTGGACACCTTACTCCCAACACTCATTTTTCAAAAAAGGTGAAGAACATGCCAAATCACTAGAAAATGGGCACTCATCAAGAAGCAGTCGAAGTATGATGAACACCCCTCAGGCCACACCTAGGCGGAGAGGCAGGGAGAATCTGGGTCCAGAAACATCTCACGAAGCCAGAAGTATGGTCTCCTGCCAAACCCTGCCACTAGCGAAAGATTGTGAGACTTCTTGTGCCATGCACAGCCTCACTGAACTATGTCATTTTGGAACTTTATAAAGAATGGGAGGGATGAAGGGAGTCACCCAGTCTCTACCACACATCACACCCATCCTCTCAATCCCTGGGCCGGTGCAGCCTGAGGAGATAAATAAAGGGGCGCAAGGTCGTTCCAAGCCTTCGCTGAAACCATATAACTGGGTGCACATCTCGTTTGTGCAGCTAAGCCTTTTAACCCCATCTATCCAGGCTTCTACACTGTGGAGCCTGGAAAAGGTGGTCCACAGATTTTCAGTACCAACACCTGACCTGTTGGATGACCCAACCATCAGTGCACAACAAAGCGGACGGTCCTGGGATTATCCAAAGCTTATGGATCAGCCCTCTGGCTGGTTAAATGAGCTCTCTACAGGTGGGCAAGATGCTATGAAATAAAACTGTTTATGTAATCTGTATTAGTTGTGAAGCGCTCTTTTGTAACTAAACATGGTTTGCGCTATTAAAACTGCTGAGAAATAAGCTGGTAAAGACTGCAATTATATTGTTTAAATAGCACAAACATTGCATAGTGAAAGGTAAAAAAGAGAGCTTCATTACTTTTAAAGACTATTGGCCAGATGTATGAAAGAGTTTTATCCATTCTGCATCTATGGGAAAATGTGTTCATACATATGGCCCTATATTACCAATGTTATATTCCCAGGTTAGGCCCATGTAGCAAAGCAGCTTATTTCTTACATTGTCCTCACAAATAACATTTTCAGCAGCTATGGCCTTTTGCACATATTTGCGTGCATGACAATGTTGGATTAGTTTTTCTGAAACTAAACTTGTTTACCCATCTATCTTCGCACAACATTATCACAACGCCCTGAATGTCATTTACAAGGTCTCATTTCATACTATGTACAAATGTCATCAATGTCTTCATTCACTGGGTAACAGGGCAACAGGGCTATCTACTTATCCATAATATCACTAATATATATGCACATCACAAGGCTGCTTTCTATTATAAAAAAAATGAGCATCCCGATAGATTCAGAGAGGAGGCACTTCAACTGACACCGAAGATCCTTGTATGCTGAGAAATCACCACGCAGAAGTCTGACATCTTGTGAGGGGTGTCCAGTTTGTGACCAAGATTGGGTCCTTCAATCTATCTCATCAGGCAATGGGGGGGATCGTCCCTGGGGGGATTTTTGGCTTTAAACCTGCACACACTCTAGGAATACTTAGAGTAGGGTCCACCTAGTAGGAGTAATCTTGATACTTCTTATGTTATATGCCTGCATATATACATTGTTTTAGCACCATGGTAAAACTATATCTACTATTTACACTATTGGTGCTTGTAATCACGTTTATCTGCTTCTGTCTACTAATCATTGCAACACACCAATTTTATGCAAGAATTATGTTGGTTCAATAAATATTATTGAAAACATTCCACTCTGTATTCTCTGTATATTTCTCTGAGAATAAGTGAGCACGAGTGACTGAGCAAAAAGTTTTGTACTGTTTCCACAATCCCTGAGGGGACAGTGTTGTCATGTTCAGTGGTTGCCAGAAACCATTCGCTCTTTGGTAAGTTAAGGGGGCTTTCGGTGGCACTGTAAGCTAGTTGGTCTATGGGGCAACATATCCAGCGGGGGTGCCTGGAATCAGTCTTGGCGTCAAGCCCCTAGTTTATTTTGCCCAAACAATGCGCAGATCCAATGAATTAGCAGGAACTACACAACACTAAGGTAGTCTGTATTAGTTGTGAGGCATTCCTTTTTACGTTTGCAAAGTTCGCAGTCTTTAAACTGCTGAAAATAAACACGTAATCATTGCACATTTATTTTTCGCAGGAACCCAAGAGTGTGTCCGGGCCTGGTTAATACCACTTCGTTGTCTGTCTGATACTTGGGCCATTGCTCTCTGTTGAATCCCCTCCCATATCTCATTTATAAATCAATTAGTCTCCACAAGATGTGCAAAATGTACAACCCGGTTAACAAAGGGTCACAGTCACTAGTGCTTTTCAAAGAAAGAGCCCCCACCCAAAAAGGTAGGAAGATCATCTTTTCCATGAAGATGTGTGCAGCGCTTAACTTTGAGGACAGAGCCCTCATCTGTGCTCCACCTCTGCAGTAACTTTGCCCAGTGATCTTCATTTCCCATGTACAGAACTTCTTTGTTCCGGTCTTCCATTGATAGAAGAGGATTGGCGTGCTACACCAATCATCATAACTTTAATTGTGGCATGATTAGTGGCTCATTCCATCAAGTCTATTCTTTTGCATTTTCCTCTATAAGGCACACTATTTTCTCTCATTGGGTGTTGGATCAGCATGTGCAGCAGTGGACTGGCCCATGGGGCAAACAGGCAGTTCCCGATGGGCTGGTCTGACAATCCAGTGTATGGGCTGTTATTTTTAGCCTTTTTGTGGGCGTGTTTTATGGTATGCTGGGATGGTTTTTACTGTTGAATCCTCCCACATCCTTTTTCAGTTTGGTTACAGTTGAGTCCCACGTTGAGAACCTGGACAGATTCCCATTTGTGCCCTTTCATTTCTGGTGCTTTGGTCTTACACTCTTCCTAGAGTTTCTTGTTGCTCAACTGGGTGTAGTTTCTTATATTTATATGTTTTCCTTGTCTTCATCGCTTGCTTTATTCTTGTGAGAAAGTGTCTCTCATAGTCTTTAAATGTCACTCATGATTACACTGAAGTTATGGAAATGTCACAAATAAACAACCTGAACCCTTGGCATCTTTTTAGGGGGCAAAGCACCAGCAGAAATATTTAAAAAAAACGTTCAACAGCTTCATCAATAAGTTTCCTGGATGCATCAGAGAAGGCTTGTCCTGTCTTTTATCTGCTACCTAGTTTAAAGCCTGACAATGACATATTGATCTTGCTTGCTAAATAAGATTTTGTTTCGACAACAGGAGCAAAAACCCGTCAGCATTGTGGAGGGAAGGCACAGCCCTATTCAGGTCCCAGGTGCAACTCCTCCCTCCCATCTACATGCAGATCTCCCTATTCACCACCGGGCAGACCCGTTCTGACTCCGGGAGCCACCCACATCATCCCAAACCTGTCAATCACAAGCCAGACAGGCAATTCACATCAGGCAGGCAGACACACTGCACACAGCAATGCCAACTTCTAAAAGTGGCATTTCTCCACCAGTCACCATAAATCTGCGCACACCATTGCACAGCATCTTTTCTCACGAGTTCGCACATACTAAACTCGCCCCTGCACTCCTCTCATATCAGGAATTACCATGGACACACATCCCCCCATGCATTCCTATGAGAGGGCAGGCCAGTCTCACCACACATACCCAGAGAGCGCACGCACTTTTCACTGGACCACATTGTAAGTAAGTAAATGTTTTATTTGTATATGATTAATTAAAATCTTTACAAAATTGTAAAAACGTCCATAGTTATTGTTATTTAAACATAATAAAAATAGGATGCATTAAAATTACAGAGTTATTAACAGTTTTATGGTTACCCTCGAGGGATTTAAAAAGTTCATCTAGCATGGTTAAGTCTCTTTCTTATTAGGTCAAAAAACTTCACCACTTGACAGTTCAATTTGATGTCGCTAGTAGAGAAGCACAGTTTGGCTGCCTGTCTGCAGGTCCGGACGGCATGTAGGTTAAAAAAAGGACGTAAGAGATTGAACCTCAAGTCCTTTACGCTAGGGCAGATGCAAATCACATGAACTATGTCCTCCTTGCCGGTTTTGCACATGCGACACTGTTGTGAAGGATTGTTTCTCTCCCAAGGTGGAAGATGTGGAAGTATGGGAATTACCCCGAGGCGTAATTTTAAGAATTTTTCTTTAACATTTATTTTCATGCCGATGCTGAAGTATGTTTGTGGCCGCAGTTTTTCATAGCCACCCACCGTTAGCCATCCGTGTGCTCTGTTTGCTAGGTCTTTCTTGTCTTCTATCGCTGAGATGATGCTAGCTGATTTTTTAGCTACTTTTTTAAAAGACAAGAGATCTATTGATGTTTCCCAGGTATCAGTCAGGCCTAGAACTCACTGGACCACATTGCTAAAGTGCGCAGAGGCCTAAAATCACCAACACCAGGTAACAGAAAACAGCTAAGAGGACGCAAAAAGTTTTGGGGTGAACCTGCCAAAAGGGCCAAGTCCAACACTTTACTTGTAGTTCCCTAGTAAAATGGCACTGCTTGTGCCCAGGGCCTGTAAATTAAATGCTACTAATGGGACTGTAGCACTAATTGTGCGACCCAACTGAGTACCACTTTAAACATGTCTCATGCCTGCCATTGCTGCCTGTGTGTGCATTTTCAAACTGCCATTTTGACTTGGCCAAAATAAATATTTTGCCAGGCCAAAATCTTCCTTTTTAATAAATATAAGTCAACCTTAGGGTAGACCCTCGGCAGGGTGCAATGTATTTAAAATGTAAGACATACTTGTAAGTCTTACTTGTCCTGGTAGTGAAAAACTCCTAGATTCGTTTTTCACCACTGCAAGGCCTACCTCTCCTATAGGATAACATTGGATACCTTATTAAATTTTATAAACTGTAACTTCCAAATATGAACAGATGATGACTCATTCATGTTTGGTGTCTTTGGAATTCTTATAAAAAATCCTAAGTTATGGTGAAGTTTGATTTTAAATTACAATTTTAAAAATGCCACCTTTAGAAAGTTAAAAGACCAAAAAGAACAAATGATCAACAGAATACTGAACAAATCAATCATTCACCCCCAGTCACAGATATGGGTTTAATCCATAGTTTAAATGCTCAGCAAGCCACCCCAGTGTTGATAGACCCATATGCAAATCAGTCTTGACCCTGCTCCCCATGGGAACAGTCCAGCCCAAACTGCCAGGCCAGGTCCTCCCTAGACCAGAAATAAGCACTGTGGGACCAGTTTCGGGGTATCACCCCTCATCAGCCAGGTTGGTTTGAAAATGCAACTTGCATTGCACAAAGTTGGGGCATAAGCATCACCTCCTACACTGTTATGTGCCCGGGTTAAGCCCATGTTGCATGCAGCTCATTTCTTACATTGTCCTATTTTCACAATACCATTTCTGCCATGATCTTTTGCACATATTTGCATGCACAACAATGTTGGAATAGTTTCCCTGAAACTTCTTCGTTTACACATCTAGCTTCGCACAACATTTTCACTATGCCTCAAACATCATGTACAAGGTCCTTCTATGTTGTAATGATCTTCATCCACAAGGCCACAGGACTATCTACATTTCCATAACATCACTAATGTATACTCACATCGCAAGACTGCTTTCTATTATACATAAAGAGCATCCCAATAACTTAGCAGAGGAGGCACTTCAACTGCCACTGAGGGTCCCTGCATGCTGAGACTTCACCATGCAGAGGTCTGATATCTCGTGAGGGGTGTCCAGTTCATGACCAAAACGAGGTCCTACTTTCTTTCCTGCCAGGTAATGGGTTGGATCACTCCTTGGGGGGATTCTTGGCTACACACCTACACACACTGTAAGTACACTCAGAGTAGGGTTTGCATAGTAGGAGTATGCCTGATTACTGCCTTGTATCATATGCCTACATTTATACACTTTTTTAGCACCATGTAAGAACTGTATCGACTATTTACTCTTTTGGTGCTGGTAATCACTTTTATCTGCTTCTGTCTACTGATGTATTCTATACAAGAATATTGTTGGTTCAATGAATACATTGAACATATCCCACTGTGTATTCTGTATAATTCTCTGAGCACAAATAAGCATGAGTGACTGAGCGAGAGGTTCGGATCTGTTTCCAAGATCCCTGAGCGGTCAGGGTTGCCATGTTCAGTGGTTGCCAAAGGTTATATGCTCCCTGGAAAGGTTAGGTGGGCTTATGGTGGCACTGTGAGCTAGCTGGTCTCTAGGTCCACATATCCTGCGGGGGCACACTCTAGGCATGTCACCCAAAGTTTATGTTGTCCAACAAATGTGCAGGTCCTACGGATTAGTGGGAACTACACGACAGCTCACAATACACAACATATTCTAGCCTTTCATCAGCTAAATGAAACTGTAATCTGGGATTTTCAGGGCTGTCTTGTATCCATTGCTCAATGGATGCATAACAGCTGTCTACAATTCAACTTGGACAAATCAAATATTTTGATGTTTTGTTCTTGCTCCTCCCTTGACGTGATGTGACTCTGGCCTTCTGAGTTAGGGCTTGCATCTACTCCTTCCACAGTGGTCAGCAATCTGGGGGTCTTGATGAATATGCCTCTATCCTTCACTCCCCACATTAAGGCCACTTCCGCTACCTGCTTCAATCTGCTAAAATCCTTAAGGAAAGTTGTACAGTATCTTCCCTTAGATATTCGCAACAGGATTGTATGTCTGTTAATCACCTCCAGGTTGGATTACACCAACATGCTTTATCTAGGTGCTCACCAAAATTGGCTTTCTAGACATCAGCATGTACAAAATGCAACAGCTAGGCTCATTTTGAATATCACCAAAAATCACTCCATCAAACAAGTGTGTCCTGGTTGATTCTGTACTTGTCTGAGTCAGTTGCTGTTGGGTTCATGCTCCAACTACTACTTATGCTGTGGGCTCCATTGTTATATACTACTATTTCTACACAACAAATAAATAGTAGTTGTCGGATATACCAGCGTGTCCAGTGATTCTTGGCGTTCTCCACCTCCACATATTGGTACCGGGAGTTGGGTTAAAAAAAATCTCCTTTCTTCTGCACTTTCCTGCATTTGCTGGAGCCTACGGGACTGCTGGAGCCTACGGGACTGCTGTCACCGATTACCAGACGTTGTGACCACCTTTTGGAACATTATTAATGTCGGCCTTAAAATATTGCCAATTTCTCCCTCTTTGGAGCTTTCTTTCCATTGCTGCACGCGACCATTTCAAAAGTCCCTTACCTGGCTCGCTCCTGCTGCTTGGAGGCGTCTCATGACTGCCTGAGTTGCCCCTAGATAGAGGACATTACCACAGTCTAAACGGGAGGTAATTAGTGCGTTGATCACCGTATTTTGAGTGTCGTCCGGGAGCATCCATATGATTTTTCTGAGCCATCTCAAGATTGTGAAGCAGGTAGCTGTAAGATTGTTAACCTGAGGCTCCATAGTTAGGCTATTGTCAATGGTAATGCCTAGATTGCGGACTGGTTGCGATGGAGTTGGCAGGGGGCCCATTTCAGGTGGCCAATGTCTGGAGTTCCAGAGGTCTTGGTTAGGACCTACTACCAAGACCTCTGTTTTGCTTCCGTTTAGTTTTAGCAAATTTTTGCTCATCCAGGTGGAGATGCACCTAAGGCCTGTCTGTAGGCGCGAAGGGAAGTCGAGATTGTCGTTAGAGAGTGAGAATACGATTTGTGAATCGTCAGCGTATGTAAACATGTTAAGACCAACTGATTCAGCGATCTGGGCAAGCGGGGCTACATAAAGGTTAAAAAGCAGGGGGCTCAAAACCGATCCCTGTGGCACTTCGTACGGGCAGAAATGGACACTAGATGCCGCAGTACTGGAGGAGATTTGAAATGTCCGGAGAGTCAGGAAAGATGCAATCCAGTCTAGTGCCTTTCCTTTTATGCCCATGTTGGAGAGAGAGGCAAGTAGTATGTTGTGGGAGATGGTGTCAAACGCCGCGCTGAGGTCGAGTAGTATCAGAGCAGCTGAGGCCCCCTTGTCGACCAGAAGGCGAAGATTTTCCACAACTCCGAGTAGTGTAGTCTCCGTCGAGAATCCGATGGGGAAACCCGATTGGGAAGAGTGCATGATGGCGTTTGCCTCTGCGAAACTTGCGAGGTGTTCATGGACATGCTTCTCTAAAATTTTGGAGAGAACAGGCAGGAGGGATATTGGACGGAAGTTTGATAGGATTTTTGGGTCAGCCGATGTTTTTTTAAGAAGGGGTGAGACCATGGCATGTTTCCAGGATTGTGGAACCTTAGCTATGGAAAGGGATACATTTAAGGTTTGACATATCACGGCAAGTAGAGGAGTGTCCAGGAGTCTGAGTATTGAGATCGGGAGGGGGTCAGCAGGTGAACCAGATTTAATCTTCCCTAAGATGTCACGCAGACCTTGGACATCGATCCCGGGCCAAGAGGTAAGTGGCGCGTAGGACAGATGAGGTTGGACAGAAATGTCATCTGTATTGGGGCCGGAGTCTTGTGCACTTTTGGATTGAGCTTGTTGTTGTAATGCTATATCCTGGTAGATTATCTCAATCTTAGATGTAAAATATTTCGCCAGTTCCTCACACTGGAGGCTGTTAAGAGGAAGAGGTTTGGCTGATGTATTGGCGCCTGCTAGCTCTTTAACGAGATTAAAGAGAGTTTTCGACTTGTTGGTGGCTTCAGAGATAGATTTGGCTACATAGTTGGCCCTTGCTGTGTTGCAGGCTTTATGATAGGGTTTGAGCTCGCTGTTATAGTGTGAGCTTGCAGCCGGGGAATAATCTTTCCTCCAAAGGCATTCTAAGCGCTTACATTTGGATTTGGAAGACTTCAGTTGTTTGTTGTACCATAGGGCAGGAGAGTTATGGGGAGTGGTTTTTTTGTGAGCTTTGGGCAGACAAGTGTCCAAAGCACCTAGGAGCCATTTGTTGATATTGGTGGCTACAGTCTCACTGTCTCCGGTGTCAAATAGTTCTTCCAGCGGGGTAGCGCTTAGGATGGACGCTAGGTGGTTAATGTCCAGATTCTTCCAGTTTCTCTTGAAGGACACGCTTGTCCCGCTGGGAGGGCTGAGGGCAGTATGGTCTTCCAAAAAGAATTTTGTTAGAAAATGGTCTGACCATTCTAGGGGCAGAGCCTGCTGGCACTGTATCTGGGGAAGGCTGGAAAAAATAGGGTCCAAGAGGTGGCCCCTTTTCTGTGTTGGGCCCGAGTTCCATAGAATGAGATTCATGGCAGCCAGATCAAGTACAAAATTGTTACCTGGTTTGTTTGTAGGGTCGTCGAAATGAATGTTCAGGTCACCTACAATAGAAAGATTGTTGTGATTCACCCTTACTGAGGCGATCCAGTCCACTAGTTGGGTGGCCCAAGGAAGTGTAGGGCCAGGCGGACGATAGATCAGAAGACCTGTGAAGGTGAAGGACAGGTGGAGTTGAAGTTTAAAAAGGACCGCCTCACAGGCAGGTAAGGGAATGGGTTCTAATATACACTGATGAAACTCACAAAAAGGTGAAGGTTTTCATTAAGAGTAAAAGGCCTGCTAATAAAGGTTTGAGTAACGATGTGAAGCACTTTGCACAACTTAGTGAAGAACTGTCTTTCAAAAATGGAGTTTGCGTGAGGAATGGTTTGTTTGTACCTCCCACTTCTCTCAGAGAGAAAATCATCAATATTGGCCATGAAGGCCATTTAGGCATTCATGCAACCTGCAAAAGATTAAAAGACATTTACTGGTGGCCAGGCCTAGACAAACAAGTAGCTCTTTTTATAGACAATTGCCCTAGTTGTGTTGTTTCTGACAAGCATTGGAAAGCCAACAAGAAGCCTTTGCTTCCTGTTCCATTCCCTGATCCTCCTTGGGACAAAATTGCTTTGGACTTTTCAGGACCTTTTACTTTATTACCCTCAGACAAAAGGTACCGTTAGTTGCTATTGACTATCACTCTAAATGGATATATTATACATTTGTACAGGCAGCCAACTCCTCCACTGTTGTTTCATTTCTTCAAAGTATTTTAAAGTTTGAAGGTACTCCCAATTGTATTGTCACTGACAATGGCCAACCTTTCCTTTCTCATCAAGTCACCAGATTCATGGAGAGTTCTGAGATAAAGCATTGTCAAGTTGCATTGTATAGTCCTTATTCTAATGGACTCGTTGAGATTGGTTCTGCTTTACATCACAAGAGAAATATTTTGACAGATCCTCAAATGATTAAAACTAGAGTTGCTGCTAAACAATCACTGCAAAAGAAATCCTACGATGGTCTCTCCACATTACTTGGCCCTGATCTCAAAACTAATGATTGGGTTCTCATCAAAAAAGCCTACAAAGTTTGCAATGGCCAATCTAAGTTTACATCACCTGTTTGGGTTGTCAGGGTCACCAAACCTTCTGTTCTTTTAGAAAACAGAGGTTGGTGGAATAAGAACAATGTTGTAAAACTTATTGACAATCAAGTTAGTATATTTAACAAAGTTTATGCCAACAGGTTTAATGAAGACAATACTGATTTTACTTTTGGACCTGGATTTGACATCATACATTTCTCTAATGCAACTAATGTTAACACTGATTCTACATTTTCTTCTCCAAATTGTTGTTTCACCTACTTATTCTTGTACTTCACCAGTTATGACATCTGCACGTGATCAGCGGGTTTGCTGAATGCCTGTCAAATGTCATGACTATGTAATGTATTGAAGTTTTTTTGTATTATGGGGGGCAGGTATGTGGTATTATATTCTTACTGTTTCTTTAATTCTATAGAATCTTATGCTTTAGAACTTTGTTATGTCATGGTTGATTCTGTACTTGTCTGAGTCAATTGCTGTTGGGTTGCTGCTCCTGCTGCTACTTATGCCGTGGGCTCCGTTGTTATATACTACTATTTCTACACTACAAATAAATAGTAGTTTTTTGGATATACCAGCGTTTCCAGTGATTCTTGGCGTTCCCCTCCTCTACAGTCCTTGCAGCACACAAGTAAACAAGGCAAGGCAAGGGCTTAAGTGAGATTTATAAAGCAAAAACAATAAATATGTGTGTGGCCTTCAGTCAATTTCTCCCTGAAAAGTAATGAAACTCAGCAAATAGCGCTGCCTTGCGTTACCTTGTAGTGTGTAGGCTTTACATAGGTGGAGGCGTTGCAGTGCATCTACTCGTGCATTTTGTTGCAAACCCAG
The DNA here is from genome assembly GCF_964261635.1 of Lissotriton helveticus. NCBI lineage: Eukaryota > Metazoa > Chordata > Amphibia > Caudata > Salamandridae > Lissotriton > Lissotriton helveticus. Next base: position 610,367,675 of record NC_136069.1, on the reverse strand, counting down.
ATTTAATCAAGTCTTTGAAGTGGTGGTTTAGACTAAAAGGGAGCACATACCAAATGTGGTGTAGAGACAAGCATTATCTTCAGTTGTCCTTCATACTTTCTCTTTGCATGTGTGCTGCAGTCAAAGAAAAACAAGTCTGCTAAAGATTGATAATGTGCAGGATGGTATCCTTTGATGCACAAAAACAAATATGACTGCTACACAACCATGACGTAAGGTGTCTGTGTTGCAAGAGTAACAAGAGGGCTAAAGTGTGACTATCTTAGAATATATGTTGTGTTTATGATTTCTCCCTTTCATGCAACACAGCGCTGCAAGTACACTTGCTGCGTAGCTCTGTGTGAAAGGTGAGTCCAACTGTGCCTTTACCTACGTTGCGGAGCCACAACTACATTATTTATTATGCATAGAAAGTTAGAGAACAGAACTGACTTTTAATGTAATTATGCTGTTCATCTTTGCTTTTTCATAACACTGGCAAATCTGGTGCTCCCTAGGGGCAACTGATGAACACTTGTGATATGCTGGAAGATTGCATGTGTTTCTTACTTCATATGTGTACTGCTGTCATGATTTATTGCATCCAACTATATTATCCTCTGAGGCTATTTTCATTTAGTATGTATGCAGAAAAATCCTTCACACATGCAAAGAGGACATGCCAATGACTAATTACCGTTATACTTCATACTTTATACTTTACGTTAACATAGCCTCAGGTTCGAGCACCATTTAATTGCATACACGTTTACAAGTCTGGATGAGTAAATCGGTTGACAAAAGTCCTTAAGGAAATACAAATGAATCGCCCATACAAGACAAACAAAGCACATAGCTGATACAAGATAAAGCAATGCAGCAATATGCACAGTGTTGCCAAACATTTGTGAATCAAAGACATGCAAATTCACTGCTTTTTACATTGGAAATTATGTATTTGTGAAAATGTAAAAAGTGATTTTTCCAATCAAGTAATATTTAACACAAGCTCAATACAAAATATTTATAAGTCAGGGACAACATTTTGATAACTCATCATTATCCATCAGGACAACACTGCATCCAGGTCCTATCCTCAGTCTTACAGGGTCCTATGTAGTTATCAATAGAACAGATGCTGCTCCTCCTTTTAATATAACAATGAATGTGTTGTTACACTATACAGCAGTAAGAGTTACACTTCAAGGGTTCCTGTTGTGCTCAGTATGCCCAGAAGCTAATATGAGTTTAGCAAATATGATCTAGACACACATTTTGACAGTTTAGCTTTCATAAACCAATTAACTAAGAAATGGCAAAGGAAGCCAGAAATTAAAAATGAAAATTGATTAACACTCTCATTTGAAGTGTGCAGTCCTCTGTCTGGTCCCTACTTTTGATGGTAGTTTGTGGAGGCCTCTGCTAATAACAGCTTAATAGGCACCCAACACAGACTATTTGAGTATTGAGACCCTCACATAACAATTTTCAGGTTAAATGATACGTCAACATTCATATTCCAAATTGGATTTAGAATGAGTTTTTTGTTTTTAATAGGCTCTCTGTAGCAGAGTTGTGCCATATATTTAATAATGTGGCCATGATCCACTTACCTTCATGAAATGTTTATTTGATCAACAAATTTATGAGCTGAATCACCCTTTCTATATTTTGTGACAATTCTTTTTTTTTTTTAAACGTATAAAAGTCGAAGTGATAGTGGGCCCGATTCACAGAATGAACTTAAGACTCAACCCTAAACTTACTACTATTTTGGTATTCACAGAAGGCACTTACTACTTTTGGCATTCACAAAAGGAACTTACTACTTTTGGTATTCACAGAAGTTAGGATTTTGTCTTAAGTCTGTCTTAAGTCTGTCTTAAGTTTGTCTTAAGTTTCTCTTAAGACCAACTTAAGACAAAATCCTAACTTCTGTGAATACCAAAAGTAGTAAGTTCATTCTGTGAATGCCAAAAGTAGTAAGTGTATTCTGTGAATACCAAAATAGTAGTAAGTTTAGGATTGAGTCTTAAGTTCATTCTGTGAATCGGACCCAGAGAGTCTAGAAAGGCTAAACTCATTACTGTTTTTCATGTATTATTTAAAGTGACCTAATATATTTCTATCTCTCAAAGTTAATGGGCCTGATTCACAAATGTAAACTTACGCTTTTGTGTAAGGTTATGATTTTTTTGCAATTCAGAAATAAATTTTACCAGTAGTATCTTTACGACGCGGAAGAGAGCCCACACATAAAAAGATAGGCAGTTGTAAAGACACTACTCGTAAAATTGCTTTGTGAATTGAAATAAAACTTAAACTTACATTAAATTATATGTTTACCTTTGTGAATCAGGCCCTATGGGACACTACAGATTACAGTATTAAATGAGGTAAAGATTTTATTTTCACAAAATTCCATTCTAACTTAGAATCTGGCATTAATATTCACTCTACTTTTAAATCTCTAGCTCACATGAATGATCAAGAAAAAGAAAATATGGCATTCGAAAGGCATGGTTCCATAGACTGCAAGCTATTGAGGAAGGATTTTATGAAATAGGAGAACATTATGATGAAATTAAAGCTGAACAACGCACTGCTAGACACGCACAAGTCACCATTAGCCTGAAATGTCAGCATACAAAACTGTAGCAGAAAGAAGATAGCAAAAAAATAATTTGTTGAAATTATTAAAGAAAAAAAGAAACGATTAACAATACTTAAAAAATCTTCAACATACCTAAACAGCCAGATGACTGAACTAACCAAGATATTTTAAAGGTGCCAGCAGTCACTGTACTAAGTATCACTGCAAATTTTTTAATTAAATTGCGGCGTTTACATATGGTCTGATATATATATATATATCTATATATATATATATATATATTCCAACATAGTTGCCTGTAAAACAGAAGGGAGCCTCCCACGGAGATAAACATCGCCACCTTTATTCAGTGAAGAAAGCAGCATGTAGAAAAACGAGTCTGACACCAAATTGTAGTCCTGCCTGACGCGTTTCATGCGAGCAGCATTTCATCAGAGGCACTGGACTTGTTCAGGATAGCTCGGCGATTTCTGGCACCAGTTTTAACCTCCTAAAGTGCACGCACATGGGCGCGCCCCCTCCAGTGGTTTGATGGAACTTGTAGTGCTGTCCTTCGCTAGTGCGCTGCCGTGACTAAATCTGATTATTTCAAATTTAAACCCCAGTGGGTAGTGCAGCAAAGTACACTTGCATGCTGCTCTTTTCAATCTTCAAAGAATCGGCTTCTCCTTTCCTTGGCAAAGCGTCATTGGGCGTCTCTGCAGGAGGGCTGTGAACAGCCCCGGTGCTTCACATCGCGGCTCAGGCATGCCGCAAATTATTCCAACATAGTTGCCTGTAAAACAGATGGGAGCCTCTCACGGAGATAAACATCACCACCTTTATTCAGTGAAGAAAGCAGCATGTAGAAAAACGAGTCTGACACCAAATTGTAGTCCTGCCTGACGCGTTTCATGCGAGCAGCATTTCATCAGAGGCACTGGACTTGTTCAGGATAGCTCGGCGATTTCTGGCACCACTTTTAACCTCCTAAAGTGCACGCCCATGGGCGCGCCCCCTCCAGTGGTTTGATGGAACTTGTAGTGCTGTCCTTCGCTAGTGCGCTGCCGTGACTAAACCTGATTATTTCAAATTTAAACCCCAGTGGGTAGTGCAGCAAAGTTCACTTGCATGCTGCTCTTTTCAATCTTCAAAGAATCGGCTTCTCCTTTCCTTGGCAAAGCGTCATTGGGCGTCTCTGCAGGAGGGCTGTGAACAGCCCCGGTGCTCCACATCGCGGCTCAGGCATGCCGCAAATTATACCAACATAGTTGCCTGTAAAACAGAAGGGAGCCTCTCACGGAGATAAACATCGCCACCTTTATTCAGTGAAGAAAGCAGCATGTAGAAAAACGAGTCTGACACCAAATTGTAGTCCTGCCTGACGCGTTTCATGCAAGCAGCATTTCATCAGAGGCACTGGACTTGTACAGGATAGCTCGGCAATTTCTGGCACCACTTTTAACCTCCTAAAGTGCACGCCCATGGGCGCGCCCCCTCCAGTGGTTTGATGGAACTTGTAGTGCTGTCCTTCGCTAGTGCGCTGCCGTGACTAAACCTGATTATTTCAAATTTAAACCCCAGTGAGTAGTGCAGCAAAGTACACTTGCATGCTGCTCTTTTCAATCTTCAAAGAATCGGCTTCTCCTTTCCTTGGCAAAGCGTCATTGGGCGTCTCTGCAGAAGGGCTGTGAACAGCCCCGGTGCCCCACATCGCGGCTCAGGCATGCCGCAAATTATTCCAACATAGTTGCCTGTAAAACAGAAGGGAGCCTCTCACGGAGATAAACATCACCACCTTTATTTAGTGAAGAAAGCAGCATGTAGAAAAACGAGTCTGACACCAAATTGTAGTCCTGCCTGACGCGTTTCATGCGAGCAGCATTTCATCAGAGGCACTGGACTTGTTCAGGATAGCTCGGCGATTTCTGGCACCACTTTTAACCTCCTAAAGTGCACGCCCATGGGCGCGCCCCCTCCAGTGGTTTGATGGAACTTGTAGTGCTGTCCTTCGCTAGTGCGCTGCCGTGACTAAACCTGATTATTTCAAATTTAAACCCCAGTGGGTAGTGCAGCAAAGTTCACTTGCATGCTGCTCTTTTCAATCTTCAAAGAATTGGCTTCTCCTTTCCTTGGCAAAGCGTCATTGGGCTTCTCTGCAGGAGGGCTGTGAACAGCCCCGGTGCTCCACATCGCGGCTCAGGCATGCCGCAAATTATACCAACATAGTTGCCTGTAAAACAGAAGGGAGCCTCTCACGGAGATAAACATCGCCACCTTTATTCAGTGAAGAAAGCAGCATGTAGAAAAACGAGTCTGACACCAAATTGTAGTCCTGCCTGACGCGTTTCATGCGAGCAGCATTTCATCAGAGGCACTGGACTTGTTCAGGATAGCTCGGCGATTTCTGGCACCACTTTTAACCTCCTAAAGTGCACGCCCATGGGCGCGCCCCCTCCAGTGGTTTGATGGAACTTGTAGTGCTGTCCTTCGCTAGTGCGCTGCCGTGACTAAACCTGATTATTTCAAATTTAAACCCCAGTGGGTAGTGCAGCAAAGTTCACTTGCATGCTGCTCTTTTCAATCTTCAAAGAATCGGCTTCTCCTTTCCTTGGCAAAGCGTCATTGGGCGTCTCTGCAGGAGGGCTGTGAACAGCCCGGGTGCTCCACATCGCGGCTCAGGCATGCAGCAAATTATTCCAACATAGTTGCCTGTAAAACAGAAGGGAGCCTCTCACGGAGATAAACATCGCCACCTTTATTCAGTGAAGAAAGCAGCATGTAGAAAAACGAGTCTGACACCAAATTGTAGTCCTGCCTGACACGTTTCATGCGAGCAGCATTTCATCAGAGGCACTGGACTTGTTCAGGATAGCTCGGCGATTTCTGGCACCACTTTTAACCTCCTAAAGTGCACGCCCATGGGCGCGCCCCCTCCAGTGGTTTGATGGAACTTGTAGTGCTGTCCTTCGCTAGTGCGCTGCCGTGACTAAACCTGATTATTTCAAATTTAAACCCCAGTGGGTAGTGCAGCAAAGTTCACTTGCATGCTGCTCTTTTCAATCTTCAAAGAATCGGCTTCTCCTTTCCTTGGCAAAGCGTCATTGGGCGTCTCTGCAGGAGGGCTGTGAACAGCCCCGGTGCTCCACATCGCGGCTCAGGCATGCCGCAAATTATTCCAACATAGTTGCCTGTAAAACAGAAGGGAGCCTCTCACGGAGATAAACATCGCCACCTTTATTCAGTGAAGAAAGCAGCATGTAGAAAAACGAGTCTGACACCAAATTGTAGTCCTGCCTGACGCGTTTCATGCGAGCAGCATTTCATCAGAGGCACTGGACTTGTTCAGGATAGCTCGGCGATTTCTGGCACCACTTTTAACCTCCTAAAGTGCACGCCCATGGGCGCGCCCCCTCCAGTGGTTTGATGGAACTTGTAGTGCTGTCCTTCGCTAGTGCGCTGCCGTGACTAAACCTGATTATTTCAAATTTAAACCCCAGTGGGTAGTGCAGCAAAGTTCACTTGCATGCTGCTCTTTTCAATCTTCAAAGAATCGGCTTCTCCTTTCCTTGGCAAAGCGTCATTGGGCGTCTCTGCAGGAGGGCTGTGAACAGCCCCGGTGCTCCACATCGCGGCTCAGGCATGCCGCAAATTATTCCAACATAGTTGCCTGTAAAACAGAAGGGAGCCTCTCACGGAGATAAACATCGCCACCTTTATTCAGTGAAGAAAGCAGCATGTAGAAAAACGAGTCTGACACCAAATTGTAGTCCTGCCTGACGCGTTTCATGCGAGCAGCATTTCATCAGAGGCACTGGACTTGTTCAGGATAGCTCGGCGATTTCTGGCACCACTTTTAACCTCCTAAAGTGCACGCCCATGGGCGCGCCCCCTCCAGTGGTTTGATGGAACTTGTAGTGCTGTCCTTCGCTAGTGCGCTGCCGTGACTAAACCTGATTATTTCAAATTTAAACCCCAGTGGGTAGTGCAGCAAAGTTCACTTGCATGCTGCTCTTTTCAATCTTCAAAGAATCGGCTTCTCCTTTCCTTGGCAAAGCGTCATTGGGCGTCTCTGCAGGAGGGCTGTGAACAGCCTCGGTGCTCCACATCACGGCTCAGGCATGCCGCAAATTATTCCAACATAGTTGCCTGTAAAACAAAAGGGAGCCTCTCACGGAGATAAACATCGCCACCTTTATTCAGTGAAGAAAGCAGCATGTAGAAAAACGAGTCTGACACCAAATTGTAGTCCTGCCTGACGCGTTTCATGCGAGCAGCATTTCATCAGAGGCACTGGACTTGTTCAGGATAGCTCGGTGATTTCTGGCACCACTTTTATCCTCCTAAAGTGCACGCCCATGTGCGCGCCCCTTCCAGTGGTTTGATGGAACTTGTAGTGCTGTCCTTCGCTAGTGCGCTGCCGTGACTAAACGTGATTATTTCAAATTTAAACCCCAGTGGGTAGTGCAGCAAAGTTAGCTTGCATGCTGCTCTTTTCAATCTTCAAAGAATCGGTTTCTCCTTTCCTTGGCAAAGCGTCATTGGGCGTCTCTGCAGGAGGGCTGTGAACATCCCCGGTGCTCCACATCGCGGCTCAGGAAAGGAGAAGCCGATTCTTTGAAGATTGAAAAGAGCAGCATGCAAGTGAACTTTGCTGCACTACCCACTGGGGTTTAAATTTGAAATAATCAGGTTTAGTCACGGCAGCGCACTAGCGAAGGACAGCACTACAAGTTCCATCAAACCACTGGAGGGGGCGCGCCCATGGGCGTGCACTTTAGGAGGTTAAAAGTGGTGCCAGAAATCGCCGAGCTATCCTGAACAAGTCCAGTGCCTCTGATGAAATGCTGCTCGCATGAAACGCGTCAGGCAGGACTACAATTTGGTGTCAGACTCGTTTTTCTACATGCTGCTTTCTTCATTGAATAAAGGTGGCGATGTTTATCTCCGTGAGAGGCTCCCTTCTGTTTTACAGGCAACTATGTTGGAATAATTTGCGGCATGCCTGAGCCGCGATGTGGAGCACCGGGGCTGTCCACAGCCCTCCTGCAGAGACGCCCAATGATGCTTTGCGAAGGAAAGGAGAAGCCGATTCTTTGAAGATTGAAAAGAGCAGTATGCAAGTGAACTTTGCTGCACTACCCACTGGGGTTTAAATTTGAAATAATCAGGTTTAGTCACGGCAGCGCACTAGCGAAGGACAGCACTACAAGTTCCATCAAATCACTGGAGGGGGCGCGCCCATGGGCGTGCACTTTAGGAGGTTAAAAGTGGTGCCAGAAATCGCCGAGCTATCCTGAACAAGTCCAGTGCCTCTGATGAAATGCTGCTCGCATGAAACGCGTCAGGCAGGACTACAATTTGGTGTCAGACTCGTTTTTCTACATGCTGCTTTCTTCATTGAATAAAGGTGGCGATGTTTATCTCCGTGAGAGGCTCCCTTCTGTTTTACAGGCAACTATGTTGGAATAATTTGCGGCATGCCTGAGCTGCGATGTGGAGCACCGGGGCTGTTTACAGCCCTCCTGCAGAGACGCCCAATGACGCTTTGCCAAGGAAAGGAGAAGCCGCTTCTTTGAAGATTAAGAAGAGCAGCATGCAAGTGAACTTTGCTGCACTACCCACTGGGGTTTAAATTTGAAATATTCAGGTTTAGTCACGGCAGCGCACTAGCGAAGGACAGCACTACAAGTTCCATCAAACCACTGGAGGGAGCGCGCCTATGGGCGTGCACTTTAGGAGGTTAAAAGTGGTGCCAGAAATCGCCGAGCTATCCTGAACAAGTCCAGTGCCTCTGATGAAATGCTGCTCGCATGAAACGCGTCAGGCAGGACTACAATTTGGTGTCAGACTCGTTTTTCTACATGCTGCTTTCTACACTGAATAAAGGTGGCGATGTTTATCTCCGTGAGAGGCTCCCTTCTGTTTTACAGGCAACTATGTTGGAATAATTTGCGGCATGCCTGAGCCGCGATGTGGAGCACCGGGGCTGTTCACAGCCCTCCTGCAGAGACGCCCAATGACGCTTTGCCAAGGAAAGGAGAAGCCGATTCTTTGAAGATTGAAAAGAGCAGCATGCAAGTGAACTTTGCTGCACTACCCACTGGGGTTTAAATTTGAAATAATCAGGTTTAGTCACGGCAGCGCACTAGCGAAGGACAGCACTACAAGTTCCATCAAACCACTGGAGGGGGCGGGCCCATGGGCGTGCACTTTAGGAGGTTAAAAGTGGTGCCAGAAATCGCCGAGCTATCCTGAACAAGTCCAGTGCCTCTGATGAAATGCTGCTCGCTTGAAACGCGTCAGGCAGGACTACAATTTGGTGTCAGACTCGTTTTTCTACATGCTGCTTTCTTCATTGAATAAAGGTGGCGATGTTTATCTCCGTGAGAGGCTCCCTTCTGTTTTACAGGCAACTATGTTGGAATATACATATATATATATATATATATATATATATATATATATATATATATATATATATATATATTACCTACTGGCGGTCGCCAGTAGGTATATATAGTTAGGATTTTTTCTCTATGGGATTTTTGAAAATTCTATGTCTAATAACTTTGGCGTTCGTGGACGGAATTGGCTGAAATTTTCAGGAAAATGGAAAATTTTGTTTCTGAGCAGCCCCTGAAAATTTGGGGGGGGTTCGTCAAGGGGAGGCCGAGAAAAAATGGGGGTCCCAAAACGCGTTTTTCCCATGTTAATTTCCATAGGGCGGTTGGCCTCACTTTTAGCCCGAACGGCTGAATGGATTTGCACGAAACTTGGCAAAATTGTAGGGACTGGTAGCCCGATGTGCCTTTGCTAGGTCTCAATATATGTGCTCCAGTGGATTTTGAGAAATTAACGTTCCAAAAAATATATATATCTGTAAGCGCGCTCCGGGCAGCGCCCCGGTTCGCGTACCTGACGCGTAACGGAACTTCGCGAAGCGAAGCTGATTGGCTCTCCGGTGTCTGTCAACATTCTAAACAGTCCGGAGCGGCCGCCATCTTGTCTCTCGGTAGGATCGAGAGACAAGAGGAGGCCAAAACAAAGGGGTAAATGACCATTAGGGGGCATAGTAGATCCTTCCTGACCCCCTAGGTTTGATGTGGAGGCTTTAAAAGGGCCCCGCGGGGCAAAAAAAAAAAAAAAATGTTTATTTTTTTGTGTGGGTAGCGCTCGGTACGCGCACCGGGAAGCGGTCTGGGGAGCGTACTATAAGGAAAAAAGAATGATAGACTATGATATTTTGAAATATTGTATGTTTATTGATTGTTCTTTTAGTTGTTTTTTTTTGTTTTTTTGCTATTTAAGTAGCAGTATTTATGATTATTAAATATAAATTTATTTTTGGAATTGTGCACAGTATACTATAAGTCTGACTTTACATTATAATCAATTTGGTACTAGTTTATGAATTACATATAAAAATGATTAAAGACTCAAAAAAAATTTAATATTAAATATAATTTTATTTTTCTGATTCTTTTTCAAAATTTAATAGAACGTCTAACATTTGACTGTCCGATATGTCCTCTTGTTGAGTGAACATAACTTCCCACATTTGACCGTCATCATAATGAAGTAAATGATCCACAGATTCTACACATTGTAGAAGTTCATGGTCTCGTGATTCATCCATGAATTCCAAGTCAATGGGTTCAATTATTTCCTCATTATTCATGTCTAGGACAATTTCAAAGGAAACGTTCTGTTCTCCTTGCATTTTTGTGCTGAAATTTGAATAAAAAATAAATATATCAGTAGAGATAGGGCACTGTTGGGTTTAAGTTCAGACAGGTACTTTTGAGGCATGAAGTAGTACTATTAAAAAGTGCCTGTGAGAAAGCCTATGTAAATTCATAATAATACCACAGAAACCTAAATCAATCCATAATTATAATAAACAAGCCTTTCTCAATGTCTAACTCTTACAGAGGGATAGTATATAACTATCTGAAAATGTTTTCAAATTTATAAAATAATATCTTACCTTTTAAAAACAAGTTTAAGTTGTGAGTGAAAATGATCTTGCAATATAGTTCATGAAGTAGGAGTCAAAATGGCTGTGTTTCTCTCTCTTTTTTTATATATATATTCAGGTACATAACTAATCAAATGTCAGGTAAAAAAAGTAGAAAATGAAAGTAACATTTTAATTGGTTGTCAATTCCAACACTTCAGATGTGTTTTGTGAAGTAATTTAACTCAGGGTATTTAGAGAGGTCTACAGGCTAAATGGCTAAATGGAATTCCAACCAAATGTGTGAAAATGGTAGGGATTGGTATGTAGTATGAGCTAATCTATATTTGGTGAAAGTGTCTCCAGAGTTTCTTCTGTAAATTATTTTCCCACCTTTTTTAATGGAGCGCTTCCCGGTGAGCGCCCCGGTACGCGAACCGGCAGCGTTACGGGAGTCCACCATTTTGTGTTTCTGTCGAGTTAAGATACAAGATGGATTGCAAATAATGTTCAGAATGGGTAGAAGGGGGCACGGTAGACGTATTTTGACCCCCTAGGTTTTCTGAGGGTGGCTGAGGAGGCCCATATGTGTTAAAAAAAATCATTTTTTTAAAAAATTTCGCGCGGTTAGCTTCCGGTTCGCGTACCGGGTAGCGCTCCGGGGAGCGTACTTTGTTGAAAATTTGTGAAAAAAGTTAGAGTAAAATAATAATTGTGAGTGATCAGATGTAGGGTAGCTCTGAGAAGAGCTTTTGGGTTTATGGTACATTTAGGTACTTATAAGTAGGTACCAATGCACAGTTTTAAATTCAGAATGAAAATTCTGTTCCCTTCATCTGAGAAGTGAACTCCATCTCCTCTGTAGATATCTTGCATGTAGTAACGTAAGTTATTGTTGTAGATGGAGCCCATTCCATGGTCTCTCATGTAAGCTGAAACAGATTTGTTTACATGCTTCCTCGATTTCTCAATTTGTGGACAAAATTGGTTCGACCACCTCCATTTCTGTCTTTGGCATATATTTGAATATACCAAGGCAGTTTGAGGAAAAAGTGCCATCAATTGCTCAAAGGTGTCCTTTAAAAGCATTTCCAGACCTACCCCAGTCAAAGTGCCCAAGTCATTTCCTCCACAGTGCACAATTAACAGGTCAGGTTTAGGCAAATGCATAAAGGTTTTCACCAATGGTATCAATTGGTGACATTTTAATCCTCTGTGTCCAAACCACTTAATTTCCACATCTTGTAAATTGAGGTTATGTAAATTTCTGTTATCAGCATACCTCTGAGCCCAGTAGATGTAACTATGTCCAACAATCCAGACAGAAAACATGGTGAGAGGAGGTTCTGCTGCAGTCAGATGAAGTGTGGCAATGAAATGGGAGTTGAAAAAATAAGAGTTTAAAATAAAAAACTGTGGAGTTTCTGTGTTAATGAAGCAGTAGCAGTGATTGGTGGATTTTGATTGCTGAAAACAGAAAGTGAGGGTGCATGGATGAGTTCTTTGAAAGATGTAATTTGAATGGTCAAAAAAAATCATTTTATGAAAGATTGCACTGGATATGCAGGTGTACTGAGAGTTCAGAGTTCAATTGAAACATTGTTGTGTGAACTTGCAAACATGAGAGGTCTTTCAGGAGGTGGTTGCTATGCAAAAAAGGCAGAAAGGGTAGAGGGGGGAAGGGTGTTGATTTGAAAAAAGTGAGGGAAGAGTTTTGATTGGGTGACATGAGAGATATGTGTGATGAATTACAGCTTTTCTGTGCTTTTTATAGCTGCAGACCCTGGAGTGCATACCTTTTGCTCTGCTAAAGACAATTTGGTGTGTTTCTGAGACTGTTTTGAAACTCATAAAGTATTTGCTAAGGTGAGAAAAGATTCATTTAATTTAGATAGAGAATAGTATGGTTTAGGGAGAACATTATGAAGAAAGTTGTGTATTTAAAATTCTGATTTGTGTCAAGTGTTTTACAAATAGATTTTGTTTCTTTGTGTTACATAGCCATGTTAAAAGTGACACTAAAATAGTGCAAGGGTCTTACAAAAATGCTTTCATGTGTCTTAGGGTATTTTAACTCACTTCCTCATGAATGTAGGTATATAATTGATTTAGATGTTGTGTTTAAAAACGATTTAAGAAAACAATTAGGTTTCTGGATATGTAGTGCTAGAGATTCATAGGTTGCTTGGGGCATATTTATAAGGCCTTTGAGTCTCTCTGATGTTATTTTTCACATTTTTATTTAAGACCTTTCTCTGTGGTGCAAGGTCCTTGTAAATATGCCCCCATGTGTGCTTGGCAAATTTTGATTTTGATTTTTTGACTAACATAGCCATGTTAAAAGTGACCCAAAAATGTTGCAAGGGCCTTAAAAAAACGATTTCATGTGTCTTAGGCCATTTTAAGTCATTTCCCCTTGAATGTAGGTATATAATTGATTTAGATGATGTGTTTAAAAACGATTTATGAAAACAATTAGGTTTCTTGATATGTACTGCTAGAGATTCATAGGTTGCTTGAGGCATATTTATAAGGCCTTTGTGTCTCTCTGATGTTATTTTTCCCATTTTAATTTAAGACCTTTCCCTGTGGTGCAAGGTCCTTGTAAATACGCCCCCATCTGTGCTTGGCAAATTTAGATCTTGATTATTTGACTTACATAGCCATGTTAAAAGTGATCTAAAAATGGAGCAAGGGCTTAAAAAAACGCTTTCATGTGTATTAGGGCATTTTAAGTCACTTCCCGATGAATGTAGGTATATAATTGATTTAGATGATGTGTTTAAAAACGATTTTTGAAATCAATTAGGTTTCTTGATATGTAATGCTAGAGCTTCATAGGTTGCTTGGGGCATATTTATAAGGGCTTTGTGTCTCTCTGATGTTATTTTTCCCATTTTAATTTAAGACCTTTCCCTGTGGTGCAAGGTCCTTGTAAATACGCCCCCATCTGTGTTTGGCAAATTTAGATCTTGATTATTTGACTTACATAGCCATGTTAAAAGTGATCTAAAAATGGAGCAAGGGCTTAAAAAAAACGCTTTCATGTGTCTTAGGGCATTTTAAGTCACTTCCCGATGAATGTAGGTATATAATTGATTTAGATGATGTGTTTAAAAACGATCTTTGAAATCAATTAGCTTTCTTGATATGTAATGCTAGAGCTTCATAGGTGGCTTGGGGCATATTTATAAGGCCTTTGAGTCTCTCTGATATTATTTTTCCCATTTTAATTTAAGACCTTTCCCTGTGGTGCAAGGTCCTTGTAAATACGCCCCCATGTGTGCTTGGCAAATTTAGATTTTGATTATTTGACTTACATAGCCATGTTCCATACAGTTCTCACCTTCTGCGTAGACTTTGGAATGCTAGACTCCATCTGCACTATGAGATACCTAAGCAAAGGAAACACAGGTGATGTGATTGTGAAATGAGGAAAAGAAACTCCACATTTTTCAATTACATCACCTGTGTTTTCTAAGTTTACGAATGACATTGTGCAGATGAGGTTTAGGTCTGTCCACGGACACAGAAGAGGTCTGGACTTTGTTCAAGAGTGAAGTGGACATGACTTACTTCATTGGTAGGCTTTCACATGTATTATCTCCTCTGTACTCTTCAACAAGCGTAAATTTCATCTGCAACCCTGAGTAGGCCTCACCTTAAACAAACCTCTGGATAGGCCACACCTTATCGTCATCCTGAATCAATCATTTAAAATGTTAGGGACAGATTTATGATAGGTGTATGACTCTTTTGCGTCACTGTGCGTCACTTTTGTGACGCAGCAGCGGTGCAAAAGATTTGCTATGTGGCGACATATTTACAACTTGATGCATCTAGGCAGATGTGTCATGCTGTAAAGTCCCATGCCACATGAAACCGATGCAGCAGTGATGCAAAAGATGCACCATGTTGCAAGACAGGCCTCATTTCATCTCCAACAAGATAAGAAGCTGAATCTTCTGTAAATGTCAAAATTGTTGTATACACTGCTCAACTTATGTGTACTCTTTAATATGCTGGAGTCCATCTGCACTATGAGATACCTAAGCAAAGGAAACACAGGTGATGTGATTGTGAAATGAGGAAAAGAAACTCCACATTTTTCAATTACATCACCTGTGTTTTCTAAGTTTACGAATGACATTGTGCAGATGAGGTTTAGGTCTGTCCACGGACACAGAAGAGGTCTGGCCTTTGTTCAAGAGTGAAGTGGACATGACTTACTTCATTGGTAGGCTTTCACATGTATTATCTCCTCTGTACTCTTCAACAAGCGTAAATTTCATCTGCAACCCTGAGTAGGCCTCACCTTAAACAAACCTCTGGATAGGCCACACCTTATCGTCATCCTGAATCAATCATTTAAAATGTTAGGGACAGATTTATGATAGGTGTATGACTCTTTTGCGTCACTGTGCGTCACTTTTGTGACGCAGCAGCGGTGCAAAAGATTTGCTATGTGGCGACATATTTACAACTTGATGCATCTAGGCAGATGTGTCATGCTGTAAAGTCCCATGCCACATGAAACCGATGCAGCAGTGATGCAAAAGATGCACCATGTTGCAAGACAGGCCTCATTTCATCTCCAACAAGATAAGAAGCTGAATCTTCTGTAAATGTCAAAATTGTTGTATACACTGCTCAACTTATGTGTACTCTTTGATATGCTAGAGTCCATCTGCACTATGAGATACCTAAGCAAAGGAAACACAGGTGATGTGATTGTGAAATGAGGAAAAGAAACTCCACATTTTTCAATTACATCACCTGTGTTTCCTAAGTTTACGAATGACATTGTGCAGATGAGGTTTAGGCCTGTCCACGGACACAGAAGAGGTCTGGCCTTTGTTCAAGAGTGAAGTGGACATGACTTACTTCATTGGTAGGCTTTCACATGTATTATCTCCTCTGTACTCTTCAACAAGCGTAAATTTCATCTGCAAACCTGAGTAGGCCTCACCTTAAACAAACCTCTGGATAGGCCACACCTTATCGTCATCCTGAATCAATCATTTAAAATGTTAGGGACAGATTTATGATAGGTGTATGCCTCTTTTGCGTCACTGTGCGTCACTTTTGTGACGCAGCGTCGGTGCAAAAGATTTGCTATGTGGCGACATATTTACAACTTGATGCATCTAGGCAGATGTGTCATGCTGTAAAGTCCCGTGCCACATGAAACCGATGCAGCAGTGATGCAAAAGATGCCCCATGTTGCAAGACAGGCCTCATTTCATCTCCAACAAGATAAGAAGCTGAATCTTCTGTAAATGTCAAAATTGTTGTATACACTGCTCAACTTATGTGTACTCTTTGATATGCTAGAGTCCATCTGCACTATGAGATACCTAAGCAAAGGAAACACAGGTGATGTGATTGTGAAATGAGGAAAAGAAACTCCACATTTTTCAATTACATCACCTGTGTTTCCTAAGTTTACGAATGATATTGTGCAGATGAGGTTTAGGTCTGTCCACGGACACAGAAAAGGTCTGGCCTTTGTTCAAGAGTGAAGTGGATATGACTTACTTCATTGGTAGGCCTTCACATATATTATCTCCTCTGTACTCTTCAACAAGCGTAAATTTCGTCTGCAACCCTGAGTAGGCCTCACCTCAAACAAACCTCTGGATAGGCCACACTTTATCGTAATCTTGAATCAATCATTTAAAATGTTAGGGACAGATTTATGATAGGTATATGTCTCTTTTGCGTCACTGTGCGTCACTTTTGTGACGCAGCGGCGGTGCAAAAGATTTGCTATGTGGCGACATATTTACAACTTGATGCATCTAGGCAGATGTGTCATGCTGTAAAATCCTGTGCCACATGAAACCTGCGTCAGTTTTCATATAGGTGTTTTGTTGCAAGGTATGCATTAATTTGCATGAAAGCCCTGTAAAACTAACACAGTGAAATTTAGAAGATTTCACTGAGTCAGCTTTATAGCATTGCTGAATCAAATCCTTACGCCTGTTTGAAACAGGCATAAGAAGTGATGCACCATGCAATGTGAGGCTTCCTCCTGTGCATTGCAGTAGACATGTCGCGCTTATGACGTGATTCCTGCAATGTGCTGCTTTTGCGGCACAGATGCGTGACGCATCTGTGCTGTTTTTGCTCAATGGTGCTCCACATTGTAAATGCGGCACACTATGGGTGGCAGAGCAGCGGTGCACATTAACTGGTGCATCCGTGGGGATGCGCCACTTAGCATAAATCTGCCCCTTTACATTTAAGTATGAGCAGGGGACACAGAGTCGGTGAGGCTTATCCAAGGTTAAGAAGAGATGAGTCCTGTTCACTGAAAACTTGGACATAGGCCTCACCTCCTCAGCATCGCTGGACATGGCTAAATAATAGCTGCAAAATTTTACTCTTGTTAAACAATTTTACTATTATAATCTCTGAGATTTGTCTCTTACTCTGCAACATCTCATTGTTGTTCTCTTTCTTTAAAGATAACGACAACATCAACCATGAGTGACAATCAGCAATCAGTTGATCTCGACCTTATCATTGAACTTGTAATTGAAACGTCAGTGAAAGTAGATCCCTTGGATGATTTAAATCCTGAGGATGATGAAGAACATGATGAGGATGCCGATTTCTCAGAATTGTATGACATAGGGTGGGAAGCTGACCTGCTTGAGCCTATGGAACTATAAACATTTATTTTTAAAATTTACAATAAATGAAAAGTAAAAATGTAAACCGTTTCATTAAAAATTAAACACACCTTCAAAAACAGGTTATGTGTAGTGTCTTCAATAAAATATAAAAATATGCTCATAAAATTAGATCAGATTCACATATAAAACAGCACAGGTAAAATGAAGAAGAATTCCATTTCTTTTCTGCTATTTGTGTATTCTAAATTTGCCAAAGCACTAAAAAATATTCTAGGTAAAAATGTCAAGTAGTGTGTTAAGTTTTTGATGACTGTTATTGATTTACTGTTTGGTAATAGTGGTTAATAACATTTTTTATTATATTTTACCACAGATTCAACTGCAGATCATTTCAAATTTTGAGAATGCCGTCTAAGGATAGAATCAGAAAGGCTACAAAACGTCAAAGACAGCAGGTTCATCAATTAATGCAGCAGTCCTCTACAATAAAAAATCGTCAAGTCACCAAGAAAGCACCTGGTAAGACCACGAAATCATTCATAAGAAACATTTGTAAAAAAAAAAAAATAGTACCACAGAAAATGTTTTAGTCCAGAAAAAGAGAAGCAATTTAAACGGAAAGGAAAGGCCAATCAAAAATGTTACTGCTAGAGCAAGAGATAACTCTGTGCATGATAGTAGAAGGAAACAACAGTTTAGGGACATTCGTAAACGAATGTTCCGCAACAGGATAATTGGCAATTTGTTAAAAAATATTAAGAAAGGTCAACAGAAAGTGGTTTTTTATAAGAGAAAAAAAAATTGAGAAAGTTATTGATCAGGCATTTGAAATTAAACAAAAGTTATTTATTTTGATAATCAATACAATTAGGAAGCTAATCAAGGCAATTTATGATTTCAAAAGAAATAGTAGATGGAAGAGAATAGTTAATCGTAGTAATTTTGGTGAAGTTTTTTCCGGAGAATGGATGCATAGTTCAAGTTGTGAGGCATTTTTTAATGAGGAGAGTTATTTCCAGGATAATGATTTGGTGCATGCAGCTGACACCAATGGTCGAGCTTATGAGGTGAAAGATGGTTGTCCAGTTGAAAAAGAAAAACTTGTGACAACAGAGACAGAAGAGGTGTTAGGTAATGAGGTTTTAGAAAGACGTCCTAAGGGTCCTGTGTACACCTGGAAGTGTAGTAGTATTTGCAGTGTACGACAGGATTCCATCAATTTGCTTTGTGATTTTGTACGGACATTTAATAAGAAAAGTTTGAAGCAGAAAATGATGTTGTTGCAAGAATTAGATCCTTGCAGAGTGAGAGAAGTGACAGGTTTGCATGGTCATTCATTGGCTTGTCTTTCCAGGAGAGTATGCCAGAGTGTTTTTCATCATTTCAGGATGCTAGCAGTGCATCATAATAAAGTGAGGAAATTAGTTAGAATGTTGTATTATGCTAAGAGTCCAGCAATTATGCTTAAACAATTATGCGCTGCTCTTTTGCATGGTTCTGAAATAGATGTTAAAAATATTTGTGAAGAAATTGAGTTTTGTTACTTTGGAAGTAAAGAGGAGAATGTTGAAATTGACCCAGAAGAAGAGGGTAATGTGGAAGATAGTGTACAGGTTTCCAGTACAGATAATTTTCAGAAGGAAATTGCCACGTTTCTGGTGAAATCAAGTGAGAGGCCTAATTTCACTTGTGTGTGTTGTCGACGCACTTATTATAAGAATCAGAGTAAGTTAGTGGATTTATATGCAAAAAGTGAAAGGGAAAATAATAGTGAATGGAAGGATTTCGCAACATACTTGATGGTAGAAAATTGTTTTGATTTGGGATTGGATCAACGTGTGTGTACTTATTGTTGTAATAAATTAAATCAAAACCAGATGCCTGCTAGAGCGGTTCATAATAATCTGGAATTGGTTGAAGGATTAAATACTTATGAATCTATTTTGATTCAAAGTATCCATCCCTTTCAGGCTATTGTAAGAATGGAGTCAAAGACAGGGAAATTGCCTCCATCAGATTTACAGAGAGGATTAAAGGGAAGAGTTGCTTATTTGCCTCTAGATTTGAAGAAAAACATTAACACAATTGGAGTAGAAAAAGTGGAAGAGGAACCTCTGGTTATCTTAGTTAATGGGGTTCCGACAAAGAATAAGAAAATATGGCAAGATTTAGTGGATGTTAGGAAAGTCAAAAAGGCAACATTGTATTTGAAAAAAAATAATAAGTACTATAAGAATGTATATGTTGCAGAAGAGGAAGTAAGTGAGGAAGAGGATAGCAATTTGTGTGCTGGTCAAATTGAGAAAGTAGAACCCTCTAAAAGTGAAGAAATATATGAACATTATAGTGTTCATCCTTTGCATTCCAAGGAAGTCATGGGGAATGCTATTGAGTTGTTTCAAATGAAACAAGCCAAAGGGAGTCCCATTAGTGTTTGGGAGGAAAGTTTGGAAGCTCGGTGTTTCCCACAGCTATTTCCAACAGGTCAAGGAGGAAGATATGATGAGCGACCTCATCAAATTCCTGCTTCTGAATACCGGACTTTACGATTGTATGCAGAAGATCCTAGGTTTCAACAATGCATTCCCTATTTGTTTTATCTCCTGTTTGAAAGCGATCTGTCTGGACTGTCATATGCAGTGAACCACATCTTGAAAAGTGGTACACAGATGCAAAACATCTCGGCAAGTGACTTTATGGATAAAGTCAATGTGCAAGACAGTATTTTGGATTGTCACCTGATTAATCTCATGGCGTGTCAGCGTGGTACTAATGAGTACTGGTACCGTCGTCATGGTGATTTAAAATGTATGCTGAGGAACTTAGGAACTCCCACATGGTTCCTCACTCTGAGCTGTGCCGAGTATGGCTGGGAAGACTTACTTGAATTTCTACGAGAGGCAAATGGAAACATTGAAAATATCGAATTCAAGACACCCGGAGAACTGTGCTCTTTGGATCCAGTGAATGTATGCAGGTACTTCAATCATAGATTTGAAGCTATGATGTCTTTCATCATGAACAAGAGTAATCCACCTCTTGGAGAGGTGTTGGATTTCTTCTGGAGAAAGGAGTACCAAGCAAGAGGTGCTCCTCATATACATATGCTGCTGTGGATCAAGGATGCACCTAAATTTGGAACGGATCCAGAAGACTTAGTGATGAGTTTCATAGAACAGTATTCTACATGTGCTGTTCCAAACGCAAAGGAGAAGAAAAGCCTAAGAGAACAAGTTCTACGTTTCCAAAGCCATCGTTGTGGAAAGTACTGTCGTCGTAAATTCAGAAACAAGGACAAGTTCTACACCAAATGTCCTTTCGGCTTTCCACGACCGGTGATTTCTAAAGGAAGAGTAAACAGTTTGATGTCTTCGCTGCGACATAATGTGATGAAGAAATCACCTAAAAACACATACAATTTGAAAAGGAACGAAGAGTCCAAGTACGTCAACGACTACAACCCAGTGATTTTGTCCATGTGGAATGCTAACATGGATATACAGTTTGTGGCTGATAACTGTATGGCTGTGGCTCGGTATGTGACATCTTACATCACCAAAAAAGAAAAGACAGAATTGAAGGATATGTGGGAGGACATTTCCCATGAAAAGAGCCTCAGCAAGAAGTTGTACAGTTTCAGTCTGAAGATGTTGTCACATCGAGAAATCGGAGCTTACGAATGTTCTGACCGGTTGTCTTCAGCAAGTCTCTATGCCAAATCCAGGAGTATCGTTTGGGCGAGTCTTGGTCTTGCTGCAACGCGTAATCGAGTTCTGAAACCTGTGCGGGAAATTGAGTATTTGGCGGAAAAGGAGCCAAACAGTACCGATATTTTGAAGACCAACATGTTGGATACATATTATCCAAATCGAAGCAGTCACCTCGAGAATGTTTGTCTGTATGAGGTTCTACAAAATTACATATTCAAGAGGAACATCAAAGAAGATATTGAGAAAGGAGTGTATGCTGTAATTGGAAGTGAGGGATGTCTGGTCAAGCAAAGAAAATGCCACTTGGTAAACCATCGAAAATTGAGTGGCGAATCTCCTGAAAAAAAGGAGTTTTTCTATTTAGCACTTTTGCAACTTTTCAAGCCTTGGCGTGCAGAAGAGGAACTGCTTGGAGATTTCCTCTGTTACGAAGACTCTTTCAGTGCCGCCAAAGAGACCATAGAATGTCCTGCTTTTCCCAAATATCTAGAAATGTTGAATGCGGAAATCGAGCAGGAAGCAACGATTGTAGCCGAGATTGCCAGAGACAGTTCTCAGGACAGTCAGAGTTCTGTTTCATTGAGTCAGGATCCACTAGGAGGACCTGTTATTGAAAATGAAGCTGCCACTGCCATGAATGAAGTGGAAAGAGCCATGGCACATGCTCAGGAGGATGCGGTTAACTTAGAAGACTTGGAAAGACAACTCAACGTTGAGCAGAGGAAAATATATGACGAAGTTACCAAGCAAATTGAACATGGATTAAGTCATGAGAAGAAAGAGTGCTCATGTACGTCGTTGAAGCCTGTCCGACTGTACGTGAGTGGAGAAGCGGGAACTGGAAAAAGTTTCCTCATTAAAGCAATTTCATGTTATTTGCAGGAAAGGACTGAGTCATCACTGTCTTGTGTTGTAACCGCTCCAACTGGACTGGCAGCACATAATACTAAAGGTATTACTTTGCATCGTCTACTGATGCTGCCAGTGGAGCATGATAACAAATTACAATACCACAAGTTATCTGGAGATGCTTGTTGTGAAGTTTCAAGAGTCTTGAGGAAAATGAAACTTCTTATCATTGACGAAGTAAGCATGGTTTCTAATGTCATGCTTGCCTTTGTGCATTTGAGAATGCAAGAAGTTCTTAAAACAGAGTATGATGTGTTATTTGGTGGCAAACACATCATTGTTTTCGGAGATCTTCTGCAGCTGACACCAGTGAAAGGACAACCTGTGTTCAAAATGCTCACGCATGAAGATACCAGGAAGTGCCTAGGGAGCATTGGCAACGTCAATATATGGTTAAACTTCAATTATGCTGAACTGCATGAAAATATGCGTCAGGCGAAGGATGAAGATTACAAGAATATTCTACAAAATGTTAGAATTGGAAAAGTGACCGAGCATGGGAAAGAAGTTTTACATGCACGATTACTGTCAAATTTATATCCAGAACAAGACGTTGTGCCTGAGAATATTTTTCAGAAAATTACTGAGAAGAAATCTGGAATATGTTTGATGCCAACTCTTGCAGAATGTGCCATCTTCAACAACAAAATGTTGCATTTAGAAAACCAAGAGATTGTGAAACTGGAAGCTATTGACAGAGTAGAGCATATGGGATCAACAATTATTTTGTCTGAGAATCTGAAAACAAAATTGGATTTATTAGAGAAGAGTATATCTAAAACTGCGGGTTTTGAGAAGACTCTGAATGTGTGCTTGAACTGCCGTATAATTTTAAGAAGGAATTTACATGTTGAAAGAGGTCTGGTAAATGGATCAATGGGTAATGTTGTTGATTTTGTGAAATACAGAAATAGAGATGGAATTGAATTTTTAAAAATTAAATTTAATGGCATTGAGGAAGTACAGCTAATTGCTCGTTGTTCTGCTAGATTTTTGCTTGTAAAAGACTTATATGTTCGTCGTAAGCAGTTTCCTGTTTGCTTGGCATATGCGGTGACAATCCTTAAATCGCAAGGTTTAAGTGTAGACTGTGCATTGGTGAATATTGGCAGTTCTGTGTTCAAGGAGGGTATGGCATATGTGGCATTGTCACGAGTTAGGACTTTATCGGGATTGTACTTGATTGAGTGTGATGTCACAAACATTTGTGCGGATCTAGATTGTGTTAAGGAATACAATAGGTTGAGAAGAGAGTATGCGCCACATTTGCCTCAGTATCCTTTGTTTGAGAAACGTGTGGTAGGCCGGAAACGAAGAAATGTGACCAATACTGGGGAGGTTGTAGCAAAAAGACGAAAAGTCGATGAACCTGAAATTATAAGCAGAAACAAAAAGGATTCTGTTGAAGATGTTGTTGGTTTTCAATTTGAAAACAGTTCTGGTGTCAACTGCTATGCTAATGTCGTGGTTAATGTTTTGTTTTCTCTAGAAAATGTAAAAGAAGAGATTGTGGTCAATTCTGATCAAAGATTTTGCAGTTTGTTAAATTCTGTGTTAGAGAAATGTAGCACTGATAGAACAAAAATAGAAAGTGTGTCTGAAATTCGAAATCTGTTAGACAGATGTTCAGGTCAAACACAATTCTCTCAAAATATTCAGCAAGATTGTCAGGAGTTTTTAATGTATATGCTTGATGTATTGCATGCTGAAGGTGTAGATGTAGATCACCTGTTTGGGCTTTCTTATCAATGGCAGCATGACTGCGAGAACTGTAGGGTATCAAGTACTACTAGTGTAGACTCAGAAAGATTTATATATTTAACTTTGCCAGACAGTAAATCAGTCTCCTTTAATAAGCTAGTAAAAGAAGCTGATCACAACATGGAGTGTAGCCAATATAAATCTGAAATGATGTCAACATTATTTATACGAACATATGGCCAGTATGTCATTTTAATGTTCCAACGATGTAGGCCTGATGGAACAAAATTGACAACTTTAATTAAAAATGTTGTTGCTTCGCAGTTGTCAATATCAGGAAGGACTTTTGTAACTGCAGCAATTATATATCATGATGGTCCTTCAATAACATCAGGACATTACACAGCTTATTTAAAGTCTAGAAATGGCTGGTCATTCTGCAACGATTCTGTTTTAATTTTCAAAAAAAAATTACCTTTTGACCTTAAAAATTCTTACCTGGTGTTTTTAAAACCAAAATTTTAGAGAAGGAATCTCGGGATTTGCTCTGAGGAATTTCAAGAGGTTCTAATGGCTCCTACACGATTTGGCCTTGAGGATAAGTGTAGTACAGAGTCAAAAGTTATTTTTGAGTTTTAAATAGTTCCTGGAAAAAAAGAAGATTTTCTTATAGAAAGTGGTGGGCAGAGATTAGTTGAAGGACAACAGAGTATTTCCCAAAGCAAACGGTGTTCTTACCATAACACTTGACGTCATGGAAAAATAACTGCACTTTGAATGAGTTCAGAAAAACTGTTTCTTCTTATAAGCTAATTCAAGCAGCCAATCAAAACATGGAGTAGAGGGAATGTAAGTCTGCAATGCTGTCTAGATTATTGGTCCAAACTTTTGATTATAATGTCATTTTAAAAATCCAACTATATAAACCTGATGAAAGTAAGTCTTCAACTTTAATTACAAATGTTGTGGCTACACAGTCGTTGATTTTAGGAAGAACATTTGTAACTGCAGCTATTATATGGCATGATGGCCATTTGACAAGATCCGCTTATTACACAGCTTATTGAAAATGTAAAAAAATTTGTTGTTTCGGAAATTATTCCCATTTGACTACGATACAATGTTGCCTTTTTACTTAAAAATATTCTTACTTTCTGTTTTCAGAAAAGAGAATTTAGGGTAGGTAACTGGCGTATAATGATTCTAGGGGTTGATATAATTTTATCTACTGTTTTATATTGCTTTGTGATTAAAAGTGATGTAGAGAATTAAATAATTGTAGTAGTCATAGAGGTAGTGTAAGTCTGCTTCATAGTAAGCAGTATCAGTGTCATAGGAAATGTATGACATGAGTGAGCAAGAAGGGTAAGATATTACTAGTCCAGGATTGTGAAAGTGATCTTGAACGTTTTCTTTCTGAAAGTTGCGGAAATAGAAAATGACGGGATTTGCTTACAAGAATTCCAAGAGTTATAAATGGCTCTTACATGATTTGGCCTTGTGGAAACGTGTGGTAGAGAGCGAGAAGTCATTTATTGTATGTAACATATTTTTCAAAACGATGGAGGTTTTCTTTCAGAAAGTGGCGGGCTGAAAATAAAACAGCACAACCGAGTGTAAGCTGTTCATAGGACATCCTTCGACGTCATGGAAAGTAAGTTACTTTTGAGGAGTTCTGATTTCTGATTGGTTATGTTATATGGGTTTTTTAAACACAATCATTTTGATTGTGTTTTTTTTCCCCCGCTGTTATATGATGAATACCTTCAAGTCACTGTTTTTAGTGAAATTTGATACATTCTGAGCACAGCAAAAAAAACCATTTAACATGTATAATTAATTCTGTACTGTTTGTATTTATGATGTACATTTAGAACTGTGTAGGAGGCATGGAGAAGGTGAGGCTTCTGTAAGTGTCAAAGTTGTTGCATACAGTGCTCACATTCTACGTAGTCTTTCATATGATAGACTTCATTTCCACAATGAGATACCTAAGCAAAGGAAACACAGGTGATGTGATTGTGGAATGAGCAAAAAAAATTGCACGTTTTTCAATTATATTACCTGTGTTTCCTAACATTACACATCACATTGTGTAGATGAGGTTTAGGCCTGTTCCAGGAAACAGAGGAGGTCTGACATTTGTTCAAGAGTGCAGTGGACATGACTCACTTCGTTAGTAGGCCTGCACATGTATTATCTCCTCTATACTCTTCAACAAGCCTAAATTTCATCTGCAACCCTGATTAGGACTTACCTGAAACAAATCTGTGGATAGGTTACACCTTATCAGCATCTAGAAACAATCATTTAAAATGTTAAGGGCAGTTTTATGAAGGCTGTGTGCCTCTTTTACGCCGCTGTTCCGTCACTTTTGTGTAAAAGATGCACCATGTTGCGAAATAGGCCTCAGTTCATTTCCAGCAAGATACCGTCAGTTTAAAATGTATATAATTAGGACTGTGTAGGGGGTATGGAGAAGCTGAGGCTTCAGTAAGTGTCAAAGTTGTTGCATGCAGTGCGTACTCTTTCATATGCTGGACTACATCTGCACAATGAGATACCTAACCAAAGGAAACACAAGTGATGTGATTGTGAAATGAGCAAAAGAAATTGCACGTTTTTCAAATACATTACCTGTGTTTCCTAACATTACGAAACACATTGTGCAGATGAAGTTTAGGCCTGTCCAGGGAAACAGAGTAAGTCTGAACTTTATTGGTTGGCCTGCACATGTATTATCTCCTCTGTACTCTTCAATAAGCCTAAATTTGATCTGCAACCCTGAGTAGGCCTCACATGAAACAAACGTCTGGATAGGACACACCTTATTGCCATCCTGAAACAATCATTTAAAATGTTAGGAACAGTTTTATGATGATTGTGCACCTCTTATGCGCTGCCATTGCGTCACTTTTGTGAGACAACAGCAGTGCAAAAGATGCACCATGTTCCAAGATAGGACTCACTTCATCTGCATCAAGATACTGTTAGTTTAAAATGTATATCTTTAGGACTGTGTAGGGGGCCTGGAGAAGCAGAAGCTTCTGTAAGTGTCAAAGTTGTTGAAAAACTGTTTGTCCTTCAATCTTTTCCCTTGTCTTTTCTAATTTTTAAATACATGTTTTAATATTTTTCAAATGTTTGTTCTCTCTTTCACAGATTGAAAGTATAAAAATAACAAGTGACTAAGTTAACGACAATTATAAGGTAAATGTTTTGTACTCTTTTCGTTACATTTCTATCACATTTAACTTCTATTAGTTTCACTGCTTCATTTCTTTAACCCTCACTTTCCTGCCTTTGCTACTTCCCTCATTCCTTTCTCTATTACTTACTTACTCTACTCTTTCCACTCTTTTTCTCAGTCCCTTTTTTCTCATAGTTCCTCACTCTTGTTCACTAACTCCGTCTCTATTACTCTCACTGTCTCTGACTGATCACTCTTTCACTACTTGTTCATTATGCTTTCTCTGTGTAGTTGAAGCACAGTAAGGGGCATATTATCAACACAGCCAATTAAATTATCACTGCTTTTATCGGCAGAAAACTGCTGCAAAAGCGGCTTTAGCGGCAGATTTCTGCCAATAAAAGCAGCAAAACTTTTATCGTCTATGTTGATAATATGCCCCTATGTTATTTAGATTTCTTTGCTGTTTCAATCATTCTTTTTCTGTTACTTCTTCTTTTCTGCATTCTGTTTTTTCTCTCTGTTATTCCAATGTTTTAATCTTAATTTGATCATTCAGTCACATTCTCTAAGAAACTCTTGTTTGTTATTCTTCTACTCTCCTTTTTTTTCCTCACTTCCTTATCTATTTTGTTTTTCACAATTATACCCTCTTAAATCTTTTCTTCAGTAAATAGATCTATTAAACAGTATCTCTAGTTTACTCCCTATAGCTGTCTTTCTTTTAACATAACTGTCTGTTTCCTTCCCTTATACTTACTCTTCTTTTTTTTTTTTTCTTTTTTTTGGTTCGCTCCCGGTTCGCGTACCGGAGAGCGAACCGGGAAGCGAACTAAAAGAAATAGAGGTTGGCAGAGTTCCAAATATTCTACCAATTTTTTTATAACGGGGAGGTAGTTCTGAAAAGAACTTTTTTTTTATTGTTTTTGTTGTTTTATATTTTTTTTATTATTTTTCTGAACATTTTTTTACTTTTTTTGTATTTTCTGAACGGTTTTATATTTTTTTGGGGGTTTTTTGGGGGGGGGAAACGAAAACGATTCATTGTAAAGGGCTCAACAGGAGCAACAAAAAAAAGAATTTATTCTCTGGGGCGTTTCGGACAAACATGATTGTCGATAGCTCTGTTGATTAGATTGATGCTACTTTCTCTGTAGCAAATGAACTGATTACAACGCACGCACACTTGTTTCACTTCCCCGAATCTCATCTGTATATTTGGGACCATCTCCCTCGCCTCTGGTCCCGTCACTTCCTGTACAACTGATCTTCTGGCCATAGAAGGGGGATTATCTTGCTCGGCACGTAACTGCGCAGCACTGTAGTTGATAGGATGCCACCTACTCATATGGCGATGCATTGTGTAATTGCCGTAACTGTACTTCTTCTCGGTCCCTCTGGACAGTCTATCTTTACATATAAGGCAAGTTACGTACCGTGCATTGACTTTT
The DNA here is from genome assembly GCF_964261635.1 of Lissotriton helveticus. Lineage (NCBI taxonomy): Eukaryota > Metazoa > Chordata > Amphibia > Caudata > Salamandridae > Lissotriton > Lissotriton helveticus. Next base: position 610,339,541 of record NC_136069.1, on the reverse strand, counting down.
TTTTGGCCCCGGGGATATGTAAAAAATTGCCAAATATAATTTTCTTTGACATGAGACCTCCTGGGCTCCTCACGCAAAAAATGCCTCTCTTCCTGCTCTTCCTCTTCTTCCTCTTCTTCCTCTTCTTGCTGAATGATAACTTCAGCAGGTGGTCCTCTCTTCCTTGGATGTGGTGGAGGTGGTGGGGAAGCACCAGCTGAAGCTACTAATGAAGCCATTGCTCAGTGATCACAAAGGGTCTTTCTCTCACAAAGATGAAAGTCAGAGTGAGGAAAGAAGGAGGGGTTTTCATCATTTGGGAAAAACAATAGTTCTAAACCAATGAAAAGTGTTAATTTTAGATCACATGACCTAGTCTTACATCATTAGGAAACCAAAAGTGAAATGAACCAATGAAAAGTGTTATTACCAAGTCACATGACCTGTTGTGTTTACGTTACGCGCTTTGCGCCGCGTCCCGGTTCGCTTCCGGGAAGCTGCGCTTCGCGCCTCGGTTCGCGTACCGGTTCGCTTCCGGGTACGCTAACGTGGCGCGTCATATGACGTATCACGCGACAACGCGATACGTCACGCTGACGCGACGCGTCACGATGTTGTTTTCTAACGCGGCAGTTGCGGAAACGGAACGTTTACCGGTTCGCGGACCGGGTTGCGGCACCAAATTGAGCTAACGGGAAGCTAACCGGTTCGCGGACCGGGAGCGAAACAAAAAAAATAATTAAAAAAAAAATTGTATTAAAAACATGTAAAATATATTTTTTGATTTAAAGAAAAATACATTTTAAAGCTTTTGTTATTTGCTATTAAAAAACCATTGAAATTCACTGAAAAAAACATAGGTTATAGACCATATATAGTTAGGAATTAGCATTTACAAAACCTTATTTTACTCACACAAAACCATTGAAATTCCATATATAGTTAGTTGTACTAACTATATATCGCGCACCCGCAATCCACTGCTGATCATGTCACATATTACATCATTCATGACATGGTCAGTGACATCACTGATGACATCTCAAATGACATCACTGATGACATCACTGATGACATCTCAAATGACATCACTGATGACAACATCCAGTGACTGTATGTTTCTGTAAAGTTAAAATATGTCTTACATATTGAAGAATGAGTAGATGTATAAGTGTCTGGACAAAGGATTTAGTAGGTGCATGACTGACTGTATGAGTGAGTGATTAAATGTGTCTCACTGAGTGCATGGGTTAGTGACTAAACTGTCTTAATTTGTGCATCATTATGTCTGTTGTTCTGTAAACTGCTGCATGTGTTGATCAGTAGCTATATGATTAACTATATGGGTTATTGATTGGTTGCCCAAGTATTTGTATGGGAGACTGAGAGTGTGTATGGGTGGCTGGGAGGTGTATGACTCTCTGCATAGATGTGTGAGCAGTTGATTCACTAGGTGTATGGGTTCAAAAGTGCATGTGGAAACATCTGTATGGGCGGTTGACTGTGTGCATGAGTGCATTGGTGAGTGAATGGATATCTCAGTGCTACATGTCAAAGTAAGTACATATGTAAAACACAGTACATGTGAGAGTTGACATATATAAATAACTGTGCATAAGAGCCAGTGAATGTGTGAGTGGCTGTATGAATCATTGTGAACTTGTATCAGGGATTGTATAAGAGAGTAAATATGTGTTAGTATATGTTTGAATAAGTAAGGTGTGTATAACTGTATAGTTGAGGAAATGGAGGTGTGATTGATTCTTTGCATGACTGACTAGGTGTGTGAGTAACTCCATGGATGAGTGACAGTCTGTGAGTGTCTGTTTACACTGAGTGTATCTAAGGTTATATTAGAGTCTGAAGAGGTTCATTGTATTATCACATGAATGATGTCATCAGTGATGTGATCAGTAATGTCAAATGAGATGTCATCAGTGATGTCATCAGTGATGTCATTTGAGATGTCATCAGTGATGTCATTTGAGATGTCATCAGTGATGTCATCAGTGATGTCATCAGTGATGTCATTTGAGATGTCATCAGTGATGCCATCAGTGATGTCATTTGAGATGTCATCAGTGATGTCATCAGTGATGTCATTTGAGATGTCATCAGTGATGTCATCAGTGATGTCACTGACCATGTCATGAATGATGTAATATGTGACATGATCAGCAGTGGATTGCGGGTGCGCGATATATAGTTAGTACAACTAACTATATATGGAATTTCAATGGTTTTGTGTGAGTAAAATAAGGTTTTGTAAATGCTAATTCCTAACTATATATGGTCTATAACCTATGGTTTTTTCAGTGAATATATATATCTATATATAGATAGATATATAGATATATATATAGATTTAGATAGAGATATATAGATATATATATAGATCTACTGAAAGAAACAAAGGTTACAGAGAGGTCATAGTTAGTTTTACGTTTTACTCACACAAATCCACAGAAATTCTGCAGTTCTAGTTATACTTATGTTAAGAAACTAAAACTTGTGGCCGAAAGTTACTTAACAGCAGGAATTATAGTTTCTTAAGCTAAGTATAACTATAAGAATAACTATAACTACTGAATGTCTATGGTTTTGTGTGAGTAAAAGGTAAACCTAACTAAAAGGTAAACTATACCCTCTTTCCTAGATCTCTGTATTTCTTTTCCTTTAACCCCTTCAGTGCTAATGACAAGGGTAACTCGTCATGGAGTTTCCATTGATTTCAATGGAAAGTCAATGGGAAGAGGGGGATGTACCTTAGCAGCCAAGTGGTTAATAACACAGAAACTACTGAATAGATTTACACCACATTATAAAAAGGGATCTTTCTAGACCAGCAACTTTGGTTTAATTCCATTCAGTGGTTTGGGCTGTAGCAGTGTCTAAAAATTACAAATCCCCATAGACATTGAATGGGGTGAAATAGTTCTGGAACCCCCTTTTTCTCAGCCCCAGCTTCACGAATCACTGCAAAACTTTCCACACACCAGCTAAAGTTAGTGGCAAACTAGTTTTGAACAGTTTGTGAGAATTTGTTAAATGGCACCAGAGTTATTGGCAAAACAAAAAATGCTTTGTTAAGGGAAAAGCTGGTCCTAACCGTAACTACATAACTGTCTATCACCAGTAGGATATGTTACCTACTGGTGGTTACCGGTAGGTGTTTAATAGTTAAGACCATGTTTCCATAGAAAAAGCGTTTTTTATTTGCCTATATCATTGGCTTTGTATGTTAAATCTTCACAACATTTTCCAAAAATGGTTTCAGAGAGAGTCTTGTTGTGCGTGGAAAGTTTTGGGGTGATTCGTTAAGCAGGGGCTGAGAAAAAGGAAGGGGGGGTCAAAAAAGTGTGTTTCCCATGTTAATTACCATAGGAGCTTTAAACACTTCTACAGCCCAAACTGCAGGACAGAATTACACTGAACTTGGCAAAATGGTAGATTTGGTTAAGCAGATTTTGCTTTCACTAATTTGTAACTAATTGTTGAGAAACTGAAGGAAACCGAAATTAGGATATCTTCGATTGCAGCTAATTCATGAATAATGACGAGCTTGAGCAGGGAAATGCAGAGCTCTGATTACCTGCCAACACTTCAGCCAGGAAGTGTTGGCAGCCTTCTTGGGACTCGTCTTCAGCTAAGTCGACAAAAAAAAGTAAAAAAAGAGAAAAAGGTTGGAATACCCTGACCCCCAAGCCTTGGTCTTAGGTTCCTGTGGGACCCCGGCAGGGAAAAAAGCATTTTTTGAAAAAATACTTTGCCATGAAATTCATGGGAAAAAGTCAATAAACAACAAGCATGGTCTCCTGTGTTTTATTTTAATTAAGCTTTCGGTGGGCCAGTTCCTGGGGGCATGCTGAGATTATTAAATTAAAGAAGGGAGACACAGGTGGCTCACTCCATGGGCATCTTTTATACCCTGTGGACCACCACCTTCCCGGGGCTTATGTTTAAATTAATGTGGGGTGGTTGCATGGACTCCTGGGACCCAGGGACCACCACCCCCACTGGGCTTTAAATAAAATGAATAGGGGGCAATGTGGACTCTCCAAGCCCCGACACCACCACGTCCCCAGAGCTAAATAGAAGAAAGGAGGGGGGCGCTTACCCTGCTCCTGGAGCCAATCATGGCCCTGGGTACCTCCACCCCCCAGGGCCAGCTTTTGCTATGTTCTGGGGGGCCCACCCCAGGACTTAGCTGTTTACATTTGCTTGGCGGGATCCCGACAAGCAAAAAACAAACACTCCAGTGGGCGGGAGCTGTCAAAGTGCTTCGTCCAAATGGAAGCGGAGGTTTCATCTCTTTCCCTGCCCGCAGACATGCGGACAGGGAAAGAGTTAAAAGTATTGCTTGTGCAAGCAGGGAGTTTGTTTTCCAATAGCTCCCTGTGTGCAGCAGCAATGTCAGCTCGCACAGGAAATGGAGAGCTGGCCGGGACCAATGGGGCCTTGAGACTCCCATGCAGTTCTGGGGCAATGGACAGAAGAGAGCAGAAAAAGGCAGAATTAAGGTCAGAAACAAGCAGAAAGAGGCAAGATAAAGGTGTGAAACAGGCATAAAGAGTCAGTCTAAAGGTTAGCAAAGAGCAGAAAGAGACAAGGTATAGGAAAGAAATTAGCAGAAAGGGGCAGAATAAAGGTCATAAATTAGCAGAAAGAGGACCAATACATGTCAGCAACAAGCAGAAAGAGACAAAATAAAGGTCACCAATGAGCAGAAAAGGTAAAATAAAAGTCAGAAGTGACCCATTTTTCATTTCAAAAAGCTTTATTCAAATTGTTTAGACAAACTCATAAAAGCGTACAAATTCAGTCACATTTAAAAAGCAACAGTTAAAATCAATATGAATTCAGATAATTTTACATACACAGTTAAAAGAAGGTAAGTAAAACTGTTAAAAAAATTTTAAAAGAAAATTGGTACTATTAAAAATCGTTTTGTGTTTGCATACATTTCGGCAAATTTCAATTTAAATTGTATTTCTGTACCTCACAATTGCTCTCAGGAAAGAGGATACAGTACTAATGGTGCACTCATCGTCTAAAGTTCTTAATTTGTCGTATGCCCCTCTACATGACCTTAGACCCCAAGAGACAAGGAGAGGTTTCAGCAATTTCCTCCTTGGATGGGTATAAAAAGAGCAAAAAAGGATACAATGTATATTTGATCGTGTAGACACATCGTCGCAGGGACAAGTTCTTTTTTCCCTTGACCAGTCATTGCACTGTGGTAAAGTTACAAGTCTAAAGAACGTTTCCAGGCGGAAATAGGTCAAAAGCATGCGATGGTATTAAGGTTGCTCTATCACAAGATAGAACTGGATACCCTGGTGAACTGTTATCAAATCATGATCCATAACAGTTTTCTTAAGCCTTTCTTCCCGCCATCTTTTGTTTTCAAAGTGTTCTCGGAGGGACTTTTTTAGGGCAGTTCTTGAGATGGTTTCCATGCTATCTGGCTTGGAGAAAAATTCTGGGTGTCCAATTTCATACAACAGATTTTTGACATAGGAAAATCATTTAATATTAGGGGCTCCATCACATGCAAGACAGTCTTCTATTATCTCTCTGTTGAGAGTCGTACATGGCTTAGTCCAAAAGTTATGCCATAATAAAACCGGGGCAGATTTAATAATGTCCGAAACATACTGTAGGGCCACTTCCGAGTGCATTACATATGTTGAAGTGGTCTTTGGGACGGCCAGTAGATACCGTAAAAACCGGTTCTCAATTCGTTGCATTGATTCCACTGGCTCAATCCCCCAAATACCCGCGCCATAAGTTCCGATCGAGACACATTTAGCCTTAAAGATCTGCATCAGCTCCCTTGCTGGTCTACCCCCCAGTTTTTTGGCAAAGTTTGCCAGGGCGCCAGTGGCTCTGGTAAATGCCAGAGCCCTGGCGTTTACCGCTGGTTTCCATGAGCCCTTTCTCTCAAAAAGGACCCCCAGATAGCAAAAGATGTCCGCAAGCTCCACCCGCCTGTCATCCAGCGTAATCAAACAGGGTGTTCTGCGTTTCTTTGGGCCGCAGGACATAGTAAAAGTCTTTGAAACGTTTACGCGGAGACCCCTTGCTTGCATAAATTCCGAAAATTGTTGAACCGCTTTTTGTAGGCCCACTTTTGTCTGTGAGAGAATTGCCGCATCATCGGCGTAAAGGAGTATGGGGATAGGCTTCCCTTTTATTGTGGGGTAATCATGATAATGTTCAGTAAGGGCGAGTCTAACAGTGTTTATATATAGAGTAAATAGCAGGGGTGCAAGTATGCACCCCTGCCTTACTCCTCTGTGGATACGGAACACGTCTGAGCACTCCCCCATCCTGCCGTATCTCACACGTGCACCTGCTCCATTATACAATTCTTTGATAAAAGAAAGGATCTGATTGTCAAGGCCTATGTCCCTTAGAGTTTGCCAAAGTGCATTGTGGTCAACACAGTCAAATGCCGAACTGAGGTCTACGAATGTTATGTAAAGATTTCTTTTTTTGGCATGTATGTATTTCGATGTTATTAAGGCTAGATTAAGGCCCTGCTCGACTGTCCCTCTTCCCGTCCTGAACCCGTATTGGAGGTTGGAAAGTATCTCCTGTTCGTCCAACCAGTCCTGCATTCGGGCAAGAATGATCCTGCCTGCGATCTTCATGAGGTCGTCAAGCAAAGAGATTGGCCGATAGCAGACAGGATCATTTCTGTCCCCCTTTTTATAAATCGGGACAACCACTGCCTCTGACCAGGTGACAATAAAGCCAATTTTATTTGAAGAATTCAATACTTCAGTAAGTAGGGGAGCCCAGAGGTCAGGTGTACTTTTAAAGATGTCAATTGGGACACAGTCCGGCCCTGGGGCCTTACCCGCAGGGCTTTCTGCAAGAGCCTTAAAAACTTCTTCCAGTTGAAACTGGATGACCATTGGGAAAGGAGTACATGGTTCGTCCGTGGTCGTTATTACGAGCCTAGTTAAGGATCTTCCTGGGGGAGCTATTTCTCTATAAAGACCCTGAAAGTGATTCACCCAGTCCTGTGCTGTAATAGCATTGTCTATCTGTGGGCCCTGGGATGCTTGCAGAAATGGGGCATTGACGGCCTTCCAAAAGGACGTGTTGTCCTTTAACTCAGAGGCTGCATGCAGAGCTGACCACGCCTGCAATTTAAGCTCTTCTTCCTATTTGTTAGAGCGGTACGATATGTACGCCTCGCTAACTGAACATTGGATCTAGATTGTGGAGAGGAATGCAGGGCTTTTTTAAGGGCAGCAAGTGCCTTAGTGCAGGTACCATCGAACCAACTCTGGGACCCCTTGGGAGTATTACGGGTAGTTCTAGTCAGGAGTTGTTTTATAGACGCACAGATTTTACTGAATGAACCAAGAATGACATGGGGGTCCTCATCAGGAGAAAGAAAGATATTAATTTCCGCGTGCACATTAGTAACCAGTTTGTGTAGGAAATTTGCAGGTATCACCTTTTCCCATTTAATGCAAAACCCATTTTTTGCAGAAAGGATGGGATTTAGGTCATATTTGGCAATGTTTTTACGGCACGAGTCACCATGCTTAAGGTTGAGTGTTACAGAGATAGGAAAGTGATCACTCAAACCAGTAACAATAGTTTCCCATTTGGTCTCGATGTTAGCATAGCGTGTCGAGAACAGCATAAAGTCAATGACAGTATTTGCCCCCCTCCCATTATATGTAGGTCTAAAGGTTTTGGAGGGGTTACACAGCTCATTTATAAAGGAGAGATAAAACTCAGCCGGTATGTTGTTAAGCAAATCCCCTAACTTAGGGGCCTATTATAATTGCGGTTTTCCCGCATCCTCCGGGCCGGCGGAAGCCACCGCCGGCCCGGAGGATGCAGGAAAACCGCTAAGGAACCTCGAAAGACCCACCGCCATATTAGGATGGCTGGTGGATCTGGCATTCCATCCGCAGCTTTTCCGCCGCGGTCGCCTTCCGACCGCGGCGGAAAAGCTTTAACATGGCTGGCGGTGTCTATCAGACACCGCCAGCCATATTAGGATGGTGTAAAAGGTATGCTTATCCGTGGTGGCTTGTCCGCCGTGGAAAAGCATACAGACTTACACTTCGGGGGCACGTTGCCAGCCCCCTGGGTGAAGGTGGGGTGGGGGGTGCACATGGGGGGTACCTACGGTACCCCCTGCATTTGCGTGCACAAAGCAGCAGGCACCGCGCGGTGCCTGTCGCTTTGTGCATGCAAATGCGATGCATGCATTTTTAACCTTGCGGCGGGTGCAAGCTTCAAGCTGCACCCGCTGCAATGTTAAAGATAGAGGATGTGACCGCCACCCTGGCGGTCACATCCTAATCTGCTCGGAGGGAACGCCGCAGCCCTTGCGGATGTTCCCTCCTGCTCAGGGGTCGCCGACGGACTCAAGTCCGTCCGCGATTATAATCAACCCCTTAGTGTGGGAAAAGTGAGTCGTGGGCCCCTGGTTATGTTCCTCCATACCACACACTCTCTGTGCACTCTGCAGGCAAAGAGAACAATTAAAGTCCCCTACCCACATCAGGACCATATCTCCTGGCAGGCTTTCTTGGATCTTGGTCAGGGCTTTTAGGAGATTATTAATAACTTTCTCTCTTTGCAACACGGGAATATTATTATAGAAATTTAATAGGACAACATTTTTTAGATGACCCCATGATAAAATAAAGATTTGATAATAATTATTGTCAGTGAAACATTTAACGGTGGAGGGACCAGTGGTAATTGACAAGTACGTTCAAAGACCGCCCTTGTGTCTGCCTCTTATACTGGATAATGCCGGAGTAAAAAAAGTTTTGTAACCCAGGATATGCAGTTCTTCAATGGCCCATGTTTCTTGAAGACAGATAATAGCGTGGGTCAAGGTCAATGATTGCCAGGTTGCATTGTTAATTTTTGAGGAGAGACCCGCCACATTCCAGGTTATGACACTTCCAGGGGTTACGGGTTGGGGCGAAGTGTTTGATTCACTTGATACCAAAAAATATTTGGTACTCTCTGTTTGTAATACAGGGGGGGTGGACACCATGGTGTCGATTACAATTGGACAGTTAGACTGTAATTGAGCAGATGACCCATCCCTACGATCTTGTAAGGGTAACTCCCGACAATTGTAATAGGAAAGTCAGTCCACTGCATCTAAAGCTGTAAAGGCCTGAAATCTGTTTGCAACTGGGATTTGGAAGTTAATGGCCTCTTGAGTTCTCTGATAGGGGTGATTCGCAACGTGTTGGTGAAGTAGTAGGGACCTGGGGTAAAAGTAGCTTAAGTTACGGATCTGTATCCAAGGGGTTCCACTCTCATGATACCAACCATTTAAGTACTTGGTGACTCTAGGGTCTTTGAAATTAATTATTACGGCATCACCTTCAATATCCTTAGGCCTCTGACCTACCCATTTCACTCTTCTCACAAACAGAATATCTCCATTAATGTTTGGGGGGAGCGGTCTGTTAGTTTTAAGCCAGTAAATGACCTTATTTTTGAGTCCCCTATACCCTTCAAACTGCCCTGTTGGTAGTTCAGGGACCCCAGTCAAGACGGCAACATAAGGGGCTGAATCTGGGGGGAGGTCAATTTGAATATTTGGGCAGGTACTTTTACTACCCGCAGTTTGGGGTCTTAGATTATTACTATGTGTTGTCAGTCTGCCATTTTCACCGCCCACTTGTCCCCCTGTTCTTTGTAGAGTCGTTCTGTTAACATCAGACTTTAATGCCACGGTCCTGGTCTCCTTTCTCTCAGCAACCACTACTCTTGTCGCTGTTATGGTAGGAGTTGGAGACTGAGTGATCTCCACTAATGATTGTATGTGGTCTGAATTATTTTTCCTCTTAGTTGTGCTGTTATTCACTCTCCCTTGTTCAGTGTTACTAGCTTTAGTGGCGGCATTTTTTGATGCATCCCTTAATAGGCCCGAGTTAAAATTAACGGCTGCCTCAATAGAATCCAGTTGCGCAGCCAACCTTCTCATTCTTTCAATAATTGGCAGAATTAAGGATTTTACCAGGGCTTCTATGCTTCCAGTAATCTGTTGTAATGAGGGAGGAGATGTTGACGGCTGAGTTGAATTTAAATCTGTTATGGGAAGCTCCTGTCCAGAGATGTGGTGTTTGGAGGGATGTATATTAGTCTTAGCTGCTTTCGCCTGTCTACCCCCATGTCTTTTGGAACCCCTTTTTCTTTTTAGTGAGTTACCTTTAGTTGGACTTTGGGCATGGGGTTGCTTAGAAACTATCGGGTTTAAAAGTTTAAAAGTTCCTGGGTGGGAGGTTCATCAGATATTATTACTAGGGGATGCTCTAAACTAGAATCTTTGCTGCTATTTAGGCTGTTTGGTTCAGTTACATACGTAAGATCTTTTAACTGTGGGGGAGTACTAATATTACTAAGGAGAGAGCTCTTTTTATCTGAGTCACGTATGGGGGTAGTGGCTAGCTGCAGGGGACCTAAAGAAGAACGTTTGTTTTGAAGCTCGGTTGAGATACGGCGCTCGGTGATAATGATCTCACGCTCGAGCCTGGCCGCCGCTTTGTTAATAAAATGATTGAGTGTACCCCTCCCGTAGCCCCTCACTAGTGATTTCCTTCCCCTTGTAGGCATATTCAGCTATGTGATGGGATGATACGTGTACTATTGGCAGTTGAGTAAGTAAGGGTACAACCTAACAATACAGCAGTATGTAGTAAAGAACTATATACATATAGTGCAGGGTGATATGTCTACGGTACCTATTTTCTTGAAAGTCAGGCTTAAGATGGGATAGATGTAAGTGGTATGGCCCAGCCCTGCCTCCTTGTGCCTTCGAGGGCCACAGAGGGCCCGCCCTTTGCCTGGGCTTAGCCCGGCTAGATCCCGCACGCGTCCCGCGTCGCGGGGGAAGGACCGCTGTTTTGTGCGCCTCCGGACACGGGAAAGGACGTGGGTAGGCGGGGCTGTCCCTGCCAAGAATTATGGGCGCTGTGGTCCCCCCGCTCGGCGGCCGCTAAAGGTGTAGTAAGCGGCGGCGGGGGGGACCAGGTGCAGGGATGAACAGCCTCAGGTGGTGATGTCGCTCTCAGCAGCGCGGGCCCCCAATATGCCAGCAATCCTGCGTAGGCAGCAACGAAAGTCCAAGAAAAAGGTTCAGCAAGTGGCGTTTCGTTACAATTCCGGTCTCCCTAGAAGTGACCCAAAAGAGGCTAAAAAAGGTCAGAAATTATCAGAAAGAGGTAGGATAAAGGTCAGAAATTATCAGAAAGGCAAAATAAAGGTCAGCAATGAGTAGAAAGAGGCAAAAGAAGTTGAGAAACTAGCTGCAAGAGGCAGAATAAAGGTCAGAAACTAGCAAAAAGGGGCAGAATACTGGTGAAAAATGTGCAAAAAGTGGCAGTATAAATGTCAGAAACGAGGAGGAAGAGGCAAAAGAAACAGCAGAAATGAGCAGTAAGAAATAGAATAAAGGTCAGAAGAGAGCAGAAGGAGGCAGAATAAACGAAGGAGACTAACATAAAAAGGCAAAATAAAAGTGAGAATCGAGCAGAAAGACCCAGAATAAAGGTCAGCAGGGAGCAGAAAGAGGCAAAATAAAGGTGAGAAACAAGCAGAAAGAGGCATACTAGAGTCCAGATACGGACAGAAAGAGGAAAAATAAAGGCCAGAAACAAGCAGCGAGAGGCAGAATAAAGGTCAGAAAGGAGCAGAAAGGCAAAATTAAAATGAGAAACGAGCAGGAAGAGGCAGAATAAAGTAGAGAAATGAGCAGAGAGAGGCTGTATAAAGGTCCTCAAAGAGCAGAAAGAGACAGAATAAAGGTCAGAAATTATCAGAAAGAGGCAAAAATAAAAATCAGGATCAAGCAGAAAAAGGAAATATAATGGGCAAACTTACTAGAAAGAGGCAAAATAGAGGTGAAAAACGAGAAGCAAGGTACAAAATAAAGGTCAGAAACGAGCAGTAAGAGGTAGAATACAGGTCAAGAGAGAGCAAAAAGAAACATAATAATGGGCAGAACAAGCAGAAAGAGGCAATATAGAAGGCAGGAGCAAGCAGAGAAGAGGCAGAAAAACAAACAAAAAATGAGCAGATGAGGCACAAAACCGAAGGCAGCAGATGGTAGTGGACTGCAGGCAAGCTTGAAAAGAGGGCCATCACAGAGGGAGCTAGCACAAGGACCTGCTCCTGTATGCTCCCCTTCTGTTTTGCACCCACTGACAGGCCCACTCACACACATATGCACCCACTAACAGACTTACTCAGAGACTCACGCACTCACTGACAGCCACACTCAGACATTCATATACCCACTCAAAGATCTGTTCAAGCACTCATTCACATACTCAGAGACCCACTGAGAGTCTCACACCCAAACTCACAGACCCACTCAGAGACTCTCATTCACACAAACACTCATGCACACACAGACCCACTCAGAGACTCACACCCACTCACAGACCCATCCAGAAACTCACACACCCACTCATAGATCTACTCAGACACTCAAGCACACAATTGAACAAACACTTAGAGACTCCAGCATGCTCTCACAGACCCACTCAGACACTTATCCTCCCACTCACAGACCCACTCAGGCACTCATGTTCCCATTCACAGACCACTCAGAGGCTCATGCACCCACTCACAGATCTACTAAGATACTCATGCACCTACTCACAGGCCCACTCAGAGACTCATGTACCCGCTCACAGTCCCACTCAGAGATCATGCACCCACTCACATTCACTCAAAAGCTCATGCAGCCACTAACTGACCCACACAGTCACTTACTCACCTACTCAATACCTACTCAAAAACTCAAAACCACTCACAGACCCTCTCAGACCCTTATGTACCCACTTGGAGGTTCATCCATCCACAGACCTTCAAAGGCACTCATGCACCTACTCACAGACCCAGTCAGAGAGTCATGCACCAACTCACAGACCCCCTTATGCACCCACTCACAGTCCCATCCAGATACTCACACATTCAGTCATAGACCCATCTAGACACTCACCAACCCACTTACAAATCCACAAGCACTCCTACACCCAGTTACACAGCCACTCCCATACCCACGCACAGACCCATACAGCCACTCACACACACATACACTTACCTATACAGTCACTCTCCACCCACTATCAAAAGTTACAAGGTGCAGTTTCTCACCTTTATCTTGCCTCTTTCTGGTTGTTTCTGACCTTAATTCTGCCTCTTTCTGCTCCCTTCTGTCCGTTCCCCAGGGACTATGTGTGGAGCCTCCAGACACTCTCAAAGGTTGTAGCCTACAGTTAGGAAATCCAATTTAAAAAACATTGACATTCACTGAAAAAACCAAAGGTTACAGGGACATTATATTTAGGAAATAGAATTAAGGTAAACAGCAGCAAGATGGAGTCAGCTTGAGCCCAAGTCACTCAGCTGCCCTCGCTGTTTCGAGCGGTTTTGGCTGTGCAGGCTGTCGCAGGATGCATGGAGAGAGCCGACCCATATCGCCTAGGATCGGCTTTGCTATCCAGCTCCAGCTCATCGAGGCCAGTCCGGGCTGTCAACGTAGGGTTTTTGGACTTTCCGGCGCGCTCAGGAGGCTGACGGTTTGCTGATCTCCTGGAAGTGTTGCGGTTTCGGCGGATCCAACGCTCTCCCTTGATCTGTCCATATGGTGGAGTAAAAAGGGAAGGCTCTGCGCGAATTGGACCATGGCAACCAGGGTCGCCAAATCCAGCAGAGGCGGTAAGGCAAAATCAGCACAAATTAACCCTGCGTGTGAGGATGCCAGAATGAGTGATAACCCCTCCAAAGGGAAATGGGAGGTTCCTAAGAAGCCTGTGGGGAGAGGGGGGGGGTGTTTTGAAAGAGAACATCGGACAACAGCCCTCTGTAGCAAAGCTGTTCTCTGGAGTCAAGGCACTTAATAACATTGACAGTTTGCCTGATTCTATACCCCCCCCCCCCAGAGAGCGACTCCAAGAATTTAGACCTGGCAGGACCAAGAGATCTTAACCTCATGCAGTGGACGGGGGCAAATTGCTATACAACTCAAACTACGGGAACGGCGCCCCCCAGTGGAAAAATGGTTAGCGCAGACATTAACTTCCAATTCATTATAGAAGCAATGTGGGCCCAGGGGGATTAAGAGATCTAACTACCTCTGATTTGGCTGGTCTCACACCAGATCTTGCGTCCCCAAGTATGTCAGAGGGTATGCTTAAACCACCCTTGGTTGGTACAACAACTACATTCGTAATTTGGAAGCTAATACTGGCCCTTTAGCCCCCGTGGGCCCCAGAACCACCTGGTGAAAATTTGTATTCGGTTTCGGATGGCTCCAGATTTACCACAGAGGGGGGTAGCTCTGTCTGCAGCAAAGACAATTGCTCTGGATCCCCTAAAGATACTGGAACTGTGCAACGTTGAAAGAAAATAAGAAGCAAAACTAAAAGACGCAGCCAGTTAAAGTGGGATTATTCCGACTCACAGATGTCCTACCCCCTTGATGAGGACGCTACTAAGATGGCATCCTGGGAGAATTCAAAACCTGTACCAGATGCACCCGATGCCTCAGAAACATCCAAGCCTTCTTTAGCCTCTATCCTGGCCTCAATTAAAGAATTCCAGGAGGAGGTCCGCTCAGAAAACCGCTTGGACAAAGCGGCTGCTAAAAAACTACAGGAGGGTATGAAAAAACTGAACAAAATTTGCATTGATGTAAGTGATCGTGTCACTATGGTAGAAGTTCACACTGAGAGCCTGGAAACCGAAGTTCTTACTGTTAAAGAACAAAGCTCCTCTAATGCTGCTTGTCTGACAGACTTAATCGCTAAGATGGAAGAGCAAGAAAACCGACAGCGAAGGAACAACCTGCGCTTACTTGGTATCCCAGAAGGATTAGAGGGTGACGATCCCAGACGTTACATAGTCAAACTTCTCCAGGAGTCTTTTCCTGATTAATCTACTTGAAATTGGGATCGCGAAGTTCAACGGGCCCACCGCTTCCTGTTTAACTTAAAACAGAGACGGGACGGCAGCAGCTTCTCAAGAGGAAAACAAAGGGCGTTCCTGGTATTCTTTGGGAACTTTCTTCTGAGGCAGCTGGTCTATGACCAAGCTCGCCTGAACTCTCAGAAGGTTGCCAATGGAGTCCTGTTCTTCGCAAAACCTTCCTTTGCCACTCTACTGTGGGACAGAGGTGGCGCTTGCGCCGATTAATTTCCCCCTTCCAGCAACTGGGAGGTCAAGTGTATTTAATTAACCCTGCCAGACTTAAAGTCATCTTAAATGGGGCTTCTCGAATCTTTGTGTCTGAAATCAAAGCTTGGGAATATCTAGAGGCAGTCAAAGCTAAAAAGAGATAGCGGAAAGGATGCAGTGCACCTTCTCCCTGGTTTATAAAAATGTCTTTAGACAAGTGTTGATCAACCTTGTATGGTATTTTCTTCTTCTCTCAATCAAATGAGGGGAAGATCTAAGGCTTGCTCTGGGGCTGTTTTCAGCAATGCTACACAACGCTTTTTAAATGTTTTTCTTCCTTCTGTTATGAATTGACATAGTGGTAATGTTTATATGTTGGTTCTAAAAGCGAGACTCAGTGGCTGGGACCCATTCTGACTGCCATCATTCAGGGTCTCCCTGATTGCTCGAAAGTAGGGGGGGAGGGGGTGGGGGTGGGAAATTGCACTGAGACGGAGGGATTAAGAGCACTTGTCACTACTGTTTTGTCATAGCAAACGTATACTTAATACTGAAGGTTTTGAATACGGTGGGAGATGTAAAATGGGGAAATAGGGAACAAAAATGAAAATTAGCGCTCAAAATGGGGTTATTAGGGTAAGGGAATTCTTAGGCTTATCTTACCGGTCTAATGAAATGGAATATATATTAGAGATCTTGTTTGAAAATGTTAGGGGCATATGTAGGTAAAACTGAAAATCCGAATTCTTAATACCGAATTTTACCGATTCGGTATTAAGAATTCGGAATCTCTGATGTAGGTAAAAATTCGGTATTTTTTACCGAATCAGTAAAAATCGGAATAAACATTACAGATTCCTTAATACTGATCGGTATTTACCGAATCTGTAATACCGAATCGGTAAATACCGAATCAGTAATTCAAATCACCAGCAATTGAGGAATCAGCCAATCCTGTGCATCCACCCCACCTCCCAACCAGGAAGTGGCCTCCCCCATGCAGGTGCACTGAATCAGAACCTTCTGGAGAGGCTGGGAGTGCAGAGCAGAACACAGGAGCAACTGGGAGAACTTTTCCTGTAAAACCTGCACAATGGCTAACAAGGAGATAGGCAAAGAAGGTGCTGAAAGGAAGAGAAAGTTAAAATTCAGTGAAAGGGAGCTTCAGGTCCGGATTGAGGAGGTGGGGAAACAACATACAAAGCTGTTTGGGAAACAGTCCTTGCAAGTACCAGTATCACAGAATCAGAGAAAAGGAATATCTGGCTGGGAATACAGGCACAAGTGAATGCCATTGGAGTGACCCCCCGGGAAATTGAAACTGAAGTACTTAAAAAAAAGGCGGTATGATGTCAGGAGCCTCACAAAAAAGAAGATGGCTGACATAAAAAAAAGCCTGCCAGACAGTAGGAGGAAGGAACAGGGCACCTGCACTGACAGCACTGGAACAGCTGGTGGAGTCCACCATGGTGCCTGAAAGCGTCTGCGGAATCGGGGATGCAGACAGCTCAGGCAGAGATGCCAACAAACAAGGTAAGAAGCATGCACACCAATCTGCGCCCCTCATTCCCTATCCCCATTCCCCAATGAGGCTGTGTGAATCCCACTCCAGTACAGGTTTTACTAAACACCAGCAATGCATTATGGGAGATGTAGTCAGCGTAACACGTATCATGACAGTCTTCCCACTGAACACCAAGGCTTGTGACACACATCAGTGATAAGCAAGCAGAGGACAGAAAGATAGTGTGCCAGAAATGAAAATGTATTATTGCTACGTAGTGCTGCCAGACTAGTGACCTAATGTACAATTTGTGTCCACAGGCGAGACATCGCGCAGGTCTGCAAAAGGCAGGAAGGGCACCCCGGAAGGAGAGATTGGAGGTGGCCAGTGCAAGTGCAGGGCACACCACACCACCACCACCGGCATCACCACCACTGCCAGCATCACCACCACTGCCAGTATCACCACCACTGCCAGCATCATCACCACTACAGCTAGAATCACCATCACTGCACCACTGCCAGCATCACCAGCAGCAACACCACCGGCAGTGGAAAGACCCAGGAGGCATGCAGTTGCCACATTCAGAGAGATGGAGTTGTCCTTGGAAGACACCAGGGGTCGAGAAATCTTGACTGTGCCAGTGGATGGCAGTAATGCAGGGTCACAGTCTACCTCAGAGAGATCACATACAGGTGCCAGATGCCGCAGGGCTAGGGAGCCCAGTCCACCTTTGCAGGGTGAGGAGCATGGTGTGTTTGCAGGGCTGGAGGCAAACATGGTAAAAGGTCAGCACCTGCAAGGGAAGGCAATACAATGTGTACAGCGGCAAATGAGACACCTGAATACTAACATGCATAACATTGAGAAGGGCATCAGCACTATGACCTCCATGCTGGCTGAGGGCATGAAGGAGATGGCTGAGGGCATGAGGGACATGTTCCAGTCAGTGATGCTGCTGTGCAGCAAACTTGATGTGGACAGGATGGCACGGCGCAGGGAGAGGCAGAAGATAGAAAACCATACAAAGGCGGTGAACCACCTTTCAACTGCCACTTCTCTGCTCTGCAGGCGCTCCGTGGCCATGCAGGAAGTGATGGCACACTGCAGCCGTGATGTTTCTAGGGTGCTTGTCAAAGTCACAACTGCACTTGAAGTCCTCCTAACAACTCAGGCTGCCAATACTGGTGCAGGTGATGTGGGGTACAGTGAGGAGACTACCAGTTGCAGCAGCATAACGCCCCCTACAACTGAGACCAGGAGGAGCAGCAGATGTCATGGGGCTGGCACTGGATCCATTGCCAGTGAAGACAGTCTGCTAAGGGACTCTAGCAGTGTTGTGCATGGCCGCAGGCATTAATGCAGGCCACACTTTGTGTACTTAACTGGGTGATTTAACACATGACATCCTCGTAGGGTTGTCACAAATAGGACTGGCAAGTTGAGGCCATTGTGTAGTGGCGTAGTGCCAAAATAATAAACTACGTCATTCAAATGCAACAACTAGCTGTGTCTCCCTACTTACTCAAAAATATTTGCGTGTGATCTCTGCCCATCTTTGTCTCCCATCTGGTGCTGGCGCCACTCCTGCTGCGTTGGGCTCTGGCTCAACAAATTCATCATCATCGTCCTCAGAGTCCCTTAATTCAACTTCTGTACCTTTCTTAGTGGCAAGGTTGTGCAGCATAGCACAAGTTGCAATGATTTTACAGCAGATGATGGGTGTATACTGACGTGCGCCTCTGCTTTTGTGGAGGCAGCGGAACCTGCTTTTTAATAGTCCAAACGTGTGCTCCACAATGTTTTTGTGTGCCACAATCCATCGTCTCTCACTTGGGGTTGATGGGTTTAGGTAAGGAGTGAGGATGAATGACCGCACAGCATAAGCGCTATCACCTAGGTGAGAAAGAGAGTGCCATTAATTACAAACACCAACACATTCATCTGCAGTATCCATCAGGATGTGTCACAGTGATATACCTAGCAGGTATCCTTCTCCAAATTCTCCCGCAGTCAGGCGTGTGTAGATCCCACTGTTCTGGAAAATGTATGAGTCGTGGGTGCTCCCTGGAAATTTGGCCTCAATGTCGGTGATTATGTTGGCTGCATCGCAGATTACCTGCACATTTATGGAGTGGGTGGATATTCTGTTTTCTCTAGATATACTCAGTGGCTGCAGGTGGGAAGATTAGAATGTGTGTCCCATCAATGCACTCTATGACATGCGGGAACTGTGCCATTTGGTAAAAGTCTGTCTTGGTTTTCAGGAGTTCCACCTGTGTGTTTGGGAAGCTTATGTAGTAATGCATTCTCTGCATCATGGCATCCAGGAACTTCTTGAAGAAACGGGACAGGCAACTTTGTGACACCCCACCTACCGCAGCTATCACCCCCTGGTAACTGGCAGATGCAAGTAGGTGTAGGCTACAGAGCACCTGCACATGTGGTGGTATGGCGTGAGCCCTTGGTGTTGGATGCTCCAAGAGTGGGTGTAGGTCCCTTATCCGGTCCAGGATGGTGTGGGGGTGTAGCCTGTACCTTTCATGGATCTCAGCCTCAGTCAGTTGGAAGAGTGTGATGCGCTGTCTGTAAACGTGTCCTGCTGTCTCCAGATCCTCACTCCTGCTGCCTGTAGCCATAGCCGCCTTGCAATTACATAGAAAGCCGCCATAGTGATCGAACTGTTGCATTTTGGGACTGCTTATATACACTGCACCTGATTACCACCTGCTTTCAGTCAGTGTTAATTACCGACTCCTAAATACCGAATTTTAGGAAATTCGAATTACCGAATGTTCCTACATCTCTTTTCTCGTGTTTACCGTTTCTTATTTACCGATTTGGTATTTGGGTGTTCAGTAATTCCGATTTGGTAAATTAGAAATCAGTAATAAGGAATCGGTATTTGCGGATTCCTTATTACCGATTCCTTCCCTACATCGCGCATGCCTATATACCGGTCCGTAATCGTGAAATTTACCGATTTTCACTGTTACCGACCGGTATTTGGGCCACCTACATATGGCCCTTAGAATCGTCTCCGCTGACATCTGTGGGTTGAATGACGCCCTGAAGAGACAGAAAGTTGCTTTGGGCCTGCGTTCACTGGGGGCTGACATTGTCAGCCTTCAGGAGACACACATCGAGGGAACACAAATACATCTATTGAACACATTGGGATATAGAGTGAACACAAGGCGCTAAGATGAAAGGAGTTGGTGTTATGGTAGAAAATAGATACCCATTAAAATCTATCCGAGTGAAGTCTGATCCCTTAGGCAGAAGGGTAATAGCTGAATGTAGTCCATCAACTATTTCTTCCTTTACTTTGTGCTCCATTTATGGGGGTAATACGGATGACCCAGAGCTTTTTAATTGTATCTCAGGCGAGCTCGCCCTATGGCCTCTCCCTATCATCGTCTGCAGTGATTTTAATATTAACTTACCCTGCAATTGGAAAGCTAGTGACCAATGGAAATATGTCGGTAAGAAGCCTCAAGTATATCAAGCAGTTTTAAACTTAATGCAAACTCATGGGCTTAGCGATGTGTGGGCTAATTTAAAATCTACACTCCCAGGATACACCTATTTCTCCACTCCGCATTGCTCCTTAGCCAGGCTAGACTACTTCTTGGTTTCATCTGCTGTACTTCGAGACTGATCTATAGATATTGCCCCACGTTTCATGTGAGATCATAATCCGCTTATCCTGAACATCCGAGGTCTCGGAAAATGTAGAGAAATCCCTGCCTGGAGCTTTGAAAGAGCCCTATTATACGATGATGGATATTGTTCACACATGCAGACATGGATTTCCGAGTTCCTTGAATTTAATAAAGGGTCCGTCTCAATTAGGATGGTGTGGGATGCACTAAAGGCAGGTATATGTGGGGAGACCCTAAGGTTTTCTATCAGGAAAAACAAAAAAGAAAAGATGCAGATCCTAGATCTCCAAGGAAAACTCAAAAAGGCTGAAGAGAAAGTGATCCTTGTTGTTCAAACAGGGGTGGAGACAGAAACAGCTCAACTAGGAGTGACAGTCTCTAAGGCTGAAATGGGATCAGTCTATGCTGGGAAGGTGGCATTCGGCTTGGGAGAGAAACTATGAGTGCAGTGACCTCATTGGCCATCACCTAGCGGTTAAAACTAGACAGCAAGCTTCGGCTGATGAAATTCTTTCGATCGAGCTCCCATCTGGTGAAGTTACCAATGATCCAACTAAAATCCAAGGTGCCCTTAGGGAGTTCTACAAGAATCTTTATACAGAGGAGGGTAGTCGTTCAGCAAAGCAGAGAGATATCGAAATTGCTGATTATCTTGAAAAAATCTCTCTATCCCAACTTAGCTTGGAAGACCAATATCAGCTTGACAAACCTCCAATTTGGGAAGACATAGCCACGGGCCGGTGGGATTGATAGTATCCCGGTCAAGTTTTACAAGATCTTTGCTCCCCAAATAAAGGACATCTTTACCTTATTGGTAGACTCTATTTTCGATGGGGAGCCCCTCTCCTGGTCCAACACTAAAATTATAATTTTCCCAAAATACAGGATTAGTCTCCTGCTCGAAATGGGCTCATACAGACCATCACCCTTATAAACTCTGATTCAAAGGTCTTTTCTTAAAATCTTGGCAATAAGACTCTCCTTGAGGATTGATCCCCTGGTGTCTATTTGGCAGCACAGGTTTATCCCGAATAAGGGCACCACCGAACACATACGAATGGTCATAACCTTGTTCAATGCAGCTCAGACTCTAGGAGACCCGATGGCGCTAAGTTTATTGGATGCAGAAAAAAGTATTCGATCGGGTCTCCTGGCAGTTTTTATGCGACATTATGAAGAAGATGTGCTGTGGGCCAACGTTGATTCAAGCAATTCAATCTCTTTATATTAAACCTACAGCCAATGTATTAATAAATGGTAAACTAACTGAACAATTTTCAATTTCACGGGGTACCCGGCAAGGGTGTGCTTGCTCGCCATTGCTCTTTGCTCTTTATATTGACCCATTGATCAAAAAAATAGAAAATAATCATGCACCCTGGCCAGTGAGTAGATTTGGGACACTAAAATTATGGCCTATGCCGATGATCTGGCTATTACCACACCAGATCCCGAAAGTGCTATTTTGGCATTGTAACAGGAGGCTCAAGAGTTTGGAAAAAACTCGGGTTATGCTCTAAGCAAAATAAAACCCAGATTATTTTAAATGATAAAACCAACTAGGTAGATAGTCGGGTAGTTCCTAAAGCCAAATACTTGGGAGTGACTTTTACTGCAAATACTGATATGATTGTGGCTGAAAATCTAATCCCACTTGCAGCTGATACCAAGAGGGAGCTCAACCGGATTAATAACTTGCATCTGACTATAGTGGGACGATGCAATGTCATCAAGATGACTTATTTCCCGAAGCTACTTTACTTTTTCAGGGCCATCCCCTTAGAATTCAATAGGACCATGCCTCAGTTTTACAGTACAGTCTGGAATTACTATAGGAACAGTCCTCTTTTCCAAACATAGGGCTTCCGTCTCCCTTTCTATTGCTGCTTGGGGAGGAGGTGCGCGGATGCCTTTGGCGTCAAGTGACCTTTGGTTATTACAAACAGGTCAGGTTTAAGACGTTGGGCGGTGTTTTCAAGGTGTTTTCTAACATTTACAGACTAGGCCGTTTGAATTATTATTCTCCCATTTTTTGGAATCCCAACTTGCCGGATATTTTTCGAAGCTGCAATCTACAGGATTGGTACAATGCGGGAATCAAAAAATTAGGTGATTTGATTACCACTGATGAAATTAGGTCATTTATCAATCTAAAAACCCAATTCAACCTACGGGACCAAGATACCTTTAAGTACATCGCTATAAGTGATTTCTTGGCCCTAAAGGCCGTGGGTACCATAGGATTTGTACTGATAGATCTTTTTGACAAGCTAAAAGCCCCTATATTACCTCGGATAGGAACATTTTATTCAGCGCTGAACAGCCAAATGCCTGATGATCTTCTTAAGATAGCTGGCAAGTGGCATTCCAAATTGGAGATACCCCATACCATCTTTTACTGCGCTCTAAAAACTGCAGAAGAGGATTTGTTATCAACTAAATTACAGGCGCAATTTTTTAAAACTCCTTTCTTTTTGTATATCACACCGCTGCAAAATGGGAGACCGGGAGAGGGACGACGTGTCATAGATGCTTGGAGTATGGGGCAGACTCAATACAAATGTTTGCCACATGTCCAAAGCTTATTCCTCTCCTCGCTAAAATTCAGGATTTCCTTGGGAAAGTTCTCTCTACTGATATCGAATTAACCCCAATGACTATTCTATTGGGGATTCAAGACAAGGTTAGTCGGAAAAGGGGTGGAGCATTTATTTTTGTTGATATGACAGTTTTTTGTTTCTGTTTAGCTTCTGTTTGGATCGATATAAATCCCCCACTGTTCTCCTACCAGTTGGCCCGATTGGTCTCGACATGCCATCTTCAGAAGGCCATTAATGCAAAGAAGGGCAAACGGGGAAAAATAAAGGGCCTAATTATATGGGATCCTCTCACTATATGGCTAAACCAAGTATAGAAGCAGGGCTCCTTGAAAGTTTCGCTCTTTACTGTTTTTGCAACTTTTTTTTTCCTCCTGGCTTATTTTTTTTACACTTTTTTTCTTTTGTTGGAACTCCTTAGTTCTATATCTGATATACATTATTTGTAGAAACTGGTTTTGTAAATTGTGACCGCTGTTTTTTTTCTTGTTTTTTTTGTGTTTGACATCATGTGCCTAACTCTGTGTATATTGATTGGGTTTTTGGGGGTTGGGGGGCAGGTGTCGACTTGATTTTTGCTTTGTATTTCTTTCGTTTGGCAAATAACGTTTTTTAAAAAAAAAGAAATAGAATTTAAACAAATGTACAAATTCACTAAAAAATAAGTTACAGGGACGTTATAATTAAGAAATAGAAATAAAAAACCTTCAAAATGTACTGAAAAAAACAAAGGGCCTCATTTATGAGGCTGTGTGTCACTTTTACGCCGCCGGTGCGTCACTCACCAGCAGTGTAAAACAAATGTGCCTTGTTGCACCATATTTACAAAGTGACACATCTAGGTAGATGCGTCACTTTGTAAACCCCTGCGCTACATTATACCTAGGCAGGGGGGGGCGTTCTGGCGCAAGAAAGGGTCATAGAAGTGACGCAGTGAAATCTATAAGATTTCACTGCGCCACTTCTAGGACACAAATGCGTCAATTTTTTACGCCTGCCTCACAGCAGGCGTAAGACTGACGCAGGCCCTTTCACATGGGGCTTGCCCCATGTGAAAGGACACATTGCTGGAGTTGCGTCACTTTTGTGACACACTCCAGCAATACGTCACTTTTGCGCCATACAGATACGTCAGAAATACTGACGTATATGTAACTCCTTGCGCCATGATGCGTCATACTGTAAATATGACGCATCATTGGTGTTGCAAGGAGGGCGCAGTGAAAAGTGACGCATCACTGTTTTCATGCAGCGATGCGTCACTTTTCATAAATGAGGCCCAAAGGTTACAGGGATGTTATAGTTAGGCTCAATTTTCATTCATACAACACCAGTGAAATTCAGCGGTTATAGTTACCTGAGCTAACCATGATTTACATCCTGCAATGCACTGCTTATCCCCTCACATATTACATTACTCGTGACATTGTCAGTAACATCACTGATGACATCATCTACAAAACCACTCACACACCCACTCACACCCCTATCCAACCTCTCATTTACTCACTCACACACCCACACAACCACTCGCATCTCCTTTTACAGACCCATACAAGTACTCACACAACCACTCACTCATCTATTGAACCACTCACACACCCACTCACTCATTTAGCCAGTTAACAAACGACTGAGTCACCCATACAGCTACTCAAACAACAAGTCACTCACCCATACTGCTACTCAAACACCCACTTATTCACCCATACAGCCCACTCACACACCCATACAGCCTTTCAACACTGCCATTCAACCATACAAACACTCACACACTCACTCATATATCCACACAACCACGTGCATACCCATCCAATATCCAGTTCGGGCTGGACTGTTCCCATGAGGCACAGGGTCAGACTGATTTGCATATGGCCATGTCTGAAATGGGGTGGTAGAGTGAGCTAAAGAATGATGATGGATTAAACCCATATCAGTTGACTGGGGTGAGTGCTTGCAATGTTCAACACTCCGTCTATCTTCCCCTTTGGTTTTGCTTTGTTCGCCCTACATTGGCAGGGTATGGTCAGACTTGGGTCCCTTGCTCACTTTGCCACTGGATTCAAGCTAGCCTGGTGATGACAGCTGATTAGCCAGAAACTGGTCCCAGGATGCTTGTTTCCGGTCCAGGGAAGACATGGCTTGGCAGTTCGGGCTGCACCATTCCCATGAGGTACAGGGTCAGACTGATTTGCATATGGCCATGTCTGAACTGGGGTGGCGGAGTGCGCTAAAGAATGATGATGGATTAAACCCATATCAGTTGACTGGGGGTGAGTGCTTGCAATGTTCAACACTCCATCCATCATCCCCTTTGGTTTTATCCATCCAATATAGGCACTCATACACCAACTTGTCCTGGGCATGAAATTCGGCTCTGCTCGTGGATTTTGCAGAGTTTATCCCACTCAATACTCCACATAGCACGCGGAGTTCCAAAGCACTCATGGAGCGAGTTATATCCTTGCTTGTACTTGCGATTGTTAAGTTGGCAAACAAGTAAAATCTTACTCAAGACCACCTATTGGTGAGATTTGTTAACCTGGGTGGTCATGGATGGTTGCTACCGCACTGGTTGAGAAATACTCCGTTCACGTTGAGGAATCTGCCGCTTGAGTAAAACAACTACTTGAGCAGCAGAAAGAGGCAGTGCCCTCTTGCTCTGTGTGTGGTACAATTCATGCTGATTTTATAGTGTGGGACAAACACCTGGCGCAGTGCAATGTAAATCACTCTGCCACTTGCGGAATAGTATAGTATAGCATAGTGCGGCTGAAGTTTTTGGTCACTTTGCGGAGTTCCGTTTAGAGGAACCCCACAAACTCTATCCAGGCCTGCACCAACTCATTTAACCAAACAGCCTTTCAAATAGCCACTCACTTACCCTTCCAGTCACTTACATAACCAGTCACTCACTCATACAGACATTCAGATACCCACTTACTCACCCATTTAGTCACTCACCCCCCCACTTACCCACCCATACAGCAACTCAAACACCCACTCCCTCACCCATACAGCCACTGACATGCCCAATCACTCACCAATACTGCCACTCACACAGCCATTCACTCACCCACAGAGCTACTCACACACCCATGTATTCACCCATACTGCCACTTAAACACCTATACAGCAACTCAAATACTCACTCACATACGGATACACAAAGTCACACAGCCACTCACATAATATATGTAAGAAGTAGTATTACTTATTAGAAGTACAACTGGTATACTGATTTAACTTCTGTTGTAGTGTATTGTATATGTATAACAGTTAAAAACTCTTAGAAAATACTTACACTCACTGGATGATGTCATGAGTGATGTAATTTGAGATATCGTCAGTGATGTAATCAGTGATGTTGCTGACCATATTATGAGTGATGTCATATGTAAGGTCATAAGCAGTGCATTGTGGGGGGTATAAGTTATAATTAGCTCAGGTAATTATAGCTGCTGAAATTCCTGGTTTTGTGTGAGTGAAATCTGAGCCTAACTATAACTTCCCTGTAAACTTTGTTTTTTTTTCAAAGAATTTCTAAGTTTAAAAAATATATAAAGTCCCCGTAACCTTTGGTTTTTCAGTGAATTCCTAAGGATTTTTTAATGTTATTTGCTCATTTTAACTTCCCTGTAACCTTTGGATTCTTTTGTGAATTTATACAGTTTTTTAATGCTATTTTCAAACTATAATGTCCCTGCAACTTTTGTTTTTTTCAAGTGAATTTCTAAGAATGTTTTAATTTTATTTCCTAACTGTCACCTGTAACCTTTGAGAGTGAGTGTGTGAGTGAGTGCCTCAGTGGGTATGTGAGTGGGTGTGTGAATGGATGTAGGAGTGTCAAAGTAGGTGTCAGAGTGGGTCTGTGGGTGGGTGTGAGTGTTTGAGTTGGTTTGTGAGTGCCTCTATGAGTGTTTGCATCAATTTGTGAGTGAGTGCATGAGTGTCTGAGTGGGTGTGTGCGTTGGTATGTGAGTCTCTGAGTAGGTCTGTCAATGGGTGTGAGAGAGTATCAGTGGTCCTTTGAGCGGGTCTACATGTCTGAGTGGGTCTGTGAGTGGGTGCATGAATTTATGAATTTGTCTGTGCATGGCTGTGAGAGTGTCTGCGTGGGTCTGTGAGTGGGTACATGAGTGCCTGAGCGGGTTTGTGAGTGGGTGTTTAGAGTGTCTGTGAGTGGGTGCATGAGTGGGCTGATGAGTGTGTGTGAGAGTGTCTGAGTAGGTCTATGAATGGGTGTGCGAGTGGGTATATCAGTATCTGAGTGGGTCTCTCAGTGGGTGTGTGAGTGCCTGAGTATGTGAGTGGGTCATCTAAGTGTGTATGTGGATGTATCAGAAGCTGTATCAGTGAATGAATGGGCCACAACCAAACTGCACCTGCCCCTTTGTTCAAAAAGAGTCCACAGTTTTGCACAAAATATTTACCCAAGTGGAGTACTTTCAACTGGTTAATTACTAAGTGCTTCCTCCTTGGGTAAATGTCTTGTATGTATTCTACACCACAGATGCATAATGGAGCATGAGGAAATGTCACCTGTGACCTTATGTGCATTTTAGCAATGTGATTGTTCCTCATACGTCTTTATCTATAGATGAGACAACAAGAGTACACAAAGGTAAATCTCTACCAAACAAGGGTTCTTCCTCTTAATTCTTCCAAGTAAGTGCTTCTTTGTGGAGATGTCCTCATATTCCTCAGCATCAAGAATGCATCATCAAAATCAGTGGGAACAAAGCTGGGGGACCTTTTGGTAAGCGGCCCATCATCCTGGAAAAAGGCAGCAAGAAAATTGCATACTACTAAGGTGGACAGGGCAGGGTAAAACAGGTGGAGCTTCAGGTGAATTTGCACATTTCTATACTCGTAGCCATTTAAAGGAAGAACCATGGACTCTGCTCTCACCAGGTAAGGACAAGAAAGAACCCACTTGTTACAGTCGCTACACATTGCGCTCCATAAGATGAGCGATGCATTCACCAACACAAAGCATTTCAGATCATCTTTTAATATGGAACTGCTGGACAAAACACTTGCTCTGCCTTTGTTAAGACCAGGTTCATTTGTCCTTTACAGAAGTGGTATTTAATTGGGGCACCTGCTATGATTATATATGTGTTAAGCAGGTCCTCATGCCTACTACCCCGTGACAGATCTCCTGCCCAGCTTGCCCGCAGGACACTACCTTCTGCTGCCTGTCTACGTGCAGCCTTCTGTTTGTGCCTCATCTGCTCATTTCTTACTCTGTTTTGCCTTTTCTGCTTATTTTTCTGCCCCGTTTTGCCTTTTCTGCAGATGTTTCTGCTATCAGTTTTGCCATTTCCTGCTTGTTTTTTGCCCTCCGTTTGCCTTTTTCTGCTTGTTTTTCTGCCCTCTGTTTTACCCTCTTCTGTTTTGCCTTTTTGCTGGCTTTTCTGCCCACTGGTTTGCCTTTTCTGCTAATTTTTCTGCCCTCTGTTTTATCTTTTCTGATTGTTTTTCTGCCCTCTGTTTTGCCACTTCCTGCTCATTTTTCTGCCCTCTGTTGTGCCTTTGCTGCTCACTTTTCTTCCCCCATGTTGCCTTTCCTGCTCATTTTTCTGCTCTCTGTTTTGCTCTTTATTGCTCTTTTTTGCTTTTTCCACTTGTTTTTCTGCCCTTTATTTTGCCTTTTCTTCTCATTTTCTGTCATCTGTTTTGCCTTTCTTGCTCGGTTTTCTGCCCTCTGCCCTCTATTTTGCCATTGCTGCTCACTTTTCTGCCTCTGTTTTGCCTTTGCTGCTCATTTTACTGCTCTCTGATTTGCCTTCCTGCTCGTTTTTCTGCCCTCTGTTTTGCCCTCTTCTGCTCTGTTTGGCATTTTCTGTTCATTTTTCTTTCCTCTGTTTTACCTTTTTTGCTTGTTTTTCTGCCCTTTGTTTTACCTCTTCTGCTCATTGTTCTGCCTTCCGTTTTGCCATTTCTGTGCATTTTCTGTTTTTTGTCCTCTTCTTCTCTCTTTTCCTTTTTCTGGTAATTTTTCTGCCCTCTGTTTTACCTTTTGTGCAATTGGGGAGGGGGGCCCAGCCCAAATTCAGTGGAGGGGGTCTGATGATTTCGGACCCAGGTACCCCATCTCCTTGGACCCGGCTACTTCTACCTGGGTGACCTGGCTCCACCCAGGGCACTCAATGTGCTTTGATGGGGATTGCAGGGAAACTTAATGCCCCCACAGTCCCCGGTAGCTCCCCGTCTGCTGTGGTAGCCAGCATTGCTCCTGCATGCAGGGAGCTGCTAAATATGCAGGAGCAATCTTTCATCTGTTTCCCTTCCCGCATGACAATGGGCAGGGAAACAGATAAAAACTCCCTCCCAGCAAGTGGGCGCCATTTGCCAGCTCTCGGTTGCCGTGAGCTGAGTTTTTGTTAAATCTCTCTTGGTGGGAGCTCCCAACAAGCAAAAACAGACTGCAATCTTCCATGTGTCAGCTGAGTCCGAGTCTCAAGATGGCTGCCAATACTTCCTGGTTGAAGTGTTGACAACCAATCAGATCTCTGTACATGATCAGGCAGAATTCGAGTAGAGGTCTGTCTCAACCACATGGACCACCAATAGGAGATAGTTGTGCAGGAGAATAAACACCCCTGGATAGCCAGAGGTAAGTCCAATGTGGTACAGCCTATTAAACCTGTATGTTCCCAAAATAATGTCAGTGGTTATAGTGGTGCAATCAAAATCTGAACCTTGCTAATCTTGCCCCAACTCTCCCGCCCTACACCTCCACTCTGGAAGCATCAGTCGCCCAATACATGCAATTAATGTAATAGTGTATAACTAGAAGGAACAAAAAACACTCAGCTGAACAAATATAGGAGTCCTGAAAGCCAACAGAACCTTTTGTGAATAAGTCAACTGAACAACATGGAGATGGATCCCAGCCTGAAAGATGCATCTTGTATGTGTTCCTTATAAATGCAGGCCTCAACAGTATCTGAGAATAAGAAAAATATTTAACAGGCCTTTCAAATTTCATCTACTGTATCACCAGGGGACAGGGTATTTTCAGGTTGCTGGATTTTTCAACCAATGGCATCTGCAATTTCTCCTATTGTGTCTCGGTAGTTGCTTTCAAACACTTGTCTTGCCACTGCTCTCTGAAGACCTCCTGGGTTTGGATTGTTTCTGTTGGTGGTTGAGCCGCTCTTACACCCATTCCCAAGCACTCTCTGGAGTATTGAAAAACACTGTCTTTTCTCTGTCGATTACCTTAAGTCATGTACGGAAGAACAGCAGGTATTGAATTTTCATTGCACGGAATTTTCATTCAAACTCCAGGAATGATCTATGCTGCTATTGAACTTTATGGGGCAGATTTACAAGCCCCTTGCGCCACTTTTGCGTCACTTTTCCCATGTTAAAAATGATGCAAAAGTTGGGCAAGGGCCTTGTAAATAAGCCCCTATATGTTTAGTCCAGAAAGAGCATTACAGGAGCCGAGCTACACATAACTTCACCTTGTTTGCGTGCTGCCTGAAAGATTGCATCTCTGTCAGCAAAGTTAATATCACAGGCCATCATGGTGCCCTAGGTGGTGGGTGGGACTTCAAAGATTTGTGTGCTCTCTCAACTGCAAAACACATTGAGACTTCATCAGCCAGTACCCAGGATTTTAGCCACGATGTTATGATGTGTGTCCTCCGGGATTCCAACGATCCTGATGTTATTTAATCTTGAGTGCCCCTCTGCATTTTATGCATGGGCCTCCAGCTGAAGCTCCACTTTCTGAAGATATGTGATTTTGGACTGGGCAGTCCACAGTGAGCTTTCAGTTTCCAAAATGCTCCCCACTGCCTCAGTGACCCTGTTAACCGTTTCCCTAAATCTTGACAGTGTAATGAAAAGTCAAGGCTCAATTCTCCAATTTTGCCCTCTAGAAATGCCTGTGATTCCTGGATGGCTTATAGGATCGAAGTCGTAGAATCGGTTGATCTTCCATCAGTAAGCTGACCAGTCATCTGGTCTATTAACTTGTCCGGTATTAAGATAAGTGCTTTGGTGCTGTTGATTTTATAATGGTAAGCTGTAAAGTGTGTTTGTCCTTAGCCCTGAAAAAGGGCCAGGTGATAATCCTTAATACCTAGAAAAAATGGGTAGACACATTTTGAGAAATTGTAGTTCATTGAGCAACCTTGTGCATACAGCTGCAGTATCCAAGTGTTTTCTTTGTCAGTCTGAGTTGTAAAGATGGTTTAATGATATTATTTGCCCTAGTGACAGTTTCTGACAGAATGTAGTTTATGACACCACTAGAAACACCTCTGCCATCACTTTCATATACCTATATTCACACTAGTGCTTCCAATCGAAGACTCTCACAGGCTGCTAACTAGATCAATCAATAGCTATCCAAAAAGTGTAACTTTGGCAACTCATGTGTTTGCACACAACGGACAAGTGTGCATGTACAAAAAGAAGATGGAAAGCTTTTAAATAGACTTTTATCTGGACGGTTGGTGCAAATCCAAGTACTCTATGACTGCAATTAATATCATCCGGCTAATGTTGGAAGTGCTAAAATAGGCTTGTCTACTTACTATTTGTAAATGTTTGTATATAATATATTCTTTGAAATGACATTCACTTGCAGTTATATGCTTGCTTTCAGTTATTTTTAATTTCAAAGAACTATAACACACAAATTTCTTTTAACCCGCCTGACTTGTGTATGAAATGCTTTTTAGCAGTTTGTTCTCGTACATTTTCCAAAAATATACTGTATGGAAAGCTCTCCACCTATAAGTAGTCACCCATGTGCTAATCTTTGATGAGTGCCAAATCTAAAAGTTGCTAAGTAACAGCTCCGTGTAGAGCACTTTCTGCCTTGAATTAATGTAGCAGGTGCTCAGTCTGTAAAGCAAACATTATGAGGTAGTTTACAAACACTTGGCAAATAAGACACTATTGGCTTAAAATAAGCAACATCTGAAGGTGCTAAAGATGATACTGCCTGCAGTCTTGCTACTGTGGTGACAACTTTACAAAGAACCCATCTTTTGAAGCAACACAAGCACATGTACATAGCTTAATACCAGTTACACACGGTCTTCTATGTTATGTAGAAAGTGTCATGCTAAAAAGATTATGTCTAATAACTCAAGGCTGCTTTCAATAATTTGTATGTTGTTTGCCCTGTTGCAAACTTTTTCTGTGGAGCCTAAAAACCTGTGTGGAACATAATGTACACAATTTGTCAGCTGTCACCTGCACACAGAGTTACTCTTCAGTGCAAAGATATATAACATGTTCAATAAATCTACACAGCTATGATGCATTAAGAGCACATACGCTTTGTAAACACATACTCCTAATAGCTGGACACAGACTGCTTAAAATTAGGTAGAAAAGTAATATGGTAGTTACCCGCCACTATTTAAACTATAAAACAAACTAGCACTCTCATGGGATGATGTTATCAATTATGTAATTTGAGATGTCATGAGTGTTGTCATAAATGATGTCACAGAACAGGGCATGTAATGAGTTATCTAATATGTGAGGTCATAAGCAGTGCAAGTGGGGCGCAAAACGTTAATGTTGTCACTGTCAAATACAGCTAACTATAAAACGTTATTTTAACCTTTGTTTTTTTCAATGAATTTCTAGGGTCTTTTTAATGTAAAGTAATATTTAATTCCCAAAGGCTGTCCATGGTGGGGGCTGCAGGGTCTTGGCTTGCAGCCAGTCCCTGCGGGCAACCCCCACATGCAGCCTACCCCAAACTGAGCATGGCTTTCAACCAAGCACAGCGAGGAGCGTGGCCAGCCCCTGTGCCCTACCTCTCCAAAGTCAGCCAACCCCACACTGCTCACAGCCTTAGACCAAGCTCGGTGGGGTTATGGCCACAAGGCCTGGCCCTGGGGACCCCACCCCGAGGGCCATTACTTAAAATAAAGGGGAGGGAGCTGCACAGCCCCCATCCCTTAGTCTTATTATTCCCTGGGACCCCACTAACAAGGAGTGTTGTTTTTATTGAAAGGGAGGGGTGGCATTGCCCCACTCACTGAGACGTATTAGGACCTCGTAGCACCATACCTAATGCACACTACTTAAAATAAAAGGGAGTGGGGCCATACTGTCCTCCTCCCTCAGCCTTATAGGGTCCTGGGTACCCTATCCCCAGGGCTGTTGTTTTTTTTTTATTAAAGAAGAAGGGCCTCTTCTTATTCATCACTTAATTTCAGCTGGTGGTTGCAGGTGGGCCCCACTTGCACTAATTTTTGAGGACTAACAGATATTTTCCCCATCAGATTTTGACCCAGAGAAAGAGAGGGAAAACACACAAGGGAGGAAGAAGAAAGTACATAATCTAGCTTTTTATTTTTCTCTTGCAGGAAACCCAGTTCGAGTTGGCCCAGGAACATCATTAACTTGTAACAGGACCTCCTCTTTCACAAGTAAATGTAAGGTGAGACCTGGAGACGACCCTCCTTTGTCCTCTGATTCAGGCTGACACCAAAACCCATTAGGAAGGACACTACCCTCAGAGCTAGTTTTGGGTGGACACACAGGCTTTGCACAAGAGCGGAATGGTTTCTCCATCTTGAATTTTAGGAGTAAGGTGCACTGTGGAAATGTTTGTATTAAAGCAAACAGGAACTGCTGCAAAATTGGGCAAGTTTGCCCCTGTGAACCTTTACCCCTTTGGTTAGGGAGGAGACCGGAGTCACCCCTACACAGTAGCAGGTGATAACTATAAATGTGGCACTCCAAGGTATCCTCCTCAGAACACTTTTTGGACTAGCGGGAGATAAGAAGAGGACTGGCCTCTGCTGTAACCAGAGAGGAACCATGAAGGACTGGACCTGCTCTCTCTTCCACCCAGGTAAAGAAGTGGACTCCAAGGGTAAGTTAGCTCACCTATTCTGTGGCTAATGGGAAAGAACAAGCTTCAAGAGGCCTTTCTTTTGACATGATCAGTTGATCAGTACCCACTGGACCTGGACTGGAGCTTGCTGGTGGCCTCTGCTGGAGTGAGTCCTTGTTCTTAGTGCTGTTCCTAAGGTCCTCAGAGACTTAGAAGACCCATAGGAGCTGGTTCAGAAACCCTGAGAAGTTTGTATTTAGAACATTTTTGGAGTTCCAAGATCTCCAGAGCAGTAAGGGGTGCCTATTTTGATGCACCTTTCTCGAATACAGGTTCAAGCTTGTCCTGCTGGAGGATTTGAAGCTCCATAAAAAATACCAAGTAAGAAGATAAAATCTTTACGGGGAGGCAAAGCAAACTGGGCTGGAAGATGGTATTGCTCTAGTCTGGCTCTTTCGGCTACGCTAACAACCCTGTATGTATCCTACATATGCAGCCTCATCAAATTCATAAAACAACACCATAATTCACTGATGCTGCCCTATATTGCCTTGCAAACACAGTGCAAGAGCGATGCTCACCTGAGCTGTGCTGGAGATCTGATGTGCAGCCAAAGACACGGAGAGAGGTGGAGCTGACCTTGGCAACAGCTTATCTGTGGAGCCATGAGAGTCCAAAGATGCCAAAAAGCTCCAGCAGTGAGTAATCTGCCCGAGAAGAGGGAGGGGAGTTGGCCTAATGGCTAGGGCGGTCGACCTCGAATTTGGGGAACTGTGTTTGAGTCACAGCAATGACGCTGAACATCCTGTGATTCTGGGCAAATCACTTAATCTCCCCGTGCCTAACAAAAAAAATGAATGTGTCCTCATGTAATGCAACTGGTGCTATGTAAAGCGCTCTGATACCCGATTCAGGTCAAGTTCACGCTATATAAAACCCTGTAAAAAAAAGTGACTGTTACTGCTCTGCTTGCTGAAGGACCCATTGTCACAGTAGGAACACTGGGCCAAGAAACCAACCAGCAGTGAGCAAGGCTCTGAAGAGCAGCATAACTGGGCTGTGCCACAGATCTGTGCAGTGTCCTCTCTGAAATCTTTTGCTTCTGCTGCTGTTGACTCCCTATGGTCTCTAAGGGCTTGGGGGAAACCCACTGCCTCTGCTGCTATGACACATTGTCCATGCTGTGAAAGATGATTGTTGTGGGGTGAATACAGAACCTGTAAGCCCAAAGTGAACTGAAGAGGAGGTTACCTGCAACGACATGTGTTAACAAGGGAGAGAGTAAGGGATGTATTCACGGTATGTGAAGGGAGTATACTCCAAGTCCCCTGGGCTAGGTATCTGAGTAACAAAAGGAGGAGTATCACCAGAGAGAATCATAGATTCTGAATGGGGTGTGTATTTGAGAAAAGGACATTTTCCTTTTATAAAAAAACCCTCACTCACCAGCCTAGTGGTGACATGCTTCATCATTGGGGTCCACCCTGATGACCGAGTGCCATCAGGGTGTGTTGCGACACCTGAACTACAGTGGAGCGGGTTATTGTGAGTGATAGGTGCAAAGAAAATGTTAAAAATTGTCCTGGTATGGGGGGGTGTGGCTTGGACGCCGAGGGAGATGGCGGTATAGAGCGTCTCTCCTCCCGTCACGAGCTTTTTCGCCAGGAATTGGGACACTTTTGCCCGGCTGAAACACCGATGCGTTCGCAGATTTGTTGACCGGAATCACTCCGGAATGCAGTGAACTGCGTTATATGGCCGAGAAGGCGCCAGACCCGATGCTACACCGAGCGGGACCCCGGACGTCCCATGCCGCACCGTGAATGACGGATCGTGGCGGACTACTGAAAACGCCGAAGGGGCAGTGACGGCTACAATCACTCGGTGTGACTGGCGTACGCTAAGGCAGTTGATGCACAGACGTGAAGTGTGTCCTCGATCCAGGATCATGAACTAGGATGCGTGAGTAAAGTTGAGTCCGATCGACCATGTGGGATCCCAGGGCTTCAACTGCCTTAACCAAGATGGCGGCCGCCACCTTATACTGCCGAGGAATGAAAAGGAATGCCTGTTAATACTCATCTAATACCGATGATCTCCCCAATGAGCCACATGAAAAGCAATGCTGGAGGCTTTATTAACGTCTGGGGGAGACAGGGCATACATTTTTGATCTGACAAGAGGGGTTTAATGCATCTGTGCTGGGTGCCTGTAAAGCCTGCTATCGGACTAACGTGAACTTTCCTGTGATACCACATGCACACCTTAATTGAATCTAAGTGACACCCTGCATTTTAGGTCCTCCCTGGTGGCGCACCACACCTGTTGAGAATTCTGGGAGCTAACTGTCCATTTCTCCTCTGCTGATTTGCCCTCATTCATCTACTTGCACCGGAGCAATTGTTATCTAATCTACCCCACGTGCTTGCTGGAGGAAACTTTAAAGGCTCCATCTAAGATTCTAAAGAATCACGATGGATACCAAAGATCAGAGCACCCTTAAAAGACTTAAATCGGACCACTCGAACCCGGGGTCGCCGAACAAAACAAAGAAAGTTACTACAGAAGCGCTCAACATGATTCTGAATAGGCTGCATGAAGTAAAGGATCTAGCCAAGGTCACTAAGGAGGAAGTAGTGGCAATTCTCCAAGATGTGATTTAATCAAAAAGAGACTAGCTCATATTTATTTTAGATTACAAAAAACAAGAAAAGACTCTGGTATGTTTCGTCATAGAGTGGGAACACCTGGTGAGTGTGTTCATAAAGCCCTCACCCACCAACCTAGTTGGTGGCATGCTTCATCATCGGGCCCACCCAGTAGCACCTAGCGTGCCCCGGGTGTGCTTCAATGCCTGATTACAGCGGAGCTGGTATTTTGCTGAGTGTGCAGTGAAGATAGTTAAGAAAGTGATGTTAAAACGGCTTGGCGGGGGTCCCAGTACCCGAGGGTAGAATTAGACTTTAATGCCTGGGCCTCCGTCAGCGGTTAAAAAATAAGGCTGGAAGATGTAAGAGGCGAGTTACGACCTCTCACATCCAATGGGTCAACATGTTTCAGCCAGTGCCTTATGACTATGCTGGCTTTCTTCAGGACCTAAATAAAAGGGGTGAGTGTAAGTAAACTAGTGGGAGTGTGGTTTAGACTATGTGTCTACACGCCCTAAAGTGTATCTATGTGTGAGAGGGGGATTCCCTTCTCAGGACCACCTGTATATGTAACATTTATGGACAAAAGACAAAACATACAAGGAAAAAATAGAGTCATTCGGATGTACAAAGTTGTGCACATCTGATTGCCGTCACTATAGCGGATTCATGTGGGCTATAGGCGACTAGAATGTAATGGTATTGGTGGTACCATTACGGTGAGAATCGCACTTGTAACTCGAGGGTGAGGTGGTTAAAAGACGGGAAAAACATTGTGCATAAGTGTAGAGCGGCGCAAGAGGGCACTCTTACGCTAGTTTTTGCTCAGTCTGACCTCAAGGTTGGGAGGTGGCAAGGGCTTGACCCTAAGGGGACAAACGTATTACCACACTGATTAGGGAGACCTGTAGGGGAGAAAAGAGCGCTTACCAGGAGTCGTGGTGGTTGTTTCTCATACTCACAGCTTTTCTGGGCAGAGCCTGCTCTGGACCTGTAGTGCCTCCTTCGCATACCGGTGAGGAGTGGACGTTTCCCAGGTCTTAAATAGTCTGGTTAATTGAATAACCAAATGCACCTGCAGGTATGGGAGGCAATGGTAGAAAGACTTGGGTGTCCGAGTCATGGTGCCTGAGGAGAGTGTGGGCGCATTATGAGCGCGTGCGCATTAGCGTAGGGTCGCGTTAGTAAGCCTGCATTAGCGTAGGCGTTTCCCAGGCGGAGAGCCGCCTACGGGGCTAGCGCACGGTGTGCGCGCATGCGCAGTGTGGCCGGGTATGGTCTGCGCATGTGCGGGGCTGTAGTGTCTCAGCCGCGCATGTGCGGGGCGCTATTGGTGGACAAAGTGTCCTTACAGTCCCAAATATGTCAAGGGACACATAGGATGTCGATGGTAATACTGTAGGCTAATTGGAAAGGAAGTATGGGGCAATCTACACTATTCTCTGGGACAATTGACAGTGTATAGTCCTGGTATGTGAACTGGGAAGCAAACCACAGTCCAAGATATCAGAGACACTAATGCACGTCTGACGGAAACGGAATCCAGGATTAGTCGTTTGGAGGATATTGAGGTTAAGACCTCTGCAGCTCTGAAACACCTACACATTTCTTCCGACCACACTACTAGAAGACTGGCCGAGTTGGAAGATAGAAATAGAAGAGGGAACCTACGCATTTTTGGGGTTCCAGAGGGGTCCGAAGATTTAGAAGGGTCGTGTATTCAGTTCTTGGAACCATGGTTTGCTAAAGCTACAAACCTGACTTTTGCCAACCCTCTAGAATTCGATAGAGCACACAGGGTACCAGGAAGAATCACTAAGACGCAAAAAGGTCCTAGGCCCATTGTATGTAAGCCGTTGCGCTATCAACATGTCGAGCAAATACTTGCCTTTGTTCGGAAGCACAATCATATCCTGTGGAGGGACGCAAAGATCTATATCTCTCAAGATTACAGTAAGGAGACTGTAGAAATCAGGAAGGCCTTCTTAGCCCTACGACCACAACTAAAATCGAGGGGATATCAATTTGGCTTTGTGGGCCCAGCGAAGTACAGAGTAACAATACGTGGATCGCCTCACTATTTCACAGATCCTATGAAACTCAAACGCATGCTCGAGGATTTGGAAGAACGCAACATGGAACGCGACATGGAAACCAACAACCCAGACAATCTGGCGGCCTCGGCTTCAGGATACAAATGAACATCACTGGGAGTTGCTGTTTACAATTGAGTATCTCTACCCTGATGGGATCGCAGGCCTAGTAGGCTTGTCACTTGCCGGATCAGACCCCGTGCTCGCAGTCGCCTTCTGACACTGGAAGTGGTAACGTGAGTTGTACTATGGCGTAAGGGTTTGGCTCAACGTTCTGGCAATCTCTTTGCTCTTCACTTCTTGTTATCGAACTGATATCGATCTGCTGTTGCTGATCTAACCTTTTTGACTTGACTTGATTTGCCTTGTTTGGTTTATACTGTCACTAGTCCCGAAGAGGCGTAATTCGGAATGATCTAAATGTGTCCATGTTTCAGCGCACCGGCATGTTACTTCGGCGCTGATCAGGTCTCATCACGGCCGTGCTGAGATTCTTTGACTAAGGGAACGCTCGTTGGTAGTTTATTGCTCTTGTTTATGCTACTTATCAATATTGAATAGGCCTAGAGTCTACTAGCTCTTAGGGTGCCCTTGACGAAGGATATGATGCTATAATATCTTACAAGGGTCCTCATTGTACTTTATATTGCTTCTACTTGCCGTTCTATTGCTACAATCTCATAGAAGTATTTCAGATTATATCAGGTTATCAAGAATGTACTTTATTGGTTAAACCACACCATTTAAATGTTCTCACTGCTTACGTGTATGGTTATATGCATCGCGCATAGTTGTTCCAATGTTTATGCAAGATTGGTATGGACGGGAGGGTTACTGCGGTTTTCCTTACGTCGCCATGCTTCTTCACTGCAGTTGGGGTGGGTGGGGTGGGGGGATGGGGGGAGAGGGGGGGTGTGTGTTGTATGTTATGGTTTGCATTTTTGCTTTTGATTCCTCTTTTTTCTTTGCTTTTCTTTTCTCTTCAAATCTATTCCTTTTCTCTTGACTGGACAAGTTGTATCATTTACATGCTGTATCTGTATACCCACACTTGGATCATTCATGTACCATATCTGTGTGCCCAAACGTCTGCTCATGGGTTCTGTCAATTTAGCCACGTATTTGTTAAAGCAGGGTACTCCTCACATAAGGTGCCGCGTGGCACACTACTCCTTGGGATTCATAATGCACTCATGATACATGTAATAATATAAATGTTACACTCTACATTCAACACTCCGCTTGGAACGACCTCACTTGACCAGCTAAAAATTCTGTCTATGAATGTTAAAGGTTTGAACCAACCCATAAAAAAACAGAAGATATTAGACTATGTACGTAGGCAGAGAGGAGACATTGTTCTGCTACAGGAGACCAAACTAGACACAAAACAGTTCTATACTCTACGTAATAAGTTTTATTCGGAGGTTGTGGGATCAAGTGCACTTGGTAAAAAGAATGGGGTACTGATATTATTATCGAAAAGATCCAAGATAGAACTATTGTCTTCATCATCAGACGAAAAAGGACGCTGGGTCACAGTAAAGCTCGCCAGAGACAACACAGAATTATTTGTCACGAATATTTACGCACCTAACACTAATGATCTAAACTTTTGGCAAGACTTAGTCAAACAGATTGCAACGATACCTGATACGGCAGTACATATCTTAGGGGGAGACTTTAACCTTCCATTTGATCCTGCCCTGGACAGAGATTCGAAGTGTGTGTTTAAACCGAACAAATCACATAACGCTTTCATTAAATTGTGTCAACGCTTTAATTTGGTTGATACGTGGAGAATACAAAACCCTACTGACAGGGACTACACATTTTACTCTTCCCCTCACGATTCGTACTCCCGCATTGACTACATCCTCATTACACAAAATGGAGTTGCAAGGATAGAAGATACATCAATAGAACCAAGAGTACTGTCAGACCACTCATGCATTTCCCTTTCCATCAGCAACATTAAACCCTCCCCTAAACAAACGTCATGGAGACTCAATGAGGAAATCTTAAACAAAGAACAAAATAAGGCTGCCATTCAAGCAGCCATCCGGTCATATTTGGATATAAACAGGAGAGGGGACACTTCAGATCTTGTGTGCTGGGAGGCTCTGAAAAGTACCTTAAGAGGGGTGTGCATCAAAATCCGTTCGGCAATGAACAGAGATTGCAATGCAAAATTAGAAGCGTTGGAAACAGAGATAGCTAATCTAGACAACAGACACCAATTGACAAGGGACCGGGAGACACTTAATACCATGACTAATAGAAAATACGAATATAACAAGCTGGTGAGCGAAAGGGCGGGAGTGTGGCTGGACAGAAGGCGGAAATTTAAGCTCTGCGAATCTAACAAGGCTGGTAAAAGCCTGGCAGCATACCTAAAATTCAAGGTGCAGAAAAATTCTATTAAAGTCATAAAGGACTCTACGGGAGTAAGCCACTCTGACCCCCAAAAAATAACTGAGGTCTTTAAAGACTTTTATGAGGACCTGTATGCTAAAAATGAATTGGTTGATGAGGATACAATTCAAGGGTATTTGCAGGAGTGCGATCTGCCAAAGCTAAGGCCGGAAGAACAACACAGCCTTAATGAACCGATCTCGATTAGTGAGATTGAGAAAGCAATCAGAGGATTGAAATGTGGGAAGGCACCTGGCCCTGATGGCTTTACGGCTAAATTTTACAAAAGTTTTGCAACAGATCTAGTTGAACCTCTTCTACACCTTTTCCACGAATTCACGGAGTCAGGTGAAGTAAGGGGCACATTGGCGGAGGCGACTATCGCAGTTCTACCAAAGGATGGCAAAGACCCATCGTTACCAAAAAATTATAGGCCGATTTCCCTGATTAATCTAGATTGTAAGTTGCTAGCCATGATTCTATCAGCCCGATTACAAAAAGTTCTCCCTACCCTCGTACACCCATCTCAAGCGGGTTTCTTAAAACACAGACTGTCTAGCGATAACACCAGAGTATTAGCCCACGCCTTGGAAAAAGCAAAACTTTTGAATACCCCCACGGTAGCAATCACATTAGATGCTGAAAAAGCCTTCGACAAGGTAGATTGGACCTTCCTTGAGGCAGTTTTATACAAATTTAATCTAGGGACGACATTCACTAAACTTGTAATGGCTCTGTATGCCGGACCTACAGCTAGGGTTAGAGCGGGAGGCTCCTTTTCTTCATCCTTCTGCCTGAAACAGGGAACAAGGCAAGGATGCCCATTATCACCATCTCTGTTTTTACTAGCGATAGAACCTTTTCTATACCATATCCGGAATAATGAGGCCATTGCTGGTGTTCCGTTTGATGACTGTACTGTGAAATTAACTGCATACGCCGATGATGTGCCTATTTTGACGGAGAAAGCTGACGAAGCTATCCCGGCTTTAATGGACACAATTGACGAGTATTCTAAAGTTTCAGGGTACAAGCTGAATAAGGACAAAACAGAAGTCAAGCTGTTAAATAACATCGGGAGTAAAGAAATACTTGGTTCATCTGGCCTCACCTGGCAGCCAAAAGCTTTTAAATATCTGGGCTTAGATTTTGAGAAAGACTTAATAACAACCCTGAAGGTGAATGAGGACCTAACATTAAAAAAGATTTCTGCGTTATTAGATAGCTGGTCACCCATGTTTTTGTCCTGGTGGGGTATGGGTTAAGACCCTTAAATTGATGTGCACGCCTCTGGTTAATTACCTGGCTTGCTTGCTCCCAATGACTTTTTCGGACGAGTTCATCAAAAAAGTGGATAGGTTGTTTGGAGAGTTTCTGTGGCGAGGGAAAAAAGCCAGGATATCATTGAAAAAGTTGCAACTGGCAAAAGAAAAGGGCGGCCTGGGCCTTCCCTCGTTCAGGAACTACCAGACGGCTTTCCTTTGTAAGCAGGGGGCTCTTTGGCTAGTTGACTCTACATCCTATACTCCAGTATGGCTATCTATTGAGCGATCATTAATGGCGCATGCACCCCTCTCGGCTCTCCTCAGCATGGACTTGACCCATTTACCTCACTCCAAATACATCCTACTAAATACCAGAAGGGCCCTCCTCAGGCTTGACCAGTCCCATAAAACTGATTCGGTGGTTATGAAATCTACCCTAGTCTCGCTATGGCATTAACCCTATGTTTCGGATAGAGGGGAAAACCCTTTATTGGGAGTTGTGGGCTAAAGGTGGTATCCATATGATCAATGACCTTTATGAAAACGGTATGCCCATCCCTTTTTCGACACTGCAAGAGAAATTTAATTTGCCACCCATAGAATTCTATCAATTCTTGAAACTGAAAGCCGTTATATCTAAACGTGCCCTCACTACAGATTTACCATGGCTCTTGACACGTCCCCGGTTACTGTACCATGCTGACCATTTTGTCTCCAGAATATATAAATTGCTCCTCCCCCTGCCCAAGAAACCACATAAGTTAACGGAAAGCAAGTGGGAGTCGGAACCTAACTTGACAGGGATATCAATAGATTGGGAAGTAATACACAACACTGCATTATCAAATAAGGTCTCCCCGATTCTCTGTCAAACGAAATACATGTTGCTAAACAGAGTGTTCTGGACCCCTCAGAAGCTGTTTAAATGTAATCTAAAGGACACGCCTAATTGCTGGAACTGCCAGGCAGCACCTGGAGACCTGGCGCACATGCTTTTTGATTGTTCCCTCTTAAGATCATTTTGGAGAAAAATCTTTGCATATATTCAACAAGTATTTGGAATCACACCCGTTCAGGAATTTTTATATGTCATTTTGGGCCCTTTAGAAGCACAATTACCTGACATACATGACCGACAACTGCTAGATATCATGTTGACATTGGCGTGCAAGGTCATTCTCTGTAAGTGGAAACATTTTGCTGAAATCAACTTTAAAATATGGTTGGAATGGCTTCCTTTTTGAGAGGGGCGGACAACCCGGCACTGCAGTCAGCCACATGGAAGCCTTCTAACAAAAAATTATGGTCCTCCTTGGATGCGTCATCCTCCCACTTTGAACCTCCATGATACAAACTTCAACAGATTGTATGTCTTTATATGATTCAGTATCTCTGTTTGGCCCCATATTTCCCATGTTTAAATGCTTTCTACGCTTGAATGCTTTACTGTGTATTTATTGTCTTCTACACTGCGACCCATGCTTCTGTAAACCGATTGCTTCTGATATATTGTTACATCTGTCCTTTTTCTCTTATTCCTCCTTTCTTCTTTACTTTCCCTATTTTTCTCTGTTCC
The DNA here is from genome assembly GCF_964261635.1 of Lissotriton helveticus. Classification (NCBI taxonomy): domain Eukaryota; kingdom Metazoa; phylum Chordata; class Amphibia; order Caudata; family Salamandridae; genus Lissotriton; species Lissotriton helveticus. Next base: position 610,295,782 of record NC_136069.1, on the reverse strand, counting down.
TTTGATTATTGTAAGCGTCATTGTGCCAATACTGCATTAATCTATGTATTGGATGATTTATTGTATTGTCTTTGCTTTCATTTTCTTCAATCTTCAATAAAAAAGATTTGAATAAAAAAAAAAAAATTGTCCTGGTATAACTTGGAGGAAAAAACTTTATTTGCAAGCTACTGGACAATGTTAAAAAATGGTGTTGAGATACTAGTAGGTGATTATGACCATGAGTATCTATGTGAGTGGTCTACATGTTTCAACCTATGTGTGGTAAATTCCAGGTTTCCATCATGACCGAAGGACAAGAAAATGGACGGTCTACACCCTCTAACGTCTATCCAATCCTAGATTCTTGGTACCAGAATTGCAAAAATCTGCAATCGGCATGTGCTCAAGCCTGACTAGGTGAGAGAAAAGAGGGAAAAAAAGACTCCTAATCGGTGTCTTTATGACATCGTGGGGGCAGAGGGAAGGCCAGTCTCAGCAGTAAACGTAATAGTTTTGCTGGGGTAAATACGGCAGATTACCTAAGTTCCTCTCTGCTATCCCCGCTACCAATAGCAGGGAGGAACTTTGGTAATCTGCCGTATTTACCTCAGCAAAACTATTATGTTTACTGCTGAGACTAGCCTTCCCTCTGCCCCCACGATGTCATAAAGACACCGATTAGGAGTCTTTTTTTCCCTCTTTTCTCTCGCCTAGTCAGGCTTGAGCACATGCCGATTGCAGATTTTTGCAATTCTGGTACCAAGAATCTAGGATTGGATACACTTAGAGTGTGTAGACCGTCCATTTTCTTGCCCTTCGGTCCTGATGAAAACCTGGAATTTACCACACATAGGTTGAAACATGTAGACCACTCACATAGATACTCATGGTCATAATCACCTACTAGTATCTCAACACCATTTTTTAACATTGTCCAGTAGCTTGCGAATAAAGTGTTTTCCTCCAAGTTATACCAGGACAATTTTTAACATTTTCTTTGCACCTATCACTCACAATAACCCGCTCCACTGTAGTTCAGGTGTTGCAGCACACCCTGATGGCACTCGGTCATCAGGGTGGACCCCAATGATGAAGCATGTCACCACTAGGCTGGTGAGTGAGGGTTTTTTTATAAAAGGAAAATTTTCCTTTTCTCAAATACACATCCCATTCAGAATCTATGATTCTCTCTGGTGATCCTCCTCCTTTTGCTACTCAGATACCTGCATCGACAGGCATGGATGGACTGGCTACCAGGTTTTTAGGTGGGTTTACAGGATGTTTCATTGGGCTGATAGGATAGGGGCCAGTTTCACTGCCATGTCAGCTAGTGTTGTTGCTGGGGATCTGCTGTTCATACTTGCAGCACTTCTAAATAAACAATGCAAAAACAAATGCTTTTAAAGTGTGCTTAAGCCACACAAGGCCGGTAGTTCTCTAGCAACAAAACCTGCTCCAACCAGCAGTGATACTAGCTCCCACCCTGTCAGTCTAGTGTCCAGTAGGTGAGTCCAGCCCTGTCAGCGAGGGGGTCCTTGCACGCCCTCAAGGAGAGTCAATACGCTCATTTTAATTGCCCCATGACATGAACATGCACCAGCCCGGACGTGGTCTTTTTGTCCTTGAAAAATTAGGCATATATAAACCGTACCTCAACACAGTTAGAACATGAGCTATGCAAGATGGAGAAGGTACATGTGCTGAACAAGTGGTCCATAAATATTGCACACTATACAAAATAAGTAGTACAGTGAGGCTCTGGAGTGAGAAGCTAAACACATTGGTAAATATGCAGTGGCCAGGGTATATGAAGAGGGTGGGCATCTGAGGAGGTCCCTTGATGGGCTTAAGCACCCCCAAATGGACTAATGGAATTGTGATCTGAATATAATCCTCACATGCTAAGCCACTGTATAAATCCTTCTCAGATAGTCAGCCATTTCAGACAATATTATGAGGAACTATATAACTCCAGACGCACAAATCAGCCTGTAAATAGTTGACTCTCTATATTATGGCCAGGGCCACTGGAATTATGCGATTGTGCGACGTTTTTCACATGATTGTAGATATTCCGTATTTACCACACAATCCATCATCTGTAACATAATTGCAGATTTTAGCAAAAAAAATGTTTCTAGCTCAAATGGTTCAAAAGGTATTTAAAACGCAATAACACATGTTGCCACGCAGTGGAAGGACATTTGCAAAGGTTGACTGATCACCTTTCTGTAGCTTATTGCTATATTTGGGTATCAAACTTGTACGAATGATGTACAACTAATGCCCAAACAGTGTTAACAAGTTTAAAAATGACTATAAATAATGAAATAATACTATCACGATATGTCATAGTATGCAGCATAATTTAGCTTTTTCTTGCTTCATAATTTACTCAACCCCGCTGCATAATTTGACCCTTCACTGCTGCATAATTCCAATAGCTCTGATTATGATATTATATGAAGCTAAAGCCTATAGGGGATGTGGGAGGTACTAAATGTTACAATTTTGAAACCAGATAAAAAGGCAGATCATGGCTCATCATATCAACTATTCTCATGAATCAACACAGACACAAAGATCATTACCAAGATCCTGGCCAACCTCCTAGTCCCTTAATGCCAGGTCTTGTTCTATTGTAATAAGCAGGATTCATCATGGGTAGGAGGACAGCCATGATCTCAGAATCGTCTTTGGAGCAATCACACACTTCTCTGGGTATTTACCCTGATATTCAAGCAATAGCTGGTTTCCTAGCTGCCGTAAAGACGTTTTATTCATTTGAATTAGATTGTATGTTTGCCGTACTGAGAAAGATGGAGAAATGCTTTTAGATTTGACTAAACCATTGTAAACAGTGTCTATACCTCATATTCATATCAATACCCAAACAACATGTTCCATTCAGATAAGTAGAGGTACTTGTCAGGGATACCCCTTTCCTCCTTGTGTGCACTGGTTGCCCAACCACTGGCACGCACCATAAGATTCCCAGAATATCAGTTTATTCTTTCAAACTATGCAGATGACCTCATAGTGTATGTCAGAAAATGGGTTAAAAATCCCCCCCCCCCCATTCTCAATAAAATACAGTGATTTTGTTTCTTCTCAGGACTGAATCTGAATAAATCTATTCTATTTCATCAGAGAAGGCATGTCCGTTAGCACTTCCACTCAAGTGGACGACTGCGCTGGTTTACTATTTGGGTAACACACAAAAAGAAGGGAAGATAGGAACTACTTCTTTTCCATCCTCCCTATAATCTTCATACTGTAACCACATAACTAGAAAAAGGAGGAAAAGATAGGTGGGCAAAGGTTTCACTTGTCTCTTTTGTGATGTTGGGAAAACGTGAGCTTTTTAAAGGCTGCCCTCACCCACTCCCACCAGGAATGGGTGAGGAAGGAACACCTTCTTGCACAAAAATAATAATTCATGTGGTGTTTTGCCCCCTCTATGTCTGTTACACAATGAGGCAAACATAGAAAGAGCAAAAAACAACGAGAAATAAAAGTATTTCTCCTCATTGCGCAACATTAACGCCTCCCTTTGAAAGGCATTCGTTTGTGGAGCTGCCTCAGATTTACAGATCCTTGTAAATCTGGAGCAGTGTCAAAAAGCTATAGGTGTTGCTGTGAACGCACACAACAACACACATTGCACGTCCCTTTGTCACAGAAAACTGCATTGCAGGGGGCCATATTTACAAGGCTTTGTTAAGCCACACAAAATGGCTTAGCGCAACCTTGTAAATATGGTCCTGCATAGAGTGTCACCGGTACGTCAAAAAAAGTGATGCTTCGGTGGTGCTAGGGGCTTGTAAATATGCCCCCAAATGTCAACGATGTGGCGAGGAAGCTATAGATGTTCATAACATAGCATGGAAATGCCAAGGTATACACAGTTACTGGATTTAGGTGTTCTCGAACGATTGATGTGCATGTAGCACTTAATCCTCTCGCAGCATTACTATGATACGGAAAAGATACACCAATCCCAGCATGTAAATACACAGCTCTTGCTATATTAGTGGCTAAAAGGATGGAATCAATGTTATGGGGGAGCCGCGTGCCGTGGAGGGAGTTACGGTGGGGCAGGGAGGCGGGGAGGGGGAGGGACGGGGTGGAGGGTGCTAAAAACAGGCATATGGATCATTGCAGGTAAGTACACAATTTAATTAATAAAACAAAATTCGTAGCGCGCACTGCATGGCAAAAAGCAATTCTGTGCGCGCTACGAATTTCGTTTTATTAATTAAATTGTGTACTTACCTGCAATGATCCATATGCCTGTTTTTAGCACCCTCCACCCCGCCCCTCCCCCTCCCCGCCTCCCTGCCCCACCGTAACTCCCTCCACGGCCCGCGGCTGTTATGGGGGTGAGGTCCTGTGCTTCCAATTGCTAAATGGATTTAAAATGCAATACACTGTAACACCATGTTAGACCATTTCTGCATGCTTATGCGGCCCGCCTCAAGGTCAGGAGATATTTGGCAATCACTGTGAATGTATCTTGACAGCGACACTCAATCTACTTAATAACTAATTATGACATAACTGTAAATATATCTGAAACTCATATAAATGCTTATAGTATGTCTCATCCACGAGATCTACAATACTTACAGAAATGATTACATATAACTGTAATTGCCATACTGAATATTATTTTTTTATTAATTATATTGATTTGCCTATTGTCGCCCATTGTATGAAACTCTTTTACTTGAGAAAGGTTATATATATATATATATATAAGGTTATATATAAACTTTCAAAAACAAGAAAGTTAAGTCTTTGACTTGAATGAACTCACTTTGTGTATGCAATCCATTGTAGCCAGAAACCTCACCTAGGTGGCGTCCTGCCTCTTCCATAGACTATCATTGGTAGTAATGGGCTGATTAAATTGTACGCGGCGAGGGAGATGATTTAAGTGTAGGCATTGAGGGATCGCCATCACAACAGCAAAGGAGTATCCTGCTCACCAACACAGTTGTCTGCAGGCCCAACTGATATGTAGGCAGACCATAGGTTTGGCTACTGCACTGACTACTCCATCACCACCGTAGCCAAACTTCTCTGATGCCACGATGAAGTAAGCGTCATCTGAGAATTAGATATATGTCTGTCCACAAAAAAAATGCCCACCTTGTCATGGGGTATTACTCCCATTGATATTAATCCTCCTTTGATATTTTCTTTTTGAAAATTAAAAAAGCAAAATGTTTGGTGCAGGGTCCCATCATATTGATGGAGCTCTGCACTCAACTGCTAAAAGCACTGACAGGAACAGCTGTAGTGGCATTTCCAGCAAATATTTATAAATTACCTCCAGCTTGGCAGTCCTTTTAAAATTAGATAAGCAACTTCTCCGTCGGGGCCACTGAGTAATTTACTCCGCTGCCCTGGTGTAGAAACAGGCCATCTGCCTATAATTCAATTGGGTCCTTAAGGATTTTTGGCACTATTTTTAATTAAAAGTTTAAAAATTCATAGTTTTTGCTTCCCCAGTGTTTTTGTGTTGCTTTAGTGTCATTTTGCTTATTAGTTTTGGCTCTAATTTGGGTTGGGGTTTTTATTGTTTGGTGTTGTGACTTTATTATTTGGTGTTTTTACTGTATTACTGCTCTGCGGCATAGCTACGATGGGCATGAGAGCAGGTTAATTTGGTGACTTTGTGATTCACCATGACAAGTTAGTGGTATTATTCCTTTAGGTGGTTGTGGTATCTTGGAATCTTATGCCTGGAAGGGGAGAGTGAATATTTTGAGAAGGTGGGTTGAAGGTTCTGAAAGGATACAGTTGGAGAGATCGGGAGCTGCAGAGTGGGTAGCCGTTTCTCTTGATAAAGATTGAATAAACATCACTAAACCTACACTGGACTGGTTTATAGTTTCATATTCACGACGATCTTTGAACCCAGAGCAGTCTAACGCCTCAACACATCTTTCTGTTTGGTTGAAGTGGATCCTATTTGGTGAGACATTCTTTTCTCACTTTGAGCCTGTGTATTTGGATTGCTTGGTGGAGACTTGTATGGGGATTGTATATTTTTTATTGATTATTCAAGCCATTAACATTAAAAGAGGCGACATTCTAAATATTAAGAATTGGCATCCTTGCTTTCTTTTCCCAGGCAATCCAATTAAAACATCAAAAAAGTGTAAACACCTGTAAGTCCCTAATACAGTGTACTGTGTGTGCCCAGGGCCTGTAAATCAAATGCTGATAGTGGGCCTGCAGCACTGATTGTGCCACCCACACAAGCAGCCCAAGAAGTCTCAGACCTGTCACTGCAGTGTCTGCATGCAGTCTCTACTGCCATGTCAACCTGGCAAGTGAAGTTCACCCACTATCCAGGTCCAAACCTTCCCCTTTATTACATGTGAGTGCAGTGTATGGGAAAGGTAGGACATGTACTGATGTGTATGACATGTCCTGATAGTAAAATACAGTGAGTTTATTTTTTCACAATTGAAAGACTATATGTTCCATAGGATAGAATGGGGAATGTGTCCTTTCTGAATCAGGAATCTGTATAAAGGAGGGGCAGATGGTAAATAAAGCATACACACCCACAATCATGTAATGTCAATAGAAAGGTATGCAGTTCCTAATAGAGAGAAAGAGAAAAGAGGCAGTCAGGAAGACCTGAGGTGTCAGATTGGGGATCTGATCCCAAAGGAGCAAGGGTCCTCACACACCCAGATGGGTGTCATGCTTCATCATTGGGCAACTCCTCGTTCAACCGGCTCTGCAGTGCTCAAAGGGCCCCACAAGGGGGCTCTTTGCAGAGTTCTTTTGATTATTCTGCTGATGTGAAGGTGAAGTGCAGTGCAAATGTGAGGAAATGAGTAAAGTGAGTTACAAATAATTAAGGGAAACACAAAAAACAATTTAATATCTGGGCTCTTCTATTATGAATTAATAGAAGGAGTGGCTGGAGACGGATACAATGGTCCACACCAGCTCTAAAAAATCCACCTTCACGTAAACATTTTTTAGAGTTGGTGTGGACCATTTTATCCATCTCCAGTCACTCCTTGTTTCTATTCATAACATACCCTTTCTCCTAAGGGATCAGATTCATTGATCTGACACCAGAGGTCTTCCCGTCTGCCTCTTTTCTCTTTCTCACCAATAGGAACTGCATACCTTTTTGTTGACATTACGTCCATTCTAAATCAGTCTTTTAAAGGGGAGCACTTTGGAAGCTTCAGATGATTGAACAGAGAAGCAGCAAGAAAGGATTTGGGTGAAGAAAAATGTTTTGACTCTAAACATTCGGTATGTTGTACCAAGGTTGCTGTGAGTGACTGGGTGAGGACAAAATTACCACTGGGTCTGGTTAAGTACTTGAAGTGTTCAACATCTCGTAGAGTAGGTAAACTACTTAGGAAGGCTGTTAAGCTAGAGGACAATTACATTTGGAATCTAAGGAGTTTGGTTGTATGGTAGTATTGAATCGTGGGGAGCTGAAGGGTGATGTTGGGAATTGCACAAATCTACATACAAGAAGTGATGCCCAAAATCAGAGGAGCAAGAGGGTTGACTTAATTACCACCTAATTTCGTGAAAGATTGTGTAACAAATGTAGAGTGGTGTGCTGACAGTTAAAGTACATTTTTGGAGTATGTAATTATGAATATCATTATTAGCAATAATAAATGTACTTAAAATGCTCGATGGTCACCAGAAATGTGATATGTATATTATTTATGTGTAGAGAGCCACTCGGGCTCTCTCATACATTGTAACATTTGCACGCACACACGCATGCATACCCCGGGGCGGGCTCGCGCCGGGGTATAAATAAATAAGGCGGAAGACCGCTCGGGGTCTTTCCGGCTAACTGTTGACCGTGGTCTGAGTGTGATTATTGAGCAGTTCACAACCACGTGTTAGGCCCCGACCTAACACTCTACACTGGCGACGAGGCCGGCTTACCCGTGCGTGTGCCTGGCTGCCTCCGCACCGATCCTGCCTCCTGCTGCGGTGCCCACCCGCGTGCCGTGCAGTGCTGCGTTGGCCCCGCTCTGAGGCCCGCCCACGCGTCTCCCCGCCGGGAGCGCCTTCAGCTGGCGGGACTCGTCACGAGCCGGGGGACGTCCTGCTGCCATCTGAGGTGCGGGTGAGTCTGTTTCCCTCCCGCCCGCGCGGCCCCTCCACGAAGGCTCGCCTCCTCTTCAGCGCTGTCCCTCCAAAGGTGAAGGAACGCTCGATAGGCGGACTGTCACGGCGGCGCGCCCGCTACTCTGCTCGCTCCACGTGGCCAGGGTCGGCACCGCGTCTGTTGACACCGCCGAGGGACGCTACCCTCATTCAGCGCTACGCGTGTGCACGCTGACCGTCGGCCCTGTCCCGCAGTGCACCTGCAGCTGGTGAAACGCCTGGGCGCTGAGTGTCTCCTGTGCCTGCGGCCTACACGCGCTGACAGAAGAAACAAAAAGGAGGTGAAAAGTAACAAGCATAGGCAAAGGCAACTCGCCCACAAGCTTGCTCCACAGCATCTATTGAAGACCCAGCATAGGCACAGCGAATTCGCCGACAGCAATTATCCAAGGCATCTCCATACCAACAAGCACAAGCACCGCCAAGTTGTACAAACAAGCATAGGCAACTACAACTTGATTACCAGAACTGACCCTTTTAGTGCTTGAGCATCAACCTACCTGCCGGTAGGTAGCCCCCCTTGCTGAGCCATGTCGGTGACAGCACCTGGAGCCAATCAAGATGGGGCGGGGCAAAGCAAGCCTGCAGTGGCTGCGCAGACTCCAGCAGCGCAGGTGTTACCTCCACCGGGACCCAACCAAGCCGGTGCCCCCGCGCCGATGCCACCCGCCCACCTACACTCGGGAGCAGCGCCAATTCCCCCGTTCAGCGAGGCGGCGGCGGAAGACCGCTCGGGGTCTTTCCGGCTAACTGTTGACCATGGTCTGAGTGTGATTATTGAGCAGTTCCCAACCACATGTTAGGCCCCGACCTAATACTCTACATTATGGTGTTTAACATTTGGTTTATCTTTACTTTTGTATTGATGCATCTTGTTTTTTGATGCTAGTAAAAGGGTGAAAGATATGTGGTATGTTAGAATGTTATGTCGGGGGATAAGTATTCTAAGAAGGTGGGCTGAGGATTCTGAAATCAGATGGTGGGTGAGATCGGAAGCTGCAGGGTGGCTCAGGTGTATCTTTTGATGAAGCTTGAATAAACTTCATTAAACCTACACTGGGCTGGTTTACTATTTCAGAGTGGGTGACTGCGCACCCCAAATAATCTCTTTTGTTTTTACAAAAAAAGAAGAGAAATAATTTTAAATAAAGTGACAAAGGGAGAAAGTAGGCGCCTGCTAGAGTGAGATACAGGTGCAGGAGTGGCTGGTGATGGATTAAAGAGGGATTGCATGGAATCAGGACTATGCAGCCTTGGTATTTAGCACCCACATTATTCCATATCAACTCCCGTGGGTTTCTAGCACTTATTCGTTTTCAAATTTAAGCATTGAAGTTATTTCTACCATCTTTACACTCTTCACATTCACACTTCGCGCTCTCTCGAAGTTTGCAATTTTAGGATTTCAGAAGATATGGCTCTATTGCTGGTGAACGTTTTTCCATGACAACATATTATGCCAGTCTTGAGCCCCTGTATTGGCTTTCCATGGAGCAACAAATTATTTTTTACACTATATCTGTCAGCCATAAAACTAGCCTGAATAAAGCGGCTCCTTTTATGTAGATAGGTTTGATCATTGTTCTCCTTCTGGGGCCAACTTTGGAGATCACTACACTTCCCTTCGTGGCTCAATCCCAGGCTAGTAATTGATCTTTCTACTTTAGCTTCAGATACAAACTGAAAACCCGGCTGTTCCAGATCAGGTCATAGCATAATTCACAAGGTTTTCTTCTTCCACAGCACTAAGAAGATTTCTTTGGTGAATGCTGCTCTCAAAAATTAAAATAGCATAACGTAACATTGCAAGAGACAATCTTAGAATCCTAATTGTTTCTGTACCATAGCTGATATTTCTATTTCTTTATCACATGCGTATAACATGTATGTGTCAAAAAAGACTCCCTTCACCTACATCCATATTCCACTCACTCCATTAAGGTACTTCCCAGCTTTTAGTCCCTACATGGGCACTGCCCCAGCTTTGCATACTCAGATTTACAAAATGCTTAGAATGTTCTCTTTTAATTAACTGACTCTTTGTTTCTTTTGCATTTGCTGAGTCCGAGTTTTCTATTTCCACAGAATTCCTGGGCTTTTTGTGGATTTGAGAGATGTGCTCATGGAGGAACATTGAGTATTTCTTGATTTTTTACCTGTTGCTGCTGAGGGTATGCATCGGTGCACATCAAGGGGCAGATGTATCAAACGATTTTTTTGTCGCAAACGCTGCGATTCGCAAAATAGCAGCGTTTGCGACAAAAAAATTGGAAAATGTGATGTATTATTGAAATCGCATCGCAAAATTAAGGAATCGCAAAATTTGTGATTCCTTAACTTTGCGTCAGCATTTAAGGAATCGCAAATTGCGATTCCTTAAATGCTATGTATGAAGCACCCAAGTTGTGCGATTCTTAATTAAGAAGTCGAAAATTACCACCAACTTGAGGTTGGTGGTAATTTGCGATTTCTTTCACAAATGCCCTTTTTGCCATTTGTGAAGGTGCCATGTGGTGCACATACATGCCCTTAGGGCATGTATGTGCGCCATATGCGCGCACATTTAAATTTCAGGGGTGCATCAGGGTGTCCTTATGACACCCTTGCACCTTTGAAATTATTCTCAATTTGCGATTCGCAAACTGAGAATCGCAAATTGAGAATAACTTCCCATTCATTCCTATGGGCCTTCTGGCCCATAGAAATGAATGGGAAATGATTCCTCAATTACTAATTCGCAATTTGCTATTCACAAATAAGGAATATTAAGAAATGGCTAAAAAATTGAGATTTTTTAGATACATACCATTTTGCAATTCTCAAAGCGATTCTCAAAAAATCGCTATTTGAGAATCACAAATAGTTATTTTGATACATCTGCCCCCATGTGAATTAAAATGTCCCAAAGTAGCTGCTCATATTTGAGTGACATGGGTGATATGCTCCAGGCATTCCTTTGTCTATCCCCAGCACCCTTGGAAGGAGAGTTGTACACATTACCCGTACAAATGTAGTCCTGTCCAGTTACCGTACATATTGGTGCACACACCCTGTATTGTTTTTTTTTTCACACCATTCCCTTATTTTACAAAGCCTGGCTCTCTGCTGCCCATTCTTCTCTGAGCAATTTCTACCTCGTTCCCACTAGCCATGTCTACCTCGTTACTATGAATGAATTTGTTACTACTATAATCAGTTATCTCTGCATAAATAACAGTATTCGACCATGAACTAAAGGTGAAGGACGTCTGCACCATTGTGACCCAAATATTTATACATGTTGATGCTCACGTCTACTTTGATGTCATCTTGGCGAGTTACATCACTGACCTCAATTCCTTATGGAGTGCACGGCTTTTCTACATCTCCATGCCTCGCCTCTGTATCCTAACACCTTTAGTCTAATATCTACATAACGTTCATCATAAGATGCGTGCAGAGATTGCCATGTCCATGACTCTTCTTTTTTTCCACTCTCTTTTAATATTTTAATTGGATATACGTACATATTTTCTGAAAAAAGGCCGCAGTCTTTACCTTCCAAAACATACCCTCTAACTTAGCCACATATATTTCTACCTCCAATCCACTTCCCTCTCCCATGATGCCAGACGTTGTGGTGTCATTAGTGGATACGTAAATTGTATCTGTACTGGTACACCTCCCTGCAGCAACGGCACTATCGGCCACATGCATCATTGTTGCCGCTTGCGGTTTCTTAATTGCGAAAATTAAGGAATCGCAATTAAGTAATCGCAAAAGGCTATGCATTAAGAAATCGCAATTTTTTTTGCGATTTCCTTAATTGCGATTCACAATTTGCGAATCGCAATTAAGGAATCCCTTCCCATTGATTCCTATGGGCCTAGAGGCCCATAGGAATCAATGGGAAGTCATTCTCAATTTGCGATTAGCAATTTGCGAATCGCAAATTGAGAATGCTATTTCAAGAGTGCATTTTTGTGTGTAAAATGAAACTTTCAAAAATGCACTTTTGTGCATTTTTGAAAGTTTTCGCAAATTACCATGAAGGTCAACTTCATGGTAATTTACCTCTCCCTATTTGCGAATTCGCAAATTGAAAATGTTCATGCATTGCATTTAAGAAATCTAAAATTGCGATTTCTTAAATGCAATCGCAATTTTAGAAATCGCAACATGATTGCGATACCTAAAATTGCGAAAAACATGATGCATCCCAATTTTGTCAATTGCATTCGCAAACGGCCGAAAATTACGATTCGCACCGTTTGTGAATGCAATTGACAATGATGCATGTGGGCCTATGATTGGTAAATACGATACAAGGAAAGGTTGGTATGGTACTTGCAGTCTCCACATCATCTGCACATGATTCTTCCTTCAATCCCTTGTCAGCACAGAATATTGCAGTACAAAAGGGGGTGGTAATGGACGGAGCATCTGAACCAATCAAACACTCACACCCAGTCAAAAGATCTGGGTTTAATCCATCACAGTTCTTTAGCCCACTCTGCCACCCCAGTTCAGACATGGCTATATGCAAATCAGTCTGACCCTGTGTTGGTAAAGTGGCGTAGCAGGTGTGCCATGCGCCTGGTGCAAGCAAGGAAAATGGCCCCCCTTACAGCAACACAATAAACAGTGTTCCGAAGGACTATAAGGCCTCTAGGCCCCGGTCCCACTGCACCAGCTGCGCCTTAGGATAGCTAAGCCCTCACGTAAAACGAAAAATACATTATTAAACTGTCATTGCAATTGTGAAAATGGATTTGAGCAGCCATAATGACACGCTCAGTTAGAATCGATTTGCTGATGATTCCCTCTCACTGATCATTGTTTTCCCAGCTTTGATTCACTCTTACTTACTGATAAGTGTGCTAAAATACCTTCATTAACTTTATTATCCTATTCGGAAGTAGCGAAATACTGTTGATAAGTAGACCTTTCCTTGGAAAAAAAACTAGTAGCTTCTAGTACAAAGCACCCTGCAGGCAACCCATATTGACATTTTTTTCACATTTCACTACAAAATAAGGGCTTGTAAAATAGCCTATTACGCTTACAATTCATGGAGTGCATGTAAAAACCGTAATCGACGTGTATGCAACTTGCCGCACGAATGCAGCGTTCTGTCTAGCGCTCTGAAGTTACCGGAAGAAAACACGTAGGTCTAAATAAATACGTTCGCTGCCTAGCAAACAATCTGTACAATTACAAAAAGCTGAGTAAAAATTGCCCAAGGGATGTGTTTTCAGTGAATATAAAACCAACATTTATACATTTCTGTGGTCTTATCTATAGCTCCTATGATCCGTAACCATCAGTATCACAAGCAGGGGCATAGCTCTCAATAGGGCAGCAATTACAGTGGCATCCGTCTCAAGGAATAGAGGGGCTCACTACACCTTAATTACAGCTGTTTTCACAGACACACCATGCCCTTGGTGTCTATTTTCTCTGTTTGAAATAAGGCCCAGGGCATCCTGGGTACACTCCTGCCACAGAGAATGATTTAGCAATAATAACTGTACTACGAATTGAAGTGAAAAAATGCACCACATGTGTGGTTTTCCTCCCATGTCTAGTTCTAGTCCCCTGAAATCAACTCTTCCTATTCCTGTTCTGCCGAAATATTTTTGCATCCACGTAAACCAGAATTCAACTTCCATATTTCCAAAGATATTCTTATAAAACAATCTAAGTACCAGTCTGAGCACTTACAAATCTTGGTTGGGCCCCTGGGCCGTGGAGGACTTACATTTGTAGGTTTGAAAACACTCGGCCCTTACAAGTGAGCTGGTTGGGTGTGAGGTAATAGCCACACCTAGTAAATTCAATTACCCAAAGATGATGTATTTATCCAGTAAATACCTCATGCTTCTTGTCAACTTGGAAATTATGCATAAGGCGAATTACTAACAGAATTCTGCATGATTTACCGTTTTTTATGTCTTTTTCCCATGATAGATTTTAGTGTTTCCCCTACCAACATCTATTACAGGGAAAATAAAATGGTGTGGCAATTACCGCACAATTCAGAAATGTGATCCCCGTGCAAGCATCTGTTTAAAACTGTAAACAGCTTTTAACTCCGCTTGTAATTAGGGCCTTGATTTTCCAAGCGAATCTCTGGAACCACTCTTTATTAGATCATGAGGTTTCAATTTGGATATGTTTTGCTTTTCCTCTGAATATTATGGCTGACTTTATTGGTTTTACAAAAAGGCTGTGGACTGTTTTGTATTGAAATTCTTAGTGTACTTCCACCTGGTCGGTCTGCTTCAGCTCTGTTTTTTTGTGAATTGTTTGCATTGCATGTTCTTTAATTAGAAAGGAAAAGAAGCATTTGTACAGGACTCTACCAAGCCTTTATGCAGTTGTCAGTGTCCATAAAATGCTATAGAAGTTAATTCGATCTGCTCCGCATTTCAGAGTACATATGAGGGAGGAACTGTGAAGCATTCTGCCCATACCACGTTTGGCTCAAACCCTTAAATATTATAATTGTAACCAATCGGTTTCACTGTTTTGATGAGCTTTACTTATATCTAGTTATAGCATAATCTGAATTATATTGGTTAAACTGTGTAGCTTTACGAAAGGAAAGAACAGGGATACTAGTTTACCAAAATGCCACAGACACAAAAGTGACATCATGCTCTTTTGAATCTCTGATGACATCACATGCTTGACCCCACTCAACAAATTATATTGGGTGCAGAGGGAATAGAGGCAGAAGAACACGAGTGGAAACTACGTAAAATAAACAACGTCCCTAAGAACTTTTATAGGCTTCACAAAAAAGAAACAGGGCGTTTATAGCCCTATTCTAGAAGAGCAAGGCGTGTAAATCACAGAACGAAAAGAGCTTTGGTACATAGCCCTACTCTCGAGAGAGAACAAGGAGTGGCAACTACAGAGAGTAAACAGGACTCTTATAGCTCTGTTTTAGAACAAGGTGGGGAAACCACTGAAAGTAAACGTGTTTAAAGCCCTGTTTTAGAAGAGCAAGAAGTAAACACCACAGAAAGTAAAGAGTTCTCTAATAGCCCTTTTCTTGCGGAAGAACACACAGTAGAAACTACAGAAAGTAAACAGGTCCCCTATAGCTCTGTTTAGTTCCCGTTCCTGCTGCTGCCTTTAATAGTTCTTGGGTCATGGGTATCAAGAGCATTGCTATGGTTTCCAAAGGGCAAGGTTAAGGACTCCTATTCCTGGATACCCCAAAATGGCGTCCATGAGAAGGGAGATAACAGCAGTCAAAAGATTTGAAATCATTATTTAAGAAAAGTTTTGCAAAATTGATATTTTCAGTGAATGAAAATACTCTTTACATGTCCTTGGGCGGATACCTAGTCAATGACAGTGGGCGAATACTGTGGATACATGCGTTGCTGGGCATTTTAAGGCTGCTGCACCAAGCTGATATAAAATAGATTTAGGAAGGCCAAGTTTGATTTGCACGTTTGGGCTCAAGGTTTGTAATGGTATAGATGAGTTAAAAGTCATGGAATGAAAATTGTCTAAAATAAGTACATATCGTTCAGTTTATTTAGGCACATCCTTGGGTGACTTTTAACCTGTTTAAGTAGTCTTATGACATAATAAACTAGTTACTTACCTATAGAGGAATATTTCATGTGCCACAAAAGAAAGCAAGAAAGCACGAGTCAATAATCCGCATGTAAGTG
The DNA here is from genome assembly GCF_964261635.1 of Lissotriton helveticus. Lineage (NCBI taxonomy): Eukaryota > Metazoa > Chordata > Amphibia > Caudata > Salamandridae > Lissotriton > Lissotriton helveticus. Next base: position 610,279,949 of record NC_136069.1, on the reverse strand, counting down.
TATGTTGTGATTGTGTGAGGTATGTGGTGCATGCTAAGATTATGCACACAGGCACACATGAATTCCTAATAGAAGTGGAATAACTGGTATACTGTGGAAAGTGCCAAAGAGTGGGCGAGGGGAGACAAGGCACATTTAAAATACCGAGAAAGTAGTAATCATTTCCTCATTCAGACGCGTTTAGGGAAGTACTTTGTACGCTTTAGAAAGCATTGGATTCACCCAAAAAGGCACTTATTCTATATTGTGTTCATTAAATGGGGTGTCAATTCAATGCTGACAACGGATATGTGTGAAAATGTGGGATGTATGAGAACACATGTTGGTTTGGAGAAAGAAAATTGTAGATTTATTTTAACCATGCTAGTGGTTCAGGCATCACGAGCAGCACCCCCCCAGCACTCACAACAGTAAGCTTCAAGAAAGGCACAAAAGATACCTTGTTAACCAGCCCGCTCTGTTCATCATGGAACACTTCCCAAGTTATAGATCAGCCTATTTAATTTAATCTGATGTATGCACAGATGCATTCTTTATGCAATCGGCAGCGTAGCTGTCATTAGAGCAGCAACATCTGGGTCCAGGAATAAGAGGTACCAATTCCACCCCAAATATGGTTATCATTTACTATCTAACGGAGAGCATAGGATAATTTGCTTGCTTTCTTGTGGGGTCCGTGGCACCCGTGCTACCCCACTGTACATAATGCATAATTTCTTCATTATTGGTGCGCATATGTGCTTGAATTGGGAGAAAACAATGTTGTTAACATGCGCACCCACATATTATATTGTGTTATGTACCTTTTTTTCAGAAGGCGTTTTTCAATAGGTTAATTTCTCTTTTCTGATTACTACATACTAACTACAATATTTAACAAACCTCGCTCTTTTGATTCTATATTCCAGCGACCAATTCTTTGGCCTTTCTTGGCATGACACTTTAATACATACATTTTAAAAAAAATGTATTACTCTTTGATCCACTCCTACGTAAAATGATTTTATTTTCTGTTAATTTACAATATAATACATCTGAGTGAAAACAAGCGCCTGTCGTCAAGAATTGCATTGTGTGAGAAACACTCAATAGAATCATGCAGTCTTCTGACAATAGCCTTATATTCATGTTGCCATCACGCCTACTGATTTTCAAAATAATTAACTTCTCTGCAGCAGAAGTCAGCTTGTCTTGACATGCTTGATGTTCAAGGGCAATGCATACCAAAGAAATTATCTTCATAAAAAAAGATTTATCAATGTAAATCGACAGTTTTGCATGGCATTTAGGTATTAAAATGTTCTTTTTCTTTCCATACAGATACAGGAAAAATGCCTTGAGATTTTGAATTTTAAAAATAAACCATAAGTAAAGCCAGCCTCATCAGCAAAAGAAGTTCCTGTCGTGTGTGTAGGAGAGCAGGATCTGCTTCTTATAGTTACCCCCACTTTTTGCTGATGTTTCACTGTTTTCAACTTAGACTGACCGGGATCCTGCTATCCAGGACCCCAGGCTAGCTGCTTTCTCCTCTAAATTGATTGCATGTATTCTAGGTACACTCCAGATTGGATTCTGGGGTACCCTTATAAGTCCATAGTATATGGTATACTATGTACCTAGGGCATAGGTACCCCAGAGGCATCCCAGGGGCTGCAGTATGTATTGTGCCACCCCTGAGAGACCACTCAAACTCAAACCACAGGTCTGCTACAGCTGCCTGTGTAAGGTGGTGCTTGCACCCCTTACTTAGATATAGGTTCACTAATTCTACCTTATATCACTGCACATATAAACCTATCACTCACCCTTATGGCAGGCCTTATCAATTCTGAAGGCAGGGTGCTGGGTTTTAGGTGAGAGTGTAGTGAAGGCTGGGACTTGTTGCGCACATTGCTATGTTAGCATAGGCTTATTAGAAGTTTAAACACCATTTTACCTTTTTACCGCTTTTGCACATGACACTGCATATAACTGTTGTTGTAAGTTATACTGCATGAAATGCTTCACATGAGAATGGCTTGTTTTTAGCAACCCCTGATTTACATTGTCACTCTAGTCTGCACACTGAGTGCTAAAGCCTCCAAGGTTATCATAACAAGGTAGCTGTTGTTCGGGCTGATCGGCTCACGTTTTAGCCATAACATACATGCAGCTGCAGCCGACGTGATTCTGGTGCCTTTAATATTGCACTGTAAGCATGATTTTGGGCACTTGCAAGAATCCCGTTTTTCCAGAGAGACAGATAACTTTTGCAGATCCTGATGTGATTCACACCTGCTGATCTTGGAGGTATGGGGTCCCCCAAACAAGCCTAAGAGACCTTCTATATTTTATAAAACATAGTTCCTACCTAGGGAGGGTGATTTACTAGGCGCTATAGGACCTGTTTTCACCATCATTGTAATATGATTTCTCCTTTTGTGTTTTAAAGGAATTGTAACAATGCTGATCATATTATTTCTAATCATATCTCTGCTGATGTTAGCAAAAATACTGCATCTTAGAGCACGTCGTTAAAATAAATATTTTAACCTTTCCCGTGTCTCTTTTTACTCCTGTTGTGGACTGGTTTAGAGTATAACAAAAGAGTCTTCTTGCTTCCCACCATTCCTGAGTATAACCTAAGTCGCATGTTCTGGGTTGTCTAATCATTTGTTCCTTTGCTATAAGTCGAAGAGCTAATGTGACACTTATGCTAGCTGGTTAGGATTTCTAGGTACTAAGGTGAATTTTTTGGTACAACACAATTCACTGAGGTCCTGGGTCTCTGTGCACAGTTCTGTGTAGGAGCAGGATCCCATCAACAAGAGGGTGCCCATGCATGAGCAGAGCCCCTCTGAAGCCTTTGGAACCTATTCTCTGGAGTTGTTCAGTGATGCAGCCAACCATACACTTTTAAGTGCATTATAACCTCGCAGTGAATTCTAACTTTAAAACGGCTGCTTAGAAACATGTTGTGTTTGGTGTCAAACACCTTGGAATCATACCTTCCTGCCAGAAATTGGCGGGGGAGGTATGATTCCACCCTCCTAATGGGACATATCCGACACACCGGTACACACAGTACCAGCTTTCTAGACCTGGGCATCACAAAATGGATGCTGCCAGCCACAGACACGAGTCTGCCCTCCTGCTGCTGAGCCAAGCTTGAGCAGGGGAAGACTTGACAATAGGCTTCCTGTCACAGGTAGGTATAACCACCTCCCAGACAGGCTTTAGTGTATTGGGGCTGGGTGGGTGCACTCTCAGAGTGCTTTGATGTCTGCACTGGGGGCACAGTTGGTGTCCCTGTGCATAGTCCAGCTCAAACCGGTTGCAGGATCCATTTGCTCCTGCTCTGGCATGAAACTGGACAAAGGACATGGGTGTAACCACCCCTCTGTCCTGACCCTTCCATAGGTGGGTCCCCAGAGTTTGACCCACCTCTTCCTTGGGTATAAAGTAGGAACTACACAATATTGGTATGCAGTTCCTAACATAAAATGCAGGGTTTTATGTGTTTTATGCATGGGTTTCATAACTAATATGAAGTCATGGAAGTGGAGAGAGGAGACCTCTCCTTTTGGTGTCTTGCTTCATGATCGGGTCTGCTCCTTATCAGGTCGGCGGTGTAATACCCGATCGGCATCCGTGATGGGGCCTTCTTGGCGGAGACCTTTTTTCCTTTTGACGGTGCGCGAAGTGCTTGTGAGGGCCCTAGAACAGTGTAGGTGAAAGATGAGTGTAAGGAAGTGGGTTAAAACAGGGGAGGTGGTCCACTCAAAACAATTTTCAGAACGTGGACCCTACCCTAATTAAAAGTGGAACAAGACGCGTAGCTTCAGTCTAGGATGTGGAGTCTATGCGCTTGTGAAAAGAGGGGGTCAACATGTTTCTTGCCCATTAACGTATTAGATGGCAATTCATCAGGACCAATGAAGATCTACCTACACATTTTGGTAGTGGTCAACATGGAGTTAAAATGTGTGGGTGACCACCATTACAGCACCCTAAAAAGTGGTACCTTGTAGATCATAAAAACGCAACCTGCAATAAACAAAAATGACAACAACATTAAATTTACATTTCACAGTGTTCTGATTAGAACTGAAACCAAGTGCATCACACAAATATAGTGACGCACTAGAGCATGCTAAAAAACTAAAAATTCAAGTGACTAGTGGCATGCGTGATGTGAGCACACTGTGTCACTTCAGATGGTAAGGTATAATAACACCTAAGCAGTGGCGGTGAGCAATCAGCAATGTGAACTCACCCCATTAGGGTCACAGTTGCCTGGCATCAGTACCAGCTTGTGTAAACACTCGTATGTAGTGTCCTGACAGTTGGGAAAAACATAAGTAAAACAGTGAATAGGGTCAAATGCAGCAAGGCCCAGGTGCATTAGCCACAGGAACATCGAGTCAAACTGGTGTATAAGGGCCTCCAGTGAGGCTGCCATGACTGCGTGTTGCCACAATCATGCACGAGCACCAAAGAGAGACACACCAACCAGGAAAAGTCACACTAACCCATGGACCTGTCCATCGGTCTGTGGACAGAGTGGGTGACCTGTTAAGTGCTCTGGATCATGCCTAATATGACCAGTACACTCGACGGCATCCCACACAAAACTGAAACACCGGGGCCGGGCAAGGTTGTAACAAAACCCTGTATTAGGGCTTAGTGCATGTGGCCAAATGCAGGAAGCCCTTAGCATGCCTACACCCCCTGCATCCGCGAGACCCAACCAGAAATGTTAGGAACTGCATACCAATATTGTGCCTCCCCCATTCCGGTCCGAAGCCTCCAAGCTCATCTGCGGCGTACCCCAAGGATCCTCCCTCAGCCCGACACTGTTTAACATTTACATGACCCCGCTTGCACACGTCACCCGACAGCACAACCTCAACATAATCTCCTATGCCGATGACACCCAACTGATCCTGTCCCTCACCAAGGACCCCATCACCGCCAAAGCCAACCTCCATGAAGGATTGAAGGCCGTTGCCGACTGGATGAAGATCAGCTGTCTGAAGCTGAACTCGGACAAGACGGAGGTCCTCATCCTCGGCTCCAACCCGTCAGCCTGGGACAACTCCTGGTGGCCAACGGCACTGGGGGCAACCCCGACCCCCACCGACCACGCATGCACCTGGGAATCATCCTCGACTCAATGCTCTCAATGACCAAGCAAGTCAACGCCATCTCCTCCTCCTGCTTCAATACCCTCCGCATGCTCTGCAAGATCTACAGATTTATCCCAACAGATACAAGAAAGACAGTCACCCAGGCCCTCATCAGCAGCAGACTCGACTACGGAAACGCCCTCTACGTGGGAGCCCCGACCTAGCTCATCAATCGACTACAACGCATCCAAAACACCTCGTCACGACTGATCCTTGATGTACCACGACACGGCCACATCAGCCCCACCTGAGAAACCTGCACTGGCTCCCCGTCAACAAGAGGATATCCTTCAAGCTCCTCATCCATGCACACAAGGCACTCCACAAGATCTGCCCAGCCTACCTCAACAGATGGCTCTCCTTCTATATCCCCAACCACCAGCTACGCTCTGCCGACCTCTCACTCGCCACGGTCCTGCGCATCCGAAGAACAACCACGGGCGGGGGATCCTTCTCCCACCTCGCCGCCAAGACATGGAACACCCTCCTACTGAGCCTACGACAGACCCAAGACCTTCTGACCTTCAGGAGGACACTAAAGACCTGGCTGTTCGATCAGTATCGGCCCCCACCTCCCAACTTAGCGCCTTGAGACCCTCGTGGGTATGTAGTGCGCTTAACAAATTACTGATTGATTGATTGATTGATTGTAGCTTGATTCACGGACATGTATGCTGGACCTGGATAAATAATAGTCCATTCCTCCCCTCTCTTTGTTTCAATTGTTTGCACGGGCTAAGGCCTGCGGGTCTAAACTAGGTTACCAGGAAACAGAATTGTATTCCTCGGCCCATTATCAATAAATAGTATAAGTTCTCCTTCCGCACTATTAACCCTAGAGCCCTGTAGGACCTCCTACATCCTTATGGAGGACTACCAGGGACTCAGCTTCGGCAATGAAGCAGCAGCAGAGATTCTGAGAGCACTTCCACTGCTGGGGGCTGACGGTAGTTCAGCCTCTGGCAGCCAGTCGGAAGACTGGATTTCGTTAGCCAATCTGAAACATGAGTGGCTCAAAGTCACACTGCATGGGGCAATGATGACAGAATATTTAAGAGCCAAGATAGCCCCTAATTGCCTGATCATGAACAACATCCCACGCTTGTTCCTGGAGGACGCTATTTAAAAAAAAGAATGATCCCTAGTAGCGCCGAAATCCACTAGGGACTGGTTGATTCTCATAATTAACACAGCCAAGAGAATCGTTGTCGCCCTTCTCATCAGGATTCAGACTGCAGAAGGTGCAATTAAGGTCATTGGCCAGACGGCAGCATACAAGAGTTAGCTGGCTGAGATCAATGCAGAAATAGCAGACAATCGTGAATACCTTTTGAAACTGAAGATTTCAAAACTTCAGAAAGATATTAAGAAGTTCTCCACTGAGAAAATCTACCCATACCTGAAGGCAGATTACCAGGCAACAACCACAGGCTACTCCTCGGATGAGAGGTCTACCTCATTACGTAGAGGGTCATCGTCCAACAGCGACTCGAGTCCTGGTAGTTGTAATAACCGGAAAAATCGACCTTTCCAACACCCGGTGTATCCAACCTACAACATACCACCAGGGACCTCCCTACTGGCAATATCCTATGTACCAGAAAGGTCCCCCTCCCTTCTTCCAACCCGGTTCTGAGACACCTTTTTTAGACAGAGGTTGGGGCAGGGAAGAGGGTGCAGAAGAGGTCAAAAAAGAGTCCAATGGCAGGACCAGCCACCACGATCAGTAGAGACCAGGAGCCAAACCTGGGGGAAGAGAAGCTAGTTATCCTCTCCTCAAGAACCCTGACACCCACGGAAGAAAGAGTCCTGCAAAAAGGTCTGGGCTATGTCCCCACACCGAGGAATGAAAAATGTTGCGACGTGTGCGAAATACAAGGTTTCTTTCGCAAAATCCATACACGCCTTCTTTCAAGACCAGTCACCACCAGTCAATAATGACTCTGGCCTACACAAACCTTCCACGTTTACGCCGAATAGCAGGCAGCATGATTCCTAATGAAGTGCTGACTTTTGAGCAAACGGTACTAAAGGATCTTAACAGAACGACCACCATTGCCCTGTTCCATAACCTGTTTAATGAAGAAACAGCTGCCATCAAGTCCTTAGCAAGTGACACTAGAATCACTAATAAACAAGCAGACAAAGGCGGCGCAACAGTGATTACAATATGAAATGCCGCAGGCAACTAAGTGATAGGAGGTACTACACTCCTATAAAAGAAGACCCTACCCCTAGGTTGAGCAGGGTCATCTCCACCATGGTTTTTGCTGCTGAGACGCAAGGGTGGATCACAAAGAAATAGGCAGATTTCTTGATGACAAAAGAACCCATAACTCCCTTTTCCAACTGTCTTCCTAAGATTCACAAGAAGACTACACCAGTACCAGGGCGACCCATTGTGTCAGGGATTGGGTCCATATTGGAACCTTTGTCCAAATTTGTGAACCATTTCATTCAACCCTTAGTTAGGGCTACCCCGTCCTTCATCAGGGACACCACTGATGCCATCCGCCTGCTTGAGGGTACTCAGCATCCAGAAGCAGTAGACCTACTGGTCACCATGGATGTTGAGGCCCTCTATAACTATGCCCCTCAGAGAGCTACACTAGAGGTGATTGAAGACTCTTTGGCCATTAGTGAGTGGCATTCTTCTACTCCGGTGGCCTTCGTATTGGAGTGTGCCAGCATAGCACTAACTGAGAATTTCTTTGAATACGACTCCCAGCTCTACCACCAAACGCAGGGCATGTCAATGGGCAGCACGGTCGTGCCGATTCTGGCATGCATGTACATGTCAGCATTCGAGGAAAGAGAAATCCTCAACCCCAGAAATCCATACATGGGAAATGTGTTGATGTGGAAAAGATTCATCAATGACATTTTGATCCTTTGGAAAGGTGATCGAACCAAATGCAATGAGTTTTGAACATGGATAAACACATTGAACCCGTTTCTGATATTTACAAACACTATATCAGAGGTCCCCTTCCTTGACCTATTAGTCAGAATAGAGGATGAGAAAATCTCCACTACCCTCTATCGGAAAACAACTGACAGAAACAACCTCCTACTCTTTAGTAGCCACCACCCTAGAGCCCTCAGACAGAACTTACCCTTTGGCCAGTTCCTTCGCATCAGAAGGAACTGCAGCACCCTTATGGATTACAAAAAGGAATCTAACAAATTGAAGCAGGATCTTCTCCAGAGAGAGTATCCAAGACTGGTGGTAGACACTGCACGCAAAAGAGCTCAGAACAATAACCGTGAGAGCCTTTTGGAACAAAAAAATAAAAATCCTGATCCTTCCATCACGTGTGTCACCACATACACCCCATACTCCAACCGGATAAGGAAAATAATCCACAAACACTGGCATATCCTCAACACGGGATCCCTGAACTTACCCGTTCCAAGGTTTGCGTTTAAAATAACTAATAATATCAAGGATAGGCTTGTCCTAATTGACCCAAAAAACAGAGTAGAGGGCAAACAATGCCGTGGGGTCTTCCTCCGGTGACAGGGCACTACCCGTGTGGTTCATGCTCTGTCTGTCACCTCACAAAAGTGACAAAGGAACTCAGTTTCCAGAATGGAGTTCATTGGAAAAAGGTCACCCATACCAACTGTAACACCACAAACTGTATTTATATAATGAAATGTAAGTGTGGTTTACTATACATCGGCATGACCACCAGGCCGGTCAAAGTCCGCATAATGGAACACAGGGGCAATTTCAGGTGCCAGAAGAGCAACACTAAAATGACCACCCATTTCAAAGATGCACGACATTCACCAGACGCATTTGAATGGGGTGTTCTAGAAGCACACACTGGTCTGCCAAAAAATGCACTGTTACGCATGGAACAATGGTGGGCGTACGACTAGCAACTGATCATTCAGGACTGAACGAAAACATCTCCTGGAGTCTCTTGACTTAAACAGTCTAATTACCACGCCATAACTTCCCTGACAATAAGCCACTCCAAGTATACATACTGCCACAACAAATACCACGCCATGCTGTCAATATAGGACTCCTCCGATGCCACACTCCCTGTGTTCATGAATTAACAAGTGATGACATATAACACTTATACATGTCCCATGACGACAGGCTTGTTTACACGGTCAGTCTACCATCCAACATCATTGGGGACGTTTGACACATAGGACTCACACTTGGTTGATTTCTACATCCCTTTAGATTAGGAATGGATTATACCTCTGGTTTCAAGGCCGGGGACCCTGACTACTGCCCGCTATTATGAAACTACCTTCTATACCAGCCTATACACTCTACCTCTACCATGACGGTTTTTGTTCTGTAAAGATTTGCTTTGTTTACCACCATACACTCTATCAGGCTATATTAATCCCTCTACCCCCTTGATGAACGAAGTGCTTTGGCCAGCGATTGTCTCCACATTTAGGCAAATTACATATACAACCCTCACAGGCCAGGCGATATGCAGCGGCCTCTGTGTGCTTTCTGCAGCATGTTCACGAGCCCGCAGTGCTTCCGTGTCTCCCAGCAAGGCGCCCGCACTGCAGTTCGCGCTCTAGGCTTCTGAACGCGTAGCGGTGCTTCCACCTGAAGGCCTGCCCACCATGCCGGCCGGCCCCGGGTACTTAGACTCTACACAGTGCCTCTGCTAGTTCTACCCGGACCGGCTTCGTGGGGGTAGGATCAACACGTCCCGACTTTAGCGGTACCGTAAGTACCTTGTTGACGCGTAGTTGAGCACAATGTGTACTCCTGCCCCATACACGACTGACACCCTCCCGTAGTAGCGAGAAGGTGTACCACTTATTGAGAGTCAATGTTGACTATGCCTACCCACTCCGCCTTGGCTATTTCCCAGTTGGGTCTCCTGGATGCAGGGGGTGAAGGCATGCTAAGGACTTCCCGCATTTGGCCACGTGCACTAACCCCTATCACAGGGTTGTGTTACCACCTTGCCCGGCCCCGGTGTTTGTGTTTTGCGTGGGATGCCGTTGAGTGTACTGGTCATATTAGGCATGATCCGGAGCACTTAACAGGTCACCCACTATGTCCACAGACTGATGGGCAGGTCCATGGGATAGTGTGACTTTTCCTGGTGGTGTGTCTCCATTTGGTGCTCGAGCATGATTGTGGCAACACGCAGTCCTGGCAGCCTCACTGGTGCCCTTATACACTAGTTTGACTCGATGTTCCGGTGGCTAATGCACCTGGGCCCTGCTGCATTTGAACTAAGTATGGGCGAAATTTGCAAATTCACGGTCCGCGAATTCGCGCGAAATCGAATTCTTGATCCGCATAATCCGCATATTCGTGCGAATGTGCGGATTTGGTTTTTTTTGCATGTTTGATGGGTTTTTTGCGTATTTGCGGACCGCTTGCAGCGCACCGACCGCGAAGTTGCCCATGCGGTCGTGCATGGGGGCGGCCAGCTTGCGCGCGTTGCGTATTTCCGTTTCCGGGTGCTATTGGCAATCTCGCGTTGTATGAGGCGCACTATTACGAGTTTGCGCGTGTTTTTGCGTGCTCGCGGGAGAAATCTCATGCGAACTTACCCACGCGGTCCTCAATAGGCGCGGCCATCTTCTTTTTCATTCATTGCTATGGTTCTGGGCCTGGCTTTTTTTTGCTCTTTTTTTGCTCATTATCTATCTCTCTATTTGCCTAGATCTATATTTTGTGTTTTTTTCAACTTTTTGTTACTTTAATAACTACTTTTTTTGCTTAGCTCTCTCTTTTATTTTTTTTCTTCCCACTATTCTTTTCTTCTTTCGGCCAGGACATGGCAAAGGGAGCTGGCAAATCAAAGGGGAAGGGTCCCGCACCCCGTAGAGGGCTCCCTTGCGGGCGATTGAGGGGAGTGGATGTAGTGGCCAGGGAGGTTTTTACCGCGATGGAGGTGGCCGCCCTGATATTTTTTGTTCAGCGCCACCTCCCTAAGACCGTGGCAGCAGGGGGCAGGCCCGGTCAAGGGTATGGCCTCTGGGAGCGTCGCCAGCAGTGGGATAAGGTGTGCCGGGCCATGCGGAGGGAGTCGGGGGTCCGGCGCACCTATGACCAAGCGACTCACCGGTGGGCCGACGTTCTCGACCGGGAGCAGGACCTGCTCCCCCTGCTTGGTGTGGAGATCCCTGGCCTTGGTGAGTAGCTATTTAATAACTACTTTGTATTCTTCTGCTCTGTGTAATATTGCTAATATATGTTTTTCCTGAAGAGCAAGAATGCTGCCTATTCGATTACATTGCAGGTAAAATAGTGTTTAAATAGCTTCTGTGATTGCAGGTGCTCGCCTCCTCAGTGGCGTTGCTACTATGCTTACTTGTTTGCAACTTTGTGCTGATTTGGCCTGAGAATGTGTATGAGTGTAGTACTTTACAGAACTGCGTAATGCTAGAGAGACTAGAGACTCAAGTCCAGTCCTTCCTTTGTACTCCTGCTGCCACTAAGAAGAAGGGATAGTGATGGATTGATAGGTTGAGTATATTATGACTTGTTATTAGTAGTAGTAGGACATTTTTTAGTGCTCTGCAATCATGATGACGGACTGTGTCTGTGACGTCGCGTGCTGCTGAGTGCTGGCAGTCACGTAGAACCTTTTTGTTGTTGGTTTCGTTAGTGATTTAAATAACTTTCCAAGTAGACGGTCTGCGAATCCAGCAAACCTGTACTAGTAGTATCCTTCTAGTTGACCAGATCTGATAGGTCAATACATGTAGTGCAATTGTTGCTAATTTGTTTCCTCGAGATAATTTTAGATTGTGGTCACAGAAATCAAATATTTCAAAAAAACAATCATCCATGTTGTGTTTCTTTATTTCATGATCATCAGCACCTCCCAGGGGCAAGGCGACTAGCACCATTGAGACTCCGGTGGAAGAAGGTGGACAGTCACAGGATCGGTCCCTTGCAGCCTCTTCTGCTGGTCCCAGTAAGTTGTTCTATTGTTATATTAATACTTCTACTTCCCTAACTTTTACAGCTCCTATTCATTACAAACTGTTTCCTAATTCTATTTTTTACAAAATAGTCTTTGATCTTCTTCTAATCTAAACTAATTTCTACATTCTAATCCTGCCTCTACCATCACTCTCTGTGCTACTACTATTTATGATTATGAGTCGGTCTGTGTAGGTAGGTAAGCTTGCCCAGTCGGCAAACGGTGTTAAACAAAACTCTGATCCAGCAATAGCTCTAGAGAAGGAGTGCAGTCATCTGGGTTGCCCTAGCAGTCTATTCCAGTCTTCTTAATGTAAGTGCTTTGACAATTTCCAACAACAAAATGGCAATGTTTACACCAAGAAAAAGGTAGCAGTTGCCTTTTTGATATGCTAGGAGCACATACCATACCACTAGTGTTTCAGGGACTATTCTGCACATAAAGAAGTATGGACAAGAGAAATAGAACATTATTGATGATAGGTGCAGTTCGACTTTCCACATACCTCAGTCCGAACAGAAGTTGGACCCCCAATCACCTGACCGACTATCTAGTGTGTCTGACCAATGATTTTACGACCCAGAAGAACAGAAGAAGACTACCGCCGAGTCCCGGCCTATCTGAGTCACTGAAACATGACTGCCAAGTGCAGTAGTTCAAACCCTTCCGCTCACTCACTCGTGAACGAAAACCACGCAGTGTTTGTTAGTTTTAAATTTTTATTTTCATTTAAGAAATGAAAAAATGATTTATTTATTTTTAATAGCGTAGTATTCGGAGCGAGCACTGCTGATAGATGACGTTAAAGTTTAAACAACATTCCCATGAATCAAATTACTTTAACGTAATAGTTAACAGACACATTAAATTATTAGAACTGTGCGGGAGCCCCCACCTTATTTTAAAGTACTTAAAGTACTACTGGTGATGACTTACTAGTAGTTGGTGAATCATCCTGCTGGCAGAAGGGCAATGTAATCTTCTTTCTGTTTTTAGAAAAATGGTGCACGTTAAGCAAGCAGTCATCAGTTGTACTAAGAAGTGTAGCATTTAATGGACTAAGCATATAAAAAGTTAACACCCTCCCCATAACCGGTACTTTTTTTCAATCCCAGTAATAAAAAATGTGTTATGTAACATTTTCTTCCATTACGAGACTAAATAGGGGATTGTGTATGGCATCTGAAAATATGACATGTTTTTTCTAGACGTCACAACATCTGATGCAGCACAGATGGCCACCAGTGCCAGGGCCAGCAGTGCGGAGGGCTCCACTCTAGGGGCGGATACGGCGGCGCCACCAGGAGGAGCTGGGGGGGAAGGCTCAGCAGCAGCGGACGGTGATAAGTTATTATACTCCTTACCTATTGAAATTTTTGAGTAGGCTCGCAAAGGAGTGTATGATGTAATGTACAGTACACAGTACACTAGTACAAGTACACTGTACTGTTAAGAACAGTTACTAATTTAGAACTACTTTTTTGGCTATCACGGAGAAACAGTCAACCTTGACTTGTAATAGCATTAGCGGCGGTACTTCTCGGGTAAGCAATGGCCCCCTCTATTCGAATTCAACTCAGCTGGCAAACTTTTATCGTGAAGCCAAGTCATATCAGATGTACTTGAGGGATGTGAAGAACGAAAAGTGAAAGAAGGGTGAAACGAAGGACGAGCAAGTCTTAACATTTATGACTGTAAAGAATGGTGTTTTAAAATGCAAGTCAAGAGAAGAAGACGGTGGTTTCCAAAATATAATGAAAAGGGTGTTAGTTGGTTGTTGAGAAAAAGAAAACTTGGTACATTTGAGACATTAAGAAGAATGATAGACGTACTTTTGAAGCCTGGATGTTATCTTCTTTTTCCTCATCGATAGCAGAGGTGTATGATGTAGTGGAGCAGACGCTGAGTGGGTGATGATTGTTACTTTGAACAGCATGTCCGTGCCAAAGTAGCATAGCTGAGGAAATCCAAATACTAGAATTTGTGATTGTTCACAAATACTCCCTGCCTTGACTAACAGTACAGTACTTTACTTTGCAAGCACAGCATCTATTGTGTATGGATTGTATAGTTGACAACATTATATCAAGTCAAGTCCCTTCCTCCGCCAATTATGGGTACCACACTCACTCCCTATGTTAATAATTTTATTTCAGCTGTGTCATGGGTGGACTATCGCTGTAGTTCACTCAATCTATCAAAACAAAGCACCTAAAGGCATCCATCATATAACCAAAGATCATGTGATTGGCAGGAAAATGATATATGATCAGAATTGAATAATCTTTATTCTTCTTTTGTAGTAGTCAAGGCCCGGGGGGGCAGTGCGAAAGATATCTTTACATTGAGCAGTAACCCTTGATGTAACCGAGTATGGCCACTGGCAGAGCCACCCCTATAGAAAAGTAAGAGCTTCCTATCCCCTCCTGCATGTACTGCTTAAAGTGCTGCGAGTCTGCGTAATCATGGATTGTGTCTGTTTTTCTAGGGTACAAGCTGAGTGACCTGCCATGCCGGCTACCACAAGTTCACATACCAGTAATTTCTTTTGCAAAACAAGAGAAAAAAACAGAAGACTTTTTTTTAGTACTCTCTGAATATGTATGTATTAGTGAGTCCATCCCTAGTCCTGCTAGTGGAATTCCTGAAACTCCCAGTAATGTCACAGGCCTACAAAGACGGCGGAAAGGTACAAGCCAAAATGTTATACTGTGTTTGCTACTTGCTGGTGTTACTGAGAGTCAACTTTCCGTTGAATTATTTTGACTTTATGTTAAAAACTATTGGCTATAGTATTTTTCTTTCTTTCTTCATATAGATCCTACTCCGAAAAAGCTCACCCGAAAGGAGATGGTTGTCCGGGCCAGGCTCCGTAAGCTGGAGGCTATTTGTGCCGAGTATCGGTGGCTGTGGCCTCGGGAGCAGGAGGAGGAGACAGCAACCACTGCATCCTCCTCCAGTGCCCTTGTGTCCACCAGCCAGAAGCCTCCAGCCAAACGGAGCTGTGGCCCGACAGCCTCCCTCGCCGCACAGCAGCAATACAATCATCTGCCCCCCCCCAGAGCCTGGATGGTACGTCAGCGCCGCCTCCGTAAAAGAGTGGAGTACCTGGAGCGGTTGGCCTAAAAACATCAGCGCCAGCTCCGGGACCTCCGCAAAGAGCTGCGGGACGTGCAGCAACAGCTGTCCACACTACGCCACCGGAGGAAGTGACTGTCCCTTGCCCCTTTTTTAAAGACTGTTGGGGGGTGGGAATTGGGTGTTTGGGAAAGGGGACTTTTGGACTTTTGGACATTGGTTGGGGTTAGGCAGGGGGTGAGTTGGGTTAATTTATTTTATTTTTGGACTACATGAATATATTTCTTAATAATTATTTTTCATACCAAAGCATAGTATACGCGTTCATATTATTTTGTGTGGAGGTGAGCGGTGGTTACTGGACGTTTGGTTACTTCCAACTCACCAGCATGAATGAAACATCTAGTCCTGAAATGTACCAAACTGCCAGTAACCGAGTTAGTGAATTCAGTAGCCCTACTAGTACTTTACTAGTAGTCTCTGCTTTCCTCCCAGTCCTAGCCCATTATTCTACCTCTCCAAAATGCTTATCTTACCTGTGATTCGTGTTTGAGAATAGGGGTAGCCACAGGGCTGCCTGCATGGCAAATGGTGATTAAGGTTGGTTGTTGACTTCAATCCTCGACGGATGAAATATCATTGTTGTGCTGGTAGTAGTAGTGGTACACACTGGCAGTAGCAGCATATGAAAAAAAAGGAAATGAAACATTGAGTGGCCTGAGCGTAGCATTAGAAACAGTACAATAGATAGTACGCTACAGAACAGTGCCATAAATTGTAGCCTAAGCAGTGCTAAAGTATTCTAAATATAAGTACTAGTTTTGTGGACTAATGCCACTATAAGAAATATTATGAAGGCAAAGGATACTTAAACATAAGAATTAACCATTTGATTTGTCATGTGTACGAGCATGATGTTTGATGCTCAATCCACGATGTCGCACATGAAATTCAATTTCCCAACATTTTTCTGGTGCTTAGACCTTATCCTCCCCTGCAAGTGTGTGGAGTTTCTTGTTGTCATAGTCATACCTCAATGAAAAACCACACAGTCCGGGGGAAGAGGGTTAGGGGTTTTGAAGATTGGATGGGAATGGGGTTTTTTGGGAAAAGTTTTGTGGAGAGATGAAAAAACACTGCATGGACAAACAACAAATGAAGAGAAACAAATGTTTGGATTCAAAGATATCCATAAATCTTTTAAGGGACATAAAGGTAGTGCACTACTGCATGCAGGAAGTTGTTTGCTAAACGGATGGTTAGGTTACTGAAAAGTTGTACTTACTACATCTTATTAGTATGAGGAAACAATTTGACATTGACACTAGTACAGGGCTGCATTAATTATGCAATTTCACTTGCCTTTCTGCCCCCATAGAGAATAAACACTTATTATTAGTACATTAAGTTAGTTATAAAAGTAGCAAAGAAACGTATGAAATAGCTGGAGAGATGACTTTGAAGCAGAGAACAAAGAAACGCACCTAGTCACATTCGTAGAAGTTCAAGTTTTTTAGAACAATAACATTTAAAAGGAGAAGTTAAGAGATTATACTGTAACTTTATGTTGTAGTTGTCCTGTTAAATTGGTGAAGTTGCATGCATCCAGCCATTCCTCTTATTCGCGATATACTCCTCCATTCCATCTTACGCTCCGTCGATCAATATTGGTGACCAGACACACTGTCCACTGGCTGCCTGATGAGTAATTGCGGATGGCGTCTGAGTTCAGCGTTTGTTCCATGGCACATGGTAAAAGCCGTCCTGTAATTTTTGATGGGAAAAAACAGGAAGTGAACCAGTTAAAAAAATCTAAGGTACGCTGTGTAGTGCAAAAATAACACTTTCAGTTTTCAGAGCTGACATTATTATTATATACAATCATCACTTCAAAAGTGCGTAACCTGGTTCTCCTTTACAAGGATAGTAATAGTAACTATGGTTGAATTCTGCAGATCCACCATGGATTTCCTTAAAGAAAATTGCAAACAAAATTAGACATTCCCAGGAGTGCTCCCACACCCCTGAACCCAGTCGGCAAAATGTAGAACACCCCCAAGTAGCCCCCTAAAAACATGCGATACTGCTACCAGGTTGAACCCTAACTTCAAAACGGGCCAAAACGCACTCTGCAAGTAGGCCCAAACCCCCCTTTCTCACCGTGAATTTTCTTCAAAACACTTGCAATCAAAATTAAACATTCCCAGGAGTGCCCCTAGACCCCGTAACCCAGGCGCAAAACTGTAGAACCCCCCCAAGTAGCCCCCCAAAAACATGCAATACTGCGACGGGGATGAGGCCTACTTGAAAATCAAGCAGAAAGCGCACTTTGATATTAGGCCCAAAAGACCCCTTTTCCACCATGGATTTTCTTCAAAACACTTGCAATGATTATTAGACATTCCCAGGAGTGCTCCCAGGCCCCTAAACCGAGTCGCAAAAATCTAGAACCCCCCCCAAGTAGCCCTCCGCAGAAAAGCAATTTTGGTAAAAAAAAAGAAATTCACCTCGGATTTTCTTCAAACCACTTGCAATCCCAATTACACATTCCCAGGAGTGCTCCCAGACCCCTGAACCCAGTCGCAAAAATGTAGAACACCCCCAAGTAGCCCCCAGAAAAAAGCGAAAGTGCTAACCCTAACTCCAAATCGTTCCAAAACGCACTCTGCAACTAGGCCCAAACCACCCTTTTCCACCATGGATTTTCCTAAAAACATTTGCATTCAAAATTAGACATTACGAGTAGTGCTCCCAGAGCCCTTAATCCATTCGCATAAATCTAGAACACCCCCAAGTAGCCCCCTAAAAACATGCAATACTGCTACCAGGTTGAACCCTAACTCCAAATCATGGCAAAACGCGCTCTGAGCTAGGCCCTACCTCCCCTTTCCCAACATGGATTTTCTTCAAACCACTTGCAATCAAAATTAGACTGTGCCAGCAGTGCTCCCAGACCCCAAAGCCCACCCCCAAAAACCTAGAAGCCCCCCAAACAGCCCCCCAAAAACAGGCAAGTGAGCAAAAAACGGAAAAACTTTTTCACCATGGATTTTCTCCAAACCACTTGCGCCCGATATTAGACCTTCCCAGCAATGCCCCCAGACCCGTCAACCCACCCGCAAAAAAGTAGAACACCCCCAAACAGGCCAAAAGCAAAAATGGAAAATGTGACACTTAGAACATTTTCGGCCTACCTTCAATTCAGTCCAAACACGCTCTGCAGCTAGGCCCTAACTCCCCTTTTCCACCATGGATTTTCTTAAAAACAAATGCAATCAAAATTAGACGTTGCCAGCAGTGCTCCCAGACCCCAAAACCCACCCCTAAAAACCTAGAAGCCCCCCAAACAGCCCCCCAAAAACATGCAATACTGGTATATTCAAAACATGGCAAATTGTTCACCAAAAATTGCTGTTCAACTTTTCAGCACTTCCACTACTTCGATCCTCTTGAAACTTACCTGTACACTTGTTCCAGCGATTTCCAAGAATCTCCGCAAGGCAGAACAAAATCAAACCACTGCGCTCTTTGAAGAAGAAGAAGAAGAAGGTAATTCATCTGCCTTGAGGGAAATGGATAGGTGGAGTCTGGAGGAGGAGGATAGAGGAGCATGATTGAGTTGTGACCTTGTGAACCTCAGGAATGCAGACTGCGGCACCTTCAAATCAATAAGGAAAATAAGATGAAGACAGTGCTGCTGATGGACGTGTTGTGAGAGTCTTGTTGTGGTAAAAGTTGCAAAACAAAGAAAGACACACAGGAACAAAAGAGAATAAGGACGAAAAAAAGGAAGTCATTTACAGGCCTTGGTGTCATACAAGTAGAGCTCGTCCTCAAACTCTATGAACTGAGACGGGAGTAGGTCAGCTAACAGAGAAGAACTTCCGTCACCTAAGTCGGTGTCCTCTTCTTCCTGCGTGCATTCACGTATTTTGTAATCTGGTGGTATGAAGTGCTGATTCATCTTGATCAGTGTTAACCTCTCCACATTTTTGGGCGAGAGGCGGGTCCTTTTTGAAGTTACAATGGCACCAGCAGCACTGAAAACACGTTCAGAAGACACACTTGCGAGTGGGCAAGACAAATAATTTAGAGCCTGGTTGGTGATCAGTGGCCATAGAGGCCTTTTCCTGTACCAATATAGCAATAGGTTCTTATTAACAAAGACCTCTGTTGGGTCATCCAGATAGGCCTGCACCATCGACTCAAGGTTCTCCACGGTTGCTCCACTTTGCGTACCATCTGTGGCCTTTGCAGCACTGGAACGAGCAAACCTTTGATGAGTTAGCCAATCTGCTTCTGACAATAATATGCCTGGGCCTGGTGCAGGTGAGGATGATGATACGGTTGCTGATGGTGTCGTTAACGGCTGGGAGGGAAAGTGACTCCCTTTGGCCACAGATTCAGAAGTGGAACTTGACCCCGGATGGCCTGCTGATTCAGTTGTACTTCTGCCGGCTCATTGAATTTTCTGCCGCTCTTTTTCGAACCGAGTGGCTGACACAGCTAGCCAATGTTTGTACTTTGAAACATCTGCTTCATCAAAAGGAATTAATACTTTGCTGGCCACTGCCTTTTTATAGCGTGGATCCAGAATAGTGGCACAAATGTAATGTTGTTCTGTATGTATGTTTTTAAGCCTTTGATTGTCAACTAGGCGGCTTAATAACCTCTCCGCCAACTGTCATTTGGCGGAGAGAACCGCCTTCAGTTGGTGCTCTAGCATGACCAACAATGGGATAGCTTTGCCCAAAGAACAGTCCTCCCTGCTGACTTCACGCCTGAAGACCTCAAAAGGACGAAGCATGTCTGTCAGCCTTGCAACTAGCTTCCATTCCTCCAACTCTAGCCTCATGTCTTTCATAGTAGAACCCAGTTTATAGACATAATAATGTATTACCCCCCACTGCTCAGACAGACGCTCAAGCATGTAAAAGGTTGAGTTCCAATGTGTTGCCACCTCCTGGATGAGTCCTTTGACTGGAAGTCTACGTTCATGTTGAATGCTCCTCAGTTCCTTTCGGGCCTTAAAGAATGGCTGAAATGTGTGCAGATATTTCGGCAGGTGGTCAGTAACTTGCTGACTGTGTTTTCGTTTTTCAAGAAATCTTGCACCACGATGTTAATACTGTGCGCCAAACACGGCACTCTGAAATAGCCACCATCATGCATGGCCTTAACTATGTTACTGCCATTATCCGTGGAAACATAACCAACTATGCGATGTATTGGATGCAGCCATTCAGACACCTTCCTATCAAACTCGTCCAAAAGGTTAGGTGCAGTATGAGTTTTCTCCATGGCAAACATGGCTAATCTTGCATGTTTCCGAGTAGCTTGAAAAACTGTGTCCGGGTCAACACCTGCACTTGTCTTGTCTCTAACCCCTGCAAAAGAGACCCAGTGTGCAGTGATGCACATGTAATCAAGGGCTTGGCAACTGGTCCACATGTCTGTTGTCAAGTGGATAGTGTGAACAGCACTCTTCTGCAAAGCTGCCCCAATCGCCTCCAGCACATCTTGATGTACTGCTGGAACCGCAACTCTGGCAAAAGAGGACCGGCTAGGAACCTTCCATTTAGGGCAGACTGTTGCCACAAATTCTAGAAAACCCACCCCTTCCACGAAAGAAAAAGGGAGAAGGTACTGCGCTAGTATTTTAGCCAGCTTTGCGTTATACAGACGTACCGTTGGGTGGTTGCGTTCGAATGGCGCCTCCGACCAAAACATGCTTCTAATGGTGGGCTGGACCGTTTTACGTGATGATGATGATGATGCAAACTTCAAACCAGTTAGGCTCATTGATGTACTTTTTTGCATTGGTGTCTGTCCCAGACTCTTAGTGTGCCTCATACATGTTGCAGGGGTAGAGGGTGTTGGCGCTACCACTGCAGTGCTGCTGCCAGGGGTACTGGGTGTACCAGAACAAATGTCGGTCGGTCCTTGACTTCCCCCTTGCACAATCAGCCCCTCGTCAGCATCAGATGCAATGTGAATGAATACATTTGGATCAGTTCTACTTTGGACTTCCTGGATCTTACTTAGGTGCGCATACCACTGGATAGTGTGGTGTTTTTGAGATGACCTCTGTGGCCTCCGGTACCATAGTTGGTACCAAGCTTACCCGGACTAACTAATACTTTACAAATCAAACAAACGACCATGTTTTCAACCTTTTCGCTAACAGTAAAGTAGTCCCAAACTGGGGACTGGGGACTGGCGATGTCTGCTGGTGGTGGAGGTGCTACTTTGACTTTCAATGCCAGATGAAGTGGAGAATGGGCGTGGCTGAATTTGTTTCTGTTGTTCACTTACAGCACCACTATTTGAGGTAATGGAGGTCGAGCTGGATGGAGGTCCCTGCCGGCCCTTCTGAGTAAAAAAGATGGAAGCTGTAGGTCGTGTTGGTGTTGTAGTTAACTGCGTTGGTGGTACCAGTGCCACGCCGCCCACATCCCGCTCAGCAGCCATTCGGGATAGGGTGAAAATGTCTGTCTGCTGCATGCCCGCTGGGGCTGGAGTGACGTCTGTGATGACTGGGTCATCGTCAGACTGTTCATCAGCAGCAGAAGACACCACTTCTTGTTCGTCGTCATCACTCATAAGTCGAAGCCTTGCAGGAACCTTCCTTTTAGGCTTAGCTACCTTTGTCGGCTCATGGCGTGCCTCACTCTCAGACTGCATTTGTGGGTTCCAATCAGGATCAAGGTCAGCATAATGAAGGGGGCTTGAAGAAGAACTTGTAGTAGAAGTAGTAGTAGTAGTAGTAGTAGTAGCCCTCCTTGACCTTTTTCTTGCTGGGGATCTGGAAGACAATGTATCATCCTCAGGAGGAGTGGCTTCCTCGGATGATACCTCCACTTATATATCAATTTCCTGATGTGCCCCTACTTCTGGAGGAACAAGCGTTGTAGGCAGTTGTGCAGATCCATGAACCTCTAGTTGCATCTCTCCAAGCAACTCTCCATGCGCCTCTCCTTGCGCCTCTACTTGCGCCTCTCCTTGCGGCTCTCCTTGCGCCTTTCCTTGCCCATGTACTTGCGCTTGTACTAGTTGCACCTGTGGTTGTCGTTGCGGCTGTGGTTGTTGAACACTCGTCGGCTGAGTTACACCCGGCGTTGATTGGATGATACTTTCTTGTGATGAGCCAACATCACTGGTCGATGGTGACTGAACAACCAAGGAGGCTGCCGCAGCAGCACTCATGGTCTTGGACCTAACTTGGCGAGGTGGCACAGAGCCCAATGAAGCGGAGGTGCTGCTTCCAGCTTGGTCCCAGGCGGACAGAGCTGCTGCTGCAGGCGTAGTTTTTTTTCCCAAAAAAGGTGTCGGTGGGCACACCAGTCTCCTTGGTAGGTGGTGCCACTTGCTTCTTCTGCTCCTTCTTACTGGTAGTGGCACTGGCAACTTTTTTCGCTGAGGCACTACGGCCTCCTTTCTTTGGGCCCATCTTCTTCAAATGTCAGAACAGCAGGCCACAGTTGCACGAGTTGCAGAGTTGTCTTGTCTGTGGCCACACGTGACGTCACGTGACGTTGTGCTGCACACACCACTGCAGGACTTCTTTCTGGCACTGGTGGTTCTCTTGTGCACCTAAAAGCAATGGAAGCCAGAGGAACAACAGTTAAACACCCCAAAAAGTCGACAAACACACAAAAATCAACACAATCCAATGCCATCCATGCCCTCAATGATGTTTAAATTCAAGACACCCCACAGAAAGACTTGGTCCGTGCACCACTGAGTACCCCTGGGCATAATGGATGAAATCAAGGCAAACTGGGTGCCGGCCTGAGCACACTGCCTGGCTTCAAAATGGCCCCTTGAGCCTTGACCCCCACCGCATGGCCAGGCCCTGCCTGGACCAGGCCTCAAAATGGCCCCCACCCACATGGCCAGGCCCCAACAACACCCCAAAAAGTCAAAAAACACACAAAAATCACCACAATCCAATGCCATCCATGCCCTCAATGATGTTTTAAATTCAAGACACCCCACAGAAAGACTTGGTCCATGCACCACTCACTACCCCTGGGCCTAATGGAAGAAAGCAAGGCAAACTGGGTGCAGGCTTGAGCACACTGCCTAGCTTCAAAATGGCCCCTTGACCGCCAGCCACATGGCCAGGCCCTGCCTGGACCAGGCCTCAAAATGGTCCCAACCCACATGGCCAGGCCTCAACAGCACCCAAAAAGTCAAAAAACCCACACAAATCACCACAATCCAATGCCATCCATGCCCTCAATGATGTTTAAATTCAAGACACCCCACAGAAAGACTAGGTCCATGCACCACTGACTACCCCTGGGCATAATGGTTGAAAGCAAGGCAAACTGGATGCAGGCCTGAGCACACTGTCTGGCTTCAAAATGGCCCCTAGACCCCCTCCACATGGCCATGCCCTGCCTGTACCAGGCCTCAAAATGGCCCCCACCCACATGGCCAGGCCCAAACAACACCCCAAAAAGTAAAAAAACACACAAAAATCACCAAAATTCAATGCCATCCATGCCCTCAATGATGTTTAAATTCAAGACACCCCACAGAAAGACTAGGTCCATGCACCACTGACTACCCCTGGGCATAATGGTTGAAAGCAAGGCAAACTGGGTGCAGGCCTGAGCACACTGCCTGGCTTCAAAATGGCCCCCTGACCCGCACCACATGGCCAGGCCCTGCCTGTACCAGGCCTCAAAATGGCCCCCACTCACATGGCCAGGCCCCAACAACACCCCAAAAAGTCGAAAAATCACCACAATCCAATGCCATCCATGCCCTCAATGATGTTTAAATTCAAGACACCCCACAGAAAGACTTGGTCCATGCACCACTCACTACCCCTGGGCCTACTGGCTAGTGAGGCTTTACAGGCACCCCAACATTTTTTTTTAAAAATCAACATATAACAGTGAGCTAAAATTCCATGACATAAACGAGAATTAAGTTTAAAAAAAATCACAGAAACAGTTGTATCATGCACCCATGACTAACCCTGGGCCTACTGGATACTGTGGCTACCCACAATATATATTTTTTTAAAGTTGTGAAAAAAGTTTTAAAACTGTAGTTGCAGCAACTGCAATGCCCCAAACAAACAACACCAACTTACTTGTAAAATCTCAAGTCCAAAAGTTATCCAAACTCCAAAGTCCAAAAAGTCCTCAAATACAAATATCCAGCAGCAACCACAAAAAGTAATCCTTCCAGCTCCAGATCCAAATCAAAAGTGACCAGGACATGGACAAAGCACTGGGAGGAGCCTGCTGGACAAGAACAGGAAGTTGGAGACTCTGGGGCACTTCCTTCCTCCCACCCCCCCAAAAATGGACTCCTTGCACCAAACAATGCAGCCAAATGTCAATCTGAGGAGTTATTCTGATCAAAATCACCATTTTCAGAAGGTTTATGCTTCCTGCGGTGCATTTCTTGTGCAGAATTGCAATTTTTGCAATTTCGGGAAAGCGAGCTGTTCAAATCTCCCGCCGGAAGTCAGCTGCACGCCGCATCTACGTGTTGGGCATTGTTTACTCCCGCAATGCGTAATCGCGGGCCCTTATGACGTACTCGCGTTGTCAAACTCTCACTGTGCAAGATGGCGAGCCGCGATGACGTAATTGCGTTCAAAAAAATCTCGTGCGATCGATCACGCAGCAAGATCCAAAATGGCGCAGCATACGCAAACCAGGAGAAAAATAACTCGCTGGACTCAGAATCACGGTAAGTCAACGCCGCGCGCGATATTGTATTTTTCAAGCGCGACCAAGCAAAAAAATCCACAACTTGCGAATTTGCGGATTTTTGGGCAAATTCGCGCAATTCGCGGACCGCGAATTTGCCAAAAATTCACTAATTCCACGAACATAACGGATTTCACGCCCACGCTTAATTTGAACCTAATTACTGTTTTACTTTTGCTTTTCTCAACAGTCATTTTTGTTTTATTGCAGATTGTGTTTTTATGATCTACAAGGTACCACTTTTTAGGGTGCTGTAATGGTGGTCATTTACACATTATAGCTCCATGTTGATCACTACAAAAAGGTGTAGGTAGATCTTTATTGGTCCTGATGAATTGCCATCTAATAAGTTAATGGGCAAGAAACATGATGACCCCCTCTTTTCACAAGCGCATACACTCCACATCCTAGAGTGAAGCTAAGCATCTTGTTGCACTTTTAATTAGGGTAGGGGCCACGTTCATGAAAATTGTTTTGAGTTTACCACCTCCCCTGTTTTAACTCACTTCCTTACACTCATCTTTCACCTACAGTGTTCTAGGCCCTCACACGCAATTCACCCACCGTCAAAAGGAAAACAAATCTCCGCCAAGAAGGCCCCATCACGGATGCCGATCGGGTATTGCACCGCCGACCCAATAAGGAGCAGACCCGATGATGACGCAAGACACCTTGCTGGCTGGGTGTGTGAGGGTCTTTTTCCGAAAGGAGAGGTCTCCTCTCCCCACTTCCATGACTTTATATTAGTTATGAAGCCCATGCATAAAACACATAAAACCCTGCATGTTATGTTAGGAACTGCATACCAATATTGTGTAGCTTGATTCACGGATGTGTATGCTGAACCTGGATGAATAATAGTCCGTTCCTCCCCTCTCTTTGTTTCAAATATAAAGTAGGAACCCCTGACTACAGGAATTTTAATTTTGCCTGGACTAAACTCTGCTACAGAAACCAAGTACTTTGATGATCTGCTCGATGCTGGTTGACTGAAGAATCTCCCTTGGAGTAAAGGAGTTACTCCCCTGCTAAGCAGGCACCTAAACGCATCTGACCAGTTTGCATCTCTGAAGCTCCTGAGGACTCTGTAGATTTCTGCAATACAGGAGGTGGTTTTCTGATGTCTCTGAGGTTGATCTGTACTCTCAGCATTTCTGAGGCTCGCATCCCTCGTGGGGACCGTGCAACCATGAACTCTTGTACACCGTGTTCTTTTGCAGCAGCATATGCTTTCCGGTAACCACTGAGGCTGTGCTTTGGGGTACTTGTGGTCCTAACCCCGAGCAGTGTTTCCACTGAAGATTTTTGGCCTACACTTCAAGAGTATTCCGTGAGCTGGTATTTTGTGATTCCTCTCGAGGTCCCTTCACGATCCCGGGTCCATTGGCCTGTGGGTCCCTGTGAAGGTAACTTTAACTTTGCGTGGGATATCCTGGTTTCTCCAGACGTGCCCTGGCTCTCCGTTGCTTGGCGAATCCCCAGGAGATTTCCTCTGATTTCCTCTGACCGCGTGGGTTGCAGTTGCCAAGGCTTGTTGGTGTTCCATCCGAACACGGACCCCCCAGCACTCGACCTCCTTTGTGGGACAGCTCACCTCCAGATTTTGGTTGTCGTCAACGTCTCCTGGTCCCCGTGGCTGCAGAGTAAATGTTAGGGTTAGTGCACAGCAAAGAGCATGTCCCCTCTCATTGCACTAGTGGTCTCTGTAATAGCTCTCTTTAAACATACTATGCATTGGTCTCTGTAATAGCTCTCTTTAAACATACTATGCATTGGTCTCGGTAATAGCTCTCTTTAAACATACTATTGAAAGCCTTTCTTGTTATCGTAGCCCCTCCCTAAGACTTCTGTGTAAGTTGCTCAATGTATTCACAAGTTTGGACATTGCTGTCTTGTTTGCACACTGGACCTTGCTTTTACCAAGGCTTATTTAGAGCATTCCTCCCTAAGCCATGTGTTACTTTAACTCATTAGCATAATAACTGAAGCTCTGCACACCTGCTTGTGAGAACCACACCCAGTTCTTCGAACCACACCCAGCTCTTCGAACCAGACCCAGCCCTGTCTATAAAAGGCAGCCCCTGAGCCTCACCCAGTGCTTGTGCTCGTCTACCTCCCACTTACCTGAGTACAGATCCTTCGGTGCTGGCACTCCTGCTCTCTCCAGACCTTCATTGGCTTCAACGGGCGCGGCTGCTGGCTCTTCCTTCTTCCGGTTTCCGGGTCCTTCTTGCCTCAGCCCCTCTTCTGTCCACTGCTATCGACCTGCAAAAGAGAAAGAGGACAAGGTTAGACTGATCAGTATCCCTTTTCAGCAACAAGTAAGTGCAAAACTTTTTATTACCTGAAAGAACTTTGTTGGCGATTTCTGGATTCATGTAAAGACAATTTGGAACAAGATATCTCCCACGAACTTTGTGGTTCAAACCCTTTGTTACAAGAATACTTTGTGGAACTTTGTGAAATAAACATTGTTTTACATGGAACTTTTTAAGAATTGAACAACAGAGGAAACCATTGACAGCAAGGCAAACAGTAAATCAAGGACTTGCACAAATTACCTGTAGTACTTTGATGTAAAAGTGCAGTATTTGTTTTATAAAAAGTCTGGAAGTGTGTTAAAAGTGAGTTTACTATTAAGAATTTAGGCTTTAGTTATATTAAGGTGAATGTTAGATGTTGGTAATTCTGATAATGATATTCGTTTGATTTTACAGAAGTTTTACAGTAATAGAAAGCACATCCCAGAACAGTAACACATTCCAAACCTGGAAGCTAAAGACCAGGATCCAAGAGGTACTTTTAGAAGAGAATGTCTAAATAGATTAAGGGTTAGTCAGGAACACATTTAGGGATAGGTTGCACTTATCTGTTCTTTGTTTATGTTTCATTAGGCACCAGTTTCTACAGAAGTCAGAGAGGGCCGCAGATTTTAGCAGCACTTCTACAGTGGAAATGCAAGAACGGTGTTGTCTCTCTTTTTTTATTTTATCCACTTCCCCCTTTCCCTTGAGCTTCTGGTTCTTAGTGCACTGTTTAAAACTAGTGTGCTGGAACAAGCAGTTTCAGGGTGGGGTCGGACTTGTCTTCAACCTCCATCAGAACTGAACAGAAACTCAGGTGAGCTGGGCTTTAACAGAAGCACAAGCCTTTAAAATATTCAGTTCTGTTAGACGATGAATGCCGGGGAAGAAACAGAGGGCATTGACTCCACAGATATGGCGAAGGCCCTAAACGAGGACTTGGCCCATAATGAATCAGTGCCTGGTATCTTGCAACATATGCAAGAGGAAATAGAGAAATTAAAGTTGGAAAACACCTTTTTAAAACAGGATTTAAGCAGGTATAAACCTAGGGAATCCCAGTTGAACACAGCTTTTACGCCTTTGTTTAAAACCTCCTCAGAGACAGGGGCGCGAGCAAAACATACAACTTTCCCTCCCCCAGTTGAGGTTACTGTTAATGTTTCTAATGCTGTGCCTTTAGCAGCACCTGAACGTTTTCATGGAGATAGTAACAAATTCCATGTTTTTATCAATCAATGTCAATTACACTTCGTTTGTAAACCACAACAGTTCCCTACTGATGCTACGAAATTGGCATTCGTCTTGTCTTATTTGGGAGGTACAGCAGACAATTGGTCAATTCCTTTCGTGGATAGAGATGATCCCATCCTCCATAATTGGAATCAATTTAAACGTACTATGACCAGCCTTTTTGCAAAACACACTTTTATGCTGGCAAGTGATAATGAGCTTTTAAATCTTAAACAAGGTAACAAGGATTTATTGACCTATCTCACTTGTTTTAATTGTTTACTCACCGAGACACGTTGGCCAGAAGGAAAGCGTGTCTCCCTTTTTTCATAAAGGTTTGAGGAATGAGTTAAAAGACGCGCTGGCTCATATAGTTGATTTGCCAGAAGACTATTCTGACTTTGTAGATTTAGTCGTGAAATTGGAACACAGACTAGGAGAAAGAAAGGGAGATAAATCCAAACTGGAATCGCGGTTAACTTTTATTAGACATGAGAAGAAAGACACAGATAATAAACTCCCTGAACCTGAGCCTATGCAAATAGGAACACTCAGAGGTCCACTCACGTCAGAGGAAAAAGAAAGATGGAGAAAACTTCAATTATGTTTATATTGTGGCAAGGCAGGACATTTTGCCAGAGAATGTCCAGCAAAACCTAAAACTTCACGAAAGGGTACTGTTCCCTCTATCACCTCAACTGAGTCGGGAAACGATTAAGCTCGTCAAGGGGGGAGGTTACTTGTTCGAGAAAACATCCTAATCAAACCTCTAATTCTGCAGCCTTCATGGTACCGCACATACCTAGACATTTCATAATTCAGATCTTTTTAATTGTTACTACCCAAGTTAGACATTCTCTCCCTGTCCTACTGGATTCAGGAGCAACAGGACATTTTGTGGATAATAAGTTAGCTAACACATTAGGTCTTCCTATTTGCCTAAAGCCTTGTCCAGAAGCAGTATGTGCAGTGGATGGGTCAGAATTGACCTCTGGATTAATCACAAAACAAACAAGTCCCCTTGTCATGGTCTGTCAAAACGGGCACACAGAGATGATTAGCTTTGATCTGATAGATACCCCTAATTTTGGCTTGATTCTCGGGGTACCCCGGTTAACAACTCATAACCCAAACATTGATTGGGTGAACAGAACAGTTACTTTGGATTCCTCATTCTGTAGAACCAA
This sequence comes from Lissotriton helveticus, assembly GCF_964261635.1. Classification (NCBI taxonomy): domain Eukaryota; kingdom Metazoa; phylum Chordata; class Amphibia; order Caudata; family Salamandridae; genus Lissotriton; species Lissotriton helveticus. The sequence goes on along the minus strand of NC_136069.1, from coordinate 610,250,302 downwards.
TTGCTATCAAGAAGCAGGTACAGAACAGAGCACAGTAATACACTGTGCTAGTGTTACACAAGACGAACCAAGTCTCCCTCCTGAATATTCTGACTTTAAAGACGTTTTTGATCCAGTGAAGGCTAGTGTGTTGCCCCCACATCGGTCATATGACTGCCGTATAGATCTTATCCTAGGGGCCCCTTTACCTAATAACAGAGTATATGCTTTGACTGACGAAGAGACCAAATATTTAAGAACCTACCTAGACGACCTACTACAGTCTGGGTTCATCCGACATTCCGCATCTCACGTGTCATCTCCACTTTTTTTTATCCCGAAGCCGGATAAATCTCTGCGTGCGTGCATCGACTATAGAGGACTAAATAAGGCTACAATAAAAAATAAATATCCTCTTCCTCTAATACCTGTGTTGTTGGATCAATTAAGATATTCTACTGTATACACTAAACTAGATCTGCGGGGAGTTTACCACCTGGTCCGAATAAAAGAGGGGGATGAGTGGAAGACAGCTTTCAAGACAAAGTTTGGTCCATTTGAGTACACAGTAATGCCCTTTGGGTTGTGTAATGCCCCTGCGGCCTTTCAATTCTTTATAAATGAGGTCCTACACGAATTCCTAGACGTTTGTGTCATAGTATACATAGATGACATCCTCATTTACTCTAAGAACCCGGAAGAACATACCCAACATGTTCGTGCAGTATTATCCAAGTTAAAAGAAAATCATCTCTTTGCTAAACTAGAAAAATGTACTTTTAATGTCAGCAAAGTGGACTTTTTAGGATACTGCCTGTCACCTCAAGGAATAATTATGGATAAAAAGAAAATTAGTGCTATTACTGATTGGCCAGAACCATCATCTGTGAAGGATGGTCAAAAATTTCTGGGTTTCGCCAATTTTTATAGGAGGTTTATTTCTCATTTTGCAGACATTGCAGCCCCAATAACCCCCTTGTTGCGGAAAGGGCAACGATTTCTTTGGTCTGATGAGGCGACACACGCCTTTCAACTTCTGAAACAAAAGTTCACTTCAGCCCCAATTTTGAAACATCCTGATCCTGCCTTGCCATTTTTTGTTGAAGCGGATGCTTCACAAGTAGCTTTAGGAGGAGTTCTCTCTCAACGAGACGCAGTAGATGGCCAATTACATCCTATAGCCTTCTATTCCAAAAAGTTATTACCAGCTGAACAAAATTACACTGTGGCTGAAAGAGAACTATTAGCTATCAAAGTAGCCTTTTCTGAATGGAGGCACCATTTAATGGGAGCCAAGTACCCTGTTACCATCTTTTCTGACCACAAGAACCTACAGTTTTTTGAATCACTAAAAGCATTAACTCCACGTCAGATGCGCTGGTTAAATTTTTTAGTACATTTGACTTCGTTATAACCTATAGACCAGGTGCACAACAAATTCAATCTGATGTGTTATCTAGATACGGACATACCTCAGACATGAAACAAGACAAAGTAGGAGAACCCATTATTCCTCCCCAAAAACTTTTGCCACCAGTACAACAGAAGGATTTAATCACAGATCTATATAATCACACATGCAAATAGCACCTCAAGATTGGTTAAAGGAATCCCATAACTCAATACAACAAGGTTTATTGTATCACGACAACATGCTGTTAGTGCCCACCACAGAATTACAAACACAGGTGATAATTTGGCACCACGCCTCACCGTTGGCAGGTCATCCTGGCTGGGTAAAAACCCTGGAAAATGTGCGAAAACACTTTTGGTGGGATAATATGAGTAAGGACATTAAGCAATTTGTCACTACCTGTCCAGTTTGTGCAAGACATAAATCTTCTCATAAGGCCCCTGACGGTTTGTTAATACCAATGCCATCACCCAAACAACCTTGGCACACTGTGAGTGTAGACTTTATTGTAGGTTTACCACCAGTAAAATCCTTCACAACAGTGTTAGTGATAGTGGATTTTTTGTCTAAAATGGCACATTTTGTACCATTACGGAAATTGCCAACTGCGGCAGAATTTGCCGATATTTTCATAAGAGAAATTGTGCGTTTACATGGTTTGCCAAGTAAAGTGGTGTCAGACCGAGGTAGCCAGTTCAACTCTAGATTTTGGAAAAAAGTATGCGAAAAACTGAAAATAGATGTGGCATTATCTACTGCTTTCCATCCAGAAACAGATGGACAAACGGAACGACTGAACCAAACCTTACTTTAAACGCTACGTTGTTTATTGGCTGATTATTCTAGTGAATGGTTGGAAGCTCTCCCTGTAGCGGAGTTTGTTTATAATAATACTGAGCATGCAGCTCTACTTTGCTCACCATTCTATTTCATGCAGGGGTATCATCCGAGAGCTATACCCATTTTATAAGAAGATTCCCTGTTGCCTACAGTAACAGATAGACTAACGAGATTAGGTGAGATACAAGACAAGGCCAGGAAACATTTATTAAAGTACAAAGGAAGCATGAAAAGACAGGCAGACAAACACAGATCTGAGGCCCCAATGTATAAAATCGGTGACAAAGTATGGCTCTCCACAAAGAACCTAAATATAGAGGGATCCCGAAAGCTGCAACCAGGTTTCATTGGGCCCTTTAGTATAACTGCCATAGCAAACCCGGTAACAGTAAAATTGGACTTACCAAAAGAATGCCCAGTACATGCTACATTCCATGTGTCCTTGCTTAAGCCATACAACCCAAATACCCGACCCGAACCACCACCTCCACCCATACCAATTAAGGGAAATCTAGAATATGAAGTGAAAAGCATAAAAGACACAAAAAGAATTCATGGACGTCTGTTTTATTTAGTAGAATGGAAAGGATATGACAAAACTGAGAATTCATGGGAACCAGCGTCCTATGTACATGCCCCACGCTTGATTAGACAGTTTTATCTAAAAAATCCAGGGAAACCCCGTCCAGTAGGAGGGCCTTTGAGGGGGGCAACTGTTAGGGTTTGTGCACAGCAAAGAGCATGTCCCCTCTCATTGCACTAGTGGTCTCTGTAATAGCTCTCTTTAAACATACTATGCATTGGTCTCTGTAATAGCTCTCTTTAAACATACTATTGAAAGCCTTTCTTGTTATCGCAGCCCCTCCCTAAGACTTCTGTGTATGTTGCTCAATGTATTCACAAGTTTGGACATTGCTGTCTTGTTTGCACATTGGGACTTGCTTTTACCAAGGCTTATTTAGAGCACTCCTCCCTAGGCCATGTGTTACTTCAACTCATTAGCATAATAACTGAAGCTCTGCACACCTGCTTGTGAGAACCACACCCAGTTCTTCGAAACACACCCAGCTCTTTGAACCACACCCAGCCCTGTCTATAAAAGGCAGCCCCTGAGCCTCACCCAGTGCTTGTGCTCGTCTACCTCCCACTTACCTGAGAACAGATCCTTCGGCGCTGGCACTCCTGCTCTCTCCAGACCTTCATTGGCTTCAACGGGCACGGCTGCTGGCTCTTCCTTCTTCCGGTTTCCGGCTCCTTCTTGCCTCAGCCCCTCTTCTGTCCACTGCAATTGACCTGCAAAAGAGAAAGAGGACAAGGTTAGACTGATCAGTATCCCTTTTCAGAAACAAGTAAGTGCAAAACTATTTATTACCTGAAAGAACTTTGTCAGCGATTTCTGGATTCATGTAAAGACAATTTGGAACAAGATATCTCCCACGAACTTTGTGGTTCAAACCCTTTGTTACAAGAATACTTTGTGGAACTTTGTGAAATAAACATTGTTTTACATGGAACTTTTTAAGAATCGAACAATTTCAATTTCAATTTATTTGCATATGATTTGGAACTCAACAGAGATCCACATATTTACAAAGATAAAAACATACAATTACAGCGAAAAATGTTTTCCATACAATCATTACAATTAATATAAAGCCAAAAAACATTTGAAAAAGTTAAAAATTCTGTGACAAAACATTTCATTAGGCGGATTACACATAGCGTCCAATAGGGATTTAGAGGAAGAAATGCATAACTTTAAACATATTGGTCTCAACCACTTTAGACGCTGAGCCCTTAGGGCAGGACATATAAAAAGGATATGAGTGATATCCTGGATTGAGGAATCAACGCTACATAAATTACATTTATCGGAACAACCGTGCCATCTGGCTAATAATTTGTTTAAAGGGAGAAGGTCATATCTTAAAAGAAACCAAAAGCGGCGTAAGCCGTGGGGGAGGGACCAAGATGCGTAGGGTTGTGACTTTTTAAATATGTAAGAATTAACAACCTTAGTAACACCTTTCTTTGTACAAAAAATATCTCTGTCCCTCTTAAAACTCAACTCCCATGTTGCCCGTTTTAAAGGCAGCTTTAGCTGATGCAAAGATAATAAAAAGAGCGATGATTCCTCCAATTTTAATAACGTAACTGCCCTTCTAAAATTCTTTATAAGTAAAGAATATTCATTCATAGGGCCCAATAGTTCTTTTTTGATTAGGCATCTTAATGTGTCGGGGTTGCACTTGGCTAAATGAAAAACCCAACGTATTACTCCTGCCAGCGCCTGAACCCAACTGCTTCGTAGGCCTAATTCAAGTCTAAGGGTTTCAACTGTGCACGCATTGTTGAGTGACAATAAACAACGTAAAAGTCTACCCTCAATGGTATCCAAAAAACCCCATTGACTTAGATCTATCAGTTCAGTGCCATAGAGCAGGGAAGCAGGAATTTTCGCTCGAAAAGCCTCCAAGAGAATTGCAAAGTGTCTTCTACCGGTGGATTTATAAAGAGCGCCCAGTCCCTTCCCCTGGGACATGGCTTTCCTGGAGTTACCATCTATATGTGCTTTGTCACTTAAATTGCCACACACTATTTTTCCCAGGAAAACATAACTCTTTACAACCTCCAACTTCTCATTCCCTAAGAGCCAACAGAAATTGCATAATTTAGGTTTTTTCTTCCCCATGAAACACAGTACTTTGCTTTTAGACATGTTAATTTTCAAATGATGATCTTTCGAAAATAAATGCAAAGCGTGCAGGCGACTATTAAGGCCCTTAGGCGTAAGATCAAGAAGAAGTATGTCGTCTGCATACATTAAACATGCTACCTGTTTGTCTCCTAAAGAGGGGGCAATTCCTTCACTCAAGGAAAGGATCTGTGGGAGATCAGAAACATAAAGGGAAAATAGCAAGGGTGCCAATAAACAGCCCTGTTTAAGACCATTGGCTGTCGGAATTACTTGGGAGAGGCCTCTTTCCCCCCCCAACAACACTCTACACCAAGTCTCAGAGTGAAGTTCCCGAACTAGATGCAAAAGCTTGACTGGCATACCCAGAGCAAATAATTTCCTCCACAATAGTGGGCGATCAACTCTGTCAACGGCCGTGGAGAAGTCTATGAAAGCCGCATAGACTCCCCCACCTCTAACCTTGACGTATTTATCCGTTATTACCTGGAGAGCGGTTAAATTGTCCAGGGTGCCATGATTTCTACGGAATCCTGTTTGTTCTAGAGGGAGAATATTTGCCTGGACTACCCAGTCATTAACTTGTTTCAGGAGGCATCTAGCGAAAACCTTGCCAATAGCGTCAAGCAGAGCTATTTGGCGATAATTTTGGGGGACTAATCGATCACCCTTTTTAAAAAGGGGTACTAAAATACTACCTTTCCATGAGGAAACTATCTTTCCGCTACAAAGACAAGCATTAAACACTGGGCATAACAACTTGCTCCATTTTTCACTATTATGTTTTATAAACGAAATAGGTAATTCGTCTGGCCCCATTGCGCCAGATGAACGCATTTCCCTTATAGCTGTTCTAATATATTTTTCCGATAGGGGAATCAAAGGCTGATCCTTATCATTAACTGCTACATTAGGTGATAACAATCCGTTTATTGCATAGAGGGATGTGACATACTCCACCCATACAAGCTCATCTATGGGAATAGGGAGTGGGCGAGTTCTTGATCCACACCCATCACCTATAAGTGACCAGAATTTTCTCATATCCCCTTTAAAAGTAGCCTCTCTTAATTTGATCCAAATTTCATCCTCCTCATCCTTCCGTAGTTTTTCCTTCAACCTTTTCCTCCTTCTTTTTAATAAGGTTACTTCACTAGCTCTTTCGGTAGTTCTATTCAGATATTGTTTCCTTACAAGTTTATTTATTTCTATATTAATGGCTCGTAAGGGCCAAGAGGTAGTTGCAGAGCGCCTATTCCTATTCGGTTTTTTAGTAAGTGAAGTTATTAACCTCATAAAATCTTGGAAGCACGTCATTTCTGAACCCTGCCAATTGGCGAGATCATCAATTGCAGTATCAAGGACACTCTCCAGATTTAGTTCAGCTTGAGGGTTCCAATGACACCTTCCTGATTTTACTTCAAAACTTACATGATCACTATTTACAGACCATTGATCAGGTCTCTGAGGAGTTATGTTCATGGTAGAGAGGAGTAATTTGTGGTCGCTGAAAACCGTATCAATGACCCCAAGATCTTTAAATAAAAAAAATGAATAATTCTCGACTATAACGTAATCTAATATGGATTCTCCCTGGTGGGACTTATGAGTAAAATTTGCGGGAGAGTCAGAGGGGAGTCTTCCGTTCACTATAATCCCCTCCATTTCAAAAAGTTCTTTGAGGAGCATCTTCCCGCGCTTATTTGTTTTAGATTTCTCGGGAAGAACAGCTTGTGGGATATGATAAGATTCTTCTTTGTCTTTATCTCGAAACAAAGACATACTTGTATTGGAAATTTTACAATTCAAGTCCCCTACGAAAATAATATTAGGGGAAGAAAAATTCTCCCTTAGGCTCTGAATATACACAAAAACTCTTTTTAAGATTACATTAAAACTAACTTCAGGGGGAATATATGCGTTGATCAAAACTAGAGGTTTAGCTATTTTTACGTTCTCATAACTAAACAGCGTTATAGCTTGAAAGAGATTACTAGGATCCATATAGTGGGAGAAATTCCATTTTATCTCAGTGGATAGGAGACAGGCAATTCCCCCCTTTGCGTGTCCTCTCCTGGAGGGAACCGCCTGACCATCAAGAACAAAAAGGATTTTCTCCGAGCACCAAGTCTCTTGGAGACAAATCACACTAGCTTTTAATGACAAGAGGAAATTGTTTTTTTCTGGACAGTTCTTTAACCCTGCACAATTCCATGATAGTAGCGTTATATTCTCGCTAAAGATGAGAATTAGGGGGATAAACGATTGTCAAGTTCTTTGACAGAACGCCAGGCAGCCAGTCCCAACGGACAGAAGCATCTTCTGCTTTATCCTGTGAATGGAATGTTGATGGCTTAGGGTAAGACACTGAACGGAGATCTTTTGATAGTTGAATTTTAAGATCATTAAAACCTCTATCTTGTTCTTTATTTCCTAGTACTGCCTTCGGAAGGGGGATGGAGGATCTTAAGGGCCCTAAAGATTTAGAGGGTTTATCAAAGGAAAAATCTCCCCAAAAGGGCGTCACATCGATCCCTCTACTCTGAAAGTATTCCGACAGTTGTAGAATAAGATTCACCACTAATTTTGAGTAGAATCTCACCCTCGTTAAGCTACCCCCCTCGATCTTCAGAATCCGTACTAAGTCATTGTCCGAGGTAAGTAACAATTTCAAGTTTGCAGACTCTTGAAAATATTTAAGAAGCAGTGATCTATTTAGGATGCAATCTGCATCAAACAGAGGAAGAAAATCTAAGATAAGAGTGTCTACACTCTCATCCATAAATGTTTCAGGGGAATTTAGACAGACTGCTGCAATATCCCTTTTATCAGAGAAAGGGCTAGCCAAGGGGTTAAGCCTAGGGGAGCCAGAGTTTATGATGATGGTTTCGTTTTTCTTCGGCTTCAAATTTTGCTGGACCCCTATAGTATTTGGGGGCCCCTCCAGGGGGCATGAATTCAAAGGATGAGGAACTAAAGTCTGAATTTCATCATTTTGTACCGTCAGAGGGGACTGATGAGATTCTTGAATACAAACTAATTCCAAATTTTCCTTCCAACAAATTTTCCGCCGTCTATTTTTTCAATTCTTCTGATTAAACGCCTCTTTTTTGCCCCAAGTTTTTTAATTTTCCCAGGCTTCTCCTTATTTCCAACACCAACTGGATCGGGGGCCTCCTTGTCACCCACACCCTGCTGTTTATTGAAAATAGGAAAAAGTTCCCTATCGTCCTTAGGGTCTATTACATAAGGGACCACTATTGACGGATCCAATATTAATGAATCCATTTTCAATGGGGGAGGAACTATATCTTCCTTAACTGCTCCTTCTTGTAACACCTCTACTAATGGAACTAAATGTATTACACAGTTGGAGGAGGGTTGTTGTTCCACAAGGTGAACTGATTGTTCTTCAGCGCTTAGGGGATGGGAAATATTAACAGTCCCAGTCTTCATCTCAACCTTTTTGTGGCCTGAAAACTTTTCTGCAACCACATCAAGATTGGAAGCAGACTCCCTCTCTAATTTACCGTGAACTAAAACTTTTAGTATTTGGGTAACTGTGTCCATTACGCAATCTGATCCCCCAACAAATTTCTCTAATAATACTAAATGGACGACAGCAGATGTTCCAGGGAAGATAAAAAGTCAAAGACAGGTTTATCCGATTTGTCCCTCCTGGATGGGAGTAAGGAGTCAATACCTGATATGTTGAGAGTGGGACTCATTGAGATATGTGACTGAGAAATATTCGAGGGAGTGCTATTATATAAGTGAAAAATCGGTGGCATTGATGTAGAAAGTGTTTTTACAGACTCCCTGCTCTTAACAGGATCAACCTCGATATATCTTTTACAAACCTCCAAATCCGAAGCGGATAAAACAAAGTCGTTATTTTGAGCTTCTCTGGAGGCGGAAAGTAGGGATGATGAATAATGTTCAGGAGGTCGCTCTCCGGTTTTGAGCGAAGAGATTGGATCCCAGCCTCCCACCGCTTGTGGATTGTCTTCAAAGGGAATATGCGTAGAGGAAGGAATAAGAGTGGAATCCTGTACAACTACAGGAGTTACTTCCTTCTCCATGTTATTTTCAAACCCTGAACCCATAAGACTCAATCCCATTTGAGCAGGAGGAGCTTTTACCAGAGGTGTATGTGCAGAATCAGCCATGGCCACTTTATTCTTTCCCCTTTCCCAAAGATTAAACAATTGACAATTACCTTTCAGTTGTTTAACATGATTATCCTTGTTTCGAAGGGGATTAGATTTTGTTTTAGAACAGGCCTTACCAACCAAGATTCTGCCAGACCCAAGCTTTTTGGCCGTCATTTGTTATTAAATGAACAATAAAAGATCTAGGGCGTTAATAAGCGAAAAGCAAATAGCGAGAAAAACCACAATTTATCAAATATAAAACAAACAAACTTAGTAATGTTTGTAATATCCTTCAAAGAGATGAGGGCACAGCACAGCCTACTTCGGCCTCAGAGGGCCTCAGAGGGCCCGCCCTTTGCCCGGGCTTTGTCCGCGCTTCTGTCTGCGCTCGTCCCGCGTTCGCGTCAGATAGCAAAGCTAAGTAGGAGGAGGAGGGGGCGGGAAGAGGCACCAGGTGCGCGCGATGATCGAGCGCTAGCACCTCTGGGCCTCGCAGTCCCGCTCCTGCTAGGGTATTTCAATGCTTCTCTCCCTCAGCAACCACGCAGATTCACAAATAGAGCACACGGGCTCCAAAATCCACACAAGCGCCTAGAAGCAGCGCGGTCCTCGGCGTCTCCAAGAGCAGTTCAATTCCTCAGCGCAGGTTCACGCACAGAAAGACAAGCACTTCGAGGAGTAATGAAGCTTTCAGGGAGGAGGGGGCAGGAAGAGGCACCAGGTGCGCGCGATGATCGAGCGCTAGCACCTCTGGGCCTCGCAGTCCCGCTCCCGCTAGGGTAGTTCAATGCTTCTCTCCCTCAGCAACCACACAGATTCACAAATAGAGCACACGAGCTCCAAAATCCACACAAGCGCCTAGAAGCAGCGCGGTCCTCGGCGTCTCCAGGAGCAGATCAATTCCTCAGCGCAGGTTCACGCACCAGCGTAGCACCACTCCGCGCTCTTATGCTGTTCTTGTGCTGTACAGGCGCAGGATCACAGGCTCACAGGCTCCTCAGGCTCAACCGCCCCTCAAGCCAGTGCCTCGTCCCACTCGCACCCCTATCTCCTCTCTCCTCGCTTTTTCCGCTTTCCCAGAAAGTGCCTGCCGAGGGCTCCCGCCGCTACCGGGCCGCTCCCGAATTTTACCCGCCGCTGCTGCTGCACGCTGCGAGTTCTGGCGGCCACCTGCAATCGCGCTCCCGCGCTCTGCCCTGCAGGGGGGGGCAGGGAACAGGCGAGCCAGCAGCCTGAAAGCCCCTCGCACCGGGGGAAAGGCAGAGAGCCCGGAGGGGCTGAGAAGGCTGAGAAGGGTCAAATCCGTGGCGCTGCCTCTCACACGCCGTCTCACTCGCGTCCTCCAGCAGAGAGCGGCGCTCTGTGATCAACTGCTTTTCAGGAAACCATTGACAGCAAGGCAAACAGTAAATCAAGGACTTGCACAAATTACCTGCTGTATTTTGATGTAAAAGTACAGTATTTGTTTTATAAAAAGTCTGGAAATGTGTGAAAAGTGAGTTTGCTATTAGGAATTTAGGCTTTAGTTATATTAAGGTGAATGTTAGATGTTGGTAATTCTGATAATTATATTCGTTTGATTTTACAGAAGTTTTACAGTAATAGAAAGCACATCCCAGAACAGTAACACATTCCAAACCTGGAAGCTAAAGACCAGGATCCAAGAGGTACTTTTAGAAGAGAATTTCTAAATAGATGAAGGGTTAGTCAGGAACACATTTAGGGATAGGTTGCACTTATCGGTTCTTTGTTTATGTTTCATTAGGCGCCAGTTTCTACAGAAGTCAGAGAGGGCCGCAGATTTTAGCAGCACTACTACAGTGGAAACGCAAGAACGGTGTTTTCTCTCTTTTTTTATTTTATCCACTTCCCCCCTTCCCTTGAGCTTCTGGTTCTTAGTGCACTGTTTAAAACTAGTGTGCTGGAACAAGCAGTTTCAGGGTGGGGTCGGACTTGTCTTCAACCTCCATCAGAACTGAACAGAAACTCAGGTGAGCTGGGCTTTGACAGTAAATCATCGCCTCAACTCACCTGAAGCACCCGACATCGGTGGGCATTCGTCTACCAAGCCCTGGTCACCCTGAAGTGACCCAGACTCTGTCCCCTCTGCTTTCAGGTTCTTCTCACCTCGAATCCAGGCTTGGATTTTACCGGACACTTTTCCTCTTCACGGCAGCAGCACTTTTCAGAATCACGCCATTGAAAACAACAAAGATTCCCGACATCAGTTGGCACCTATCCACCCGGCTTCCCCAGGTTAGGTAACACTAGTACTCCGGTGCTCACAAGGGTGCTGGCCTTAGAACCTTCTGTATTTGAGAGGGTTTGTTCAAAGTCCTCTCTGAAGTGTCCTTAATATTTTAAAATTCCACCCGCGACTTTCCCATAGAGTTGTACAGAGGTCACACCTGGGTACTCACACTGCACCTGTCCTTCATGGGTCCCCTGTGTCACTACCTTGGGTGGTTCCTTGGGGTCCCAGTGATTCTACGTGCTCTAGGCACTGTGTCTAGTCAAGTCGTGGTTGTTATACCACTTTCTTTGTATATGGTTTGGTCTCCCCCTGGAGCCCACTATGTATTGTGCTATTTGCTGTTGTTCTAGTGATTTAATATTGTGTGCTTTGTTCTCTAATCTCATAAAGAGGTTAGTAGAGAGTGTTTAATAATAAATATATATATTTTATATATTCCTTGTGTTGTTCTCCTTTCATTTGGTCATTCAGGAGGTTCTGAACTGGTAAAACAAGCTGCTTTACATTGCTTCGAGACTTAGCCTGAAGGCTGCTCTCCATAACTACCAATAGGGTAGCTTTCAATAACGGTTGTCTTTAACCTAATCATCAATAAGGGTTGTTAGGACTGGTACAATGTGCCCACTATAATTAGTGGTCAGCATATACCAGGCCAATTTCTCACATTGGTGTGCAGCGGTTGGAATTCAAGCTTGCTATTGTTTTACCAGATAAATCTCATTTAGTGATTAACTGAAAACCACTAAAGGTATTGGGTACATATAAATCAAGACTAGAATAAGTACATTGTACTAAACTTAGAGATGGGAAGTCAAGTGTCTAGCACACCCTTTCTCCAACTCAAGAGAGTTTAGTAGCTTCAACTAGGTTAGGTAGGTGCCTACACCCCATAACACTAGTATGTCTCATAGGTCTGAAGCCAGTGGCTCCTTGACAGCTAAGTAGGACCCTCTCTCATTTCAGGAATTGAGAAATATGTGTACATCTAGGAAATTGGATACAGGGAGACATACACGCACTCAAAGTATCACAGAGACTCTGCTTTTAGATGATCTCAGAAAGACCCCAGGGTCTGATGAGGCAGGCAGGTTGGGTGGGGCAGCAGAGGAGGAAAGGCCAGGAAGTGAATCTTCTATGACATAGAATCTAATGCTGACCAGGAGGATCAAGATGATTCTAACCTGGATGCTCTAATTCTTCCTATAGATGGAGAAGGCCCCAGTGGACCTCTCTTCATTCCACCAGGAAGAATTATCAGTTTACCAAGAAGATCAAGATCTCCTTCTCAGGAATCTGATCGTTCTGGTACTTCTGTAGGGACCTCAGCTTCTCACAAAGGAGAACCCTCTTATGAGAAGAAGTGCAGACTACACACAGCACACTGGACCGGGTGCTCTTAGCTGGGATTTGTAGGTATTTGTCAAATGTATTTAACGATATAATATGTTTTCTTAAACATTTTTAATATTAAATATGTTTGACTTTTAATTTGTAACAAATATATATCTTTTTAAATTTATTTTGTTGTTTAACATTTTTGTTGTTAATATTTTGTTTGTTTTGAATTTTGAACTTATTGGAGTGAGAATTTTAGTTGTTACTCCTCGGCAATCCAACACTTTTCCTACTGTTCCACTGACTGGAGGGGGAATAGTAATTTCTACCCCTCCGCTATCCAACACTTTCCCAACTGTTGCACTAATTGGATTGGGAATAGTCATTTATCCCCCCGCTATCAAACAATTTACCTACTGTTACAAATATTGGAGTGGGAAAGGTAATTTGTAACCCTCCGCTATCAAACAATTTCCCTACTGTTGCACTGACTGGTGTGGGAATAGTCATTTTTACCCCTCCGCTATCCAACACTTTCCCTACTGTTACACTCACTGGAGTAGGAATAGTAATTTTTACCCCTCCGCTATCCAACACTTTCCCTACTGTTGCACTCTCTGGAGAGTGAATTGTAATTTTTACCACTCCGCTATCCAACACTTTCCCTACTGTTGCACTCACTGGAGTGGGAATAGTAATGTTTACCCCTCCGCTATACAACACTTTAGCTACTGTTGCATTCACAGGAGTGGGAATCGTAATTTTTATCCCTCTGCTCTCCAACACTATCCCTATGCCCTGCGCCTCCCTAGCACCACCCATTTGATGTGTCACCAGTTGTACTATGGACACAATATCTGCTGGTTGCTTACTGCTCCACATACCACACTTAGGCAGTTGTCCCAAGCAAGCGGTCAGAAGTTCTCTGGTTCAGTCAGCAAAGTCTCAGAGACAGTCTCAATCAGAGACCCTGGGCCATTTGCAGCAGAGCTCAACAACATGGCAGGTGCCCCCTTCTCAGCTGGAACCTGAATCTCTACCACCGCCAGGAGCTGCATGGAGACATGCTTCTGTATCGGTACCTTGTCAGAGGGACGGGGTTCCGTCTCCCTCAGTGCCCCTCACAGTCGGTCTCCACCAGTGCCCCAGCCAGGTTTTGGATGCAGGATCTCCATTGCCACATCCTCTCCTGAGTCCCACAGGGGGACTCCAAGAAGCAAGATTCAAAACCCTCAGATAAGGGTGGAGAGAAGGATGGATGAGGTTGTGACAGTGTCCTACTAGGCCAGATTCATGTCATATCATACACCTGTTAGATGTGGCCTGAGGTAGGGAGATGTGTGGAGACAATGCCCAGACTGGAGCTTTACAGAGATCTATCAGACTTACTCAGCCGTTCTCACAAGGGGACTCCTGGAAGTGTTTCTTGAGACTTGTGACAAAGGTATACTGCCCCTGACCATGAGGGAGCAAGAGATATGCTTGATACCTAAGCCTGGGGGAGACGTGATAGACCCAGTTTCTTTGTTCAACACAGGAGTGTTCGGAATAGTGGTTCTGATGGTGCCACTTTCATCCCCAGAGCCAGCCTGTAGGTGGGAGTTGGGCCCCATGATTTTCCTTCCCCCTTTTTGGGGTTGGTTCCACACTGGCTAGGATAACAACGGACAGGGAGGACTAGGTGTGAGCGGCATCTGTCAATGGATGTTCAGACAGCCCTTATGAGTCAGGGAGGAGGTAGGCAAGCTCTGAGGCTATACTTTGAAGCTCAGGAATGCTGAGCCCACCGCTGGGAAATCCTGCTTAGGAGAGAAACACCCTGCCTCAAACATAAGGCTCATTTCACCCTTATGTCTGGAAGTAATGCACAACATACCATTCACAGTCATGATACTGGCCAGTTGTAGAAAAGCACATTTAATTTAGGCAGAAAAATGCCAACTTTCTAAGGAAATTGCATTTTTAGAATAGTAAGTAAACATCTGACTATACTTTAAGGGATTTTAAATTGCAATCCATTTGGGTAGAAGAATGATTTCTCTATCTGCTCCCAACCTGAAGTTGTCACTTAAGGTGACCCAGTGTTAGTATATGGGGGAGAAACACTAGAAAACAACTTTAGGAGTTATTCACTGCTAGAACTACAAAAAACAAGAGAAGGAGTGAAGAGGTAGTGTCCGGGAAGGGCACTGCAGGTGGATAGGTCCTCCTCTGGAAATCTATATAAAACACAAGGATCCACCTGTAGATGGGTTTCTTTCAGTGGAAGTGTTCTCACAGGTTAGAGTGTGTTTCCTACATTGGTTGAACACACACAGTATTTGTTTAAATACCCATCACACACCAAAAGGGCCCTTGGTGTCATGCTTCATCATGGGGGTCTTCCCATCCTGCTGCGGAACGGGGCGTGCTATGACCTAAGACTATGCTGGAGCACTGATCTTCAGTATTATGTGTGGTGTAGGAGTTTGTGAGAGGAAGAGTCAAGGGTGAGTGAAAAAGTGAGATTAAAAAGGACCTGGCCATTGTGGACTAAAAACTTTAATATTCCCTGGAGCTGGTCCTATTAAAAGCAGTGGGTCGGAGATGTCCTAGGACAATATGCGGATGCTCCTATTCAAGTCAACATGTTTCAAAGCTCTGGGGCTTCTTCATCAGGACTATAACTGATCCCTTCTATTCTCACTATGCTAACGAGAACGATATTGTTCGAGTGAAACTAGTGATATATACAGGTAAGTGAGGATGCAAGTAATCGTGCACGGTATACAATACCCTAATGGTATTCTACATGTTAATCTGGAAAAAGAGAGCACAATTAGTTACAAACAGTAAAAATGCGCTGCCTTCGGCGCAAACACTTGTGACCTGAAAGAAAAGTGTACCACAAATTGAATTGTGTATCTTTAGCCATTATCGTGTATTTAACCTCTAATGCAGTGTCCTGTGGATAAAAATTACATACAAGACATACACACAATTAACAGAAAACACACCCTCTAAATTCTGGTTAAAACACAGGGTAGAAAATGGGAAGTTTATTCTGGTATACAGGGTAAGTATAATATTGTAATACATACTTTGTTTTTTAAGAGACACTGCTCCATGAGCCTCAGAAACTGGTGGGAAGGGTGTCTCAACTGAATTCTGTGCAGAGCGCGCGCTCCATCAGGTCCCTGAATTGCTTAATGCACAGACCACCCTGCCCATGTGTTGGACTTGGCCCTTATGGCAGGTTCATCCCTAATCTTTTTCTTTTAGTATGTGATCTGTGTTAGTGACTTTTGGGTCTCTGCGCACTTTTTCCCTGTGTCCCAGGGTAAAGTGCGTGCGTGTAGTATGGCTGGCCTGCCCTCCCATAGGAATGCATGGGGAATGTGTTTGTCCATGTTAGTTCCTGATGTGTGGGGAGTGCAGGCTCGAGTTTGGTATGTGTGAACTCGTGAGAGTGAATGCTGTGTGATGGTATGTGCGGCTTGTATGTGTCTAGTGGGGAAGTGCCAGTTCTAGGCATTGATGTGTGTGTGCAGTGAGGGTGCTGGAGCGTGATTGGCTGGAGCTGGCTGGCAAGCCTGGCTCCAGGAAGTCTGGATGGGTCTGCCCAGGAGTGAGTGGAGAGATCAGCATGAGTGATGTGTGGGAGGGCTGCGCTTGGTTCCAGATGGGGCTGAGCTTTCCCCACACAATGCTGGCTCCGGCCCCTGTGGTGCATCTAACGACCCTAGCCTACCCAGTGAATGAAAGGGGTGGTTGGGCCATCAAGGGTGCTCCAAAACTAGCTGCAACTGGTTTTCCCCCACCCTGCACCCTGAGACAAAGGATTTATGAGTATAAGAAGGGGCTGTGTCCCCTTACAATTTGTTCTGCTTTTTGGATCCTAGCTGAGGGGGCTGCTGCTGTTGCTGGGGCCAGGAGTACCGCCACTTGGATTGTCTCCCTGCCTGGAGACCCAGTGAGCTGGCTCTGGGCCCAGCCTTGCCCCCCTGCCTCCCTGAAGAACTTTGCTGGACTTTGTGCTCTCTTTAGCGCTGGGGCGCTTTACTTTTACTTAGCGCTTGAGAACGCTTTATTGCATGCCCCTAGCACTTGGGAGCACTTTATTTTGGTCATAGCGCTGGGCGCGCTGATAATTCTTTCCCCGAGCGCTTAGCAGCGATTTTATGCCACGATCGAGTGCCCACCTCGATTTAAGTATTTATTTAAGGAAGCCGGTGCCCGGCCGGCGTTGCCCCTCGAAACTCACCGCCGCAGCCCAGGGGCATTGAAACCGTTGCCGGGCCGCTGCCTAGTGCGACCCGGAAGTCCCGCCTCCATACCCCCAGGGCCGCACTGCCATTGGCGGCCCCAGAGGAAGTCAGGCGGATTGCAGCGTGACGGGGCCAGGCCGGAGGAACAGGAAGCAGCCTGCTGCGTCCTGCCGAGGCTCCCGAGTGAGAGGAGAGCCCCGGAGCAGCAGTCAGAGAAGCCCAGCAGAGCCGCCGCCTGACGGAGACCAGGTGAGTGAGGCCCGCAGATCGGTTTCGGGGAGGAGGGCGTCGGGGCACATTGCCGGTGCCCGCCCCTCCCCTCCTGTGTGTAGAGCCCGAAGCTCTTGGGGCCATATTATAATTTCAGAGTCCCCCGAGCGGGACTCCGACGCCTGAGCCCCCATTGTTCGGCGAGCCCTGATAGGCTCAAGGCGCATTGTTGATTCAGAGCCCCGAGAGGCTCGCAGTTACTTACCCCGAGTCCCCCGTGAAGGACTCCAACTACGCCCACATTCTTGGTGTGTGGAGCCCCGAGGCTCCTGGGGGCAATTTGAGATTTACGAGCCCCGAGAAGCTCGAGCGCCAGTTCATTGTTCTGTGAGCCCTAAGAGAGGCTCTGGGGGCATTTCACTGTTATAGAGCGTAGAAGCTCTTAAGCACCATTTGTTTTATGTAGAGCCCAGCGAGGCTCTTGAGACACAGTCAGGTGGTTAGAGCCCCGTGGCTCCCAAGCTGTGTTGCCCTCCCCATTGTTCTTGAGCCCACGAGGCTCCAACGTTGGTCATCATTGATTTACAACTGTCCAGCACTTAGTGGACAGTTGCTACGTTTAGGCCTGTGTTCCTGGCTGCCTGCGCAGCCTTCCCTGACATTTGGACTAAGGGCATTTGAGCCCTTGCGAGGCCAGTTGGCCTGAGGGACAGTTCTAGTGTTGTGCCATGTGCACCCTGCGCATTGTGATGTACTTGCTTATTTGATTCCTGCGCAAATGTTCTACCTGCACCTCTGAATATGCTTTGATGGCTCATGTGCAATATGTTTATGTTTTATCCCCTTTGCTAAAAGTGACCTGCTTAGAGGAGTGATTATGGTTTATTACCTTTGCTAAATGTGACTTGCTTAGGTGATTGTTTTATGCTTCTTCCCTTTGCTAAATGTGACCTGCTTAGGTGATTGAGTTATGCGTCTGATGAAGCAAAGCTTCGCATATTTTGCGGCTTGCCGAAATCAAGAACCTCATTTATGTGTAATAAGGTAACCCGTGTATGTTTTACTAACGTTTATATTAAGTTTGAGTAAAGTTTAAGACGCTTGCCTATGTGTATTTCTAATGAAATTAATCCATGTCCTTTTAAAAATGGCCGTCGCTTGTATTTTAGTTACTGCGCATGCGTCAGCCACACTCACGTGTCCTGACGCGTCTGCAGAAGTGGAGGGAAAGTTATGCGCATGCGTAATTCATAGCTGTGCTTATCATGTGGTACTGCTCGTGCCACTGCTCTTGTGTTTCGTCTAAATGTAGCTAACATTTAATTGCATAAGTTTATTTCTTGATGATGAGTTAAAAGTACAAACCCTGTGATGTGTTTTTCATAATGACATTATTATGTATTAATTTGTTTTCGCTTACTTTTCATGTACCGCGGGCAATGGGGGTCTGAGTGAGAGGAGAGCCATATTGGAGGTCCCTTCTGCGCCTGTGCGACTTTCGGCAGCACGAGGGACCTTGGCTGATGGAACATAGCCAGCTGGCAGTGATGGGCGAGATGCTCCTGAGAAAGTCACCTCTGCCCTGCGAGAACAGCGAATGTGGCTTCTTATATGTTACATTGTATTTTTGCGCTACTGTTAGCTCATGGGAACCCAAAATCTGCTAGGCGGTACCCAAATATGTTAATGAAGGCTTCAAATTGTGTATTGTGATTGGTGTGTTACCCAAACCCTACCTTAGGACCAATCGAAATTTAGGGATTCTGACACTTTGCAACATTTGGGGGGTGGTACACTGTCCCAAACTGTATATCTACCCTGGGTTCACCCAGTGAACCGTCCGACTTGTCTGGTTTAGCTGACCTGTCACTGACCCAACGCACTCAATAGGTGACTGAAGATACAGAGAGCTGCGGAGCACTCTGTCCGAATTTGACCATAGACTAAGGTTTTACTGAACCTTAAAGTGCTGGCAAGGCACTTAGCTGGGAGTTCGCTGACCCAATCGGGGTCTTGATCGATAGCTGCAGAGCGGGTGGAGCGCAGGCGTTGCTTCCGAACTGTGGATTTTGGTCCTGTCCTGAAGAGGGTCCTGTCCTGAGGGTTTGCTGTCCTGTCCTGAGGGTCCTGTCCTGATTCCTTTTCTGAGGGTATCCTGTCCTGTCCTGGGTGTCCATTCTGCACCTGCTGTCCATTGAGGGGTATCCTTCCTTGAGGGTTTCCTGTCCTTAACTGACCCGTGGCCAGGGTTTGGTTTCCACACCTTTTCTAGGTAAATATTACCCTGAACCTCTTGAAAATCTCGCACCTTCTGAATTTCTAACTTTTGCTTCAATAAAGTTAAACATTGCATATGTGATATTTTCCATGCCTTTCCGCAAACTATTGAAAGTCATTTATAATCTTGCAAAGTTATTCCTATGCCTTCTCATTTGTTAGAAATTATATTTTGCATAGCAGTGTGTCATTTCCTGATATGGTCTAGAACTTCGTTGCCTAGGTTGTTCAAAGGCCCATTCACCTTAAGTGAAGCGTGTTATTCATTATAAGTTCTTCTATAGTCACACACACTTAGTCTATCACTGTTTAGTTAATACTGACTTTGCATAGTATCTTTTCTCGTTACATTTTCATTGATACTTTGATGATTACTTTGTCATTATTTCTTTCTGCCTATGTGATTTACGTTATCTTGGTTATTGATTGCCTTATTTTACTGTATCTCATGCAAGAAAATATTGAACTTTAGATAAACATTTTAAAACTTCCAGTTGTCCGTGGTCATTTTAAACAGTATTTGAATGTTATTGGTTGGGTTTGTATTTGGCTGCCTTTCCTTTACAGCTAGCTCCCTGATTCATTGTGGTCATTAGGCACCTGTATCGGTGGATGGTAAGTCGGGTGCACTGAAAATTGGTAGCAGGGAACACGCACACCACCAACTTGATAGAGCTCGTGAAGTCACCTGATCGATGTATATGGTGATTTGAAAAGTATATGGGCCCTGAAGCCGGAAACGGCGAAAACTGTTGGTCGGGTGGCCTCGCGCGCTCTATCAGTTTTCTGGTAGATCAGAGGATGGTTAGGGACTAGTTGAGAGTAGGGCAGGGACTAGTTAGGCTAGTTAAGTCGGAAGCTGCTAGTATATCGATGCTGCTACAAGAGTAGGCACTTCGGGAGGATTGATCACCCACTTGAAATGTTTGCTTTGAAAATTCATGAAATGTTTTAAACTGTTTTCTTACTGTTATATTGATATATGTATTAACCCATGCGTTCGTAATTGTTATATGTCGTCTGGAACTCCCCGGGGAATTGAAAGGGCAAGTGGTGAATAGAATCCATTGTCCTGAGGTCACAGGTTCGAGGAAAGTTAGGTGCAGGTTAGGATAACCGGGAAGCACTAACTAGGGTTTTCTGAATACATGTGTGAATAAATGACAGTAACGGGGTTCATTGGCAAAATTCCCATAGTGGCGTAACCTAGTAAGGGTCACATCGGAAGAGTAGCAGGTTCCTCGGAGCTAGCGTGAAAGCAGAGGGGTCCGCTGAGAAACCTTAAACTCGGAATATATCCCGGAAAGAAGTGGATGAGTTTAGGGGAATAACAGGTTCACCGATGCTAGAGTGAAGGGTAGGCGGAAGAGATCTGCCCGCAGCGCGTGAAAAGTAAATGGAAGTAGTTTACTTGCAGTAAAAGAATTCTTTCTCTGTCTAGACACTTGAGCACTGTGGCGAATGTGTATTTGTTGTAAATTAACCAAGCACTGAGCACTTTAAAAGAAAGAAAGTTTCCGTTACCTTGTGAAGGGAGGGAGTCAGTCGCGAAGCGCCTCTGACGTCACTCTGTGCCGCGCTGGGATTGGTGGACACAGCGGGCGGGTAGCGGAGCTGAAATTGTAAAGGAGGGGTGAGCGCCGGAGCGTGGGAACTGTCTCACGAAGGGGCCGCGCACCCATTGGCGGAGCTTATTTTGTGTCGCGCACCCATTGGTTGCACGAATTTTCTGAAGCGCATTCTGATTGGAGGTAGTTTGTAAACAAAGTTAACGCAGAAAACGTATGTGGCACTCGTATAGTCCAGAGACTAGACCCGATCCAAGAAACCAAGGGTTTGAAAGGGATCAGTGGAAGGCTAACAGATACGATATCATGTACGGAACCAAGAGAAAAATGTCCCTTGTAAATAAGGTGAAAAATTATTTTAAAACGGACAAACCGATTAAATCAAGGGAAGGTGTTCTTGTCCCAGCACCCAATACTCCCGCCTCATTCATGATGTTTGACCGAGGGTACAATACCTGTGTGTGGCTGGAGAATTGGGTGAAGTACACAAAAGATGACGGAGTATTGGCTTTTCCGTTAGATGGTACTTTCAATGGTAGGATCTTATTTAATTTAAGAACCCGAATGAATGAACTGCATCCCAGACCGAGACTAACGCAGTATGAGGCATTAGAGGAATGGGAGATTGAGGCTTTTGAAAGAGAAAGACCCCGAATGGACAAGGGTTTGACCAAGTGGTACCCCAGGCTGAAACAGGAGTCCAGGGATAAAAGGATGAAACAGTGGAGGCAGAGCATGATTGTTGAGGGTCTGTTTCCCATGATGCCGGCATGTCGTAACGTTGGAGCGGGTGAGAAAAGTACTGAAAAATGTAAGCATTGGGGGGCCCTGGGGGATTCAGATGATGAACTAATAGATGACATCTGTACCAGAAGTCCGCCACCTTACAATGAGGGAACCCGACCTTCCAGTGTAGGAGATGTTCCCCGACGCCCCTTCCAAAAGGAAGAAGACAGGTCCCTGGGACTGGGAGGGGGTGGTCAAGTATTGCCCTACCATGAAAAACCGGAACTGGCGGAAACAAGGGACATATATCCCAAAGTGCCCGCAAGTCAGGAAGAAAATTATCCACGTACGAAAACCTTTTTTCCCAGACCCTTGTATGAAAGCGAAGAGAAACCATCGAATTCAGGACTGCCTTTTGTTCAACCCCCATATGGGGAAGAGCGCAGGTCCTTTAATACTGGAACTTTATTCCCGAAACCAAATTATGGGGGAGGACCAAGTGAAACGCATCCTACTGCCCCGAGTTTTACTCCTCCATTGACCCCACAGATATTACATGACACAACTCTAAGAAGGGTACTAGTGGAAAAGGAGCAAGAGGCTCTAGCTAGACAAAGAACAGAAATAATTCAGAAAATTTCTCAGATAAATACCAGTCCTGAGGCATTGACTATTCCAGTAACTATTGGACCGGTGGTCCCATTATACGGAAATGGTCAGGGAAATTCGATTACTCCAGTCATGACCCCAGTCATGGCAACCCCGAGACAGGAACCGATCATTATAGATGATCAGTCCAGTGAATGCGAGTCTGAAGTTGCGTTCTTGGAATTGCCAAACAAACAAACTGGAAAGGGAATACAGCAGAGGTATAATCCTTTTAATACAAAAGAAATTAAATTAGAAACAGCAACCGGTACTAGGAATGTCTCTCTGGTAACTCCGGATGAAATTGAGAGTTGGAGTCGTGAATTAGAGAAGCAGACTCCGCAAACAAAACCTTTAGACCTCTACAAGCTGAGGGTTGAAATAGAAGAATTAATGGCAGGAAATGTGGGGTTGGATCGATTGAATACCTACTCTGAGGAAGAATTGTCGTTCATATGTAAAAGCTTTACAAGGAATACCAGAGTGCTCCATGAAAAACTGACCGAAACAGCAGTTAGTATGGGGGTAGATATCTCAAAATCCAAGCCCTTACAGAAACCGTACAGAGCAGACTTCTCAGACAAAGATATAGAACACCTGAATGTGGCAGGGAAGAAGTTGCAGATTAAAGAATTAATGGGGGTACTGCAGAAATGGGGAGATGTGGAAAGATGGAGAAGCAGGTGGGCGAAAAAGAGGGAAGAGGTTCGCTCCCGACAAGTGACTCCCGAGTTTGCTTTAAGAGAGGTAGAAAAACCTGAGCAGTTATGCCCCATGCGCGAAGTTCCAGGGGGAAAATATGTGCATGTTCCCTGGTCTAGGCAGGATATTGTGTCCTTCACGAACGATTTTCCAAAATTACGAGAGAAACCAGTTGACTGGTACAGGCAAGTGGAGAGGTTCGTGAAGGTACAGAAATGTCTGTGGAAAGACCTGGATGGGTTTTTCGACATTGTGGTTCCAGTAGATTTATGGACCCAGTGTAAAATAAACATAGATTGGCCCAGTGAAGAGTATCCCAGAAACAAGGAAACAGGGGAGCCATCAAAGGATGTCATGCGAAAATATGAGCAGGTAATTCAGCACTTGAAAGAAAAGGTGCCCGCAAAGGAAACTGATTGGACAAAAATAGATAGAACAACACAGGAAAGGGACGAGACAGTGCACTCCTTCTATGAGAGGTTATTGCAGGTATTTAAAACATACAGTGGTATTGACAACATCGACCTGAAGGATATGACGCACTTTATTTACAGGTTTGTAAATGGTTTAAGACCTGAAATTTGTCAGTGGATAAAAGACAATAAAATCTGTTGGCATACTAAGAAAATGGATGAGGTCCTGCGGTACGCTAAGTACTGCGAGGACGAGATGGCAGAAAAGAAAAAGGCCCTTAAGGAGAAGGTTATGTGGGCTCAGGTGAAGCTCGCAGAACAGCAGGAAAAACAATTGAGTAACATGGTTAAAAATGCTGAGAACAAAAGTCCTGGGGGAGGGGGTGGAGGAAAGCCCCGGCCCAAATTTAGCAGGGAAGAGGCTATGAAAAAATTTCCCTGCCATCAGTGCGGCGAAATTGGACACTGGCGAAACGAGTGTCCCCAATTAGTCGATGTTAATGAGACAACTCCTGATTTAATTCCACAGACGCAGAAAGAAAGACCAAGAAAGACTCAACCCCAGGTAAAAACAGTTCAGGTGCCTCGAGCACCCAAACAGGTATACAGGGGAAGACAGGCAGAAAATGAAGAGATAGAGGTTTGGGAAAGCGGGGAGAACAGAAATGCAGCAACTTCGCAGTATCTGCTGAATGATACCTTCCTTTGTAATGATCAGGACTGACGGGGCCTGAGAGGGGAGGACGAGGAGTGCGTACTTGGCGCTTCCTTGCCGGTAGACCAGTCTGGACCATATATTGAAGGAAAGGTTGACGGAAATGATGTCACCTTTCTGTTGGACACTGGCGCTACCCGTTCTACTGTAAGAACAGTGGACGTTCCAAACCTACCCCTCTCGGGAGAAAATATCCAAGTAGTAGGTGTATCTAATCAATTGATTAGTACTCCTGTTACCGAACCAATGGAGATTTCAATTGGAAATTTTAAACAGATGCATAGATTTGTCGTCTGTGACACCAGTCCAGTGAATCTACTGGGTCGTGATTTGCTGTGCAAAATGAACTGTACCATCTTTTGCACACCAAAAGGTGTTGAAATACAGACCCCAGATGAAGACGGCATTTATAAATTATTGTTGCTTAGACCTGACTCAGAAATTAAAGGATTGACCCTGCAGGATTTGCCCCAAGAACTACAGGAAGCCGTAAAGCCAGAGGTGTGGGATTTCACTGGAAAGGATGTGGGGTTGATGAAAGATGTGGACCCCATACAAATAGCCATCAAAGACAATGCAGTATATCCTAACACTAGGCCCTACCGAATGAATGCTGAAGTGAAGGCAGGTGTCACCCTGGAAATACAAAAATTATTGGAAGGAAACATCATACAGGAAGTGATGAGCAGCCCATGCAACTCACCGATTATGGGCATCAAAAAGCCTAGTGGCAAGTATAGGGTAGTGCAGGACCTGAGAAAGGTTAACAAAATTGTAGTTCCTTGCTGCCCTATTGTCCCGAACCCTGCAGTAATTCTGTACCAGATTCCTTGGGATGCTGAGTGGTTCACTGTGATTGATTTGTGTCATGCATTCTTTTCGATACCCCTGCACCCCGACAGCAAATTTCTTTTCTCATTTGCCTTCGAGGGTCACGTGTATTGTTGGAACCGGGTCCCTCAAGGGTATACAGAGAGCCCCTCTATCTTTAATCAGATCTTGAAGAAATGTCTAGAGACTTTGACCTTACCTGGGAACTCTGTATTAGTGCAGTACATAGACGACCTTCTATTGGCGTCTAAAAGTCACAGGGACTGTGTAGTTGACACCATTGCCCTCCTAAATCACCTGTGTGAGAAAGGGCATAAAGTGTCCCCTGACAAACTACAGTTCTGTGCAAAATCAGTGAAATACCTAGGACACCAGATAGAAAAGGGTGTCAGAAAAGTCACTTCAGAAAGAGTAAGAATAATTCAAAAGATGCAGTTGCCCCGTACTCAAAAGGAAGTCAGAATGTTCCTGGGTGTATTAGGGTACTGCAGGCAGTGGATTCTGGGATTTGCAGCCTTAGCCAGGCCCTTGATAAAAATGACCACGAGAGGAATGCCAGATGTTGTACAGTGGGACGATGAAAGTCTAATGGCTTTCACAAGATTGAAAAATTGTCTGTGTACAGCCCCTGCGTTGGGAATGCCAGATTATTCAAAAGAGTTTGCCCTTTTCTGTGACACTCGCGATAATTGCGCATTGTCAGTCCTGACTCAAGAACATGGCACAACCAGGAGGCCTGTGGCCTATTTCTCTGCCACACTGGACCCAGTAGCTGCTGGGTTACCAGGCTGTCTAAAAGCAGTAGCTGCTACCTGTGCAAGTTTGGAACAGAGTGAGTCCATTGTCATGGGACATCCTGTGACTGTTTATGTTTCACATGGAGTGGTAATTCTATTGACCAGAACTAAAACACAGTATCTCACCCCTAGTCGGCTGACTAAATACGAGAGGATTCTTGTGGGTGCAGCAAATGTAAGCATTGTTAGGTGCGGTATTCTGAACCCTGCCACCTTACTCCCCGACCCCTCGGAAATGGAAGGTAGGGATGATGATGAACATGATTGTATTGATCTGACAGAGTTCAGTACCAAGCCACGCCCAGACATAAAAGAAGTGCCATTGCCTGAGCATGATAAAGAACTATTTGTGGATGGTTCCTGCCTAAGACATGAATTAGGAGGCTTGAGTGCTGCTTATGCAGTAGTGTCTTTCGAAAAGATTGAACGAGCAGGTTACCTATATAACATCAAGTCTGCACAAGTAGCCGAATTGATAGCCATGATAATGGCTTGCAAAATTGGGAAGGACTTACGCATAACAGTGTATACTGACAGTCAGTACTGTTATGGCGTTGTGCATGACTTTGGCCAATTATGGATGCAGAGGGAATTCATGACTTCCTCAGGTACTCCCATTCGGAATGCAAAAGTTGTTCATGACCTTTTAGAGGCCATCCAGTTGCCCAAAGAACTGGCAGTGGTAAAATGTGCTGCTCATCAAAGGAGCATGGACAGAGTATCACTGGGAAACGATTATGCTGATCGAGTGGCTCAATGGTGTGCCAAAGATCGATATATTATAAATCCAAAACGAGGGGGGCCAGGAACCAGCTGCCAGCTTCAGGTGTTTGAGGAAGTGCCTACATGGGATGAGGTGAGAGAGTGGCAGGAGTCGGCTCCTTGGCAAGAAAGAGAAAAATGGAAAGAGGATGGATGTAGACCGAGACGTGTGGATGGTGTCATCATAGGTCCAACTGGTATGCCTGTGTTACCCCGACACTTGCTTGGCACTATGGCAAGATTAATACATGAAGGATCACACATTGGTAGGGATGCCATGATTCTGGTATTTCAACAGACTTGGTACAGCAAGAAATTCAGGAAGGTAGCAGAGTCCCTCTGCCAGAGGTGCCTGTCATGTCAACAGATGAACCCAGGCAAAAGGACAATGGTTGAACTGAGCAAGATTGGGAGGTCAGGGGGTCCCTTTATAAAAATACAGATTGATTTCATCACTATGCCCCGTTGTGAAGGGAAACGATATGTCCTTGTCATTGTGTGCGTATTTTCGAAATGGGTAGAAGCTTACCCTACTCCCAAAAGTGACGCACTGACAGTAGCGAAGTGTTTACTAAAAGAACTGATACCTAGGTTCGGAATACCATACATTATTGAATCAGACCAGGGTGGACATTTCCACAATGAAATAATGGCTGAACTGTGTAAGGCCTTTGGGATAAGGCAGAAACTTCATTGTGCATACCATCCAGAGGCTTCTGGAATAGTGGAACAAGTAAATGGAACTATCAAAAACAGACTAGCAAAGCTGACAGATGCTACTGGCATGAACTGGGTGAAGGCCCTGCCCCTGGTCCTGATGGGACTGAGAAGTGTTCCAGACCGCAAGACAGGCCTAAGTCCCCATGAAATCATTATGGGAAGAGTGATGAGACAAGCATGGGTGCCAGGAAGCAAACTGTTGAGTATTACTGATGATTTGGTGCTTGAATACTGCAGAAGATTGGGTGACCAAGTGCGTTCTATCTCTCGCCAGATTGGAGACGACGGCATCCTTAATCCAACGACTCCTCTCCACAACTTGGTTCCAGGAGACTGGGTCAAAATAAAGAAGCACACTCGATCAAGCTGTCTGGCACCCAGGTGGGGAAAGAAGCGCCAAGTAATCCTGGTAACAACCACTGCAGTGAAAGTCGCAGGTGTTCCCCAGTGGATCCACGCCGGACACACCCAGAAGGTATTGCCAGACAAAGGATTTGAAGAACCAGGGCAACCAGCAGAAGACCCTGAAGAAGCCAGACCAGTAGCAACTGACAACGAGCAGCCCAGCACCAGTCAGGTTGCAGGAACAGCAGACGTTGGCCCAGGAGTAGTTGACTGCGAACTGCCAAGAAACCAGCCTGCTGAAGAGGTCCAGGAAACTGAGCCAGGAGTAGCTGAAGACGAGCTGCCAAGCATATGGCCAGAGGAATGGATACCGATGATTGATCTGACCGAAGATCCTATCAGAACAAGAGAACGACTTAGTGAAGGTAGAGAGTGGACTAGTCAGGAAAAGCAAGGCACAGGCGAAGAACCTCAGCCACTTGAGATTCAAATCAAAACTGAGGAAGGAGAAGGTCAGACAGGGACAGAGCACGTGATTGATATAGATCCAGTGAATAAGACTGAACAAATATCCGATACTGAACAAGTACCTGAGACTGAACAAGTACCTGATACTGAACAAGTGCAGGATACAGAGCAAGTGTTCGATACTCCTCCATTAACTCCTGATGTGGATAAGGGACAGACTAGACATAGAGTAATAGTTCGAGCAGAAGAAAATCAAGAGATCGAAGTGCTTGAACAGGATCAGATAGGGTTAGAAAAACGGGTTCAGGAAACAGAAACAGAAACAGAGACAATTGAAAGCCAAAAACAAAATATTCCTGAACAAGGCCAGATTAGCAACCAGGCAGAAGAATTTGATGCTAGCCCTGGAACTAGTCAGATAAGGGAAGTAGGAGAAGAAAGTGGAGAAGAATTACCACAAGATAAAGAGAACAAGAGAAGAAGAAAAGAAAGTGAAGTCCAAGTACCAACTAAGAGACTAAAGAAAAGAAACAACCTTGAGCCTAGGTTTGTAAAAAGACTGAGACTAAGAATAAAGACAGTGGAAGAAAAACGTGCAGAAGCAAGAAGAAGTGCTCGGATAGCAGAGCAGGAAGAAGACTCTTCCAAAAGAAGGAGTGAGCGAATAAAAAGACAAAACAAAAAGTACAAGTCTCCTGAATGGACACTGGTTTTGGAAGAACTTGAAGATCTTGATATAACTGACGTGAGCGA
Source organism: Lissotriton helveticus (assembly GCF_964261635.1). Classification (NCBI taxonomy): domain Eukaryota; kingdom Metazoa; phylum Chordata; class Amphibia; order Caudata; family Salamandridae; genus Lissotriton; species Lissotriton helveticus. Next base: position 610,221,449 of record NC_136069.1, on the reverse strand, counting down.
CGGAGAACCTGTCCCAGAGTACTCAGCTGAAGAGGAAGACGAGCCACCGTGAATTTGCACAAAGTAAGCTAATTGTGTAAAGCCACAAAGAGGGGTTCAAGAGACTCCTTCTAAGCAAAAATGTCTGATTCAACAGTGAATGGTAGACCTAGTTGCAGCCGTTTTAAGACGTGTTGCAAGGTGTGTATGTGTAGTATAGTAGTACTGATAGTTATCTGGATAGGATTAACAATTTTCATTCCCTTTGCTGTAAGTAAAGATACTAACATTGTCCCTACTGAAGTTGTAAATACTGACAATGAGGAGCTGACAACACAGAGTGTAGAAAGACATGAGAGAGCATTGAGACAAACTAAACGAGACTTAGAAGCATCAGATGAGAAAGGACTACATTATCATGGCATGAAGAACAGGACACATTTAAATGTTTTTGCAAACTTGTTAATACACTATGTAGAGACTATGGAAATTGAAGATTGCTATGTCTGCATGAAGCTACCTACTTCGGTGGCTGAAGGCGTGACATACCATCATCTGCCATTAACATATGGAATTTCCTGTAGCATTTTAGCTAGTTTATTTTACAAAAGGGGACCGTTACAGTATTATTACTCTAACAATGACGTGATCTTTTCTGAACTTCCTATACGTGGGAACCTGAATCCTGTACATACCAAAACTGACACCATAAGATATATGGGAGACTACTTTCTGACTATAGGGAACATTGACATAGCAGACGCACACAGAGATAACTTGACTTGTTCTTTGCGTGAGCAGGAAAAGATGTTCCTGAACATGGCAGAGAAAAGGAGAATTAAAATTCAGAAGAAGGCTAATGACGAAAGTCAGAAAAAGCCAAAATGGGCAGAAAACATGGAAGGCACCTCATCTGGTGGAGCGGGTCCTGCTCTGTTGCTGGATTTTGAAAAGAAAGGCAAGCTATGTCTTCACCGCGAGAAGACTAGCTATTATAACAATGTTTTCATTGGTTCCAGTGAATGCGAACATAATTACAAGGTAATTGGAGGTTGGGGTTTCAAAAATGGGTCAGAGCCTGTGTTTCCTGGAATTTATTATATTTGTGGGGACAAGGCTTATTTCAAATTGCCGGATCACTGGTATGGAAGCTGCTACTTTGGCATTGTTTTCCCGAAAATATACCATGTGAATGGAAAAGCTGGAAGCAATGAAGATACTAATGGCTTAGTGCGTAGTAAAAGAGAAAGTATAGGTGAAATTATGGGTAGTATTTTCAGTGCACTGATACCTGGAGTGGGAGTGGTTCTGAACACTCACAGAATTTGCAAATTGTCTACTATAGTAGATGTGCTGTCTACTGAAACAGCTCATGGATTTCTGCTGGTCAACACTGAAATGGTTGCGATCAGATCAATGGTTTTACAAAATCGGCTTGCTCTTGACACCCTATTAGCGAAAGAGGGCGGAGTCTGCCGGATGTTGAAGGCGCAACATTGTTGCACTTATATTCCGGACAAAAGTGTACAGATCAAAAGATATGTGAAAAACATTACTAATTTGGCAAAAGAACTGAAACCACTCGAGGTTGATAGTGCCTGGAAGAGACTGGTAGATGGTCTCTCAAATGTAGGTCATTGGCTTGCTGGCATAGGTAAAAGCTTATTATTCAAAATTCTGATGCCAATTGGTATTATAGGTCTTATTATACTTTCCATTTTCTTATGCTGTAAATACCGCAAGCGCACCAGAAAGCACGAGGTTAATGCAAGAGGAGTGAAACGAAGTGTGGATGAGATGGAATTAGAGGAAGTGAATGATCAAATATACAAAAAGGTGAAGACTTCTCACCCTGCTAAAACCGAAAGAGAAAAGCTAGAACGGTTGCTGGAAGAAATAGAACTTTATAAAGTGTGAAAGAAAGTTGGCATCTGGTTCCATTATAATTTGTGATGATAGTAGATATCATCAAAGAGGGGATTGATGAAGCAAAGCTTCGCATATTTTGCGGCTTGCCGAAATCAAGAACCTCATTTATGTGTAATAAGGTAACCCGTGTATGTTTTACTAACGTTTATATTAAGTTTGAGTAAAGTTTAAGACGCTTGCCTATGTGTATTTCTAATGAAATTAATCCATGTCCTTTTAAAAATGGCCGTCGCTTGTATTTTAGTTACTGCGCATGCGTCAGCCACACTCACGTGTCCTGACGCGTCTGCAGAAGTGGAGGGAAAGTTATGCGCATGCGTAATTCATAGCTGTGCTTATCATGTGGTACTGCTCGTGCCACTGCTCTTGTGTTTCGTCTAAATGTAGCTAACATTTAATTGCATAAGTTTATTTCTTGATGATGAGTTAAAAGTACAAACCCTGTGATGTGTTTTTCATAATGACATTATTATTTATTAATTTGTTTTCGCTTACTTTTCATGTACCGCGGGCAATGGGGGTCTGAGTGAGAGGAGAGCCATATTGGAGGTCCCTTCTGCGCCTGTGCGACTTTCGGCAGCACGAGGGACCTTGGCTGATGGAACATAGCCAGCTGGCAGTGATGGGCGAGATGCTCCTGAGAAAGTCACCTCTGCCCTGCGAGAACAGCGAATGTGGCTTCTTATATGTTACATTGTATTTTTGCGCTACTGTTAGCTCATGGGAACCCAAAATCTGCTAGGCGGTACCCAAATATGTTAATGAAGGCTTCAAATTGTGTATTGTGATTGGTGTGTTACCCAAACCCTACCTTAGGACCAATCGAAATTTAGGGATTCTGACACTTTGCAACATTTGGGGGGTGGTACACTGTCCCAAACTGTATATCTACCCTGGGTTCACCCAGTGAACCGTCCGACTTGTCTGGTTTAGCTGACCTGTCACTGACCCAACGCACTCAATAGGTGACTGAAGATACAGAGAGCTGCGGAGCACTCTGTCCGAATTTGACCATAGACTAAGGTTTTACTGAACCTTAAAGTGCTGGCAAGGCACTTAGCTGGGAGTTCGCTGACCCAATCGGGGTCTTGATCGATAGCTGCAGAGCGGGTGGAGCGCAGGCGTTGCTTCCGAACTGTGGATTTTGGTCCTGTCCTGAAGAGGGTCCTGTCCTGAGGGTTTGCTGTCCTGTCCTGAGGGTCCTGTCCTGATTCCTTTTCTGAGGGTATCCTGTCCTGTCCTGGGTGTCCATTCTGCACCTGCTGTCCATTGAGGGGTATCCTTCCTTGAGGGTTTCCTGTCCTTAACTGACCCGTGGCCAGGGTTTGGTTTCCACACCTTTTCTAGGTAAATATTACCCTGAACCTCTTGAAAATCTCGCACCTTCTGAATTTCTAACTTTTGCTTCAATAAAGTTAAACATTGCATATGTGATATTTTCCATGCCTTTCCGCAAACTATTGAAAGTCATTTATAATCTTGCAAAGTTATTCCTATGCCTTCTCATTTGTTAGAAATTATATTTTGCATAGCAGTGTGTCATTTCCTGATATGGTCTAGAACTTCGTTGCCTAGGTTGTTCAAAGGCCCATTCACCTTAAGTGAAGCGTGTTATTCATTATAAGTTCTTCTATAGTCACACACACTTAGTCTATCACTGTTTAGTTAATACTGACTTTGCATAGTATCTTTTCTCGTTACATTTTCATTGATACTTTGATGATTACTTTGTCATTATTTCTTTCTGCCTATGTGATTTACGTTATCTTGGTTATTGATTGCCTTATTTTACTGTATCTCATGCAAGAAAATATTGAACTTTAGATAAACATTTTAAAACTTCCAGTTGTCCGTGGTCATTTTAAACAGTATTTGAATGTTATTGGTTGGGTTTGTATTTGGCTGCCTTTCCTTTACAGCTAGCTCCCTGATTCATTGTGGTCATTAGGCACCTGTATCGGTGGATGGTAAGTCGGGTGCACTGAAAATTGGTAGCAGGGAACACGCACACCACCAACTTGATAGAGCTCGTGAAGTCACCTGATCGATGTATATGGTGATTTGAAAAGTATATGGGCCCTGAAGCCGGAAACGGCGAAAACTGTTGGTCGGGTGGCCTCGCGCGCTCTATCACGTCCTTCCCTTTGCTAAAAGTGACATGCTTAGGTGAATGTATTTTGGATGCCTCATGTGCAATGTGTTTAATGCTTCGGTACCTTTGCTAAATGTGAGTTGCTTAGGTGATTGCTTTTCTTCCCCTTTGCTAAAAGTAACCTGCTTAGAGGATTGTTTTAGGTTTCCTTCCCTTTGCTAAATGTGACATGCTTAGGTGATGGTGTTTTCCTTCCATAGGTCCTGAGAATAAGGTCCTAGGCCCCGATGTAGGTAAAATAGATTTACCGATTTTAAATTACCGAATCATACCGATTCGGTAATTAAAAATCGGTAAATCTAAGGGGTTGAGATGTAGGAACATCCAGATGTTCCTGCTACCGAATCGGAAAAAATCGGTATTTACCGATTCTGTAAATACCGACCGGTAATGTCCCATTCATTCCTATGGGCTTTGAAGCCCATAGGAATGAATGGGGCATTACCGGTCGGTATTTACAGAATCGGTAAATACCGATTTTGACAAGGGTGCAGGGGGTGTCACTTTGACACCCTCTAGCACCCCCAAAAAAGATTCGGGGGCCATGTGGCAGGCATACCTGCCCTAAGGGCAGGTCTGCCTGTCATATGGCACAGGTGTGCATGCACACATGTGCATGCACACCGGAATCGGTTTTTTACCATGAAGTTGGATTTCATGGTAAAATACCGATTCTGTAAGGCTTGTGGGACTCAGAAGAGTCCCACCTACATCTCATTGTTACCGAATCGGTAAAAAATACCGATTCGGTATTTTACAGATTCGGTAAATTTACCGATCGGTAAATTTTCCGATTCTGTAAAATACCTGGACCTACATACCATTTTGTGTATCTCGGTCGGTAACGGCCGAAAATACAGATTTTCGGCCGTTACCGACCGACCTACATCGGGCCCCTAGTTCCCTGCGTGATTTTCCTACAGTGTTTAGGGTTGCGTAGGAGGTGTTTACCCTTTTCCAGGAAGTCCTGGTTGTGTGCTACATGTACTATTTTGTGTGCTACATTCATTATATGTCTATGTGCTAAGTGTTATACCTACAAGTATTATTTCTAAAAGGTGCATACCCCTGACAGTGGTCCAGGTGGCCCTGTCCTGTACATAATCCCTTGTAAATTCTGCCCGTGCCTGTTGGCACATTGTAAAGTGTGTGTCTTATCTAATGTGTTTTTATTATAATACAAAGGCTATTTTTATATAACCTTGTGTGGAGTTCCCTTTGTGGTGGGCCTAGGGTGTTGTTGCTGGGGTGCGCGCGCAAACGCTTTACACATCGCCTCCGAGATTAGCCTTGCTGCTCGCGTCACGTTACCTACAGGGTGAGCAGGGGTTATCTTGGTGTGTAACTCCCTTGCCCTGACCTTAGAAATGGCGATCCCTGACTGACTTTGGCGTGAGCCTTGGTCGGCCGGGGGCCCCGTTTCTAACATTGGTGGCAAGCGGTGGGATTGGACTTGCGTTTGCCCTGTACCACAGTGGCGGCAGGCCACACTACAAAACTCTACCTTTTTAGATAACCACATTTTTGGGATTATTGTTTTTAGGTGAAATTCAGTATTGCTTCTTCTGAAAGGTGTCATTTTATAACTGTGTCCAGTACATTTGTTCCCCGCCCTGCTCCCAGAGTTTGGTACCTGTGTCGCTTATGCTCAGGTTGAAAAGTCAGGGGTGGTAGAAACTGCCTTACCAGTCCGAGGGGAGGGTGTGTGTGAATGAGTGGTGTGTTACACTGGACAGAGGAGTGCAAGTTCTCTGAGATAGGAATCTTGCTGAATTTTTGTAATTGTGCACTCCTGTTAAGCTCAGACCCCCGGGTTCCCTGTGTGAAACTCTTCTTGAGAACGTCCGCCAAAATGGAGCCTGTTTTTGATCTCTGTGGTCTTTTTAGGTACAGTAGGTCAGAGCTGGTCAGATTCTGTGAAGAGGGAGGCATGGAGGTGAGTGTGTCGGATACTCAGTCCCAGCTTAGGGACAGCCTGATCCAATGGCAAAAGGGTCAGTGGGATCTTGAGCACAGTGAGAGAGATAGGGCCCGGGCCGCACGCCATGAGGGTGGTGAGTCTGTGGGGAGCCCTGAAGATTGTGGAGTGAATGAGGATGACAGTGAATGGGCACCAGCAGATAGTGAGGACCCCATAGATAGGGAGTCCCTTGCTGGGTCCAGTGTCAGTACCAGCGCCCCATCCCTTGTCCTGTCCCCAGAGGAGTGGTTGGATAGGAGGGAAGAGCGGGAGCATCAGCTAGCGATGGAACAGCTCAAGTTAGAGCAGGCCCAGCTAGAGGCTGAAAGGGCCTTGTTCAGGGAGAAGGTAACCCTAGAGGGTAGGTTACCCCCTGAGTGCAGTTATGGTTTTCTGGATTCCCCACGGAGGGTTGAGTCCAGTGGTGGCAGCTATTTAAATTCCAGTGTAGAAAGTCCCACTCCCAGTTCCCCGAAGATGGTACCTGTTTTCCAAGAAGAGGAGTGTAGGGTGAAGTTCAGGAACCTTAGGAAACTGTCCCACCAGTCTTGGGAGGAGTTTGTGGATGAATGTGAAGAAGCACTGGACAATTGGAGAGAGCTTAACCCAAAGCAGGATTTGTATGGACTGCTCAATATAGTTCTCAAGGAGCAGATGCTCAGTAATTGTTGTCCAGAGTTGCGCCAGCACCTGTTGAGGTGTGGTTCCTTTTGTCCTTGGGACCTTGCAGAGGAAGCAGAACGCTGAGACAGTGCGAGAGGTTCTTTAGAGTCGCTAGTGAGTGATTCCAACAATAGTGGGTCAGGTGTCCTCCAGCCCAGCCTGGTGGAGGAGGGTGAGAGTAGCCCAGCTAGGTCCCAGTATAGTGAGGAGGGTGTAGGGGCTTACTGCCTGTCTCGGTGGAGCAGGAGTGAGTGTGAGACCGAGAGTCCCCAGACGCCCGAAGCCCTGCCTCAGAGCCTGGATGGTTTCTTTAGGGAACACCAGGATGGTAACCTAAGCTTGCCTGTTAGTTCACTTGAGGGAGATCTCCTAGTGTGTAAAGGACCTGGAGCATCTGTCAGCGGAGCTTCCATGGTTCTAGAGTCTGGCAGTACCGCCCCGGTAGGGAGGGTACAGGAGTCCCGCGAAAAGAGTGATTGGGGAATGGTATGTGAGTCCCCAGAAGTCCTGGAGTGCCAGGCAATTGTTCCACCCAAGGTTTTAGACCAGAGGTTAGGAGGCCAGGTTCAGGATCCGCCTGACCTGAAGGGTGGGACTACTGTAATCAGTGTCCTGACCAGTTCTTCTTCCAGAGGAACCGCCCCGGTTGGGAGGGAGCAGGACTCTGGAAGGGGGTGCAGAGGGTGGGAGAGCCCCCTCTGACGCCGGTGCAACCTGTGGGGTTAAACCCTAGGTTGGGAGAATGCTGTTTAGAGGGTACCCCTCGCAGGAGGAGGAGGAACCCTAGGAGAAGGGGTAAGGGGAGGAGAGCCTTCCCTGAGACTCCTGGTCCGCCTGAGGTTGTAGACCCTAGGCTGGAGAACCAGTGGCAGTCTAGCCCTGTCTTGCAGACAGGAAGGGTGGAGAATGGCTACTATGTGCCAGGGGTTACTACCCCCCACTCTGTGAGTAGGCAGGAACCAGTGGCACCTGGGTGGCCTAGGGCCTGGTCCTGGCCGAGGGCAGCTGGAGAGTACCAGTGGGGTAGCCCAGTTTGTCCCTACAGTAGTTTTAGAAGGAACCCCAGGGGTTCACCGTGGCGTAAAACAGGAGGGTGTCCCTGCAGTTGCGGGCCCGCGTCCGTGTTTTATCGCCCCAAGCAGGGAAGTCCATCACGGTGGTGATTGGTCTGCCCTGCGTTTTGGCTGGAAGGGGCTTGTGTTGGACTTGGCCCTTATGGCAGGTTCACCCCTAATCTTTTTTCTTTTAGTATGTGATCTGTGTTAATGATTTTTGGGTCTCTGCGCACTTTTTCCCTGTGTCCCAGGGTAAAGTGCGTGCATGTAGTATGGCTGGCCTGCCCTCCCATAGAATGGATGGGGAATGTGTGTGTCCATGTTAGTTCCTGATGTGTGGGGAGTGCAGGCTCGAGTTTGGTATGTGTGAACTCGTGAGAGTGAATGCTGCGCGATGGTATGTGCGGCTTGTATGTGTCTAGTGGGGAAGTGCCAGTTCTAGACATTGATGTGTGTGTGCAGTGAGGGTGCTGGAGCGTGATTGGCTGGAGCTGGCTGGCAAGCCTGGCTCCAGGAAGTCTGGATGGGTCTGCCCAGGAGTGAGTGGAGAGATCAGCATGAGTGATGTGTGGGAGGGCTGCACTTGGTTCCAGATGGGGCTGAGCTTTCCCCACACAATGCTGGCTCCGGCCCCTGTGGTGCGTCTAACGACCCTAGCCTCCCCAGTGAATGAAAGGGGTGGTTGGGCCATCAAGGGTGCTCCAAAACCAGCTGCAACTGGTTTTCCCCCACCCTGCACCCTGAGACAAAGGATTTATGAGTATAAGAAGCGGCTGTGTCCCCTTACAATTTGTTCTGCTTTTTGGATCCTAGCTGAGGGGGCTGCTGCTGTTGCTGGGGCCAGGAGTACTGCCACTTGGATTGTCTCCCTGCCTGGAGACCCAGTGAGCTGGCTCTGGGCCCAGCCTTGCTCCCCTGCCTCCCTGAAGAACTTTGCTGGACTTTGTGCTCTCTTTAGCGCTGGGGCGCTTTACTTTTACTTAGCGCTGGAGAACGCTTTATTGCATGCCCCTAGCGCTTGGGAGTGCTTTATTTTGGTCATAGCGCTGGGCGCGCTGATAATTCTTTCCCCGAGTGCTTAGCAGCGCTTTTATGCCACGATCGAGTGCCCACCTCGATTTAAGTATTTATTTAAGGAAGCCGGTGCCCACCCGGCGGTGCCCCTCGAAACTCACCGCCGCAGCCCAGGGGCATTGAAACCGTTGCCGGGCCGCTGCCTAGTGCGACCCGGAAGTCCCGCCTCCATACCCCCAGGGCCGCACTGCCATTGGCGGCCCCAGAGGAAGTCAGGCGGATTGCAGCGTGACGGGGCCAGGCTGGAGGAACAGGAAGCAGCCTGCCGTGTCCTGCCGAGGCTCCCGAGTGAGAGGAGAGCCCCGGAGCAGCAGTCGGAGAAGCCCAGCAGAGCCGCCGCCTGACGGAGACCCGGTGAGTGAGGCCCGCAGATCGGTATCGGGGAGGAGGGCGTCGGGGCACATTGCCGGTGCCCTCCCCTCCCCTCCTGTGTGTAGAGCCCGAATCTCTTGGGGCCATATTATAATTTTAGAGTCCTCCGAGCGGGACTCCGACGCCTGAGCCCCCATTGTTCGGCGAGCCCTGAAAGGCTCAAGGCGCATTGTTGATTCAGAGCCCCGAGAGGCTCGCAGTTACTTACCCCGAGTCCCCCGTGAAGGACTCCAACTACGCCCACATTCTTGGTGTGTGGAGCCCCGAGGCTCCTGGGGGCAATTTGAGATTTACGAGCCCCGAGAGGCTCGAGCGCCAGTTCATTGTTCTGTGAGCCCTGAGAGAGGCTCTGGGGGCATTTCACTGTTATAGAGCGTAGAAGCTCTTAAGCGCCATTTGTTTTATGTAGAGCCCAGAGAGGCTCTTGAGACACAGTCAGGTGGTTAGAGCCCCGTGGCTCCCAAGCTGTGTTGCCCTCCCCATTGTTCTTGAGCCCACGAGGCTCCAACGTTGGTCATCATTGATTTACAACTGTCCAGCACTTAGTGGACAGTTGCTACGTTTAGGCCTGTGTTCCTGGCTGCCTGCGCAGCTTTCCCTGACATTTGGATTAAGGGCATTTGAGCCCTTGCGAGGCCAGTTGGCCTGAGGGACAGTTCTAGTGTTGTGCCATGTGCACCCTGCGCATTGTGATGTACTTGCTTATTTGATTCCTGCGCAAATGTTCTACCTGCACCTCTGAATATGCTTTGATGGCTCATGTGCAATATGTTTATGTTTTATCCCCTTTGCTAAAAGTGACCTGCTTAGAGGAGTGATTATGGTTTATTACCTTTGCTAAATGTGACTTGCTTAGGTGATTGTTTTATGCTTCTTCCCTTTGCTAAATGTGACCTGCTTAGGTGATTGAGTTATGCGTCCTTCCCTTTGCTAAAAGTGACATGCTTAGGTGAATGTATTTTGGATGCCTCATGTGCAATGTGTTTAATGCTTCGGTACCTTTGCTAAATGTGACTTGCTTAGGTGATTGCTTTTCTTCCCCTTTGCTAAAAGTAACCTGCTTAGAGGATTGTTTTAGGTTTCCTTTCCTTTGCTAAATGTGACATGCTTAGGTGATGGTGTTTTCCTTCCATAGGTCCTGAGAATAAGGTCCTAGTTCCCTGCATGATTTTCCTACAGTATTTAGGGCTGCGTAGGAGGTATTTACCCTTTTCCAGGAAGTCCTGGTTGTGTGCTACATGTACTATTTTGTGTGCTACATTCATTATATGTCTATGTGCTAAGTGTTATACCTACAAGTATTATTTCTAAAAGGTGCATACCCCTGACAGTGGTCCAGGTGGCCCTGTCCTGTACATAATCCCTTGTAAATTCTGCCCGTGCCTGTTGGCACATTGTAAAGTGTGTGTCTTATCTAATGTGTTTTTATTATAATACAAAGGCTATTTTTATATAACCTTGTGTGGAGTTCCCTTTGTGGTGGGCCTAGGGTGTTGTTGCTGGGGTGCGCGCGCAAACGCTTTACACATCGCCTCCGAGATTAGCCTTGCTCCTCGCGTCACGTTACCTAGAGGGTGAGCAGGGGTTATCTTGGAGTGTAACTCCCTTGCCCTGACCTTAGAAATGGCGATCCCTGACTGACTTTGGCGTGAGCCTTGGTCGGCCGGCGGCCCCGTTTCTAACACCATGAAATATCAGATTCGCCCCTGCTTGTGGTGCCCTAAACTTGAATGCACCTGTAAAGAAAGGGGTTAGTTGGCAATCATACGAATACCCGATAATCCAGCCGTCCTGTTCCTCTTGGGCTCAGCTGTGAACCTGCGCCATGAAGTGTGCCGTGCGTTCTTGTACTGTTGATCGTTGGCCTCCTGCGTGGCAGGATGGCTTCGCCTGTGCCATGTGCTCTTGTACTATTGATCGTTGGCCTTCTGCGTGGCAGGATGGCGTCGCCTGTGCCTTATGATGACCCACTGCACGCTTCTTCCCTGCGTTGCAGGATGAAGAAACTGCAAAATCAAAACAGTGAGAAAACAACCGTCAGTTAATCTCCCTGCACATGGTCACAGCATATGTAAGCGCATATAGCGTTTATAACAGTTTGATGACCATCTTCCTATCCTTTGGACCTAAGTCCCCCTAAAACCTCTGGGAATTGTTTTAGTAGCGGCCCCTATTCTAATGGAGTGAGTCCCAAACACGGCTGGATCCATATTGGCCTTTTCCATAGCTAGCCCCAAACCCTCCTGAACTGAAAAATGCTGAGAGGAGTCCAATTGGCATGAAGGAGAGGAGGCCCCCCTGCAGCCATTGGCCGTTGCGCCATGAATGCCTCCAGCCTTGTAAGCGGGCAGTAGGGGCTACCCCTAGATCTGTGCAGTATTACGCATTCACCCCTGCCCTTCTGATCAGTTTTGAATCTCAAAAGTGATATCATAACTGACTCCTCCCCCACCTTGACATGTCCCATCTGGAAGCCCCCCTGCCAATCCAGTTTGTTCTTTGCAACTAGTTCCCCTGCCCTGAAAGCACCATAGAAAGCTAACCACGCAGGAATGCCTGCATGTCCTGTTTGACCTCGCCGGTTAGCCTGGTGTGGTGGTGTTTCTTCTGCAGTCCTGACATTGCCTGTGCAATCGTGCGTGAGAAAGGGCGTGCCATGGGAATGATTCTGAGAGCAAAATTCAACTGACCCACCACTTGTTGCAATTGGTGTAGTGTGACCTTCTCTTTTCGCTAACAAGGATGTAATGTCTTCAGAAAAGCCTCCACCTTCCCCACTGGCAATCGTGACACCCCTTGTACTGAATCCAATTCTATTCGCAGAAATTCTAGTGATGTGCTGGGCCCCACCGTTTTGTCCCTTGCTTGTGGTACCGCCAGTTCCTGCATGAGTGCACAAATTTGTAGCAATGCCACCCCACAGGTGCTCGAGTCTGATGGGCCTAGGAATGAAAAAACATCCAGGTAATGTAGCACCTTGCTGTAAACCCGTTGTTTGCAAAGTGCACACATGACGCGGAGCAACCTATGGGCATGCCCTTGTCTACATAATACTCCCCTCTGAATTGAAAACCTAAGAAATGGAAGTCCAAAGGGTGGACTGGCAACAAACAGAAAGCAGATTCAATGTCAGATTTAGCCAGCAAAGCGCCCGGCCCCAAAAGCCTGAGGATCTTCACTGCTTGGTCAAAAGAGGAGTACTTGATGCTGCATAAGGTACCATCAATGGCATCATTCAGGGACTGTCCCCTGGGAGCAGAGAGATTATGAATCAACCTGTATTCTCCCTGTTCTTTTTTGGGAACCACCCCTAATGGGAAACAGACACAATTATGCATTGATGGGTACTTGAATGGGCCTGTCACCCTCCCTTGTCTCCCCTCTTTCTCAATTTTTAGAAGCTGACACCCCTTCATTGTCCCTAACTGAGACTTGGTTCCTGCAGTATGACACCCCGGTGTACCCAGGCGCATGGTTCCTGAAACCCTCTATGAAAACTTCCCTAAGCATTTTTGCCGCGTCTGAACAGTGGTATTTGTTAAGCCAGGGTATCATGTCACTCATTATCACGGGGGATCCGGCCTTGTTATGGGACACGCTTTCAGTCCTGCTTCTTGTCCATTTTCTCTCTTAAAGCATTTTGATTCAGGGTGGGAGGAATTGCCGCAGAAAGCACATGCATGTTTAAATCTACATGTTCCTGCCGGCCTGTTACATGTGCATTTGTTAAAGTCCCAACAGGCCCCCTTTCTTCCTCCGCCCCCTGTCTGACCCTGTGGGCTTGAGCGAAAGGACTGCCCCCGAAATGTTTCTTGCGAGTTTCCCCTTGCGCTTTCTTGTGGGACCTGAAAGTGATTTAGGTGAATGATCATGTCCTGCTGATTCCAACACAAGGAGGGATCAGATGTCTTAGCTCTCCTAAACTCCTTGTCATAGCCTTTCCACCCTTGACCCCCATATTTATCATGAGCGCACGTGATCCTGCTCTGGTAACATGCCATCTCAGAGCCACGCTCTGGAAAACACTCGCACATTACTGCCATATAAGTTGAAAAACCACTTATCCAGTTCACCAGGTTTTCCTCCACCCTGTACTTTAACAGTATGTTTGACCATTGCCTGGGATGAATCCATTCCTTGGTTTTCTTGGCCTCTTCCCTTTCAGCTGTGTCTATCAACAAGGAGAATATATTAACATTTGCACCCTTCCAGATCTTCCCCTTAGTTTCTTGGGACAGATGCCTCCCCAAGGGAAGACATCCTTTACAACGCAACCATTACAACGCAACTTTTACAACGACTTGCGCTGAGGGGCGCTCTAGGATAGGGAATAGTTTCCAACACCTTCCCTACTATCCACGGGGACTGGAGTTTGAATAGTAAATTAAACTATTCACTATCCAGCGCCCCCAACGCAAGTCGTTGTAAAAGTTGCGTTGTAAAACTTGCGTCGTAAAGGCATGCGTTGTAATAGCATGCGTTGTAACAGCATACATCCCTCCCCAAGTGTTCCCTAGATGACCTTACTTCTCCCAAACCCAGGCGTGGTAGGGACTTTGGATTACCTGTAGGAGTTGTATCTGCTGGCTTAGATGCTCCTGGATCCATGGGCGGGAGTATAGGTGGAGGAACTCTGCCCTCCCCCACTGGGGTTGCACACCGCGTGGCTCCACCCCCTGCCGGTACTGCCAGCCCTTCACTTGGCTTAGCCTTGTTGAGCACTGCTATTACTTTCCTGGCCTTCTCTGTTCCATCCCTTTCACTCCCAAACATTCCCACAGCAGGGGACCAGTTCCCTACATTCTCCAACCATGGGAGTAATGCCACCATATTGCCAACATCTCTGGTTGGGCTGGGTTGGCCGCATTAGGAAGTAAGATCTATTTCTCTCTTTCTTGGACTAAGAGATCGTTTTTGATATGTTGATATGATAGACAGGTGTAATTTACCAAAGCACCAAGTTTTAAAAATGATAACAAAACCTACTTTAATGAAAATATCAGCAACTAGCAGTGGCTACAACGGGGTTGATGGGTGCAGAGTGGCCAACCCTGGTAATTGAAATTTTGGCGAAAATATTTTTCATGTTGAATTGGGGAGAAGAATCTGGTGTTATTCTGGATATTTGATTTGTTTTCTAACCTCTGAAGAGTACAGTAACTCACAATAGGAATTTGCAGCTGATGGACTCGGTAATAGGGTAGCCTGAAAGTCTCTTGCTTTGACTTTGCAGAACCACAGATCTCCGGAGTGGATCTGCGGTGTTGCCAGGGTGTGAAGTATACATCATTTTCGGAGCTTAATTTCTCACAAACTACTGAGCCATTTCAGACTTCCAAAAAGTATGCTTTCTGGGTAAAGATCTAGCATTCTTCTGAATGTGGTGTATTTCCATTCAAAATGTTCTTCTGTTCGCTGCTCAATTTATCTATGGAAAATTGTATGAGGGAAAATGCATTTTGGGACCCCCATTTTTTCAGTCCCAGCTTGACAGATCACCCCAAAACTTCCTAGATAGTTTGGCTGAGGTGATTAGCAACCTCGCCCTCAAATTTGCCAATTTTACTGTTTTAGGCGATCT